>NC_045780.1:50729453-52174453 GCF_008692025.1 Phocoena sinus
ATCAAGCATGAGTTCCTAGAAGATGTGGATTATGTCTAATTTATCTCTGTAACTCCAAATCTAGAACAGTGCTGATTACTTCAGTGAAAGGAAGCTCTCCTTAGTATTAATATTCTCACCAACTGTGACCTCCAAAGCAAGCATCGTGTCTATAAATCTTTCTCTAGAATCCAGGAGGGGAACCTGCACATAACAGGCACTCAACAATAGTAATTAATAAACTAATTTCTCGCTGGTAGGTAGATGATGTGATTCTGGTTATGGGCATTGGTAGGAGGCAGTGGCCGTTATATCGCAGATGGGTCTAGAGAGAATCTAGGTTCCAAATCAGTAGTAGCCTGAATTTTCAAAACCTCCTGTACTACATATGTGGCATCACTGCCCACCACAAACAGAACACTCATTCAAAACTAAGCATTCTCCAGTTCCCACTTGCATAAATAAGGCAGACAATGTAGCCTTCCCAGTGGCCTCACAAAGTTGTCATGAAGGTCAAACACCATAATAGATGTGAAATGATATACATATATAGAAGGATACTATTATGGTTGTTATTATCAAAAAAGCCATCTTCTGTTATCTTTGTTATCAGCACTCCCATGGTTTGCATTCTTTCCCCTCATCTGGTAGGATATCCTGTGTCATATCCTCTCCCTGCATGAGGCACGGCCATAAAGTAAAATATTAAGACAAATATTCTTATATTTATTACATAAAGACAAATACTTTTGTTATTAAATTGACTGTTTCCTGGCAACACGCCCAGAAATGACTCATCCCTTAGAAAATAGGGTAATAAAGCATTTCATTTTGTCCAGGACAAGACTGTATCACACACAAGAAAGACTAGCAGGTGATAAGCCCCATTGCACTTTCTCAGATTGTTTCAACAATGAGTAGACCCGTAAGCAGCCTCTGAAATGAAAAACAGGAATTGGGAGGAGAAGGTAGAGCAAGAGCTGAAATGAGGGAAATAGGAGGAAGTTAAGCTTTGACGTAGCTGGAAGAAATGTAGTTCATTTACACTGTATGCATATAAATAATTGCCCTGATTACATCAAACGAAGCTTGAAAGAAGGTTAGATGTGTCGCCAGGAGAGCTGCCAGGCTTAGGGCCAAATGACCGCACAAAGTTACATTCCCTTGGTGCTTTCTCCAAGTCCTCCCATTTGGAGGCTCTGATATTTCACGCTGTTAGCACACACAAGTGAATTCATCTCTTGAGGATTTAAGCTCATGGGAAACTGAGGGATAAACAAAAAGGCCAGCACGTGCCTTTACGCTGAGCCATGTAGCATTCAGGATCTTCATGACTGTCTCCTCAAGCCAGCCCAGCCTCTGCAATTATGAATACAACACGGAACGCAGACTGAAAGCAGAAGTTCACTTTGTGAGCCTAGCCTTGGAGCTAGTCTGAGTCCATGAGTGGACCACTTCTGGTCCATTCATCAGCACAACAGGAACACACCTGTCTCCAGGAGTCCGTGCATCAAGTCGGGGAAGATGGGTACCTTTTGCCTTCCCAGGAGACAGCCTGAAATGTCAATGCCAAAGTTGACCTCTCTTGATTTCCTGCATCCCACGCTCACCTGTCCTTTGCTCCCCCACCTAGACCTGGATGTCATACGCTTTCTCATTCTTCATAACATTGATAAGGTCACACAAGGTTCTTGAGCCTCATGTTGATTGTATGTGAAATGTCTTATCTCTAAGGTTAATATTGCCAATAGACGATCTCAAGGACAATGTGATTTTTTTTTTTTTGCGGTACGCAGGCCTCTCACTGCTGTGGCCTCTCCCATTGCAGAGCACAGGCTCCGGACGTGCAGGCCCAGCAGCCATGGCTCACGGGCCCAGCCGCTCCACGGCATGTGGGATCTTCCCGGACCGGGGTACGAACCCGTGTCCCCTGCATCGGCAGGCGGACTCTCAACCACTGCACCACCAGGGAAGCCCGACAATGTGATGTTTTTATTCAAGTTGTCACCTCTGCTTAGAAGAACTAGTGTTACGTTTCCTTAGGGAAGAATATATTTGGCCTGTTTATGATGCGAGTGCTATTCATTTGATGGTCGCATCTGCAAATCCTCAGGTATTCAACTTTCTCCTAGGAGACAAATATTCTTTTTACTAAAATTACTTCATAAGCACAAATTCCTTGCCAAAGGAAGTCTGAAATGGCAGGTTTTGTAACTAAAACAACAACCGGTACCTGAGGCACAAGGCAGCTGTTGAAATAACAATAGACTGGGATTCAGAATACCTGGGTTCTTGACCTTGTGCAGCCACTAAAGCTCTGGGAAGCCTGTTTTTCGCACTTTCATTCTCAGTTCCTTATCTAAGAAGTGAGAGAGCTAAATGAGATCATTTCCAGGGTTTCTTTCTGCTCTAAATTTTTATGATTCTAAGGTACTTGAGCTGACATGCCAGACTACTGGAAAACATTGCTAAGATGGAAGAAAAAGAGCTACCAGTGACTACATCTTTACCAAGTTTCAGGTGTTTTGCACACACCATCTCATTCAGTCCCTAAAACCACGCTATGAGTAGGTCCTATCATTATCTGCGTTTTGCAGATAAAGAAACTGAGGTCCAGAGCTGTTATGTGATTTGCCCAGTGTTATGGATTGAATGTGTCCCGCAGAACTCATTTGTTAACGCTCTAACCCTCAATGTGATGGTCTTTGGAAGTAGAGCTTTTGGGAGATGATTAGGTTTAGATGAGGTCATGAGGGTGGGATCACTGCCCATCCTCATCATAGGATTAGTGCCCTTATAAAAAGAGACCAAAGAGAGACTCCCCCTCCCCCTGACCTGCTCCCTCTCCCTCTCTTTCTCTCTCTTCCCTGTGAGGACATAACACTACAAGAAGGCAGCTGTCTGCAAGACAGGCATTGAGCCCTTACCAGGAACCAAATCAGCCAGCACCTTGATCTTGGACTTCCAGCCTCCAGAATGATAAGAAATAAATGTCTACTGTTTAAGCCACACAGTCTGTGGTATTTTGTTATAGCAAGCTGAGCTAAGACACCCAATGCCCTATAGTTAGTACAACGTCTGAGCCCTGTGCTAAAGACAGAGGCTGAATTAAACTACAGAAATGTCTGAAGAAACTGTCCCCAGGGCAATCAGCTGAATGCCAAGAGTTCCCATTCTTGGGTGCCGCTACTCTGAAGGCAGGATTAAAATTAATTAGTGTCAGTGCCAACCCTACCCCCGATTGCATAGCAAATGACCTAGATGGTCTGATCTGAAGGACAGGCATCTAGAGGCAGCCTTGTATAGAAGAATCTCATTGGCCCAGGAGCTAGTAAGCGGGGCACCTGCTAAGCCACTGTTCGAAAGTCCATTCTTCAGGAATAAGCACTGCTCTCTCCCCGGGGCTCTCTTTCAAAGTGCAAACTCCACTGGATCGGGACGCAGAAGCTCATTGCTCCAAGCTGGCCTCTTAGGTGCAGTCGGCAAGGCAAGCAAGCCTCAGATGATGAGAGAGGGTGGGAATTGGGAGGACAGAACTGACAAGAGGGAGGAAAGAAACGAGGGGGAGGGCAGATGAAGACAAACACCTCCTTCTCCCTTTGCTGGGACCAATCCTAGAGTAGAGAATTCTGCTCCAGACTCAAGCGCAGACGCTAACACCATTATTTATAGCTTACAGCCTCCCAAACCAGGCGGCACTACTCATATAGGAAGGGTACCAGAAGAAGCAGGGAGATATGATGGCGGGGACATTACTACCGCAGATGGTGGCCATGCAAGCTGTGGTGGCAGCTTGTTCAGAGTGGATTCTGTTCTGCTTTCATGGCATCTGTTTCCAAGTTAGGGTTGAGCTTCCAGGTCTGCTGACTCTGTTCCGCTTGAATCCAAGTCGGTGGCGGGCACCACATCCGGACCTCTCAGCCCTCGGGCAGGCTGCCTTGAGCCCAGGCAGAAAATGGAATTTCCCCTTCCTGCCTCGTTAAAGGAACCATCTAAGTTCACTTCTCTAACAGAAGCAATTTGGGCTGAATTGAGTCTTGAGCAGTAATGAGCAAAGGCATCAAGTTCCATGATCCTTCCTCTGTCTCAGTAACAAATGCACTGGAGTAAGAAGGAAATCTCTACACATGTCCTTACTCCCGTGGGGAATATGTGACTCCATCTGCCGTTTCACATGGGAAGGGCCGTGGATGGCAGCCGTTTCTAAGAAACCATTTAGAAAAGTTTTTTACAGGCCATACTTTGCATGTTTATCTCCGTTAAGTATTTCGCTAGGCAGCAGGCAGAGAACAAACACCATGGGGCACAAAATGTCCTCAGTGTCTTTAGCTGTGTCTATATTCAAGGGAGCAAGCCATTCTAGAGGTTTCATCTGGAATATCCAGATAATGAAGTGGCCACATTAATGAGATGTTTCTTATAACACGTCTCCTAATCCATTCTTCCATCACCCACGTGTTGACCCAGCTTTCATTTTGGCCTCTTCAGCCCCATCTCAGGCACCAGATTCGTGGTTCAAGTGTGGACTTGTGAGGAGGAAAGTGTGAGAACGAGATCATAGGTTGAAGCAAACCTCACTGCCTCAAAACACAATGAGCCACGTTTGGCAGCCTGGCCAGTCCAACAGGAAGGCCAGCGGCTGAGGAACAGCGCCAAGCTTTAGCTAAGCACTCGAGTGTTGAGAGGTTTCATGCAAAAGTCCTGAAGCAGAGCAGTGGAATTTTCCGGGAGTAGAGCCCCCTGACTCCTGTCCCGGAAATCGTGCTTATTGGATGGTTTCTGGCTCCAGCAACCCGGCTCAATTTCCTTTAGGCAAATAGAAATGAGCGCAAACTTTCTGCTGCCCCACCCTAACCAACAGGGGTTTGCAACAGGCTCTGACTCCTCTCAGCACCCTCTGCTCCACACAGAAGGTGGGTGGCAAACAGCCAGGCTCTGGGCTGGGTCAGGGGAGCAGAGACTCAAGCAGAGCCCTGGTTCTGTGCAACAGGAATGTGGGCCACCGTGGCAGCGGAGGGGGGATTTGCGGGAGGTTCTAAATGTCCTCAGGGTTCAATTTCAACAGAAAGGAATCTCTGTCCACCTTCATCATTTACTGATGCAAACACTACCTTGGTGGGGCACTGGGAACCCACAGTTACACAAAGGCAGAGCCAGGACTAGAAATCGAGGCTCCCGATGACTCTCCATCTACTCCTCCTCTCAGTCTCCTGGTGCAAGGGATGAGAAGAGAAAGAAGGTAAAGAGGGTCCTGGGGGCTTCCCTGGTGGCGCAGTGGTTGAGAGTCTGCCTGCTAATGCAGGGGACACGGGTTCGAGCCCTGGTCTGGGAGGATCCCACATGCCGCGGAGCAACTAGGCCCATGAGCCACAACTACTGAGCCTGCGCGTCTGGAGCCTGTGCTCCGCAACAAGAGAAGCCGCGATAGTGAGAGGCCCGCGCACCACGATGAAGAGTGGCCCCCGCTTGCCACAACTAGAGAAAGCCCTCGCACAGAAACGAAGACCCAATACAGCAAAAATAAAATAAATTAATTAATAAACTCCTACCCCCAACATCTAAAAAAAAAAAAGAAGGTCCTGGAGTGGAAAAACTTGAGAACGTCCATCAAGGGTTTTCTGAATCAGAAGTTGTGCAGTTTTCATCTGTTGTGCCCATAGTGCTCACAAGGTATCTGACTGGCTCCTCCAAAGACCTGTCCTTATTGAGTGGTGCCAGCTCTGGATGCAGGGGAACAGTAACAGAACTCAGCTCTGTCCCCAGGCACAGAGAAAGAGCCCTCTGCCTCCCAAGGCCTCTTTCTTGCAGGCAGGGCAGCCTGCAGCTACAGTGGAATCATGCGGAAACCTAGAAAAGGGAAGCTGTGGTTCAGCCTTAGCAGACAAAATGCAGAGATGGAGCATGGAGGGCTTTCAGCTAACCCACAACTGCAGAGGCCCCTGCCCTACTGTCTCCACGGGCGCTGTTCAAAAGCCAGTGTGAAAGCATGTGAATTCCCCTGCCTGTGGCAGAAACCATCCCATTAACTCATTGTAAAACGGGGCTTTGAGAGTCTAAAAATAAAAGCACAGTTTCTTCTTCTTTAGATTGTGGATCGACATGCAGCACAAAAGCTAGATTTTAAGCCGGGGCTCATGCCATCTTTAGGAAACGTGTATTCATACTGAAATCCAAGCCTCCAGGATTTTTCATGTGGGTCCTCCAGGTGATATTACTTGTTTTGTCCCTTCTTATGTACAGAGATAACAGTAATCACTCTTTGTGGTCCATGCCAGGGACCTCAAATACATCAGACAGAGTACATGTTCTTATTCCCGTTTTACAGATGAATAAAATGAGGCTGAGAATGTCTGGTTGCATGATTTGCCCTGGATCGTACAGCTAACAGGTAACAGGGTGGTGACTCAAAACCAGGCCTGGACCTGGAAGCTGGGCTCTTTCCACCCACCTCAGGTGCAGCTGGCCACATCTCACAATCAGTTCAATCCTACTCTCCGTAAAGCTGAGCACATAGAACCCCCAGTACACCCACCCACCACCCATCCCATACTCTCCTGGACCACTAAGACTCAGCAAAGGTCAACTCTACTCTCACCATTCCACTGAATGCTAACCGGAGAAAGGCGAACTACCTCGTTTTCTTTGAGTTACCTAAAAGCTCTTCTGATATGCCAATCAGGGGTCTACTTTGTAAGTGTTCTCCCCATGCTGGCTGCCAGCAGGCTGGTTCCATCTTTCTCTAATACCTATACATTTGTGGCCATACTGATGGGTTTACCTGAGGTTACAATCCTAGACAGAAGGAATCTAGACTGTTTAATTTTTGATTCAGTATCAAATAGAAAATCACTTAGAATTAGGTCTTTAATAAATGTTTGCTCTCTAACTGGAGATAGCGGTGATAATGATGATTGATGATGATGATGACGACGGGATAAAGGCCTGTGAGGCTCTGGTCTGTAAAAAGCATCCAGAGTGCTTTACCAGAATTATCTCTTGAGATTTCCCAACAAGTTGCAGTAGGGGACTCAGTGGACACGGGAAGCACAGTCTCTGTGAACTGGTTTTCTCTGGTGGTACCAAATACTGGTTAGGGTCTCCTCTCTCCCAGGTCACTGAATGAAGGGGCAGAAGAGGCTCAGAGGCTGTGGAAGGCAACTGCTTCAGGAAGAGTGCCTGTCAGCACACGGAAGCATCACCTGCTCCCATAACAGGGAGCCAACTGTGTCTGAGTCATCAAGCTCACAGCCAAACAGACAGGCTGGAGAAAGAAATCAACAAAACCTTCACATTGGTGCATGGATTACTGGTTTGCCTGATAACATGCTGAGCATGACTCAACGGGGGGGATGCCGGAGGAGAGAGCCGGTCCCCCTGGTGAGCCAGCTGCGTGTTGGGGTCTTCTCCCAGAAGGCTCTGCATCCGATGATCGAGCCCACGAAGCAGAGTCAGTGTGATAGCACGGAGCCTCACCCACAAACGGTTAACAGCCATAGCTGTGGTCTGAGTATAAAATGAGAGCAGAAATAATAGGGATAAGAATGGTGGGGACACTCTTGAGCCAGGATGGGGCATCCTCCCAAAGAAGACACTCAGACCCTGGCTGTGAATAGCTTTTAAAATGCTCCAAAACTGTTCCCCCAGGTATTCTACATCAGTCAAAAATTACCTTTAGCTTCTAAAGCAATTAAGTGACTGTAAATAAAGAATACAATAGCTTATGTTATGCCTTGAGTCCATATATCATACACCCCAGACTAAGCCATTGCCCTGATTCCATCTTGCATTTAGGACATTTGTTTTTTATTGCATCCGTGGTTTGCTGAGTGCTTTCAGGGAGAATGAATAAGGCTTTGAAGGAACAGCACAGGAAGTTTATAAACTGGAAGTCTTTTTTTACTTTTAAAATAATTTTAGACATATAAACAATTATATGTCAATGGTTTGTAATCTTTTAAGAAGATGTACTATTTTTTGGAAATCAAATCTTTAATATAAATACTTTCCGGCTTACTTTAGAAATAGGACACAGAAATTAACCCACAGATTCATATTTCAATCATCTCTAGTCATTTTTGTTATTTTATTCTACAGTTCATGGAGATGAGAACTGGAAAAGAATTAAAATGTGTTTTTTAACTCATAGATCCTTATTCCGTTTTAACTGCAGGTAAAGATGACACACTATGGTGAAGGCATTTTATTACAGTTCAGAAGGGCAAAGACCGTGTGAGTTGTGAGCTGTATGGGATGGGGGGCACTGAAAGATGTATGACAATTAAATTCAGAAATACCCATCATTTCTTGCATATGGTACTGGAACAGATAAATAACACTCGTCATTCTTTGCATTTGCTTAAATAAATGGCCTTGGCTTACTAGAAATACTGAATGTTGTCTTTTATATTAGAGCAAGCATTAGTAATGATACCACTGTCTCTGCACTTGAGGTCAGTTGGAAAGATGAGCGTGCCAGTTGCTAAGATGATGCACTCTGAGCCTTCCTTCTCTCGGACACCCACACACCCACATGCAAACAGTGAGCAGACCTGCCACGTGGTCTCAGAGCCGCAGGGGAGAGCGCACAGTCTGCAGCCAGCCCAAGCCCGGATCCTGACTCTACCACTTACTAGCGCTATCGCCTTGACCAGTTGCTCAGTCACTCATTCTCTGCCTCATTCTCCTCCTGTGGAAAGAGGGGCTAGTAACACCTCCTGTTACGTGGGCTCCTTGAGTTATATGGAAAGCGCTTCGAACAGTGTCTGGCACATAATAAATGCTACATAGCAGCAGCTTTTCCAATGATAAGAATCTTTTTTTTCAGATCAGTGCCTTCCTTACAACCTCCACTTCTACTCCTCTCCAGCTCCTACACCCACCCCTCCCCAGGTCACTTGCAATGAGTAGGATCCTAGCTGAGCTTCCTGCTTCTAGTATATTCCACGCCACCCACCTCCAGTTCAAATCAAACATCCCCTCCTTTGTGGTTCACTCTACCCAGTAGACACTTCTATTACAGCACCTACTGCACTTTTGACTTTGTTTCTCTATCTATATTCATGTGTAGTGGAGCTGAAAAACACATTTAAAAATTTTTTTTCAGTCTTATTGAGATATAATTTTTATACGTGATGGTATGAGTTTCAAATGTACAGAATAAAGGTTTGACTTATACTGTGAAATGATTACCACAATAGGTTTAGTGAACATCTGTCATCTCATATAGAAACAAAACTAAAAATACCTTTTCCTTGTGATGAGAAATCTTAAGATTTACTCTCCTAAAAACTTTCATATATAACATACAGCAGCGTTAATTATATTAATCATGCTGTATGTTACACTCCTAGTACTTATTTATCTTATAACTGGAAGTACTTTGACTATCTTCCTGCAAGTCCCCCTCCCCTTATCCCCCATCTCTGGTAAACACATATCTGATCTTTTTTTCTGTGAATTTGGGTTTTTTTTTCTTATTTTAGATTCAAAATATAAATGGACTTACATGGGTTTGTCTTTATCTGACATTTCACTTAGCATAATGCCTTCAAGGTCCAATCTTGTATGTTGTCACAAATGGTAGGATTTCCTCATTTTTTATGGCTGAATAATATTCCATTATATATATATGCTTATATATATGTATATATACACATATTCCATTAATATTCCTATATATATATATATATATATATATACATTCCGTTAATATTGCATTATATATGTGTATGTATGTGTGTGTGTGTGTGTGCATGTATATATATATATATATATATATATATATCACAACTTCTTTATCTATTCATCAATCAACAGACATTTAGGTTGTTTCCATGTCTTAGCTATTGTAAATAAAGCTGCTATGAACACAGGGGTGCAGGTATCTTTTCGAGTTAGTGTTTTCATCTCCTTTGGATATGTTCCCAGAAGTGGGATTGCTGGATCATATGGTAGTTCTATTTTTAATTTTTTGAGGATCTTCCATACTGTTTTCCATAATGGCTGTACCAATTTACAATTCCACCGACTGTGCACAAGGGTTCCTTTTTCTCCACACCCTTGTCAGCATTTGTTATCTCTTGTCTTTTGGGGGATCATTCTAACAGTTGTGAGGTGATATCTCACTGGGATCCTGATTTGCATTTCCCTAATGACTAGTGATGTTGAGCATGTTTTCAGGTACCTGTTAGTCATTCACATATCTTCTTTGGAAAAATATCTGTACAGAAGCTTTTTAGTTTGATGTAGCGCTTTAGGTGTCATATCCAAAAAAAAAAAAAAATCATTGCCAAGACCCACGTCAAGGAGCTTTTTTCCTACATTATCTTCTAGAATTTTTCATGAAAAACACATATTTTGAGAGCTGATATCAGAAGCAGACTTAGATAGGAAATTGTCTTCATTTAAGAAAAATACCTTGACAGGTAAATTTTGGCAGGAAAGATGAGTCCCAAAGACTCTGACTGTAACGAGAAAAAGAAAGAGATCTAGTTCCTGTGCATGAGAGGGACACATACATTTGGGTATCAGGGTGAGCAGGGAAGAATAAGTCGGGTAAATGGGGCAAAGGCAGTCAAACAACATGAAAAAGATTTCAGCTTGCAGGAAAAAGGTGGCCAGTGAGAGACTCCTGGTGACAGGAGCTGAAGGACATTTAAAACAGGAATGGGTCATCTTTAAGTTCAAATTGTTTGTATTTATGAGACGTGAGAAAGACCTAACACTTGGGTAAAGCCTGATACACTCACAAAGGGTTTGTGTTAAGTGGTTTGGGACCAAATCAAGGAAACGAAGCCGAGTTCCAGGCAGGAGTTGAGATGAAGTAGAGGGAAGAGGGGAACCATGGAAATGAGATAGAAGTGAATGTAGGAGTTCAGAGGCTTACAGCTTGGAGCCTAAATGAAAATATATACCTTCGGGAATTTGCAGAAATCTTGCTCATGAGGTTGGGCTTCCCAGCATATGTGCAGTGAAAGGCTCAAGGCCATATTATTTAAATCCCCAAACCCAAGTGTCTTGGCTTAGGTCTGCCAAGAAGCAGACATGCTTGGACATTTAAGAGATTTACTGGGGAAACACCTGTGAAAGAGTAAGGGGAGGGTGCTGGAGAAAGTAAGAAGAGACTTCAGAGAGAGATGCAGTTCTGACACTCGTGAAAGAAGAGGGGCCAGGAAGGAAAATTGGGTGGAAAGAGCCTCAGATCACAGAGAAGTTCTACAAAAGATCCAGCCAGGTTGGTGGAAAGTCCTCAAGTCAAATACACTGTTAGAGGAGTCCTGAAATAATGCCCTCACCATGCTGGTAGCAGCCCACCAAAAGTGTGTACTTGGTGCAAACATGATAGTAGATCCGGCGGGGGCAGCAACTGGGGCTGTCAATTAGCCATGCTCCCAGAGCAGGGCATTGGAGCTGCACATTTTCATCACCAGCACCCAGAGGTACCGCAGCTGATAGGAATCATGCCTGATTCACCATTGGATACTCAACTGCTCAACACATGTTTTCTGAATCGCTAAAGTGATCCAACCTGCACATCAAACAATCATCCTAAATGATCTTCAAAACCAGATGTTGTGCACATGAGGATTCATTATGCTATTCTTTCTCTTTTGTGTATTTAAAATTTCCCTTAATAGAAAAAGTTTATTACAGGGAATTCCCTGGTGGTCCAGTGGTTAGGACTTGGTACTTTCACTGCTGGGGCCCGGGTTCAATCCCTGGGAGGGAAACTGAGATCCCACAAGCTGTGCAGCACAGCCAAAAAAAAAAGAAAGTTCATTACAAATATTATTTATAAACGTTATTGTGTTTCCTCAAAAAATTAATTAAATCTAGCAATTCCATTTCTGGGTATATACCCAAAAGAACTGAAAGCAGGGACTCAAACAGCCCTCTTCATTCTCAAGCTCACAGCAGCACTATTCACAATAGCCAAAAAGTGGAGACAACCAAAATGCCCATCAGCAGAAGAAGGGATGAACAAAATGTGGTATATGCATACACTGGAATATTACTTGGTGTTCAAAAGTAAAGAAGTTCTGACACATGGTACAACATGGATGAACCTTGACAGCATTATGCTAAGGGAAGCAAGGCAGTCACCGAAATGCAAACACTCTACGGTTCCACTTCTATGAGGTAACCAGAGTAGTCAAACTCACAGAGCCAGAAAGTAGAATGACTGGTATTCACCAGGGGCCGGGAGGAGGGGGAAATGGAGAGATAAGCTTTAATGGGTGCAGAGTTTCACTCTGGGGAGAAGAAAAGGTTCTAGCAATGGATGGTGGTGACGACTGCACCATAATGTGAGTATACTGAACGCCAATAAAGCACACAGCTAAAAGTGGTTCAAATGGTAAAGTGTATCTTGTGCATATTTTACCACAGTGCGCCGCATGGCATGTGGGATCTTAGTTCCCCAACCAGGGATCGAACCTGTGTCCCCAGCAGTGAAGCTCAAAGTCCTAACTACTGGACGCCAGGGAATTCCCAAAAATATATTATTCAGAGGATATAACTGACAGGGAGAAAAAGGTAAACAGGGTTACTCCACGTGACCATGTGGTCTCATGCTTTGAGTCCACCTCTCTGCCTCCAGACCCCTAATGAAGTCAGTACAGCTCCCGACTTCTCCTAGCCCAGCCATGTGGCTGGTGGGCTGGGTCCGGGGCTCTCCCTAATTGTTTTCCTCCCAAAGTCTGCTTAGGGCAACTTCTCAGACTCCACACAGGAGCTTCCTCTCCAAGCAGCCATTCCCAGCCAGCTGATCCCACCAAAGTCCACAAAGCCCAGGAGTCTGTAGCTTTTTAAACCCCGGACGCTGGCCCTGTGCTTTGGCCCCTTTAACTGAGCTTCTGCTTTGTAAAAATAAAAGTTAACTTGTTATGGTGAAGGTAGCTTGATGGCATCTCTTTCCCTCAAAGACTTCTGCCAGGATGATGGAGTGAGAAAGAAAACCCAGGTGAGAAGCAAATTGAGTCTGTCAGGAGGGTGCTACAAGGGGCTGGCCCTGGGGGGTACGTGTTCTCTGTGTTAACAACAAACCGGATAAACGGAGGAGGGGGCAGGAGGCAAGCCTGGGTGTGCCTTTGGTACCTGCTTCCCCCCTCTTCTTTTGTTGCTCATGCTTCTGACCCCTGATCATGACACCTTTCTCGCTTTCTACTCTGCTTCAGGCACTAAATGACTGCAGACACCCTGTCCTTCTCTCCACTTCCATCTTCCTTCCTGCACATCTTTCCACTCACGCTATTAATTTTATCACTCTAGAAGTTCCAAGTCATCAGGAAGCCTGAGTTCAGAGTTTGGGCTCCACATGCTATGTGTTCAAGGCAATGCATCAAGTGTGTCAAATAAGATAATATGAAATCAGTGTGATCAATTATGCTTATAAAGGTGGCAAAGACAGCTAACCCAAGGCACCAAAAAGCCTATAAATCACCTAGATGGATTTATAGATCAAGACACCTGGGTCTATAAATTGTTCAGAAGGTCAGGGGAAGAGGACAGAGAGAGCATAGGATGTTCAGATAAAGGATGCAAAAGTGTGGCTCTTCCCTACGGTAATGATACTCAGAGTGCCTGGCCCCCTCTGCCCCCTGAGCCACTTGCCGTGTTAGTTTCCTTTTAGGTAATCCAAAACCAGTTCTAAAGAGTTTAAGCAGAAAAAAATATGATTAAAAGAGATTAATTCACTTACAGAAAATTTAGAAAAGCCCCTCAGTAGGCTTGGGGGCTAAGTAGCCAAGAGAATGCCCCAAATCACATTGAATCAGCCCGGTGGTTACAGAGACCTAGGCGACCACAACCAACACTGCCAGCATGGGCACACCAGGCTCCCCTCGCCCCGCTGCGGCAACCATCTCCAGAAACTGGATGCTTTTCCCACAACACTAGCCAAGATGCACCTCACACCATCCCTGGCTTCACAGGCTTCCAGTTCAAAGTCTGACTGGTGGGACCCATGCCACATGCCTGTGCCCTAACTGGAGGGATGCTGGGTAAGGGCCGGGGGGACTGGTAGGTCTCTTCATTGGGGAATTCTCCACTCATGGGCACAATATTCATAGGTCCTACTTATGAATGTTGAGCACTCAAAAAGAATGGAACATGTGCCTGGGGGCACTGCGGCCACCAAAATGCCCTCCTACTTCTATTACTCCTCAGCAGTGTCTCACATAAAGCTTTGCTACCTAGAAAATGAGATTCTATCCTTGCTAAGAAATTAAGAAAGGCCAATTGTGTAGACTCATAAACCATCACTAGTACCAAAAGTACCCACAATCTTCAGGAAAACAGAGCAAAGTCCTTAGACCACCATTCAAAGTCATCCACAACAGGCTCCCGGTCTGCCTTTCCAGCGTCTCCACTTACCTTCCAAAATTCTTTACCCTCCCACAGCCATACTGGTGGGCTCCTGCCGCCCATCCTGGGACCCAGCACGTGTTTTCACCTCGTTTCATATCCCTACAGGGCCAGCCACCATCCGCTCAGCCTACCCAAACCGTATAGCCCTCAACACACAGCTCTGGTTCCACATCCATCACCCTCCATAATTCCTTAATAGGAAGGACTTCTCCTCAAACTCCAGTGGTATGTAGAAAACAAATCTGTGGTTACCAGGGAGGAAGGGGAGGGATAAATTGGGATATTGGGATTGACATATACACACTGCTATATATAAACTAGATAAATAATAAGAACCTACTGTATAGCACAGAGAACTCTACTCAGTACTCTGTAATGACCTATATGGGAAAAGAATCTAAAAAAGAGTGGATGTAGGTATAATTGACTCACTTTGATGTACAGCAGAAGCTAACACAACATTGTAAATCCACTATACTCCAATAAAAATTAATTTAAAAAAACTCCAGGGGTAACTATTACCTCATACTCCATTGTCAGTAGATCATGTACCATGTGACATTACTTCTATCATTGTCTCAAACTCTTCTTTGTGTCTTTTCTTATTTATTTATTTATACATCTTATCTCCCCAATCAGCCACTAAAGCCCTTAATGGCAGAAGCTCTTGTTAGATTTCTTGGAACACCCATAGCATTTCACATGAGGCTTCTTCATTGCAGGCAGTCCATAAAGATATGTGACTTTAAATTTACTTTACTCCACAGAGTTTTTACTTATCAAAGTGACAATGTCTACCCTTGCTTCTTAGCATGGCCCTGCTCTGCATGCTGACACTTGTGCATCTTCTTAAGTAGAACACAGGGCGGAAGAAGTCAGCAGTGGCTTCTTCCCCAGCAAACACGCTGGCAGAAACAGAGATAACACCTCAGCATCTCTCATTAATCTGGAAACATTGGCCCAACATTTATCGGAATAGTGCTGATTAGGTGTTAGGTATTCTGAGAGCTCACAAATCCTTACGGCAACTCCATCAAGTAAATGACATTATTTCCATTTTACAGATGGGGAACCTGTGGAAAACTCAACCGGGGTCACACAGCACGTAAGGGACAGATCCAGCATTGAACCCAGACAAGCCAGTTCCAGAGGCAGTGCTTTTCACCACTGGCTAGTGACCAAGATACCCTCTTTCATATTGCAAACTTAATCATGGTGTCTACAGAAAGAGTATATTCTAAGAATTTTAAGGAAAAATTTCACAAAACAGTTTGTTTTAACATGGAGAATGGTTCAACAGAAGAAGCCTTACCAATATTTCTCTGTTTCTAATTTTATTTGAGGGGACTTCAGAGAGCACATGCTGAACTTCCTCTCACCCTTCCTAAAGAGTCAAGTCAGATAAAACAGGTGAGAGAAACATCTGCCTCTTTGTGGCACAGAGATTCATGTAGAAACATCTCATACATTCAAAAGTGTCTATGAAGAAACCAAACTTGCCCTCACCTCTTCAAATTAATGGTATGCTAACCATTCTATCTGAGGTATGTCTGAGAATAAACTCCAAAAGCCTCAGTTTTCAAGAAAATGCTAAGAGTGTGGTATAGATGGGTATCTACATCCTAGAAATCAAATCCTAATTCAAATATTTATAACAAGAGTTAATGGGAAGGTTAACATTTTCTAGTGGCCCAAGTCAAAAACCCTTTTTTGCCTTCTTCTTTTTCATTCTATTATGCTCTGTTCATCCAAGGAGAGTATTATTGGTAATCTCTTGCTAGGTGCTTGACTCTCTTCTCTCATCAGAAATATAGTTGACTTTATTTTTCCTACCTCAGTGTTTCCTACACAGGATGGTAAGCTTCTAAACATCAGTGTCCGATTAAAAAGATCTCAATAAATATGTTATGCTTTCAGCTTTCATTGGGGGAAACTATAAAATTACAGAAAATCCATTTACTATAGGAATGTTGTGCCTTCCCTCTTCTGGTGTTTTCTGGAAGCAGGTACCACATGAGAAAATGTCTCTAAACTTTTGTTCTACAAAAAGTTTTGCCTCAAATTCATTTGTCTTACAAACAATGAAAAGTGATCATGTAAAATGAAAAATTTTACCTTGGCCACCAGGAAACTCAGGACCAATTGCAGGCCAATCATATTTATCTATTTTAGATACAACTAGAATTGAAGCCATTTATGACTCAGTAGGCCAGTTAACAATTTATTGCTTCTCAGCTCTAAATGCATCCTTTTCGTGTGCTCTGTGAAAATGGGCATGGGCCCTTTAAATGTTTTTCCTTTGTCAGCTGGCCCTATTAACCTTTATCAGCAGTGGGCTCTGGAGAGACAGTTCAGGATGAAAGGATTTTGTTTCCTGGTCTGGTGCTTGCTCTCCAGGCTCCTGCAGGGTGCACAGCTTCTCTAGGGTCCTCTGAGAGCACACGTGGCTTCCCCAGCACCTGCAGCAGAAGCAGCTTCCCCAGGCCCCAGGGACTCCTGCAAGGCACGGTGGTCAGTATCGCCCGGCAGCCAGCAGCTTCCCCAGCATGCCTTTGGGATGACTTGTAGCAGAGTCAGAGTTTCTCTGGTCAGGCGCCTCCCTGTGTGTTCACCTCCCAGTGAACAGCTTACTTCAACATCCTGGAGGGCAGATTGCCAGCAAGTTCCTGGGGCAAATTTCTAGATAATTCTACAGCACAGTATCACAGTGACTGCTCTGCTAACCAGTCAGCCACAGCCGTGCCAACCGGGACTGTGTCTCAGCCCCGGGGGAGTCCTCCTCCCACTCTATCTCAGCCCTTGGAATAGTGTCTGCTCCACATCTCTGCTATTCCCATATTCTACAGAGTTCTCTTGACTTCCTCCCAGGCAACTCCTTTGTTGCTTCAATTCCCTGTTACAGTCAATAATTCTTTACATTAAACTTGCCATGTTCAAATGACTGTGTTTCTCTCTCCTGATCAGTTCCAAACTGAGAGGCTTAGCACATGTGCATTTTATGTTTTCTTCCTACCCTGACATCTACCCAAAAATGTTTTACACCGTGGTTTTATTATTATTATATATATATATATTTTTTGCAATACGCGGGCCTCTCACTGTTGTGGCCTCTCCCGTTGCGTAGCACAGGTTCCAGACGCACAGGCTCAGCGGCAGGCTGAGCCCAGCCCAGCAGGCTCACGAGCCCAGCCACTCCGTGGCATGTGGGATCTTCCTGGACCGGGGCACGAACCCGTGTCCCCTGCATCGGCAGGCGGACTCTCAACCACTGCGCCACTGGGGAAGCCCTCTATTATTTTTAAATTTAGATTTTACTACTTTATTGTGTGTATGCTTTCTTTAGTCTACTTTAAAGTGTTTGTGGAATTTAAAGGTTATTAATTCACTGAAATGTGTATGCAAATGAGGGTCATGCCTATTTAATTTGCTGTGTACCTTTTCCAGAAAAGAAGCAGACTCAATACAGTAGACCGATTATTTTTGATGAAGATAATGAGGTTGATGATCTTAGGTCTTTCTGTACCAGGTTAGACTTTCCTACAACTGAAATAAGGACTCTAGAAGTTTCGATGTTAGTACAAAGAATAACAAAGCTAGTAGAGAGACCCATGATAATAATAGCTCATCATTGTGTTCCTCAAATCAAAATTTTCCAACTAGTTTAACAGAGCAGAGGATGACAATTTCAGATGAATATAGGAGAGACTAGTGAGCTTTGTGATGACTAAGAAGTAAAGTCTCAGACCAAATTCCCAGTATGGCCGCAAATTGAAAACTTCCCAGGTTAACCATCAATTCCATTACCACTGCCCAGGGAACTGAGAGCTGCAGTGTGGTGAGAGGACCTGGCTTTTGTTTGAAACCCTGGGGTCTACTGAGTACTAATTATATACCCTTGAGCAATTATCTAACCTCAATATCATAACAATGCCTGCCTCCCAAGGTTGCCATGAAGCTAAAGATGACCACTGACTATGATATCCTTTTCACAGTGCCTGGCACATAGGAAGTCTTAGCAAATGTAAATACCTTCTCCCCTGATATTAGTTTCCTAGGGAAGCCACAAAGAAATACCACAAATGTAGTAATTTAGAACAACAGAAGCTTATTGTCTCACAGCTCTGTAGGCAAGAAGTCTAAAATCAAGGTGAAGCTTGACCATGCTTCCTCTGAAACCCGTAGCGGAAGGATCTTTCTCTGCCCTTTCCAGTTGCAGGTAGTCCCAGACTGGGCTTGTGGCAGCGTAATTCCAACCTCTGCCGCCATCTTCATGTGACATTTTCCCTGTGTCACTTCACGTGGTCTTTCCTCTGTGCATGTCTGCCTCTGTGTCCAAATTTCCCCTTTTTACAAGGATATTTGTCATGTTGGATTAGGGCCCATACTAATGACCTCATTTTAACCTGATTAACTCTCTGAAGACTCTATTTCTAAATAAGGTCACATTCTGAGGTACTGGGGGCTGGGACTTCTACATACCGTTTTTGAGGGGGGGCAGAATGCCCCCCTCTTTAGTTTTTTGCCTAGAGGTTGCAGCCTAGTTCCCTTCCTCCATAGTGAATTATCAATTAGCTGTTTAGAGTACAACTTGTGCCTTATCACAGATTCTGGAATATGGGCTTACAAAATACACCCATCGAGGTAAAGCATAAGTAAGTCCATAACTTAGAAAGCTCCTAACTCTCTCGGCTTCCCTCATTCTGGGCACTGGGCATGGATGGCTGCCCTCAGCCTTGCTCCCTCCAGCCTTTCCTGGCCTCTACCCGCTCCAGGCCCTGCCTCTCATTACCAGCCCTGAACTCACCAGTTACTTTTCATTTTTCCTCTTTCTTAATCTGATTCCTTAACCAAAGACCCATAACTATCTATCAGCTGTATTAAAATCTCTATACTCTGCTAAACAGGTGCAATCTATAAAAAATGGCCCAGAGGGGCTTCCCTGGTGGCACAGTGGTTGAGAGTCTGCCTGCCGATGCAGGGGACACGGGTTCGTGCCCCAGTCCGGGAAGATCCCACATGCCACGGAGCGGCTGGGCCCGTGAGCCATGGCCACTGAGTCTGCACGCCCGGAGCCTGTGCTTCGCAACGGGAGGGGCCACAGCAGTGAGAGGCCCGTGTACCGCAAAAAAAAAAAAAAAAAAAAAAATGGCTCAGAGGTAAGAAGGACATTTTAGTTCACCTAAAGGAAAGCCCTTTACAGTCCTATGTCTAAGCCCAAGTCCTTAACTGAAATGTAAGAACTTTAGGGATTAATCCTTTGTCAGTTGCTTCATTTGCAAATATCTTCTCCCATTCTGAGGGTTGTCTTTTCATCTTGTTTATGGTTTCCTTTGCTGTGCAAAAGCTTTTAAGTTTCATTAGGTCCCATTTGTTTATTTTTGTTTTTATTTCCATTTCTCTAGGAGGTGGGTCAAAAAGGATCTTGCTGTGATTTATGTCATAGAGTGTTCTGCCTATGTTTTCCTCTAAGATTTGATAGTGTCTGGCCTTACATTTAGGTCTTTAATCCATTTTGAGTTTATTTTTGTGTATGGTGTTAGGGAGTGTTCTAATTTCTTTTACATGTAGCTGTCCAGTTTTCCCAGCACCACTTATTGAAAAGGCTGTCTTTTCTCCACTGTATATTCCTGGCTCCTTTATCAAAAATAAGGTGACCATATGTGTATGGGTTTATCTCGGGGCTTCCTATCCTGTTCCATTGATCTAAATTTCTGTCTTTGTGCCAGTACCATACTGTCTTGGTTACTGTAGCTTTGTAGAATAGTCTGAAGTCCGGGAGCCTGATTCCTCCAGCTCCGTTTTTCTTTCTCAAGATTGCTTTGGCTATTCAGGGTCTTTTGTGTTTCCATACAAATTATGAAATTTTTTGTTCTAGTTCTGTGAAAAATGCCAGTGGTAGTTTGATAGGGATTGCATTGAATCTGTAGATTGCTTTGGGTAGTAGAGTCATTTTCACAATGTTGATTCTTCCAATCCAAGAACATGGTATATCTCTCCATCTATTTGTATCATCTTTCATTTCTTTCATTAGTGTCTTATAATTTTCTGCATACAGGTCTTTTGTCTCCTTAGGTAGGTTTATTCCTAGGTATTTTATTCTTTTTGTTGCAATGGTAAATGGGAGTGTTTTCTTAATTTCACTTTCAGATTTTTCATCATTAGTGTACAGGAATGCAAGAGATTTCTGTGCATTTATTTTGTATCCTGCTACTTTACCAAATTCATTGATTAGCTCTAGTAGTTTTCTGGTAGCATCTTTAGGATTCTCTATGTATAGTATCATGTCATCTGCAAACAGTGACAGCTTTACTTCTGCTTTTCTGATTTGGATTCCTTTTATTTCTTTTTCTTCTCTGATTGCTGTGGCTAAAACTTCCGAAACTACATTGAATAATGGGAATGTAAATTGATACAGCCACTATGGAGAACAGTATGGAGGTTCCTTAAAAAACTAAAAGTAGAACTACCATATGACCCAGCAATCCCACTACTGGGCATATACCCCGAGAAAACCATAATTCAAAAAGAGTCATGTACCAAACTGTTCATTGCAGCTCTATTTACAATAGCCAGGACATGGAAGCAACCTAAGTGTCCATCGACAGATGAATGGATAAAGAAGTTGTGGCACATATATACAATGGAATATTACTCAGCCATAAAAAGAAATGAAATTGAGCTATTTGTAGTGAGGTGGATGGACCTAGAGTCTGTCATACAGAGTGAAGTAAGTCAGAAAGAGAAAAACAAATACCATATGCTAACACATATATATGGAATCTAAAAAAAAAAAAAAAAGGTCATGAAGAACCTAGGGGCAAGACGGGAATAAAGACGCAGACCTACTAGAGAATGGACTTGAGGATATGGGGAGGGGGAAGGGTAAGCTGTGACAAAGTGAGAGAGTGGCATGGACATATATACACTACCAGACGTAAAATAGATAGCTAGTGGGAAGCATCCGCATAGCACAGGGAGATCAGCTCGGTGCTTTGTGACCACCTAGAGGGATGGGATAGGGAGGGTGGGAGGGAGGGAGACACAAGAGGAAAGAGATATGGGGACATATGTATATATACAACTGATTCACTTTCTTATAAAGCGGAAACTAACATACCATTGTAAAGCAATTATACTCTAATAAAGATGTTAAAAAGAAAATAAAAAAGAACTTTAGGGAAGGGTAATGCATTTTGCCACTAACTCCTTTGTATGAATTGCAGGGGTAGGGTTCATATTAGGACACTGTGCTCCCCTGTGGAACAAGAAGACCATAAGGGAAGAAGCATAGACTGTGCACATGTGTGTGAACAGAGACACATAAATGTACACTCGAACTGGCCCAAGCCAAGGAAAACCAGCTAACAGAGCGCGGTCCCTAAGTTTTGTCATAGGCCTGAAGTCTTAGCAAAAATGGACGTGTAAGCACTGCCTCTCTCTGTGTCCCAGTATAGGGACCCCTGCTTCTCCTGCTCTATAAATCCCAGTAGAAAGGGAAAAGCTGGATGGTCTGGAGGAGGCAGCTCCACTTAGGCAGCCACGTGCAGGTGTGCTTCAAGCGGGAAATAAAGACTTCCCCATGAAAAATCGTCTCCCCAGCACTCCCCTCAGGTCTAAAACTCCCGTCATTAGGGTCGTTCTTAAGTTAAAGACATCTTATCTTCCCAAGACATTTGATAAAAGCAGAACACTTCCCAGGAGGGATACACTGTGTCCTTGGTGCCCATTAAGATTTTCACGAGCACTGGGTGTTGTATTCCCTGGTGGTCACCTTAGTCAGTTGTCCCAAGGGAATAAGTCCAACCATAGACATACGTTCGTTTTGTTCTCTGCTATGTCCTCAGAGCCGTGCAAATCCCTGGATGTAAAATGCAATCTGAATCTGCCTCTATAAAGTGGAGACAGGGTAGCACCTAGCACATCATGTCATTGTGAAGAGTTAATGATCAATACCTCTAAAATGATTAGAACAGCTCCTGAGATATAGTAAGCTCATGGTTGTTATTACTGTTGTTGTTGTTACGACTGATTAAACACACAAGTGATGGGAGAGGAAAAAGATCTAGTAACTCTGAACAGGAAGGCCCCATGGGGTGATGTGAATGAGGGGAAGGGTAAAAGAAGTGGGTGGTGGAGGAAGTGCAGGGTGGGCTGAAAGGGAAATAGAGCAGACCAGCTTGTCTCACAATCTGAGAGTATACGGAACAACCTATGGACACTGCCCAGGCCCACGGCACTGACTAGGGCCCGCTGAGGGCCTGGCACTGAACTGCAGGGCTGAGCCAGAGGCCTTTGCCTCTCGGCCCTGCTGTGGCCGGAGAGAGGTGCTAGAATGCAGGAGAGTGAGGTGGTGAGCAGCCTCCATACCTTAGAGTGACTGTGTCCTGAAATCTCTGAAACTGAACCAGATTAACAGGGAGCACACGGCACTGGAAAGTAGGTACCCCAGATTCCCAACCAGGACCCACAGCATAGCATCCAGCCTAAAGGAGAGGCAAGGTGCTGCAACACAGTCTCCCGAAGTGTGTTACTGGTGGCTCGTGAAAAGACAAAGTATTCAAATAGGTTTCTGGGTTAAATACAGTTAAATGTACTTCTTTAGAATAAGATTTCTCAGAGCCTGTAATATGCCTCAACGTATTGTGCATCTCCAGAGGTAGATACTGTGCATAGTGTTTCCCAAATGTATTTGACCAGAGAAGCCTGTTTTTAACACAGTATCCAGAGGCCAGTGTCCTGCTAGAAAACCCAGGGGTGTGTGGATAAAGCTGGATACAGTGTCTCCAAGGCCAAGACATCGAGAGTTTCTGAGCCCTCACTTCCTCATCTGAAAAGAGTGAAGGGTTCTTAATTCAGTGGTTCTTATCTGAGAAGCTGGTAAAAGCCATGGATCCTCTCCCTGAAACTAGGCACATTTATATATGTGTCAGACTCTTTTATTCATACAAGTTCAGGGAATCATAAATTTCTCAACTATAAGATGTTCTAAGATCCCATCCATCTCTCAGACGCTGAAGGTACCTGAATTAGAAGGACATCATGGTAGACAGCCAGCGCTTTCGCCTGCCCAGCATCCCTTCGATTTCCTTTTGGTGACAGCACTAGTTCCCCTTTGTGAAACCACCTTTTTCCCATTCTTAGTCCATGCAATTCAAGAAAAGTGGACCAACTCCCTTCAACTCCAGAAGTGGGCATGTCACCCAAACTTAACCAGTCACAATACCTCATTCCCCTTGCCCCAGCAAAGAAATCAGGGATAGCACAATGTTGATGAGAGAGTTCTCTAGGACTTGTGCTAGAGCTATCAGATCAGAAAAAAAAGAGGAAGAGATGGAGAGAGGGAGGGAAGGAAAGGAGGGAAAGAAGGGAGGAAGGAAGGAAGGGAGGGAGGGATTAAAGACTACATTGCGGCTTCTAAACTAGCAGAATGAAAGTTGGCAGTCTAGGCAGCAACCTTTGTCTTTGAGAGGGAAAGCAATTCCTAATGATATTAGCTGAATCATCCCTAAAACCTACTTCCTCCCCCCAAATACCCCATTTTTGTGAGCCAATAAATCGTCTCCTCTGTTTAAACTAACTTGCAACTGAAAGAGTGCTACGTAATTCAGACCTGTCTTGGGACTCCCAGGCCTGCTGTGAGGCTCAGTTAAGAGGCTCATTGTATTAATGCTGAGTCTATACTTGACAGATAATAAGCCTGTAAGGATGTTTGATGGAGGACTGTGTGTTGGTAGGTACCGGTAGGACCTGACCACTGACCCATGTGAGCTGTGCACCAAGAAGACCCCAGAGACCTCAGCTAGTTTCTTCCACCTGCTACCTGCTGCCTGAAATGCCACCCTGGAGCATCTGGGATGCTGGCGGAGGTAGCAGGAGGTATGGGGGTATTGCTTAGCCTTTTGAGAATCTAAGGAATCTAATCAACCCTCTTCTTCGAAAAATAAGGGAACATATTTGTGGGCAGTTTCAGGGGTTTACAGACTCTCGGAAGCCCCACAGAGACTCCTTCCTCAAGGGGTCTCAGGGCTGCATGACCTCACTTAGGTAGAGAGGAGTTGCTAGACTTCTTCCATGAGAGATCCCAGTCTCCCAAAGGCCTGAAGATGCCAAGGAAGAAAAAAGGGAGACCACCACCAGCACAAGAATGGAAAGGAAGGTGGCCGATAATCTGCGAAGACTCTGGCATTTAAACACACAGCATGAATAAGTCTCACTACCCCCAACTGCCCTTTGAGAAGGTTTTCGGTTCGTGGGACAGGGAGGCAGCATAGCTAGAGTCCCCCTCAGTCAGATTTGGAATTAACCTGTGGCCTAAGGTTTGGATTCCTGTTAAAAGTGATTCCCGGACAGAGAACATTTTAAAGTCTTATCAGTCATTCATACCTTTTCCCAGGTAACATATTTTAATACGAAGAATCGGGAACGCCTTAATAAAAAGCAGGAGGGAGAGTAGAGACGACAGATGTCCTCTGCGGGCGGCTTTGTCTGGGCTGCCTGGTGGAAGCACTAGTCTCTAAAAAAAGCGATCAATCCTAACTTTGAAGCATTTTGCTGAATAACTGTTTTAAATGGCTACGTTCTTCCCATCTGTGGGAGATTTTCCTAAAAACACAAAAATTTAGCCAAGATCTCACAACGAAGGAACTACTGCGTTTAATTGCAAAGTTAGAAGCTGATGGTTTGACAAAGCCTCACCTATTTTTCTTCCCATCCTTAAAATGTTTTTTTTATCAAAACTGGCCTCCCCCACTGAAGTCTGTGTTCCACTCCCAGCCCATCCCCCCAGCCCCCTACTCCCACACCCCACTCCCAGCAAGCCCGTGCTTGGGATCCTGCCCAGCCCTCGTGAGGCCTCCTACACATCCAAGGTCCAAGGCAAGGGAAGGAGGGGACAGCTGCAGCTCAGCTCCTGGCCACAGTCCTTCCACCAAACCATCATCTGGGATCTTTTCCTCCTGCCCTACAAGATGTCAGAGCTAGGGTCTCATATGAGGAGTGCTCAGATGAATCTCCTGCGAAAAACACATTTTACAATCCAGAGCCTTTTGCCAAGGATAAGAATAGTCTCCCCTGTGCCTATTTCAGGCTCACACTGAGAACAGATAATAATTTACGTGTGCCTAACTCCTCCACAGCTTGAAAGTGCTTTTCTTTACCATTCTGCCTGTTTGTTTGTTCTACTCGGGAACCCAGAGGGGAGCCAAGATGTCAAATCTGCTCCATAGCAACTGTCTCCCTCTAATTTCAATAGGGCCCGAGTCAGCATCACTATGGCACGTGCAGACGCAGCCTGAAATTCGGGCTGGGTCCTCGAGTTCACTTCATGGTATGGCTGCCGGTAGATGTGAATATTGTTAAAAGTTTGCCACCATAAATCCTTGAAAAATAAGAACAACTTATTTCTTATATGAAATAAGATTTTTACATCTAAAAAGCGAAGAATTAAGCCAAGCCATTGAGTTTCACCTTGTTTTGAAAGACTTGTTTCAGTACCAAAATCACTGAGCTTGGCATATTCCAATAGGAAGCTCAGGGTGGGAGGGAGGGAGACGCAAGACGGAAGAGATATGGGAACATATGTATATGTATAACTGATTCACTTTGTTATAAAGCAGAAACTAACACACCTTTGTAAAGCAATTATACTCCAATAAAGATGTAAAAAAAAAAAAAAAAACCCTAAGGAACAGCTTTGGGCAAGAGCCTTACACCATCAGCTCAAATCTGATACAAACACAGGTCAAGAATCTGGTCACCAGGATCTGTGCTTTATGAATGACCATGTACTGGCACAGCCTCGGGCATTGAGCGGGGGATTTCACCGCAGCACCGCTAAGGAGGCTTAGAAAGTATGTGAGGTTTGTACGGGTGGTCCCCTTCTCTCTGTTTTGCACCCTCTTACACTCTGTAGACTCCCTTGGAAGCATCTCTTTGTTCTGCATCTTCACGTTGCCCGTCCACATCAAAGGGCTTTGTGCTTTGAACCACCTACCCAGGATGGCAGTTTGAAGACTTTGTGTTTCAGCTCGCCCAGTGAAAGCAGTTCCATGCCCTGGAGATAGCAGGCACCAACTAGCAGGATGCTTTTGCCTTGGTCGCTAGCAACTGCTCCCACGCCTCTGCTTACCTTGCTCACTTCCCTAGCTACCAGGGCTCCCCATCCTAGCACACCTCTGACACCACCCTGTCTGTTCACAGCGTTCCCCGTGAACTCCTAGAACCCTACAGAGGGGGATCCCAGGGATTCCGCCTCTTGGAGCACGGACTGACTCTCAGCACTGACTCCCATTTTAATCCTGCCAGGCCCGCAGTCTGTTAGTCAAACCCCCCAGTGCCAGCGTCTGAATTCAGTGTTAGACAATCTGGTCAGATAACGCAGTAGATCGCAATCCTGGATGTACATTTGAATCTCTTGGAAGCCTTTCAAAATGACTAACCCTCAGGCACCAGCCCCAGAGATTCTGATTTCATTGGTCTGCCATAGAGCAGTATTTTTCTTAGCTCTGCAGGTGGGTCAAAGGTGAGTCAGGTTCTGAATTAAGGATCTAAACCCAAGACAAGCAGAGTACCGAGCCCATGTGCAAATGCAAAACACAATTTCTTATTCAATTATGACTGTTGAGACAAATACTGAAAAAGTTATTCCAATTTAATTTAAACAAGTCATTCCTCTAGATTCTTACATTTGTCTAACACTCAGTAAAATACATATTGTTTAATGATATTTTATAAAAACCAACCAATTTTTTTTCTCTTTCAGGACAGCTCCATAAAACTGTGCTACCTGTTGAATGTAAACTTTGTCTATGTGACTCCCTGGTTGAATATTATGCACCTTTGGACATAACGCTTTCACGCCTCCAAAGTGCTATGTAAAAGCCTGAAATAGTCGGGTTATGTAATATACAATGAGAATATCATTTACCATTTTTCCAATTAAATCTTCACAACTTTTCACTTAGTCCTCCAATCTGTTGCTGTGAGGTCCACGGAGTAGCAGAATGGTAGAAATGTAGAATCTACAGCCCCCACCCCAGACCAACTGAATCAAAATCTACATTTTAACTAGAGCCTCAGGAGAACCCACAGCTACATTCACGTTTGAGACACACCCTCCAGTAAGCCACTTTTATCAGCCTTTTTGTTAGAGCAGCTTCTTTCAGGGCTCTCCCTTTGTGGTCTTAGCCCCCCATGAATGCTCTGCTTCCACCAAACCACACTGCCCCAGGTTCCAGGCCTCTCAGGCCCCCTCCCCTTCTTTTTGCCTAAAGGCAGCACTCATATTTCTCAATGTCCCAGTTGAGTCTCTCAACTCCAAAACCTTCTCCATAGCCCAAGGGCTCTTACCTGCCTCTAATTTTACAGAACCTGTCTAGCTACACTTTCATCCAGCATCGTAGCTGTGCTTGTTCTGTTATTTAACCCTTATTCTGCCCTTAATTTTCCAAGTACTTCTGCTTTGTGTCTCCTGCTAGTCTATCACTTACATGTTTTTGCACCTGTC
Organism: Phocoena sinus; assembly: GCF_008692025.1. Lineage (NCBI taxonomy): Eukaryota > Metazoa > Chordata > Mammalia > Artiodactyla > Phocoenidae > Phocoena > Phocoena sinus. Next base: position 50,757,304 of record NC_045780.1, read on the forward strand.
ATGGGACTTTGCATATAATAGATTCAACAAATATTTGGTGTTTGGCTTTGACTTGGATCTCTGATGGCACACTATATAATCTGAAAAACCTATAAATCTGAGTCTAGAAACTAGTAAAAAATATACAACCTCTAAGTTTTGCTGGTATTAAACCTCCCAATCGGCTGAACCCAGAAGTTGCACAATAATGTACTGTACAGATACTGAACTATTTTTAAATAACTGGAGAAAATAAATATCAAAAATGAAAATAAGACAACATAATATCAGGTATCAACTAACACTGTAAGTAGAAACATCTCATATTATTGTCGCTAAGGACAACTAAACAAATAAAATCCCTGAGCTACCAGCAGCTGCCATGGACCAAAATACAATGACAGCCAACCCCAGCCTATGATGTGCAAAGAAAAGCATACAGGGCTTCTGACCAAAATTGTGTCTACCAGGATACAGGCAGTCTCAAAACTCATTCCATTCCACTCCTGGATAGAATGACCCCATACACTGTGGCAGGTGTTTTTCTCTATCCTTTCATCAAGTCCATAAGTATTATTAGAATTTAACAATGTGTCTTATAGCAGGTCATAGAAATACAAAGATGGCTAAGACATGTCCTTACTGTCAATGTGCTCACAGTCCTAGTGGGAAGAGGCATAAACATATCACTCTAACACAATGTGGAACATACAGTACTATAGTACACGTACACAGGGCATTATGGGAACACAAGGAAGGGCTGCCTAACTCAACCTGAAGCAATCAAGATTGTGGACTTTCTGAGGCTTCCCTGGTGGTGCAGTGGTTGCGAGTCCGCCTGCCGATGCAGGGGACACGGGTTCGTGCCCCAGTCCGGGAAGATCCCACATGCCGCAGAGCGGCCGGGCCCATGAGCCGTGGCTACTGAGCCTGAGTGTCTGGAGCCTGTGCTCCGCAACGGGAGAGGCCGGAACAGTGAGAGGCCCGCGTACCGCGAGAAAAAAAAAAAAAAGATTGTGGGCTTTCTGGAGGTGGTGATACTTGAGTTGAGACTTAGAGATGACAAAGGAATTAGCCAACTGAAAGATGAAGAGTGATATTCCAGGTAAGGAGAAGTATGTAAGGAGAGGGAAGAGGACACTAACAACATGGTATGTGGAAGGAGCCTAGAAAGCTCTGCATAGTAAGAGGCCAGAGTGATGAGCTTTTCTCTACAGAGGCAGTGGCCACCTGCTAGTTGATAAGCTTGGAGGCAAAAGACTTGGGACTTTATCCAAAAGGCAAATGGAAAATGTCTAGGCTTGAAAAGACTTCATGCAGCTTCCAAGATCTAATAAGCAAAATTAGAACAGCTTTGATTCTAGATGAACCAACTACATTAAAGCCATAGAATCCTCATCAACATGGCCACTTAGATACTAATTCAAACATTTCATGAATCATCTCTGCAGATGGATATTGGAGGACAAGACCTCTGAGATAAATCCCTTCCAGCCAAGATTCTATTTTCTGATTTTAAATGGCCAACAGAACTATGGACCTATAACATGGATCTGTCCTTCTGAAGGCACTAAACCATACCGCAGGACAAATACCACAGTCTTATTAAGATAGTGAAGTGAAAGGAGCATTAAAAGGGCCATAGAATGGGAGCCTGCTTCTTCGCACTTCTAGCTGACTTCTCTTTCCAGCAAACTATATTTTTCTCCAATTATAGCTCACCATGTCAGGCAAATGTATGCGATTATTATGTCTTTATTCTTAGTATTTTAATTTAAATTATTTACTGAGTTTTTTCATTTGCAACCAAACAGTTCAATTATTTGCTTTGCACTTATTGATGCACACATACACACACAGATTTTTACTCAATTTTGAGAGGTGAGACGCTGGTTGATTTGAATGTTGGCATTTTGTGAAATTTTGCCTCAGTATAAAGCATAAATTGTTTACTCTGGATGTTCAAAACCACTAACACAGAAGAAAAATACCAGCAGGAAATAATTGTTTGGTTCAGGCAGATGACTAGATACATTATACCCAATGGTATATATGAGCTGGAATCATTCAACTGCCTGCCTTTTAAATATGTCATGTCTCCAAACTGCACCTTGCACACTGCTTCCTCTAAGAGCTCCTAATCTGGGCCAGACTTCTCAAAATGGATGAAACTAAACTAACTCAGCCATCTTTTGCCAATTTCACTGTATCTGGATTCAGCATTTTATCTTCCCATCTAACCCGGGTAGGTATTATTTTCCTAGCAGTGATTTTACTTTTTGGCGATGGGCAAATGTCCATATTTACAATTTTAGCCTTTTCAGGACCACAGAATTAAGCAATCATCAGGAAAAAATAACAGTGATGATAAAATTTAGAATAATATTAAAGAGGTAAGTGTGATAGTTAAAAAAAAATAAAAATTAAAAAATCAAGTAGACCAGGGATGAAGGGCATGGGCCCTGGGGCCAGACTGCAGAGTGTAGTTCTTGGTTTCCCCACTTATACTATACTAGCTTTGGACAGGTCATTTAATCGTTCAGAGGTCACAGTTATCCAGTATGTAAAATGGGAATAATAATGCTAGTTCCTATCTCTAATGTAGTTGATAAGATTTTTAACAGTAATTTATACACAGCATTTAAATCAGAGCCTGGCACATAAGAAGTTATATGTGCTAGCTATTATTAGTATTATCATCAACTTCATCATCATCATCGTCATTATAAGGTACCACAATCCATTAATCTCAATTCTCAGAAATAGTTTCATGGAATGTCACAGGGTATTTTCACATTCACATGTCCTCTTCTTTTCTAGCACTTCTTGGGATGTTTGAAATACAAGAGAAAACAAAAATAACTCTTCTCAAGAGATGATATTACAAAGATTAGTTAGCAGAAAATATGTTGTGGCAGACATTGTTGGTTGAATGACCCAACCCCATTTCCAGTCTCTTCCCTAGGTCCTCTTCCAGCTTGCGATGTGCACACGACACAGTGCAGCAGGAAAAGCATTTTCCCCTCTTCCTACTGAAATGATCGCCAGCCTACGAAGGAAGCCCCCAAAGAATCAGAGACCTCAATGCTAACCTTGCTGACCCCCCTTCAACCAGTGCCAACAGCTACCCGCCCTCAGATTTTCCATCATATATGAAAAGTAAACCCCTTTACAATGAAGGCTTCGTATTCAGGTTTTCTAATGCATGCAGCCAAAAGCATTCCTGACTGATACCTTTATAGACTCCACGTCGCTCATGAGACGACCCGAGAGATCTCAGTCTGCAGCAGTCATTCTCACTGATGCCTGATTTCTTTTCCTAGGGTAAAACTAGATCCTTGGTGCTTGTGCTTCTGCGTTCAGTGTTCCAACTTGCCCTGCATAAGTTGCATCTTGGAGATCCAGAGAGCCCTTCCTTCTAGGTCTTCCCCATTCCATCTTTCTGCTCCCAGGTGCTGATCCCACTTCAGCTGCTCAGGCTGCAGGCTTTTCATTTCTTGCCCTCCAGGAAGCCACACTCTGGGTGACCAGCATCCCTACACTGGTGCTACTTATTCCCCTTGACACCAAGCTCATAAGTTCTCTCTTCAGTGTCACCTGGTAATGGGGGCAGACATCTTCCCATCACTTGTCTCTCTCCACCTTATCAGTTTTATTATTGTGGCCAATTTTTCTTGTCCCCAGTGGTTCTCAAAAAGCCCACCTGCACAATCACTCCTCAGCCCCTTCCGGTTCACTAACGAAGTCTAGTTGCAGCTGTATACACGATAAAACTGGTAAAAGCTACACAGCTTGCAAATAGTGTTTCCAATTGTCATATTGCATTATTGTTGTTTAGACAATCAAACTGTTCACTGAAATAATTACATTATTAAAATATTTTAAAATTGTCTACGGACTTATTTCAGATAGTACTTCTTCAGCTCTAAAATTATTCAACCATTTCAACAACAAAGAAAAAACTGTAACTTGGACTTGGTGATCGATATCTTCTTCTTCATCAACTTAGTTCACAATTTGGAAACAAAGGTTTGTCTGTTTAATATTATATGAAAAATTATAGTCATCTTGGATAAACAATAGTGTCAATAAATAACATCTACATAAGAATGAAAAAGAAAACCTATATTCTTGCTGCCAGCAGACATAACTTTTGTTGACCTTTGAAAGCCAGGGGATTAACTAGCATTTGGGGGGAGACATTTTGAAAGACACAGAACCTGTCATATTTTCTGCTTCATGAGCTAAACATAAACAGTGGGAAGACTGTTACAGCTGTCTGCTAACAGATGAGGCTTTGGAGGTTGTGAGCCAAAGGAACAGCAAAGACCATTCTGTGTTTAATAAACCATATACCCTCCAGTACTGAGATGACCCCTGACAGGAAGTTAACCTTTGGAAAAAAAAACCACAGTTCTTCCAAGTCATGGAGGTATAATATAAGATCCTGTGATTGTAAAGAAATCACATGGGTTGTGAAGAGAAGCAATTGTGAGGGATGTCATTTTTAAAATTTACTATAATTTACAAATAAGAGAGACCTGAGCTGATAAAGTATCATCCAAATTACTATTTGAAAATGATTTATACCACAGGGAACACAAAACAGTATTTCTATTTGTTTTTCTAGCAAAACATACATATGTGCAGCAAAGTGAATCAGAAACTCTTCCCAACTCAGAAAAACTTTAAATCATAATAATAACGAAGATAAAAGTCATTTTCAGGCAGTAGCTCAATAATACACTGAAAATGGAGTCACCACATACATAATTCAGGCCTAATGTAATCCTCAAGACACATATTCCTAAAATAAAGAGGCAGACAGCCTGGGTGTGGGTCTGGCTCTTGCTGTGTTACTTTGTGCAAGTAACTTAATATCTCTGAGCCTCAGGATCCACATCTATAAAATGCAGGTAATAGCTACGTTGCAGGGTTGTTAAAATAAGTGAAATGAATTGATATTTTTACAGTTTTAGAACAGTTCCCAAACATATAATAAGTGGTACTTAAGTATAAATAACAAATAATAACAGCTGTGTAGCTTACCTGATGCCTGATGGGATAAATTTAAACTAATCAGTCAGTGGAAGAGCTATGGAAGCCTCCAGTCTAACCTCTTCTCTCACACAAGAATCCTCTAAGAACCAAAACCAAAAGCATGACCCAGCAATTCCGCTCCTGGGTATATATCTGAAAAAAACAAAAACACTAATTCGAAAAGACACACGTGTCCCAATGTTCATAGCAGTGTTATTTACAATTGCCAAGATATGGAAACAACCTAAGTATCCATTAACAGATGAATGGACAAAGAAGATGTAGTATATATACACAATAGACTACTACCCAGCCATAAAAAGAATGAAATTTTGCCATTTTGCAGCAGTATGGATGGACTTGGAGGGTGTTATGCACAGTGAAATAAGTCCGACAGAGAAAGACACTGTATGATATAATTTATATGTGGAATCTAAAAAATACAACAAACTAGTGAATATAACAAAAATGAAGTGGACTTGCAGATATAGAGAACAAACTAGTGGTCACCAGCAGGGAGCTGGGGAGGGGCAGAATAGGAGTGGGGGAGTGGGAGATAAAAGCTGTTGGGTGCAAGATAGGCTACAAGGACATATTGTACAACATGGGAAATATAGCCAATATTTTTAAATGGAGTGTAACCTTTTAAAATTGTATAAAAAATTAAAACAAAAACAAACCTTGACACTCTGACCTGAGGAAGAGGAAACTGGAAAATACCTCCCTGTAATTCCCACCTTGAATTCTAAATCTGAACCTATAACAAATAAATCCAAGTCTGCTTCCACATGGCAAACCATCACAATTTTTAAGGAAACACCATCACCTTCTCTTCCTCAAGCCAAGCATCCTCTATCTGTTCATCCTCTGAGACTTTGATGGGGCTCCAGCTCCCTCACTATCTAGGACACTGGCCTCTACAGACAGCAAGTTTGTTCGGTTCCCTAGGAAAGTTGGGCGGGAAGTACCGGGATGTGATTCACGTGGCGGCCTATCTGCCACTCTCATTCTGGACCTTGATTTCTATTAGCTGAGGCTCAGATGGCGCTCCAGTTTTCTGGCATCTGTGTCACGCTATTGCCTTATACTTAAAACTAGCCTCTTGATCTGCTGAAAAGCCAGAGCACTCAGCTCCATCCTTACAATGACATTTTTAAGCCTAAACTCAAAAATGTGTATTTATCCCTATTAAGTCTCACTTGATTATCAATCAGGATAAATGTGCATGCAAATGGAATCACAGTAGTACACCAAATCAGATTTTAAATTCTCTAGAGGAAATTCATTTTTTTACAGGAATCTTATGATCAAATTTTGTAAAGCAAATAACTATCCTTCAATTGATATTTTTGGTAACTATTAGCATATTATAGCTGTCTACAGCAGGAAACATATATTAAGCTTTGGATTCTACCATATTATGTTATTAAAGCAGATCTGCCTTCCTGTACTTTGATTAGGCTAATACTAAAATTAGTTTATTTTCCTTGAATGTACTGCAACCAGAAGATTAGCATGCAGAAGAGAGAGCCGGGAGGCCACAGACCCAAAAACTATGACCATGTCTAAAATCTCCTAAAAGTGTACAGTCCTCAAAGGGCAAACCAAGAGTTAATTCTTGGCTTAAAATTTCCCTCCCATGCCTTTTATATGAATGAAATAATACTGTGAAAAAAACATTATAACTGACCCTCTCCTATTTGTTCAGTTTCCACTTAATTTGGTTCCACAATTGGGTCACTGTTCTCCAGGGTTCTCTACCAGGTAAGGCCCTTAGGCTAAGCCTTCTACAGGCTGAGTCCAGTTCACCTCTCTTGCCTCATCTCTAATGACACTCCAACACTGTCACCCCTAGAGTTTCACCAGCCCACTCACCTGTACTCTCAGCTCCATCCATGTCTCAGAACCAGTCCCGACGAAGGAGGCAGTTGGTAAGGTCTTAAACCAATCCTGTGGTAAGATAACTAGTATCTCACGTGCCTGGGTGAGCCCTGGGAACCAGAACTGAGCTAATTCTACCCAACCACTGAGCACACTGTGCATGGCCTTCCTGCTCAGATTCTGACTGAGCCTTCCTGTCCCCTTACTGGGGTTGAAGCTCTTCCCTAAGCCTGGACACTTAACTGAGGCCCTGAGAACTTACCCAGCCCATTTGCAGATCCCTGTTATTCAGTTATTACCTGGGATCCAGCCATAAATCAGAAAAACCTCCACATACCATGTACCTCCCATTAGACTTTCAATATCAGTATCACTGTCCATGGATCTCCCACCACATTGGAGACTGAGCCAAAATCTACCCTGGATCTTTCAACACCACAATTTGAACTACTGATACTAAAGAAAAACTTGAAGAAGAAATACGCAAACCCATGCGTAAAGAAAGTCACAACTCCTTTTTCTGAGGAATAACAGACATCTCAAATAGCTGAAGATACATGGCATGTTCCTGGGAATGGCAAGGAGTCAAGGCCAAGATATACCAAGAATCCAAACCTTTGGCAGCACCAATCTACGCATGGGGAGATTTTTTAATCAGCATGACTCAGGTGTGGAAGACTGATGGTTTGAATTCAGCCCAGCTTGGGATTTTGCTAAGCAGATGTGAAAGAAGAACATGGGGCAAAAGAGTTGATACTGTCAAAGAGAGACAGAAGTGATGGAACATAAAATCTAAATGGCTTGGGAAACAAATACAGAAAGTGGGTAACAGAGAAAACAAGAATCTAGAGTCTGGAGAGCCTAATGGGACAAAGATGAATGAAACTTGCCAGAGGCTATGTCAAGAGAGCAAGGTCTGGATATAAAATTTCAGTGCTGAAGGGCTTCCCTGGTGGCGCAGTGGTTGAGAGTCCGCCTGCCGATGCAGGGGACACGGGTTCGTGCCCCGGTCCGGGAAGATCCCACATGCCGCGGAGCGGCTGGGCCCGTGAGCCATGGCCGCTGAGCCTGCGCGTCCGGAGCCTGTGCTCCACAATGGGAGAGGCCACAACAGTGAGAGGCCCGCGTACCGCAAAAAAAAAAAAAAAAAAAAAAAAAAAAATTTCAGTGCTGAAGACACTGGTGATGAAAACATGCTGAGTATGCAAACAGAAGGACATGATGAAGAGGGGCTATGGTAGAAGCTATTGGAGATGAGTAACTCAAAGCCCTGAGAAGCCTGTGTCATTTGGGCGGGTGTTGAAGTCATCCAGGATACATCCAGCCTGAGGATCCATGGAAGGACTGAAGCCAAGTGCCAAAGTGGAGCCTCTTTAGAATGGTGGGAGCATTGGCTCATTTAGGACAATAAATTAGACACAGGACAAAAAACAGAAACCTGGATTGTCTTTAACTTTTCAATTTCTAAGATTGAGAAAGGGGAGATAAGAGTTCTTGGTTTAAATGTTCTGGTTAATTTCACAAATCAAATTTAACTGCACTAAGAAAAGTTATGAAACATGGTTCCTTGGCAGTAACAGTACCAGTCAAGCGATATGGTACCACAGCATGAGATTTCAAAGATCTATATTTCAACACTAATGAAATAGAATCCATTCTAGAATTGCATTTAGCATGGCAAGAAAATGAACTCAGGGGGATTAATTATTAAAACATAAAATGTAAAAACATGCATTTGACACATATTTATTTCATTAGTTTAGAAAACTATTTACAAATCATTAAAATTCTTGATACCTATAACCAAAAAGAAAATGGTGGAAGAAAGGAAATGAGACTGATTCTAGCTAGGACAGTGGATAGGAACTAAAACAAAACTGTAGAATGTTATATAAAAGTGACTGCCATGGGAAAATTCCTATCACCTGTAGCCTCCCTAGTACCAGCCATCAATTTCCTTGGAATGCCGTTCCGTTTCAGTACATCAGTTCAAAGAAGATGTACTTGAAGCACTGAAGTTCTAATATCAAACCAAAAGTAGAAACTCAGTCATGTAAAAGCAAAAGGTAAAGTTCTCTTGGTCCTGATTCCTTAGATAAATAATTAAATAATAATAAAATTGGAGGGCTATTTTCATTTTAAAGATTCCAACTTGTTCAGATGAAAGTCTACTAAAAATCGCACATTAAATGACATTGCTTTGAGGTCCCAGTGCTGGATCCAAGGAAAAGTCCTTCGCAGTTTTGGTTAAAGTAAAAGCTTCTCAACAAATAATCCCCAAGTATTTTTCTGATTATTACTCATACACTAAGTTCATAAAAACTCAGAAAACTATTAGGTTGGGGAAAGAAAAGATTGAGCAAACTATGACTGACTTTTGGGTTTTCTTATTTCTTCTACGAAGTGAAATTCTGTTCATCTTGCTCATTGATATCTCAGACCACCAGACATCCTCAAGTTCTATACCTTATGCAACATCCAACTGAGACTATGGGAGAAGAGTAACCGACATTATCCACTTCCTCTGCTAAGGTCAGACCACTGTCACCACTGACTAATTTACCACGGAGAGTGGGACTCTTCCTAACACCATACACAAAAGTAAACTCAAAATGGATTAAAGACCTAAATGTAAGGCCGGACACTATAAAACTCTTAGAGGAAAACACAGGCAGAACACTCTATAACATAAATCGCAGCAAGATCTTTTCTGAGCCACCTCCTAGAGAAATGAAAAGAAAACCAAAAATAAACAAATGGGACCTAGTTAAACTTAAAAGCTTTTGCACAGCAAAGTAAACCATAAACAAAACGAAAAAACAACGCTCAGGATAGGAGAAAATATTTGCAAACGAAGCAACTGACAAGGGATTAATCTCCAAAATGTACAAACAGCTCATGCAGCTCAATATAAAAAAAAACAAACAACCCAATGGAAAATGGATGGAAGACCTACATAGACATTTCTCCAAAGACATACAGATGGTTAAGAGGCACGTGAAAAGCTGCTCAGCATCACAAATTATTAGAGAAATGCAAATCAAAACTACAACGAGGTATCACCTCACACTGGTCAGAATGGCCATCATCAAAAAATCTACAAACAATGAATTCTGGAGAGGATGTGGAGAAGAGGGCACCCTCCTACACTGTTGGTGGGAATGTAAATTGGTACAGCCACTATGGAGAACAGTATGAAGGTTCCTTAAAAAACTAAAAATAGAACTACCATATGACTCAGCAATCCCACTCCTGGGCATATACCCGGAGAAAACCATAATTCAAAGAGATACATGCAGGGCTTCCCTGGTGGTGCAGTGGTTGAGAGTCTGCCTGCGGATGCAGGGGACACAGGTTCGTGCCCCGGTCCAGGAAGATTCCACATGCTGCGGAGCAGCTGGGCCCGTGAGCCATGGCCGCTGAGCCTGTGCATCTGGAGCCTGTGCTCCGCAACGGGAGACGCCACAACAGTGAGAGGCCCGTGTACCGCAAAAAAAAAAAAAAAAAAAAAAAAAGATACATGCACCCCAGTGTTCATTGCAGCACTATTTACAATAGCCAGGACATGGAAACCACCTAAATGTCCATCAACGGAGGAATGGATAAAGAAGATGTGGTATATATATATAATGGAATATTATGCAGCCATAAAAAGGAACGAAATAGTGCCATTTGCAGAAATGTGGATAGACCTAGAGACTGTCATAGGGAGTGAAGTAAGTCAGAAAGAGAAAAACAAATATTGTATAATATCGCTTATATGTGGAATCTAGAAAAATGGTACAGATGAACTTATTTGCAAAGCAGAAACAGAGACACAGATGTAGAGAACAAGCTTACAGATACCAAGGTGGGGAAGAGGAGGTAGGATGAATTGGGAGATTGGGATTTACATATATACACTACTATGTATAAAATAGATAGCTAATGAGAACCTACTATTTAGCACAGGGAACTCTACTCAGTGCTCTGTGGTGACCTAAATGGGAAGGAAATCTAAAAAAGGGATATATGTATATGTATAACTGATTTACTTTGTTGTATAGCAGAAACTAACACAACATTGTAAAACAACTATACTCCAATAAAAATTAAGTAAAAAAAAAAACAGTTCTGGTAGAACCAGAATTCTTGACAGGAAATTAATTTTTAACTAAACATATTTTAATATTTGTCTTTCTATGCAGTTCCCTCTCTTAAACTTGGGTTGGGTTTATTACTCTTTTTCATTTGAGAATGAATTTTTATTCATCCTGCTTACATATGTTGTACATGGAGACTGAGACCTTTAATTGAAACTACAAAAGCTCTAAAGATTAATAATTTCACTGTTGAGGGCTCATATACCTTAACAGGTAAGTCAACTTTTGATATTAACGTTTGAAACCGGTTTTTGTTTTTAAATTACAAGTAGTAAATTAGGCAAAATAATGAGGGAAAAAAGGAAGAAACACACACATACAAAAAGCTTTTTGTTTTATTCTTCTAAAGTGACAAAGATACTATCAATCAGTTTCTGGGTAGCATATGAGTATGCCAGTATAACAGTTAAACCAGACAAGGATTCTGTAACCTCTCTGTTTTAATTTGACAACTTAATCTCCAAGACTCTAGTCTGGAACACTTGCTAACCAAAGTATTTTATGACCTATACCTGGAATTATTCAAAAGAAAATAATAAAACATATCATACTGAGTACTTTTTCTTTTTGGAACACCAGGGTAAAATCTTGCAAAGATTTGATTGAGCAGCAGAGTCCCTCCGGAGATAAATTTAGCAAAGATGCTTTGATCAGGAAAATCTTTTTCTCGCAAGATATGTAAAAAGAGATACAAAGCAGTACGTAGTCATTTGTGCTTTTCCTTCCTACGGTGACAATGTACAAAGGTTTTATCTACCTTTATTTTTGATTGCAGCTCAAATTTAAGATAAGCTCTTCCCCTTGTAGACAATCCACTTGTAGATGCTTTGGCCCTGGTGCCTGTGTTCTTCCAAGTTCTTTCTCTAAGAAGAAATTCTTTACGCTCAGAAGAAATCTGTCACAAAATAAAGCATGAATGGAAAGCGTGAGTATAACTCGGCATTTTTTCCTTTAAAATTAGTCACTTCAGAAGAAGACATCGTTAAAATTTACCCTAAATATCAAAGGTTCTAATTCAGCAAAATATTTTGAGATTCATGAGTGACTCAAAGTAGATAACGATTAGAGTTGAAGTCAAGAGAAGGACTATAAAGCATTAGCCAAAATACTGGAGACCAAAGAAGAGAGATAATGATAAATATCAGCAAAACCACTCACAAACAAGGTTTTTACTTTATAAAAGCTTCAAATACGGTGCCATACTAATTCATTGTATTGATTAAAATGACAGTTTCTCAACATGTCAGAATAAAAATAATCAAATAGCTTTGCCTTTAAACATCTTGTATGTTGTCGAGAGGGTATTCATTTATCCTTTTCGTCTGAAAAAGATTAGATTTTCAACCAAAGTGTGACTAGCAGACTCATAAAAATTGCTATCATATTCACTTTAAAAATATACTGCTCAACCTTTGCCAGATCCCCTGGCTTACCTTTGTTCTTACATCAATGAAGCATTTAATCTTGCCTGTCTTCTTCAACAAAACCAGTGAAATAGTCATACCATCCAGCAAGAACTGTTCTTTAGAAATATGAAGCTTTGGTGTCAGATCTTAGCCAGAATGTGTGCTCCCACACACCGCCAGAAATTTATGGTCAGCTGGATAGAATCTTTATTCTGCAACACCATTTGCCCTTTCTCCAAGTCCAAAGCAAAGATCTTTTTGAGCAAAGTAGCTGAAAAGACAGGCTCAGGATAAAGGGCAAATACAGACTGATTTTGTATAATTGACCTTTCTTTAAGCTAGAAAGAAAATAATTTAGAATTTCTATACAAGAATCAGAGAGATGTTTTTCTTTTTGTAACTTTTTTTAAAAGTAAAAATGTACTTTTAACCCAAATTTTGAAGGAAATATTGCTAGAATAAGACATATGAATTTAACATATTAAACTAGGTAAAATCTGAAAAATCTTTTTAGTGCAGGTGGCTTATTAATACTTCCTATGTATTACTTCCTCTCACTTTTCTACCTCCCTCTTTGTCAATTTTCTACTCTACTCTCTTTTTTGTTTTCTCTTATCCCCTTCCTCAGGTTAGGGAAGTTTCCATGGTTCAACCTTCTTCCAATTTCTTGTCTCTCTCCACTTGATATTTCATAGTTGGGTCACATTGTATAGCACTAAATACATTTTACAACAATTACCACATTTGATTCTCATAGCCATCCTATGATATAGTCCTGTATAATCGTCCATTATACACCTGAAATCACACACCTATTAAGTGGAAATCACATATGCATTAAGTGGTAACGTAGAAACTCACAAGAATCTTCCAATTGTCTTCACCCACTTCCAAGAGACCACACAGACCACATAGAAAAAAAAAAAAAATCTGTCTTTTTCATCAATGTGGCCTCAACAATTAGCACAGAACGAGCATATAATATAGTTATACATATACGATATATGACTATACATATTTCAGCAGTGTAATGCACTCAATATATTAAATAAATGAATGAATGAAAGTTAGCTCTACTTCTAATCTTTGCAGGAATCTTTGTAGGAAATCTTACACTTTTCAAAGTGCTTTTTAAAATATGAACCTCTCTGATGAACAAAACATTTTACGAATTAGAAAGATCAACTACTCTGGTCCCCTATTTTACTGATGAAGATATTGTGGCTCAGAAAAGCTAAAAATCTTATTCATAAGTAGCCAATAGTAGTGCCAAGCTAGAGCCTAAAGAATATCATTATGAAAAGAATTTTCAATCCCATACGAACCTGTGGGCTACTCTTTACTATAATGTTACAGTTAGGAGTTATGACTAGTTATTTTCATCATTCTGCACAGACCCAATAGTGCATACATATCTATTCAATGTCACATGGGCTAGGCTATCGGGATAGGGAAAAAAAACTTAAATATTTTTACAAGCAGATTGCCTTTAAGCTGTGCATTGAATTAAATACAATTACTCAGTTCCTTCTACATTTTAAAATATATAATTAAAAGATCAAAATATTTTGATAACCATTTAAGCCAAGATAATAGTTCCCCGTGTCTCTGTTCTGTATTAATCACTCCTTTAAATAGAGAGCATTCATGAACTGAGACATTCCTAACACATTACATGCATGCTCACACACGTGTGATGCACACACACTGTTTCTTGCAGTATTCATCAAGATTCACTACCTTGCCTTTTGGCCCTCCAGATGGCCCATTGGTTCTATTCAAACTGAACTCTGAGATTCCTCTTTCCTAATTGCTGGCTTCCAGAAGGAGCCCTTTGTGGCAGCTATTCCCCCCAGTCAACTGCAACATTCCATTGCTTGAGCCTAAGTTTCAACACAGTCTTCAGGCTCTTCCTCTGCCTACCTAGTTCATAGCCACAACCAATCCTTGATTATCTATGCAGAAAGGGGGGAGGGGTAACAATAATTTAAAATATCATCATCAAAGGAAAATTATTTGAAAGAACAAAAACTATCATACCAGCTCAGACCTGTGATCTCAGTTTTTTTGGTCTCTGAAAGCGGCAACTAGACTTGTGGAAGAATTTGGTTATCAAGATGAAGCGTATATTTCTTATTAGTCATATATTCACTCATTTATTCATTCAGTAATTTTAATAAAGAGTGTAGGATATATAAGACCTCAATTAAGTGCCTGGGGGATGAAATTAGGGGAGAGAGAAAGAAAGGAAAAAATAAAAGGAAGGAAAAAGAGAGAGAAAGAGAAAGGAAGGAAAGAAGGAAGGAGGGAAGGCATGCAAATCATTATTTCAAAGCACTTAAATCCTAAATGGAGACCTCCAGCTAACATTTCTGTGATGTGATTTTTTTCTCTCAGCCTCTGTGCTTCTCCACTCTCTCCCCCTACCTAGTTAATGCTGATTCGTCTTTCACATCCAACATCCAATTTTGCCCAGTAGAAACTTTCCCTAAACCTACCTCCCAACCACAGTAGTTGCCCCTCTGATTTTGCCTTCCTCTCCCATCTATTATCACATTAGATCTAATTTTATATTTTAAATATATTGTTTTATTTTAATTATATTTAAAATATATTTAACATAGGCCTTAACTAAGACATTGTATTTAATCATATTCCATTATTATATTTAATAAATATAGTATTATAGATTTCAATTATTTACTGTCTCCCCAGAAGCCTGTACCATGCCAACCACTTAAGAGGTCTCCAATAAATATTCCTGAATAAAGAAATGAGTTAGTAAATGATAGATATAAGACAAAATGATGTAAGCTCTTAGTGGTTAAAAATGCAAGTTTTGAGTCAGATTTCTGGGTTCAAATCCTTCTTCAAATCCTTACTAGCTGAAAAAACTTGAGAAGCGTGCAGAGATTAAAGTTGCCTCAAGCAAGAGGAGATTTTTAGTAAGGATTTTGGGAGGGTTGATTTTATGTGTCAGCTTAGCTAGTCTATGGTACCCAATTGTTTGGTCAAACACCAGGCTACATGTTGCAGTGAAGGTATTTTTTTACATGTTATTAACAATTAAATCAGTAGACTTTGAGTAAAGCAGTTTACTCTCCATAGTGTGGGTGTGACTCATCCAATCAGCTGAAAACCTTAGAAGACTGAGGTTCCTCAAAGAGGAAGAAATTCTCCCCCAAACTGCGACATAGAAACGCTGCCTGAGTTTCCAACTTGATGCTCTGAGGCATTCAGACTCAAGACTGCAGCATCAACTCTTACCTGAATTTCGGATCTCAGATTTTCCAGTTCCCACAATCACACGACCCAATTCCTAAAAATAAACCTATTTCTCTCTCTCTCTCTTTCTTTCTCTCCCTCCTTCCCTCCCTCATTCTCGCTCTCTCTCTATATATACACACATATATGATACAGAATAGTATGCAATATAATAATACATAAATATATATTATATATTTTACATATATAAATACATATAAATTACATATATGTATATCTATATATATTATATAGATATACATACAATATATAAATTATCCATGTTTATTTACTATATATTATACATACATAATTAAATATTTATATATTATATATAATATGTTTTCTAGAGAAACAGCATACGTATATATATTATATATATATATTATATATATACGTATACTGTTTCTCTAGAAAACCCTGCCTAATACAGATCTATACTAGGTAACCCAAGAGAAGCCAACAGCTCTGTCTCACACAGAAAAGGAAAGAAAGAATCAGGCTCCTGGGACCAGGGCCATTTAGATGCCCAGTTACCGAGGGCCTCAGCAGCCGGAATTTGTACTTCTCATTCTATGGCTTTGCCATCAATGTGGCTCTGCTACTCCTTCCCGTGTCTATTATTCTCCAGTAGCTAGAGACTGACTCTTCATATGCTGATCTGTTTACTTGTTCCCTGCCTTGTATCTTCTTACCTGCTTACGCATAGTTTCTGTCTTTTCATCTTCCTCATCACTTCTGCTTCCTCATGACTGGTTTGTCGTGATCCTCATGGTGCCAACGCTACTTCATCGCTTTTCTGTAAGCAGTCTTCTACTTTCAGCTCCCATGGCTGGCCTCTTCTCTATCATTACGACTCACAGATCACATTCCTGACAGAGAGAACTGAGTTGGCACAGCTCATCTTTTGGAGCCAGCTGATGGTATAGGGCTCTGGATAGCCTGGGAATCAGCTGCCTTTGGAGCAGGTACCCATCTCTGGAACAATGAACTACAACCGGGCACCAGAGTCATGGGATACCTAGCATGGCCACCTGAGACTGTTTCTTCCCATAAAAAAAATTTCCCTCGGAAGACCCTTAAAGAAAAATAGAACTACCACACGATCCAGCAATTTCACTTCTGGGAACATACCCAGAGAAAATGAAAACACTAACTTGAGAAGATATCTGCACCCCCATGTTCACAGCAACATAATTCACTATAGCCAAAGCCTGAAAACAAAGTGTCCATCAATGGATGGATGGATAAAGAAGTAATAAATGGAATATTATTCTGCTACAAAAACAAGGAAATCCTGCCATTTGTCACAACATGGACGGACCTGGAGGGCATTATGCTGAATGAGGGAAGTCAGACAGAGAAAGACACGTGCCATATGATCTCACTTACCTGGGGGATCGAAAAGAAAAAAGGTCAAATTCACAGAAAAAGATATCAGACGCTTGTGTTTACCAGAGGCAGAGGGCGGGGGAGGGGAAATTGGAGGACGGGTGGAAGAAACGTACAAGCTTCCACTTACAAAACAGGGAAGTACTAGAGATGTAATGTACAATACGAAGACTGTAGTTAACACTGCTGTATGATATACAGGAAAACTGTTAGGAGGGTAAATCCTGAGAGTCCTCATCGCTAGGAAAATATTTTTTCCTTTCTTTTCTTTTTATTGTATCTATATGAGAAGACGGATATTAACTCAACCGATTGTGATAATCATTTTACAATATATGTAAATCAAAGCATGTTGCTGTATGCCTTAAACGTATACAGTGATGTATTTCAATTAGTTCTCAGTATAACTGGGTGGCGGGGAAGAACGTGTAACTTCAGGAACGGCAAAGACGTAACACACTGAATCATTATGATGCATCTGGATGGGCTGAAGTATTAGGTGTAGGATGGCTGTCCTGAGAGATATGTCACATAGACTTTCTCTTCTGTAGACAATTTGGCTTTTAAATCATTAGGACTCGATGCTCCCTGGTAGTCTAGTGGTTAGGATTTGGTGTTCTCATTAGGACTCTACTGCTTTGGAAAACAGTTTGTCTATTCCTTGAAATGTTAAACATAGTGTCACCATAGAAGCCCATAATCCACTCCTAGATATACACCCAAGGGAATTAAAAGAGCTTTCCATATCAAACCTGTACATGAATGTTCAAAGCAACATTATTCGTAATAGCCAAAAAATCGAAAGAATCCAAATGTCCATCAGCTGATGAATGAAAAACTACAATGTAGCATATCTACACAATGGAATATTATCCAGCAATAATAAGGAATGAAATGCTGACACAGGCTATAATGCTGATGAACTCTTAAAACTTACGCTAAGTGAAAGAAGTCACTCACAAAAGACCACATACTGTATGATTCCACGTATGTGAAACCTCCAAAATAGGTAGAACTGTCATGACAGAAAATAGATTACTGGTTCCTACTACTGGGAGTGATATGATGAGGAGAAATGGGAATTAACTACTTATGGGTACAAGGTTTCTTTTGTGGATGATGAAAATGTTCTAAAATTGATTGTGGTAATGGTTGCCCAACTGTGAATAAACAAAATCCATTGAATTTTACAATATAAATTGGCGAATTGCATAGCATGCAAATTACATCTTAATAAAGTTGTTTTAAAAAGTGTTAAGGAAGGAGCCGTGAGTACATGATGACATGTCTACAAAAAAGGAAAATGGCATCGGCAGAAAAGGGACCAGCCATGGGATCATGACTAGGGTGGGCGCTCTCTCTGCCCAGCCCTGTGGAGGGAGCATTTGCATCGTCAACGGCCGCAGCGCGGACCACTTCTGACCTGTACTCAGTCACTACCAGGGACAAAGAAGACTTGGAAGTTGCATTGGTTACAAAATTGAGTCAGAGGTGATGACATTATTCATAGTGTTGTTACGAATAGTATAAACAGTACTCACAGTATTCATAGTACTATCGTGAGCCCTATTCTTTTATTCCTACATTAGACTGGGGAGCCTTCAGAAATATTTATAATCTTTGAGGGAGAAGGGGTTTGACCAGGAATAGCCCAAATTCCAGTGCAATATTCAGCTACGCCATAGACTAGCTGCCCGCTCTTGATTTCAACTCCTTGATATTGTGGGAAATGGCAGTGAGACTTTGAAATGATCTCAGATCAGTGTGGGCCCTTAAAGATCACTCCAAGCTTGGGAAGTATTGCTGAACTGAACTGCAACAAGGGCATCACTGAATAGACAGAGCTTAGAGCCACTGGGTTGGTATGAAGCTGTACTGCTCAATACAGTAACTGCCCGCTCTACGTGGCTATTTACATTTAAACGAACTTACATTTTAAATTTAGTTTTCAGTCATATTAGCCACATTTCAAATACTCAATAGCCACATATAGAAAATGGCTATTAGGGCTTCCCTGGTGGCGCAGTGGTTGAGAGTCCGCCTGCCGATGCAGGGGACGCGGGTTCGTGCCCCGGTCCGCGAAGATCCCACCTGCCGCAGAGCGGCTGGGCCCGTGAGCCATGGCCACTGAGCCTGCGCGTCCGGAGCCTGTGCTCCGCAACGGGAGAGGCCACAACAGTGAGAGGCCCGCATACCGCAAAAAAAAGAAAGAAAAAAAGAAAATGGCTATTATATTGGACAGCCCAGATATAGAACATTTCCATCATCACAGAGAGGTCTGTTACACAATGCCATTTGACATGCTCACTTGACGTTCAGGATGAAAGGAATGAACACAGTCTTACTAGAGATTTCCTTACAGAAAAATGACCTTAAGATTTCTAGGAAGATACCTGTGAAGAGAGTTCCAAGAAAAAGAATGTTTGAGTCCCTTGCCTCTGATACTGAATTTTTAAAGTTCGACCCATTTCCTGGAAAGTAAAGTGAATACACTGTGAAATACGGCCAAACCCCAGAGCATGAAATCACCTTTGCAGTGCCAAATGCAGCCCCATTATATCATGAGAAATGTATGCCCAGATATTGGAGCACAGGTTGGGTGTGTAATTCAGCAAAGCCTTTATGGAAGCCACAAAAATCAGAAAATTGGGGATTTTCAAGAGAAATCCTATACGAGTCTCTGAGAAAGAGTCCTGAAAGCTGACCAAAACAAACAGCTATGATGAACAATGGCAAGTTTGAGGAAGCAAAACCATGGAGCTCAATAGAGTTTCATGAACCCTTCTCTCCAGGGCAGCCATTCTTGCACATGGTTCCTACCCAGCTGTCGGGAGTGCTGAGAAACTTAATCATTCAAGCAGAACAAAGAAAAAAGGCTAGAAATATTACAGGAAACAGCATAAAGAAGAGGACTTAATGAGTAACTGGAAGTTGGAGAGTGTCTGGGCCTACAGTGTCAACACTGACAAGTACAACAAGAACAGTTACCCTAGGGCTGCCTCCACCAGGTTGGGAGACAACAGAAGGAGATGGGGCTCCACAGTTCCTCACATATTTTTTGTTGTTTATTCAACATTGCTATGAATCATCTCCTTTTACTTTTTAACCCTCTCATAATGGGAAAACAATATCACTATAGCCTCTTGGAATATTTATTATAACCTTTTCATTGTAATATTTATCGGTCAAGTTCTTTTAACCAGTTGGGTTGGAAACTGGGTTGCCAGTGGTAGAGCCTATAATTAGTGTGTTCATACATCCTGGTTTGCTTCGATGGCTCTGGTTTATGTTGTTGTTCAGAAGTAATTATTAAGAGAGTCCCCTTTCACTCACGGAAGTCCTAGTTTGGACAATAAATATATGGTTCCTTACCCATAATGCTATTCTCTAAATGTGTTCCAACATGCCAAAGGCAAAATGTGTTGTTTTTCAGTGGTTGGTGGTTTTAGTGCCACTTTCCATTTCAGCAAATGTCACCTTGGGTGGAACACATTACTTCACCAAGTTGGTATTGCTGACCATTTTCAAAACTATTTCATTCTGATGCCTTTTTTAACCTCCCTGTACTTCTCAAATTCAATTTTAGTGTCAATTTTGTTTAGCACAGTCTTCTTCCTGTCCTTCACTCTTCAAGAATTTTTTCCTTTGGCTTTCTAGTTTCTTAACTCTGTTGTCTATTTTTCTACATTTACTGTAATGTGTGCCTTCTATTTGTGGTTTCCTTTCTTCCCACATTCAATCTGTCTGTCATGTTTTAAATGACTATCTTTTTAATAAATGATAGCATTTCACAAACATCCACTGGTAGAAGGTGCAATACCTGATAACTAAACTTTTTATTCTACCTCAACTATATGATATGGAACTTTAGTCTGAGAGGTTAAAATTTCTAGTTCCTTTAAAACTGTCTGAAAAGCTGTAGTCTGCTGGTAAATGTTTACCAACCAGTTTGGCGGGGGCGGGGAGGGGAGCATGTGGAATGTCCTGATTTGTAGCATTGCTGATTTCTATGGTGTAAACACCCACACCACAGACAACTTCAAGCTACCAACATGACCTCAACCAATCTGTGAAAATTTAATAGTTGTTCCAGATGAGCCAATATGAGCCAGCTCCAGAAGACCACAGCAAAACCCTTTGTAGAGATAAAGAAATTAAAGTTCCGGGGGGGTCGGGTGGTGGGGAATCACATAAAAAAAAAATCATTCTAATTATTTGAATTTTGTGTTATCATTAAAGGAGAAAAACATACACTGAAAAAACAGATTGAAATCAGCTTATATATGAAAAAATAACACTTAAGTTTCCATTTGGTAACTAAAAATTCAGTAGGAGCTATTTCTGGGACATAAAAGTGCCAGGTAAACTAACTTGATTCTATCCTCCCAAAGATTATTCTCAAACCCCCAGAACATTATTATAGAGTTAGAACTCCAGGTTACATGACTGCCACACTATAGCAAATCCATGGGTCAGAAAACTTCTACAAGCTGGAACTGAGCCTCAGGGCAGAAAGTGAAAAAGTCAGATACTATTAGAGCTAAGGTCACTTGACTAGCTATGGAAAATCCTTTGGCATTCAGCAAGGTTCTAAGATTGTCTTTCCTCCGTTCTGAGAGATTCCAGAAGGCCTAAAGGTTACATTTGGTATCAGCGCTTTTTTACAGATCTAAGCATTATTTTTATTCAAAGCCAATGTATAGCTTTGTTTAGTCTTGATGGCATAATACATAATAGAAACTAAAATAGGTTAGAGGTGGGGAAAGCCCTTTGAGGAATAAGTAGTCTAAGCACCACTCACATCAATTCAAATGCTTTCATCAGATGTAAGAGAATATGCACAGAATGCACTAGCTAGAGACACCCAGTGAAGGTGTCTAGAGAACATTCTGTAGCCAACACAATGTTACCTCTGAACTTGAAATATTTGGCCTGAAGGAAAAACATAAAGGCTGAAGATTTACTGACCCCAAATTTATTAAGATAAATGTCTTTGAACACATCAGCCATAAATCATTTTAGATTCTTTGAAAACTCATATGCTAAACTTTATAGAGAGCAGATTAAAAATAAAATAGGTTCTGTTTAGACTTGTAAATTGATGCATCATTTCTAGAAAGGCTCATATTTTTGTTAGACATTGTGCTAAAACCTCTCCACAAATTATTTTATTTAACCTATTATAAGCCCCAGGAAGTAGATACTATGATCCTCATTTTACGATTAGGAAACTAAGACTTGGGTCAGTCACTTTCCCAAAGTCACATACCTAGAAAATGGCAGAATCTGAGTTAAAACTCAAGCATGACCCAGAGCACCTACATTTAACCAAATTGCTGCCCTGACAAAAGGCTTAAAATTATCTTACACCTTTTGAACCGCTCATCCCACTGTTACAAACCTATCCCAAGATAATAAGTCATAGGCAGGCACAATGTAGCAAACAAAAGGTGGAAACAATGTAAATGTTCATTAACTGAAGAATGTTAAATGACCTATTCAAACAATAGAATATTTTTCAGTCAAGAAATTATATTCATCAAGAGCATTTCATGAGATGAGAAACTCGTCATATAATATTAAGGAAAAAAACAAGTTATAAAGCAAGATAGTATTTCACTATACAAAATAAATACAAATGTGGATGGAGAGCTAAAAGGAAAACAGCAATATATCTCTGATGATCTCTGTGGATTAGGGTTATATATTTTTTTACTTTTCCTTCAGCATCTTTTTATTTTTTTATGATGAATACATAGCATTTTTACCATGAGAAAAGAGTCATTTCTAAATTCAACAAAAGCATATACATAGTTCTTATTGCCACATCCGACAAAGGAAATGTTGGCACTAAGGAGGGTCAAAGAAAAGTAACTAGAATGGTCAGAGGAATGGATAATAAACTAACATTATCAGATCTGGGAATTATTCAAAAACTCCTGAAATGCGTAGGCGGGGAATGGCACAGCCAACACAGTCCTGGCTGGGGAGCATAATGAATAGGATTCCCAGCCAGGAACAGGACAGAGACCCAGGCCAGCTCCATTGTCTCTCATCTACCTCATAACCAAGACCCTTGGACAATTTGCCTTCCCTCCCTACCTCTACCCTCTCATCCCCCACTTACTTTTTAACTCACCATAACGGGGTCTCTTCCACCTAATTTCCTCTGCCAACTCCACAGCGACTGCTCTCACCACCATCATCAATGTTCTCTTTGTTGTGAAATCCAATAGTCCCATTCAATCCTTGTCTTATATGAATGACCTCTCAGTCACAAATGACCCAACTGACTCCTTCCTTGAACATCTCTTTCCTTGAATCCTGTGACAGAATACCCTGCTGGTGGTCTCCTCAGTAGACATTACCCCAGTTTCCATGAACACACCCCTACTTCTCTGCTAGCACATTGCCAGCTGTGTTCAGGTGTGGGCAGCAGTATGCCCAGAGGAAGTAATCCCCTATCCTAGCCCCAAGAGATGAACCGTGTTGGCCTAGACCAATCAAGGGAATCTCATTCCCCTTTGCTGTAATTGGTTTAGGAGTTGGTCCTGGCCAATGGAACCTGAGGATGTGTTCCTCCTGATGTATAATTCTTGTCTTTAAACTCAGTTTTTGCCAATTGGCCCTGTGACAGCCTTTTTTGTGACCATGAGGGGAAAACCAGGAGAATCACCAGAAGCCAATGTAAAGCTTGGACACTGAAGAAATACTGAATTAATCAACCCTGGAACTACCTACCTCCAGACTATTATGTGAGATAATAAGTCCCTATTGTTTAAGCCACTCTTAGCTAGATGTTCAGTCCCTTGCAGGCAAAGGATCCTAGTTGTTATTGATATACTTCTTTCCTGGCCTCCCTTCTACATTCTGCCTACTCTACAGGCCTTCTCCTCAACTCTACCACCTCCTGCAGGTTAATGTTCTGGAAAGTCTCACCTCTGGCCTACTTCTTTTCTTATTCCATTTACTTTCTCTTCGAGCTTTCTCTCCTCTGCTTGGATGATTTCACCTACATGTATTTATTTGCAGTTTACATAAATATTATTGAAGGACTAGTATGAGCCAGATCTTGTTCCATTTTCTATGATCTGGGAACTTGCTGATGAATAAGACCACTGGGGTCCCTGGACAAGGGGTGGGGGGTAAAGGAGGAGGGGAGGGGAGAGAAGTTGAGGTTGAGGATCTTTTCATGAGACCTACTGTACAACACTGTATCTATCATTAACAATTCAATATTGTACACTTAAAAATTTGTGAAGAGGATAGATCTCATGCTAAGTGTTCTTACCACAAAAAAGGAGGGTGGGAGCAGAAGGAAACTTTTAGAGGTAATGGATATTTTATTGCCTTAATTGTGGTGATGTTTTCACAGGTATATGCATATCTCCAAAATCAGCAAATTGTATACATTAAATATGTCCAGTTTTTTTGGTATATCAATTATATCCCAATAAAGCTGTTTAAAAATTTTTTTAAATACAGAAAAAAAAAGGTCTTTTTGTGAAGATGTTCAAGTCTTTTGCCTCTTTTTCTACGGGACTGTCTTTTTTATATTGATTCTAAGCAGTTTTTATTCTAAACATTACTCCTCTTTTTCTATTCTCTAAGTTTGTGTAGTATTGTATAGTTGTTTCTTGAAGATTTTGTAAAACTTCTGGTAAAGTTATCTGGACCTTAAATGCTCTCTGTAGGATGGCTTTTTATTTCTTCTTGAGTCAGTTTTTGGAAGTTATATTTTTCTAGAAATTCATTTATATTTTCAAATGCATTAGCATAAAGTTTTCTGAAATATAAATTTAGGGCTAAAAATTCTCCTCTGTGTACAGTTTTGGTTGCACCCCATCAGTTTTTATACATAGTATCTTTTTTTAGGTGTGATTCTAAATATTTTCTAATTTCTATTATGATTTATTCTTTGACCCATGGGTTATTTAGAACCTTGTTTCTTAATTTTAACATATATTTATTTTTTTCTACTTATCTTTTTTTTTAGTGACTTTTAACCTAACTGAATTTGTGGTCAGAAAACATGTTGTGTATGATTTTACTATTTTAAATTTGTTTAGACTTCCATTATGGCACAGGATACATCAATTTTTATAAATGATCCATCTGTTCTTAAAAAGAAATGTATTCTTCACTTCTTGGATGTAATATATGTGACCATTAGATCAAACTTGTTAATATGCTGCTCACAATTTTCTCTCTCCTTACTGATTCTGTTGTTAACTAGTCCTGTTACTTAGTTACCTAGTTCTGTTGTTAACTACTTCTGTTACATCTGCCACTATGATTGTAAAGTTATTTCTCTTCACAATTCTGTTGATTTTGCTTTATACATTTGAAACTGTATTGTTTGGAGCATACAACTTTAATACTGCTACATCATTCAAAGGCACTGAGCATGTTACCTTTATCTCTAGTGATGCTTGTTTGCCTTAAAAGTCTATTTTTTAATAAATTAATACAGCTAGCTTTAAATTCCAAAATAAGATTATTCACTTCTCATAAGAAAAAAGAAACAGAACTAGCATTTCTGGAATTATGGTCTGTGGTTTTGAATATCATTGGTTTGCCATGGTAAACATTGTTCTTTCTCTGACAACCAGTTCTTGTTTTTACCGAGCTCAGGGGCTCTGTTAGAAAAACACATATGGGTGGGTGGATGCCAGGGCAGGAAGAGGGAAGATGTGGGCAAGACAGGTAGAGGTGGGTAAGCAATGCTAAGTGTAGAGTGGGTGTCACAAATCCAAATGTCTACAAGGGCCAAACAGTTAATCTAGGCAATTACACAAGGCAGGGGAGAACCGTCTGATCTGGGGATCACTTGCCCTTCCAAAGGCAGCTATTTGTTATCCATTGATCCTTACCCTGTTCAGATGTTGCCAGATCTTTCTAGGAGAAACCTGAATCTAAATCTATTGAACTTGAAAGTTTTGCAGCTAATTCATTTTTTAAATTTTATGCAAGTCAAATAAATCATGTCTGTTATCTACATCTTCAAATCCTTGCTTCCACTGGCAAATCCTGGAAGAGACTGCACTTAGGAGGAAGAGAACAAGTAGAGAAGGCCTTTCCCAGTCCTGCTTATCCTCCCAAATGGGCTAACCCACTCCTCTTTACACAGAGAAATTCCTCCTGGGAAATGCAAACTTAATTCATGTTCTAGGTCTTCAGAAATGGGTTTTTGAGATCTTTGGCCTCATTGACTGCCACAAGCAGCATGATACGCTGGTCATCCCTAGAGACAGAATCGGAAAATAGTGAGAAGCAAAAGTGGGGCTCACACATGAAGGGATACCAAAAAGTTGCTACCAAAACAAAATTCAAAACTTTGTCCAGGGCCCCTGTTAGCAGCCCTATGCCAATGTCCACATTTGAACTAGTCCAGTCTGAGAAATATGGAAAAAAGAAGGAAGGAAAAGACAAGACGTCCCCTCAAAAATATATAATACATATATATATATATACACACACACATATATGCACATATACATATATAGGTATGTGCAGGTGTATGCACATCCAAAGTCCTTTATTCTTCCGCTCATTTGTTATTTCAAAATAATAAAATATTTGTGAAATATCTCCAGGGAACCAGTGGGATTTAGACCACCACCCAGAGGAGGTGCTTCGATGACTGGCTGAATAAGGTGCTCTTTACAAAAAATAAAAAGATAGAAAGAAAGAAAGAAAAAGACTGAGTCCCTACTACTTACAAATCACGTTTAGATGTTTTTACATACATTATTTTATGTAATACTTGAAACAAAACTGTGCAGTACTTCCATTTTATAGTGAGAAAACTGAAGCACAAAAGAGATAACTTACCAAGGTCACAGAGTTAATAAGTGTTAGGATTCAAAACCAGGATTCAAAACCAGGTCTCCTGTGTGGAAATCCTGTTTTCTACTCTATCACACCTTCTTTAGCTGACAATCAGGCGAGAATCTCAGCTCCAGCAGCCTGATTCCTAGATCAGCAAGACTTCTGATAAAGTGTGGGAGCTGGGAGGTGCCAGTGTTGAGGACTCAAAACTGTGAAATCAGACTTGAGTAGCGGGACTCAGTGTGTAGCAAAGGCAGGACCATTGGATGGTTGCAAGGAAACACTTAAGTCTGAGTTTTAAAACACTTTTATTTCTCACCCTCCCCAAACTGAATCCCCCTTCCCTTCCCTCCACACAAACTTATCCAAACATAAAAGACATTTTACTCCAGATTCAAAAAACTACTTTTCTATTTTTTTGATCCCCTTACACAGCTCAATCAACTAATCACTTAGCAAATTTCAACTTTAGATGATACCATTTCACTACCCACCTTCTTATATTTTTAGTATATTAAGATAGGTAAGTCAAGGTGTATTGCCTCAGATAAAGAAAACATACTCTATAGATTAGAACATGCTGAATAACAAAAACATTCTACTTTCACCATAGTTTCACTTAACAAAATTGTTAGTTGTGCAAAAAAAAAACTCAGTGTTTTCTTTCAGATAAAAAATAGATAAATAACAAGCAATAGAAAGTGGACAATTAAATTAATTATTCTTTTGATATGCACAATGTAAAATTTCCTAAGGAATTGTGATAAAAGAGATTTCACTGGAAAGGAAAATTCTTAATTCATTTGCCATCTCTCTGGTCAATCCTCAGATTGACACTTACAGAGCAAAGCCTGTCATAATTCTTCAGCTTTTAACTTATCAAAGGTTTATTTTACAAATAAAAATTACACATGCGTAACCCACCTCCC
This sequence comes from Phocoena sinus, assembly GCF_008692025.1. Taxonomy (NCBI): domain Eukaryota; kingdom Metazoa; phylum Chordata; class Mammalia; order Artiodactyla; family Phocoenidae; genus Phocoena; species Phocoena sinus. Next base: position 50,785,168 of record NC_045780.1, read on the forward strand.
AACTTAGTGAAATTTAACTTATTCTTGGTCTTTGTTAGATCCATTCCAAAGTGAACAGTTTCTCCCCTCTCAATCTGATCTCAGGCCCACCTGGCTCACAAATGCTTTGAATGTGAAAATTCATGAGAGCTTTGATAAAACATTTAAAAGAAAAACAATGTCTTATTTACATCAATCAGTATCTACTGAGGTGCCCTGGACTGAATTACGGAACGGAGGGAGAGCATCTGAAAAGTGTAAACTCCTAGATTTTGTCCATAAACAAAATTAATCTTTAAGTAAAGATTTCCTCTACCATTGACTCAAATCTATCTTTGAAGAGTTCGGTGCGGCGTGGGGGAACCTTCAATATGGCAGAGGAGTAAGACGTGGAGATCACCTTCCTCCCCACAACTACATCAAAAATACATCTACATGTGGAGCAACTCTTACAGAACACCTACTGAATGCTGGCAGAAGACCTCAGACCTCCCCAAAGGCAAGAAACTCCCCATATACCTGGGTAGGGCAGAAGAAAAAGAAAACACAGAGACAAAAGAATAGGGATGCGACTTGCCCCTCTGGGAGGGAGCTGTGAAGGAGGAAAACTTTCCATATACTAGGAAGCCCCTTCACTGATGGAGAAGGGGGAAGGGGTGGGTAGGCTTCAGAGCCACAGAGGAGAGCGCAGCAAAGGGGTGCAGAGGGCAAAGTGGAGAGATTCCCACATGGAGGATCGGTGCCGACCAGCACTCACCAGCCTGAGAAGCTCATCTGCTCACCCGCCTGGTGGGTGGGGGCTGGGAGCTGAGGCTCAGGCTTCGGAGGTCGGATCCCAGGGAGAAGACTGGGGCTGGTTGCATGAACACAGCCTGAAGGGGGCTAGTGCGCCACAGCTAGCCAGGAGGGAGTCCGGGAAAAAGTCTGGAACTGCCTGAGAGGCAAGAGACCATTGTTTCAGGGTGCGCAAGGAGAGGGGATTCAGAGCACCGCCTAAACGAGCGCCAGAGAAGGGTGCGAGCCACAGCTATCAGTGCAGACACCACAGATGAGCATGAAACACTAAGGTGGCCGCTGCAGCCACCAAGAAGCCTGTGTGCAAGCACAGATCACTATCCACACCTCCCCTCCCGGTAGCCTGTGCAGACTGCCAATGCCAGGGTCCCGTGATCCAGGGACAACTTACCCGGAGAACACACGGCGCACCTCAGGCTGTTGCAATGTCACGCCAGCCTCTGCAGCCACAGGTTCGCCCTGCATTCCATACCCCTCCCTCACCAAGGCCTGAGTGAGCCAGAGTCCCCTAATCAGCTGCTACTTTACTCCCATCCTGTCTGGGCAGGGAACAGATGCCCTCAGGTGACCTACACGCAGAGGCAGAGCCAAACCCAAAGGTAAACCCCAGTAGATGTGGGAACAAGGAAGAGAAAGGGAAATCTCTCCCAGCAGCCTCAGGAGCAGCAGATTAAATCTCCACCATCAACTTGATGTACCTGCATCTGTGCAATACCTGAATAGACAGCAAGTCATCCCAAAATTGAGGCGGTGGACTTTGGGAGCAACTGTAGACTTGGGGTTTGCTTTCTGCATCTAATTTGTTTCTGGCTTTATATTAGTTTAGTATTTAGAGCTTATAATCCTTGATAGATTTGTTTACTGATTTGGCTTCTATCCTCTTTATATATATATTTTTTTCCCTTTTTCTCTTTTTGTGAGTGTGTATGTGTATGTTTCTTTGTGTGATTTTGTCTGTATAGCTTTGCTTTTACTACTTGTCCTATGGTTCTGCCTGTCCATTTTTGTTGTTGTTGTATTTTTCAGTATAGTTTTTAGTGCTTGTTACCATTGGTGGATTTGTTTTTCAGTTTGGTTGCTCTCTTCTTTCTTTCTTTTTTTAATTAATTTTTATTTTTAATAATTTTTTAATTCTTTATTTTAATAACTTTATTTTATTTTGATTTCTTTCTCTTTTTTTTCCCCTTTTCTTCTGAGCTGTGTGGCTGACAGGGTCTTGGTGCTCCAGCCTGGTGTCAGGCCTGAGCCTCTGCAGTGGGAGAGCTGAGTTCAGGACATTGGTCCACCAGAGACCTCCCAGCCCCACATAATATCAAACGGCAAAAGGTCTCCAAGACATCTCCATCTCAATGCTAAGACCCAGCTCCACTCAATGACCAGCAAGCTACAGTGCTGGACACCCTATGCCAAACAACTAGCAAGACAGGACAACAGCCCCACCCTATAGCAGAAAGGCTGCCTAAAATCATAATAAGTTCAGACACCCCAAAACACACCACAAGATGTGGTCCTGATGACTAGAAAGACAAGATCCAGCTTCATCCAACAGAACACAGACACCAGTACCCTCCACCAGGAAGCCTACACAACTCACTGAACAAACCTTACCCACTGGGGTAGACACCAAAAACAATAGGAACTATGAATCTGTAGTCTGCGAAAAGGAGACCCCCAAAACAGTAAGTTAAGCAAAATGAGAAGACAGAGAAATACAGAGCAGACGAAAGAGCAAGGTAAAACCCCACCAGACCAAACAAATGAAGAGGAAACAGGCAGTCTACCTAAAAAAGAATTCAGAGTGATGATAGTAAATATGATCAAAAATCTTGGAAATAGAATGGAGAAAATACAAGAAACGCTTAACAAGGACCTAGAAGAAATAAAGAGCAAACAAACAATGATAAACAACATACCAAAAGAAATTAAAAGTTCTCTAGAAGTAAGCAATAGCAGAATAACTGAGGCAGAAAAACGGATAAGTGACCTGGAAGATAAAATAGTGGAAATAACTACTGCAGAGCAGAATAAAGAAAAAAGAATGAAAAGAATTGAGGACAAAGACCTCTGGGACAACAGTCAACACACCAACATTTGAATTATAGGGGTCCCAGAAGACGAAGAGAAAACAAAAGGGACTGAGAAAATATTTAAAGAGATTATAGTTGAAAACTTCCCTAACATGGGAAAGGAAACAATCAATCAAGTCCAGGAAGCACAGAGAGTCCATTACAGGATAAATCCAAGGAGAAACACTCCAAGACACATATTAATCAAACTATGAAGAATTAAATACAAAGAAAAAATATTAAAAGCAGCAAGGGAAAAGCGACAAATAACATACCAGGGAATCCCTCTAAGGTTAACAGCTGATGTTTCAGCAGAAACTCTGCAAGCCAGAAGGGAGTGGCAGGACATATTTAAAGTGATGAGAAAGTAAAACCTACAACCAAGATTACTCTAACCAGCAAGAATCTCATTCATATTTGATGGAGAACTTAAAACCTTTACAGACAAGCAAAAGCTAAGAGAATTTAGCACCACCAAACCACCTTTACAACAAATGCTAATGGAACTTCTCTAGGCAGGAAATACAAGAGAAGGAAAAGAACTACAAAAACAAACCCAAAACAATTAAGAAAATGGTAATAGGAACATACATATCAGTAATTACCTTAAATGTAAATGGATTAAATGCCCCAACCAAAAGACACAGACTGGCTGAATGGATATAAAAACAAGACTCATATATATGCTGTCTACAAGAGACCCACTTCAGACCTAGGAACACATACAGACTGAAAGTGAGGGGACAGAAAAAGATATTCCATGTAAATGGAAATCAAAAGAAAGCAGGGGTAGGAATTCTCATATCAGACAAAATGGACTTTAAAATAAAGACTATTACAAGAGACAAAGAAGGACACAATATAATGATCAAGGGATCAATCCAAGAAGATATAACAATTGTAAATATTTATGTACCCAACACAGGAGAACCTCAATACATAAGGCAAATACTAACAGCCATAAAAGGGGAAATCGACAGTAACACAATCATAGTAGGGGGCTTTAACAACCCCCTTGCAGCAATGCACAGATCAGCCAAAATGAAAATACATAAGGAAACAAAAGCTTTAAATGATACATTAAACAAGACGGACTTAATTGATATTTATAGGACATTCCATCCAAAACAACAGAATACACTTTTTTCTCAAGTGCTCATGGAACATTCTCCAGGATAGATCATATCTTGGGCCACAAATCAAGCCTCAGTAAATTTAAGAAAACTGAAATCATATCAAGTATCTTTTCCTACCACAACACTATGAGACTAGATATCAATTACAGTAAAAATCTGTAAAAAATACAAACACATGGAGGCTAAACAATACTCTACTAAACAACCAAGAGATCAGTGAAGAAATCAAAGAGGAAATCAAAAAATACCCTGAAACAAATGACAATGAAAACACGATGACCCAAAACCTATGGGATGCAGCAAAAGCAGTTCTAAGAGGGAAGTTTATAGCAATACAATCCTACCTCAAGAAACAAGAAACACCTCAAATAAACAACCTAAGCTTACACTTAAAGCAATTAGAGAAAGAACAAAAAAAAACCCGAAGTTAGCAGAAGGAAAGAAATCATAAACATCAGATCAGAAATAAATGAAAAAGACATGAAGGAAAAACTTAAAAACATCAATAAAACTAAAATCTGGTTCTTTGAGAAAACAGACAAAAATTGATAAACCATTAGCCAGACTCATCATGAAAAAAAGGGAGAAGACTCAAATCAACAGAATTAGAAATGAAAATAGAGAGGTAACAACTGACACTGCAGAAATACAAAGGATCATGAGGGATTACTACAAGCAACTCTATGCCAATAATATGGACAACCTCAAAGAAATGGACAAATTCTTAGAAAAGCACATTCCAAGACTGAACCAGGAAGAAATAGAAAATATAAACAGACAACTCACAAGCACTGAAATTGAAACTGTGATTAAAAATCTTCCAACAAACAAAAGCCCAGGACCAGATGGCTTCACAGGTGAATTCTATCAAACATTTAGAGAAAAGCTAACACCTACCCTTCTCAAACTCTTCCAAAATATAGCAGAGGGAGGAACACTCCCAAACTCATTCTAGGAGGCCACCATCACCCTGATACCAAAATCAGACAAAGATCTCACAAAAAAAGAAAACTACAGACCAATATCACTGATGAACGTAGATGCAAAAATCCTCAACAAAATACTAGCAAACAGAGTCCTACAGCACACTAAAGGATCATACACTATGATCAAGTGGTGTTTATTCAAGGAAGGCAAGGATTCTTCAATATACGCAAATCAATCAATGTGATAAACCATATTAACAAGCTGAAGAATAAAAACCGTATGATCACCTCAACAGATGCAGAAAAAGCTTTCACCAAAACCCCACACCCAATTATGATAAGAAACCCTCCAGAAAGTAGGCATAGAGGGAACTCACCTCCACCTAATAAACACCATATATGACAAACCCAAAGCCAATATCATTCTCAATGGTGAAAAACTGAAACCATTTCCACTAAGATCAGGAACAAGAAAAGGTTGCCCACTCTCACCACTATTACTCAACATAGTTTTGGAAGTTTTAGTCACAGCAATCAATGATGAAAAAGAAATAAAAGAAATCCAAATCAGAAAAAAAGAAGCAAAACTGTCACTGTTTGCAGATGACATGGTACTATACATAGAGAATCTTAAAGATGCTACCAGAAAACTATTACAGGTAATCAATGAATTTGGTAAAGTAACAGGATACAAAATTAATGCACAGAAATCTCTTGCATTCCTATGCATTGATGATGAAAAATCTGAAAGAGAAATTAAGGAAACACTCCCATTTAGTACTGCAACAAAAAGAAAAAAATACCTAGGAAAAAACCTACTGAAGGGGACAAAAGACCTGTATGCAGAAAACTATAAGACACTGATGAAAGAAATTAAAGATGATACAAACAGATGGAGAGATATACCATGTTCTTGGATTGGGAGAATCAATGGAGCTGGAGGAATCAGGCTCCCAGACTTCAGAATCTAGTACAAAGCTACAGTAATCAAGACAGTATGGTACTGGAACAAAAACAGAAATATAGATCAATGGAACAGAATAGAAAGCCCAGAGATAAACCCACACATATAGTCACCTTATTTTTTTATTTTTATTTTTTTTGCTGTACACGGGCCTCTCACTGTTGTGGCCTCTCCCGCTGCGGAGTACAGCTCTGGGCGTGCAGGCTTAGCGGCCATGGCTCACGGGCCCAGCCGCTCCGCAGCATGTGGGATCTTCCCAGACCAGGGCACGATCCCGTGTCCCCTGCATCGGCAGGCGGACTTTCAACCACTGCGCCACCAGGGAAGCCCTAGTCACCTTATCTTTGAAAAAGGAGGCAAGAATATACAATGGAAAAAATGACAGCCTCTTCAATAATTGGTGCTGGGAAAACTGGACAGCTACATGTAGAAGAATGAAATTAGAGCACTCCCTAACACCATACACAAAAATAAACTCAAAATGCATTAAAGACCTAAATGTAAGGCCAGACACTATCAAACTCTTAGAGGAAAACATAGGCAGAACACTCTATGACATAAACTTCAGCAAGATCCTTTTGGACCCACCTCCTTAATAAAGGGAAATAAAAATAAAAATAAACAAATGGGACCAATGAAACTTAAAAGCTTTTGCACATCAAAGGAAACCATAAACAAGACGAAAAGACAACCTTCAGAATGGGAGAAAATATTTGCAAATGAAGCAGCTGACAAAGGATTAATCTCCAAATATACAAGCAGCTCATGCAGCTCAATAGCAAAAAACAAAACAACCCAATCCAAAAATGGGTAGAAAACCTGAATCGACATTCTCCAAAGAAGTTATACAGATTGCCAACAAACACATGAAAGGATGCTCAACATCACTAATCATTAGAGAAATGCAAATCAAAACTACAATGAGGTATCACCTCACACCGCTCAGAATGGCCATCATCAGAAAATCTACAAACAATAAATGCTGGAGAGGGTGTGGAGAAAAGGGAAGCCTCTGGCACTGTTGGTGGGAACGTAAATTGATACAGCCACTATGGAGAACAGTATGGAGGTTCCTTAAAAACTAAAAAAAGAACTACCATATGACCCAGCAATCCCACTACTGGGCATATACCCTGAGAAAACCATAATTCAAAAAGAGTCATGCACCACAACGTTCATTGCAGCACTCTTTACAATAGTCAGGACATGGAAGCAACATGTGTCCATCGACAGATGAATGGATAAAGAAGATGTGGCACATATATACCATGGAATATTACTCAGCCATAAAAAGAAACGAAATTGAGTTATTTGTAGTGAGGTGGATGGACCTAGAGACTGTTTTACAGAGTGAAGTAAGTCAGAAAGTGAAAAACAAATACCGTATGCTAACACATATATATGGAATCTAAAAAAAAAAAAAAAAAAAGTGGTTCTGAAGCACCTAGGGGCAGGAGAGGATAAAGATGCAGAGGTAGAGAATGGACTTGAGGACACGGGAAGGGGGAATGGTAAGCTGAGACAAAGTGAGAGAGTGGCATGGATATATATACACTACCAATTGCAAAATAGATAGCTTGTGGGAAGCAGCTGCATAGCACAGGGAGATCAGCTTGGTACTCTGTGTACACCTAGAGGGATGGGATAGGGAGGGTGGGAGAGAGACGCAAGAGGGAGGAGATATGGGGATATATGTATATATATAGCTGATTCCCTTTTTTATACAGCAGAAACTAGCACACCATTGTAAGGCAATTATACTCCAATAAAGATGTTAATTAAAAAAAAAAAGGAGTTCACCCATTTCCAACAGGAAGGTCCTTGGGAAAATAGAATCATTTATGTTTAACTGAGAATTTACTTAACAATTTTGTCATAATATTAAGTCTTCAAAGAAATGCTTGCTTATTGATATCTTCTGGTAAACACATAGGCACACATAGCATGATTAAAATTCTTTGCAAAACAAAGCCATTTCAGTTTTTCCAACCCTATTATAAAGTTTTGACTGTTCCCTTTAAGAAGTGCTTATTGTCACACAAGGGGGTCAATGATTAAAAAAGAATTATGTCTTTCTGGTTTTTTAATAGGAGAATTCATGAAGTGCTTTTACAAAGAACATTTTAAAAATCTCCAGCAGTTTGTTTCATTCATAGCTCCAGGACCTTTGGCTAAAACCAAAAACCCATTAGCTTTTCTGAAACATTTCACTGTGCATCACATCTTATGTATGAATAGGCTCCCCTAAGGGCCCACATTATCCTCAGTGACACCTGTATTACAGTGTCCCATAATTCATAAGCCGGCCCCAGTGCATCATGGTCATATCGCAGCAGAGGAAGCAAAGTCTGACAGTACTCTGCTATTGACTAAACAGGACAAGGACATCCTGGTTCTATTTTCTCCACTTCAGTCCAGAATCATAACAATCTGTAACTCATACCAATAACCATTCCATAGAGTATAATTCCAGTTCTAAGGTAGAACACTACTTTATACTGATAAAATACAGTGGGTCTATCCATCTCATGGAAACTGGAAAGGAAAGTAAAATGCTGAAATGATAAACATTTAATATATAGCAGAGAATACTCTCTCTCTTTCCTGGAATAACAAATCTTCTGGGTTACTTGTTCACAAATGTTTTGCCCCATGTTTGGGGATTTCTTTAGCAGATCAACTAATCCTACAGCTCCTCTACCCTACTTGTCTCTGCTTGCCCAAATAGAAAGGACTCAGTAGAATGAATGGATCCTAAATAAGATACCAAATGAAAAATATCAAGAAAATTAACAATTTCTAGAAAAAATACACTGACATTGACATAGTAGAAAAAATAAGCTACCTGTCCAAAACCATGGGAGAGACTCTTATAGACTATATTAGTTTCCTATGACTGCTGTAACAAATTACCACAAATGTGGTGGTTTAAAACAACAGAAATTTATTCTCTCACAGTCCAGAGGCCAGGTGTCCAAAATCAGGTTCACTGGGCTGAAATTACAGTGTTGGCAGCTCCATACTCCCTACAGAGGCTCTGGAGGAGAATCCTTTCCTTGCCTCTTCCAGCTTCTGGTGGCTGCAGCATTCCTTGGCTTATGGCCCCATCACTCCAACCTCTGCCTCCACAGTCTCATGACCTCTTCCTCTTCTGTCTGTGTTCCAATCTCCCTCTGCCTCTCTAATAAACACACTTGTGATGGCATTGAAGAACCACCCATATAACCAAAAGTCCTGATCTCAAAAATCCTTAACTCTATCAACATCTGCAAAGACACTTTTTTCACAATTACAGGTTCCAGGAATTAGGAAGGAGATATCTCTTGTTTTCGGGGTGGTGGTGGTATTTTTCAGTCTATCACACAGACCAAGACCACAGTTCAAAAATTTAAACAAAATTTAGACAAAGAAAATGGTAAAACAAAACAAAACCCTGAGTTGTCCATAAGCCTCACACCATGTCCTTATGTCATGACTGTGTGATGTCAGGTGTTCAGAGTCATGTTCAGGCCTCAGTCACAATGATGTTTGTGGATTAATGGATTATCTGTCTTTAGGCAGCCACTGACCAATTAAGAAACCAATTTCTCTAACATTTGTCTAATAACAGAGATCACTGTAATGGGAGAAGGCAATATCCTTACCCGATACTAAAGTAGGACCAAACCTGTTCTCTGATTATCCTTTAAGGTTTTTGATCAAAGTGTTTTAGCTTAAAAGTTATCTGGAGACCAACAGGTTTTTTTAAACTGTTCACAGGATATTGTCACTGACACCAATAGTTTACAAATAGGGAGGAAGAGTTTATTTCAAAAACTGTCAGGTGAGGCTCTGGGAAAATATCAGGCCAGCTTCTGGGTCACTGGTGCTTAGCTTTCAGCTGCTAATGTATGTAAATAAGTCCATCCAGGGGCCCAGCTGTTGTATGTTGAAATGTACTGATGAAACTAAATTGGGATTTTAGAGAACACAAATCAAATTGCAAGCAAAATGACTGAAATACACCAGCCCTCCTTTGAACCCAAGAAAAATGACTAATGGGTAATAATACACAGTCCTGACAGGAATCATAAGCTAGGAAGGAAGTCGCATGTAAAATAATAATAAAGAATATTAAATTGCCACCAGGCCCTGCCAGAGACAAATGAAAATGGAACAGACTTCTCACCACCAGTCACTTATTCAATCCCTTTAAAAATGTCCCCAGAATCTACAGATAGAGAATGCTTTCACTCATATTCCGTTTCTACTAGAAATGAATGTTTTCTCAGATCTGGAAAAGGCAGATCAGGGATAACCTTCTGAAAAGGAGGCCCTTAGAGGTAACCTCCGGCCAGTTCATCATCCTTCCTTGGGCAACGAGGTAAGAAAACAGGCTGCCTTTATCAGCTACTGGTAGGGAAAATTATGAACTTTCTCCAAGATATCCATAGTTTGATGGCTTTTCATTTCTTCTCTTATAACATCATTCTTTTTTTTTTAAGTCTACATCTTTACTTTTTATAACATCATTCTTATATGTAGAATATGAAGTAATTTTTAATTGTCCACGTAACTTACATAATATTATTACTTTATTTATTTATTTTTGCGGTACGCGGGCCTCTCACCGTTGTGGCCTCTCCCGTTGCAGAGCACAGGCTCCGGACGCACAGGCTCCGCGGCATGCAGGATCTTCCCAGACCGGGGCACGAACCCGCGCCCCCTGCATCGGCAGGCAGACTCTCAACCACTGCGCCACCAGGGAAGCCCCATAATATTATTTTTACTTTAAGTGATTTCTTTCCTTCACAAGGTAATTAGGGGACTCTGCAAGTTTAAACCCAAAGCTCAGTCACTAGTCACTGCTGCCTGCTCGCTCCTTATATCAAATTATAAGCAAAACCCAGCCTGAAGCTCCTGGCCCACGCACCTCAGCAACAGCCCACACAGACCCCTGCAAAGGACAGGTAGCAAAACACTGCAACACAGGACAAGCAGCCCCTAATCTTAGATGGCAGCTTATTTCAGAGTATTGTTCTAGTCAGTCGCCCTGTTTGCTCCTCCTTGACTTTACTGACCTGTTAGGACAGCAGTTCTCAGCCCTAGCTGCTCATTAGAAATATCTGGGAAATGTCTGTCAACATACCTGAAGTCCAGAACCCACCCTGGTCTGAGATGGGGCCAAGGCACCAGCATTTTTCTTAATTCTCTAGGTGACTCTAATGTGTAAAAGGTTTGAGAACCATTGTTCCACCTCGCTAGCTTCTGTTCCTTTTTACCTTCCACTTCTTCCCAGACTTTCTTCCACACTTACCTACCCAGACCCACTATATTTACCCACTCCTTTTCATCTTTCTAGGGCCTCTTGACATTCCTTTTTGCCCTCTGTTGCTCTCCTCCAGACTCGATACACAGCCTGGCATGACTTTCCGATCAATTCTTTTCCAGGTCCTGGCTTCTCCTGGCTTTTCCCAATGGAACACCCACCAAGGTTACAAAAATACCTTAGCAAGGGTCTAACTACACACCCACCACTTCCCTCCTTCACTTAAGCCCAGCTCAAATCTGACAATCCACATAACCTTTTCTTCTTGGAACCCAGCAACATTCAACACCTTACTCTACATTTGGACAAAACGTCTTACCCTGGGCAGTCCCTTGTCCACCTAGCCATTCTCCTTTCTATCACAGGGCTTCTCAACTTCAGAACTATCACATGTAAGGGCAAATCATTCTTTGTTGTGGGAGGCTGCCCTGTATACTAACAGAATGTTTAGCAGCATCCCTGCTCTCTGCTCACTAGATGCCAGTAGCACTCTTCCCCCAACCTGTAAAACAAAAATGTCTCAAGACATTACCAAATGATCCCTGGTGAGGGGGAAGAACTGCCCCCCCATCCCAAATCCTATTGAGAACCACTGCTCTGTCTGTATGTCTAATCCCCCAAACTACTTCAGTAGAGTTGGTTCCTCTGCCATCTGGTATGTATTTCCTTCCCAGTTTCAATTTCACCCAAGTTTACAATCCATTACTCTGAAGCATCTACTTCCACATGAGTTGACAACCTTCAGCTTTGATTCAGCTTCCCAAATGATGCCAACTCCAAAGCAGCTAAAACAGATTCTCACATCTGTTACTCATCCTTAACCCTCCTGTTGCAGAGGAACAACTGTGACTTCTCCATTACATACCTTTGTTCCATAAAGACTGGCCTTATGCTATAAGCCCCTATAAACACTAATTTATATAACAATGAGAATATTAATAGACAGAACATAGACCAAACCCTTTCTTAACGTTAGAAATGCTAAGTTGGTTCCTGACTCTGAACACACTTACCTTCATTCCTCCCTTTGACTTGTGGAACAGGAATTATAATGTTCTTGCAAAGCCCTTTGAAATTCCAGATTGGGTGGAATTTCATTTCAATTCATTTTGAGTAAGAAATCTTAATTATTTGAGCTAATGGAGAGGAATGAAGCACCAAAAATAGAAAATCCATGAAATACAAATTTAAGCAATACTGACACAAACACATATTCTCAAATTTTCAGAAATTAAAAGGTTACTAAAAGTTATTAGACTGGTTTTATTGTGTGACTCATAAATCATCCAAATGGAGAATTGCTAATATGTTTGAGAATTACATTACTGGCATAACACAGCCAGAGAAGTGACCTTCCATAGTTCTTCATCACAATTGGACGTGATTTTAATGTCAACTTTTTTGGTAGGGTTAAATAAAAATTTTTACTTGCTTTATAGTTTTCTATATTTTATATTCTCTTTATGAAACCCATATTATTTTTATTGTGATAAACTATACATAAAATTAACCATTTTAAGTGTACAATTCTGTGGCATTACATGCATTCATTGTTGTGCAGCCATAACCACCATCCACCTCCAGAACTTTTTCATCTTCTCTGACAACAGTTTTCTTTTTTGTTTTTTTTTTTTAACATCTTTATTGGAGTATAATTGCATTACGATGGTGTGTTAGTTTCTGCTCTATAACAAAGTGAATCAGTTATACATATACATATATCCCCATATCTCTTCCCTCTTGCATCTCCCTCCCACCCTCCCCATCCCACCGCTCTAGGTGGTCACAAAGCACTGAGCTTATCTCCCTGTGCTATGCCGCTGCTTCCCACTAGCTATGTATACTGACAACAGTTTTTAAGAGATACTCCCTCCCTTCTGTCTACTAATAATCTGCTAAATGTCATTTTAAGTTAATTTCCTGTAGCTCTTATTGAAATAAATGTAAAGTCTACCAAAACAGTAGTTCAAAAAGTTGTTTTGAAGGACAGCATTTATATAGGTTTGTAAATTCAACTTTCTTATACAAAAAGAGAATTCTTGTCTTTCATAATCACGCTTCAAACATTCTCACTACTCAGTGTCTGACTAATCCTGTCCATCCTCCATCTTCCTGTCAACAGCCTACACAGACTTAACATGTGCAAGCCCCAAAGGTTCTTTTCACCTGTTAGATCCAGAAACTAAAATAAGAGTAGTGATTTTCCTCACTTATCCCCAAATTGATGCAAACCTAGAATGAAACTACATGATGATAAAAACATGAAGCTTTTTTGAGAATTCTTTGAAGACTCTGGGTAGAAGAAGACTATGCATTACAGGGGAGAAATATAACAACAATATAAGGAAGTTTCACTGTTGTGAAACTTTGTCATAGTCAGTTTGGGCTGCTGTAACAAAAATACCATAGACTGGCTAGCTTAAACAACAGACATTTGCTTCTCACAGTTCTGGAGGCTGAGAAGTCCAAGATCAAGGAGCTGGCAGATTTGTTGTCTGATGAGGGGCTGCTTTCTGGTTCTAGACACCTGTCTTCTCATGTATCTTCACATGGTGGGAGAAATGAGGGGGTCTCTCTGGGGTCTCTTTTTTTTAACTTTTTATTTTATATTGGAGTATAGTTGATTAACAATGCTGTGTTAGTTTCAGGTGTACAGCAAAGCAATTCAGTTATACATATACATGTATCTATTCTTTTCCAAATTCTTTTTTCCGGGGTCTCTTTTATAAGGACAGTAACCTCATTCATAACGGCTCCATCCTCATGACCTAATCACATCCCAAAATCCCCACCATCAAACACCATCACATTGGGGGTTGGGATTTCAACATATGAATTTTGGGAGGACATAAACATTCAGTCCTTAGCACTGTTGTTTTTTCTTGCTCACGTTTTAAAAGAAACCCTCTCAGATCCCGTGGATAAAACTTTGACCTTACAGCTGTGTTTCTGACATAAACTCAGGGAGAGAATTTATACTTTGAATACACATGGTTCTGAGCAGAGAAAAAAAAAACATATCTGCTATTTTAAGGTCAGAGCATCATTGTACAGGTCATTTATTTTTTAAAAGTCCTTGAAACTGTCATTTAAAAAACCCACAACTCTCACCAGCTGAACATTTGGACCCGTATACTCTAGCATTTCAGGGAAGTCAAATTTCTTTCCTACAACTCTTAAGAGGCACCTCTTGAAACTTTCCAGTTAAGATTTTCAAAACTGTGTGACAAATAACAGCCCTAGGGGAAGGCCCATAATATGGCTGTCAGTGAACTTAACTTCCATCATAAAATGGAAATGTTGTCAAGTATTTTGGGCTTTGGAGCAGCTGCCACCTAATAACTATTCAGAAACAAATGCCCAAATCAGTTCAGGTCTCATCATAAACTCTGACTTTCAATTCAAAGAGAAGGACAGTCATTTTTATGTATTTATTTATGAAAACTACAGTTAGAAATTTCTCAAAAAAACACATATATAGGTATACAGAGGGATAATTGATTCTTGGTAGTGTTACCAAAAAAGTAAAGGGCAATTTTAAGTTAGTTCTTTTTCTCCTTAATACCTAAATTAACATAAACATTCATTCATTTATTCAACAAATTTTTACTGAAGATCTATTATGTGCTAGGCAGCATGGAGCCCTGAAACAAAAATAAAGAAATAAATGCTTTTTTTCCCCTCCTACGAATGGGCAGATAGAGGTCAAAGGTGAGTGAATATTAAGACCACGCCATAAAGTAGAAGCAAGCAACCCAAGTCACCAGGAAATCTAAAATCCTAGTTTCATTTCCCTTACATTTCTCTCACTCTAACCTGTGACTTTTATTCAATGCTTTCCAAAGAAGAAAGATAAAGGCTAAATAAGAAAATACTTCTACTCCCCTTTCCTTTTTTATACAGAAATGAGGGCTTGCTCTTACCTTGGATTCTTTCTCACCCACTCAGAAAGTAACAGAATGAATTAATGAGGAATAATTTGTAAATAATTTGGGAAATTGATGTCAGCTACTATAACAAAAGAGAAGCCCAAAATTTTAGAATCTGCCATTACTGTGCTTTTCCACTTTGAAAAACCAGGTGGGTGGGAAGAGGGGGGCAACACGCACAGGTTATCATTCTTAGTAGCTATTAAATGTATCAATATTTTTTAAATTGTAGGGGGGAAGTGCAAACATGCAAAGTGTGTAAGGCCTAACATGGCTAAGTTTTCTGTGATTTTTGGTAGTTCCAGAGGTAAAGGCCCTTTAACTGACCTGTTCACCATTTTGCTCTCTGTTGTTGAAGGTAAGGAAAACACACCTGAAAGGATATGCCTGTGTCTCAAATATATTAGGGGCTCAATTAATGATTGCTGAAAGCTGAACAGATGAGTTGCTATTTCAGCATTCTTGATGCATTACAGCAGGTGCTTGATAAACTACCTACTAAATAAATAATTTATTATGTCTCTCTCAACACTCCCTAATATGTCTCTTGATGATGAGATCTAGGGATGAGCAGAAAAAAAGAGTTTCTCATTCCAACACGGTGTTCCCAATATTATTGCAACCGAATCTCATGTAAAATTGCATGACCTGAGAGGTTTGAAGGGAGAAGAAAGGTGAACAAAACCTTAGCCCACCCCTGCAGCCAGGTGCTCTGCATGTGACTTAATGTACATAAACCTTACCCCATAAACAGCTACCTAAGCAGTTTCTAACTTGCTATGCCCACCAAACACATCCCCCACAGAGCCTCAAGTGGTCTTCGCAAAAAGGAATCCTCTGATTATTCCACACTTGCTTAAAACTCTTCATCCCTAATAACTAATGTCCAAATCCTTCAACATGGTATGTGAGGCTCTCATTGCCTCTTCAGCTGTTTTTTGTTTGGTTGGTGGGCTTTTTCAGTTTTTTTTTGGCTGTGGGTTTTTTGCGGGGGGTGGGGAGCTTTTTTTCCCATGAGTTTCTGGTTCTTACTATCTCCAGGTCTTTCCTCATTAAGTTGGCCTCTGCTTAGAAGGCACCTCCACTTCCTCTTCTTTACCTTTAAGCCTCAGTTCTGGCATCTCCTCCTCTAGCAAGTCTATGGCAGGAGTTAGATATCCCCCTTTCTCACTCCTATAACTACTCAGACTATCCCAGCACTGCACTTC
Source organism: Phocoena sinus (assembly GCF_008692025.1). NCBI lineage: Eukaryota > Metazoa > Chordata > Mammalia > Artiodactyla > Phocoenidae > Phocoena > Phocoena sinus. The sequence continues at coordinate 50,801,479 of NC_045780.1, forward strand.
CTACTTATTTTGTCATTATTCATTCAGCCCCCTTACTAATTCTCAGTGCTTACTCATTTGTGTATCTATATCAGACTGGCACAGTCCCGCACATAGTAGGTACTCAAGAGATTTTGAATGAATGAGTGACTGAGTGGTTGTACATGGAGAAATGTTGCAGGAGCCAAGTTAAGAGCTAATGGCTTAATGTGGCCCTTGAAACCTCTTTTTTACTCAGCCCCATAGGCCACTCTTATCTGTGAGTAGAAGGAGAGGTGATTTCTGGCTCCAAAGAAGCATTGGCCTTGAAACTTATTTTGTGAGCAGAGTAAAGCAGAGAACTTGAGAGACTAATATTTCCCTGAACTATCCATCAACTACAAGCCCAGCAGATACCAGCAGTTTTCAACCCCATCACCACCACCCCCATCACCAAGTTCTTTTTTTTTTTACGTGTTGTTGTTTTTTATTTACTTTCTCATATAATTTTTTTTTTTCACATCTCCACTGGAGTATAACTGCTCTACCATGGCGTGCTAGCCCCTTGCCTACAACAAAGCGAATGAGTTATACACATACACGTGCTCCCACATCTCTGCCCTCCCGCGTCCCCCTCCCTCCCACCCCCCCACCCCACCCCACCCCACCCCTCCACCACCAAGTTCTTAACCACAAAGGAAGGTGAACTCCTCCCTGGAATTCTACAAGTTCAGTATCTCTTTAATGTTTAGGACTTTTGTCTTTTAAATTCATGTAAATTTCCAGTGAAATGACTTAATTCCCCAACTCATACATCCACACCTCAATTAGCTAAACTGATGTTCCAGGAAGGAGTCCCATATTCACTTTATAGCTTCCCATCCTTTTCCAACTCCCCCAAGAAGTGCCTCGTTAAGAAATATGGGATACGTTGTAGTTCCTCTTCCGCACTACATTCTTACAAACCAAGCATCAGCCATAATTAACGAAAAAAAAACTAGAATAAAAACAGAGTGGGGGGGCTTCCCTGGTGGCGCAGTGGTTGAGAGTCCGCCTGCCAATGCAGGGGACACAGGTTCGTGCCCCGGTCCAGGAAGATCCCACATGCCACGGAGCGGCTGGGCCCATGAGCCATGGCCGCTGAGCCTGTGCATCCGGAGCCTGTGCTCTGCAAACAGAGAGGCCACAACAGTGAGAGGCCCACGTACAAAGAAACAAAAAAAAAAAAACAGAGAGGGGAGGACCTTCAGAAATAGAAAAAAGGGGGAGACTGGTTCAAGACGGCGGAGTAGAAGGACGTGTGCTCACTCCCTCTTGTGAGAGCACCGGAATCACAACTAACCGCTGAAAAATCATTGATAGGAAGACACTGGAGCTCACCAAAAAAGATACCCCACATCCAAAGACAAAGGAGAAGCCACAATGAGATGGTAGGAGGGGCACAATCACAGTAAAATCAAATCCCATAACTGCTGGGTGGGTGACTCACAGACTGGAGGAAACTTATACCACAGAAGTCCACTCACTGGAGTGAAGGTTCTGAGCCCCATGTCAGGCTTCCCAACCTGGGGGTCCGGCAAGGCAAGGAGGAATTCCTAGAGAATCAGACTTTGAAGGCAGGCGGGATTTGATTACAGGACTTCCCACAGGACTGGGGTAAAGAGAGACTCCACTCCTGGAGGGCACACACAAAATAATGTGCACATCAGGACCCAGAGGAAGGAGCAGTGACCCCACAGGAGACTGAACCAGACCTACCTGCTAGTGTTGGAGGGTCTGCTGCAGAGGCGGGGGGAAGCTGGGGCTCACTGTGAGGACAAGGACACTGGCAGCAGAAGTTCTGGGAAGTACTCCTTGGAGAGAGCACGCCCAAACTCTGCCATTAGACCAGACTACCAAAGAGCCCGGGTAGGCTCCAATGTTGGCTCGCCTCAGGCCAAACAACAAACAGGGAGGGAACCCAGCCCCACCCATCAGCAAACAAGCAGATTAAAGCTTTACTGAGCTCAGCACACCAGAGCAACAGCCAGCTCTACCCACCACTAGACCCTCCCATCAGGAAACTTGCACAAGCCTCTTAGATAGCCTCATCCACCAGAGGGCAGCCAGCAGAAGCAAGAAGAACTACAGTCCTGCAGCCTGAGAAACAAAAACCACATTCACAGAAAGACAGACAAGATGAAAAGGCAGAGGGCTATGTACCAGATGAAGGAACAAGATAAAACCCCAGAAAAACAACTAAATGAAGTGGAGATAGGCAACCTTCCAGAAAAAGAATTCAGAATAATGATAGTGAAGATGATCCAGGACCTCAGAAAAAGAATGGAGGCAAAGATAAAGAAGATACAAGAAATGTTTAACAAAGACTTCAAAGAATTAAAGAACAAACAAACGGAGAGAACAATACAATAACTGAAATGAAAAATACACTAAAAGGAATCAATAGCAGAATAACTGAGGCAGAAGAACAGATAAGTGACCTGGAAGACAGAATGGTAGAATTCACTGCTGTGGAACAGAACAAAGAAAAAAGAATGAAAAGAAATGAAGACAGCCTAAGAGACCTCTGGGACAACATTAAACACAACAACATTCGCATTATAGATATTCCAGAAGAAGAAGAAGAGAGAGAAGGGACCCGAGAATATATTTGAAGAGATTATAGTCAAAAACTTTGCCAACATGGGAAAGGAAATAGCCACCCAAGTCTAGGAAGCACAGAGAGTCCTATACAGGATAAATACAAGTAGAAACATGATGAGACACATAGTAAGCAAACTGGCAAAAATTAAAGACAAAGAAAAATTATTGAAAGCAGCAAAGAAAAAATGAAAAATAACATACAAAGGAATTCCCATAAGGTTAACAGCTGATTTCTCAGCAGAAACTCTACAAGCCAGAAGGGAATGGCATGACATATTAAAAGTGATGAAAGGGAAGAACCTACAACCAAGATTACTCTACCCCGCAAGATTTTCATTCAAATTTGATGGAGAAATCAAAAGCTTTACAGACAAGCAAAAGGTAAGAGAATTCAGCACCACCAAACCAGCTCTACAACATATGCTAAAGGAATTTCTCTAAGTGGGAAACACAAGAGAAGAAAAGGACCTACAAAAACAAACCCAAAACAATGAAGAAAATGGTAATAGGAACATACTTATCGATAATTACCTTAAATATGAATGGATTAAATGCTCCAACCAAAAGACACAGGCTCACTGAATGGACACCAAAACAAGATCCATATATATGCTGTCTACAGGAGACCCACTTCAGACCTAGGGACACATACAGACTGAAAGTGAGGAGATGGAAAAAGATATTCCATGCAAATGGAAAACAAAAGAAAGCTGGAGTAGCAATACTCATATCAGATAAAATAGACTTTAAAATAAAGAATGTTACAAGAGACAAGGAAGGACACTACGTAACGATCAAGGGATCAATCCAAGAAGAAGATATAGCGATTATAAATATATATGCACCCAACATAGGAGCACCTCAATACATAAGGCAACTGCTAACAGCTATAAAAGAGGAAATCGACAGTAACACAATAACGGTAGGGGACTTTAACACCTCACTTACACCAATGGACAGATCATCCAAACAGAAAATTAATAATGAAACACAAGCTTTAAATGACATAATAGAGCAGATAGATTTAACTGATATTTATAGGACATTCCATCCCAAAACAGCAGACTACACTTTCTTCTCAAGTGCGCACAGAACATTCTCCAGGATAGATAATATCTTGGGTCACAAATCAAGCCTCAGTAAACTTAAGAAAACTGAAATCATATCAAGCATCTTTTCTGACCACAACACTATGAGATTAGAAATCAATTACAGGGAAAAAAACACAAACACATGGAGGCTAAACAATATGTTAATAAATAACCAAGAGATCACTGACGAAATCAAAGAGGAAATCAAAAAATACCTAGAGACAAATGAGAATGAAACATGACGATCCAAAACCTATGAGATGCAGCAAAAGCAGCTGTAATAAGGAAGTTTAGAACAATACAATCCTACCTCAAGAAACAACAAACATCTCAAATAAACAACCTAACCTTACACCTAAAGGAACTAGAGAAGGAAGAACAAACAAAACCCAAAGTTAGTAGAAGGAAAGAAATCATAAAGATCAGAGCAGAAATAATGAAACAGAAACAAAGTAGATAATAGCATCGATCAATAAAACTAAAAGCTGGTTCTTTGAGAAGGTAAACAAAATTGATAAACCATTAGCCAGACTCATCAGGAGGGAGAGGACTTAGATCAATAAAATTAGAAATGAAAAAAAAAAAATACAACACCACAGACATAGAAAACATCCTAAGAGACTACTACAAGCAACTCTATGACAGTACAATGGACAACCTGGAAGAAACAGACAAATTCTTAGAAAGGTATAACCTTCCAAGACTGAACTAGGAAGAAATAGAAAGTATGAAGAGACCAATCACAAGTAATGAAATTGAAACTGTGATTAAAAATCTTCCAACAAACAAAAGTCCAGGACCAGATGGCTTCACAGGTGAATTCTATCAAACATTTAGAGAAGACCTAACACCCATCCTTCTCAAACTCTTCCAAAAAATTGCAGAGGAAAGAACACTCCCAAACTCATTCTATGAGGCCACCATAACCTGATACCAAAACCAGACAAAGATACCACAAAAAAGAGAAAATTACAGACCAATATCACTGATGAATACAGATGCAAAAATTCTCAAAAATATACTACCAAACAGAATCCAACAACACATTAAAAGGATCATACACCATGATCAAGTGGGATTTATCACAGGCATGCAGGGATTCTGCAACATACACAAATCAAACAATGTGTTACACCATATTAACAAACTGAAGAAGAAAAACCATATGATCATCTCAATAGATGCAGAAAAAGCTTTTGAAAAAATTCAACACCCATTTATGATAAAAACTCTCTAGAAAGTGGGCATACAGGGAACCTACCTCAACATAATAAAGGCCATATATGACAAAGCCACAGCAAACATCATTCTCAATGGTGAAAAACTGAAAGCATTTCCTCTAAGATCAGGAACAAGACAAGGATGTCCTCTCTCACCACTATTATTCAACATGGTTTTGGAAGTCCTAGCCATGGCAATCAGAGAAGAAAAAGAAAAAAAAGGAATACACACTGGAAAAGAAGAAGTAAAACTGTCAGTGTTTGCCGATGACATGATCTATACATAGAAAATCCTAAAGATGCTACCAGAAAACTACTAGAACTGATCAATGAATTTGGTAACGTTGCAGAATACAAAATTAATGCACAGATGTCTCTGGCATTCCTACACACCAACAATGAAAAATCAGAAAACGAAATGAAGGAAACACTCCCATTTACCATTGCAACAAAAAGAATAAAATACCTAGGAATAAACGTACCTAGGGAGCCAAAAGACCTGTATGCAGAAAACTATAAGACATTGCTGAAAGAAATTAAAGATGATACAAACAGAGGGAGAGATACACCATGTTCTCACATTGGAAGAATCAATATTGTGAAAATAACTATAGTACCCAAAGCAATCTACAGATTCAATGCAATCCCTATCAAATTACCAATGGCATTTTTTTACAGAAGTAGAACAAAGTATCTTAAATTTTGTATGGAGACACAAAAGACCCAGAATAGCCAAAGCCATCTTGAGGGAATAAAACGGAGCTGGAGCAATCAGATCCCCTGACTTCAGACTATACTACAAAGCTACAGTAATCAAGACAATATGGTATTGGCACAAAAACAGAAATATAGATCAATGGAACAGGATAGAAAGGCCAGAGATAAACCCACACACCTATGGTCAACTAATCTATGACAAAGGAGGCAAGGCTATACAATGGAGAAAAGACAGCCTCTTCAATAAGTGGTGCTGAGAAAACTGGACAGCTACATGTAAAAGAATGAAATTAGAACACTCCCTAACACCATACACAAAAATAAACTCAAAATGGAGTAGACACCTAATGTAAGACTGGACAATATAAAACTCTTAGAGGAAAACATAGGAAGAACATTCTTTGACATAAATCATGGCAAGATCTTTTTTGATCCACCTCCTAGAGTAATGGAAATAAAAACAAAAATAAACAAATGGGACCTAATGAAACTTACAAGCTTTTGCACAGCAAAGGAAACTATAAACAAGACAAGAAGACAACCCTCAGAATGGCAGAAAATATTTGCAAATGAATCCATGGGTGAGGATTAATCTCCCAAATATATAAACAGCTCATTCAGCTCAATATTAAAAAAACAAACAACCCAATTAAAAAATGGGCAGAAGACCTAAATAGACATTTCTCCAAAGAAGACATACAGATGGCCAAGAAGCACATGAAAAGCTGCTCAACAGCACTAATTATTAGAGAAATGCAAATCAAAAGTACAGTGAGGTACCACCTCATGCCGGTTAGAATGGGCATCACTAGAAAATCTACAAACAACAAATGCTGGAGAGGGTGTGGAGAAAAGGGAACCCTCTTGCCCTGTTGGTGGGAATGTAAATCAATACAGCCACTATGGAGAACAGTATGGAGGTTCCTTAAAAAACTAAAAATAGAATTACCATATGACCCAGCAATCCTACTACTGGGCATATACGCAGAGAAAACCATAATTCAAAAAGACACATGCACCCCAATGTTCATTGCAGCACTATTTACAATAGCCAGATCATGGAAGCAACCTAAATGCCCATTGACAGATGAATGGATAAAGAAGATGTGGTACATATATACAATGGAATATTACTCAGCCATAAAAAGGAAGGAAAGTGGTCATTTGCAGAGACGTGAATGGACCTAGGGACTGTCATACAGAGCAAAGTCAGTCAGAAAGAGAAAAAGAAATATCATATATTAACGCATGTATGTGGAATCTAGAAAAATGGTACAGATGAAGCAGTTTGCAAGGCAGAAATTGAGACACAGATGAAAAGAACAAATGTATGGACACCAAGGCAGGAAAGCAGTTGGTGGGGGGATGAATTGGGAGATTGGGATTGACATATATACACTAACATGTATAAAATAGATAAGTAATAAGAACCTGCTATATAAAAATATATATTTTAAAAAAGAAATTTAAAAAAAGTGTGTGTGTTTTTAGTGTGTGTGTGTGTGAGGGGGGCTTGTCCTTAATATGAAAGCTATGCAGAACTTCACACTTGTATACCTAATGATTCTAGAGTTATTTCACACCACCATCATCCACATTCCCTTGAGAGCTTCCAATGAATCCTATTATTTCCATAGTTCTTAAAGAAGAAAAAAGTACCTCCAGGTGCTCTCTCTCTTGGCATCACTTCATCCAAAAAAGACTCAGATATATTTGCATTTATGTAAAAAGATATTCAATACAGCACTCTTTGAAGTAGAAATTTTTTTAAAAGCCTGGAAATTTAAACGCCCATCAAAAAAAGACTGGTAAAATAAATGACAGCACATCTAGACAATGGCATTTCATGCACAGTATCATGTAGCCATCAAATAAGATGAGGTAGATAGATCATTGTTACGTGTACGAGCATGTGTTGCAGGAGCTCCAGGATAAGTGGTTAAGAGAAGAAAGCAAGACAAGGAATAGGCATAAATTCTACTGAATACAAAAAAGAGGGGAATTAGTTATGTATTCATTCATTCATATATTCATTCATTTATATGTAATGTCTCTGTAAATGCACTAGTGATTATCCCTGGGAAAAACTAGGGGTTACTGGAGGGTGGAGATCTACTTTTTACGATACACACTCTTATATTGCTTAAATTTTTCACCATAAACTTTTCAAAAACTAAAACAAAAGCTATCTGGAGGAAGTAAAGGCAAAAGCAAAGAGGAAGGGCAAAGCCTGCCTCACTGCCCACCTGACTCACTGCTTCCTGGGCCACAGTCCAGCAGCCCGGGGCTGGTGTGATGGGCTCCAGCTTCTGTGATTTCTTAACGTCGGAGGCACTATGCTTTCTCTCGAGACGGGGGACATCAGTGACTGAGGATGGTTCAGGAAAGAGCCCCTATATCCGAAATGCAGAGCCTCTCCCCATATTCTTTAGAATTTTATCTTCATGCATTATACTTTTGATTAAGGCCCATCTCACAGCATCTATTTCCTTTTCCCCACAAACTTTAAGAGGTCATCTCTACCTACATCCCCCATGTTCAAAGTAATTCACATGTGTTGCCAAGACTGTGGTCAAAGAAAATGTTTGTGAAGGACTTTTACTCCACATTGAGGACCAAACCACCTTGACAACAGGGGTTTTTGACAATAAACTCTGGGGAAAGGGCCCATTCATTCCTGGCCCTCCTGGCCAATTACCCAGTGAGGAGTCCTTCTGATGCCATTAGCCCTACAACAATTTAGGAAGCATTCCCAGTGTTCAGAGAACCCCTGAAATGAAATTAGACCAGTGTCTGAGCCATACCAAAGAGCCAAGACGAATAATTAAAGGGTGAATGTTTTATTCTTTAGTGTTTAATAGAATACATCACAAGTCACATAATCAATGATTCATTACTTCACACACAGGGAGGAAAGCAATATTGAGGATTTCTGTTATACAACTGGTTGTGAACACAGAGAGAGAACCAAAATCTCTAGAGCATTTAGATGGCTGAAGAAATTCTCGCTTAAAGTTTGGGCATGTCTGAAAAAACTTCCTCAGTTTTTAAAATATAAAAGGATTTTTCTTTTTCTTGGCTTTCTGTTTCATTAGAAAGCCTGATAATTGTATAATGATTTTTTCCCTTTCTCCTTCAATTTTGAGAAAATGGCTCAGTGATATGTATCACTGAGCATATAATATTTTCAACAATTTCATAATCCCAGATAACTCTGAGGGAATCTTACATTGTTTCTCAGGTAAGAGTTTTTCAGATGCCCAGAAAAATTTAAATAATGCGTAATTTGCATCTTCAAAATTAACATCCACAATGGATGTTTTAACCTTTGTCATTAAATGTCACAAATGCTGTTTGAGTGGTCATAAATGAATTGGCATCATTTGTATTCAATATTAATAGCAAAATTCACCAGCCTATAAAGTCAGAAAGACAGTTGTATAATAGTTTACATTACAATTAATGTTCACGTACCTCAAAACACATTTAGAATTAAAAAAAGAAAAAAACCTTGGAAAAAAATCACAAAATGTATAAGGTGACAAGAATTCTTGGTCAACTAGTTCAGCTTCCTACCACACGAGCTTATACTCTAATGTAAATATACTGGTTGAATTTCTTCCATCTTAGTTTCAAGGGCCCCAGTAGAGAATAGAAATCTTCAAACATTAATACTTTTAGATGTTTATCATCCAAAACTGTGACAAAGAAAAGTTAACTTCAACATAGCATGTTTCTGGCTCTAGGAAAGCCTATTTTAGGTACTATAGCCACTGGAAACACAAGACTATTTTATTTATTTCTCAAGAGATAGATTTAGGTCATCTAAGAAAACTAATTCAGCTTTTAAATGAGTTATAATAAGGAAAAACAGAAAAAAATTCCAAAGGATTTACTCTGGTAGGTTTACAATAAAAATATTCAGTTTACAATTTTAGAAATTTAAGTCAACTGAGTAAAGTATTTATGATTTAGATTATAAAAGAAATTCTTAAGGAATTCAATGCCTCCAGTCAATACTGTTCTAAATGCCTGCACTATCATCTATCACTTTTCATGTGGAGTACAAAAATGTTTTTGAACATTAGATTAGAATTTACCATAATTTAAAAAGTAAAAATTTATCAAAGCCTCACCTTACATGGCTTTAATGTAATAATAACATTCCACGGAAAATTCCAATAAAAATTGGAATATGTTATGAGCATGCCAGTTGCCTATTTTGTCTGAGAACTCACAGATTATGCATTTCCCCAGAAAAGCAACAGGCTCCATATATATATGGATCTGGTTTGAAAGAGAAGACAATTTTGTCTAGTATTATAAATTATCACTTTGCTATCAATGCAAAAACCAAATAGAACACAAGAATAAAAATCATACTGAAAGGGAAAATATTTAAGTCCCACACATTCAAGGAATATTTTCCACAACACGTAATTTGAAAAACTAAAATGAACACGGTTCATAGTCTACATGTTTTAAAAAACAGACAATATGTCAAACACTTGGTGCAAAAGCACTGAACATGGTACCTGTTTTTTAACCACCACTGTCAACCATTCTTTTTTAAAAAGGTAAATTTGTTATTAAAATCTAATGTCACTCAGTTGTATTTATGAACCAAATGGTAATTAGAGCCATTACATATGTAAATGCATGCTACACTGAGTCAGAGTAATGCAGTCATAATTTCTGAATAATTTATGACACCCTCCCAGGTTACTGAATGTCTTTGGAGAGCTTACTCAAATGGACGCTCAATATCTCATCCAAGCTCACAGATGACAACCAACACTCCAGCCCACTTTGTAGACCACTAAGGGTCCTTCTGTGGCTCAGAACACACGGTGAATAAGGGACCCAAAAGTGTAGAGGCCAAGTCATCTTATCTCAGTTATAGTATCCACCCAATGTAAAAATGAGTTTCCTACCCAGCCTTTACTTTGGGCTAAGGTAGAATTTGTCATGTATCAACTTCCAACTTTAGAGGGGATAGTCATCATAGAAGAAAGGTTGGTTTACCATCTCTAACCATCCAATTCCCAGTCCTTCAGATAATGAAAGGGGTTAGGGAGTACTGCGGGGCAGCAAGGATGTGTGGAGGAGTGAGACGTGCGTGCACAAAGCTGTGAAACAGTTCAACTCAAAGTCTTACAAGATAAAACGTTTAAGACATGGGTGGCAGAGACAAAACTTGAGCAATTTCCCGTGACTCCTGGAGCTGAGCAGATTTAACAAGGCAAATCAGAAATCTCTGAGTCTTGCCATACGTCAGTGGCTTTGATCTGTCCCAAGATGTTCTCAATTATGTGCTTTTTGTTGTACAATCTAACAGAATACCACATAGGGTGCAGAAATCTCTGTGACACTTACTTTTGGCCAGTGAGTGACATTCCCAAATCATTTCAGGCTTGAAACAGGGGTAAGTTCTGATGTGTTACCTAGCCTGAGAATACACCCAACACATAAGCAAATGTGACTTCCTGAATGTTTCTGCTTCCCTTACAATTACGGTCTTTGTAATTGTAACGTTAACTTTACTTTTCTAAACAGGCACCTCCAACAAAAGACCTCAAATCTTTCTCTTCCCCAATTAAAAAAAAAAAAAAAAAAGAATTGGTGGATTAAAAATACAGGTACCGTGGTTTATGTAGACAGTTAATCGACATATTAGTATACAACTAATATCCAAGCAAAACGTATGGAGCAAACTCAGCTTTAAGTATTTTTTTCCTAACCCAATTTCCCCATAGACAAGGATATAAGAAACTCATTGAAACATGTTGCTTTAGTATATACACCATCTGAAGCAAGTTACTGGGGGTAAAGACAGGAACGCTTATAGCATTAGTAAATTAATTAAAAAACTAAGTGATTCATGTAAAATGTTTATATATGGTATATACAGATTGGATCACGTGAGTCTAAGAATAAAACTGTTCCAATTCTTAACATCTGTTATGGACATATAGTAAGTTACAGTACAAGATTCATTTTTAAAAAGAAGAAAAAATAGCGCTAATTTAAACACTGAAAACGACTCTTACAAAATCTTTTAAAAACCTACTTCAAGAGAATGATGCTGAAACAAATGAAAAAGGACAGGCTTCTCCATCATCACAGAATATCCAAAGGAGCCTCACAGCATGAAAGACAAAGATTCATTTCCCTTCACTTACAGTGTAGATACGATATACAGTGGGGATTTATTCCATGTTAGTGTAAAGGTATAAGGCAACCAGGTCTCCTTCTGTTTCAGTTGCATTTACGTGGAACACAATTTTATTGCTCAGCTCACTTTTAAGTACTTATTTGCCTTCATTTAAAAATATTCCACTTTACAGCTGTCTACAGATGGCAGCCCTTGGCGATTCTATTCTCTGCAGCTCTGTCATTCGAAAAGATTCCATCTTAACTTCAAACAACCTGCATCAAAGTGGCATTTTTCAGGTTTGCCCAGAAGTCAACATTGGCTGGGCTTGCAGACAGTTAGGATTTTTAATAAGAGAACTTAAGTCTAAGTAACCTAAATCAACATATTTTGTTCAAGGAAATAGATTTTAAAATCAGGACTTATAACCAACAAGAAAATAAAGTTCAAAAACTAAAACCCTACTGGGTAACTCTTTGGTTAGGTTATATAAGTATCAGCAAAACAGTTCAATAAACTGCCAGGTGAGAGGAGATCTGTGATTCACCTTTACAAAATGCTTTGCATGTTTTCGTGTGCTATTTTGTTAATGTGCATGTACTCAGACGGACGGTACAAACTTCCAACTTTCAAATAATAAATGAGTATATCCGCTCCTCCCTTCCCACCCCTCCTACCCTCCTTCCTCCCTACCCACCCCACCCCCCAAGGCTTAAGAGCTAAGGTCCTACTGACAGTCACTGCAATAATACAGGTTTTCTTAATACCCACGACGTGCATTACTACCCAGCTCCGTTTACAGTCACAGCCAGGTGACCTCCCGCAATGCTCGGCGACCTGAGCTGTCATTCTCTCTTTCCCCCTCTTGCCAGTAACGGGTGCCATGTCAAGCAGTCGAACCAAGGGCTTCTGGCGGTGAGCCCAGGAGAAAGGGTGCCTCTTCAGGCAGGAGGGGAACTTTCTACAAGTTTAAACCACAGGCGAAGACCTTTAAATCTGCACAGAAACCAAACGCTCCTTCATTATGCCATCACCATATTCTTCTCCTACTTCTACCTGTAACTTTTCAAAACTTTATTCATTTATAGTCCCCGAACGGCCTCCGCGGGATCCTAATTCCAGCTCTGGAGTCTTCCAATCAGCCTTCTAAAACTTCACCTTTAAAGAGGGTCAAAAGACTACGCAATAAATGACCTTTCAAAACTATTCCCACACACTGCTACCGATTCTCTCTCTTAAACCGCGAATGAGTCATCAGGGCTTGAGAAGATTTCAAGGAATCTTCTATACACTGGACAGGGTCCAGTTAGGTTCGGAACAATTCAGTCATTCCCAGGTACTAGGTGACTTTGTAGCCACACTGCCCCACTACATCCAGACTGAAGGACAATCCGGGGGAGGGGTGGTTTGAGGCCGGGGGGCAGAGGAAGCATGGGGTGGAGAGGTACGTCTGGGCGCTCTCTTTTAGTGGGGTCCAGAGAAGACAAAGAAGCCGAGAGGATCTGTGGCTGCAGGTACTAAAGTGAGGGGTCAGTGGGTCTACCGCAGGTGGGGAACAGGGGAATGGGAGAACGTGGGGTGGGAGGGGAAATCTATAGCCCTCTCCCCGGCAAGAAGCAGAGGGAATGGGCGCGCTGGAGTCGCAAGAGGGTGTGGGGAGTTCACTCCCTGCAGAAGACGTACTCGGTGTAGCTGGTCCAGATCTTGTCCTCGTTCTGATCGGTGCTGCTGGCGAAGGCGCAGGTGCCCGTGGAACTGCACGCCACCATGTGGAAGCCCGACTCGGACAGCTTGTCGAAGGCCTGCTCCAGGAAGTTGAACTTGAGGTAATAGCGCGAGGTGTAGCGCTCCGGAGGCCGGTCGGGGTCCCGGCTCTCGTTCAGGGTGTCCCCGAACACCTCCTTGGCCAGCGATGTCTTGCCGCACACGGTGATGCGCGCCACTCGCCGGAACTTGGCGTCTGCCTGCGCGTCCCGCCCGATGGTGTAGGAGCCGCGGTAGCCGATGGTGATGTAGCCCGAACGTCGGCTGCCGTCCAACGACTGGGACGGCGTGAGCAGCGGGCCGGCCGCGCCCCCCGACGGGCTGCGGCTAGCCACCTCCAGGGTGGGCGACGGCGCCCCAGCCGAGGCGCCCTCCTGCTGCTCAGGCTCCGCGTAGCCGAGCGGCAGCAGCTCGTCGCCCAGCGAGCCCTCCTTCTGCACCCCGCGCCGCGAGTGCGGCGGCGGCGGCCCGGGGCCGGGCTGCTGGGGCTCCCCGAGGCGGCGCACGAGCTCCGGCAGCTCGAAGTACTCGGCCTCGCGCTGCAGCCGGCTGCGCTCGGGGAAGTAGTCAGGCAGCACGAGCTGCAAGTCCCGCAGGTAATCCAAGATGTAGCGGAAGAGGAAGCCGTCTCGGTCTAGAAAGAAGCGGCCTTTGCTGTCCCGGGCCAGCTCCTGCGGCTGCTGCTGCGTGAACATGCGCCAGAGCAACGAGTCGGGAACCGACACCACCGTGCAGCGCCGGGTCACATACACCTGGCCCCCCACGTTCAGCTCCACGATGTCGGGAAAGAGCGGCGGCTCAGCCGAGGACGACGAGGAGCCGCTGCCGCCGCCACCACCCCCGTTGGGTAGTCCACGAGTGCTGTCCGCCAGAGCCATGGCCAAGAGGTGGCCGGGCTAGGGCAGTGGCCGAGAGCCGGGCCGCGCGCCGGATCAGCCGCCGCCGCCTTTCTCGGACGCTCGTTCAGCCCTGCGCCCCGGCCCGCCGCTGCTACCGAGAGCCGCGCGGAGCCGAGCGCACGATGCGAGCGCGCCTCTGTGCGCCCCCGCGAGCCCCGCTGCACTCCTCCCGCCTCGCCCGCGCGCTTCAGGGGAGTGCCGGGTGGCGACCAGCGCGCTGCTTAAGTAGAGCCCGGCGCCGCGGCGCGCAGAAGGCGGGGGCGGCTGCGGAGCGGCGGAGCCTCGCTCCCAGGGCGGGAGGGGGTGGTGGGGCGGGGAATCGATTTGCATCTGAAACGCTGACGCCGCGGCCCGCTGCTGGCTCCACCCCGCCTCGCGCGCCGCCGGGACACCCCGACTTCCCTACCGCCTCCTCGCCCGGCGCTCTAGCCCCTTCCCGCTCCTGCCCAACTTTCTTCCTCTTCCAAAGCGGACAGAACCTGGGCTCGGCCGCTTCGGAAGACGAACCTTCTTTGGAGGGGCAGTCACTGCGCCTCCTCTCCTCCTAACTGCAGCCGGAGACTGTGGAAGGAGCACGTGAACTTTCCGGCTCCCCCCACCCGGGGAGTGGAAGGGCCTGGCTGCCCCCGAAGACCAGCCGCTTTAAACACGCGGCTCGTCTCGTTGCTGAAAGTTCTAGAGAGAGCCCAAAAAATCTGGAGAGGCGGTGGGGCCGCCCCGGCCTGGAGGCAGCTAGATTTTGTTCGCGCGTACGAGTAGCCTCGTAAAGACCCTAGAAACAAAAAGCTAACCTCGGTATCCTGCTGTAGAACGCTCTCCCATAGTTTATTTTCTGGGTAAAATGGCAAACTCATTAGTTGGGAGACCTCAAAATAGGAGGAAATGGCAAAAGGGGAACTTGGGTGAGTTCAAGGAGTGACTTCGGGGCGTGTTCCCCTCCCGGTGGCGGACGCGACCTTCCCCCACCCCCGCTTTTTGGCCAAGCTGAAGGGGCATGTACTGTGAGGCCTAAGGGAAAAAGCTACGTGTCCGCGGCCCTATCAGCCCCGGGTGAATCGCGCTGTGGAACTCGGAGGGTTTGAAGATCAAATATAATTTAGAAAACCTACCTTTCAAACCCTGCGTCTTTATCCTCCCAAAGGTCCAGGCGCACCCGCTCTCCCGCGGGCCTGGGTCACTCTGTTCAGCCCTTTCCGAGTACCCTCTAGCCTCAGGGTCTTTGTACACTTGAAGGCCCGCTCTAGATCCCTTCCGGTCCTCTTCCTTCGCACTCGTATTCGCCCTTCACAATGCAGCACCCAGGTCTCCGCCGCCGCGAAAGCTTCCCTGACTTCCCAGGTGGGTGGGGCTTCGGACGGCCCCTTCCACGTGCCCTAACGCCCAACACATTCTGACATTACGCGTCTGTGAGTGATTATCTAATCTCTGACTTTGGTAAATAGCTTCCTGATGGATACGTTGAAGAGAGGGTAGTGAAGAATGTTTAGCAATCATCAAGTCAATGGTTATTTGTTGTGCACCAGCTATTCATTCGGCCGCGCCGGGTAGAAGAACAATGTAAGACGGAATAGGCTCCACAGAGCTTTCCGTGTAGCCCGGTAGGCAAGGGTCAGAAGTCTGAGCAGTTATCAGATCGGTTTGAAGTACAGACTGTCAATCAGTATAAATCAGGCGAGATCTTTGTTCTTGATAATAATGTTTCACCTTTTGTGTAACTACCCCATGAGCTTTACAGTCTCCTCGTGGATGTGTGTCATTGGTACTTTGAAATGTTTATGTCTGCTGAACAGTCATCCATGTCAGTGTACTGAAATAAGATCTAGTAAGACCAGCTCACTTAACTGCAAGTACAGACTGTGATACTGAATATATTTGACCACTCTTTTTTTGTTTGTTCTTTGGTATAAACAATAGCTGACACAAAAGTTCCAAGTTCCAAAGCTGAATTTCTAGGCGGCTGGGCTACTACTTGTAATATCGGTGTCAAAGCCCTAAAGAAACCAGTCTCTTTTTCTGTAAATCCAAGAAAAGCCTTTTTCATACCAATTCCATACATATTTTTGTATCATTACTTTGTTCATCATATCAGCAAATCCTGTCAGTTCTGCCTTCAGAATTCTTCCAGGCTATTAACATGTTTCACCACCTCCCTGCCATCACCCGGGACCAAGCCACCCATCACCTCTTGCATTGGCCTCCTAACTGCTTCCACCTTTGCCTCCTAGTCTTTTATCACCAGAACGAAAAGAGAGATCCTATTATAACCTAAGTCAGATCATGTCACTGTGACCAAAGCCCCTCACTGGCTTCCCATCTCACCAAAAGTAAAAACCAAAGTACTTTCATTGCTTACAATACTCTACAAGATTGGAGCTGTCCCACCGGAACCTCTCAGACCCGTCCCCTGCCACTCTCCCAGGAGCTCCATGCTTTAACCACATTACCCCCACTCCCTACTGTTTGCTCAGGGCCTTTGCACTCCCTGCTCCCTGTGCTGAAAGACTCACTTCCCCTCCCCCTCTTATCTTCCTCATCTTGTTCAGGTGTCTCCCTTCTCACCTTCTTCAGGCCTCTGCAGCAAAACCTTCCCTTGATCACCCTATTTAATATAGCACAGCTCCGCCCAAGCAGCATCCATTTCCCTGCTTTAATTGTTTACTGTTTGTTTCCCTGCATTAGAATATAAAGTCCAAGAGAGCATAGATTTGGGTTTGCTTGATTCATCACCACATCCCCAGTGCCTAGAACAGAACTGTCATATAATAGACATTGGATAAATATCTGTTTCCCACTTGTTTATTCCACCAATATTTATTAAAGGTCTACTACTATATGTTCTAGGCAACATGTTAAAAAAAAATAATCTCTGCTTTCTTGGAGCTTCCAGGCTTGTGAGGGAGACAGATAATAAATATATAGATGAGTAAATCTACTTCAGGTAGAGATAAATGCCATGAAGAAAATAAAATTATGAAATGAGACAGAGGGACTGAGTACAGGGATACTAGTTTATATAGACTGGCTGGGAGCCTCTCCACGAAAGTGGCATTTGAGCTGAATAATAAGCAAGAAAGCCATGAGACGTTCTGGAGGAAGAACATTCCAGGCAGAGGGCAAAGCAAGTGAAAGGAGTCTGGGTTAGGAATGATTTTGGTACATCTCACAGTAGAAGTTTGTCTATTGTATCATCTGCTTGTATCTCCAGAGTGCCCTTGAAGAGATCAGCACAAGCTCAAATGTGAGCCATACTGCAGGCCTAGACACTACCTTCATTCTCCATCACTTAACATATTCACCCTCCATAGGCTGGTCTACTGCAGGAAGCCATCAGGATTTCCTTACAGAAGTCTCAGTTGTGCGTGAGAGGAATAATAATGAATGAAACAGGTGATGTAAGACTGAAGGAATAATTTTCTGCTTAATTTTGTATGTTCTATTTCCTGCCTACTGGATAGTGTCATGAAATTCAAGAGGAAATAAAATAGGGAACTTTAATGCTGGGACTTAAAGGCCTGAGTGTTTATAGAGGAAGGGAGGGGCCATAACTCTCTAGCTTCTTCAATAGGTTAAATATGCTTCATTGTCAGAGGATAAGGGAGGATTTGGGAAGCCACTAGCTCTGTGTCTCATCTCAATCCAGCTTCTAGTGATGGATACGTTGATGGTCATTGTTTCTTTTCAAGTGACTGTGTATGTACTTTCCTACATAACAGACAGCTGTCCTTTTATCCTAAAGCGTAGGGTATTGGAAACATCTCTGGACCTACATTCTCATCTGATTTGTGTCTCTTCCCCCACCTATTGCCTTCCAATCAGCTTCCCACCCTACCTCCACTGCACGTAGTAAGTATTCTGAACACCAAAGATTTAAGAAAGAAATGAGGAAGATTACGAGAAATATAAAGTTAAAAGGGGGGGAAGAACTGGGGTGAAATGAAGTGAGTGCCTCTGAGGATTGAATAAATTTAATATATGTGAAAACGGTCTGTAAGCTGTAAAACACCATTCAAGTGTCAGAATCAGTATTTTCTACTGTCTATCATGCTTGACAAGTCTCCTCAGTAAATACTGAATGAATAAATGAATGGCAGAAACATTAAAATGAATGCTGTGAGGAAAGGGGAGAAGAGACAGAATCAGAAATTGTCCCAAACAAGTGTTTAGCTCATTCATCATCCTCGCAATATGTGTGCATCTTATCTGTATGCAGGCTTTAAAAATCATTGACTTTTTGCATTCAGGGGGAGAAAAGAATTAGATACAGAGAGATTAAATAACATTAAGCTTAAATGAACCAGGGGATAAAATGATCTTAATGAAGATCTGGTAAAAGATATGCCAATAACTAATCTTTAAAAAAGAGTGAAAATGTTATGTGAGGGACATTGCCAAAATACTAGGTCTAGAAAGTAAATTCCAACATCACTATTATATGATTTTTATACCTAAGAGAACCAGAGAAACAAAAATTAATAATGTTGGAAATTTTTATTTCCATATCCTTATAAACAGTATCTGAAGCTTTTCCAGGAAACAGGTAATAATATGATAGCAAGCGTTTATATAGCACTTACTATGTGCCAGCCCAGTTAATAGAACTATACGAGTATTAGCACGTTTAATCTTCACGATAACTCCATGGGGTTGGTACTGTTATTACCTGATTTTTAGAAGAGCAAATGAGTGGTGGAGCTGGGATTTGAACCCAGGCGGTCTAACTTTAAAATTTGTGCTTTTAAATACTGTGTGTGTGTGTGTGTAACTATGTATATAAAAACACTTCTATGAATGCTTTATATGTAGGAAAGAAATAGGTTCTATGATTTCCCCCACTTTACAGATGATGAGCCCAAGGCAAAGAGAGGTTAGGTAATGGGACCAAGATAATGCAGCCATTTAGCCCTGCTAAGCACAAGAATGGTGTTCTAACGTCCATGGACTTATGATCTACAGGATTGGCAACCAGAAACTCAAAGTAGCTACTGTGAAAGAATTAGGATTAGGAAGGAGTTAAATCCTTGGCTCTCATTTCTCCTTCTATCGATGGCACAATCCTGCCTCCTTAGAATCTCCAAGGACATACTAAGCCCACAGACAGAATGGACACATTGTTGTCCTACTCTTCACCCGAGTCCTACACACAATAAATATATGATTTTACTTCTGGCTCTCTAAAATACCATGATGGTTTACAAAGCACCAGGTTTGTGGTATGTTTACTCAGTTTTATTCTGATCTCATTTACTGTGGACTAGGATAAAGTGAGTTATCCTAGTCCATGGAAACTGTTGAGACCTAGGTTCTAGTATTCAAAAGCAAGTAGTATCTACTGGTCTTCTGGAGCTTGTAAAATTGAACAAATGTATTCTACTCTGGCCTTAGATGTCACACTGAGCACAAAAATAACTGGCCCTCATGCACATGGGTGATTCTGGAATTTCTGACAGAGGCTAATTATTAACATCACTGATGTTTCATGTGAATCTGAGGGTTTTGGTTTCAAATTGTGATATTAAACCTAGAGGTTAATTATAAATGAGTTATCACATTGTATTCTAGTGCTTCACTGTTTCGAGGGCTTTCACATTGTCAGGTTCACTTGATGATCACAACTTTGGAGGATGTTATTCAACAGTGTCACAAATGAAGAAAGAATCTCAGAAAGGTTAGTGACTGACATTGCCTCTCAGGTAGCACCAGAATGCAAATGGTGCCTTTCAGGTAGCTGGGATGCAGTGCTGGGATGCAAATGGATGCTTCCTGACTCCTCATTCAGTGCTCTTCAAACTCCTTAGCAGCCCTATCAAATCTGCTCCATTAATGCCCCCAATGAGGGCTGGCACTCAGAATAATCACCTTGGGGACTCTAGGCTTATTTGAGAGATGTCAGAATCACCCACCACTTTTGGCATATCTGTTCAGGAATTTTCTTCAGGGCTAGTTTACACAAGAATATTATTTCATTAATTTACACCTATGCCAAATTTTGGGTTGATCGCTTTTTACAAGGCTGTAATACAGGGCACTGCAGGACACACCCACATGCCTGAGAATAATTAGGACAAAGCCAGTTTTCATGAGTGTGAAACTAAAGTAATGATTGTCAGACAATCAGTAAAGACTAGACTATCACCTTTTGACATTGGGTTTTATTTAAAGATCTCATCCCTGGAATTCCCTAATCAGCTGAATGGCATTGAGTTTAGGTTACTCAGAAAGAAGAAAGGCTGATTCAACTTCAAAGATTTTAATATGTGGTTCCAGAAAGTCTGCATATTTCACTGTGTGTACATATGTAACTATGTATATAAACATTTTCACATAATGGGCAACTACTTATGTAATTGTAAGATCATTTGTTTGATATAATTAAGGGGGGGGAAAACACCAGTTTGCTTTCCAGAAATATGCATAATATTTCACAGTAGGGAAATGGCCTCAAACTGTGCTAAACTTTAAATTTATATTACGTAATAGGATTTGTTTTTAGAAAATAGGTTTCTTTTCTTACAGTAAAGTATAGATGAGTAAATCATACACATTGGAGTTGGATGAACCTACGTTCTTCTTCTGGCCTTGTTACTTAAAATCTGAGATACTGGGTGAAGTTATTTAAATATTCTGAACTTTAGATCTTTATCTTATAATGGAGCAAAAACACCTGTTTCACCAGACTCCTGTGAAGTTAAATGAGATGATATAAAGCATTTCATTTCACACTGTCCAGCACATAACGGACACATCATAAACATAAGTTTCTGCCTCTACCCTCCCACTCCCCCATTTCCATTGACTTCTGTAACCCAAACAGTTTCTTGTTGAGTGTGCTTTCCTTGCTCTCCTCCAAGCTTTATTTCTTTTTCTTGGATGACATCTCTTCAGTAGTATCTTTAGTGGACCAGGGTCAATAGCATTTCATCTGCAGTTCCTCACTCTTCCCAGGAGTCAGTCATTTCTCACAAATTTGCTCTTTGGTTGGAAGATGTAATCAAAATCTAGATAGCTTGGGACTCTCCATTTCAGAGCTTATTTCTCATCCTAGTCTTTGCATCTCAAGTGACAGTTACTAACATAGCTTAGTTTTATCTCTAACTAAAAACTCAGCCTGCCATTGGCAACACCTGGGAGAGAAAGTCTAGGTAGAAATGGGCAGAGGTCCTTGTAAGGAGGGGCCTAAGAAACTCCAGATGTCCTCAGAATCCTAAGAGAGTGACTTCCTTCAGGAACTGATGAAGATCCAAGACTAAAGAGGGCAGAGCAGCAAGAATGCCATCCCCAAGGGCAACTGTGGTGGTTCCCCATATCTCCCAGGCTGTGAGGAGGCACAGGAGGAAGACACAAATGCAGACTGCATCACTGTGGCAGATATTACTGGAAGAAATATCAACAGTGCAGGGGACGTTTAGTTCCTCCTTATGTTGTATTCAACATCCCTTCAAGTATTTATGAAGTGGCTGCTATGTGCCTGATCTTCCTGGAAGTCATGGATGGTCCATGATTTATGAGAAAGTATGAAATATCAAAGTGAGTGGCCAGTAATGGCAGGAGCCATCAGGAGTTCCACATGTCACATATGCAGATCATAGGGAGGGAAGTTACCTTCCTTGTCACTCAGTATTCTCTAAAGAAGCAGAACCGGGCTTCCCTGGTGGTGCAGTGGTTGGGAGTCCGCCTGCCGATGCAGGGGACGCGGGTTCGTGCCCCAGTCCGGGAGGATCCCACATGCCGCAGAGCGGCTGGGCCTGTGAGCCATGGCCGCTGAGCCTGTGCATCCGGAGCCTGTGCTCCACAATGGGAGAGGCCACAACAATGAGAGGCCCGCGTACCGCAAAAAAAAAAAATAATAATAATAATAAAAAAAGAAACAGAACAAATAGGATAGATGTCTGTATATATAGTTGTATCTATATCTATGAAATGATAGATATACAGAGAGAGAGGTTGATTGATTTTAAAGAATTGTCTCACATAATTGTGGAGGCTGGTAAGTCTGATGTCTGTAGGGCAAACCAGTTGGCTGCAAATTCAGGCAAGAGTTGAAGTTGCAGTCTTAAGTCTAAAATCTGTAGGGCAGGCAGGGAAGATGGAAACTCAGGCAGGATCTCTACGCTACGTTGACGTGGAATTCCTTCTTCTCTGAGAAACATCAGTTTTTTGTTCTTATGGCCTTCAGTTGACTGGATGAGGCCCACCTGCATTATCAAGGATAATCCACTTAAAGCTAACTAATTTGTAAGTGTTAATCGTGTCTTCAAAATACCATTGCAGCAACATCTAGACTAGTGTTTGACCAGACAGCTGGGCACCATAATCTAGCTAAGCTGACACATAACATTAACCATCATAATTTCCAAGCAGTGTTTTATTGGAAGTGAAACTGAGCTTCTTTTGAGGAAAGATGCCTGTTCATCAGCAAGAAGCCACAGCTTCATAAGCTATAAAAAACTGATACTATACTCATGTTTAGTGTAAGAGCATCTGTGGTTTAGTCTTCTTAGTCCCCCTGTACTTAGGATTAAGTTTCAGACAGACTTGTGGAGTCCAAGCTGTTTTTAACAGAGGAACTATAGTAGTTCCACTCTCAGCTTTATTAGTTTGGGAGTGGAGGAGACCCTCTACTGTATTTATAGTACCATGAGTAGAGATAAACTAGGTTTTTTGGATACACTGCATAAGGTACATAAATGCTCAATCATTGATGAAGATATTCTCTATTATTTATTAATCTATTATGTATCATTTATTATGCCTCTATTCAAAAAGCATGAAGCGATCACAGAGGAAGGAAGCATTTTGTAACTAAACTGACAATGCCCAAATTCCCTCCGAAAATCACTTTTCCCACCCCCTACAGATCTTTCTATGTCTTCCATCTATATGAACAGCATGTCAAAGGGTTGACCTTTCCTACTCATGAATGAGACAATCAAATGTTCTGCTTTCCAAGAAGAGAGAAAAGATGGTTCCCAGAAAATAAAGACAAGAAAACTTAACATTCCTCCCCATAAAAATTCCATAATGGATGATTAAATAGACTGTTTTTGACCTTTTGAGAGAGAGGGGGGGAGAGAGAGAGGGAGAGAAAGAGAGAGCGAGCGAGAATTGCCTTCTGGAGACAATATGAGCTCACCCTGAGTAAGTCAGGTCAAACAAAATACTTTCCCTTCTCGGACAGCATTATTAATCTCATGAACTGTAGTAATACTGTGGACACAGTATATTATATTTTTGCAAGGATTTCCCAGCTCACTCATGATATCTTTTTGGACAATGAGAAATGTAAGCTAGATAATAGTTTCAATTAGATGGACACATTGTTGATAAGACAGGTCTATTCAAAGATTGTTGATGAATGGAACAATGGCAAACTGAAGAGAAAAGCTAGAAATAAGATTTTGTTTTAGCACTTTTCTACTGAACTTTTAATTTATCAACAACTAAGTTAATCAAAACTAAATGAATCGGGCTTCCCTGGTGGCGCAGTGGTTGAGAGTCTGCCTGCCGATGCAGGGGACGCGGGTTCGTGCCCCGGTCCGGGAAGATCCCACATGCCGCGGACCGGCTGGGCCCGTGGGCCATGGCCGCTGAGCCTGTGCGTCTGGAGCCTGTGCTCCGCAATGGGAGAGGTCACAACAGTGAGAGGCCCGCGTACCTCAAAACACAAACAAACAAACAAAAACTAAATGAATCAAAATAAAAAGTTAAGTGCGTATGTGGGAATCATGCTAAAAAGTATTTATAGATGACATGGATCTTGGTGGGCTAACCAATCCAACAAATAGGGAACTGACATTCAAAATCATTCACATGGGTTTCAGTAACAAAGAGAAACAAACAAGAGAGGATATAATAAGGATAAATGTAAAGTTATGCAGCTGATTAAGATATAGCTTAGCAGAACTTCATGTGAAAAATTATCTGGGACTCTGCATCAGCTGCAAGTTCAAGAAGCCAATAAGATGGCATGGCTGTAACACACACATGCACACACACCCAAATACAATAGCTTTTAAAAGTTGGAAAGGACCTTAGAAATTATTCAAGTCAAATCTCCCATGTTTCAGAGAAAAGCTGAGCATGCAATAATAAAAACACATTTACTGATAGTAAAACCACATCTGGTATTTATGTATGTTTTATTGTAGACATCGTACTCTTTAAAGTTACTTTATTGTGTTCTTGATTTGCATGTCTCTAATGATTAGTGATGTTGAGCACCTTTTCATATATTTCTTGTCCATCTGGATGTCTTCTTTGTAGAAATATCTATTCAATTCCTTTGCCCATTTTTTAGTTGGGTTACTTGTTTTTCTGCTCTTGAGGTAAAGGAGTTCCTCATATATTTTGGATATTAACCTCTTATCAGATATATGGTTTGCAAATATGTTCTCCATTTCTGTTGGTTGCCTTTTCATTTTGTTGACTCTTTCCTTTGCTGTGCAATAGTTTTTTACTTTGATGTAGTCCCATTTGTCTATTTTTGCTTTTATTGCCTAAATAAATTGCCTAAATCTATTCATCGACAGATAAATAGATTAAGAAAAGGTGGTATATATACATACAATGGAATATTATTCGGCCTTAAAAAAAGAAGGAAATCATGCCATTTGGGGGACAACATGGATGAGTCTGGAGGACACTAGGCTAAGCGAAATAAGCCAGACACAGAAGGACAAATACTACAGAATATCACTTATATAAGGAATCTAAAATAGTCAAACTCAAGGAAGCAGAGAGCAGAATATGGTCGCCAGGGGCTGGGAGAAGAGAGGAACAGGGAGGTATTAGTCAAATGACACAATATTTCAGTTGACAGAATGATGAAATGATGAATATGTCCCAGAGAACTACAGCACGTCATAGTGCCTATAGTTCACAACACTGTACTGTATACTTAAAATTTTGCTACAACGGTAGTTCTTATGTTAAGTGTTCTTATCACAAATGATAATAACAATAAGTAAAGAAAAAGAGTTACTTTAATAGCCATGAATGTATTTTCATAGAGTGTAAGCAAGGTTGTGAGGAACCTGAAAACCACCATATAACAAATATAAAATGTCAAGAGTTTTTTTTTGTGGTTTTTTTTAGCCTAGAATATAGTAGAATACCATAGAAGGGAGTACTATTAGAGGCAGCATGGCAGCTGTATTCTTTACAAAGTGAAAGGGCGAAACTAGAGCCTACAGATAGAAGTTCTTAAAAGGAAAAGTTCAGGTTTAGCTTAAGGAAAGCTTTTTGAACAACTAGTGCCACCCATTGATGGGAAAGGCCACTTCAACAAGAGCTGGTTTCCCATTCCTACCATAGATCTAAGCTATAGACCCACCAAAGACAGGCAACAGAGAAGGGATTCATGATTTGAGTTAAGAAGCTGTACTAAGTGATCTCTATTCCTTTCTATTTCTAAGATTCTACAATTTCAGAGC
The DNA here is from genome assembly GCF_008692025.1 of Phocoena sinus. Lineage (NCBI taxonomy): Eukaryota > Metazoa > Chordata > Mammalia > Artiodactyla > Phocoenidae > Phocoena > Phocoena sinus. Next base: position 50,827,354 of record NC_045780.1, read on the forward strand.
ACAACAGGTGCTGTTTCTAACTTTGTCTCCCATTTTCAGGGACCTATACTTTCTATTCAATTTTTCTTTACACTTAAAATTTTCTAAGAAATAAATTCTAGGGCTCACTTCGGCAGCACATATACTAAAAATTAGAATACAGAGAAGATTAGCATGGCCCCTGAACAAAGATGACACGCAAATTCGTGAAGCATTCCATGTCTGAGGGGGATTAGCAGATACAGATTACTACATATAAAACAGATAAACAACAAGGTCCTGTTGTATAACACAGGGAACTATATTCAATATCCTGTAATGAACCATAATGGAAAAGAATATATGTGTGTGTGTGTATCTGAATCACTTTGCTGTCCACCAGAAACTAACACAACATTGTAAATCAACTACACTTCAATTTAAAAAAACGCATTCCCTTTACCCCAGCAATTTCACTTCTAGAAACCCAGCTTGAAGAAATATTGGCCCATGTGCAAAAGATATACATACAATGATAGTTGTTGTAGCTTGGCTTGTAATAGCAAAACCACAAGGAGTTGGGGAATTCATAAATGTACATCAATAGGAGAACGGCTAAATAAATTATGGAACAACAGAAAAAAAAGAAATAAAGTCTATTAATTTTTTTAGATGAAGCAGTCAAAAGTTCATCAGCCCTCTGATTATTTACCCTTGGTCTATGCCCCAAAAGGGTCTACCACCCTGCATTCATAATTGTTTACAAATATCTCATCCATAGAGATACTAAAAATAGAAACAGCTTTCATTTATCTCAGGAATAGTTCCAATGAGTGACACTGTCATGATCTGGAATTTTAACTTAACCTTACCCAATTTAATACAAAACCAGGTGTCCTTAATATATATCCCAAGGACAGTGGGATAGTTTTTCCACGGTTAAGAATTTTATACATATTTGGATTATCTGATCCCTTTTCCTGAAACAGTCTTCATCACCCTTCTGACTCTTCTAGCCATCTAACTAGAAGTTACACTGACCCATCCTATGCCACCTAAGTATTCAGGGATGCTGTTTGGGGCAGTGGAAGTAGCTGTTGAGTGCCTATCACACATAAAGCACTGTGTTGAGTTCTGGGTCTACAGCTCTGTCTAAGGCAGGCAGAATTCCTATCCTCAACAGAGAATTCAGACAGAGAACAAACTAATTTTACAATAAATAAAAAACTCAATGTTTATTACATTCATAACGTGCACTCAATAAATATTGGTTGAATGAATGAATGAACTCAACTGATGAAGAAAATAACTTGGACTTAATTAAAATTTTCCTTTATACCACCTAGAGTTTACTAAGAAAAAAAGAAATCAAATAATGTATGCATATTCAACCTCCTTAAAACTGAACATCTTTTAAAAACATTGGAATAACCACTTACTTGATAAGTTTCAAATAAGCTGTATTTTTTATTTAATATTTTTCCTGAGTTATACAGCAATTTTAACCAACCAAATGATTATCCCTGAATGCTTTGTCAGAGCACTTTAGGAAAGCTAAATATATACTAATATGTGTTAGGTATTTAAATATTCTGATCAAACCTTCAGATACTCAATCCGAGAAGTAGTGAGTAACTCTTTTTTTTTTTTTTCTGCCCTACCAGCAGGTTAAGGCAATAACAATGCACCCTGTACAGCACCATCAAAAGGCATATGTTTTCTTCCTCCAGCTACTCAGGTGAAGCTAAGAGTTGGATTTACCCAGGGAGAGAGTTGAAGGTGTAGTCAAGGGAGTGATTAAAATGATGGAATGAATCCAACCTGTGCAAGGAGGAAAATGAGGTCACGATAGGGCCTGCTAAAAATAGCACTAAAAGACATGGGATTACTCTTCAATATTCTTTTCTCCTCAAAAGAGGAGTTCAGGGAGCCACCAGAGCATATAATGGGGTTTCCAACCAAGAGGGGATAAAGGGAAGATGGTTCCCCACCTCTCGCCTTTGCAGTCTCTCATTATCTCTTTAGCCTCCTTTTTACACATCACGTGTCTGAAGCCCGCAGCTCGAGTCCGTGAGAGCAGAGCCTTTCCAGCTTCTTCTGGATTCATCAATATTTCCTTCACTTAAATTCTCTTTCGACCTTCAAATTTAACCTTTGTTGGTGACTTGCACTCCACTTTTCTGTTTACAAATCTGACTCCTTCTCCTCCTTACCAGCCCCACTTCACCCTAATCTTTAAGCCTCCACAAAATAGAGGCCATTTTACTTCATTTTTGTACCTGAAATATATGAGCTCGCCCACTAAAAGTTTGTTCAATGAATAAATGAATGAATGAGACAGTGAATGAACAACTAAACGGGATGGGTGAATCGGAGGGAAGAAGAGAATAAATATGTTCCAAGCATCGAATTGGCCGGGTTGGCTCGTTCTAATTTTTAGATCACAGTGTATTTAGCTTCTAATTATTTCCTGCCTCGTACTTTTTTATCCATTGGGGAGAGAAATTTTTAAAATTTCAATATTTAGAATTGGTGTATTTAAAATCAGATGCCTTGATAAAATGTATGACCCTTTTCTCGAAAGGGCCTAGTAGACATAAATATGAGGGTGGTTTATGTCCTCTTTATCTTCAAAAATGTTCACTGTGCATTCACAGGCAGAGGGTGGGAGAGATGCTTCCAAGAAAGTTAAACAAAAAGTTATCTTCTAGCTCAAAATATTTAGCAGGACACTATAAACAGATGCTATACATTTCCCTCTTTCATGGATGTACAGTATATCAATAATAATACCTTTGGTTGATTAATAATACATAATTCATAGCTCAGAGTTTTCTATTTTTTATCATCTCACATGTAAAATTGTTTAGATACTACAATATATCACCTTTTCAGGGAGAAGTCATGGGTAAGTCAACTATCTTTTTAAACCCTGTAGCTTCCTTCCATTAAGAAGAATTAACAGCAACTAGAGGTATTGATCGTCTTTAGTTTTCTGACACCTGGTGTGGGATGATACTACAGAAAGCAGAAATAAACTTCACTGTCTACGGTGCTGAGTGCTCAAATGGTTATGACGATAAGTAAGTATTCGAGGTAAAGCTGTATCTTGGGTTCAAACAGTAGCCAGGAGATAGAGAAGTTTGTTGCTTTTGCATGCACAACATTCTTTTGAGACTAGATTCATATGTGATGGAGGAAGAGTAGCACCTAGTGGTAAAAAGTATCAGCTGCACCCACCAGGGAGCTGACTGCAAGTCTTCCAGGAAGTATTTCAGCCACATTTAAAAAAAACACATTTCAGGCAACTTAAATGCTGGTATCTTTAATTCCCAAGATGGTGTTTGTCATGTATGTCAGTTACAGATTTGAGTCAACTTAATGTGTTTGAATATTTTCAAATAAACTGTATAGATGATCAATATATCCAAGAATTTAGAAAAAGACCCTAAACTTTTCACAGATACCCAAAGCATATATAGTAAAATGTACAGGTTAAAATAGTATATTTCTTAGATGATCTGAAAGTTTATTTAATTATTACTTATGTAAGTCTACTAACATATTTGAGCGAAAGAGTGCTGCTTCCTTAAGCAAGAAGTTGTATTTCAGTGCGATTATTTCGAGAACTTGGAGGTACCTGTAAATAGCTACTCTGAAATTCTCTTTTCTTCCAGGGATGGATATTGTAAACATAATACAGTATTTCACACACTTTGGACACACAATAAATTAATAATTGAACACTTAAAAACTTATATAGTGGAAACTAGTTTTAATTATATAGCTTATAGTTTGGTTGACGATGATAGTGGTAAGGAGAAATAACTGGAAAAACTATGAATAAGCATTTGTGCATACTTCAATTCCTAAATTAAATGGAAACTCAACTAAAATTTTATCCCCTTGGTGGGAGTGTAATCATATGAATGTGTCATCTGTCCTTGAGACCCTGACATAAAAACAAAGAATTGTGAAATTCAAATCACACCTATTTTTTTTTTAAGATGCTCACTCTGTATCTTTTCTTTTTTAAATTAATTAATTAATTTTTATTTTTGGCCGTGTTGGGTCTTCCTTGCTCCCACGGACTTTCTCTAGCTGTGGCGAAGAGGGGCTACTCTTTGCTGCAGTGTGTGGGCGTCTCATTGCGGTGGCTTCTCTTGTTGTGGAGCACGCGGGCTTCAGTAGTTGCAGCACACAGGCTCAGTAGTTGTGGCACATGGGCTTAGCTGCTCCGCAGCACATGGGATCTTGCTGGACCAGGGCTCGAACCCGTGTCCCCTGCACTGGCAGGCAGATTCTTAACCACTGTGCCACTAGGGAAGTCCCACCTATTTTGTTTTTATTCCCCAAACTACTTTTTCTAGTAGCAGACATCACACAGGCGTGCACACACACACAGGCCAGGCCAATCATCATACCCCACCCCTTGGCCTTTGGGAGTTATTCCAAGATTGTCCAATCAAAGTGCAGCTTCCAGAAGTGATGTCTTGAACCACAGCAGGCAGAGAAGTCCACTCCTTCCCTTTTAATGGGCAGCTGTAAGAGGTGATGCTCCAGCCATAAGAAACTTAGCAAAGCAGAGAATGAAGTCAAATAGAGAGGAGAGGAGAGGAGAAAGACCCCTTAGGACAGGAGTCTCTTGTTGTGGTTGCTGATGTCCGTGGCTCCTCTTTCCTGTTCCTGCTTCTCTCCCCCAGTTTCCCTTCCCATAAATCTCTTTGAGACAAAATTTACTTTGAGATAAGTTTCTGCAACATAAAGAGAACTGACTTATACTGCATTTTAAAAATAAGGCACAGGGCTTCCCTGGTGGCGCAGTGGTTGAGAGTCTGCCTGCTGATGCAGGGGACGCGGGTTGGTGCCCCAGTCCGGGAGGATCCCACATGCCGTGGAGTGGCTGGGCCCGTGAGCCATAGCCGCTGAGCCTGCGCGTCCGGAGCCTGTGCTCCGTAACGGGAGAGAACACAGCAGTGAGAGGCCTGCGTACCGCAAAAATAAATAAAATAAGGCATAACTATGGAAAAGAGTATAGAGGTTCCTATAAAAACTAAAAATAGAGGGGCTTCCCTGGTGGCGCAGTGGTTGAGAGTCCGCCTGCCGATGCAGGGGACGTGGGTTCGTGCCCCGGTCCGGGAGGATCCCACGTGCTGCGGAGCGGCTGGGCCCGTGAGCCATGGCCACTGAGCCTGCGCGTCCGGAGCCTGTGCTCTGCAACGGGAGAGGCCACGGCAGAAAGAGGCCTGCGTACCACACACACACACACACACACACACACACACACACACACACACACAAAACTAAAAATAGAGCTACCATATGGTCCAGCAATCCCTCTCCTGGGCATTTATCCAGAAAATACTAAAACTCTAATTCAAAACGATACATGCACCCCAGTGATCATTGTAGCACTATTTACAATAGCCAGAACACAGAAGCAAAATAAACAATATCTCAAATAAACAACCTAACCTTACACCTAAAGCAATTAGAGAAAGAAGAAAGAAAAAAACCCCAAACTTAGCAGAAGGAAAGAAAACATAAAGACCAGATCAGAAATAAATGAAAAAGAAATGAAGGAAATGATAGCAAGGATCAATAAAACTAAAAGCTGGTTCTTCGAGAAGATAAACAAAATTGATAAACCATTAGCAAGATTCATCAAGAAAAAGAGGGAGAGGACTCAAATCAATAAAATTAGAAATGAAAAAGGAGATGTTACAATGGACACCACAGAAATACAAAGCATCATAAGAGACTACTACAAGCAACTCTATTCCAATAAAATGGACAACCTGGAAGAAATGGACACATTCTTAGAAAAGCACAACCTTCCGAGACTGAACCAGGAAGAAATAGAAAATATGAACAGACCAATCACCAGTAATGAAATTGCAACTGTGGTTAAAATCTTCCAACAAAGAAAAGTCCGGGGCCAGATGGCTTCAGAGGTGAATTCTATCAAACAGTTAGAGAAGAGCTAACACCTATACTTCTCAAACTCTTCCAAAAAATTGCAGAAGAAGGAACACTCCCAAATTCATTCTACAAGGCCACCCTCACCCTGATACTAAAACCAAACAAAGATACTACAAAAAAAGAAAATTACAGATCAATATCACTGATGAATATAGATGCAAAAATCCTCAACAAAATACTAGCAAACAGAATCCAGCAGCACATTAAAAGGATCATACACCATGATCAAGTGGGGTTTATCCCAGGAATGCAAGGATTCTTCAGTATACACAAATCAATCAATGTGATTCACCATATTAAAAAACTGAAGGATAAAAACCATATGATCATCTCAATAGATGCAGAAAAAGCTTTCAACAAAACGGAACACCCATTTATGATAAAAAATTTATGAGTGTAGGTATAGAGGGAACTTACCTTAACATAAGAAAGGCCATATATGACAAACCCACAGCCAACATCGTTCTCAATGGTGAAAAACTGAAACCATTTCCACTAAGATTAGGAACAAGACAAGGTTGCCCACTCTCACCATTATTATTCAACATAGTTTTGGAAGTTTTAGCCACAGCAGTCAGAGAAGAAAAAGAAATAAAAGGAATCCAAATCAGAAAAGATGAAGTAAAATTGTCACTATTTGCAGATGACATGATACTATACATAGAGAATCCTAAAGATGTTACCAGAAAACTGCTAGAGCTAATCAATGAATTTGGTAAAGTAGCAGGATAAAAAAATTAATGCACAAAAAGCTCTTGCATTCCTATACACTAATGATGAAAAATCTGAAAGAGAAATTAAGGAAACACTCTCATTTACCATTGCAACAAAAAGAATAAAATACCTGGGAATAAATCTACCTAAGGAGACAAAAGACCTGTATGCAGAAAACTATAAGACACTGATGAAAGAAATTAAACATGATACAAACAGATGGAGAGATATGTACCATGTTCTTGGACAGGAAGAATCAACATTGTGAAAAGCACTGTACTACAGAAAGCAATCTACTGATTCAATGCAATCCCTATCAAATTACCAATAGCATTTTTCACAGAACTAGAACAAAAAATTTCACAATTTGTATGGAGACACAAAAGACCCCGAATAGACAAAGCAATCTTGAGAAAGAAAAGCAGAGCTGGAGGAATCAGGCTCCCTGACTTCAGACTATACTACAAAGCTACAGTAATCAAGACAGTATGGTATTGGCACAAAAACAGGAATATAGATCAATGGAACAGTATAGAAATCCCAGAGATAAACCCACACACATATGGTCACCTTATCTTTGATAAAGGGGGCAAGAATATACAATGGAGAAAAGACAGCCTCTTCAATAAGTGGTGCAGGGAATACTGGACAGCTATATGTAAAAGAATGAAATTAAAACACTCCCTAACACCATACACAGAAATTTACTCAAAATGGACTAAAGACCTAAATGTAAGGCCAGACAGTATCAAACTCTTAGAGGAAAACATAGGCAGAACACTCCATGACATAAATCACATCAAGATCCTTTTTGACCCACCTCCTAGAGAAATGGAAATAAAAACAAAAATAAACAAATGGGACCTAATGAAACGTAAAAGCTTTTACACAGCAAAGGAAACCATAAAAGACGAAAAGACACGCCTCAGAATGAGAGAAAAATATTTGCAAACGAAGCAACTGACAAAGGATTAATCTCCAAAATACACAAGCAGTGCATGCAGCTCAATATCAAAAAAACAAACAATGCAATCCAAAAGTGGGCAGAAGACCTAAATAGACATTTCTCCAGAGAAGATATACAGATTGCTAACAAACACATGAAAGGATGCTCAACATCACTAATCATTAGAGAAATGCAAATCAAAACTACAATGAGGTATCACCTCACACCACTCAGAATGGCCATCATCAGAAAATCTACAAACAATAAATGCTGGAGAGGGTGTGGAGAAAAGGGACGCCTCTGGCACTGTTGGTGGGAATGTAAATTGATATAGCCACTATGGAGAACAGTATGGAGGTTCCTTAAAAACTAAAAATAGAACTATCATACGACCCAGCAGTCCCACTATTGGGCATATACCCTGAGAAAACCATAATTCAAAAAGAGTCATGTACCACAATGTCCATTGCAGCACTATTTACAATAGTCAGGACATAGAAGCAACCTAAGTGTCCATCAACAGATGAATGGATAAAGAAGATGTGGCACATATATACCATGGAATATTACTCAACCATGAAAAGAAACAAAATTGATTTATTTGTAGTGAGGTGGATGGACCTAGAGTCTGTCATACAGAGTGAAGTAAGTCAGAAAGAGAAAAACAAATACCGTATGCTAACACATATATATGGAATCTAAAAAAAAAAAGGTTCTGAAGAACCTAGGGGCAGGACAGGAATAAAGACACAGACGTAGAGAATGGACTTGAGGACAAGGGGAGGGGGAAGGGTAAGCTGGGACAAAGTGAGAGAGTGGCATTGACATATATACACTACCAAATGTAAAATAGATAGCTAGTGGGAAGCAGCCACATACCACAAGGAGATCTGCTCGGTGCTCTGTGACCACCTAGAAGGGTGGGATAAGGAGGATGGGAGGGAGACGCAAGAGGGAGGGGATATGGGGATATATGTATATGTATAGCTGATTCACTCTGTTATACAGCAGAAACTAACACAACAATGTAAAGCAATTATACTCCAATAAAGATGTTAAAAAAAAAAAGAAGAGAACTGACTCATACTGCATTGTAAAAATAAGGCATAACTGTGTAGAACAGTATGGAGGTTCCTTTAAAAACAAAATATAGAGCTACCATATGATCCAGCAATCTCACTCCTGGGCATATATCCAGAAAGGACTAAAACTCTAATTCAAAAAGATATATGTAGCCCAATGTTCATTGTAGCACTATTTACAATAGCCAGGACATGGAAGCAACATAAATGTTCATCAACAGAGGAATGGATAAAGAAGATGTGGTAAATATATACAATGGAATATTACTCAGCCATAAAAAAGAACAAAATTATGCCATTTGTAGCAACATGGATGGACCTAGAGATTATCATACTAAGTGAAGTAAGTCAGACAAAGACAGACAAATATCATATGATATCACTCATATGTGGAATCTAATTTTTAAAAATGATACAAAGGATCTTATTAACAAAACAGAAACAGACTCACAGATTTCAGAAACAAAGTTCTGGTTACCAAAGGGGAAACATGGGTGGGAAGGATAAATTAGGAGCTTAGGATTAACATACATACACTGCTATATATAAAATAGATAACCAACACAAGGACCTACTGTATAGCATAGGGAACTCTATTCAATATTCTATAATAACGTGTATGGGTAAAGAATCTGAAAAAGGATGAATATATGTATACGTATAACTGAATCACTTTGCTATACACCTGAAACTAACACAACATTGTAAATCAACTATACTCCAATAAAATTTTTAAATTAATTAATTGAAAAACAGTTGAATGGATAAAGAAGATATTATATATGTACATACACATATATACATACACATACATAGAGTGGAATATTACTCAGCTCCTATGTTTATATTACACTGTATGGCATATTGCTCAGCCATAAAAGAGAATGAAATAATGCCATTTGAAGCAACATGGATAGGCCTAGAGATTATCATACTAAGTGAAGTAAAGTCAGACAGAGGAAGATAAATACCCTATGATATCACTTATATGTAGAATCTAAAAAAAACGATGCAAATGAACTTATTTACAAAACAGAAACAGAGTCACAGACATAGAAAATAAACTTACAGTTACCAAAGGGGAAAGGGCAGGAGGTGGAAAAATTTGGAGTTTGTGATTAACAGATACACACTATTATATATAAAATAAACAACAAGGATTTACTGTATAGTGCAGGGAACTATATTCACTATCTTGTAATAATCTATAACGGAAGAGAATCTGAAAAAGAATATACGTACATATTTGTATAACTGAGTCACTCTGCTGTACAACTGAAACTAACACAATGTTGTAAATAAACATACTTCTATTTTTAAAATAATAAACAAATAAACAAATAATAAATAACGAAATGAAAATAAGTCATAGCTCTGATCATGTTACTACCTTGGTCAGAAAATCTCCATGTTCTCCAGTGCTTGAAAAATAATCCCCAAGCCCATTTGGATTTGTGACTTGGCTCTAATCTACCTTCCTATCCTCACCCCACTCAATCTAGTGAAACTGAATTATTCTTTTTTCTTCAAAATACCTACTACTCTACTTTATTCATTCTGTCCCATGAAAATGATTTTCTACGTCCAGCCACCCAGTTTCCACCTTCTAAAACTGTATTCGTTTTTCAAGGTCAACCACAAATGATTGATCTTCCATAAGTCCTTCCTCATTGCTCAATGAATCAGTTAAATTTAGGTTAAGATGCCTAATGAAAATCTAAAATCACAATGGCTTAAAGAAGGAAGAAATTTAATTCTTGCTCATGTAAAAGAAACCTGGAGGTAGGCATCCCTGGGCTGTTACAGTAACAACATGGACATCAATGTATTAGTGTTCTATGCTGCATAAGAAATTAGCCCAAACTTAAAAGCTTTAAACAACACACATTGATTATCTCACAATTTCCATGGGTCAGGAGTCTGGTTATATCTTAGCTGGGGCTGTTCTCAGAAGACTGAAATCAAGGTGTTGGCTTGGCTGCATTCTCTTCTGAAAACAAGGGGAAAATCCCTTTGGTTTTTGGCAGAATTTATTGCCTTGTAGCTGTAAAATTCCTGGAGCATTACTTCTACAAGGCCAGCAACAAAGGAAAAGTCTCTCTGCTGGTTGTGGTCTCTGAATGCAGGGAAGGCATAGGCCTTCTTTTAAAGGGCTCACATGATTAGGTCAGGCCTACCTGGAATAATCTCCCTTTTGACAAATTAAAAGACAACTGATGAGGGACCTTAATTACATGTGCAAAATTCCTTCACCCTTGCCATACAATGTAATATAAACATGGGAGCAATATCCCATCTCCCTTGCCATATTCGACTGATTAGAAGAAGCAAGTCCTGGGTTTCATCCTAACTCAATGAAAGGGCATTACACTTTCATTGAGGGTGTGACTCATTGGTGGTCACCTTAGTGTGTGTCCACACAATCAAGGACCCAGGTCCTCTATTTTTCCTGGTCTACGCTATCACTAGCTTCCATCCTCAAATTCCCCTCATGGTTCAAAAAGCATGCTAGATCTCTAATCACCACATTCACCTAACGCACTTTAGAGAGGAGGAAAGAAATAGAACAAGGAGTATTCCTTCCTGCAGTCAGCTTGACTCCGGCAGAGAACAGGCCAGTTGGGCAAAAGTAGAGGAGGTGGAGCCTGGTGGCTCTGCCTCAAAACTCCTGTTCCTTCCAGGATTTCTCAAAATGGTCTTCTGTGGCTCATAAGAGATTTGCCCTTCCAGACACCACCTAAAGCCTAAGTCAGTAAATGATTCTGGCACAGATGCTCCCAAGATTACAATTTGAGAAACTCTGACCTTTTAAACAAACTGAGCTTGAGATCGTTTTAATACTACAGAGTAAAACAATGCTTTAATGGTAGGATTTAGGTTATTGAATATATAAGACCAATGTTTTTTAACTTAACACAGAAATTAGTGGGAAAGGCAAGAAGAAAAAGCATCAGAGACAAACCAGTGAGGTTGGGTGGGGCTGTTTGTGGGCTCCAGCGAAGTGCAGCCCTGAAAGGAAATACACGAGGTACAAAGTAATGAGAATCTGAAGCCCCGAAATGCAGATTAAAAAGGCTTACTCCATGAGAAAAAGAATGCCCTGAGGTGGAAAAACCAATCTTGGAAAATTGTGAATAAGGCCTCATAAAACCAAATGCAAAGGAGACTCAAAGAATAAATTACAGCAAAAAAAGTTTTTTTAAGCACACAGAATTTTTTAATGTATTATTCAGCACCCCTACACACACACACACACACACACACACACACACACGGTTTTCTACTTTGCAATAGTAACCTTCAGTGTCAGCAGAGATCTTTCTAAGCAGATGTTCTTTCTCCTTTAGTGGCCAAATTGTAAAACTGACATCCAACAGTTTGCCCTGGGCTGGGATGCTGAGTCTGCACCCCGTCCAGCTACTACCCTCCCAGCTTTTCTTCCTCGTTCCATCTTTCTCTTGCTACCCCAGCTGGTGATCCCCTGCCCTTGTGCCCCATTTGCTATTCTCTGTCTTCTGTAATCTCCGACGTTCCTTCTCTACTGACTTCTTGTCTGGCCATAAATATATACCCTGTCTCCTTTCATAAAAGATACCCTCAAGTGCCCCTGTATCCCCCTCTATTTCGCTTCACAGTGGAGCCCCACCAAACAATCATATGCAAACTGTCATCTCCACTCTTCCACTCCCACTCTCTTCACCACTGTACACTGTTCCTGCCCCCATTAATGAGCTGAAAATGACAAAGATCCCCAGAGGCCTCCTCATTGCCAAATCTAATATCCTTTCAATCCTCAGCTTCCGGCAAACTCTCTGTGACACGTGACTCTGTTGATCACTCCGTGTCTTTGAAACTTTTTCCTCCTTTGGGTTCTGAGAAAACACTCTTAATTCTGCTGCCTTCCTTATATTCCTGCTCAGATTCTTCTGCTGGTTAAATGCTGGTATTACCCAGGGCTCTGCACTCACGCTCATCCAAACTGCGGTGTCCAGACCAGCAACCAGAGTCCCTGCTAGAAATGCAAATCTAGTTGCCAGATAGAATACAGGACACCCAGTCGAACTGGAATTTCAGATAAGCAATGAATAAATTTTATGATAAAAAAATTCAGGATAAGTATGTTCCATGCAATCTTTGGGATATACTTATCCTTTAAAATTTTGTTATTTACCTGAAATTCAAATTTAGTCGGGATATTGTATGTTTATTTGCTAAATCCTGCCATCCTGAATGCAAAATACTGGCCCCTCTTGCAGTCCTATTGAAATTCTGGGTTGGGGTCCATAATCCATGTTTTTTTTTTTTGCGGTACGCGGGCCTTTCACTGTTGTGGCCTCTGCCGTTTCAGAGCACAGGCTCTGGACGCGCAGGCTCAGCGGCCATGGCTCACGGGCCCAGCCGCTCCGCAGCATGTGGGATCTTCCCGGACCGGGGCACGAACCCGTGTCCCCTGCATCGGCAGGCGGACCCTCAACCACTGCGCCACCAGGGAAGCCCCATAATCCATGTTTTAACAAGCCCTCCAGGTGATTCCTTTTTTTTTAACATCTTTATTGGAGTATAATTGCTTTACAATGGTGTGTTAGTTTCTGCCGTATAACAAAGTGAATCAGCTATACATATATATACATCCCCATATCCCCTCCCTCTTGTGTCTCCCTCCCACCCTCCCTATCCCACCCCTCTAGGTGGTCACAAAGCACCGAGCTGATCTCCCTGTGCCATGCAGCTGCTCTTTAAAGTTAGAGGGGCCAGGCTCTACATCACACCCTCAAGTGACCTCATCTGCTCCCATGACGCTTATCATAAGTATGGGATGTTCTCAAACTGCTAGCTGATGTGGGTTCTCCTGAATTGGATTTAACCGCTTGACCCACCCTTATACGGAGAACCAGGAGGAATGCAAGAAAAAATTTATCACATTCTTGACTTTAGAGCAATTTTGACCTGTATGGTGCGAGACAGAAAGATTTGGGGGTAGACATAATGAGGGAGCATTTGTTTTTTCTGCTACTACCTGCATAGAGTTACGAAAAAATATTTTAAAAAAAAAAATTTAGTCATTGGAAGCAGGTTTCCTGCACCCACTCCCACCTCCTCAGTCAAGGGAAGACGACAGAGGGCTCCATGTGAGTTTGGGGATCTGAGAGTAGAGAAGCCATTGCCCTGCGATCTACCTGTGGTTCCTCTAAGCCACCACGGAGAGGGAGAGGAGAGATGGAAGTGTGGGAAACGATGGGAGATGGGCTTGGGCAGTGCCACAGTCCTCGTGAGCCCAGAAGGAAAGGGAGGTAGATGGGACCTTGAGAGCTGGTGGTCTCCAAAGGGTCCCATAGACATGACAAGGGGACTTAGCCCCAGACGGCAGCGTGGCCTATGCCACAGAGGCCAGGTGGATTAGGGACACCCCAGCAGGTGCAGTCTGAAGGGGTGGCCATTCCCAAGAGCAGCTGAGTCTGCACATCAACGCATGTCAGCACAAGACGGCCACAGACAAGATCCTGCTCTCACCACACTGCGGCTCTCGGCAGCTTCAGCTGCTAAAGGCAGTGTGTATGAGAAATCACTGACACGACTGAGTTGACCTGGAAAAGACTAGATTAAGTGCCCATTAGGCATTTAATATACATTAATATACATTGTGAAATGATTACCACAATCACGTTAATAACACATCTGTCACCTCACATAGTTATTTGTGTGTGTGTATGGTAAGAACACTTAAGATCTACTCTCTTAGCAAATTTCAAGTATACAATATGGTGTTGTTAACGACAGTCACCTTGGCGTACATTAGAACTCCAGAAATTATTCATCTTGGAACTGCAGGTTTGTATCATTTGACCAGCATCTCCCCATTTCTTCCACCCAATCCCCCACCCTTGGCAACCACCATTCTACTCTCTGCTTCTATAAGTAGTTTATAATATACAATGGGGTATGATTCAGTCATTAAAATAAGATGGAAATCCTGGTATTTGTGACAACATGGATGAATTTGGAGGACATTGTGCTAAGTGAATAAGCCAGACAGAGAAATACCATATGATCTCACTTATACGTGGAATCTAAAGAAGTCTCTTAGAACCAACTCATTTTAACAAATGAATGCAAGTAGAAAAGAAGGGATGCCCTCAGGAACCTCTGATCTGCAGAAAGACTCAGACAGTGAATTGGGCTTCACAGTTGCCTGTCTTTCCCTCCAGAATAGGCTTTAAGGACTTTAAGGACCTCTGAAATTTTGGAAAAAAAAGTAGCCTTACATACAAATAGCACCGTGCAAACATTGGTAGATCGCAAGATCAAATTGACTGAAAGCAATGCTTTCCTGCTACTCACTGCAGCTTATCAAGCACCCCACGAGGTGCATAGAACTGTGTCAGATACAATCCGGCTTGTAACCATTTTAACTCTGGGCGTTACTGATGAAACAAGGAATACTGAAAGAGCTGGATTCCAATTAACCTTACCAATAATTGTGGTATCATTCTTGGCGTGTCACTATTTTATGGAAATAAAAATCTCAACAGTGAAAGAAGGTTACTAAAAGTAGGAGCAGTGATTATAAGCCTCCAATACTTACGTAACTTTAGAATGAAAACATCAAGAAAGGGAAAGGGAAAATCATGCAAGCAAATGAGATACGTTCCATAGAATAATGAAAGACAGGGACTTTTTTAAAATGCTGAATGCAAGAAAATGTCACAAGCAAGATAATGCTTATCATCACGCGGTAAATGTGTTCTATACTTCATGCACATGGCTTTTCTGAGTCTACGAGAGGTTTTAACTTAAGCTTGCGCTGTGCTGACCAGAAAATGAGTGACTTAACTAGCTTCTGCCCAGGCACGGGGCTAGGAAAGCAATTTGCCACAATAGGGGGCACCGCCTCCCCGGGTTTCTCAGTCAGCGTCACGTGGCTGCCCCAGAGCTCTCCCCAGGGGGCCTTGTGATCCGTGGTCCTGCTGCAAGCTTCCTCCCGGCTCACCCGCTGCCACTCCCCTTGGGTCACCCTGGGCCCAGCCGTGCCAAAGTGCCCACCTCGCCGTGAAAGTCCCCTCTGCCAGCAATCCCCTTTTCCCTTTTGCTCTACTAGCAAGTGTCTCCTCATCCTTTTCCCTAAGGCCTTAATGAATTATCACCTTGCCTGTGACAGTCTCTTGGGTCTTCCGAGCCGAATCTGTAATCCCTACTTCAGTGGTTCCTCAGCGCTCTATCCATGCCCTCCGTTTTGCTGCACTAACACTCTATATTCATCCACTTATTTCTTCAACAAATATTTATTGAGCATCTGACGTGGATCAGACATTGTTATCTATCCCTGGAGATGGAGAGATGAATGGTCCCCTGTCAAGAAGCTGGCAAACTAGACAGGGGACAGGAGCATACTTACAGGATGGTACACGGAGGCTGGACCAGGATTTGCAGCAGTGGGAGAGGTGGTGTTAGGGAAACATAGAGGGGGCACAGTTATTGAGCCTGCGGTGGCGTGCTTGGGGAAGTCAAGAGACTTCACAAGAGGAAAGGGTACCTGAGATGGGCAGTGGAGGAGCAATCAACAGCTTGAAGGGAGGAAAAGGCATCCTGGGCACAGGGGACACTGGGAAGTCCAGTGAGTGAGTTGTGTGTGCATGGAGTTGGGTAGAACACATAAACTGCTGGGTATTTGGGGAAACTCTGAAAGACTGATAAGAGAGAAGGTTGGAGAGAGGAATCGAGATCAGAACATTCACATCCTTTTAGGGTGCTTAGATTTTATCCAGGTGGCAAATTAGGAATCACCCTGGTAGCATCATGAAAGTACACATCCATACGCTGCAGCCCCAGAGGTGATGACATAGCAGGTCCGGGCAAGGGCCAGAAATCTTCCATTTTAACAAACTCTCGCGTGGCTCTGATACATCTTACCCAAGAACCACATTTTTAAGAAACACTTCTGTAAATGATGGGAAGCCTTTGAGGGATTTCCACAAACAAATAACAAAGAGTTGTATTTTAGAGAGAACACTCTTTGGGTTTAAAGGAGGATACATTGAAGAGGACGATACTAGAAGCAGAGAGACCACTTAGGAGGCCTTCTCCGCTGTCAAAGTAAGAACCGATAAGGGCTCCAACCAGAGCAACTGTCAAGGGGAAAATGAAAGTCCCCAAACTTGGTGATTATATAGACTGGAGGATGAGGGGGAAACCCCAGGTGACTCCTACTTCTCCAACGTGGATGGGCCCAGTGAGATCTGGAGCACACAGGAGAAGTCACTGAGGTACAGTTGACACACAAAAACCTGCACATATTTTATGTATGTAATTTGATGAGTTTGGACATATGCATACACACATGAAACTATCACCCCGATCAAGGTAACAGAAATATTCAGCACCTCCAAAAGTCTCCTTGTACCCTTTCGTGTGTGTACGTGAAGAACATCTGACATGACATCTTCGCTCAACCAATTTTTAAGTGCACGCTACAGTTTTGTTAACTAGAGGCACATCGCTAGGCTCAGGTGGGCCAGAGACCACAGGCCAGAAGGAGCAGGGGTGTCTCCACTGAAGCCAGTTTAGACAGATGATGACAACGCCGCCCTGACAGCTGACACCTGGTGTCTCCTACCCAATCCCTTGAGACAGCGCCACCCCACCTCCCCACACGGTACAGGAAGATGAGGGAGGGGGACATCCTGGCACCCACTGAGATTTAACTTCTGACATTCAGCAGAATAAAGATTCAGTGAGAAAAGATATTCAGTTATAGAAATTTTACAGAAGATACGCTCCTTAAACACCTGTGTTTATGGATGGAGATGCATGCCTGCCCCAGAAATCATGAGAAACTCCGACAAACGTCCTGCTGAAATCACAGAGTACTGTGCTAGTGTCTATGGTGTCACCTGGCCCACACAGGGTGACAGTTTTCCATGAAGGAAGTGATAGGACTATGTGGCAGGCCTTCTCCCAAACCCAGCGCTGATCTACACCAAATGCCCACCACCCTTCCATTTAATGAGCCAGGAATGGCCTGTCAGGTCCTTATTTGGCTGAAGCAGTCCATAATCAAAGGCCCTTAAAATGTTCAGACACAAATAATCTTTTACAGGATATGTTTTACGGTGCTAAATGCTGGTCTCTTAAATAGCTAATGAAGTATTTAAGGAAATTTAATGTTCCTTTTTGAAGAAAATATCGATCCTTCCCACAGTCCCATGGGACTGACGGATGACAGAGGACAGAAATCAGGCTCTTGAACTTCTACAACAATTTAGAGGCCTCCTTATGGCCTCTAAATTGAATGGATAGATGGATTCTTCTTGCCAACAACACAGAACATAATTTAAGGTTAGGTTTGGGTTGAAAAATCCCAAACACCCACCACTTCGAAAACAATCCCTTCCATAGGCTCATGTGAGGCCGCTGATATTAGAGTTCCAAGGGTCGTCTAACGACATACGCTTCCTTGTCCCTCTTCCAGCAGTGCCGTTCCCTCCCCCACCCACCCTGCCATGGGTTAGACAGCACAAAGCAATCAATCTGGCTTATATTACCTAACTCCCTGCAGAAATGCCTTCCCTTAATTAAGATTTTTGTTTTCAGTTTTTGTAGATAGTTTATACCAGGAATCTCCATTTAAACAATGTTCCCGTGACTTCTGCAAGGCCAAATTTAGAGTTATTGCCTGTTAAGTTGTGAAATGCCTCTCATATGAAGACCCAGTTGATAAATTGCTTCTCTTTTTTTTTTTTTTTTTTTTTTTTACTGGTACGCGGGCCTCTCACTGCTGTGGCCTCTCCCGTTGCGGAGCACAGGCTCCGGAGGCGCAGGCTCAGCGGCCACGGCTCACGAGCCCAGCCGCTCCGCGGCATGTGGGATCTTCCCGGACTGGGGCACGAACCCGTGTCCCCTGCATCGGCAGGCGGACTCTCAACTACTGTGCCACCAGGGAAGTCCGATAAATTGCTTCTTGATTCAGGGCAGGAAAAAGTTCATTTCCTCAAAGATCTAGCCTGCATCCTGCTGTCAAACAATAAGGACTGTATTACCCAACTATCTCCCTTTTTGCCTTAGCTCCAGAAAGTAGAAATAATTATTGTGCCCTACTGCGGCAACTGGTTTATCTCACGGCCCTATGACATTGATTCCTCTGCTATATTAATGTGTCTCTTGTCTAAGTTCTACATTGTGTTTGATTTTGCAAACAGCTTCAGGCTTTTCTGGAAATAGGTGGGGTATCATTTTAAAGAAATGCATGTTAATTTTACCAAGAATTGGTTTCCTTCAAAACTTTTACTTTTACGTTTTCTGTTTGATTAATTTTTGTCACTTCTCTTAGAACCTAAGTTCCCTGAGGGGAAAGACCACACCGAATAAGCTCACTGTTGCATCTTCAGTGCCTGGCTTCGTGCCTGAGGACCGATGGTATCTGTGTCAGTCAAGATAGACCAAGTTGTGCTGCAGTAACAAACAGCCTGAAAACCCCAGTGGCTTAAAAGAACAAAGGGCTTTTTCTTGCTCACGCTATATATCCATCGTAGAGGTTGGCTATATATAGCCCAGTCTACCTCGTATCTGCTAGAAGATTGCCATGGCAGAGAGAAAAGAGATATGACAAACCACAAATCACTTCCTAGCACTTCTGCTTCCCTAGCCAAACCCCAGTCACATGGCCTGGAAGGGGGTGTGTACCCCTCCCAGGGAGGGGCACTACAAGGAGGGAACCGAATACTTGGTGACCCGTAATACCATCTGTTTATAACACTACCCTAGGAGCTGAGTCACCTGGACTTACAAATTACATGCTCTTAAATTAGTTAGGTGCTCTTTTAACTACTTCTTCCCCTGTATCTTTAACCCTTGGTACATTTGAAATTGTTTGTGTTATAATAACCTGACTTGGTTATACTTTGGTCAAATATAATTTATCATGCATAACATCTCCCTCCTATTAATAGCTCAGAAAGCCTGGAGACTTTTAACTTTTAACAGCATGTTAACTTTCCCAACACCAATATAATATCAGAGAACTTAGTTGACTGTTTCAGAACCTATGTCCTAATTTCCATCTTCTGTGATAGGGCAGACCAGATAACCTAAAACCCTTTCACTTCAAAACATCTGAAAATCCTGGACAAAACGTAACAAACATTCTCTTCAAGGCGTGCCTGGACTTGGAAGAAAATAAGACAACTCCAAGGGGCCGAAACTGAAACTGAAAACTGCAGCAGGAATCCAGAGAACCAAGAGTGCAGCCGTCAAGTGGGTTGACTCAACCCAGGGCTGAAGTTTCCAAGGCTTCATGGAAGCAGGAGACCCACCCCCATCACGTTGGGGAGTTACCACTGAGACCCCGTATAAAGCTAGACTTCCCAAAGGACCTCAGCCTCATAAAAGGTACACCCAGGGCTGCCAGATTTAGCAAGAAAATACAAGACATCCAGTTAAACTGGTGTTGTAGATGAACAACAACTAAACATTTAAAACAAGCATGTCCTGTGAAGTATTTGTGATACACTTCTACTAGAAAAGTATTTGTTGTTTACCTGAAATTCAGATTTAACTGGGAGCTCTATGTTTCACCTGGTCACCCTAGGTACACGAGAAAAATTACTCAGCAGTATAGGAAGACAACGAGAATACATGTGCATCTCCATATGGGCTCTCAGTTGGGGGCAGTGGGGAGAGTATCCTCCCAAGAATTAAGTCATAGGCCTGCCCTTAACGTGGATTTATGATTCAACATTTTTTTTTTTTTTTTTGCGGTATGCAGGTCTCTCACTGTTGTGGCCTCTCCTGTTGCGGAGCACAGGCTCCGGACGCGCAGGCTCAGTGGCCATGGCTCACGGGCCCAGCCGCTCTGCGGCATGTGGGATCTTCGCGGACCGGGGCACGAACCTGTGTCCCCTGCATCGGCAGGTGGACTCTCAACCACTGCACCACCAGGGAAGCCCATGATTCAACTTTTTATCCTACCTTCATGACCCTCACCTACCAGGCCAGAAATTAGTATAAGAAATGTTCAGACCATGATACCCCAGGATTCCCAATACAAGCAAATACAAACCCACTCTGGGTGGGGAGGGGTCACACCCTCAACTCAGGCCACTGTGGAAGTTCACAGACTAAGCCTCACTAAAGATAAGCTCACAACCCCAAATTACAAAACACAGGTGGGAGTGGGAGTGCTTGTGTAGCAAGCAAGGTAGGCTTTTTCACTTGCCAGCTAGAAAAGTCCAGGGCACAAAGTCTTGGAGACATATCCAGAGTGAGGGTCCTTCAAAGCTGAGTTCTTTCCTGTGTTCCCTTAGGTCGGGCAAATCACAGTATCTATGACTTCAGAATATGATTCTCATCTGGCCATCCATCACTACCGCTGAGAATAACAAAGCAAAACCAAAAAAAGCCGGTTCTAGTGACAAGCAGGTTCAGCATTCTTTAATCCATTCAGCATAGACCTTCAGTGCTTTTAGTTTGCTTTTATCATAAGAACTGCTTGTTAACTAAAACTCGAGAAAAGTTCAAGCAATCTGCTTTTATAGGCTTGGCTCCAATGCTTCACTTCCCTGAAATCCCAATAGGCTGATCAACTGTCCCAATTTGCCTGAGACTTTCTGGTTTTAGCACTGGAAAAAAAAAAACAAGACAGCTGGTCACAGGAAGCATTCTTCATCCTAATTAAAGGCAAATTAAGTAAATCTGTGAAGGTATTCCTCTTTATCCTCCTACCAGCAACATTCAGGCAACATAAGCTAATAATTATTTCTTCGGGAGGTAGGTTATGCAGAGTGTAACTGCAGTGTACATGTATTAACATGCATACAAACATACTCACTCTTAAGCCTCCTTGAGCTTCGGTTTTCTCATCTGTAAAATACAAATCACTGTAGAACCCAAAGGTTTTGGCAAGGATTAATGAGATCATGTAGAATATATAGATAAAGCACTTAGCTTAATTCCTGGCACACAGTAAGCACCCAAGAAAGACAGCTACTTTGAGTATTAAGTTTCAGGTTGTTGTAGCACTTAGATTTTATACTTCAGAAACATTTTAAATGCTTCCATTTCCCGCACTTTTTGGTTTGAAGTAGTAGCTTTGCTGATATTGCTTGATTGTTCTCACCCAGCTTGTCAGAATCTATTGACAGATGCAAGTTATTTTCTCTTACTGTGTTGGAGACTTATCTGATTGTTCATCCTTTGACTTCCAAAATCCAAAAATCTTTATCAAGACAGGGAAAATAACAGTAATCTCAGTAACTATTTTCTTCATGTTTTAAAGAACTTGGACTTCCCTGGTGGTGCAGTGGTTAACAATCCGCCTGCCAATGCAGGAGACACGGGTTTGAGCCCTGGTCCGGGAAGATCCCACATGCCGCAGAGCAACTAAGCTGGTGCACCACAACTACTGAGCCTGAGCTCTAGAGCCCGCGAGCCACAACTACTGAGCCCTCATGCCACAACTACTGAAGCCCTCGAGCCTAAAGCCCATGCTCCGCAACAAGAGAGGCCACTGCAATGAGAAGCCCGTGCACTGCAACGAAGAGTAGCCCCCGCTCGCCACAGCTAGAGAAAGCCCGCGTGCAGCAATGTAGACCCAACGCAGCCAAAAATAATTAAATAAATTTATTAAAAAAAAAAAAAGAGCTCGATGTTTATCTTGTCTGCCTATCTTTTTTTCCAAAATATAAAAGAAACAGTGAAAATAGCTTTCCCTTTTCCCCACCTCTTAACCCCAGTGACCCAAAATTAGCAGTTTTCACTTCTGACTGACTGATTTTCAAAGTATTCGAACTCTAAATAACCTTTAAGTGGAGTGTATATTTTATGCCATTGTTTTACTGATAGAAAAGGAGCTAAAAATCTCTTTCCCCCACCCCCCAGCATGAGGCTGCATTGAGCATGTGCTTATTAACAGTCTTTTAAATTGCTGTCACTTTGAACACATCAGCCTGCCTCTGGTAGAAAGACATGACGCTGAGCCATTTGGAGCTTGGAACGACTTGTGATAGATTTGTCCCAAATCACCCATATAATCTTATTTGGTCTTTTTTGTGGCCAGAATATAGTTTAATGTGGTAACTCTTTTGGATATTGCTGTCAAATAAGGCTTATCTTTGTTTGACATTAAAAGTCCCAGAAGGAATCAAGACAGGTGACCTAAACCAGTGCCTCGTTCAGACTGTAATGTGCGTACATAGCACATTTTGAGAAACTTGTTAAACACAGATTCTGAGTCTAGAGGTTTGAGCTATGGCCTGCAATTCTACGTTTCTAGTAAGCTCCCAGGTGATGCCGATCTGTGGCCCACACAGCAGCAGCCCAGGTCTAAGGCAGTGGCTCTCAGAGTGTGGTCATGGGACCAGCAGCATGGGCATCGCCTGGGAACTTTTCAGAAATGCCAATTCTCTGGTCCCATCCTAGACTAGAAAAAGTCTGGGTTTGAGAAAGCCCTCCAGGTGACTCTGACAAACAGAAAGTTTGAAAACCACTGCTCTAAACAAGTAATCTCCTTGCCTAAAGGGACCAGGTATTGCATTGTTTCCCATAAGGAAGGGAACCGAGGCTGTCTAGGGGCTGAGACAACCAGGACAGACAAGCCAGTGCTCAGTTAGCTGCAGGAAAGGAGTTTGTAACGGATCTGCCTACGTTGGCGAGTGGGCTTTGGGGAGACAGGCCCTGCCAGGGACTGGCTGAAGCCTCATCAAGTGGGTGCATTCTCTGCATGCAAATATCCGGGGTTGCTGGGGGGCACTGCTGCAAGCTTTCAACATCAGGGAAGCCTGACACGGGTTAACCGAGCAGCGGTGGATCATCTGACAGTAGGAATAGGCATGTGCTTAAGGTATCTGCTAAGCAGGGACACCAAAAGGATGAGAAAAAATTTTTTGAAAGAATTTGACATTTCCAAAAAAAGAGCATCAAAGTAGACCCAATGGGAAAATCACATTATTCGCCTCCTTGAAACTCATTTTACTGTTTGGCGTGGCTTAGTGTAGTCTCTGGAGCCAGACTATCTGTCTCAAAGTCCTGGCTGTACCATGTACCAGCTGTGTTGTCCTGGGCTGGTTACTTGTCTCTCGCTGCCTCAGTTGCCTCATCTATAAAATGGGGATAATGATGTTTTGTGGAAATTAAACATTACTTTAATACAGCATATGTAAAACTTTTAGAATAGTGCATGATATACAGTAAGTGCTTCATCAATATTAAATTTTTATTATAAGTTGGGGAAAGAGCAGAAGGGCCCTACATTGTTTTTTTCAATGCTTGGGGTCTTCAAAGAATTCATTTGTTCCCCAGTGGAGCCTGACGCAGCTTGTAAGAAATCAGACAAAAGTCAGAAATGCAAGGAGACAGAGACAGCATCTGGAGGGTTCTGTGGGTCCTGGGGAAAGACCCAGCAAAAGCAGGGTAGAATCAGAGGAACAGTGGGGCTCTGCACAAAGTCAGGCGTGTATCAGGAACAGAACAAGCCTGAAATCCTGGAGTATAAGCCAGGACATCTGTGAGTGCTGACCACCCATGAGGGGGTAACAGCAGCAGTAAGCCCCAGAACTTTAGGCTGGACCACTACTGGCTCACACCTTGGCTGCAAACAGAATCACCTGGGAGCCTTAAAAATTACTGATGCGTGGGGCTCCCCCCAGGAGTCTGGTTCATTGGTCTGGGCATCAGATTTCTGAAATCTCCCTAAGTGAGTTTATTAAATAGCCAGGGTTGAGCATCTTACACTCCTTTACACTTGTCAGCATTGATCCTGGAAGTTGCGATGGGCCCAAACATAGGTAAATGAGAAACAAAATGGCTAGAAACACACAATCCCTGTGTATTTATCTCCTCCTTCTCTCCTTCATAGTTATGCTCTGGGCTTACCTCCTTCCCCAGCCGCTGCTAGTCTATATAGTGCCTTTTGTGATTCAGAAAAATGTTTCCCTTCTTTAAGACACTGTGTTAATAATTGAGAAGGGTCTGAGGTGTCAGACCTACATGCAAGCTAACATGTTAGCCAGCCAGTTTCATGTATGGTGGCAGAAGACCATCCATGAAACTCCTGGGCCAGAGACAAAGGACTTTATTACTCACAGAAATAGCTGTAGCCAGAGTATCTGCTTTTTCTTGCACCAATTCCCCAAGCTCCTTTTCTCACAACAATGCACAGAGGGCCAGGTGACATCTGCACATGCGTGGGTTTTGTTACAGGAGAAGACCCCTGAACTTAGGGAACCTAAATCTTTTATAATGACCAGTAAGCCTGCCTACCCTTTACTCCAGAGAGGTAATATTTCTACTTTCCATGGCTGTTTGCTCCATACATCCTTGAAAAGACAATCCGGAATAAACAGTCTGTGCCTCTGCTAGCAAAATGTGAAGATACATGTGAGACCCATGAGGAACTATCTCCCAGCACACTTTCACTGTCAGAAAAATTGTTATAATATACTGATTTTATTAGAATTAAAAAATGTTATGTCCTCTCTTCTGCAATTATCGTAATAAATATGCAAAACTACAAATGCCTATGGTGTGAATGGAGCCCTCTTATGTATGGCATCATTGAACAGTTCACAACCTGCACAACTGTACCCTGGGGCATTGTATCTCAGCTCTTATTTTTTTAATCTCACTCTCCTACTCTATCCTTATTGGTCCTTATGCAACCTTACATTTAGACTTATTTTTTCAGTCATCTCATTCCTAATCATTTTCTTTCTTCCACCCCAACTTTCCACTAATTATTTACCTTAAGACTTTGAGACTTTCAGACATGATTAGTCTCATACACTCATGGGTCTAATCCTTATTATTAGCACATTGGAGCAACATAAAGTGCCCCCCCCAGACTGGGACTGATTCTACAGATTACCACTCGAAGTTACACTAGCAAAATCCGCATATAATGACTGAGTTCTACACAAATGACCTGTGCTAAGGAAGGGAGGAAAGGAGAGATTTCTAAGAGTTATGACAGGAACTCAGGATACGAGGATACTTCAGGGACACATGATACTCCAAAGTAAGCTGCCAATTTCGCAGTTATGAGAACTCAGTTTTAACTTCTTATTAGAACTACACGGTGGCTAAACAATGTGCCGTCACGTATCTGTGTGTTGCAGCAACAGGAAGATGATCAATATGGGATTTCAAAAGAGGAACAAAGTAAAAAAAGCAAACAGAGGCAAGATCTTACATTTGATGAAGACCAAAGAGAAGTATCCATCGTGTGGAACAGGGATGTCTAGCTTTTCCAAAGTCTTGGTAAATGTCCCTCAAATTTCTGCCACTGCTTACTCCAGTTTCACACTCAGCAAGCAACATCCCATTACTCATCTGACGTCCCAGCCACAGTGCCATAGGGAAGGACCCTACACAGTGAATACATCCAGCCTTGCAATGTAAAGGAACATCCAAAGTGTAAAATGATACACTGGCCTACTGGTCCATGCCTCAGCCTCCCGTGAGGGGTGAGATCCCTCACCAGAGGAGCTCAGCACTCAGGGCTGGATCCAGCTCACTCACCCACGTAACCCCATGGAGATATTTTTCCCAGAGGGACCTGCTGGAGTGGCCAGCTTGCCTCTCTAAACTCTCCCTCTTTACTCCCTGATGGTAACCGGTCCCACTGTCAGCTTTCATCCTTCCCCCAGGTGAGTTCCTGAACTGAAACTGGTCCCTGACATTCCAGAAGTCCATGGATGCAGAGCAATTCCAGAGCCTTTCAGGAAAGCCCCACTGTCCATTGTGGGATATACAGGTGGAATGTCACTCCCAACACTAAAATGCGATTTCTCAGCTGGTCAAAAAACAGAACAAGGTAGGGACTTGGAACCACCATACTCACCTAGGGTCCAGATGTATGCACTCCCTCACACATTCATTCACATAGCACCCAGAATGGCGCAGAGACTGCTGATAGGTACTGGAGCCTAACTTTGGTGGGTGCCTTGCTCCAAATTGCAAAGCTACTTCCTTTCATGAAGAGATGAGAAGTGTGTTTTTCCTCTGGATAAAGTCAATTAGCCAACAGTCACCTCAATTACCAGGTAAATTTAGAATGAAGTATGTATGACAAAAGGTGCTATCAAGTCCTCTGACTTGAGGACTAGTTATTGTTTATCTCGAGAACATGTATGCAATGCATAGTGTCTGCTTGGCTATAGAAGGGGGTGAGATTCTTTTCTGTCTTTGCAGTCTCTTTGGGGATTGCCTGTGATGGGCATCACATTCTGGTTTAATGCTTATTCAATAATTAAAGTGTTTTCTTTCTCTGTTACCTCTGTGGAGCAGATTTCAGGGTTGAGAGAAGATTTTGATTTTAATTACATCTTCCCACCATCTTATTATTCTGTTGCAGGAAAATGGGATGAGAGAGGATGGTCATGTCCCAGGTCTCGGGTGAGTCCCTGGGATGGGGCCACCAAGTGAGGGTACTTGGCTTTGTGCCATAGTAAAGGGAAAGCAAGTTTCTTCACGTAGATACACACTACATAGACAGAGTTTGGTCCATCTCAGAAGGAGAGAGGCAGCCCCAAAATATGGGGTGGTTAGTTTTTATGGGCTGGGTAATTTCATAGGCTAACGAGTAGGTGGATTATTCCAGCTATTTTGGGGAAGGGGTGGTGATTTCCAGGAATTGGGCCACTGCTCATTTTTTGGCCTTTTATGGTCAGCCTTGGTACTGTCGTGGCACCTGTGGGTGTGTTGTTTAGCACATGCTAATGTATCACAACGAGTGTATAATGAGGCTCAAGGTCTGCTGGAAGTCAAATCTTGGGCCATCTTGGGCCAAATCGGTTCTGACCAGTTTTTGTTTTATCCTCAGCAGTAATGGTTGTGCCCAGCCCCCTTCCCTCCTGTCTCACTTCCACATCCACAGTCCTTAGCGCAGTGTTCTCCCACATACAGAAGATTCTTGTTGATTTTGACCATTCCTTTTCCCATTTTTCACACATCTGAGACCAAGATAGATTTTTTTTTTTTTTTACTTGCTGGAAAAAAGAATAACACTGATTCAAGGAATGAAACCAGTCAGAAATTTTAAAAATCTTTGCAAACTAGATTCTGTTATGTTTGTTAAACTGCAGAAAAAGAAGAATGTTCTCTGTGAATTATAGAGGGAGGAAGGAAAGGAGCAGGGCTAAGTAGAAATTTCAGAAGGCAGAACCCAAGTAGTCATATGGAAAATACCAAGTCTCAGAAAAATCAGAAGACGCCACATTAATTTTAAGTGTTTTTCTAAAATTTTGAGGAAATACTAAGATGTTGAAATGCATGGCTAATTCTGTATACTTTGAATGAATCATGACAGACATTTCAACTGACAGGAATTTTTCTCTTATTGAAACATGACAACAGTGAGTTTTACCTATTAGTTTTCATGCTGTTGCTACCCAGAGACTGTGTTTCATTGTGTAGTAAATGAAGAGGGTATAGAGCTCACCCAGCATGTCAACAGACAAGGCTGATGTGTTTGGGGCGTAAAATGAAAAACCCAGGAATGTCTGATTGCATTGTGCTGTAAGTTAGTACCATGTCTTC
Organism: Phocoena sinus; assembly: GCF_008692025.1. Lineage (NCBI taxonomy): Eukaryota > Metazoa > Chordata > Mammalia > Artiodactyla > Phocoenidae > Phocoena > Phocoena sinus. The sequence continues at coordinate 50,855,560 of NC_045780.1, forward strand.
ACAGATCAAAGACTAAAAGGCTAACAACATAAAGGTAATTTATGGAGAGCAAAGTAAGAATCTGGCTAAATGTATCTAGCAGAGAATCTGCTGGACGCATGTGTCTGGGCACCAGGGAGGTGGGAGATTTCATGGGGCAAGGACAGCAGTTCTTCCACAGCCTGGACAGGCAGCTCTTAGCGCCCGCTCCTCTGCTACTGACCAAGTGAACATTGCTAACTTAACTTCTTGGGGACCCTGATACAGAAAAGGGCTTAAATGGAAGACCCTATGGAATTCCAACTGGCATTCTGATTAACTCTCTGCTCTCAAATACTTTGGGTTAGTGTGAGTGAGCCCCCAAGACTCAAGTCAGTCATGGGTGCACTGATAAAAAAAAGACCTGCAAAACTGATAACCAGTCCTGTGAATGTGCTCACGTACCAAGGTGGGTCCATAGCTGATGTCTCCATGGGGCCCAGCCCCAGCTGTCACTTGATGTCTCTTTGTTCTCTCTCTTTCTCTCTGTCTCTCCCCCTGCTCTAATTTCATGAAGCAAGTTTTAGAACTCTATCAACCATAAGGAAAATATGCAAATGGAGGACAAGGGGATAAAATCACTGAGACATCAGCAAAATATCCTGCTTAATGGCCTATGCTGAACTGAATGGGGGCAGTCAAAGCCACATGTAAGACAAGAAAAGAATATGAAAAGTAGACAATGACAATTACTGGAAGAAGATCATCACACCTGAGAAGACAAGCCAAATGTACGGCACACCCATGGTCCCCCTCTGATGACTAAGTGACCACACAGGTCCCACAAGACCCCAGCACCCCTGCCATGACTGACTGGCCAAGCAGCAGACACTGACCTAAGGAGAGAAATCTAGAGACTACCAGTGGTCTGGTGGTGGTTTGATCCAAAATTTCTACCAAAGTCAGATGGCATTGAGTAAACGTGAAGTTCTCTCTGTAGGTTCTGTGGTCTGCAGATTTTTTTTTCTTTTTGTGAGTTAAAACTGTAATATGCAAGCATGGCTGACCATGTTAGCCCTCATATATATATATTTTTTTTTTGCGATACGTGGGCCTTTCACTGTTGCGGCCTCTCCCGTTGCGGAGCACAGGTTCCGGACGCACAGGCTCAGCAGCCATGGCTCATGGGCCCAGCCACTCCGCGGCATGTGGGATCTTCCCGGACCGGGGCACGAACCCGTGTCCCCTGCATCAGCAGGTGGACTCTCAACCACTGCGCCACCAGGGAAGCCCAGCCCTCAAATTTTTGTATCCTGACCAGTACCCCTCACCTTAGCTAAGTTTGAGAACTACCTTAAGATCTGGCCAGGGAGGCCCCATGGTCTCCAAGCCCAGGAGTCATCATTCTAGATCAGGGGACTGAAGGGATGGAAGAGCATCCACCATAGACAGAGTGATGCTGCAGTCAAGAGACATGTCCCAACACTGGTGAGCTGTCTGACTCATGTGGGACTCATCATGAATAAACAGGAGGAAAACCAACAGCCTGAAAGACAGGTACCAGATGAAGAAGTATTGTGAGTGACCCCAGAAGAAACAGGAAAAAAAGATTATTTTTTTAAATTTTAAAGTAATTTTCTCGAGAAGATTAACTTACAGTAGCCATAAAATAAGAAAATGATGCTATGTAAAATGTTAATCAGAGAACAATAAGAGTTCTTATAAAATAAAATTTAAAAAAAATTATTGCCAAACTAAGAAACTCATTAAAAGAGCTGAATAGCAGAAGGGCACAAATGAAGACTAAATTAGTGATTGGAAGACCAGGCCATGCAGTCCTATCAGAACATTAGACAGAAGTGTAAAAATATGGAAATTACAAGAATCAAGTGGAGATATGTAGGATAAAGGCAAGAGAAACAATATCTACCTAATACATGTTCAGAAGGAGAACAGACAGGGAACTGGGTCAAGAAAACAACAGAAGAAAATTTCCTGGAGCTGAAGAAAGACTTGATCATCTGAAAAAGAGTCTCCGGTGGTAAATGGGAATATCAAAAGGAAATAACTAGACTTTTGCTGCTGAAATGCTTAACCACATTTCTTTTGAGGTCCACAACAATTCTAGCTTCAAAAGTGGAGGAAGTACTTAGAATCTATTCTGCCTGGTAAATGTGCATACACAATTTCCGAAGGAATATTTTTTAAATGTCTGCCAGATTTCTTCAGATAAGGCATCCATCCATTTTATTCTTCTTTTTGCCAACATCTGATGCAGAGCAATACAGCCTGTGGATAATCATTCAGCATTTACGAGTTAACTAAGAAATATTAACAAGCTATTTTGTGCTTATGAGAAAAGCTACAAACAATACTTTTCTTTGAGGTAGAGTGCTTTAGAGGATAAATTATAACCACCCTCAGCTTCCACAAATGGAAAAATGTTTTCACAAAAAATTATGCTGAGTCAATTATATTGAAGCGATGATTTTACAGCCACACATTCCTTTGCTATTTTAAAGTCCTCACTTCATAGGAACCTAATTCCTTCCTGAGCACTTTCAAAATTCGATCCAAAATTTAATAAGTTGGTAAAAAGTTCACATACACACACAGAGAGAGAACATATAAAGAACATATACACAAGGTAACCATTGACTCTGTGAGACATTCTCTTAAATATTGCTTTAGAACATTCTCTCTTGATGTCTTACTGAAGTTTTCACGTTAAAATTTGGTTTTATCTTATTGTCTAGGGCCTGGGGAAAATGGAACCAGAACAATGGCAGATAGATAATGGCGTAAGGCTTGGAGATTTTGATGGCTGTTATCACTGTGGTGCTGTTTTAAGGAAATTAAATACACTTTACCCCAAAGTTTTCTCCTTTACAAAACGTTCTTATGGTAAGTATGTTTCAATATCCCAAAGGAACTAACAAAGAACTAATCAGGGGAAGGAACCCTGGTTGCTACCACTGTGCTTTCTGATAAAACATAAGCGTTCCCCAGAAATGAAACTTAGTAATTACAATCTGGAGATTGACTCATCAGACTACACAGGAAGGGCAAGGCAGAAAAAGGAAAACCGAAATTCAAATATGCGAAATCAGCTATTCTGGGCAAAGTTGACTGTATTAAATGGTTTTTCCTTTTTAGAAATAGTCTAAATTCATTTGTTGTTTCAAATATTCCTGATTTACTCTGATAGCTCATGTTCACAAGCCATCCCGAATAGGTGGACCTGCTGTTGTCAAGAGAAACAGAAAGATCTGTTCATTGTATTCTACTTGCTGGCAGACCAGCACTCCACAGTAGTATAAAACCACAGACATTATAAAGAATACCTTCCTGACACATTTCCACTGGGAATAAAGAAGGATTAAATTTCATTCATGTGTTAGTATGATTGACTTATAGAAAGCATTGGGTTTCCATTAATTCATTCAACAAAAATTTATTGAGCACCTATTATGTGTGAGACTCTGGATGTAGTGATCAATGGGGTATATCAGTTCCCTTCCTAAACAGAACTTCCCTATCTAATAAGGAATATAAAGAGGGAAACTTTGTGCCCTATAGGTACATGCAGGTGAGCGTGCTGACCTAAACTTGGCATGTTTTGGAGGCCTCCTAGATGTAACCTCTACACTTAGGTAGGGGTTTCTCAACTTCGATACCATCAACATTTTGGACCAATTAATTTGTTGTTGTAGGGGGCTGTTCTCCACATCATAGGATGTTTAGCAGCATCCTTGGGCCCTACCCACTAGATGCCACAACTTGGTGAATGTCTCCAGACATTGCCAAATGTCCCTTGGGGAACAACTCATCTCTGGCTAAGAACCACTGACTTAGATGGAAGATGAGGAGAAGAAAGTTGTGGGGTGAGGGGAGAAGAAAGGAATATGATGTGGGGAGAAGACACAAGAAGTGGGAGGGAACCACTGGTACAAAGGTCCCTAAGGCATGAAGATCTTGGCCCCTTGGGTGCCCCAATGTGAGAATGAAGAGAGAACTCAGGTCTGATCCTAAGGTCCCGTGCAAGGCATATTAACAGGTTGGAGTTTGTATTGTCTATTACTGTGTAACAAATTACCCTCAAGACGTTTCCTCTTAAAAGAACAAACCTTTATCATCTTAACAGTTTCCGAGGGTCAGGATTCCTGGAGCAGCTTAGCTGGGAGGCATAGCTTTGGGTCTCTCAGGAGGTTGCAGTTAAGTTGCCAGCCAGGCTCTGAAGACTGGGCTTGCTATGGAAAGATGCTCACCCAAACCCACCATTAGCAGGAGGCTTCAGTTCCGCCCCACGTGGGCCTTCATGGGGCTGCTCTCTACACTGCTTCCCCTCCAGACAGTGATGGAAGATCAAATTTGCTTTTAAAAATAATCTGGCTTCTACTTAGAGCTAGGAGCAAGGAGGCAAACTGGAAGCCATCAATTGTTTTTGATTAGAGAGGTGCCGGTCAATCTACAATTTATCATTTAAGCCCCTAGATAGTTAGAAAGTGATTCTAATTACAGAGGGCTTTTAGTCTTTAAATTGGTCACAGTTCCATAAAAGCACAAAGTAATTAAGCAAGCAAATAATTGAACTAAAGCGTCTTCGAATTCAATATTGACAAAAAGTGAGAGCCCAGAGACGCTACATGACAGCACTTCCATCAAAGCTCATCAGAGTTGATGAAGCTCATCATCACTTTATAAAGTTTTTCCATGGTGAGACGGTTGAAGCCAGCATAGCCCATTCTTCACTTTCATGTAGAAGTGGTCTTAGGAGTCTCTAAATATCTAAGTAAGCTGAAAACTCTAGAACTCCCAACTGAGATAATTCTTAGAGAGTTCTATTTTGAGTGTTTTTCAAACTAGATGTCTGTTTCCTTTCAACTCAATGAGATTACTCTTAACACCAATTTATGTAAACTATCTAGCAATAAATCACAAAATCTTATAGTACGATTGTTCTTACTTGCTGGAGTCTATCCAAATGGCCTCAAATACCCAACTTGCTCCCTATTCCCAAATATTCATTTTACTTTTGGATACAGAAATTCACCCGTCCACTGGAACCTGGGTTTGGAGTCCACTGATCTAAAACAGATTGTCTGAAATGGTACCCTGTTGCCCACAACCAATGTCGGTGCCGATACTGAGCCTGGCTCTGGGTTTCCCCAATCTGGACCATGGTTGGGAAGCCCGCCTCAGGCCACAGTTGGCTTAAGAAGAGAATCCAAACATCCCCCAGTGTCATCCTTTCAAGTCCCTCTTTCTTGTATCATTCAACTGGGTACAATCAGACCCCCTTCTTTTGACTTTTCTATTACTTAGGATAACCAAAAAGTACCTCCACCCCCAGTCTGCTGCCGGTCACTTCTCCCTCTGACTGGTACCCCCAGCCTTCTTTATGCACAAACAACTGCCCTGCCTTCACTCCCCAAAGCATGGCTGACACTAGGTTGTAGTATGTAACAAACTTTCCTGAGGATGACAAACAATTATTATATTGTAAAGAAAAAGTTCAAAGTAGATATCTGATTCCACTGCTCCTTAAATCTGTCTGCCTAAGTCCTTCCACATGGGGGTCCCCACTGACCACCTCCCCACCTCTGACCCTACCCTTGACCCTGTCTCCAGAGCCCCAGACTCTTTCTTCACAGGCTCCAACCAAGAGAAGCAAACCACCTAACCTCTTCTCCTAGAGGTACTGTCTGACCACAAGAAAGACAGCCTTTTGCATTTTTATGCAGGGCCATTTAGTTTCTTTTTGTCTCAAACTCTCCCTTCTGTAACAGGATGGGGGTAGAGCCACAAGGCTCCTGGAGACTTCCTCTAAAATTAAAATTAATTAATCTAAAATTAAAATACAATCCCCCCTCAAAGAAGAATTCCGCCACTACACCTGGAACAAGCTCAAATTTTAAATAACCTGATTGTTGGTACCCACTGTAAGTACAAACCAGTTGGCCAGGACTAGACAGCCCAAGGGCAATCACAATTCCCTAGAGGACCAGAGCTGCATTCAGACTAGCCAACCCACAGTGACTGATTATAAACAAAAAGGCTTGGACAAGCTGTGTTGAAGCCCACTTGGGCAACAGCAGGGCAGCAGGCAATAGATCCCAGAAGCCCGGCAGAGGACCAGCAATCACAGATCTGCATATACTGAAAAAATGCAGTTCAGGAACAAATCAAGGAACTCCTGAGAAGAAGTGGGATTAATGCCCAATGCCCTTCTAAGTTCTTAATCGTAAGCTACCAGGAACTTCTGGTACTTTTGTCCCTTGACAATGGTGACTAGCAGATGTGAAATGGAAGGGAAAAATGAGAGTGTACCTTAAAAACCGTACATGCCGTATTTTACTTAACCAAGCCACTATTGGGGGGGCATTTGATTTTTTCCAATTTTTAATATTGTAAGTAAGTCTATGAATTTTATTTTATTTCATTTGCTAATTTTTCCCCATAAATCCATGTCTATATCCTTAGGATAAATTTTTAGAAGTAGAATACCTAGATAAAAGAGTGTGAATATTTTTCTGATTTTCACATATGGCGTCTAGGCACAAGATGCAAGCCTAGTTTTTTTGTTTTTGTTTTTTTTAATTTATTTATTTTATTTACTTTATTTTTGGCTGTGTTGGGTCTTTGTTGCTGCACGCCGGCTTTCTCTAGCTGCGGTAAGCGGGGGCTACTCTTCGTTGCGGTGTGCAGGCTTCTCATCGGGGTGGCTTCTCTTGTTGTGGAGCACAGGCTCTAGGTGCACAGGCTTCAGTAGTTGTGGCTCGCGGGTTCTAGAGCACAGGCTCAGTAGTTATGGCGCTCGAGCTTAGCTGCTCCGCGTCATGTGGGAATCTTCCTGGACCAGGGCTTAGAACCTATGTCCCCTGCATTGGCAGGCGGATTCTTAACCACTGCACCACCAGGGAAGCCCACAAGATGCAAGCCTAGTTTTGCCATCAATGTACTTTTCTTATATCTGTGAGGAATCATATGATCATCGCTCCTGTGCTTCTTAGGTTTATTTACTTAGTTTACTGGTAAGTTAAACAACTCATGGCAGAGGAAGTTGAAGTAAGTTTAGCTGGGAGGTGTTGAAATGGTGGAAATTTTCAAGTTAGAAGAAAGTGAAAGAGAGTGAGCTTGAGAGAAGAGAGGAGTATAAAGACAGACAGCAACGAAATTTCTCCCCAATTCACTCCTGAGACAGACCTCCTCTTTAGAACAACACGATGCTCAAGGTATCGTTTCCTTTTATGTGGCTTATTTAAATGGGTTTTTCTAGCTTTCCTTTTCTTCTCGATTTCCTCAGTTGCCCTCTCATTTAAAGAGCTACCTGCTTCTACTTTAAAAATGTGATTTTAATATTTCTCATAGCCTTTGGGTGGTCTAACTAACTGCATCTTGTTTTTTATCAATGTTTTACCAAGAATAGACACAATTCTCTGGTATAAAATCAGGAAGAAAATGAATCATTATAAGTTCATAGGATTTTAACCTTCTCGTTTGGCATGTATCCATTATGGCATTGTCAGATTGCCTTTCTAATTATCTGTCTACTGTCCTTAGTGCCCTGGGGAAGAGAAGCCTTTTGTGGCGGGAGCCACAACATCTCGGTTTGGTATTCTAGAGTGCTTAGCACAGGGCAGACACATACCAGGAACTCCTGAAATATTTATTAAATAACTGCATAGTTCACCTTAATTTATACATTAATCATAGTATTTTACTAAGAACAGATGTAAATGCCAGGAGAAAATCAAGAAGACCAAAAAGATATTTTAGAAATAGATGGGCACAAGGCTAAAGACAGCTGAGCAGCTGCCTGCTTATTTCCTACTGTTCCCTTCCTCAGGGGCCAGAAGGAGGCCGTTTGCTCTTTGGCACATGGGGTGGTGTTCAGGACTTTTCAGGGGGTCCATTGAGGCCCTACTTTCAGAAGTCACTAGCACCGTGGGATCGTGTGGATGGATGCCCCAATCACCTCTCGCGCTCCATGGTGGCGCCCTGCAAATACATGCTCCCCAGGCATACACGTTGCCCCAGAAGGCACTCCCAGGTCAGATCTAACCCTGAAGAGATGAACAGTCCATCATTAATTGCCTCCACTGTGGGAACTGTGGGGATGGAAAGAGAGGTCAAAAACAGGTAGTTTTGTTTGTAAGAAAGGATCCAACCAGTGCTTGAATCTCTGTTTTAGTTGGCAAATCATCAAGCCAGTTCTTTTCCCTCCTTCCCTTCTCTGTCCCTAAAATGTTTACCCAGATTTCTAGCCACATGAAAATCCAAGTTACGGTTATTCTCCACCCTAACCTGAAACTTGAATCCCACACCCCTTTCTCTGTTCCAGCCACCTCCTCTCCTGCTTCCTCCCACGTCAGCCTCCTCTCATTGTTCTAGCAAAGCTTCACAGACATAAAAAGCAACCCATTGTTTCACAAATGGCAAGGTTTCCCTGGCTTGACAGCCTAGGGGTTGAAAATACAGGACAAGTCGAGAAGTCGGTGGCCAGGTTGAAGGACTTTCAGCTGGGAACTGGTTCTATCTTTGCACCTCTGCTCTTGCACTGAGCTTAGCGTCAGAGAGCCCCAGACACCCCAGATCCTCTATCCAACAAGCCCCCACCCCCATCCTATAGCTCACGTTTTAAAATGAGTTATCTGATGTTCACAGAGACAAAGAAGTTGTATAATGACGCAGTAATCAGAGCAGGGAAGGGAAGCGACCTAACATTTACTAAGTGGTACCAAGTGCTAGGCATATAGTGAAACTGAAAGGATGTTTTTAACTATGTAACAGACATGCTCTTTATCTGGTTTGTGGGTAGAAACATAAGGTCTTCTCGACTAGGATGCCCACACGCACTTCACATTCAACAAGTTCACCATGAGCCCAGCATCGTTGCCCAGAAGTCTGCTCCTCTTCCTGTGTTCCCTCTCACGGCAAATGGCACTGCCGCTTCCCCATCCAGAACCTGTGGCGTCGGTCTCTTACCTGCCCTGTCTACCCCTCCCCATCCATTCTCTACATGAGTACCTACAGAGATCTTTGCAAAACACAGTTCTGATCACGCCTCTTCCTCTCTTAAGACAGCACTACTATGGCTCCCTGATGACGTCACAGTCTTTAGCATAATATCACTTTCACCATTCGGCCCTGGCCTGCAAATCCATTCTCCCTGTCATCTCTGCCCCTTGCGGGCAGCCCTGCGGCTGGAGTTTGCCCAGTTCACGGCACCGCCCCGCACCAACACCCCCAAGCCCCAGCCCATGCTGCTACCTCTGCCTTTAACCTCCATCTTCATTCTCAGCACCTTCGCCTGGCTGACTCCCAGAAGTTTTCATAAGCAGCTCAGGTATCTACTGCTCCAGCAAGTCTCCACCAACAGAAAGAGCAGGCAGTGCTTCTCGAGTGTAATTTTAAAGTTTCCAGTAGCCATATTGTAAAAAAGTAAGAAGAAACTGATGGGGCTTCCCTGGGGCTTCCCTGGTGGTGCAGTGGTTTAGAGTCTGCCTGCTGATGCAGGGGACACGGGTTCGTGCCCCGGTCCGGGAAGATCCCACATGCCGCGGAGTGGCTGGGCCCGTGAGCCATGGCCGCTGAGCCTGCGTGTCCGGAGCCTGTGCTCCACAGCGGGAGAGGCTGCAACAGTGAGAGGCCCGCGTACCGCAAAAAAAAAAAAGAAGAAACTGATGAAATGAATTTTAATCATATATTTTATTTAACCAATGTACCCCAAATATTATCAATTTCAGCATGTAATTAATATTTTAAAATTATTAATGAAATGCTTTATATTCCTTTGTTTTCCTACTAAGTCTTCAAAACCCAGTGTTTATTCTCCTCTGATGACACGTCTCAGTTTGGACTAGTCACATGTAGCGCTCCATCACCAGATGTGGAGAGTAGCTACCACATTGGACATGACAGCACTACAGCTATCTTAGGAATCACTTAGGAATCACCTAGAGAGCTTAATGGAAACCTAGAACCCTGTACTAAGCTTCCAAATGTTCTGGTTCTGAGAAGGGTCTAATTCTGGAGGTGTGGGATGGAGAACCAGAAATGTTCATTCTCAGCAAGAAATCCAGGTTTCTGATGTATGTGTTCCTCAGGAAATGGGGGCTTAAGAGCTAGATGCATCGATTTTGGAGTTAGACCTACAGGGGTTTGTGTCCAGACTAACTAAGTTACAGCTGTGTGACTTGGGGACTTCACCTTTCTGGGTCTTGGTCTCCTCACCTGCAGAAAGAAACTCACGATACATACCTAGAGACCAGTGAGTATTAAGTAGACACTGCATTAAAAACATTCAGCTCAACACCTGGCACGTGTCTACCAGTGCCAGCTCCTACCTGTCTGAATGCACCCCACGCCCAGGCATGCCCACATGGTGGGCGAGACGTCCCTCCCCTGCTCCCCCTCTGAGCCTCTGCGTGCCTCCACCAGAGCCCACCACCCAAGCACACATTATCTGCTTGCTACTCTGTGTCCTCCACTGGACTGAGGACAGAAACTGGCTATCGCTCATTTCCACATCCCTCTGCCTCACACATGTGTTCAGTACACATTATTTTTTTTTTTTTTTAAGTTTTGGGACGGATTTGTGACTTATTTGTTGCATGACCTTGGTCAGTTAATTTTAATTAATTTATTTTTTTATCTTTGCTGTGTTGCGTCTTCATTTCTGTTCGAGGGCTTTCTCTAGTTGTGGCAAGCGGGGGCCACTCTTCATCGCGGTGCGCAGGCCTCTCACTATGGCGGCCTCTCTTGTTGCAGAGCACAGGCTCCAGACGTGCAGGCTCAGTAGTTGTGGCTCACAGGACTAGTTGCTCCGTGGCATGTGGGATCCTCCCAGACCAGGGCTCGAGCCCGTGTCCCCTGCATTAGCAGGCAGATTCTCAACTACTGCACCACCAGGGAAGCCCAGTACACATCATTTTTTAGGAACTAAACTTAATTTAATCAACTGCGTTTCCTATAGTGGAGTATAAAGTCTTTGCGTAAAAGTACCTCCAGTTCTCACGTAGAAAGGAAGTGTGTGAATACAGAGTGAGTGAAGCATTGTTCTAACACTCTTCCCTTTAAAGTCTGTCACAGAAAGCTTTGCCAAAGTGATCCACGGCTTGAAAGTGGGACACCTGACAGATCGTGTTATCCAGAGGAGCAAGAGGATGATTCTGGATACCCTGGGTGTTGGGTTCCTGGGAACCAGTACAGAAGTGTTCCAAAAAGCCAGGGAATACAGTAAAGTAAGAAGCTCAATGTCTACTTTGGAGCTAAAGCCAAGTGTGCACATGCGCCTTTTTGTGAGGTGTACCCCGAAGCGCGCCCAGGGACGTGCGTTTGTTTTCTACTGCCCTACTCTTCATTTTAGAGATAGTGCTTGGTGTATATAGCATTGTTGTATATAGTTTTATGCTTTTCTATGCTTTATTACCTGAGTCTTAATATTCACCCACATCCTTTACTAAGTCACTATCTTAAGACCAGTCTTAATCTTAAGGCTAGCAAAATCTCAAAGTTGATTACTAGTCTGACTGAAAGCACATTTTTACCTGAGAGTCTTAGCAGCCATAGCCCCAGCCCATTTGTTCATGCAAAGACTTCAAGATTCTCTGGAGAAAAGCCTGGGCCAGCACCCTGAGCAGAGAGTAGGTGATTACATGAGAGAGGTAGCATCCACTCTCCAAAGAACATGCTTGGTCTATAGACGATGAGTCCACCTTTCCTAGTATTTATCCTCCGGGAGTAAATAAGAGTAAATTCAGACTTCATTCCTTGGTGCACTATGGATCACAGTCTGGGACTGAGCAACAGCTTCTCCTCTCCCTTCCACAGAAAAAGTTATATATTCTTCTACAAGGAAGAAAGAAATCCAATGACTAGGGCTTCAGTCTAGCACAAAGGGCTCAATAAGAAGTATTAAAGTAACACCTCCAAACATGAAGAACAACTCTTGAAATGGTGACTTGGCATGTTGGGTTCACACTCTGTATCACTGATTGATACTCTTTTGTTTCAGATCTATAGTTCCAATGTATCCAGCACTGTTTGGGGCCAGCCAGACTTCAGGCTACCACCGACATATGCTGCTTTCGTTAACGGTGTGGCTGTAAGGAGATTTCCATGTCTTTGTAACTGTTCAACAATCAGAACAACTTCAGGGCCAGAAAACATCTCAGAAATTGCCCAGTTTCCATATCTTACTGATGAGATCACTGAAGTTCAGAGAGGTGAAGTGGCCTGCCCTCTCTCCTTGTAGTAATTTCAGTTTTCACGTTTTTACAGTGAATTGATGCTTTTCAAACAAATTGTGAAGTAGAGGAAATAAGAAGGAAGTATTCAGATAAAAATGCCCCTAAGGTATCTCAACTCTAAACTAAATATCCAGACTCAGTTCCTTGTCAGTTCTTTCTGTGGTGGGCAGTATCAGCTTCTATCCAGTAACCAGCCTTTCATTCATTCATTCATTCAACAGATACTTATTGAGAAAGGAACAATGGCCATAAGGTGTCTACATTTTCTGAAGCGAAAATCAGCACTTCTCATCTGACAATTTTTATGCTTTTTCTGTGTGTCACGGGCAGTCTAAAAGATATAATTCAGACATGAATCTGTTGGGATTTCTGAGATATTTTTATGGTTTATGGGACAGTAGTTCAGAATATTGAAAGTCAAACCTAATGGTGCATCCCGAAGTAAGCATCCAGTAAGTAAGCAGTGGGAAAGGCACCAGCCACAACTAGCAGACAAAAACCTATCTTTAAATGAACTTCTGGTTATTACTATTTCGTATAAGGAAAAACCAAATGATTTTAAAATATAGCTTAATAGTTAAACTGGGTTCAAGAGTTCTTGCAACTTCTCCATAAGTTTGAAATTATTTATAATAAAAGCGTTCAAAAAATATGGTCTGATGTGGAATAAATGACATTAAACTTTTCATGTGACTTGTTTGAAAGGTGGAAGAGGGAGGGAGGGAGGAACAGCCACCTAATTCTACAGTTTTGTTTGTAAGGTAGATAAAGATCTTTCCAAGGGCTGTGGCACCTGAGTAAGAGCCAAGCTCCCTGCGGTTCACTAGCTGCTCCCCAAGGTCGCACCTGATCTGGACAGAGGACAGCCTGTCTAGTGCCAAGTCATGTGATTAAGAATAGCAGCCAGGGCTTCCCTGGTGGCGCAGTGGTTGAGAGTCCGCCTGCCGATGCAGGGGACACGGGTTCGTGCCCCGGTCCGGGTGGGTCCCACATGCCGCGGAGCGGCTGGGCCCGTGAGCCATGGCCGCTGAGCCTGTGCGTCCGGAGCCTGTGCTCCGCAGCGGGAGAGGCCACAACAGTGAGAGGCCCGCGTACCGCAAAAAAAAAAAAAAAAAAAAAAGAATCGCAGCCAGTTCATAGGTTTAATTTTCAGAGAATCAGATCTAAAAATCTCACATCAAACAAGGTTATTATTGAACTAAACCCTGACTGGTCCAAAAGTCATTGCATTCGTGGAAATACATTTAGGTTTTGGTTGTTGTTTATGTGTCTGTTCATATAGGTTCACTCAGTGGATTTTGATGACACGTGGTACCCTGCCACCCACCCTTCTGGAGCTGTCCTTCCTGTCCTCATGGCTTTGTCAGAAGCCCTGCCTCCAAGTCCAAAGTGTTCTGGCCTTGACCTGCTGCTGGCTTTCAACGTTGGTATTGAAGTGCAAGGCCGATTAATGCATTTCTCCAAGGAAGCCAAGGACATACCAAAGAGGTATGGAGAAACTGTGCCTCATCGTGAGGCGGCCACATTCCCCTTCATCTGTTAGTCGTTATCTCTGTAGATCTTTCTGGCATAGAGGTTGGCTCAGTTGAAGATGTTGATGTTAGTGCTGGCAGATAAGTCAACCCAACCAGTCACATATCAAACTGTACATCCATATACAAAGGTGTGACCTCAGAAGTATGAGTGAAAAGTCTCCTCTGGGTTTAGAGAGCCTATCAAGCAACGAGAACCATGCACTAAATTGGAGCCTCTCACCCCAGGATGATCATGTCATTCTGGCCTCTGTGGGTCCTGAATATCCCTCATCTCATCTCAAAGCAGAGTCTACTTTGGTATTTGCTAGGGTCCTTCAGACTAATGGGAACATTCAGAATATCCTAAACCCGACTGCTCAATCCACAGATCAAAACTGGTCAAACGCTGACTGTATCATATGGTTCAATCGAATATTTATTTTGCCCCTTGGTCCAGCCTGCTGGGGGAGGAATAAATCGGAATACTGAGTGAACTTTCACAGTTTCTACAAGGCCCTCAATTGCTACAGTTATTTACATAGGCTTTCGGCACTCAACAACTTTTGCCTTTTGGCCATAATTGCAAAAGTACCATTTATAAATAATTTACTGCCGGGCACTGTTGTAATCATGCGAATTCGTTCAAAACTCACAAAACCCTATGAAGTAGATACTATTATTATGACCGTTTTATATAAGAGAAAACAGATACAGAGAAGTCGAATAACTTTTCCAAAACTCACACAGCTAATAAGGGGAAGAGCTGAGATTTGAACCTAGGCATTAGGGCTGCTCCATTAGCTAAGCTCCTGACCACTGTGCTATACTGCCCCCTGGGGGCTGAGGTTTGTAAGTCTCCAACTCTTGTGTTTTTTGTTTTCCAGATTCCATCCCCCCTCAGTGGTGGGAACTTTGGGTAGTGCTGCTGCGGCATCTAAGTTTTTGGGGCTCAGCATGACAGAGTGCCAAGAGGCCCTGGCTATTGCTGTTTCTCATGCTGGGGCACCCATGGCGAATGCCGCCACTCAGACCAAGCCTCTTCACGTCGGCAATGCCGCCAGGCATGGGCTAGAAGCTGCTTTTCTGGCAATGCTGGGTCTCCAGGGAAACAAACAGGTCTTGGACATGGAGTCAGGGTTTGGGGCCTTCTATGCCAACTATGCCCCCCAAATCCTTCCAGACGTAGATTCACACACTTGGCTGCTGGACCAGCAGGATGTGGCCTTCAAGCTTTTCCCTGCCCATTTGGCCACACACTGGGTGGCAGACGCAGCTGCATCTGTGAGAAAACAGCTTGTAAGAGACACAGCCCTGCTTCCCACTGACCACATGGAGAGAATTGTGCTTAGAATTCCAGATGTCCAGTATGTGAACAGGCCCTTCCCAGACTCAGAGCATGAGGCCCGACACTCCTTCCAGTATGTGGCCTGCGCCATGCTGCTGGATGGTGCCATCACTGTCTCATCATTCCACAAACACCAGGTCAACAGGCCTCAGGTAAGAGAGTTGCTTGGTAAGGTAGAGCTGGAGCACCCTCAGGACAACCTACCAAATTTCAACACCCTCTACTGCGAGATAAGTGTTGCCCTCAAGGATGGAGCCATCTTCACAGGGTGCTCTGATACATTCTACGGTCACTGGAGGAAGCCTCTGAGCCAGAAAGACCTACAGGAAAAGTTCAGAGCCAATGCCTGCAGGATGCTGTCCTGCCACACTGTAGAAAGGCTTATAGAGATAGTAGAAAACCTAGAAGACCTGGAAGACTGCTCTGTGTTAACCACACTTCTGAAAGAACCCTCTCCACCAGAAATAGTTTCAAAATCTCTCTAGCATTTAACAGTTCCATCATGCAATCTCTCCTGAGGCTTAACAACATCTAAATGACTTTATATTGGGGAAAATTCAATGCTTTGCTTTACAGAGCAAGGGTCTGTTCTTGGTCTGCCTAGGAATAAATGCAGCATGCTGAAGAGAGTCCAGACACAGAACTGGATATACATGGAAGAAGTCTTGTCCTGTAAATTTTGCAAGACAGTTCTAGTTACCTATAGCAAGATAATGGTGCAAGAAACACAGAGAAATTTATTTTATAAGCATTCATAAGGCTGAAATTCAGGTCACCTGTGATTTGCTTAATCTTTTCAGAGGAGTTATTTATGAACTTCAAGAGCCTCAAGGCTTGAGAGGGATTTGAACTTCTGCATACAACTTGCTGACAGAAGAAGGGCTCTGGTCTGTTGTGCCACCAATGGACTTCTTACACTATGGCTTATCAGAAGCCCTTCACAATGGAGGGGATGCCACTGGGTTTAAAATAAGGTCTTCAGGGGTTCAAATCCTGCCTCTGCCATTGACTAGATGTGACCCTGGCCATGGTTCTGGATAACCCTCTACTTAAGTTTCTCTATCTTTAAAGCATAAATTAAAAATAGTCTAAAAAATAAAGCAGTTTGGCTCTAGAAGTCATGCTCTTAATCACTATAATATATAACCTTTAATTACAAAAAAATTTTTGAGACAAATATCATGGATGTAGAGTCTGAGATGTAATAAAGAATGACAGGGCTTCCCTGGTGGCGCAGTGGTTGGGAGTCCGCCTGCCGATGCAGGGGACACGGGTTCGTGCCCCAGTGTGGGAGGGTCCCACGTGCCGCGGAGCGGCTGGGCCCGTGGGCCATGGCCGCTGGGCCTGCGCGTCCGGAGCCTGTTGCTCCGCGACGGGAGAGGCCACAGCGAGAGGCCCGCGTACCGCAAAAAAAAAAAAAAAAAAAGAATGACAGCCAAAACATAGTATATATGTGGGTAGTCAGATATATATTAAACTGTATAAAGTAATAAAAATGTCTTGTGGGGTTAAAAACTGCAACATTAGTATCAAATACATATTATATATATATATATATATATATATATGCAGGGAGTTATTATAGTTAATGTATTCTAAATTCCTCATGTTGTTTAAGAAAAGGGCAACACTATTAACTCTAGACTTTGATTTGTAAGTATGTATGTTGACATTTCTAGGGTGACTATTATAAAACAGCAGTGGAACGTATCACTTCAGGTTAATAGAGAGAGAAATATGGAATTAGGAAAAAAAATAATCCAAAGAAAGGTAAGAAAGGAGGGGGAAAAGAAATATAGAAAAGGCAGGACAGAAAGCACAATATAAAATGATAGGAGGGACTTCCCTGGTTGCTCAGTGGTTAAGAATCCACCTGCCAATGCACGGGACATGGGTTCGACCCCTGGTCCGGAAATATCCCACATGCCGCAGAACAACTAAGCCCATGCACCGCGGCTGCTGAGCCTGTGCTCTAGAGCCTGCGAGCCACGACTACTGAGCCTATGTGTCACAACTACTGAGGCCCACGCGCCTAGAGCCTGTGCTCCACAAGAGAATCCACTGCAATGAGAAGCCTGCACACTGCAATGAAGAGTGGGCCCCACTTGCCACAACTAGAGGGAGCCCGCGCGCAGCAACAAAGACCAAACACAGCCAAAAAATAATAAATTAATTAAATAAATAAATTTATTTAAAAATAAATAAATTTTAAAAATGATAGGAAAAAATCCAAATATATGTATAATTATGAAGTGAGTAAATGAACTAAATGCTCCAGTTAAAAAATACAAAGACTATGAACACATTTTAAAATGTCTGTTTTATTAACACCTACTGTACGTATCACTAATTCATCCATTTTACATTTTATGAGTTTTAGTAAATGTATAGAGTTGTGCAAATATCACTGAAATCCAGTTTTAGAATACTTCTATCACTTCCAAACATTCCTCAGGCCTGTTTGCAATCAATTCCCAATCTCCAGCCCTCAGCAGCCAATGATCTGCTTTCTATCTCTATAGTTTTGTCTTTTCCAACATTTCATATAAATGGAATCATACAATATATCGTCTTATGTGTCTGGCTCTTTCACTTAGCATAATAGTTTTAAGATTTTTCCACATATGTATCAGTACTTTATTCCCTTTCATTGCCAAGTAGCATTCCATTGTATGGATATATCACATTTGTTTATCCATTAATTAGTTAAAGAGCGGCTGGATTGTTTCCAGTTTGGGGCTATTATGAATAATGCTTCTATGAACACACACAAACATGTCTTTCCATGGACGTATCTTTCCATTTCTCTCGGGTTGATTCCTAGGAATGGGAATGCTGAGTCATTTGGTAAGTACATGTTTAACTTTAGTAAAACCTGTTTTCTATAAAGTAGTTCTATCATGTTACATTTCCACCAGCAATGTACAATGGTTCCAGTTTCTCCTTATCCTCACCAACCTTTGGAATTATCAGTCTTTATAATTTTAGCCAGTCAAGTGTGTGTATAATGGTATCTCGTTGTGGTTTTAATTTGCATTTCCCTAATGACTAACTCTTGCCCATTTTTGCCTATTATTATAATTAGGTTGTCTTCTTATTGAGTTGTATGAGTTCATTTTATATTCTGGCCATAAATTCTTGAACAGATATCTCTTTTGCAAATATTTTCTCCTAGTCTGTGGCTTGTCTTACTGTGATTTAATGGTCTCTCTCTCTCTTTTTTTTTTTTTTTTTTTTTTTTTGCAGTACGCGGGCCTCTCACTGTCGTGGCCTCTCCCGTTGCGGAGCACAGGCTCCGGACGCGCAGGGTCAGCGGCCATGGCTCACAGGCCCAGCCGCTCTGCAGCATGTGGGATCTTCCCGGACCGGGGCACAAACCTGTGTCCCCTGCCTCGGCAGGTGGACTCTCAACCACTGCACCACCAGGGAAGCCCTAATGGTCTCTTTTGAAGGACAGAAGTTTTAAATTTTGTTCAAGTCCATTTTGCTATTTTTTAAAAAAAATTTTTGTTCCTACTTCTGGTGTTATTAGAAGGCTTTTTTTTTTTTTTTGGTCGTGCCATGTAGCATGTGGGATATTAGCCTCCCAACCAGGGATTGAACCCACACCTGCTGTATTGGAAGATTGGAGATTTAACCACTGGACAGCCAGGGAAGTCCCTAGAAGGCATCTTTAAAATCCAGTTATACACTTTATTCAAGACACACAAGGATGTAGAAAGGTTGAAAGTAAAAAATATAGGGGAAATGTGGATGGAATATTAACAAAAGAAAGCTAGAATAAATTAATATTAAGCAAAAAAGAATTATTAGAAAAGAGATAATAATGATAAATTCAAGTCACCAGGTAACTAAAATAATTCTAAACTTCCATACATCTAAATACTATTAAACTGCAAGGAGAAACAGATAAATCCAACACTATACTGAGAGAATTTTAACATTTCTCTCTTAGTAATTTATATTTCAAGGAAACCAAAAATAAATAGACTATATAAGATTTAAACACAATCAACATGTCTTATCTAATGGACATATAGAGGACTCTGTACTCAAAAACTACAGAATTCACAATATTTAAAAAATCTCACAGAACATTTACAAAAATTGACCATATACTTAGGCATAAAGCAAGTCTCAGCTTTTCAAAGCACTGGATCATCCAGATCATTTTCTCTAATCACAGTGTAATCAAGTTAAAAATCAAAATTAAAAAGACAATTAGAAAAGCCTGAAGTGTTTAGTAATAAACATTCCTCTAAATAACTCTTGGGTCACAAAAGAAATTACAGAGAAAATTATAAAACATTTAGAACTAACCAATAACAAAAATACCACATATCAAAATATATAGAATGTAGCAGAAGCACTGCTTAGAAATGGGTAGAATTTTTTACTGCTGGCTCTGTATTACATGGATTATATTGTTCCATAGGACACATCATGGTAACACTTATAAATTTGAACAAGGTTGATAAAAGAGGAGATAGAAGAGTTGGTTTCTACCATGACCTTGAGATTAAATTTAATTATCCTATCTTGATACATTTCAGAAGTTTCTAGGGTCAAGATCTGAGGGCCATTAATAATATCCTCAGATAACCCCTGTTATAAACAAGACAACAAACCCCAAATGGAGTTATGCTAAGCCCATATCCACCAAATCGAGACTAACTGAATTACACTTTTGGCTCTTCCAAAAATGGAATCTTGAACCAGCAAATCAGGAATCTCTGATCAGCACTAGTTAGGTAATCTGCCTGATAGACCCCTGCCATCCCCTAAGGAAAGGAACCTTGCAATAACCAATTTGTTGTTTGTTTGTTTCTTTGTTTTGCCTAGTGTAACTTCCTTGTTTCCACTCCCTTCTGCCTATAAAAGTCTTTCATTTTGCACAGCTCTTTAGATCCCCTTTCTACCTGCTAGATTGGGTACTGCATGATTCAAATCGATTTGTGCTCAACTAAACTCTTAAAAAAAATCTTAATAAGACTCAGTTTAACTTGTAACACCCCCAAAGCTTGCTTCGGACCAACAGCAGGTATTGGGGAAGACAGTCTCTCCTGAGGGGGACAACAGCACTCAAGGTGACCTTGATATCGGCTATTATGCCCACTGAGTTAACTGAAGGCAGGAGAAAATATGGGGGGCTATGGGTCTGTAGAGAGAGCTCAAGGGTCCTCTTCACTGACAACCCTGCACACCATCCACCCCCATCTTACCACATACAAATGATAGAGGAGAGAGAGAAAGAGAGAGATTGGCTCCCCACATTCTTTTCTAGATGATTCCTTTCAAAAAGCTAGGGCTACAGTGCTGGTGGAGACTTTGGATGGAATGAGAGAGTTAAAGCTGAGCTAGCGTCTCTTCCTTCCACGAGGCTGGGGAGCAAGGACAGCTTGTAAGCTATTCTATCCTGAGAAAGCCCAAGATGGGACTCCGGGAGCTCTGATCTGATGTCTAGGCATTGTGGCAGATGCTTGTTTCTTCCCTTCCTTTCCCTTGGGTACAGCAATGAAGGATGCAGCTCAGCCCACTGTTAGTGTGATAGGCCCTGTGTGTAGGCAAATGAGTCCTCCACATGGATCAGGCCAGACAGCCAGGGAGAAAATCCACCATGAGACTGAGACAAAGGCTCTAGCCCATAGAGAGAGGTTTATTCCAGCTCCCTCTCTGTATTTCTGCATCCTCAGCACATACTCATGACCTTGAGCCAAAGTGCCTCAGTCCCCAGGCATACCTTTGCCCACTCTGGGGACCCCTGGTGCTCTAGCATATATCTGGGGGATCCCCAAGACCAGGCACATATTCGGGTGCATGCCAAAAGAACTCATGGGGCTCTGCATATAGCTGTGCTCATGGTTAAGATTTACTATAGTGAAAGGATACAGGATCCACAAGAGAATAAGATACAGGCAGAGTCTGGAGAAACCCCTGCATAGGCTTTCAACGCTCCCTCCCTCCAGGTTGAGGAGGGAGGTGAATGTGTTCCTTTCTCCAGGAGAGAAAAGTTCAGTAAAATGTGTTCAATGCAAACACATGAGAGAATGCTCAACATCATAAATCATTAGAGAAATGCAAATCAAAACTACGATGAGATATCATCTCACACTAGTGAGAATGGCCATCAACAAAAAATCTAGAAACAATACATGCTGGAGAGGGTGTGGAGAAAAGGGAACCCTCTTGCACTGCTGATAGGAATGTGAATTGATACAGCCACTATGGAGAACAGTATGGAGATTCCTTAAAAAACTGCAAATAGAACTACCATATGACCCAGCAATCCCACTACTGGGCATATACCCTGAGAAAACCATAATTCAAAAAGAGTCATGTACCAAAATGTTCATTGCAGCTCTATTTACAATAGCCAGGAGATGGAAACCACCTAAGTGTCCATCATCGGATGAATTGATAAAGAAGATGTGGCACATATATACAATGGAATATTACTCAGCCATAAAAAGAAACGAAATTGAGCTATTTGTAGTGAGGTGGATGGACCTAGAGTCTGTCATACAGAGTGAAGTAAGTCAGAAAGAGAAAAAGAAATACCGTATGCTAACACATATATATGGAATTAAAGTAAAAAAGAAAAAATGTCATGAAGAACCTAGGGGTAAGACAGGAATAAAGACACAGACCTACTAGAGGATGGACTTGAGGATATGGGGAGGGGGAAGGGTAAGCTGTGACAAAGTGAGAGAGTGGCATGGACATATATACACTACCAAACGTAAAATAGATAGCTAGTGGGAAGCAGCCGCATAGCACAGGGAGATCAGCTCGGTGCTTTGTGACCACCTAAAGGGGTAGGATAGGGAGGGTGGGAGGGAGGGAGACGCAAGAGGGAAGAGATATGGGAACATATGTATGTGTATAACTGACTCACTTTGTTATAAAGCAGAAACTAACACACCATTGTAAAGCAATTATACTCAAATGAAGATGTAAAAAAAAAAAAATGTGTTCAATGTTCCTGCCCTGGGAAGAGACTTACCACCCAAGGTTTTTATAAGCAGCTGGTCAGGAAGGCACCCTCTGCCCAGCAACAATGATAATTCCAAACTCCAAGAAGGAAAGCAGGTGTTCAGCATAATTCATATTGTTTGCACCGTCTAGGCAAAGTGGATCATTTTTATCAGTTAGGGAGTGGGTCAAGTGCCAAGTTCCCAGATGCCAGCCAAGTACCAACCCTGTAAAGAGGTCCTAATTAAGATAGTAGCCTCCAGCCTGCTATGTTCTCTCTTTTCTGCACATTTTGTCCCATCCTGAAATGCCTTCCATTCCTGAACCCTGTGGCTTTGTAGGGTAGAATAATGATACAGAAAAACTGGACATTGCCTCCACTTGAAGAACTGTCTCTGCCCTGTAGCACTTGAGGTCTATAAACGGTGTGTTTTATCATTGCATTAACTAAAACTGATATCTCCAGTAGGCTTAGAGCTGCCACAGACCAAAGAGCTGTAATCATTTTAACCCAGGCATTTAAAATGAGAATGTGAGTTTAAAGGGAATTTTTATATGTTATAACAAATTTACTTTGAAGTCCTATCTAAAAACTATCTCAGACAGACAGATAAGTCCTGTACGAAAACTGGGACCGCCTTAAGGTCTGTGATAGTTTATGTAGGGGAACCTCTTTGGGGATGTGAAGTAAATGGTGGGTGTCCATTCAATTCAACAAATGTGTACTGAACGCTTAATATGTGCCAGAGGATGTTCTTGGCGCAGGTGATTAGAGCAGTGAACAAAATAGCAGTGAACAAAAACCCCTTACAACCATGAGCTTACAACCTAGAGTGAGTACAGAGACAAGCAACAGGACAAAGAAAGTGCTCTGTATCTCTTCTGGGCCAGCTGTGCTTCCTTCATTCCTCCCCTGGTGGGAATGTGAGTTTCTGGAGCCTGAGCTGGGTTCAGGGACCAGGGAGCCCAATGCATGTGAGTGAATAGCCCCAGTTCTTCCTGGGAGAATATAGTCTGTGACAACAAAGGAACTGTAGGGGTGTATCTTCCTTGTCAATTCTGGCAGGACTGCCCTGCATGGAGCAAAGCTACAGGGAACTGAAGGAAGGAGGAAACATCACGACCAGACGCACTGTTTTCCTTCCAGGAGAGCTGCACACGTGTGTGCGGGCACCCACCATGGTGTGGGGTCTCTTCCCACCACTGAAATCTATCTGCAGCACTGCAGTTTTTATTATGCACTAGTGAAATTGCCCTATTATTCCTCTCTTCTCCTACCCTACGTTTTACAAAGTAGCTTAGTGATAGTTCACAGAAAGTGACCATTCAAAAGGCATCCAAAGCAGGTGTTTCAGAAGACACTACTCTGGCTCCTGATGAAACCCTGCCCAGCAGCTGACAGCTGCACAGCACATTAAAAGAATGTATGATGCTTCAAGTGTCATGGCTTTATCTGAATCAGACAGAACAGAATAAATACCTTCAGAGAAATAATGAAAATTTGTCTAGTCGCCAAGTTCAGTTGCTAATGCAGATATCTACACTCAGATATCGTTGTCTCACTTAAAAAATTCTCCCTGCTCTTTGTTGGAGTTAATTCTAAAATCAAGTCAACCCACTCCAGTTACGTCTGGTGCCCACATAGAAGCCAACCTGGTGGTTCAGTAAAAAGCCTTTGCAATGGCCCAATGACCAACTGTTTAAAACACGGCATAAAAGTATTGCTTCCGACTTTAACAAATGAAAAATAAAAATGACAAGGTGCTTGTCTAGAAACCACGGATATCTGGATAATTCAATGACAGTTATTTCATCGTTGAGTCACGATCCCATTGAAAGCACCTATCAAGTGGTAAAATGTATAATTCAATTGGTTGGAGCTCAACTATTTTTACTTGAACAATTTCTTCCAAAGACTGTGAAGTATCACTTTTCAAATACATTATAAAGCGCTCCCCACATCATCTTCCCCATTCCATCACGATTTTCACGCGAGGGGCCATGCCACGAAGGCACATGTCTGCACCATCTCGCTGGTAGTATCCTGGCAGGATTCCCTCACATCCCCATAGCTGTGTTTGCATCTAGGCTTCTGGGTGGCAGTGGCTGGGTCTGCATCAGCAAACCTATCAGAAGAGGAGCTCTAACTGAGGGGGAGAAAATGTTTCTTAGGCACCTGACAGCATGACTGTGAAGAGAGTTAAAATTATCAGCTCACACCAGCCTCTCAAACACTACAATATTTGGAACAAAAGCTCACAAGCACTGTGCACATAAGAAATCTGTTCCAACATGAGGCTTCATTGAAATACCCAGTTAGTAAGAGAAAGGAAGGCTATATGGACTAGGGTCAAGAGGAAATAATTCAAGTAAGCACAATTGGATCCATGTAGCTGAATGACATCATACAAGAGAACTGCTACATTGAAACTGTTTCCTTACAGACTAAGCCAGAGTATTTTGTAAGAATACATCTTCTCAATGGTTCAATGCCACCTGGTCTTATCACTTTAAACCACAGCCCCTTGCCATGGCCGCCCCGACCTTAAGGCCAATCGCCAAATCCTGTAGCCCCATCATGAAAGATACTTTGTTAAGCTACTAGAAAAGCAGTCACACATATTCATCTGGAAGAAGGGAAACAGGAGAGTGCTTACGTGATGGGAAGCTTTTCATCCTTTTCTTCTCCATCCACAATATTATCCTGACCCACTGTGACTTCACAAGCAGGAAGGTTTCAGCTGCCAGCACAGGGAAAGGCAGCACCAGCTCGTGGGCTTCTTAGTGCAGCGGAAGGGTTGAAATGTCCTTTACAGAACTGTTGACAATGCAGCTCTGGGTCACCCCAAAACCACCTGCAAAGACAGGGGGCCTGGGATTATTTGAGGCAGAACCTATGATCAATTAATTTTTAAGCAAAGAATTAAGGCATATAAGAGCAATAACACGTGAATCAAATGGCAGAAGAGCATTTCTTTAAAGTCTTCTGGAGTTGGTAATGACTTTGATTAATTCATTAACTTAGTTTTTAAAAAAATATTTATTTATGTATTTATTTGCCTGCACCGGGTCTCAGTTGCGGCATGCAGGATCTTCGTTGCAGCATGCAAACTCTTAGTTGTGGCATGTGGGATCTAGTTCCCTGACCAGGGATCGAAGCCGGGCCGCCTGCATTGGGAGCCCAGAGTCTTAGCCACTGGACCACGAGGGAGGTCCCTCATTAACTTGGTTTTAAAGTCAGGATAGCAATCTATATTTGTCAAAGTGGCTCAGAGATGTTTTTGTAAAAGTTGGTGCAAAATGCTAGAACACAGACCTAATCATTAGGGCTTCAGTGTAGCCCTTGTAGCAGGTGGACTTTATAGACAGACATAAAGGGTTTATATTAACCTAATAATAATAAAAATAATAAACATTTTGCATCAACAGTAGGAAATTCTGAATCGCAAGCCGGAATACCCATCATGATGCTAATTTTTGCTAAATATTTCAAGTTTGGTACAAAGTAGAACTATATATATTTTTAAAGCATTTGAGATAATTTCATTTCTCCTAAAAACAAAAACCTCTTTTTATGTGCTAGAATAAAAGAGTTTTTTAAAAACAGCAGTAATTTTTTTATTGATTTACAAGTAATACTGTCTTAGATGTGAACACACTAATTTTAGCATCAGACCTGCCAGGCAGTAATCTTTATAAAGTTGTCTTAGGGCAAACCTATTTGCAATGGAAGAAAAGAATAAATTGTCAAAACACCAGCAGCTCAAATACGATAATTTCCCTCACCCTCCCTGGGGTTTTGTAAATAGATATTTAAATTTGTTTATACATAATAAACTTGGTGTACACATAATGTGTAGCAAGTCTCCAAAGATGGCGTCCCAGTATCCATGCCTCCCAATGTTCATGCCCTTTTATAGTCTCCCCTCCTTGAATCTGGTCTCACTTTTAATCAATAGAATGTAGCAGAAATGATGCTGAGGAACTCCTGTGGTTTGATAGTAAGAGGAAAGCCTGGTTCTCTTGGAATGTTTGTTCTGAGCGATGCCAGCTCTCACATGAGCAACTTAAGCACCTGAGGTCTATGGGTTATAAGGAAGCCCAAGACTCCCACGTGGCCACACGCCAGCCAATCCCAGCTCAGGCACCAGACATGGGAGTGAAGACACCATTGTGGTGTTTTGCAGCCTCAGCTACTACCCGACTGCACCTGCGTGAGAGATCTTAAGCAAACCCAGCTAAGCCCAGTCAACCTACAGAAACAGGAAAGATGATAAATTACTGTTTAATCCACTAACTTTTGGTGCTGTTTTTTACACAGCAATAGATATCTGGAATACTGTAAAGGAGCAGTAAGCAACCAATTTAGATAGATAAGTATACAAATATTAGGGTTAGGAGCAACACACTCCTAATCTAAAACAATGACCCCCAGTTCTCACTGTGGGACATCTCCAAATTGCCTCCCAAAATATCAAGAATATTGTGAAGGTTTAAAATAATCTTAGGGGCTTCCCTGGTGGCGCAGTGGTTGAGAGTCCGCCTGACGATGCAGGGCACGCAGGTTCATGCCCCGGTCCAAGAAGATCCCACATGCTGCGGAGCGGCTGGGCCCGTGAGCCATGGCCGCTGAGCCTGCGCGTCCGGAGCCTGTGCTCTGCAACGGGAGTGGCCACAACAGTGAGAGGCCCACGTACCGCAAAAGAATAAAAAAATAAAATAAAATAATCTTAAAACTGATTTTAGCTGTTGAGTTTGAAAAAGAAATATATAACAGATAGCTCCTTATGAAGGGGACTCAATTAAAAGAAATCAGAAATATCTAAGACAGTTATAGTTGTAAATCAATCTTTTATTTTAAAAGATGGAGTCACCTATTTATAATGATTCCTGCACAGAAAAGGTCCAGAAACAGACAGTCCTCCACTGTGATTCCCAGAGCCCAAATGTGGGCCACACTTCACGTGCCACCTGTCACCTAGGAGCTGAATCAGAATTGCAGTGTACCAAGATCTCCAGGTGATTCATATACTCATTAGGTATAGATTTGGTGGCTCCCAAACTTGCTTGCATATAAAAATCATCCGGGAATCTTAATTCCAAAATCCAGGCCCTAAGGCCACAGGCCTTGATGTGTTTTTTTTTTTTTTTTTTTTTTTTTTTTTTTTTTTGCTGTACGCGGGCCTCTCACTGTTGTGGCCTCTCCCGTTGCAGAGCACAGGCTCCGGACGCGCAGGCTCAGCAGCCATGGCTCACAGGCCCAGCCGCCCTGCAGCATGTGGGATCTTCCCGGACCGGGGCACGAACCCGTGTCCCCCGTATCGGCAGGCGGACTCTCAACCACTGCGCCACCAGGGAAGCCCGCCTTGATGGTTTTGAAGCCCATCAGGTAAGTTCAGGTGCAGCCATGCCTGAGAACCACTGGCCACTCTAGGTAGAGCACTGGTTCTCAAACTCAGCCACATAGTAGAATCACCTGGGGAGCAGCAAAAACCACTAATGTCTGTTTCTACCCTCAGAGTCCTATGTAACTGGTCTCAGGTGTTACCTGGGCATTGGGAGGTTTTAAAAATTCTCCAAGTGTTTCTCATGTGCTGCAGACCCAGAGCCTGGAACAGAGGTTCAAAATGGTAGCTGAGCCTGCACCACTCTTTCAGGAAGACAGTTTGGAAGTCAGGGAGCATTAATAAAAATGAACAGTTGGCCTCACAGTTTTCAGCTCACTCACCAGGTATCCTGACTGCATCAAGCTTGCTGAAGTTCAGGTCTGCCAAGTCTTGTGCATCCCCATGGGCCCTCCTGGCACTTTCCTCCGGCATATTTCTCTTTCTCTTCTGTTGGGCTCTCTTCCAAGTGATTAATAACATGCATCTGCTCAACATTAGGAGCAAATATCTTCACCTTCAAAAACAGAAATAAAAACAAATGATGTCATTACCTCGATGAAAACAAGCAAGCAAATCAATCTCAGATCCTAAACCAGAAAGGAAAGTCAGAAAACTACTAAGTAATTCTGTGTGTCTTCACGGCCAACACCAACTGCAAATATTACAGGTCAACTGCAAGGGAGAAATTGCAGGGGATTTCTAGAGGAAAAAAAAAATAGAGCTATAAATCAGCTTCCAGAAAGGAAGCCGAACAGAAAGAGGTTGGTTGCCTGTATTGTGTGTGAGTGTGTGTGTGTGTAGTTAAAGCATATATATATGCTTTTTTTTAATTAATTAATTTATTTTTGGCTGTGTTGGGTCTTCGTTTCTGTGCGAGGGCTTTCTCCAGTTGCGGCGAGCAGAGGCCACTCTTCATCACGGTGCACGGGCCTCTCACTGTCACGGCCTCTCCCTTTGTGGAGCACAGGCTCCGGACGCGCAGGCTCAGTAGTTGTGGCTCACGGGCTTAGTTGCTCCGCGGCATGTGGGATCTTCCCAGACCAGGGCTTGAACCCGTGTCCCCTGCATTGGCAGGCAGACTCTCAACCACTGCGCCACCAGGGAAGCCCTACGCTTTTTAAACAGATGGATGAAAATATCCAATTTGACAGACAGGAACATATAGGGCTGCAAAACATGGGAGAATTGATTAAATCAGCCCTTGAAATATTTCCAAAGCAGTGATTCTAAACCCTGGCTGCATATTAGAATCCCCTGGGGTGTTTGAGGCCAAATAGACCACTTACATGGGAATCTTTGGGAGTAAAGCACTAACCTGGGCAATGGTATGTCTTAAACCTCCCCAGGTGATTCCATCATTTGCCAGGTTGGCAATCCAGGATCTAAAGCAAGTAAGATATAAAACTCACAACCTCAGGGCTCTGAGTTAAAATCCCAGGGCTTTTAATACCAAGAGCCCAAAGCAGATTTGGAAGCTCTCACTTGCCCCACTTCTATGCATCTAGCCTCACCAAACTCTGGATTAACACCCACCCTGGCCTGCCATCAGAAACGCTTGGATGGGGAGGGAATCACTGCAGTTCCCTTGCCCCCAGCCCTTAAATCCTGCAGGGGCACTGATGTGGGGAGACATGAGAATTTGGAGGTTCAGGGCAGGCACCTGTATACTGGGGGACAGCCTTTGAGTCATACCTTCTTCACTGCCTTCTTCTCTACTCTCAGGCTTGAGGTCCAGTTCTTCTGGAGGTGGACAGGTCTGGTCTGAGTCAAATGTCCCCTGACTCTGAGAAGGCATCACTAGGGCTAGAAAGCATAAGGTCATGAGTCTCAGCCTTCCGTTACTAAACTTTGTATTTGATTAAAATTTATATTAATATTCTAAACATGCTCTCTGCTCCATAGTTTTGTTTTTACAAAATTGAGTAATATCTCCTATCTTTGATATATGTGAGAGAGATTCTAAACACATATATATCCCATTATTTGTGAAAAGACTTAGAACATTCTGAAGGGAAAGACAGATGCAAACAAACATGAACTTTTTTTTTTGTGTGTGTGTGTGTGTGTGTGTGTGTGTGTGTGTGTGTGTGTGGTACACGGGCCTCTCACTGTTGTGGCCTCTCCCGTTGCGGAGCACAGGCTCCGGACACGCAGGCTCAGCGGCCATGGCTCACGGGCCCAGCCGCTCTGCGGCATGTGGGACCTTCCCGGACCGGGGCACGAACCCGCGTCCCCTGCATCGGCAGGCAGACTCTCAACCACTGCGCCACCAGGGAAGCCCTGAACTGGTTTTTAAACCAATAATTCTGGAAACAGATTGGTCTGCAGTTGCTTCATAGAATTAATTGGATCCCCCAGCCCAAGGTGGAGGTGAAGGTCAAACATACTTTCACCACTAGGGTGTCCCTTGGACCCTTTAACAAAGTGTTGCATTGTAATCAAGAGTAAACAAGTCCTCGGGCTTCCCTGGTGGCGCAGTGGTTGAGAGTCCGCCTGCTGATGCAGGGGACATGGGTTCGTGCCCCAGTCTGGGAAGATCCCACATGCCACGGAGCGGCTAGGCCCGTGAGCCATGGCCGCTGAGCCTGCGCGTCCAGAGCCTGTGCTCCGCAACAGGAGAGGCCACAACAGTGAGAGGCCCACGTACCGCAAAAAGAATAAAAAGAAAAGAAAAACAGTAAACAAGTCCCCAAAACCAAACAACCCAATCCAAAAATGGGAAGAAGACCTAAGTAGACATTTCTCCAAAGCAGACATGCAGATGGCCAAATGGCACATGGAAAGATGTTTGACATCACTAATTATTAGAGAAATGCAAATCAAAACTACAATGGGGTATCACCTCCCACCAGTCAGAATGGCCATCATTAAAAAGTCTACAGAGAAAACTTCAAAATAGAGGAGTAAGACGTGGAGACCACCTTCCTCCCCACAGCTACATCAAAAATACATCTAAATGTGGAACAGCTCCTACAGAACACCTACTGAACGCTGGCAGAAGACCTCAGACCTCCCAAAAGGCAAGAAACTCCCTCACGTACCTGCATAGGGCAAAAGAAAAAAGGAAAAACAGAGACAAAAGAATAGGGACGGGGCCTGCACCAGTGGGAGGGAGCTGTGAAGGAGAAAAGGTTTCCACACACTAGGAAGCCCCTTCGCAGGCGGAGACTGCAGGTGGCGGAGCGGGAAGCTTCGGAGCCACGGAGGACAGCACAACAACAGGGGTGTAGAGGGCAAAGCACAGAGATTCCCGCACAGAAGATCGGTGCCGACCAGCACTCACCAGCCCGAGAGGCTTGTTTGCTCACCCGCGGGGCCGGGCTGGTGGGGGGCGGTGCTGGGAGCTGAGGCTCGGGCTTCGGAGGTCAGATCCCAGGGAGAGGACTGGCGGCGTGAACACAGCCTGAAGGGGGCTAGTACGCCACAGCTAGCCGGGAGGGAGTCCAGGAAAAAGTCTGGAACTGCCTAAGAGGCAAGAGACCATTGTTTTGGAGTGCGCAAGGAGAGGGGATTCAGAGCACTGCCGCGAGCCATGGCTATCAGCGCAGACAACAGAGACGGGCATGAGACGCTAAGGCTGCTGCTGCAGCCACCAAGAAGCCTGTGTGAAACACAGGTCACTATCCACACTTCCCCTCCCGGGAGCCTGTGCAGCCCGCCACTGCCAGGGTCCCATGATCCAGGAACAACTTCCCGGGAGAACACACGGCGCGCCTCAGGCTGGTGCGACGTCATGCCGACCTCTGCTGCTACAGGCTCGCCCCGCATTCCGTACCCCTCCCTCCCCCTGGCCTGAGTGAGCCAGAGCCCCCGAAGCAGCTGCTCCTTTAACCCCGTCCTGTCTGCTTGAAAAACAGACGCCCTCAGGCGACCTACAAACAGACGCAGGGTCAAATACAAAGCTGAACCCCAGGAGCTGTGAGAACAAAGAAGAGAAAGGGAAATCTCTCCCAGCAGCGTCAGAAGCAGCGGATTAAAGCTCCACAATCAACTTGATGTACCTGCATCTGTGGAATACCTGAGTAGACAACGAATCATCCCAAAATTGAAGCAGTGGACTTTGGGAGCAACTGTAGACTTGGGGTTTGCTTTCTGCCTCTAATATTTTCCTGGTTTTATGTTTATCTTAGTATAGTAGTTAGAGCTTATTCACATTGGTAGATTTGTTTATTGATCTGGTTGCTCTCTTCCTTTTTTTTTTATATACATATATATATTTTTCTTTTTCTCCCTTTGTGCGTGTGTATGTGTATGCTTCCTTGTGTGATTTTGTCTGTACAGCTTTGCTTTTACCATTTGTCCTAGGGTTCTGTCTGTCCATGTTTTTTGTTTGTTTTTAGTATAATTCTTAGCACTTTTTATCATTGGTGGATTTGTTTTGGTTTGGTTGCTGTCTTTCTTTTATTTCTTATTACTTTCTTATTGTTCATTATTTTCTTATTTTTTAATGTAATTATTTTATTTTTTTCTTTCTTTCTTTCTTTTTCCTCCCTTTTCTTCTGAGCCATGTGGCTGACACAGCCTTGGTGCTCCAGCTGGGTGTCAGGCCTGAGCCTCTGAGGTGGGAGAGCCGAGTTCAGGACATTGGTCCACCAGAAACCTCCCAGCTCCACATAAAATCAAATGGCGAAAGCTCTCCCAGAGATCTCCATATCAACACTAAGACCCAGCTCCACTCAACAACCAGCAAGCTACAGTGCTGGACACCCTATGGCAAACAACTAGCAAGACAGGACAACAACCCCACCCATTAGCAGAGACGCTGCCTAAGACAATAATAAGTTCACAGACACCCAAAAACACAGCACTAGACACGGTACTGCCCACCAAAAAGACAAGATTCAGCCTCATCCAGCAGAACACAGGCACCAGTCCCCTCCATCAGGAAGCCTACACAACGCACTGAACCAACCTTACCCACTGGGGGCAGATACCAAAAACAACGGCAACTATGAACCTGCAACCTGCAGAAAGGAGACTCCAAACACAGTAAGTTTAACAAAATGAGAAGACAGAGAAGTACACAGCAGACGAAGGAGCATGGTAAAAACCCACCAGACCAAATAAATGAAGAGGAAACAGTGGGTCTACCTGAAAAAGAATTCAGAGTAATGATAGTAAAGATGATCCAACATCTTGGAAATAGAATAGAGAAAATACAAGAAATGTTTAACAAGGAACTAGAAGAACTAAAGAGCAAACAAACAATGAGGAACAACACAATAAATGAAATTAAAAATTCTCTAGGGCTTCCCTGGTGGCGCAGTAGTTGAGAGTCCGCCTGCCAATGCAGGGGACATGGGTTCATGACCCGGTCCGGGAGGATCCCACATGCTGTGGAGCGGCTAGGCCCGTGAGCCATGGCCGCTGAGCCTGTGCGTCCAGAGCCTGTGCTCCACAACGGGAGAGGCCATAACAGTGAGAGGCCCGCATACCATAAAAAAAAAAAAAAAATTCTCTAGAAGGAATCAATAGCAGAATAACTGAGGCAGAGGAACGGATAAGTGACTTGGAAAATAAAATAGTGGAAATGACTACTACAGAGCAGAATAAAGAAAAAAGAATGAAAAGAATTGATGACAGTCTAAGAGCCCTCTGGGACAACATTAAATGCACCAACATTCGAATTATAGGGGTCCCAGAAGAAGAAGAGAAAAAGAAAGGGTCTGAGAAAATATATGAAGAGATTATAGTTGAAAACTTCCCTAATATGGGAAAGGAAATTGTCAATCAAGTCCAGGAAGCACAGAGAGTCCCATACAGGATAAATCCAAGGAAAAACACACCAAAACACATATTAATCAAACTATCAAAAATTAAATACAGAGAAAAAAAATTAAAAGCAGCAAGGGAAAAGCAACAAATAACATACAAGGGAATCTCCATAAGGTTAACAGCTGATATTTCAGCAGAAACTCTGCAAGCCAGAAGGGAGTGGCAGGACATATTTAAAGTGATGAGAAAGAAAAACCTACAACCAAGATTACTCTAACCAGTAAGAATCTCATTCATATTCGATGGAGAACTTAAAACCTTTACAGACAAGCAAAACCTAAGAGAATTCAGCACCACCAAACCAGCTTTACAACAAATACTAAAGGAACATCTCTAGGCAGGAAACACAGGAGAAAGAAAAGACCTACAATAACAAACGCAAAACTAAGAAATTAAGAAAATGGTAATAGGAACACACATATCGATAACCACCTTATATGTAAATGGATTAAATGCTCTAACCAAAAGGCACAGACTGGCTGAATGGATACAAAAGGAAGACCCATATATATGCTGTCTACAAGAGACCCACTTCAGATTTATGGACACATATAGACTGAAAGTGAGGGGATGGAAAAAGATATTCCATGCAAATGGAAATCAAAAGAAAGCTGGAGTAGCAATTTTCATATCAGACAAAATAGACTTTAAAATAAAGACTATTACAAGACACAAAGAAGGACACTACATAATGATCAAGGGATCAATCCAAGAAGAAGATATAACAATTGCAAATATTTACACACCCAACACAGAAGCACCTCAGTACTTAAGGCAAATGCTAACAGCCATAAAAGGGGAAATCGACAGTAACACAATCATAGTAGGGGACTTTAACACCCCACTTTCACCAATGGAAAGATCATCCAAAATGAAAATAAATAAGGAAACACAAGCTTTAAATGATACATTAAACAGATGGACTTAATTGATATTTATAGGACATACAATCCAAAAACAACAGAATACACTTTGTTGTCAAGTGCTCATGGAACATTCTCCAGGATAGATCATATCTTGGGTCACAAATCAAGCCTTGGTAAATTTAAGAACATTGAAATTGTATCAAGTATCTTTTCCGACCACAACACTATGAGACTAGATATCAATTATAGGAAAAAATCTGTAAAAAACACAAACACATGGAGGCTAAACAATACACTACTAAATAACCAAGAGATCACTGAGGAAATCAAGAAATACCTAGAAACAAATAATGAAAACAGGGTGACCCAAAACCTATGGGATGCAGCAAAAGCAGTTTAAGAGGGAAGTTTATAGCAATACAATCCTACCTCAAGAAACAAGAAACATCTCAAATAAACAACCTAACCTTACACCTAAAGCAATTAGAGAAAGAACAAAAACCCCCCAAAATTAGCAGAAGGAGAGAAATCATAAAGATCAGATCAGAAATAAACGAAAAGGAAATGAAGGAAACAATAGCAAAGATCAATAAAACTGAAAGCTGGTTCTTTGAGAAGATAACCAAAACTGATAAACCATTAGC
This sequence comes from Phocoena sinus, assembly GCF_008692025.1. Taxonomy (NCBI): domain Eukaryota; kingdom Metazoa; phylum Chordata; class Mammalia; order Artiodactyla; family Phocoenidae; genus Phocoena; species Phocoena sinus. The sequence goes on from NC_045780.1 coordinate 50,890,275, forward strand.
CAGACTCATCAAGAAAAAAAGGGAGAAAACTCAAATCAATAGAATTAGATATGAAAAAGTAGAAGTAACAATTGACACTGCAGAAATACAAAAGATCATGAGAGATTACCATATGATAATCTCAATAGATGCAGAAAAAGCTTTTGACAAAATTCAACACCCATTTATGATAAAAACTCTCCAGAAAGTAGGCATAGAGGGAACTTACCTCAACATAATAAAGGCCATATATGACAAACCCACAGCCAACATCATTCTCAATGGTGAAAAACTGAAACCATTTCCTCTAAGATCAGGAACAAGACAAGGTTGCCCACTCTCACCACTATTATTCAACAGAGTTTTGGAAGTTTTAGCCACAGCAGTCAGAGAAGAAAAAGAAATAAAAGGAATCCAAATCAGAAAAGAAGAAGTAAAACTGTCACTGTTTCCAGATGACATGATACTATACATAGAGAATTCCAAAGACGCTACCAGGAAACTACTAGAGCTATGAATTTGGTAAAGTAGCAGGATACAAAGTTAATGCACACCAATCTCTTCCATTCCTATACACTAATGATGAAAAATCTGAAAGAGAAATTAAGGAAACACCCCCATTTACCTCTGCAACAACAACAAAAAAATACCTAGGATTGAACCTATCAAAGGAGACAAAAGACCTGTATGCAGAAAACTATAAGACACTGATGAAAGAAATTAAACATGATACAAACAGATGGAGAGATATACCATGTTCTTGGATTGGAAGAATCAACATTGTGAAAATGACTCTACTACCCAAAGCAATCCACAGATTCAATGCAATCCCTATCAAACTACCAATGGCATTTTCACAGAACTAGAACAAAAATTTCACAATGTGTATGGAAACACAAAAGAACCCAAATAGCCAAAGCAATTGTGAGAAAAAAAACCGGAGCTGGCGGAATCAGGCTCCCTGACTTCAGACTCTACTACAAAGCTACAGTAATCAAGACAGTATGGTACTGGACAAAAACAGAAATATACATCAATGGAACAGGATAGAAAGCCCAAAGATAAACCCACACACATATGGTCACCGTATTTTTGATACAGGGGGCAAGAATATACAATGGAGAAAAGACAGTCTCTTCAATAAGTGGTGCTGGGAAAACTGGAGAGCTACATGTAAAAGAATGAAATTAGAACACTCCCTAACTCCATACACAAAAATAAACTCGAAATGGATTAAAGACCTAAATGTAAGACCAGACACCATAAAACTCTTAGAGGAAAATATAGGCAGAACACTCTATGACATAAATCACAGCAAGATCCTTTTTGACCCACCTCCTAGAGAAATAGAAATAAAACCATAAAGCAACAAATGGGACCTAATGCAACTTAGAAGCTTTTGCACAGCAAAGGAAACCGTAAACAAGATGAAGAAACAACCCTCAGGATGGGAGAAAATATTTGCAAACGAAGCAACTGACAAAGGATTAATCTCCAATATATACAAGCAGTGCATGCAGCTCAATATCAAAAAAACAAACAGCCCAATCCAAAAATGGGCAGAAGTCCTAAATAGACATTTCTCCAAAGAAGATATACAGATTGCCAACAAACACATGAAAGGATGCTCAACATCACTAATTACTAGATAAATGCAAATCAAAACTACAATGAGGTATCACCTCACACCAGTCAGAATGGCCATCATCTAAAAATCTACAAACAATAAATGCTGGAGATGGTGTAGAGAAGAGGGAACCCTCTTGCACTGTTGGTGGGAATGTAAATTAATACAGCCACTATGGAGAACAGTATGGAGGTTCCTTAAAAAACTAAAAATAGAGCTGCCATATGACCCAGCAATCCCACTACTGGGCGTATACCCTGAGAAAACCATAATTCAAAAAGAGTCATGTACCAAAATGTTCATTGCAGCTCTATTTACAATAGCCAGGACATGGAAGCAACCTAAGTGTCCATTGACAGATGAATGATAAAGAAGATGTGGCACATGTATACAATGGAATATACTCAGCCATAAAAAGAAATGAAGCTGAATTATTTGTATTGAGGTGGATGGAACTAGAGACTGTCATACGGCGTGAAGTAAGTCAGAAAGAGAAAAACAAATACCGTGTACTAACACATATATATGGAATCTAAAAAAAAAAAAAGGTTCTGAAGAACATAGGGGCAGGACAGGAATAAAGACGCAGACGTAGAAAATGGACTTGAGACATGGGGAAGGGGAAGAGGAAGCTGGGATGAAGTGAGAGAATGGCATGGACATACATACACTACCAAATATAAAAAAGACAGCTACTGGGAAGCAGCCACATAGCACAGGGAGATCAACTCTGTGCTTTGTGTCCACCTAGAGAGGTGGGATAAGGAGGGTGGGAGGGAGACACAAAAGGGAGGGGATATGGGGATATATGTATACACATAGCTGATTCACTTTGTTATACAGCAGAAACTAACACACCATTGTAAAGCAATTATACTGCAATAAAGATGTTAAAAAAAAAAAAGCCTGCAAACAACATGCTAGAGAGGGTGTAGAGAAAAGGAACCCTCCTACACTGGTGGTGAGAATGTAAGTTGGTACAGCTACTGTGGAAAACAGTATGAAGCTTCCTCAGAAAACTAAAAATAGAATTACCATATGATCCAGCAACCCACTCCTGTTCATATATCTGCACAAAACTATAATTCAAAAAGGTATATGCACCCCTGTGTTTATAGCAGCACTTTTCACAATAGCCAAACCATGGAAACAACCTAAATGTCCATCAATAGTTGAATGGATAAAGAAGATGTGGTACACACATGCAATGGAATACTACTCAGCTACAAAAAAAGAACAAAATAATGCCATTTGTGGCAACATGGGTGCAACTAGAGATTATCATACTAAGTGAAGTCATAAAGAAAAAGACAAATTCCATATGATATCACTTATATGTGGAATCTAAAATGACACAAATGAACCTGTCTATGAAGCAGAAACAGAATCATGGACATAGAAAACAGACTGGTGGTTGCCAAGGGGGGAGGTTTGGGGAAGGGATGGAGTGGGAGTTTGGGGTTAGCAGATGTGAGCTTTTATATATAGGATGGATAAACAACAAGGTTCTACTGTATAGCACAGAGAACTATATGAAATATCCTATGATAAACCATAATGGAAAAGAATATTTTTTAAGAAGAATGTATATATATGTATAACAGAATCACTTTGCTATACAGCAATAATTGACACAACACTGTAAATCAACTATACTTCAGTAAAAAACAAGTAAACAAGTCCCTCTACTTCTGAGGAACTTCACCTCAAGGACAGACACCTGGGTTCACTAAACAACAGCAACAACCCAGAGCTGGTAGGATGTTGCCCTCCACCCTCTAGGAAGTCAATAACACCCTGTTGAACAAATGAATGAGTAACAGCCACATGAATTTTAATACCCTTCAAGGTAAATAGGTGCTAGGTTTAAATGGTTTCTTTTCCTAAGTTTTAGAAGCAAGAGACCTGTTTTCTAAAAGGAGGAGCTTTGTCTCTACCTAGTAATGACTTTAAGCAAGTCATTTTTCCTCCTGGGGAAACTCAGTGAGTTCCTCATGAATAGACATGTTCTCTGACTTCAAACTTCAAGTCTTGCAGTCAAAAAAATGAATGGGTAGCATATCTTAAGCTATTATTTAAAAGAATGGTGTAGCCACTGTGGAAATCAGTATGGTGGGTCCTCAAAAAGTTAAACATAGGATTACCATATGATCCAATGGTTCCACATATAGGTATGTACCCCAAAGAATTAAAAGAAGGTACTCAGCAGGTACTTGTACACCAATGTCTATAGCAGCATTATTCACTATAGCCAAAAGATAAAAACAACCCAAATGTCTTGGATAGGTGAACAGATCAATAAATGTGATATACGCATACAGTGGAATATTATTCATCATTAAAAAGGAATGAAATTCTGATACACACTACAACCTGGATGAGCCTTGAAGACATTATGCTAAGTGAAATAAGCCAGCCACAAAAGGACAAATATTGTATGATTCCATTTACATGAGGTACCTAGAGTAGTCCAATCCATGGAGACAGAAAGTAGAGTAGAGGTTAGCAGAGGCTGGGAGAGGGGGTAATGGGGAATGATTGTTCAATGGTAAGATTCCGCACCCAACTCCAGCCTGTCCAGGTTTTCTCCACCTGAACCGACAAGCAATTCTCATAACACCTGCTGGGTGTCCTACAATTCAACTCAATTCTGACACCATCTACCTGGAGATAGCGTCAGATCCCACAGGGTAAGGACTCACCCTACAACACTGCCCCAACTTCAGACACTAGTCTCAAGTCCAGGTTGTCACCTGTGCTTCTGACCAACAAGCTATAGATCAGAGACTCCAATGACCGCCCCCGCCCCCGCTTGGATTTGATTAATGTGCTAGAGCAGCTCACAGAACTCGGAGAAACATTTTACTTCCTAGATGACCAGTTTATTATAAAAAGATATAACTCAGGAACAGCCAGACAGAAGAGAAGCATAGGGCAAGGTATGGGAAAGCCCTCTCTGAACCTTCCAATCTTCCCAAATTGCCACGTGTTCACCAACCCAGAAGCTCTCCCAACCCTGTCCTTCTGGGTATTTAAGGAGGTGTCATTTATAGGCATGATTGATTAAATCACTGGTCATTGACAATTGAGTCAACTTCCAGCCCTTCTCCTCTAACGTGGACATCAGGGGATGTGGGACAGGAAGTTCCAATCCTCTAATCATCTGGTTCGTTCCCCTGGCAACCAGCCCCCTTAGGTGCATCCAAAAGTCACCTTATAAACCTAACAAAAGACAACTTTAAAGTTCACTTCCCTTAGGAAATTCCTTGGGTTTTAGGTGCTTTGAGCCAGAAACCGGAGGATGACCATATGTATATTTATAAAAAACCACAGTATCAAAAACGGGTACAGAGTTTCAGTTTGCCATGATGAAAATGTTCTGGAAATGGACAGTGGTATGGTGGCACAGAATTGTGGATGTACTTAATGGCACTGAATTGCACACTTAAAAATGCTTAAGATGGGGCTTCCCTGGTGGCGCAGAGGTTGAGAGTCTGCCTGCCGATACAGGGGACACGGGTTCGTGCCCCGATCCGGGAAGATCCCACATGCCGCGGAGCGGCTGGGCCCGTGAGCCATGGCCGTTGAGCCTGCGCGTCCGGAGCCTGTGCTCCGCAACGGGAGAGGCCAGAACAGTGAGAGGCCCGCGTACTGCAAAAAAAAAAAAAAAAAAAAATTACAAAGAAAAAGAAAAAAACAAAAAACCTTAATAATCATGTATTTCTGCTCACTGAATGGTAGGCACTGCTTCCTTTTGCTTGATATACATGAAAGCAAAGAGATGTTTTTGTTCTGAAGCTGGCTTTCTTGACAATATTAGCAAACTGTTCACAACAGAAGTAAAAATATATGCAATAAATAACTAGAAGATTGTAAAGATTGTTTAAAAGATTTAATGTAACAAGTAAAAGAGTATAAATCCAGAATTTCTTGACTTAGGATTAGGGTAGAGGGTTAACTATAGCTCCATAGTTGTTTTAAAATATCACATATTAAGTATGTGACACTAATTCCTTCAAGTGGATATAATGTGTAACTTTATTAAATTCACACTAAATTATACTGTTATCTTTGACCTAAAATAAGTTATGCTGTAGGTAAGTGAAATGCCAATAAAAATCTGAAAATAGGGCCTATATATTGCTATATAGTTGATTGTATTTGTTTAAGCCAGTTAAGCACCTGTAAAACACGCACGTGTACCCAAGTTTCATAGCTTTTGGGGGAGGGGGGGCTGTTAATGATTTGATTAACATCAAGATACTATTAACCTCTTGCATTAAAATTAGTACAGGAAATTAGTGTGCCTAGGGCAAGGGCTCTTAACCTTCCTTCATGTTCCATGGATCTCTTTGGCAGCCTGGTTAAACCCCTTCTCAGACTAATGTTTTTTAGTAAGTAAAATAATATTAACACTGGATTTACAATATTGACAGTGCATTATAAGTGTCAATGAAGAAACTAATCAACAGTCTAAGAAAGAAATGGAAAATCTCATTCAAGTCAAACTGAGGATTATAACCCAGGAGACAGTTTCTCAGAGAGCTCTGAGAACGGTTCCAAAGAGTGAAGAGGGGAGGTCAGTGTATATGTGATTCTGGGGAGGCCGGTATGTGCAATCAAGCACACACTTGGCAGAAGTTTGTTGTCACGAGGAACAGATATCTTAGTTAATGGGTTTTTTTTTTAATGTTTTTCTAAGTATGGGAAGATGTAAGAAACCAGGTTCATAAAATTTTTTCTTCTGAACATATCTGACTCTCTGAAGGCCAGTTCTGTCAGTTTTCCCAGAGCACAGAGTGCCTTATCCTATCTTCACCCTTAATTCCTTTTAGAGTGTATTGTAGGTCAGGGACTGCAGTGGCTAACAAAATGATTCTTGTAGAACTGGATGGTGGGCAACATTCTTTGTTTTCCAATCCCTTCCCTTACAGTCTTTATTTCAGCCAAGGTCTGGGAGGCATTTCGTGACCAGTTTGTCCCAAGGTGCTAGGAATGCTCACCCTCAGGTTAGGCGAGGATTTCCTTGGTAGGCCACTCGGTGTGTTCTTACTAAACTAGGCCCTGTTAACCATAGGTGAAAACTTCTGTACCACCTGTTCTATTAGTCTGTTATGGTCCAGGACATGGTCCCCTCTTGTTGCTTCTTCCCATATCTACAGTTACATTATTACAATCATTGATCTTACGGAACTGTATATTTGGCCAATCATTTCAAGTCGCATAATCATCATTAACTTTATCTGAGGCTCATCACACATTTGGTAATGTAAGAAACAATAATCTTGTAAAAGAGGCAGAATATTTACTAACATAGCCAGTAACATTAATAGGTCTTACATAAGTATTTAAGCTAAGAACTTCCATTAGGTGCGGCCCAGGATCTCCCCAGGTCCTCTGACCAGTCTGTTCTGCACCAATCCCTATCTTTAAGGGAAATGATATATTGGCATTGTACATAAAGTTCATTAAAGATGTCTGCCCATACAAGGCCAGTGGTGAGTCATCGTGACCTCTTACAGGACTGAGAAAGGAATGATATCTTCTAAGGAGTTACAACATGGCTGGTGCCAGAAGGAGAAAAATTGATCCTTATGTTGAGCAGGTATTTCTGCCACCGGAGAGGTCTCGTTAACACATAATGCAGATGTACAGTGCACACCAGAGGGGAGCGAGGAAGCCCAGATGGAGAGAGAAAATATTTACGTTTAAATTTTTCTTGTCTTGCCTTAAAATATGAATTTTTATTTCATCATAAGTGAGAAAGTAAAATTAGCTCGGACTGTAAAAATCTGCCCTGCCATCCAGGAGCCTGGAATAAAAGGCTGATAAAATCAGTTGCAAAATTAACATAAAACAATATTTCTCCCCAAACAGAGCTGTAAAGTGTCATAACCACCTCCTGCTTTCTGACTCACTGAGAAAATTTGTTCTCTAAAGTTAAAGACTTAGAGAGTTTTTGCTGTTGGAAATTACATCAGTAAGAATGAAATATCTCACCTTTACCTGGAGATTCTCAGCCCCTTGACACAGATAAGCAGCTTCAATTTACAACCTTGACAACCCAGGTGCAAAGCTCGCAATAAGGGGTTTCTAGACACAAAAATTCCATCCCTAGTTAAACTTCATAGTATCCAAGGAAATAGGACCCCAGGTCCACTTTGTCATCTAAGCTGCACATTGACTCTGTGTGTTGACACACAGCCTTGCTTTGAGCCTACCAAAATACTGCTCACTTAAATTTCACTTAAACTCCACCCTACCTCAGAATCCTATAACTCCGTATTTTCCTTTGCTTGGGGAGATGCCACGCATTTCCTCTGTGCGCAACCTCCCACGATGCAATGGTTAATAAACCTGATTTTACTAGACTACAGTATTGTTCCACTATTGTGGTCTTAGGCTAATTGGAAAAGCCTGCAAAATAAACCAATTGGATTAAAATTCAGTCTATTTGTTGGGTCCTCAAAGTTTAAAAACGTCGGACTAGAGAGAAGTAGCAAGTATGATGAGGGATCAGGCAACAATAGTCTGGAAGCATTCTTAGCCTGGGGTGCTAGGGTCATAGCCAAGAACAGAAGGCAGACCAGAGCAGAGCAGATGGGAGCTACCGAGAGACTGAGTCAGGGCTAATATGAGGAAACGCTTTGCTAACCATTAGAGCTCCTTGCACACAGAGTGAAGAGACTTCACACCCAAGAGGGGAGATCCCCACCACTAACCAAGGTAGATCTGAAGCTTGGTTTTGTAGCTCTGGGAAATCCTGAGGATAGAAAGTTCCACTGTGGCCCTCTAGCGTCTGGTCTCCTTATTTGTAAAATCTATAATGTTTCTTCCGAGAGCTGCTCCTTTTAGCTTTAAGCCATGCTCAAGTGCGGGCCCACTCAGAATCCTACAGATGCCCTTCAGATCAAGCAGTACCCGTCTGCTGTCACCGCTAGGATGAGTTTCCTCTCATCTTGGGTGGGTCTTTGGAGAAGCCAGCTTAGGTTTGGTGATTTTGAACTGGGTGGTGGTAGACGGAGGAGGGCTAGGGTTGGAGCCATCTAAATGCTTAGGTAAGTGAGGGTTAAAATGAAGCCCTGCCTGAACCTCCCCAGAATCCCCAACCTGCTGTAGCAAGCGGGCAAAGGCGTGTGTGCGTAGAGGGGAACAATTCCCATCGACCCTCAGAAGGCCTGGCAGGCGTGGGGAAGCCAATGACGCTCCCACCTCTCACCGTGCCCTCACCCCCGACCCCCCGCCCACCGGGTCACAACAGTCCACTCTGGCCACTGCAGTCACCCTGCTCATTCCAACATACTTACAAATACTATGCTGGTTCACTCATGTTGTGGGTGACGTGAAAGTGTTGGAAAGCCCTGGTCTGAGTCCTGCAGGCCGCCCTCTTGTGAAACGAGTGACTGTAAGTGACCATAAGTGACTATAAATGATTATGTGTCTTTAATACACTATTTATTTATTTATTTTTGGCCGCATTGGGTCTTCGTTGCTGTGTGCGGGCTCTGTCTAGTTGCTGTGAGTGGGGGCTTACTTTTCCTTGCAGCGCTCGGGCTTCTCATTGCGGTGGCTTCTCTTGTTGTGGAGCACGGGCTCTAGGCGCGCGGGCTTCAGTAGTTGTGACACGCGGGCTCAGTAGTTGTGGCTCGCAGGTTCTAGAGTGCAGGCTCAGTAGTTGTGGCCCACGGGCTTAGCTGCTCTGCAGCATGTGGGATCTTCCCGGACCCGGGCTCGAACCCTTGTTCCCTGCATTGGCAGGCGGATTCTTAACCGCTGCGCCACCAGGGAAGTCCATAATGCACTATTTATAGACATACGTCAACCTCTGTCTATGAGAGCAGGGCAGGCCATGAGTGCCTCATCAGAAACAGGGCAGCTAATCCCATTGTTTTCTTCAGGTGGTTGAAGGGTCAAAGAAGACAGAGTAATGCAGAATCTCCTTCGCAACTGAAGCGGTAGATCCAACAAGGATGAACATTGACGGGGGGAGGTGGGTGGATGTGAGCTACTTGTTAGTGTGGCCACTGTCATCACCGGCTTAGTCAGGTGAGGGCCAGTCACTCCCCCATTATTGTCTTCCTCAGTGCACTCACCTCCCCCATATATTCTCCTTCACTCAAATGTCTGTCGTCTCCTAGTCTGGGCCCTGAGGGATGAGGTAAGAGTTCGGTGCTAGAGAATCCAAAAGAGACCAAAGCTGGACTTTCTGTTTGCTTGCTTGTGGTGACTGTAGTTGGGGGGACGTCAGCAGAAGCTCCAAAGAAGCGGTGACCTTTAAACTGAGACGTGAGGCCGAAAGAACTCGGCATTAAGAGTCAGAGAAAAAGAAGGCCCACGGCCTGTTTGGGCTGCTCGGGGGAACTGGACCAAAGCGCCTTCCGGGTCGGCCAAGTCCAGAAGCCGCCCGCGCTCTGGACGGGCGCGCCGGGCGCGCCGGACGCGCCGGACAGGAGGCGGAGCCGCCGTCGAGGGCGTGGCTCTGCGCATGCTCTGCTCGCCGGCCCTCCGCCGTCGCGGGGCGCGGGAGGCGCCGCAAGCAGCGGGAACCGCTTCATGGCGCAGGCGGGGAGAGCTGGTCCGGGGGCCTGGGGGCGGCGGTGCGCGGGCGGGGATGTGGCTCCGGTCTGCGCGCCTTGGCGCTGGGCCTCCGCGCTGCTCTGGCTGGCGGCGGCGGCAGCGGCGGCGGCGAGCGGCCCCTCCCGGCGCCAGTGGCCGGTGCCTTACAAGTGAGTGCGCTGGCGCGGCGGGGAGGGCGCTCGCGCGCGCGTCCGAAGTTCGCGGGTCAAAGGCCGGGGGGCGGGGAGGGGATTGTGTCCCGGTCGCGCAGTTGTGCGGGGGCGGCGCTCGGCGACCCTGAGGGCGCGGCGTTGAATGAAGTAAGAGAGCTGTTGAGTCGCGGCTGTTTGCTGCGCGCCGCCCTGGGGTCACCTCCTCCCGGGACCCTTGAGCCAGTTACGAGGTGACCTAGACTCAGGGCTGCCCCGAATCGTGGATGAAAAGGGAGTAATGTTATTTCGTCGCGTGACTGTCGGATACAAGTCGCTGACACTTTGAATGGTTTGGGGAGACCTTTAATATCGCACTTATTACCGTGCCATGCCCTGTCATTTAGTTATCTTGAGTGCATAACATTTGCACGTCAAGTGTCCAGTTTACCCAGCTTGCCTGGGTTTGCCTGGGACTTCCCGTTTTTAGCACTAGAAGTCCGGCGACCCGGGAATCCGCTCGGCCCCTTGGTTGGCGACCTCGTTTGTCCACTGTCTTCAGCCTGGAGGTAGGACGCTGGTCATAAGCTGAGGACACGGAGACTGCAGATATGCGAAGCATATTTGAGCCTTTGAACTAGAAGAGTATTTACATGGCCTAATTGTCAGAGATGGCTAAGCAGAGAGAAGGAAAGAAACCATGGTGTCAACATCAGGCAGGGGAAGGGCCAGCAACTTTTGAAAATGCACAACTATTCTGGATGACGAAATAGTGAGTTGGGAGACAGGATAACCTAGGGGTCGCGAGTGAGTTCTGGGCTCCCACCACTGCGGATCAAGTCAGGCTCCACCATCACTAGCTGTGTGATCTTGGGAAAGTTGCTCAGTATCTCAGTGTCCACATGTCCTGAGTCAAAAATTAGGAACAGTAGTTACTTCAGGTTTGTTGGGGGGATTAAATCTAGTAAATGCTAGCCAGCTATTTTCAAACCTGAATACAGTATTGGTGTATTCTGCTCACTAAATGGCTCGCAGTACTTCCTTGTTTTGCTTGATATACATGAAAAGAGAAATTTGAGTTTGAAGCTGGTTTTCTTGAAAGTGTTAATAAAATGTTCAAAAGAAGTAAAAATTTAATATTTAATAAAACGAGGAAGAGATTGGAAATCCAAAACTACTTGATTTAAGGACAAGATATTGACCATGACTTCTTATGTTTCTTTAAAAGTTTGAAGTGTTAAGTACATGCCTTCATCTAATCCCCATCATAAAATTTTAACTTTATTAAGTTCACACTTAAATCATACTTTTGAAATTACCTTTGACCTAAAATAGATTTTGCTGTGGGTAAGTGAAACCTATATGTAGTTGCCCATTTGCTTAAACCAGGTAAGCACCTATAAAACAGTTAAGTATATCCAAGACTCATAAGCTTTTAGGAGGGGTTGTCAATATTTTTGTCTAAATAAAGATTTTTTTTTGGCTGTACCGCAGGGCTTGCGGGAACTTAGTTCCCTGACCAGGGATTGAACCCAGGCCAAGGCAGTGCAAGCACCGAATCCTAACCACTAGACCACCAGGGAACTCCCTAAATCAAGATTTTAACTCTTTAAATTAGAATAGACATTTTTGTTGATGTGTTAGGATTGTAAAACAATAGATTGGGCTAGAACCTGAGGGAATCTAGGATTTTTAGAGGATAGATAGAGGCAGCTACTTTCATCTTTCTCTCCAGTGAAAGGTGTGTAGTGAGTGTCTGCTGATCTGAAATCACCACAGTCCCTCCTCCCCAGTCCTACTGCCGTGGCCTTCTCGGGCTGCTTCCTTGCTTGTTGTATTATTGCTGTGACCTCCTCACTGCCCTCTCAGCCTTAATTTGGCCTTTCTCCCCACCCTTTTCTAATTCATAAAGTGAGGCTTATTTAGAGCAAATTCAGTTATATCACATCTGCTACTTCAGATCCTTTAACTGATCTCCCTCCCGGGCTCAGCCCTCCCCAGCTGTGGCACTCTAGAGGGTGCCCTTCACATTGTCCAGACATACCTCTCGTTTTATTGCACTACTCAGATACTGCATTTTTTACCAACTGAAGATTTGTGGCAACCTTGTGTGGTCAGATGGTAGTTAGCATTTTTTAGCAGTAAAGTATTTTTTAATTGAGGTACATACAATATGTTGGGGGTTTTAAGACATAATACCATTGCACGCTGAATAGACCACGTATGATGTAAACATAACTTTTATATGCACTGGGAAACTAAAAAGCTCGGATGACTCCCTTCCCTTTACAGCGTCATCCGACGTATTGTGGTGGTCTGGAAGCGACCCACGCTGTCTCCGAGGTGCACCTGAATTAGGGCGAAGTGACAGTCCCTGCCTCCCTCTCCTCTCCTCTCACCGCTGCTGCCTTGAAGCCTGAACTCCAGTCTTCCTTACCCACTTGAGACTCTTCCAGCGTGTCATGCTTGTCTTAGAGTATTTAGTGTTTTGTTTCCTTTTCCGTACTGACTTCCTAAAGTATTTTAAAAAGCTAGGCTAGGCCTTCATCTCTTCCTTTGCCTCCTTACCCCCAGGCATCCCGCAGCAGGTAAAAATGATTTCTCCCTCTTGCACCCTCAGGCCTTTGTGTATTTCTTTGTAAGCATTCACCATGCTGCGCTTCATCACTTGTTTAATGTCTTACCAGCCCTCACCCAGAGCTCCTTGAGGGAGGAACAGCATTTTAACTTTTGTTTCCCTCCTTTCTAGTATAGTCGTAGATCCTCAATAATATTGGTTGAAGGGGATGTCGGCTAATCCTCAAGAAAATAGAAAATGTATTCTATTTAATTATGATTATCTTTGAATAATCTTAACATACGGATTGTTTGGGAAGTTCAATATCATTTGAAAGCTATTCCTTTATTCTGTAAATATCTGTCTACTGAATAAGGTGTGGAGCTATAAACATTTTCACGTGTGGTCCCTGTCTTCAGAATTCTCACAATGGGAGCGGGGAACCAGGAAGCATGCAATTATCAGTGCTTTCAATGTATCATTTGCTATTAAAGACATCATTGGAGTTTGTTCACAGGATAACATATAAAATGTGTATTTATACACTATGGCTGAGCTTTGGGTGTTTTTTCTAAAAATGTGATTGACAGTGAAATTAAAATCTGGATTCTACGATGTGCGAGAACCAAATTCCTATTAGAATCTAAGTTGATGATTTTTTTTTGTTAGACGCTTTTCCTTCCGTCCAGAACCAGATCCTTACTGTCAAGCTAAATACACTTTCTGTCCCACTGGCTCCCCTGTCCCAGTGATGAAGGATGATGATGTCATTGAAGTCTTTCGTTTACAAGCCCCAGTGTGGGAATTTAAATATGGAGACCTCCTGGGACACTTGGTAAGGCTGCGTCTTGATCTTGTAGCTGGTTAATTAAGTGATTTGATTAAGTGGATTTGAGGGAATAATCTCTATTCAGTCACTAGTTTTAGATTACGTTTATTTGTGTTCCTCTTAGCGAATTTTAAATAAGTAGTCCAAAAAAATAATCAAGTTTTATGATCCTGACAATAATCAATGCAATTGCTTTAATCCATTTTAATATTATGGATCCAAATGCAATTCCTGTACCCAGATCCTGGAAAGAAAGAAAGGAGGAGGCCCCGAGCAAGGGGCAAGGCAGGTGGGAATCACTTCTTCACATCCAATTCCTACTGTGCACACTTTTCCTAGGTTAGCTCACCATTTGAGCCTCTCATCACCTGAGAGGTACACAGACTTCCTTCCTGTGTCTGGGGCATGGAGGCTGCTCAACGTGAGAATAGCAACAGGGAAGGGGAATAACTGGTCTGCTCTATATGCAGCTGTGGTATCGCACTTTCTCCCATCTGGCTCCTGAACCAGCGGTTACGTCACAGATGCTTTGATACATGTATGATCTTTACACAGAAAATTATGCACGACGCCATTGGATTCAGGAGTACTTTAACTGAAAAGAACTACACAATGGAATGGTATGAACTTTTCCAGCTTGGAAACTGCACATTTCCCCATCTCCGACCTGAAATGAATGCCCCTTTCTGGTGTAATCAAGGAGCTGCCTGCTTTTTTGAAGGAATTGATGATATTCACTGGAAGGAAAACGGGACGTTAGTTCTGGTAGCAACCATATCAGGTAAGTTTCAAAACTATGGCAGCATTTGATGATTGCATCAATATCCAAAAATGACAGAAATTACTTTCGTTGAGGCCTCTCAGTAACGGTCTGCTCTTCAGAGGTCAACTTATAAAATACACTTCTGGAATCAGTAACCTTTGATCCAAACTATTACTCATGCAAAACTTCACCTTATTTACAGATTATCTTTTCTATTTTCACAATAAAAATAAATGATATAAAGCTGTACAATTAAATTGGACTTTCTAAATAAAATAATAGAGGTAAATCTCTATTTTAGAGGTGACCACCAGTTTGTTCTCTGTATCCGTGGGTCTGTTTCTGTTTTGTTTGTTCATTTGTTTTATTTTTCAGATTCTACATACCATATGAAATCATATGGTAATTTGCCTTTCTCTGTCTGACTTACTAAACATAATATCCTCTAGGTCCATCCATGTTGTCACAAATGGCAAGATTTCATTCTTTTTTATGGCTGAATAATATTCCATTGTATGTACATGCCACATTTTCCTTATTCCTTCATCCCTCGATGGAAACTTGGGTCATTTCCATGTCTTGGCTATTGTAAATAATGCTGCAGGAAACTTAGGGGTGCTTATATCTTTTCAAGTTAGTGTTTTTTCTTCCTTTGGATAAATGCCCGGGAGTGGAATTGCTGGATCATATGGTAGTTCTATGTTTAATTTTTTGAGGAACCTCCATACTGTTCTCCATAGTGGCTGCACCAATTTACATTCCCATCAGTAGTGCACGAGGGTTCCCTTTTCTCCACACCCTCACCAACACTTGTTATTTGGTGTCTTTTTGATGATGGCCCTTCTGACAGGTGTGAGGTAATATCTCATTGTGGTTTTGATTTGCAGAATTGGTGTCTTTTAAAGGTAATCTGGGAATCTTTTAACTATTTATCATGCTGTTTTCTGTATTTCTTCCTATTTTCTAGTTGATGTGCCCCAAACCATCCAACAATATAAAAGTCCATTCTCTTTTAGCAATGCTCATTGTGGTAAATAGCTATCCTTCTTTCATTCCAGGCCAGTTCACATCTCTCCTTTCTCCATTTCCACCTACCTCATTATCTACAAAATCTTCCTTCTGACATCAAAGTATGATCATATGAACAAGTGATCACTATTTTCTGTAGAAGAGTTGCAATATGTTGGTACTTAAATCTTTTAAGTTATCCATCTGCCTTGTGATTAATCCTGTTCTTTGACCTTTTTTCACATTACAGAATAGGGTTTTGAAGCATTCTTATCTCTTCATTACAAGCAGTGGCTTTTCAAAGTTGAAGAACACTATGAACAGTATCCCCAGCTCTAAGAAAACAGGATTTATATTATTTCACCATTTTAATACCATAAAATTGATAAAAGCAGCTACTCTGTTCATTCTGTAGGGCTTTAAATATTGATTTTATGCACTCAAGCTGGAGTAACCTAAGAAAGATTCACACACAGTGACAAAGTGAAATGTTGGGGCCATGCTGTTTTAGGCCCAGGTGTGGTTGCAACCATGCAGAGTATTTTGTTAACATTTGGAGAGATCCCTCTGGTCTGGTACAGGGTGGTAAGAGAGAGTGTTAGCCATCCTGGAGTCTGTATAATCCATGAACTTGGTCAAAAACGTTTCCAGTTTAGTTGATTCACTGGGAGAATTTGTGTAGTGGGTAGAAAGGTTGTAAGCAGTAGCCACAAGTACAGGGAGCAAAGGGAGATACCAGATATTCAGGGTGAATGGGGCACGGTGCTTCCTTCTCAAGTAGCTGTTCCTCAGGCAGCCATCCATACCTTGCTTTGCACAGAAAAGCTTCGTGTTTCACCTTCCTCAGTTCTTCTTACACTATCTTTGCCTCATTCACTTTTTCCTCTTCCACAATTTCTCCCTTGCTTCTTTTTTCTCTTTTGCCTCTGAATCCAACATTTGTTGAGTGGAGTAGAGAAAGAGGGCTTTCGCACATGTACAATTTAGCTTTTGACTGTAGCTTAAATGATTATAGAATTTGTATGTAAGACTCCTCTTTATACACCTATTATATCTAATGTTTAGTTCAGAAATACCTTGTGCCTTGAAAAATGGAACAGTAATTGGCTGAGCTTGGATTCCTTTTGTGAGATGCAGGTTTGGAAATTCAAAAACTGTTGTTTAATCATGTAGTCATGGCCTTGATCTGGTTAGAGCATTTTACTTAAAACTAACATGATTAGCTTTGATGTTCACAGTGTTGTTTTTTTTTGTTTGTTTTTAACTAGGAGACATATTTAACAAAATGGCAAAGTGGGTAAAACAGGACAATGAAACAGGGATTTATTATGAGACATGGACTGTCCAAGCCAGCCCAGAAAAAGGGGCAGAGACATGGTTTGAATCCTACGACTGTTCCAAATTTGTGTTAAGGACATATAAGAAGTTGGCTGAACTTGGAGCAGACTTCAAGAAGATAGAAACCAACTATACAAGAATATTTCTTTACAGTGGAGAACCTACTTACTTGGGAAATGAAACATCTGTTTTTGGGCCAACAGGAGACAAGACTCTTGCTTTAGCCATAAAAAGATTTTATTGTCCTTTCAAACCACATTTGTCAACTAAAGAGTTTCTTTTGAGTCTCTTGCAAATTTTTGATGCTGTGATTATACACAGACAGTTCTATTTGTTTTATAATTTTGAATATTGGTTTTTACCTATGAAATTCCCTTTTATTAAAATAACATATGAAGAAATCCCTTTACCTAACAGAAACAGAACACTCTCTGGTTTATAAAACCTTAATTCTACTGCTTTTTTTTTCTACTAGCACATCAGTTTTTCAGGGAGTGGTTTTACATGTGTGGATTTCTTAGGCCTTTCTTCCTTGGGACAGAAAGGTAAAATACACATGGGCAGAATTGCTGCATAATAATATCTCGGGAATTTTTTTGGAAAGAAGCTGAAAACTCTTACTGTGTTGGCCAAAGTGAACCCATTAGGTGATCTTGATTTCAATCTCCAAGTCTTTGTTAATATGGAGAATTATATCATCAGATATACAGGATCTTTGGACTCAGAATGTGAAATTGTGGATATGGTGTGCCAAAACTAAAAATACTGTCAGTGACATTGTCATGGTGGGAGCTACTTTTTGCAGATATAGTAATTACACTTTCTCATTTAGGTACTCTCTGGTAGTTCTGACTTTACAGCCTTTGTAACTTCTAGAGCCAGTCCTAGTAGTTTGATTTTGTTCTATTCACTTAACCTTAAAGAGTAATTTGGACACCACAGCTGGAGTGGTCATGCTTCCAGATGTGGTAAAATCAGTGATAAAGAGCACAAGTTTCTGGCTAGCATTTTAGAACTAGCCAGTGACTGGTATTTTGTGATTTAAGCAACTTATCATTTCCAAACCTTAGTTTCCTTATCGCGAAAATGATTCATCTGTCATGATTGTTGTAAAGACTGAAGCCATGTATAGTTTGGCCTAGTAAGGTCACAGTAAGTGGTAACTATGACGATTAATCAGAGAACAAACTGCCATCATTGATCTTGCCTAATGTGGTTTGCATGCCAGCCTTTCCTGGCTTTGTAATAATCACCCAGACTCTCAGCGGGCAGCGTAGTGCTTCTGCGGTTCTTCACACATATGGAACATGGAAGTATCTGACTGCAGGTACATCTGGGTGAACGGGCACCCTTTAACTAACTCCTTCACTGCTTCACACAGTCCCTCCGCCGCCCACTAAAGCTGCCAGCAGTGGAAGAAGGTACACTTCCCAGAGAGAGGGCACGTTTTGTCAAGGATCGCCAAGTAGCCGTGCTTCCATTAGGGCCATCAAACAAGGTCTCAACGTCCTTTAAGTGTCTGATAACTGAACACCTTGTTTCTATTCATGGAAAAAATACCTACCAGTCAGGAAAATGATGAGGCAGAGATCAGAGAAAACAGTCTGTATTTAATATGTAAATGTACCAATTCTATTCAGTTTCTGCCCACATTTGAGTGCTTCCTAAGAGGTTAGTACACTGAGTTCTCATAAAAAGCCTAAGCGTAGGTACTCTTTACGTGACTCAAATGAGGAAACTGAGACTTAGAAAGGTTATGTGACCTTTCCACAGCTACCCACCTAGTGGTAATGGAGCCTCATTTTGAACCAGGTTCTGCTGACTGGGATGCACCATCAAGCAGGTTTTTCAGCGCTGCTCAAAGTGTGGTCCTCAGACCAGTGCCTGGACCATAAGTTACTAACACCGTATGTTCTGGTCTGTGAGGAGGAACTCTTAAAGCAACTTGTTTGACTAATTTTGTTTCTGTTGAATCCAATAAAAACAAAAAACAAAAAAACGGGGGCTTGTACTTTGCTTTTATTTCGTCTAGGAATTTATCATTGTCTTCAAAACCATAGGCACTAAAACGCAGTCTAAAAATAAAAACCCAGCCCTTCAGCACAGATAGCATAAGCAGCACTGCATCATTATGACACCTGCGCACAGAGGATGTCTCACCCTCGAGCACAGGGAGAAGTGGCTTTCACTGCCTACAGTTTTGCCTTGTCTACTCATGTTAATAGCGCCAAACATTCCTGATTACTTTAACCTCTTTAACCTGCTAGTTGTCTTCAGAATATGTCACAAGAAAACTTGGATCTTTGCACTGGCACCATCTAGCGGCTAAAATCGGGCAATGTCAGCCTCTGTGGATTCAGGAAAATTGCTCTGGAAAAAGTGCTTTGGATTTCCAGAACTACATTGGGGTAACAAGCAGAAACTCCTATGCCAAGTTTGTATTAACTGTAAATCACAGAACTTGGTTCCATGGCAACAACAAATGAGGACATCCGTACACGGAACTTGAATATTAAAGCAAGAATCTACTAGTTACATTTAAAAAGCGTTCATGATTTTCCACTGTTGCTAATGATGTGAAGAAATTCTGAGAATTTGACATATAGACTCAGGATACTATAACAGCGTGTAGCATTCATGTAAGTAAGTACTTCTTAAGAATTTATCAAACCTATCTATACTTACAAGTTGAAGTAGGGCTTTGAAGCAGGGATGATTCAGGAAAAAGCTTTTAAAATGGTAGCTGGAAAAACCAAAACACAAGCCAGGCAGGAATCTGCCAATTAAATTTTGTTAATAAAATAGCCCAGTTTAAGATTACCAAGGTAAACTGAAGTTATTTTATGGAAACCGGAGATGAAAATAATTTCAATAGTTTAAAAACTATTCTGATTGTATGGGTTTATATAAAGGTCTTTCTCTCTAAAAATGCTAGCTGGTTTCAAGGATCCTGACTAAGAATTCTATTCCTAAACAATCTTGTTTTTTAAATTCTTATTCTAAATGCCTAATCTTGTACCTCAAAAAAGCCACTCTACCATAAATATTTAATATTAAACATTACATCCATCAGATATGGATTTGAAACTAAAACTATAAATCTGTAAGTTTAACTTGCTTTAAAATCAAATAAGTACATTTGTTAGGGTAGTTTTAAAAAATAATACAACAGCATTAATAACTATCTTTAATCTAAAATTGATAAAAGCATTTAACATATACTTTAAAGTATAAACAAGTGCTATGCATTTTGCTTAAGAAGTGACTTAAAGTTTTTCAAGCATTATATAATTCAATTTGTACAGAAAGTAAATTTCCAAATAAAGCTTTGGTTAGTAGAACTGATGACATACTGTGAAATCCATTTTCCAAAGCTGCTCAAAGAAAAAAGCTTCATCCACTAACACAGGTATTTCTTGTACAAAGTTTTTCACTGTTTAGTAAGAGGGAGGAATATTACAATAATTGCTTTTGATTTCCATGTCTGGACCAGCCTTTTTTCTTCTCATTTATATGCGCTCAGAATACCATCACTTTTGAAAGCATAAATTATGCAGAAAATCACCTTTTTACTTGATTCTTAGGAAGGTAATCTATTTTAAAAATAGATCCGTAAGACTGTTAGCTTCCATATCTACCAAGATGCTTTCTAAGTTTCAAGCACTAATACATCCCACTGGGGGTAAATCACTTCTAATTTCCCTTAGGAGGGTAATATCTACTAGCACTAGTGCTCAGAATCAAGTTTATAATAATATCTAAAAAAAACTAAATATAGCTCCAAACAATATTTTTACAGTTTCTACAATGTATGGATTACTTTTATTCATATGAAAGTAATAAAAATGCTGCCTAACTTAAATAATATAAAATATCAGTTTAACCAAATTAACTACCACAAAACTGCAGACATTTTTCTATTAAAATTTTCCAGTCCACTGAGCAATATTTACTCAAAAATATGATTATGAACTTAAATATATGCTCTTTTAAATTTACTATTTATGCTGAACTGTACATTGGTGCTTTTATGATTTTTGAAAATTCTACTTACATAACTATATAATTCCAAAATGTAAAAATAAGCCATCACTAAAATTCACTGGAGATGAATATTCTTTCATGGAAACAATTTATAAACATTTTAAAGTTCTACCTTTAATTATTTCAATTTGGCTTTTTAAAATAGATAAACTTCTCATTTCAATTATTGTGTAATACTTCAAAACTAAGTTTAAACAAAGATAAACCCAAGAAGAACTAGTAAAAGCATTCCTTACTTTACATATGATGCCCCAAGTGCCACATACATAGTAATGTATCACAGAAAAGAATTTATATAGTTTAGTAGATTACAGAGCAATCCTAAAAGTTTATACAAAGCTAAACACTGCCTCCCTTTTATTCCACTCATTTTCTTTTAATTTGATCTTGGCTCTATTTATTATTATCTTTCTACAATAACCACTGTGTGACATTTATCAGTTTTTCTAAGTGTTCCAATTAATTGTATATACTTCTTTCAACAGCTTTGTAACATTTTAGAACATTCAACCAAACTTTTTCATTAGATACAATATATCCTACATTTTTCTCACAAAATGCTCACTTTCCTGAGCTATATTAAACACCTTATAACAGGTGTATGTATAACTGAAGACCCTAAAATGTCAAGTTTACATTTTTAAAAAATGCATAGAGAACATAACATTTTGGAAAACCTATTAGTACCCACTTATTAGATATTACAATATATATGTTTTGTTTCCTTCAGACTGTAAAATGTTTAATCTTGACTACTTTCAGATCTGAATCACTTTTCTAATTTTTTGAGATTTAACTGCTATCAGGCTAAAGAAATAGATGAAGTTTTCTGACCAAAACTGGTCCATGAGTCTTCCAAAAAACAATCCTAATATACTCAATGAAGATATCAAATTTCTGTGCCACAAAATAGTAGAATTATATCAGACCTACAGGAAATAAACTTTTATTATAATACAATATGCTTAAAATTAAGGTGCTATTATTCATCATGCCCTATGTCATCTGGTCTTTACCAAGTGGGCATCATGTCTGGAAACCACACTCTACCAAGATGCTTAGACACTTCCCAGTGAATCTGCTCCAAACTATACTTTTGGTCAGGAATTAATACTTCTTCCATAATGGATAACTGAGACAGGCGGCCACCACACATCTTCACAAACTCAACAAAGGCACTGCATGAGACTTCGCATTCCCCTAGTCCAATAGCCGACAGATTTTTGCAACGTTCTGCAATGCGAATTAACTCTTCATCAAGTGGCCGTAATCCATTAGCACACACTACTAGCTCAACTAGTCTAGGACATGTCATTCCCACACGGCCAAGCACATCTTTGCTTACTGATCTCCCAAAGTAAAGATGGGTGGCAGGTATTTCATACCGAAAGAACGGATCAAATTCCTCTTCATATAAAAAAAAATACATTACTAAGTTCACTTTGGGTGAATGTCTGATGAAAGCATCCCAGCTGCTCTTCTGAATAGCATGGAAGTGTGTCTGTCCAGGATTCTCACTGACCACGTCAATGCGCAAATGTTCTAATCGAACGTGTTTTTCAGAAGATAGAGCAAGCAGCAACTCATCGCTTAGCAAGTGGTAATTCAGGGCCAGTTCACGTAAGCCATGACACCGATCTGCCACACAAAGGACACCTTGGAAGAAAGAAGACCCAATTACTTATAAAGTTTTCTACGAGTCCACCATCTCCAAGAATTTGATCAAGTACATGCCCTACAATAAAGTTTTACCACGTTTCATTACCACAGAGCTATACAATTTAAAATCTAGTTGTACTGACTGAACCAGCAGGAAGTCACACACATTTAAAAATCTATTACCAATTCTGTCCGTAAGAAAATGAGACCAATTCTAAATCTGATACCTTAAAAGAAATGAAGCTCACTTACCAACTCAGAAAAATCTTAAATTATTCACTATCATTTAAAAATATACCATGACTAAATAAGACTTATCCCAGTAATGCACAGTGTCATATTTTTTTAAAAAACTGATGACTAACACTAAGTTTATAGGTTAAGCAAGAAAAATCACATGATCATTGTGACAGGCTAAAAGACATTTTTTTGAAATTCAAAATCTTAATGAAAAAAATAAGGTAAAACCAGATAAAATGAGATTTATGAAACTAAATTAGACATTTGAAAAATTTTTTAAAAAGACTTCCATCAAATGAACAAAAAGTTTAACTTAACTGCTAATAATAATGTAACAAGCCTGTCAAATTTCTAAGAAGAAAATACCGAGATATCAACTAGATAGATGAATCAAAAGATAACTGCTCAATTCACATTAATGGAAATATACATTATGACTTTTAAAGCTCTAACATTCTCAGAAAGCAATTCCTTATATGGTTCCTTATACTTCGGGCACTATGCTTCAAAAACTGCCCAAAACCCCTAGCACAGGAGCAGGTTTTACCAAAGGTCAGTATCTGATCTCTGAAGTGGTCTAGTGTAAGAACTCTGCCGCAAAGAGACACACCCTGATACTACTTGATAAATGACCCACTCAAACCATTTCTTTCCTGTGTTTAGAAACAAGGATAGGAACAACAAAACAGACAACATATTATCTACTATTTATTGTACAAGTATGATATGTTAGGTTCTAGATATGTTATCCCACAAATACTCAAAAAAAATCTAGAAAAATAAGTGTCTTTTTTAGTTTGAAGTTGAGTCAGCTATCTAAAGATAGCAAAGCTGGAATTCAAACACAGACTGAGCGACTCTTAAGTGCATGTGTTCACCTCCTGCCTAAGAAGTAACAAGACGGAGGTCACCAATAAGCCAAAGCTTTATACAGCTGTGGGAGGAGAATACAGGCAACAGAGTCAAGGACGTGATAAACTGAATCACCAGTATAAGAGAGTCACCAGAAGAGGGAGTAAAAGACATCTGTGCTTCACTATTCAGCCACTGCAAAACTTCTGTCCTCCACAAGGTATGGATATACTTTGAAATAAACCCTGATCATCCAAGGTAACCTGGACACATCTCTGTTCTTCGCAATCTCATAAAGCCTGATATAAAAAGAAAATAAACACATGGGAAATGGTAACCAAAGACGCAAATAAAAGAAACTTTGAGGTATCATTTAATGACTACTAAAACAGTTGTGGCAGGCA
This sequence comes from Phocoena sinus, assembly GCF_008692025.1. Lineage (NCBI taxonomy): Eukaryota > Metazoa > Chordata > Mammalia > Artiodactyla > Phocoenidae > Phocoena > Phocoena sinus. The sequence goes on from NC_045780.1 coordinate 50,914,280, forward strand.
TAATTCTAACAGCTGTCCTCAAGATTCCATGCCCTAACCTCCAGAACCTGTGAATGTGATAAGATGATCACTCCCGTGATTTTTGTTATGCTATAGGACAGCACAGTTAGCTTTAAAGTAAGATTAGCCAGGCGATCCTAATCTAATCACATGAGCCCTATAAACACAGTTTTCTCTGGCTGGTTGCAGAAGAGGAAGTCAGATTCAGAGCTTCTCTAGCTAAACAGAGAAGCCTGCTGAGCCATGCCTCTAGCTCTGACCTACAGAACTGGGATGCTAACAAATGGGTGATGCTTAAAGCTGCTCAATTTGTAGCTGTTGGTTATGCAGCAATAGAAAACACACAGTTACAAGTGCTTAAATACTTAACACGAAATAGTGACAAAGATAAAACTGGTAAACTAGTACAACTCAATAATACAAAGACAAGTAACCTAATTGAAACATAGGCAAAGGATCTGAATAGACATCTCTCCAAGGAAGATATACACGTGATCAATAAGCACATGAAAAGACATCTGAGTCATCAAGAAAATACAAATCAAAACCACAAGATACCAGTTTACATTCACTAGGATGGCTACAATCAAAAAGAGAAATAAGTGTTGATGAGGATGTGAAAAAGTCGGGAGCCCTCGTACACTGCTAGTGGAAATGTAAAATGATGCAGCTGCTTTGGAAAACAGTCTAGCAGTTCCTCAAATGGTTAAACAGAGTTACTATATGATTCAGCAATTCTAATTCTTGTTATACACCCAAGAGAAATTAAAGTGTCCACACAAAGACTTGCATATACATTTTCATAGCATTATTCATAATAGTCAAAAGGTAGAAACCACCCAAATATCCATCAACTGATCAACAGAAAAATGTGGTATTATCCATAAATGCAATATTATTTGGCAATAAGAAGAAAAGAAATACTGATACATGCTACAACATGGATGAACCTTGAAAACATCATACTAAGTGAAAGAAGCCAGTCACAAAGGACCACATATGGTTCCATTTACATGAAATGTCCAAAATAGGTACATCTATAGAGACAGAAAGTAGATTAGTGATTGCGTAGGGCTGGTTGGAATGAGGGTTTTGGGGAGTGACAGCTAAGAGGTACTTTTGGGGATAGTAGAAGTTTTTTAAAATTCACTGTAGTGATGGATGCACTACTCTGTCAATACACTAAAAGTCAATACATTGTAAACTGTATGATATATGAATTACATCTCAATAAAGCTGTTATAAAACTGGTACAGAAATCCATTGGTGGTGGTGTATACTTATACAACTCATGTTGGAAAAAAACACAGCAAGAAGCATTAAAAAAATCTAAACCCTTTGACCTAGCTCTTCCACTTCTAAATAATTTGTCCAAAAGAAGAAATTAACAGAAGCAAACTATATGCTAAAATAGTTCATTTTTTAAATCACAGCAAATAGTAGAAACAAGTTAAGTGATCAACTGTAAAAGAACTATGAGGCAAATGTTGGCCTATCAACAAGACAGAAAACTAAGTAGCTAAATGTTCATTAGTTCAGCTGATAATTAACGAGTGTCTTATATGTTAACAACTGGTGCTAGGATGGTAAAGAGTCAACAGAAACAAGACATCCTTATCCTAACAGAAGCCAGCAGATAATTAAACAAGAATGCTCTGGGAGTCACAGCAAGGAAATCAGGGAAGAATTTCCAGAACTAACACAGACCTACAGAATTTAGAAGGATCAAGCTAGGGCAAAAGGCGAGTAAAGAAGGAAAGAGAATAGCATTTCTGTGCGAATACTCAGACATGGACGAAAACACAAGCACTGTAAGAAATGAAGGGAGCTCAACATACAGTATGTAAGTAAGAGAATATCTTAAAGGCCGAAATCCAATAGACAGGCAAGGACCAGATCATATGGGGCCTTGTTAGCCTCAGTAAGGAGTTTGGATCTTACCTAAAGTATAGTGAGAAGTTTTGAAGGAAACTGGAGGGAAAAAAATCAGATGTATATGTTAGAAAGATTACTCTGGCTATACCATGGAAATCAAATTTACAAAGAGCAAGGCTGCAAGTTAGGAAATCAGTTAAGAGGGTACTCACAAAGCCTACAGGGCTAGATTAGAGTGGACATGAAGAAAGGTAGAGTGTATTAGTTCCAGCTGCTTAACAGAATACCACAGACTGGGTGGCTTAAACAATAAACATTTATTTCTCACAGTTCTGGAGGCTGGAAGTCCAAGATCGGGTGCCAGCAAGGTTGGGTTCTGGTGAGGGCCAGAACTCTTTCTGGCTTCTTGCTGTGTCTTCACATGGCAGAAAGAGAGATCAGATCATCTTTCCTATCCCTTCTTAGAAGGGCACTAATCCCATTTATGAGGATTTCTTCCTTATGACCTAAATACCTCCCAACCCTCTTTCAAACACTGGGGAGTAGGGCTTCAACATGTGAACTGGGGCAGTGGGTGAGGGGTGGAGGAGAACAACACAAACATTCAGTAAATAGCACAGAGATTCAAAGCATGTATCAGTGATGGAGTCACTAGACCTCAGTAACTAAAGGGATGTAGAAAGTAAGGGTAGAAGAAATCAAGGGTATCTGTTCGGTCCCTGACAACCAAACGAGCAGTACCATTCACTGAGACAGTAAAAAGGGAGAAGCAAAGAGATTTCAATAGGGGGAAAAGGAAGTTCATTAATCTGACGTACCAGTGAGACATTCTAGAGGCGCTAGGCCATCAGCAGCTCAACACATAGCTCTGGAGTTCCAGAAACACTAAAAGTAGGAGGTGTTAACATATAGAACATAACTGAAGCCACTGATGAAGCTGACACAGCCCAGAGTTTACAGAATAAAATAAAGGGCCCAGTACGGAACACAGTGAAACACCAAAATTTAAGGAATGAAAAGAGAAACTAGCAAAGGAAACACAGTAGGAACTATCAGAGAGGAAGGAGGAAAATCAAGTCACTAGTGTCAAATGGTGCTTAGAGGTCCAGTAATAGACAATTATAAGGACTATATGAAATGGGAAACATTTTTTGATGAAAATTGAACTGAAAAACTGTTCAGTGAAGAAAAAGGCATAGAAAATTGCCCTTAATTACAACTTAGAGAAAGAAACTATCTAAATATACAAAATATGGATAGAAAAAAATACACAAGTGTTAAATTTTAAATTAAATCCTGTGTTTATACTCTTAAATTAAAAAGTATTACAAAAAACACGCACACACAAAAAAAAAACACACACACACACAAAAAAAAGTATTACAGGTGCTCTTTCTCTCCCCTTCCCAACAACTAATCCAAATGCCATTAAAGCTCAGTAAGACCAAGCAAGCTTATACTATATTATGAGCATTGATCTGTATATTTAATAAAAATAAATGAGCATGAGATGTACCAGGATAAAGAGAATAATGAGCTCAGTTTCACAGAGAAACCAGAGACCCAAAGGTTCTCGTACAGTGTGGTAAGTGCTACAAGCTATGCTGAGAGTGCTATGGAAACAGCAAGTGGGGCTTCTAAACCAGACGGGAGGAGGAAGAAACTGGAACAGCTGAACTAAGTTTTTTTTTTTTTTTTTTTTTGTGGTACGTGGGCCTTTCACTGTTGTGGCCTCTCCCGTTGCGGAGCACAGGCTCCGGACGCACAGGCCCAGCGGCCATGGCTCACGGACCCAGCCGCTCTGCAGCATGTGCGATCTTCCCGGACCGGGGCACGAACCCGTGTCCCCTGCAATGGCAGGCGGACTCTCAACCACTGCGCCACCAGGGAAGCCCTGAACTAAATTTTGAAGGCTGGACTGGAGTTAGCCAGGTGAAGAAGTAAAAAAACATTTTTTTATAGAGGCATTCTCCAAGGTACAGTGTACTGGCCACACACACATACAAAGAACTGTTGTTACATAGGGCTCAAATAAAAGCTACACATGAGTAAAAAGCAAACAAGATTAAAGAGAGAGGTGGGGGTCAGGATACAAAGATCTTTGTACACTATGAAGTATGGACTGTGCTCTCACAGGAACCTATATACGGTAGACAGTAAAATGTGACCACGGTCACATAAGGAGCTGCCAATGCCCGATCGTCTTAACTTCTATTTTATTTAGATTATCACCTTCAATGATAATCTAGAAGCGGCAGAAAAAGATAGGAAAACACTGCAACAGACCTCACCATTCCCATCACTAGACCCTCCGTGTGGGAGACATGGGAGGATAGAAAGTAATCTCCATCCAAGAGGGAATCATTTTCTAGGGGGAAGGCCAGGCTTTAGTTATGGCAAAAAGGTGGGAGGTGTTCTGTAAAGAGATCAAAACAGGTTTCCCAAAGTAACACAGCAAAATGGTTGGGAGAGATGTCAACAGTTGGAGGGCAAGTCAGGAATGAAGCATCAGACTAACACAAAGTGTAGGTTTGTAACTGCTTTATAATACAAACCATTTGGAATTTAAATGCTCTCAAAGTGAATAATCTAGTAATGCTTAGTCTATACAAGAAAAGCTGGGAAGAGCATTAATAATGCTGCTCCTCCATTTGATGCACTCGGCTCTAAAACTCAACTTAGGAAAAGGACTATTTTGCAAAATGTAAGGCGATAACTTCAGCACAACCCCTCTCCCTCCACATAGCGAGACAAAAAGCAACTGTGAGATTTCCATGATTCAAAACCTACCCTGTTAGCTCAACCACAATTAGAGAAAATTCTACTTTACCTAAAGGGCCATCTCAGGCTGACCTCGCAGTGTCCTTTCCTTTTATTTTTTTAATTTATCCATTTTCTAGCACAGGTTGGACACAAATTGCCAAATATAAAGATTAGAAAATAAGTTGAAAGTAAGTGTCTACACTAGGAATGCTACAGAATTTATGCTACTGTATTATAACAATAAAAATATTTTTATTCAATAGAGAGGAAATAATCATATGAACTCACCTTCAAAGTTAATGATCATAATTCTCCTTAATCTGATAAACACATCAATACATTTTACTAAAATATTATCTGGCAAAAGCCACACATACCTGCTGGAGAGACGTGAGGACAGCTGCTCATTTTTAGCAACTTGAGCGTATCACTGTTGTTGGCCACTAGTACTTTGAGGGATGGATCATCTACTGGGGTGTCATCTATCTTAAGGGAGGACAAGGACTTGGAGTTTACAAACACAACCGTCAGTGCAGAGATAAAGTGAGACTGAAAAACAAAAAAATTAAAACACTGTTTCAATTTTTACAAATGAGAACTGAGGGGTTTTCATATAATACACACATAGTTCATCTGAACCCTAATATATTTCACAACTGTTTTGGGGTAGCAGCCCCTCACTCTGTTGTGGGAATATGGTAAAAAAGAGAGGTGACTTCCCACCATCTTTGAGAACGACCTTTTTACGTGGGGGAAAAAAGATTTCAAACCTCAGGATGGGTGTCTCTGAATCATAACAGTCACTGGTAAGTAAAAAGAGGAACTCTGGAACCCAGAATGAGAATACCTCTCAGACACTTCACCTTATCTGGAAATCCTACTCCAGTGTATTATAACACTGAACTGCATTCTTTTTTGGTGATAGTAATGACCACTAAAATAGTTAATAACTATTAGCAAAATCATCAAAAATTAAAACAACAGTCAATCAACTTAGAAGCTATGAAAGACTTATTTGGAATATGGAAGCTCATACAAAATTTGATTCTAAAATAATAAAAATCATAACTAAAAAAAATTCCAAACTTAAAACTCCTTTAGGGACTTCCCTGGTGCTCCAGTGGCTAAGACTATGTGCTCCCAATGCAGGGGGCCCAGGTTTGATCCCGGGTCAGGGAACTAGATCCCACATGCCACAACTAAGAGTTTGCATGTTGCAACTAAAGATCCTGTGTGCCGCAGCTAAGGGCTGGAGCAGCCAAATAAATAAATATTAAAAAAAAAAACTCCTTTAAATTTGCTAAATTATCTACAATTATCTACATATATAATATTCTGTTGGACACAGAATCTGACCTAAAGACCACTGTAGGAAACCATTTCCTAACCATTGTAGGAAACAGGAATTAAAGCACAAAGTATGGGTCTCTGGATCAGAGCTAATAAGCCATAACCAATGGACTCACTACAGCAGTGAAAGGGAGGGATGAGGGCAGGCTAGTAGCCAAGAAAGTACAACGAAACATTATCTTCTTGGTCACATTCCCTAAATTACTTTTTTCCTACTGTGATTAAATACTTAAATTTTGATTAAGTATCTGTTTAACAACTTAAATGTTAACATCTTTCTCCTAATATTTCCATATTAAATTCAACTATATCTGTATTAGTATATGCATGACTCTATCACTGACTTCTTTTTCCCATTTCCCTCAGAGTTAGCTCTGGTCAAATACAGTTGTTTCACGTTCTCTTCAGTTCTCCCAGGATTTCCAAGATATAGCAATATAGGCTTTCAATATTCTACGAAAGCCATAATAAGAAAAGAAAGAAAAACAGCATAAACATCCTAGGCCCATTTAATAAGGAAGGAAGAGTCCCAGATGCACCCATAGTTCCCAAAACCAAAATGACTGCATGTTAAGTATAATACTAGTACTAGCTATGCATAGTGATCATCCTGAGTAATAAAAAAAGAAGGAAGTTATGTTCAACATACCTTTTACTATGGTATCTTTTACATACTGTATGTGTACTTGTATTTTAACTACAATATGTACACAGAAAAATCAATTCAAAATAATTCATTTCCCATATGAAGCTGGAACAAGGCACTACTATAGCACATAACTCAGTGCTTCTTAGAGGGCCATGAACCATCTTAATCAGAACCACCTGGACTGCTCTTAGGAAAAGGAAATTTGGAAGGATACCCAAAACTTAGAAGTTCCTCAGATGAGTCTCATGCATATTAAGTTTGAGAACCACAGTGACTGAACTCCTATACTTAAAACCTTAAAATGTTGACATGAACAGACTCTTGCTGACTTCCCTCATGTTACACGAGGAGAACAATTTATCTCAAATGTACATATTTAATGAACCTTTTAAAAAATTAAGACTTTGGAATCAACTGGTGATACATTTGTTACCGATATTCCATTGAACAGCCTGGGTTATAATATAAATTCAATTTATTAATACAGACGTACCTCAGATATAGTGCAGGAATTGGTTCCAGACTACCACAATAAAGCGACTGTTACAATAAAGCTAGTCACACAAGTTTTCTAGTTTCCCAGTTCATATAAAAGTAATGTTTACACTACACTGTAGTCTATTAAGTATGCAATAGCATTATATTTAAAAACACAATGTATATACATTAAAAAATACTTTATTGCTAAAATATGCTAATCATCACCTGAGGCTTCAGCAAGCTGTCGTCTTTTTGCAATAGTAACGTCAAAGATCACTGATCACAGATCACCATAACAAGTAAAACAATAATGAAAAAGTCTGAAATACTGCAAGAATTACCAAAATGTGACATAGAGACATGAAGTGAGCAAATGCTGTTGGAAAAATGGTGCCAAGTGACTTGCCTGACACCCCACAAACCTTCAATTTGTAAAAAATGCATTATTTGTGAAGTGCTGCAATAAAGTGAAGTGCAATAAAAGGAGGTACATTTCTTTCTGAATCATCCTAGTAAATTAAACGATTAGGTGTTTAAAGGGGTGTCTATATTTTAGTTTGTGGCGTATTCTGATAAAATCTTACAGATTACTGCTGGATACTAACCTAACTGAACATGAGCTAACATACACAGGGATTTTATCAGCTGCCTTTCTAAAAATGCACACTTCTTATTTTTCTATTTTAAGAGAATAGTTATTAGAGAAAGAGACTATCTTGAGTTACATGCAGGATCATGTCAGAACATATATATGAATATAAAATTTATATAAATATAAATTTCACCAAAAAAAAAGTTTTCTTTAAGTAAAGTCTGTAAATTAATCTAAGCTGTACTTATACTAACTCTGCTCAAGAACAAATCTTTACACACTTACCAGAAGACTTTCTAAGCGAGCTCTACCTGCTCTTAATACTGGCACTGTCTACTTTTCTTTGATTATAATCTCACCAATCTGCTCCGAAAGTCCAAAATGGAGCATCTGTATGTCTCTTTTTTTCTAATACGCTTATTTCTCAGTTTTACTTAGTCTCTTTCAGTGCTTCCTATAGAATACTCTGCAAATTCACTCACTCTTTAACATTACCCATAAAGAAACACAAAGTTTTTAAAAAAGGAAAAGTGCTCTAAAAAAAAATCTTAATACTTAACATTCTAAATAGTAACTGGTTTTCCACTTTACATACCACTTTTCTTACATTCTCATTATCAGTACAAGAAATGGGTAGGATTTCTCAGTAAAAGCTAATAAAACAAAACCAGCAGATACCTTTGGTAAATCCATAAAGCTTGGCCGAGCAGTTGAAATAAGTCCAAGTGTTTTTAAAGAGCAATTCACAAGTTGTGATAATATATCACAAGCTGCTTCAGCTGATTCTTTGCTGCTGTCCACCTGGGAAAAGAAAACATCCTTTACACATGAATATGGTCGCATTTCTCCGTGCATATTTTAACTTTACAAAAGCAAGAAATAGTTATTAGTTTACTGCACTATAATTTAAAGAATTAATATTTATCCTTTCAATCATCTACCCTCACATACAATGTCAAGCTTCTCTGAATCTCCTTGAAAAACTGTAAGGGCAACTGTCAAGACTTAACTTTCACTATGATAAAATATCTATTTAATGTTAAAAAGACATGGCTTTTAAGTTGACTTACTGCAAACAGACTATATAACCTAATGGAAATATGAACTTACAATCTTTGAAAAATAATTATATATTTGGCAGTGGATCAGATCATACATGTAAATACAGTGGCTATGATACAAATGCTTCAAAACCAACTGAATGAGTATTTACTCAGAAGGTTCCAGTGAATCACAACCTGGGATTTACCATTAATGTTATTAATTGAAAGATGAATGTGAAGTGCAATGAGGGTGTCCAACTAGTCAAGCATGAAAATCTGAACCAAACGAGAAGTGGCTGCTCCCATGCACTCTTTTGCATAGACATTTCCTGGGGGAAGGGAAATATGGCCCAAAAACTCCTTAAGGATATAAGAAGGAGCTCTTCTATCAAAAAGGAAGCTGTTCCCTGGGCTAAAAAGCATCTTAGAGTAGTTAAAAGTAATATTCCTTTAAAAGTAATATTCCTTTAATTTCCAGATTGACGTAAATTACCGTAACCCAAAAATGTCCTGAAGAGCTCATTGTAAAACTGATATACCAGTTTACATTACACAGTTTCAGAACTATTTTCAATCCCACCCTTTGGCTACGTTTCTGTACACCAGCGGTTCTTTTGAGAACTGCTCTGGTTCTGGACCAGCAGCATCAGCTGGGAACTTGCTAGAAATGCACATTCTCACGTCCAATCCAGACTATCCGAATCAGTAACGGAGCGCTGGAACCCAGCAATCTTTGTCTTAGTGAGCACTCCAGGCATTTCTGATGCACATAAAATCTGAGAACCATTGTTCTACATTAATAACTCTGACTATAAGACTCTGGCCTATGGCCAGTGAAGAATTAAACACAAATAGTATCAGGAGAGCTCAGAAGAATCCTGGGATGTGGCTCTTTCTACAAATCAGAAATTTCCTCAGAAAAATAAACAATCCCTAATAAAAATGTTTAAGCTTATAGGACAAATGATTTTGTGAAGGTTACACATGTTGGATACAGCTGAATTGTGTCACAGGTTAACACTGACCCAGCCAATCCACTGGATGGAACTGGTCTTTAGACCTAGGAGATTAATGTATTATACTCATCTTTTTATAGGATTTACCATTATAACACTTTTAGACAACTCAAAGATGACTGAAACCGAGGGGAAGGCTCTTCAGGTTTCCTCATGGGCAGGCGGAGAGGGACAACACATAAGGAGTTCCTGGACTTTTGTTTGTTCTATCCTCCCACTATTCCCCGACCCTTGTCCTCAGTTAGGTTGCAACATAACATCCAGGACATCCAATTAAATAAGTATTAAGTATGTCCCAAATAATGCCAGGGATACTTACACTAAAAATTATCCACTGATTTTCTGAAATTCAAATTTAACTAGGCATCCCCTATTTTTATTTGCTAAATCTAGCAATCCTACACTTGGTGGCCTAAGTGCCTTTGTGCATTTTTCTGGAAAGACAGCCGTAATACACCCAACCATTCCCAACACCAGGTCTCTCTCCTCTTGTGACACATATGGGAGAATAAACAGGTAATCCCCATTTTAAAAGGAATGACAGGGCTTCACTGGTGGCGCAGTGGTTGAGAGTCCGCCTGCCATTGCAGGGGACATGGGTTCGTGCCCCGGTCCGGGAAGATCGCACATGCTGCAGAGCGGCTGGGTCCGTGAGCCATGGCCGCTGGGCCTGCGCGTCCGGAGCCTGTGCTCCGCAACGGGAGAGGCCACAGCAGTGAGAGGCCCGCGTACCACAGGAAAAAAAAAAAAAAAAAAAAGGAATGACAGTCTTGGAAGCAGACAAGACTTTAGTTTTGGCAAGGGATCTCTGGGTTAAGAACCATTGCTATATATGGGCTAAAGTGACCTGTTTAACAACAGCTGCATATGGCAAATCAGGTATTCATGTGTTACTTTCCAACAATAATTATCAGGTGTATTAAGGATTTAGTGAACATACCCACATTTCATTATTCAACCCCAAAACAAAACACTACAAGCCTCTGTATTCATACAAACCACTGTGATTCCTTAAACTATTCTGGACATCTCAAAAAGCCACCCCTCTTCATTTATCTCATCACTACCTAATTTCCAGTATGTCCCTGCTGGCAATGAAAAGAAACAAACAGTTCTCTCTGGCATTCTTCCATGTACCTTTTTCTATTTCTCTCTAAAATATACTCATCCAAACCTTTTACAGAGTTTCTGTATCTCTTTTTTCTTTAAAAACTCCATATCACAAAGCCATCAATAAGCAAAACTCAGTCCTATTACATAAAAATAACAATTAAGTTTTAGTGAAAATTTCCACATCTTTTATTTATTTTACTGTATTATTTCTTTGGTTCAAATCTGTTCACAATAATTCAATGTGACAGCTTTGGTATATGATTATGTTTATTTAATGGTTGCTCCCACTCTTTTAAGAAATTAGTAACATTTATAATAAAATGGAATAATTTAGCTCAATATAGTTATTTATGATAGCCTCTAAGGTACACGATTACTCTAAATCTTTCAGCACTTTCCCTAAAAAGGCAATAGTTTAAAGACATGAGAAGATGTATTGGTTTAGGACACAAAAGCCACTAAATATGCTTTATTTTTAAAAGGATTTAAAGTATTACCTTGAAGCTGACATATTGTAGATGGTTTGAATGTCTTTTAATAATCTGTTTGATCAGCTCTGGGTGTGTTGCTTTCAAATAAGATGTAGCTGGCTGATTCAGTTCAAATTCAAAACATCTCCACAAGTCAGGCAGGTGAAATACCTGGTTCCAGTTGCGGCAAACTTGTGAAGCATGAGCCCGGTCAAGAAGAGGCAGATACTTAAACACTTGGAGAATAATGTCCTGAAGGAGATTACCCCAATCGCAAGTCTGAGAACGCTCATTTGTAGTCCTCAGTTTCTTGGATTTCTCTGCAGTACCTTCTTCTGATGAATTATGGTCACTATCTCTTCCTCCTCCTCGTTTCATCCTATTCAGAAAAAATGCATCTTTTTTTTATACTTTTCAATAGAAATAAATCCAAAATTCATTCTTCCGTCACTGAGATGTGTACACATGTGCTTACAAATACCAACAGAAACATGCAGGAAGAACTGGATCAGGAATTCAAGGAAAAGAATGTCAAAACAAAATATAATGAAAAACGCCAGCAGAGACCAACTGTCGTTTTACAAACTTATGTCTTTGGTAGGTGCTTTTAAACATTTGTACTGTACTACCTGGGGGGAGAAGTTGATCATAATTTTGAAGCTAAACCAAGAATTTATATTTCAAAAGTTGCAGTCAACTAGAAGGAATATAAAGAGAACCTACAGTGACACTTTCTCAAGATTTCTTAAAAGTCATCTAAGGGTACCTACTATATTTGAATTCCTGAGTCCCAGGAACCTCCAGAGAAGACCTGAATTAAGTAATCAACAGATCTCTCCACACTGGGTAGCCCGTGATATGTGTTACTGCCAGACCCAATCTCTGCTTAAAATGAGCAAACTCATCCCCACTGTGCGTATTTGGTCTGGAATGTGGCTGCTTCTTCCAAAACATCACTTGCTGTTGCAATGTTTTATCCAAGTTGTATTTTCGAATGAGAGTTAAGTGTTTATTCTACCTGTTTGTACGACCTTCATTCCATTTGATTTTTTGAAAGTAGTTTTGTTGTTGTTGTGTAAAATAGTACGGTTAAAGAGAATGGGTTCTGGAATCAAGCTCCCTGGTTTAATTCCTGGCTCTGCCTCTCACTGGTTATGTGGCCTTGAACAAATTACTTGACTTGCCTGTGCTTCAGTTTGTGAAATGGGAATAACAGAAATACACAGGGTTCTTGTTAGGAATTAAACAGTTATTAGGGCTTTTGAAAGGAGATATCGATGACTGCTGAACTCAGGTATAGGAAAGCAGTCTAGTTATTAAAGACATTAAAGTGCAACACAAGAAGAAACGGAGGTTACCAACCAGAGGGCAAAGAATGATCCTAGATTTGTTTTAAAATGAAGTGTGTATGAGAGAGAATGAGAACGCAAGCTTATGTATGAGAAACATACACTGGAAGTAGATTACCACATTAATATAGTAACTATAATAGTGAGATTATATAATAATAGTGGGACAATAATAGTGGTGGGATTACAGGTGATTTTTTTTTTTTGCCAGTATGCTTCCCTGTATTTTACACGTTTCTTTTAATGTCAGTGAATTAAACTGTAATCAGATAAAAGGTCTCGTTTTATTTGGAAAAATAAATATTGCAGGCTCTAACTAAATGGGGGTAACTGCAGACCACTCACTGGTATCCCTATTTAGTTTAGAGCCTGCAATACTTTTGTCTCTAGAGAGCAGTTCTGGCAGGGTATGGTTTGGATTTAGAGTCACAACTTTTTCACAAAGGATGGCTTGTAGCTCTAGCTCCCTTCTTCTGGCGCATCAGTATGTAAGAATTCTGACTCCTGTGTGGGACAAATGTACACGAGCGTGGCTCTTAACCAAATATGTCTCTGCAGACTCTCTCTCTAGTAGCTAGCTAAAATTGTGAAGGAGGATTAGGGGCTGGAGGAAAATGGCAGAGGACCCTGGCTTTCATGCCATTAAAATCAGCCCAGGAGGTCTTAGTACATGTGCAGTAAACCACCTATTCCTCATTACTCCTACTTCCAACTCTAAGTAAATTAAATTATGTATATAATATTGTGCAGGGGGAGAGGAAGGGAGAAAACAGAATGACAGAGGTGATAGCAAGAGGGTAGTTTTATAGAAGACTAAAACTTACATCTGAATCTAAGAATACATTTTTAAAATGTGTTTAGAGACAAGGCAGTATAATCTACAATGTCATATTTAATATTAAAAAAAAGTCTCTCCTAGGAATAATTCTCACTAGAGGTTGAGATAACAGTGTCATTATGACCCATTTTTCTGCTTTAACTTATCCTGAAGGCTTACTTTAGTTTTAGCATATAAAATCTGGGTCAAAGAACAAAGAGTTTGCTACTCAGGGCTTACAATTTCTCTTCTGACTACCTAAAACTACTCAGAATTTTGAGAAACAGATTAAAAACATAATGAAGTTATCTTTATAATTTCTACTCCTTATTAAAGAATGCTGATCTATTTCTGGAGAAAAGTCTTCTAAAACCAGAACTATTCAACTTAAAGACAGAATGATTCGGGCTTCCCTGGTGGCGCAGTGGTTGAGAGTCCGCCTGCCGATGCATGGACACGGGTTTGTGCCCAGGTCCGGGAGGATCCCACATGCCGCAGAGCGGCTGGGCCCTTGAGCCATGGCCGCTGAGTCTGCGCATCCGGAGCCTGTGCTCCGCAATGGGAGAGGCCCGTGTACCGCAAAAATAAAAAGAAGACAGAATGATTCATTTTATTTTAAAGTATATGGCCATATAAACAAAAATGACAGCCTTTTTTACACAATTATCTTTGCTGATCCTAACAAATACCTTCTTTTGTCTGTTGCAGTCTTGTTTTAAATAAAGTATATTTCAATACCTTTCCAAATTGAGGGGAGGAAAAAGTTGACATATTAAAAAGAAGTATGCAACATTGAGGAAAAGTATCTCTTGGTCTAGATATATAACACTATATGATCACCAAAGTATATTTTAAGCACTTACTAGTCTATGACTAGCTGAACTAGTCTGTAAATTGTCATATATGACTGTAATATGTCAGAATTACAGTATTAAGCAACAGAAAAATAGTAAGACCAAATGCCAATATAAATGTCTCTGTATTATCCTCATGTATGCATAAAAATGTGAGCTCATAGTGGGCACCTAAGAAAAAATTTTAATGTCTAATTTTTTTCCACGATGATCTCATTTATTCATGCAAAAATTTACACTGCTTTCAAAAGTATTTTATTAAATCTATTTACACATGAAGCTCTGTTACACAGAAAGTTAAACAATTCTGAGCATCCACCAGTCTGCAAAGAATTTACTTCAATGGATTATCTTATCTCCTACTTTTAGTCAAAGTGAAAATACCTCTCACACTTGAACAGGGGTGCAGAGGAGAAGCTGGATGATCAACATCTCTTAGATTTTGTTGAGCACCCGAACTAGGCCTCTTCATGCCTCCGGCAGTTCAGTTCAAACTGTAACTTTTCCAGGCCCCAAATAATCGATGCAACTTAGGCCCCTAAAAGCATCTGGTGAGGGACTTATACTGCTACGGAGCATCAAAAAGCAAACTAATGAGGAAAGACTCCAGCCTCGTTGAGCAGCACAGGGAATTATGCAATTTACTCTTCACATTTCCATACACTCTGAAAGCAGCAGTCCACTTGAACATCAGTTGAAGAGCAGCAGAAGAAACTACTTAGCCACGTGCCCCTCGTTGTATTTTTAGTACATTGCACTGGTAGTAATTTTAAAAGCCCAGTTGTAGTTAGCTCTAAAAAGCCTGTTTTGGGCAACACATTTCCTTTCCATTTATGTTCTTCTTTGACTAATATCACAATTAATATGCATTCTTTGGCTGGAACACAAGACTAAAACAGCGTAAAGAGCTTAACTCAGGACTAGATGGTATCAGAGAGTGTGGTGGTGCGATCATTTGTAGATACTAGAAGTTGATGGCGTGCTTATAAAGATTTCAGGAGTAGAAGGAAGACGACTCTAATTAAAAGATCTGGGCCGTTCCATTGGACATGATCAGCAACAAAATAGCTCATCTCTTAGCCTGGAGATACAGGCCAATCATTTAACAGGCTGTGTTCCCGACCCCTGCACGCAACCCCATCTGAAAGGGGTGCTCTTGCTCAAAGCAGGCGCGAAGCTGCTCATCACAAGTTGACCAACTTTTCCACGTGGCTACGAGCGGCCCGGGCGTCCCCTCCTCCCGCGCCACCTCCACGGATTGGCTTTCCCTGACATTTCTGCTGCGCCCTACCCCGGGCAGTCTGTTTTGACATCTTAATGCCCCTCATTTCTCAAGCTACAAGCACGGCCTTAGCCGACACCGGGAAGAGCCGGACAGAGCGCAAGCTCAACGGTGTCGGTCACCAGCCCCCGCCGAGGGTTAACAAAGCCGGGCGACAGGCTCGGAGGTGTCGCGGGGAGACTGCTGCAGGCCGCCGCCGCGCACGCACCACGCCTTGTTGACTTGTTTTGAAGCAGGCTCTGCGGGGAAATGCCCCGGGGCAGGATCCGCTGTCCGGCCGCCGCGCCGCGCCGCGCCCCGCCCCGCGCTCCCGAGGAGCGGCGCGAGCGCACCCGGGGCCCCGCGCCCCCCGGCCCGCCCAGCCGCCCGCCCACGTCGGCGACCCTCCCTGGCCCCGCCTACGCCCCGGGGCTCGGGCCCTCGGCAGTTACCTGCTGCCGGGGGCGGCTTCCCCCACACTCCACCCCGGGCTCCGCGGGCGGCTTGGCTCGCGGCTCTCACATGAGGCCCCGCGCCTTGCGCTCCCGCCGCCGCGGCGCCCCGCGCTCCACCCGCATCCGAAGCGCTGGTCCCGGGGCGGGCGCCAACGCGGCTCCGCCTTTGCGGCTCTGGCTGCCCAGGGAGAAGCCGCCCTTCTCAGTCCCGCGCCGTCCGCGTCCTTCTCCCAGGTCTCTCGTCGCCGCGCGAGAGACGCCTTCAGCGAGCCGCAGCCACCGTGTAGGTCCTCTACGCCGCGGGCCAGACACTGAGTCCAAAATGGCGCCCGCGCTGGCGGCCGCCCGCTTCCCCCGGCGCGTCTCCGCTGGGGGGGCGGGCGCGTCTCCGCCGGGGGGGGCGGGCGCGTCTCCGCCGCGGCGCGTCCGCGGAGGGCGAGGCTGGGGGCGGGAGGAGGCCGCGCCCATGCGGGAGCGCGCGCCGCCCCGCGCGGCCGCGGACCTCAGTCACCTGGTTCAGGCTGGAGTGTCTGCCGGTTTCCTCCCGGATACGTGACTGCGGCTTTTCGGGGTTTTTCGTCTTGAAACCGAAGGTGGGAGGGCTGGAGCCAGCTAGATGCCTAACAGACTCTCTGCTGTGGAAACTGGAAGTTTAGGGAGGTGGAGCAGCGAGAAGAAAGAAGGGCGAGTCTCTGGAGCCGGCTGTAACCCAGCAACTGGCTCGGGCCGAAGGATAAACAGTAGCTGCTGCAGCGGACACACCTCCGCGCGCGAGGCGGGAACTCCGATGGCCACACCTGCGCCGCGTAACCCGAGGGGGTAAAATACAGCTTGTAATAATACACACCATATAGACCATGACAGGTATAGCATAATAATATTCATCATGTATGCATAAGGTGTCTTTTAAAACTGCGGGGAATTAAAGCCGAATGGTGACAGTGTTAACTCTGGGATTACAGGTGATTTTTTAAAAATCGCCTTTATGAAGTAGACTCCTGAAATTTGTAAGTTGCTTTCTGAAACACAATGAGGAAAGTGTAAGGGAGTAGATGGCTATTTAAAAGAAAACTCTGGTGAAGCCTTTTGTAAGTGGAGGCATCTTTTTAACTGCTACCTGGTTAGCTTGTTTTAAAAGTTTGGATTTTGGGGATGCTGGGTTTTCTTAAAGTTAGAACTGTCCTTAGGTGCAAAATCATAACTTGAATCATGCACCTTCCCTCCCTCAAAAATAAAAAGAAAGTAATTTTTCATCCAAACATAGATGTCTTTTCAAGGATCTGACCCATGTGTAAGAGACTAGAAGGCAGTGAAGCCCAGGCAGCCCTCCACAAAACTGAGCTAGGAAGCCATGTGTAAGATGACAGCAAGATTCAGCGCGGGAAGATGCCACTGTTCTTTGTTAGGGCCTGGCTCTCAGATCATCAGGTCACAAGGAACAAAGTCTCTAGCAACATAATAATGTGTACCTGCACTGCAACATTTTTTAGGTTCCTCCGCGACTGGCTGCTGAAGGACAATAGGAAGACAGGCTGTGATAATTATAAGAGGAAGAAAAAACAAGTCAAATACAAGCCCATTTATTGAAAGCTAGGTTAACAGAATAAATGATCAGCAAAACACATTAAACCAAATCAGCAAACATAACTAGTATATATTACATCACATTAAAATTTTCACACTCTAATTGTAGTCCCCTTTTAATTCCTCATTACAGTCTATCCTCTCCCTAAAGAAGGCAAGCATGGGATCTTAGCACACCTTGCCTATCTAACGCTTCCTTTTCTTTCCTGTTTTTGTTATTGAAAGATTTTATTTTACATTTTTGAAAAAAGCATCATGTGCTTATTTTAAAATCATTCAATACCTATTTAAGTTTACCACTTGTGTTAGTCAATATCAGTCTGGAGGGAAGGGAGAGGGTGGCGGTGGAGTAGTGTGGTCCAAAAGCGAAGAATATTTTGTTACCAACCCTGTTGGACGGGGTTGCCAGAATTGCCAGTGCAGAGATTAAGAAAATTTTTCTTGTATGATAGTGAAAATACCATATATATCAGTATTTGTGAAAAACATCTATGCTAACTCTTAGAGTGAAATTCATAATTTTAAGTAGTTACTCAGAAACAAGTACAATTCAACAAAAGCCAAACATTTAGCTCAATAAATCACGAAAAAGCAACAGAAAAAATCCAAAGCATCAAGGATAGTATAATGTTGTTTACAAGATGGCTACCACCTATTCTTCCCTTGTGTGTGGTCAAATGCTGCTTCTCACATTAAGAGATGAAGTACAGGGAATTCCCTGTCTGTCCGGTGGTTAGGACTCTGTGCTTACACTGCAGAGGGTGTGGGTTCGATCCCTGGTTGGGGAACTAAGATCCTGCAAGCCACATGGCACGGCCAAAAAAAAAAAAGGAGAGATGAAGTCCAGTTCCCTTGCCCTTGAACCTGGGCTTGCCCTGGTGATTTGTTTCACCAGTAGCATGAGGCAGAAGTGACATTTTAAAACTTCTGAGGCTAGGTCTTAAGAAACCTTACAGCTTTGATTTGGGTCTCTTGGGATGCTTACTCTTCAGACAGTGTGCCAGAAGAACCAGTCACCATACCAGAAGAAAACAAAGCATCACAGTGCAATGCTCAGTGAACTCCAAGAGACAATAATAAATACCCGTTTCAGTCCAGTAAAGCGTTAAGTGGTTTGTCATGCAGTAGTAGATGACTGGAAGAGAATTAAATAATAAAGACAAGGACAGGAATCAACAAAATAGGGAAAAAAAAAGAAGATTATCAAAAACAAAAGCTGGTTCAAATAAAAGTGAATAAAGTAGATACAACTCTAGTCAGATTGATTAGGAAAAAGAGTTGCAAATTAACAAAATACAAAAATTTTTTGAAGGGGGAACAAATATAGCCACCGTAGGTATTTAAAACAATAAAAGTATGTTGTAAATAATTATTAGCTAATAAAATTGAAAGCCTAGATAAAACAAGTAAAGTCCTAGAAAAATACAAAATGCCAAAATTGGCAGGAAGAAGTAGAGAATTTGAATAGATCAATAAACATTGATGTAATTGGCAAAGCCCTTTCCTCCCAAATAACCCTAGACCCGGAGGGAGTTATAACTGAGCCCTACCAGACTCCCAAGTAAGTTAATCCTTTCTTCTACAAGTTGTTTGAGAAAAAGGTTGAAGAAGAAAAGCTACCCAGGTCATTTTATGAAGCTAGTATAATCATCGCTCCCAAACCAAATATGGAAAAGAAAGGAAAACCGAAGCCCCATTTCTCTTCTGAAAATAGGTGCAAAAATTCAAAAAGAAATATTAGGTAATCAAATTCAACAATGTACTACCAAACCCAAAAAATAAACAAAACCGGGGCAAAACAGTGACAATAACACTCTGGAGCCCCCTTGACCTCTTTTTCCTTTATCACAGCACGTTATCACCTCCTAGCATATTACATATTGTATGTCTGTTATGTAATGTCCCAACTCGGATATAATAAGCACCATGAAAACATGAGTCTTAGTTGGGTTTGTTTGCAGATCCTAGGCTCCCGGAACAGTTCCTGGCTCGGTAAGTGTTTCTCTGAAGCGTGAAAGAACATGACAGGATGGGGCTTCTGTTTGTATTACATGGTGTGGTGGCCCGGATTTGAGCCATGTTGCAACTAAAATAAATCCGTCGTGGGGAGTAGATGGGCAGATAGATGTTGCAGGAGAGGGAGAATCCTAAAAGGTAAATGGGGATAAGCGAGTTTGATTATGGACCAGAGGCTCCAAATCGTACAAGGAACCCTGTGCTTTTGTGATTCACCAGTGTCACAAGTCCCACAAGGAACGGGGAGCCCCCTCACAGAAAACAGGAAATCTGTTAATAGAACAGGAGAAAGGAACTCTATTGTGGTCCTCCTTTCTCCTCCACTGTCTACAAGGTGCTTGGTGTAACAGAGGAGGAAAGGGACAAGGTCTGTGTCCTTCTATAGCTGTCTAAAGGGATAACATCCACCAATGAAACAGAAAACACTTGTACAGCAATGTGTTAATAAGTTCCTAATCAGGTAGTATACAAGAGTGCTGAGGGCACGAGATGCAGAGTAGAATAGGGATAGATGGGCGGAGCTCATTCGTTGATCAAGGTCAGTTTTGAATCGAATCTCGAAGAAAATAATGGAATTAAAGAGAAGAGAGGCAGGCAGTCTATCCAACTGGCAAGGGAAGCACAAGGCCAGGATTTGGTAAGATGATAGAATCATAATTAGAAGGTCATTGTGTTCAACTACTGCCCAAGACTGAAATCTGTAGTGAACACTTAGTTGTCGCCTAGTAGCTCTTTTGGGGAGAAGCCCCTCCCCATCTGCTTGGTTTTAGTAGTGGTTTCCTGTAGCACGTGAACCTAGGCCCCATCCATAGTTGATTGGTCCAGAAATGGACACGTCATTCAAGTTAAGACAGTCCTTCCCGCTGGGAATTTGGAATTAATACGGAAGGAAAGAGAGTATTCCCTTCCTTGGGTGTTTGGACTGGGAACATACAGACACAGGGGTTATAGGTGGTCACTTTCTACCACATGGTCTGGAAAGCAGAGAGGCGTGGTCTGCAGTGAGAAGGAAGGAGAGCAAGATGGATGCAGAGAGAGGACCTAGAGGAGAGACGAAACCACAGCCCGAGCGCTGGTCCTACCCTGTTCTCAAGACCCGGCGGTATCCCAGCGATTGCCTTTTTTCTGGCTTGCTGAAGTTACTCTGCATTTGCTTTCTTTTGCTTGCAACCAAAACTCCTTACCAGTGCGAATTTGACCTGGAAAGGCTCCTCCTTAGTTCTTCAATGTTTCCTTTTAACTGAAGGGCGATCATGGAATTTGTTCCCTCTGTGTCCTGTGTCTGGGAGTGGGGCTAGGGGTGGCATCTCTCCATAGCTGCTGTTAACCAAGCATGAGTCTGCCGAGTAACACAGGGGTGGTGGCTGGGGGTACGCTTCTCTCGGATGGAGTTCTAGGAAGATGAGTGGGCCTGATGACTACCTCTTTTTGCAGGATTTCCTGCCTTCCATGTGGGCAGCTCAGCCACAGATCTTATATGAGAAAGATGCATGGAGTTCTCTTCTGAGGTCAGGTAGCTCTCCGAGGAGCAGTTGAGTTGGGGAGGGACAGAACCTTTAGCATTAACGTAGTCATCCCTTTGAATCACACAAGGGAAGGGCCTTGTAGATGTATGGTTTTATAAGGAGGATGCTCACAGGTTCTTTCCCACTCTTTGACCTCTTTTTCTCCTTGCCCAATTCCTCTCCTTTCTCTGAAGCTCTTTCCTTTCAGGTCCCCCAGTTTGGCGTTTCCCCACAAGAGGAGGAACTCGCATCTCCTCAGGCCTTTCTGGGGTCCTGCAAACTTGAGAGCTGTAAGTCTCCACTGCTCAGTCGAAGCTGCTCCAGAGTGGGATGGAGAAGGTCTGGCACCTGGGTCGGGGGCTTAGGTTTTGATCCTTGTTCTGCCTTTAGTGGATATGCAAGCGTGGACAAGTTATTGCATTTCTTTGTGCTTCAGTTTCCTCATCTGTAAAATGGAATAATAATAATGTTATTATTTTATATCTACCACAGAGTTGCCATTAGAATTGAATGAGTTAATGGGACGTGAAGCACGTACGTCAGTCGTAGGCACATAGTCAACGCCCAGTGAGTGTTAGCTACGTTGCTCTTATTATCACCACTCCAACTCCGCATATGAGGACACTCACGCCTCTGTGGCGTCTTACCTCAGCAACCCCACTTCTCTCCTCTGAGTTACGCCAGCATACCTCTCCCTCTCAGGCATATTAGCCCAATGAAACTACTTCATTTTAGGCTGTCTCTTGGAATTTTAACTCTATCTAGGGCTAGACTGTAGACTCCTCAAAGGAAAGAAGTCTGTTTTAAGAACCTGTGACAAGAACCTTTATCAACTCTTCCTGAGACTTCTCCAAGGGCAGTGTCTTTCAGACCACCTAACCTGCTTCTTGTGTTACCTTCCTAAAGCCCCTGTCTCTTTCTCAAAAAAATCCAAAGATGCGTGATAAAATCCAAACAGTTGAGAAGGAGATTCTAGGCCAGGATAGTTCATTTAGAAATATATGCAATCCATATACATATAACTTAAAATTTCTAGACTCCACATTTTAAAAAAGCTAAAAAGGAATAGGTGAAATTAATTTTAATATTAAATATTTTATTTAACTCAGTATATCCAAAATATCACCAGTTCAATATGTAAGCAATTTAAAAAATTATTGAGATATCTTAAATACTTTGTCTTTTGATACCAAGTCTTTACAAAGCCTTGGGCTAATTATTTAACCTCTGTGAGACTGGAATTGCCCCATCTGCAAAGGGAAAATAAGAGTTAATAGGTTTGTGGGAAGATGAAAATGTCATAATGCATGTGAAGCCCATTGTGTTTGTTTCTTATTACCTCAGACTTAGTGGCTTGAAATAACACAACTTTATTATTGCACAGTTCAGGGGGTCAGAAGTCCAAATGGGCTCCAATCAAGGTGATGGCAGAGCTGCATTCCTTCTGGAGGCTCTGCGTGAAAATGTTTCCTTGTCTTTTCCAGCTTCTAGAGGCTGCCTGCATTCCCTGGTTCCTGGCCCCTTCCTCCGTCTTCAAAGCCAACAGTGTAGGGTCTTCAAGTCTCTATCTCTTAGCTCTGCTTCTGTCACCACATCTCCTTCCGTGACTTTGACCTTCTTGCCTCCTGTTTCCCATGTTAGGACTCTTGTGATCCCATCGAGCCCACCAGGTTAATCCAGGAAAATCTCCCCATCTCAAAGTCTGTACCCTTAATTACATCTGCAAAGTCCCTTTCACCATATAAGGTGACATAATTACACCCGCTGGGGATTAGGATGTGGCCATATTTGAGGGGCTGTTATTCTGCCTACCATACCCAGGCATTACACAGAGATTGGCCACTGGAAGCCCTCAACAAATGCTCTCTCTTGTTTTTAGAAAACTTTGATTATAGTTCTTAATAACATTGTGTTACTTACATGGTTCCGTATTTGTGTTCTGTGGCCGTCTCATCCCTAGCACCTGGCCCAGTGCTGCATGTATTTACTAACTTGTACAGTTCACTTATCAGGCAGCTTCTGTGTGTAACTCATGCTTACTAAGCAAGTGGGAACACAGTTCCCATCCTTGTGAGCATGTACTGTCAAGTGGAAATAGAACAGGTGCTCAACTATTTATTAAATGAATCGATGAAGCAAAACAGCTTACTTCCACTTTGGAGGAACACACCAACACCTTAGTTTTCACCACACTCTCTTCCTGGAATACCTTTTTCACTTGTGCCTCTCAAAACTTATCCGTCCTGCAAGACTGGGCTGAAATACCAGCTTTGTTCTTTTTGAGGAAATGGACCTTGTAAGTCCTAACCGAACATGTTTCTTGTCCTGCTTTGTTAACTAAGTTGATGGCCTTCTCTCTAGAGACTATGTAAGACTATGTAACCATAGTTTATACAGTCACTTACTGGACACTCTCCTCTAACCTCGGCTTTGATTTTGTTTCATAATTTTTCTTCACTGTAACTCCCTCCAGTACTTCTTTTATAGCCTATGCATTTTTTTTCTTAGCTCCCTTATGTCGCTTGTGAAATGAAGCAGCCGTTAAGTCAGTCATTTAAAACGTATTATCCTGTTTCACTCAGCCAAGTCCTCTATGCCAAGATAAAGTTAGAAGTGCAAGAAATCTGTTGGGAGTGGTGCCTCTGAAAGATCCAGGTGTGAGGGGGCAGGAGTGGGCGAGGGAGCGTTCAGACTGCCACGCAGGTTTGGCATCTACCCCAGGACAGGGGGAAGGAGTGCCGGGCAGGAAAAGGCTCTGACTGCAGCACAGCTCCAAGGAACCTCTCTTGGCTGGGCTAGCCTGAGTCCTGGTGTACAGATGGCCCACAAAGGAGCGCTTCTTTGGGCAGACACGGCCAGGCCCTGGTACCCTGTCATGCTCTGTCACTGGCCAGGGCTGCAGGGGAAGAGTGTGGCTTTGGATCAAATGCCGTGGCAGATCCCCTAGGTGGGGCAGGTGCAGGCTGGCAGCTGACCCCTTGCCCACACCCGCCATGAAGGAGGTGGGCGCCGGGTCCCTCTGGATCTACCCTGCACAGTCCTTGAGGCAAAGTCTGTCTTGTTCCCTTGGCAATCTTGCCCATATTACCGGTGTCCAGTTTCTGTTTCATGAGTTACTTCTTTTCATAGGACCAGTTGGCAATGTAATAGTAATAGCATGATGGGGTAGGAAGAACTTGGGTTTGAGACACAGAAAGACCTGGATTCACATCGCAGGTTTTTTCCAGCCAAATCTGTATTAGATCAGCTGGCATCTAATGCAAGTTCTTTAACTTCTTTAAGCAGCTGAAATGAGATTAAAGTCATCTGCTGAAATGAGATTAATAACTGTTTTACCTACTCAGTTGTCTGCCTAGCAGCTCTTTTGGGGGAAGCAACAGAGTTGCTAGGAGGATTAAATAAAATGCTTATAATTCAGTGGCAGCTGTTGAGGAGGCGTTGAATAAATGTTCTTCTCTTCTTTACTCTTCACTTTCAAATAATGCTTTACGTGGGATAAAGCACTTTTGTAAATGCTTTCTCAACTGATTTAGATTAGGTATTATTACTTCCAAGAAGTTGTGACCGAAAGGAATTAGTGGCTGACTCAAGGTCACACAGCCAAAACCGAGGCAGAATCAGGGCTTGAACCCAAGTCCCCAGGCTTCTGTTTCAGCACCGTTTATGTACTGTTGGCAGTTTTCAGGAAAACAAGAGGCGGTGTTCCATCTGTCAGAAACACGTGTGGCTAGGTGCTGGTGGAATTCAGTGACAAAGTGGCCAGGGAGAAATGCTGGGCTGAAAAATCTGAAAAAGAAGGTGAATAAGTAATCGTTGTATATGAGAAGTTAATAGTGAACTGTGTATATTTTTCAAATATGCTTACTGATGGAGGTTTTAGACCTAAACACACTGGCCAGAAAACTGCCTAAGAAAAATGGCTTTTTCCAGGCCTGAAAATATAACAGGAAAAGTTTGTTTCCAGATTCCCCAGCACCTGCTCTCATGATCCTGCTTTCTGTTTCCTGCCTGGTATCCTGCACAGCATTTGAAACCTTTGTGCACAGTATGCGTGAGCCCAACGTATGCCAAAGCCATCTGCCTTCTGTGCTTTGTCAGAACGTATTTATTCATAAAATGTTCTTCTGGTTTTGAGATGCTTGGAATACGACTAAAAATAGCTTCCTCATAAACGAAGATAAGCTGGAGTCACTGTGAGAATATTTTAGGACTTTGTTTTTATCCCTATTACCAGCGTATTAATTTGAGACGGCTCATGACTGTCAAGCAATCTCCATAGTTTCCCTTTCTTTTTCCTTCCCATTTACACGCTGCAGCCTACATTTCTCAAGTGCCCATGATGCCTCCTATCTGCATGGCATTCTCAAGGTTAGTTTCATTACTGTGGCCGATGAATTTAAGTCAGATATGTTCACAACGGCCTCATCACATCTGGTTTTCTGGGGTAAACCTATGAACTGCTTCTGTCTCTGACCTACTTTGTGTTTTTGGGAAACACTGAAAGCCAATCCTGAACCTGTGCCCTCAGTGTTCTCCCACAGGCTTGGGCATGAAATGAGATTACTGTGAAAGGCAGAGCTTTGCGAGCAGGTGCTGAGAGGTAGAAGCTGGGGCTGAGGAGTTGTCTGGGAGCAGTGTCACCATCCCTTCCTGATGCCTGTTGCCCAACATCCTCATGGTAGAATGATCGTTTTGAAGAAAACAACTGTGTTGCCCTGAAGGTTCTGGAACCTCTTTTGAACGTGGGTAGAGAATCCCAGCTAGCCCTTTGTCAGAAAATGTGTGTGTGTTCGGTGGGTGGTAGGCGGGATATAAACAAGCGGGTGCCTTTAGGACCCTTTTCTGTTTCTTCCTGAATCATAAATCCAAAGTATTCTGGAGATTGAAATTGAACTAGCCCTGCCTGCAACCCTTTCAGCTTGACTTGGGACCACCCAGAAGTGCCCTCAGTAACAACAAATCACTCTCCTCGCTTTTGAATCCATTGGGCAGTTAAAAATTGCTTGTAATTCTGGGGCATTGTCATAATAAGGAAGGAAGTTTGCATAATGTCCTTCTCTTGAGAGATTTTAAGAGAAAGTGTTATCATTACTTTTTCAGTGACGGTTCAGATGTGTCTTATTTAGATGGAGAGGGATCTCTGTACTGTTTCCAAGTCCTTTCTTGCTCAGGAAGGCCCTGTGCCTGTACATACAGTGGATCCACAAATTATATCGTGAAGAGATCAGTCTTTGTGATCTTCAGATTTTTTTGTGTTTTTGCAGTAAGCTCACCAACACAAGGAAAGTTGGACTATTCACACTGTTCTATCATATTCTAGAATTTTCTACACACATACCTTTTTCCTCCTGCCTTTCTCTACATCTCCACGCTTGAAATGCTACTTATTTTTCAAGGGGAAGCTTAAGGGGCCTCTTAGCTAACCGCCCCCCCTCCCAACAACAATAACAAAAACAAAAAACCACTAATAACCATCTTTCCTAAACCCTGAAGCATTTGGTGTAGACATTTTTATGCAATTTATTAGAAGATTCTCTAAATAGTTATCTGTGCTCAGGCTAGATCTTTTCTTTATATTTTAAGTTCCTTCAAGGCAAAGATTATTTTAAATTTCTCACAAATGCTTAGCAAAGTCATTAAAATAATGGTTACTGGGGCTTCCCTGGTGGCGCAGTGGTTGAGAGTCCGCCTGCCAATGCAGGGGACACGGGTTCATGCCCCGGTCCGGGAAGATCCCACATGCCGCGTAGCGGCTGGGCCTGTGAGCCATGGCCGCTGAGCCTGCGCGTCCGGAACCTGTGCTCCGCAACGGGAGAGGCCACAACAGTGAGAGGCCCGCGTACCGAAAAAAAAAAAAAAAAATAATGGTTATTGACAAATGATCTACTTTCAATAGTGGGAATTTAGAACAAAACTGATCAGAACTTTTGATCAGTCTGCCTCATGAAATAAATATAATCTGATTTATGACTCATCATAAGTCAACAGTGCGTCAATTTCATGAGTTAACTGTAAAAAACATCTACTAAAACACACAGTCTATAATAGATAAAGAAAAGACTAGTGATTCTGTTGATTGTTATACACGTTGAAAAAGGTGCTGGTTAATAAGGTGGAGGTTGTTGAATTTCCTAAATATTTTCTTCTACCTTTCGCATATGTCTGTTTATGAATATCTATCTATCCATCTCTCCAGTGTTAAGATTCCAACGTTGTGCTTCATTACTACTCTTATTTTCCCTAACAAACAGTTTTGAAGGTTATGATTGTGCTATGTTAGTAAATTTCTTTCCAAGGAAAATTGGACGGAGTTTTAGACCTTAGGTATTTAAATTTTGTTTCTCAAGCCAACACCTTACACACTTGTTAGACTTTATCACTGTATAAAAATGTACAGTGGTTTATTGACATGTACATTCCAATATGTTTACAGCTGCAAGATAATGAGGCACACTCAGTATTGCACTTCATTAAAATTTCAGGCTCAAACTTAACCTAGAAGTTTAAATGAAACTGCATTTGTAATTTAGTAATTCTTATACAGGACAAACATTGATATCTTTATATACAGTGTGATACTTATTACATTTATATGCCGTCCTAACACATTTTTTTTTTTTAAATAACAGTCTAGGAAATAAACCAGAATATTCCTCTTTTTATCCCCACCCGTGATGCAATTGTACAGGATTACAAAAAGGCAGTATACAATAGACAATGATAATTTTTCTCTTTTGCTTGAAAGCCAGCATCATTCTTAGTCCATGGGCATGGCAATTCTTTGATATCAATTATCTATAAATGTCCAATGCTTCACAGGCCAATGACGATAATGGCCACATGCAAACACCTCACAAGTTTCATGTCTTGGTTCAAAAGAAGATAAACTGAAATAATAGGGAAACTTTCCATAGCAAGAATTATGTACATGGTATTTGGCATCCTTCTTGCACTGTGAATGGTTCATTTTCATGGATGTAAAAATGGTCCCGTCTTTATCCTGAGCCGAGTTTAAACTTCACCACATCCGCCTGGGTCCGCCTGGGGGGATGAAGGTAACTTTTCTCTCTGTAGACAAAGGAATCTGAGTGTTCTAAAAAGTGTGAGCATTTCTGCACACTCCACAACCCAGGGCAAACTCTTCTCCAGTGGGTGGATGCACAACATGGAGAGGACATTCAGTTCCTTCTAATTGTTTGCCTTTGGGACCTGTATAAATTTTGAAGGAGGCAAAAAAATATAATTAAAACACACACACCCATACAAACCTAATGTAAATATTAATCACCTGTAAGTTACTTAGAGAAATAATGTGACTGTAGTTATGCAAATATAAAATTAAAAAATTATTTTCTTCTAACCACAAAAACAAAAACATTCACTATAAAAAATTCAACGTACCACATACATGCAGCAGGAAGGGACAGGGTCCCTGTCCCAGGCCAGAAGGATTATCTCCTTCAACTTCTTAATCTGGACTCTTGTCCTCATCCATATAACACCGCCCCCTTTTTGCTCCCTTCCTTCGCTGGCCTCCGGCTCACCACCCTCCTCCTGCTCGTCCTGGCTCACGCTTCTATTCTGGCCATTTTCCTAAACACTCTAGCCTCATGTTATTCTCATCATGCTTCTTTAAAGCTTCTTGAAAAGTCCTAAAGTACTTCTACTGTAAAGGAAGTGGAGGAAGAATAGTACAACAAATTTTACTTGAGATGAGCAAATAGAAAAGAGTAGCCGTACTTAAAAAAAAAAAAAACCTATGTATCTTAGTATCCTTTTGAATAGATAATATACATTACACAGTTTAAAAATCAAAATGTTAAAAAAAATTACATACAAAAAGAAGTCACCTTCCCCCCATTTTTATCCCATTTTTCCCTGTTTTCCCCAATAGTTAATCAGTTTTATTAGTTTCTTGTCAATCTCCCCAGTGGTTTTTTTAAATGCATATGAGTATATATTCTCATTTCCCCCTTTCTTACAAAAGGTGGCATACTACACACACTGTTCAGTAACTTGAGTTTTCATTTAACAGCATCTGCTATAGACCTTTCCATATTAGTACACAGAAACTCCATCCTCAGTCACCTTCCTTTTTAATAGTGTGTAGTACTGAGTGTTTAACCAACCTCTTACTGGATACTTGCATTGTTTACAAACTTGTATTATTATAAACAATGATGCAATGAATAACCTTCATATCTGCTCTTTTTTATTTTTCTCACATATGTGGGTATATCCCCGGAAGTGGGATTGTTGAAGGGTAGGTATAT
Source organism: Phocoena sinus (assembly GCF_008692025.1). NCBI lineage: Eukaryota > Metazoa > Chordata > Mammalia > Artiodactyla > Phocoenidae > Phocoena > Phocoena sinus. The sequence continues at coordinate 50,943,745 of NC_045780.1, forward strand.
TGGCAATTTTGAGAGGCACCACAGGGTTCTGCCATTTGCACTCTGGTAAGCAATGGATGAGACTGTGTGTTTCCCAGCTTAACAACGTTGTACACTGTGGTGTACGTGCTCTTGCATGTATTTCCACTCGTTTCAGATCTGTCTCTTCTGTGGTCACATTCACCTCTCCTTCCACTCTTCTCACTTCTGTTAAGCCTGGTGTGCCACCCCACTGTGACCACCAGCCTCCTGACCTCTTCCAATTTTGTCTCTTTTTGGTTCCATATTCGCTTTTTCTCAGCCTGACCTCCATAGACAATCGTCTCTCCTGTATTCTCAGTGGCTTCTTTAATTCCCTCGGCTTTCTGATGCTCACTATGCTGCCCATTCCCAGCCATTCTAGATCAAATCACTTGTCCATTTTATGGTGCTGGTTCCAGGCTTCTTAAAAAATATCATAGCTGCTCACAATAAAGGCAGATGTGTGACCAAAAAAAAAAAAAAAAATCACGAAATCCTTTTAAATGGTTTTATTATCAATTTATAATTTCAAACTTCTCAGGGCCCTTTAGTGCTGAGCAGCTATCCTTCTACTAATCCTTAGCTGACTCCCTTCTCAGTCCCCACACAATTGCTTCTTACAGCTTTGAGCCCCTCGTTCATGATGGTCATCTTACTTTTTACTCCACTCGGAAAGTCAGACGCTTACAAGGGCCGAGGAATTCCCTTTGTTTCTTTAGGATAGTTTGAACTGGCTTTCTGCCACTTGAAACAAAGTGTTCTCATGTGATCATTAAACAAAACGAGATACCATATACATTATAACCATATTTATGAATATTAAAAGCATACCTGCAGGACAGTGTGGTAGTTCTTCCTTAGGAATGCTGGTCATTCTCTGAAAATCGTCATGACAAGCATTACAGAAATGTGTTGTTCCAAAGCAGAAGAAGACTGCCACTGAGCAGCAGTAGCGGCACTTATATTCCAAAAAGTCCGTGCCATGTTTCGGACACATCTACAGCAAAAGAAAATAAACACAAGATTAGGCCAAGTCTATTTCAACGACACCTAAGAAAACCATACACTTAACTCAGTGATTCATATTTTGAGAGTACACACAGCTCTCAAAACTGACTGAAAAACTGATGATACACACATTAAAATATTGAATAAATGTGTGGCTTGGCCCAAAAGGTTTGGGCGAAGCCCCAAATTTAAATCCCAGCTCCATAATAACCAATATTATTTAATAAGCTAGCCATTTAATTTCCTTGTGAATGTTTCTTGGTCAGCCAAATTGAAAAATTAATAATATTTCTTCTATCTCTCAATCTCATAGATGTATTATTAAGATTTCACTGAAGACAGGAAACCCTAAAAGTGTGACTGCAGGTTTAAGAAAATGAAGTAAGTAAATTTATTACTTGTTGAAATATGGTGATTATCTTATGGGAGACAAAATTATAAAATGCAAATACCATCCAAAAGAAATAATATATACAAAATGATCTGGAAAATTATACACTGCCCTACAAACATCAGAAAGCACTGGGGAAAAAAAATGTACTATACTATCCCCATCATATTCGTTATATTATTATTTTAAAAACATAGAAGCTTAACATTTCTAAACTGTCCTTTCTAATAAAATGTTCTGCCCACCTGAGCCCTGGACACATCAGAACAGGCACCGCAAATGAGCTCTCTGGGATCATAATCATCTCCCTGTCCAGCCTCAGCATCGCAACGAGCTTCACCACCGAAATATGCCTAAGGAGGGAATGCATTCAGATCACAGCAGGAAACAGAAAACTCTGCCATAGGAGGTTCAGTGTGGGTGCAACGGAAGTGAGATCGAGAGGTCTCAGGAAATACTATTGTCTATTGACATTCCCTTGTAATGCCAAGTGGATACCCATATTGCTGCCTGTAAGAAATAGATCAGGGTATGAAATAAAGCTACTTCAGTTCTGGAATGCATTCATACTTACAGTAGAAAGTTCAGACATTGTACTGTCAAAGCAAAATAACAAAAGAATGTATAATATTCCAAATAAATTATCAAGAATAGGATATTAAGTAGTAAAGAGAAGCTATGATTTTCCAGGGCCAAGTTTGAATAGCTTTTCTCTTTTTGAAATATGAAATAACATATTCCCTTCTACTATTCTAAATAAATGCCTAAAATAAATATTAGTATAAAATTATAATCCTAAAAAAAAATTATAATCCTGAGGCTAATGGGAAAGAAAAAAAAATCAATTTTGATCGTATAAAAATGTTTAAAAAGGAAAGGCAAATTTGGATATTCTGTTCAGGACATTGCTCATACTTACAGAGCTGCACTACATGGAGGGACTCAACAGTATCTAATACAGATAGTTGAATATATGAAGTTATCATCATGGGTAATTCCTCTCTATTTGCTCTGGGCACAAAATAAATTAGACCAATCATAACTGGGACATTCTGCATATATAACATGTCTCATAGACAAAAAAACTATATCCATAATTGGGTATAAATAAGATGAGTCAATAGAAACCTATTATTTGTACTGGAAAAACAAGATGAAAGACAGGCTTCATTGATAAAGAGGCTATAAATGGTCATCCACCAGCTAAATCAGGCCTCAGAAGTATTTCATTTGTCCTGGGAGCCTATTCCAGCTGTTTTACTTTTCTAGATTCCCTGCGTGGCTTCCTGGACATCTGACTGTCATCTGTGTGGTAGCGCAGTATTCATTTATGAGGTTCAGTACATTAAACACACAGAAGAAATAGTATTTTATTATTTGTAACAATTCAAGTTTCACAAATGTACACCATTGGTCTTTCCTTGGGTGTGTGTATTGGTCTGCCTTTCTGGCTACCATCTATCTACTTAGCCTTCCATTCATTATCTGTATTTTCTTTCTGTTACTTCGGGAGACTATGCATCTTTCATATATTGATTCCTTCATTTATTCATTCTCCAATTAACTTAGTGTCTAATAAGTGCCAAGTACTAGAGATAGAGAACTTAAGAAACATAGTCTTTGTCCTCATGGAACTTATCAAGGGGGACAGAGACACGTGAACCAGTCACCGTTAATGCAGAATAATGAGCGCTTAGACGGACGTATGCGAGATGTCAAAATGGCGTGGCGGTGGTGGGGAGGTCGGGGCACGCTGCAGAGGAAGCGAAACCGGAGCCGAATCCGGAAGTGTGATTGCACAGATCTGGCCGTGCCTATGAGTGTGTGCGTGTGCGTGGGTGGCAAGCGAGAGTAAGATGCAGAGTAGGAGGCAGAGAAGAGCATTCCATGGACAGAAGAGCCCGGGCGACGGCGTGGAGGTGTGGGTGAGTGAGCCAACACGGCTCAGTTTGGGGCACTGCAAGTTCCGTGTTCCGTTGCACGGGGCACAAGTGGTGGCATGCTGGGAGATGAGACTAGAGAGGTGGAGGGGCCACAGGATTAGAAGCTGAACAGTGACACGATCAGATCTGGGATCTAGAAATGTTCATCTGCTAGTGGAATTGTAAGTGTAAAGCATGGAATTGGAGAGGTGAGGGGCTCCACACAAGAAGCCCAGTAAGAAGGCTACTAATAATTACCAAAGAAAATGATTAGGGTTGCTAAAGATATAATAATAGAAAGAAAAAATAACTCAAGAGAGATCTGGAGGTAGAACTGACTTTGTTCATTTGTTAATACAGACTGGAGATTGAGAGAGTCAGAAGTATCTGTGAGAAATCTAAATGTCTGGTAGACAGTTGGGTATTTGTATCCAAATCTCAAAAATTTTGGAGGGTCGGAACAATACAGGTGGTAGGCAAAGGCATGGGTATACAGGTCACCAGAGGTGAGGAGTTATGATCAGGCAAGAATGGAGGGCTGGGGAACAGATATGTAAGGAGTAGATGCATAAAAAGGAGCTCTGTGAGGGGGGTAAGGACAAGTGACCAGAAAGGAAGGAAGATACCAAAGAGAGTCTTGTCCTGGGAGCCAAGGAGGTAAGAATTTTAAGAAGGGAATGGTCAAAAGAGTTAAGTAAAAGAAGTTTATTCCAGAGCCAACTGGGTTTGGAAAACAAGAGGGGATTGCTGATGGGAAACAGCTTGTGTAGTGAAACACCTCATGTTTGTTTTGGAAATAGTCTGTATATGTTAAAAAAAAAAAAGTGCCCCAAAACAAATTAAGGAAATAAATTCTACCTGAAGCACAGCACCACACTTTCTCATTTTTAACTTTAGACTTAAAATGTAAGAATAATTAGACATCACTATACTATTCAACTTCTTAATCACACAGGTAATCTTAATAATTCGTAATATGATTAACAGCATACCTTTCTGCATTTGTAGCAGACATAATATGCATATCTATTCATGGCATAGCCAGCGGGGTCATTATAAAATCTCACACCAGGGGTTGTGATAGCTTCGCTCTTATGCAGACCTTCATATTCCAATCTCATTAGGGCTTTTCTTCTGACATCCTCATAGAGCTCTTTTATAGGATCAAGCAGGTCTTTTAACACAATATGATTTATTTTGTTCTGCAATTTTGAAAAATGAACATTCTTTAACAGAATCATTTATTTATTAATTCAACAAACACTTAGTATTCACCTAAGTGCCAAGCACCGTGCTAGGACAGGAGATAACCAAACATTTCCTAAATAAAATGCCATTTAAAAATAATCCTGTAAAGTCCTCACAAGCCTATAGTTTCCCAAGAGCAGGGAAAGTGGCGGCAAGTGGGACACAGGACACGAAAATTCCATTTGATTAGCTTCATGTTCCTGAGTATGAAATATATCTCCTGCTGCCTTAGCTGTTCTGGGAATAAAGGGTTACCCTGCTGCCACAAATATCCCTCTGTGTGTGTTTTTGGTTCCTTGGGGGTGGGGCAGAACGTTAGATAATAGAAATGAACAAGTAGTATTTTCTATATCGCTCTCATCTATCATTTCCTGAATGTGACTTTTCTTTGTGGCAACAAATGAGAAGGGGGAGAAAATCCTATCATCTTTTTGAATATTGCTCAGTCTAAGCAATGACTGTGCTAAGTCCATGTTATACCCTAAACACCAGTCTGGCAGTACATTCTTAAACAAAAGTTTTTTGTTAAACATCATTAGCTTGCCAAAATAACCTGCTGCTTTGGTTCCTATCTTTGCAGGGACGTGTCAAAATGTCAAGAATTTTCTCCTTATTTTACCTGAGCTCTAAAGAATCTGTCCTAATGGCACTTTAAAAAGTTCAGGTTTCACTCTTTCACGGCAGGTATCAGTACCTACAAGCACCACAGGCTCATTCTTCTTTTTGGTAGTCACCCACTGACAAGTCACATGGACTGAACTCTCAGCGGGTCTGAAAGCAATGATGCGTGCCCTTCAATGCATGATGATATCTAAATGAATTTTCTGATGCGATAGTTTAATTTAATCAGCTTTTAATGGACAATTAATGTCTTGAAATGTAGTATAATAGAAAGATCTTATTCTCAGGTACTACCTGGGTGAAGAGAGCAGAAACTGATGGGGGCTGGTGGTTAAACGTAGACTAAGAAGGACACTGAGAGATGCTGCCATGTTTATTTTGAAAGATGAAAGATGAAGACAAAGATGAAAATTAATGGAAAGCAGATAATTTCCGATTCTTTCCATACCTTGCAAATGGGACAAGATATAAATCCAAATGTTATCCTTGGACCAAGCCATCTGTTTTCCAAAACTCGTCGACAGCACTGTAAGTGGAATATGTGACTACAATCCAGCTTAAATAAAGAAAAGAGAAGGATATAAGCAAACGTAATAACAATGAACACGAGTAACTGGCAGATTAGTCAATGTAAGGTGCTACTTAGGGCAGGTAAGAGAAAAATCTAGAAATTCAGTACACTGAAACTTCGGCACTTCTCTATTATTCATGTGACATTATGAATGAGATCTTCAGCTTCTCCCAATTTTTACCATTCATGTATTAACGCCACCTTATAGAGAGTAAGCTGGGCTAGGGAGAAATGTGAAATTATTCAATTTTGTGTCTCACAGGAAGAAAAGGAAACTACTGATTTAAAGATTTAAAATTTATTTTTGAGAATACTTATTGTCTTGGAATCACAAGAACTGGAAATATAAACAAACAACCAGTAAATGTTAAAAAAAACTTATTTAGCAAATTGTAACTTCTATAATATTACTAACATTATAGATATATGTATATATATTATATATAGAGGTATGTATCATGCATAGATCAATTACATAATGCTACAAAAGGCCATGCTGGATTTTGGAAATTAAGAAGAGAGAAGCTACTGGATAATCTAATTATTTTTTTTCTCCCTTATGAACATTTTATACTTTCAATTATTATATAGGCTTACACAAATCACAGATTAAAGCTCACTGCACAAAATGGAGACAGAACATAAAGAGACAGCATTTGCTCTGTAATAAACTGGGGGATATTAGTGGGATATTTTCTCCCAATGGTGTAAGAAAGATTCAGTCGTTTGTTTATTTGACATGTATATTTATATTTCCTATTGAAAAATCTAGGCACACTTAACACGTTAAAAGCGGAGACAACCTGAATGGCCGGTGCTGCGGAGAGCGCTTCTGTGAAACAGATCATGCACATGTCGTCAGCGTCCTGCTTCAGGGTTACGGCATTTTTATCACAGCCGTGTAGACAGGGCAGACAGCGCTCTTCGTTTTTAACACCTCCGCATGGATGGCCACAAGGATGTGTCTTGCTACAGGCTATCTTAGCATATTCCTGTTAAAGATGAATTACAACGGCACAGAAAATATCAAAAAAGGCACACATCCTGGTAATTACATCCATTATATTAATTTTCCAAGGTACTTTTCCCCGGGAAATAGATATAAGGCTAAGTAACCACAAAGTAGTTATTTTTATTCTTTGTTTGCATATAACTTAGTATTATTAACAAAGTCTAATGTGATTTAAAAAAATTTCACTCCACATTAAAGGGAATGCTGATTAAAAAGTGAGCTGCGATTTTAATCTATTTGTTATCATGCATAGCCATGAAGCAAAAGAAATTCCTGACATATAATCATCCAATCACCACCTACCTCTCACCAAACTGGGTATTAAAAAAAAATACAGGTATCCTTCACTATCAGGACACTATCCAAATTCTTGTTAACTAAATTGAGGAATCAAAAATATTTGGATAGCATGGAATGTGTACAGATGTTCATGCATAAACAACTTTTAAGGAAACAAGTGAATAAAATGTGTAACAAGCAAAGGAAAGGCAGCCCACAGATTTTTATCTGCTTCTAGCACAGAAGTAAATGTTAAATATATATGATGGTGGTAGCTGGGAAATACACACAAGAGACTGATTTGGGTTTGAGAGCTTTAACTGATCCATTCTCCAGCTTTGATAAAGCATTTAACTCTTGACATGGGTAATACACTAATTTAGAAAACAAAAGTGATGCTGAGCTCAGAGTCCTATTTATATGAAGTGAAGGTGTCATGAGGGAACATGTGCTACTCCTTACATGATGGCCTAACTAACTATACACGCACCTGGCAATCTGCATCAGAACAAACACTGCCAACAGCAGACAACTCTGTTCCACTCCTGGAACCACAGAAACGGCATGCTTCCGAGCTACTTGTGGTGGGTTTACCTAGGTTCAAGCAGAAAAGGAAAGTCCTCCTTAAGTGTATGTTTTCTACATATTTTAATATAACTAACTGAAAAAAACAAATCAAGCAAGCAGGGATATGTATCAGTTGCTATCACTGAGAAATCAGCCCGGCAGTTTTGCAGCTGAAGGGTTGTAAGCTGCCCTAATTATAAAGTAAATAATCACACACAAAAAAGGATAAGAGACTAAAGAGCTACCTGAAGCCAAATAAATTATTAACTGATTTATTTAGACTTCTTCAGTACACAGAAACCGACTAGGCTTCTAGTCAAGACAGCAGGTCGAGCAGCTATGGTAAGCCCCCTCATTACAAAAGCACAATGTCAGACAAAATATAACAACAAAAATTAAATAAAGGTACATAGAAGAAAGGGAAATCATTAGGTACCTTTCCCAATGACAACATTACAAGGTATAGGAGAAAACCTATCAGCAGAGAATATGAAACGTGAATAACAGAAGAATTCCCACCCAGGGAACTAAAGATAATAGAAACATTTGAAAAGGAATTTAAATATGTTTGAAATAGTTAAAGGAGGAATGGAATCAATAAAACAAAGAACAAAAGGAAAAAGAACAAGATTTGAAAAACACAGACCAAGCTCATTTTAAAACACAGGTACAAAATTCTAAATATGATAAGTGAACTTAGCAATATTTACAGAAAATGTTTTTTAAAAAGGATAGTTCAGGTCATAAATACAATGATGGTTCAAACACTAGAACATTCATTAATGTAATATGGTATGGAGGGAAAATAGGAGAAAAAAAAATCAGCTGTGAGAAAAGAAAAGACCATGCTCTTGCAGCATGAAAAGTTATTCGTATTTAAATTTGTCAGATTTACATCTAACACCAAAATCAGAAATTTGTGTCAGATAAACGGCAGACTACAGAGGTGCTGAAAATCGAGAATCTGTAAGATTCAATGTACCTTTAAGCTGGGAATACACCAGACTTTAGAAAAAAAATCAAAATGAAAAATGCATATTTTGGAGATAAAACGACTTGCCCAAGGTCACACAGCTAGTTCATGGCAAACCAACTTTCCCGACTTTTAATCTAATGTTCTACAATAGAACACTGAACACTGTCTAGTAAATATAAAAATACAGTGATCAATGATCTCATCATCACTTAATAGAAAACACTCAAAATTATTCACATTAAATAATTAAATTAAACATCTAGTTTAATCGTAATCAGCAGGGATGGTTCAATCTATTTGTCAGGAAATGATTCACTCTTAAATCCTTTTACCTGTGTGTTCTCGGAATTCCACCATTGCCTTCATGGTTTTAGAATCTGCTAGTGCCATCAACCAAAACAATTTGGTTCTACCACAACCTTCATGAAGGTCAACCTTTATAGCTTCTTCTTCTTCTTTGAAGACCTATTGTATCAGTAAAGAAAAGGGGAAAATATATCACTCTGAAAGAAGTATAAATTTTAATTATTCAATAATGAAAACGGCTTTTATTTATTAAGCAGTCTAAGAAATTCCAGATATTTCTAGTCTTCTCTTTAATCTTCACAACAGCCCCATTTTTATAAGTGTGGAAACCAAGTCTCAGAGGTTAAACAACATGCTTGATTTACACAGCTGGTAAATGAGACAGCTGGGAACTCCACCAGGGTCTTTGATTCCAAGGTTCATTTTTCTCCCATTACGCCAAGTCTCCTTCCCACATTTATTTCTTACTGAATATATTTTATGTTACAGATACTATTCTGCATGTAAATGCAGAAATTTTCACCTGTCTTTGATGAGTTTTGGTTCGCCGATGAAGATGAAGGAATCTGTCACAGTCAGTACATAAGTTTCCACATACGTTGCACAAAATGATTGCTGCAGTTTCACCGTCATCATGGTTATCACACATAGGCTAGAACAGGACAGTTCCATACGTTACAAAAGATTAACAAGAAAGTCTTAAATACTCATACAAATTGAATGTGATTTATTTACAACAGGAACAGACTGTTACTCTGAACTCAAATAAGAATTTAAAATCTGAACATTAAACAGAATTATGGCAAGTGTACTTAACTGTAAAAGCCCTCGGGCTTCCCTGGTGGTGGCGCAGTGGTTAAGAGCCCGCCTGCCAATGCAGTGGACACGGGTTCGAGCCCTGGTCTGGGGAGATCCCGCATGCCGCAGAGCAACTAAGCCCGTGTGCCACAACTACTGAAGCCCGCACACCTAGAGCCCGTGCTCCGCAACAAGAGAAGCCACCGCAGTGAGAAGCCTGCGCACCGCAACGAAGACCCAATGCAGCCAAAAATAAATAAATAAATAAAATTTATACATGTTAAAAAAAAGGCCTCAAAATCCCCAAATCAATGATTAAATGCGCTATGGGCATTCAATGATTAACAAAATAAACATGTATACTTTTCTTAGCGACTTAAGAAAATTTCTCCCATTATATTCAAACATTCTGTATGCTAAATTAATAAATAATGCATTTTTGAAACTTGGATGTTAAAAAGAAAATGCTGAAAGGGCCTGTATAAAGTTTTTCCTTCCAGTGAAGCAAGGGATACTTATCAAACCCACTTTAAGTACATCTGTGAATAAATGGTATATCATGTTGTTCTCTTACTAATTTATTTCCTTCTTATCATAAAACCGATTACATTTTAGTACAAAATCTAGATATAGAATCAGAGTCTGGCTAAAACCAAACTTTGATATGATGGAAACATGACTCAGAGAAGAAGGGAACAGTTTTTTAATGTAATTAAATCCCCTAATATACTATGAAGAGAGAACCCTAAGTGAAATAGACTTGTGAGATGAACTTGGGCAGTGTGACATATACTATGAAGAGAGAACCCTAAGTGAAATAGACTTGTGAGATGAACTTGGGCAGTGTGACACAATTTTTCAAGAGTTCCACTAACTGTGTATTTTGACACGTGAAGTCCTTTTTTTTTTTTTTTTTTTTGGAGCACAGGCTCCGGACGCGCAGGCTCAGCGGCCATGGCCCAGGGGCCCAGCCGCTCCGCGGCATGTGGGATCTTCCCGGACCGGGGCACGAACCCGCGTCCCCTGCATCGGCAGGCGGACTCTCAACTATCGTGCCACGAGGGAAGCCCCTAGAGTCCTTTTTTTTTTAAAGCTAAACCAAAGCTTACTGTAAAGAAAAACAAGCTAAATTTTTATAAAATAACTCTGATCTTACCATTTGTTTTTGTTGTCCATCCTTTCCCATCCACCTCCCTGAGGAGAGGCGATCCACGTGGTCCTGGTCGAGAACACACAGCGACGCCAGAGCAAGCCAGAGCTGCCGAAGGGAAAGGCTGTTACACTACAGAGCGTGGGGTTACGCCTTACAGAGCACCCACCGCCACAGCTCAGTGAAGGCTAGCTGGACTTGAAAAGACGTAGATCCCCAGTGGCACTCAAGTCTTCCTGGTGTGGTACCAGGTACCCACGCCCTCTACTGTGTGTGCCATGCACAGAGTAGGCACTCAAACACATACTGAGTAAATGACTGTTGCTCTGATGAACCATTCTGTTGTCTACCTGACACATAAAATTAACCTTTATTATTCTGATATGTAAACAACATATCAATACAAAAATTTACATATTTAATATATCAATGCCTTCTACACATTTTCCAACTAATATCTGCCTGAGGCATTACATTCCAAGGAAATCGCTATGCCTCTAACAGTCTAGCTCTATGCTGGGTACACTTGGTCAGAAATAAGTAAACGTCTTACAAGCGTTAGAAAATTGCCCTCAAAAATACTTTAAAACTTTCTGAGGCTTAAAGAGCAAGCTTCATTTTTACATAGAATAACATATTTCTTCATTACTGAAAAACAGAAAATAATACTTAACTGTCTCAACTCTGAGAAGTGCATGTGAGCATCACTGGACATGAAGAGTAAGGGGGAAATAAAATAGGAAAAGAGAAGCCAGAAGAAAAAGTTATGCAAGGAGAAAGGGGAGAGCCAACTGAAGAACGAGTGCAGCGTATACGTGGTGGGAAAGGGTGACTGTCAGAGCTGTGCTTCAGAGGCACAGTCACTGGCAACATGGCATAAACTGGCTTTTTCTGCCCAAGGGAGAATCCTCAGATTTCTGAGGATTAACTTAAGCAATTTCTACCAGCTTTGACTTCTTCCTAACGCTGTCACAACTGCCCTGCTTCAAGGAAATCTCAGATCTCTTTTGGAAGTATATGGGACATAAAATTTGGTAGATTAAAATTTACAATAGACTGCATCTCATCTGAAGGATGCAATCTCACTTCCTAAGGGATTCTGCCCCATTGTGCCCTGGGCACACACATTCTGCTTTTGAAAAGTAAGGCCTACACATTCAGTAAGCAGGCTACAGGACTCTATTTTAGGACAACTGAGTTATTACAGAAGGAGTAGGCAGGGGCCTTGCCTTTAAAGGACCTTCAGTCTATCACACCGTCATGCTGACACTAAAATTAACAGTAAACACATCATCAGAAAGACAGTACACTTACTTATAGGTAATTTAGCTTTTTTTAATGAGTATATCCTTAGCTCCCTAAATAATAACAAAAACAAGTGATAAAGAACACATAACAGTGAACATTAAAAATTACCAGGCTTAGCTTATAATTCAAAAAAGCCCTTCATACTTTTTCAATAAATACAATATTTGGTAAGAAAAAAGAGTGAGGTGGGTAGGGGAGGGATGGATTGGTAGTTTGAGATTAGCAGATACAAACTATTATACATATATATATATAGATAGATAGATAACTGAATCACTTTGCTGTACAATAGGAATTAACACATTATAAATCAACTATACTTCAATAAAATAAATTTTTTAGAGAAGTAAATTAAGCTGGCTTATTGATTTAAATTTGTTCAAATCTATTACTGAAAAAGAACATGCAACAATATAGACCAAATGAAAGGAAACCTACCCTAGTTGTTGCAATACATCTCACTGGAGATCTAAATTCTTCCTCCATCTTGGTCAAGGCAATGATGGTTTCTGCAATGGCATTTTTTGTCACTCGGGACCATGCTTCTGACAAATGACCCTAATGAGCAGGACAGAATAATTTAATAAACAACCAGAGAGGTATAATCAAAGGAGCAGATTCTGTTCTCTGAACATCTCTCACCAAAAAGGAAAATTTATTTGCTCGTGGAATTTTAGATCAAGGGGCATACTTTAATATAAAAATCCTTCACAACTATATGAACAATTCAACTTCTACTTACTATTTTGATGATTCAAAAGAAAAGTAAATAAAAATTTAAGTTCTCAATACTCTTCTCTTACAGTTCAAGGGCATTTCATCTTACATGTAGATAAAAACATAACAAATACTAGGTTGTCTATGACTGAGAAATTCTGATCATGAAACCCTGTTATATGACACGGAGCTCATACAGCTAAGCTAAGTGCTTTAGAAGAGTATTACTGGAACCTGAGAGCATAAATGGGTTTAAATTACAACTACCTCAATTTGCTAATGTGATTTTTACTGAACACCAACATGTTACTCCTAGAGAGTTTCAGTGTTCCTAAACATCTTTCATAAATATTTTCATCCAATGAAAAGCCTATTTACTCAGAAAGCCTATTTGAGAAAGGAAAAAATTCTCCATTTCTCTGATTGAGGAAATGTCCAAACTGTTGGGAAAAGTGACAGAACTTCATATTTCCCCAGAATATCCTCACTCGTCTCATATCCACACGCTATCAATCTTTAAAGGGACAGTTCACATTCCAATTCCTCTTCCAAGATGCTTGCCGTCTACTCTACCTCTCAGGAACCTATCATCCACAGTGTCCTGCCCTCCTCGGGCTGAACTCCTGGAAATACAATGGAATGTGAGGAAACTAACATGGAGCAACCAGTGAGAGCCCGGCACTCTGAGAAGTAATTCCCTTTCCTCCGCACTCCGGGATCTCCCTGCAAAAGCAACACCTAAAGACAGCAGTACAGGACATTCATAAACTGTGAGGACTAAAAGACAGCGAGAAACCTTTGCTCTAAAAAGCCCTTTTTTTCCTTTAGGCTCTTGGGCTCAGGCTGTTTTTTTAGGGTTCAAAGAGTATACTTTTTTTTTTTAAGTTTTAAAGTCTTAGAAGACTTATGTGATAATTCTCAAGTAAATTAATTGGGAAGCTTGAAATGAACATAGTTTACACAAAGGGCAAATTTATCACCAGCTGGAAAGACAGATGGTGAGATAGTGAACCTACTAAATGGACCTTGTAAGCAAAGCAAAATAACATGAATGTTCTCTCAATTCAGCAGAATGATTATGCTACTCGTTTTGTTAATCAGGTTCCTACTGTACTTCACTGACATAATGATCAGGAGGATGGGAACTTACTGCCGCCATATCCTTAACGAGTTTAATGATGATCTCTGAGATCTGGGTAGGAGTTGAGCCCTTCATCCACCAGTGACTCTCACCTCGTCGGATGTAACTACAAGAAAAGTCAGCGTTTGTAAACCAATCAGCGAGAGTTACAAATGAATAAGAAGAAAACTGTTATTTCAGCATGCAGCATTTTAATTTTTAAAATGATTCAACCAGTCAGGACATTTTAAAAGAAAATTAATGACAACATTATTCAACCTCTTCAACCCCAAGGGAGTAGCTATTCTGATATGTGTTCCCTTTCAAATATTTCACTGTTTACATATTATTTTTGTATGCATCTTTTAGAACAGTACTATTCAAACTAAATCAATAGAACACAAACTATTTGTTACCAGTCCACATAAAGATAAGAGCTTGCACCAGAATATGTCAACTATATCACTGAGCATACAGCAAGTCCCCTACATACAAGCCTTCAAGTGACAAACTCTGAAAGGTGCAAACGTGCATCTGGTTCCAGCAAGAAACCAGAACCTGTGCCATCAGCATCAAGCGTGAGTGACATTGCAGCTTGCCCTCCGTCTCCTGTTGCTGACGATCCTTCAGCTCTACCACCTCCCACCTCCTCTCCCTCCTCCTGTCGGTAACTCTTCTTGTCTGTTCCCTCGATGCCAGCCCCTGTAGGCCTGACAGCTGTTGTACTATACTACTGTACTTTTCAGGGTACTGTACCCAGTAAGATTAAAAATGTTTTTTTGTGTGTGTTTGTTTGATTTTTATGTATTATTTGTGTGAAAAGTATTGTAAACCTATTACAGTACAGTACTATATAGACAACTGTGTTAGTTGGGTACCTAGGCTAACTTTGTTGGACTTAACGAACAAACTGGACTTGCAAACGCGCTCTTGGGATGGAACTCATTTGTACGTAGGGGACTTCCTGTACTACTGTGTAGTTCAGTTCACATTTTTTTCCCCTAGGAAGACTATCCAGATGAAGGAAGCAATATACTTATTTACATTCTAGTGCTATTTGCTTAATGTTATGAATTGGCTCTTTGACTAGCATTATTCCAGATGTCTCTAATCTTCTGCTGTTACACACAATTCTATAACAAACAGCCCTGTATATATATCCTTCTGCACATGTATGAACATGTTTGAGAGAAACAGTTCTACAGAAGTAGAATTGGTAGGTCAAAGGATATGCAATATAGCGGTATAAATATAAATATGTTTATATATATAAATATTTATATATATAAATATATAAATTTATATATAAATTTATATATAATATATACATTTATATATATTTTATATATATTATATATATAAATATTTAAATACATATATAATATATATATTTATATATATAATATATATATAAGTAAATATATATATTTATATAAATATAAATATAGCGATATGTTATCAAACTGACATCCAAAAAGGTTATGGCAATTTACATTAGATGTCATAAAAACTGTCTATTTCTTCATAATTATGCCAATGCAAAGATATTTTACTATTGTTTTAATCTACATTTCTCTGAATACCAGTGAGGTATCTTTTCATTTACTTATTGGCATTTGTAACTTTTCTTCTCTGAAGTGACTACTCTTGGCATTTATTTTTGTATCAGTTGTTTGTCTTTTGTTTTCATTGATTTATAGTCATTCTTCTAATATTATGACTAATAATTCATTGCCTACTATATAAGTGTTAAATATTTTTTTCCAAGTCAGTTGTTTGTATTTTAAAAGTATTGTCTATCAATTAATTTTCACTTTTATGTAGCCAAATCTCTGAGTCTTTTCCCCTGTTACTTTTGGGTTCTGTGTTTTATTTAAGGACGTCTTCCCAAATTGAAGATTACAAAAATATTCTTCTATAATTTGTCCTACTAGAGTGTAAAAACAAAAATATACAAACCTTTAATTGATCTCATTTATTTTGTAATGGTGTGAGGGCCTACAGTTTGGTTTTTTTTTTCTTTTGTATTTGGGAAGTACTCTAACATCATATACTCAGCAGATCTTCCTTTCCCCACTAATTTTTTTTTTTAATTAAAAAAAATTTTTGGCTGTGCTGCACAGCATGTGGGATCTTAGTTCCCAGACCAGGGATAGAGCCCACTTCCCATGCATTGGAAGGTGGAGTCTTAAACCACTGGACTACCTGGGAAGTCCCTCCTCCCTAATTTGAAAAGACACTTTTATTATACACAGCATTCTCTTTCATACATGGGCCAGTCATTTATGGCTCCTATTTCTGGTAAATAAGCAAATAAGAGGGAATTTGAAAGGTCTGAATTCTTCAAACAGTAGCTTACTCTGTTCTATTTTTGTACCAAAACATATGCAATGACCAACCTGGAATTGAAAATCATTGGAAGGGTAACTGTTGTAACTCCTTTGCCCACGGAGGTACCAGCTGTTCCTGTGATGGTGGTTCCTTTGGCTTTTAGCTGTACTGTGAGTGCTTTGGCAATGCATCCTAGAAACATGTCCAAGATACCTAGCTTATTCCAATCTCCTTTCTCTGTTGAATGAATAATATCACTGATATCTGCTGGGGGGAGGGATTTCACTCCTATAATGCTGGCCAGACGATTAGGGGTGACTTCAGGCAAAACTCGTCTTAGTAAGGAGGTCACCTGGTACGAAAAATAAAAGAATCCTATTTAAAGATTTGGGATCGACATGTACACACTGCTATATTTAAAACAGATAACCAACAAGAACCTACTGTACAGCACAGGGAACTCTCCTCAATACTCTATAATCATCTAAATGGGAAAAGAACTTGAAAAAGAATAGAGAACGTATATATGTATAACTGAATCACTTTGCTGTATACCTGAAACTAACACAACATTGTTAATCAACTATACACCAATATAAAATAAAAATTAAAAATAAAAAGATCGGTGTTTTAAAGTTTTCATCTTTTTCAATGAGTCTAGCTGCCGTTCTATGACTTCAAAAGCTTTGAGAAGGACAGAGAAATGATTTAAACATGATTTAATTTCTCAAGTGGTAACTACCACTCCAGGGCAGCAAGAAAAAAAACCGCCTCTTACTTGGTCATTATATACATTATATACCTCATGAATAAGATATTCAGTAGAGAATACTCTTTTATCACAATAACACATTACTAAAATGGAACATATTTTGTTCTTCCATATTCTCATTACAATGAGTCAAAAAGAAAAAACATGGGGTTAAAATACAATCCAAAAACCAAAACATAACAACAAAAAATAACCAAACAAAAACCCCTGATTCTCTTTGCTAGAGTAATTTTTAACACTGTTTCAAGTAACAAAATAAGCCTACAGGTAAGTGGTGTGATCAGTCACCTGTCTCTGGACGCGTGGAGAGGCGGTGTGGAGCAGTGAAAAGAGGTCCTGGAGCAGAGTCAGCTGCTGGGCCAGATACTGCCGGCCCACGTTGGAGCCACTCAAGGCTAACACCATGGAGAGCAGCTCAAAGCAGTAGGCATCGGAGGAGGCATCTTCATCGTTGGGCTGCGAATTGGCATTTTCTTTGCTTGATATGGCATGTTCCCATTCTTCACGAACTCTGGTGGCTTCCATGCGAATAGCCTGGACGATGTGAGCACACACCTATTTGAGGGCAACATAAAGAAAATGTAAAAACATTATTTGTAAGGCCTAGTTAAAACCAAAACAAAACAAGAATACTAGTTGATAATTTAATACTCTTCCTCCCAGTTAATTCTCCATCATACCATTCTCTTAACTCATCTTAAAAACAATTAAGGAAAACTAGGCAAACCATGATTAAAAATCTGAGTATTTAAACCAACTAGTATAGAAACAAATTATATACTAGTTACCAATTCCCCTGCCTGTGGTTTAAGACATGAAATGAAAACAAATCACCATATTTAATCACTTCTAAGGCACATTTCCCCCCACACGCTAACATTTCTATTCATAGTGTGCTTTATAATTGATGCAATTCATAACTTAATTGGTGGCAAATTTTTTTAGCGATACATAAAATAACAGCACATTTTACAACTGGTAGCTTCTAAGATTCAATAAAATGCTGTTAAAAAGATAAAGCACACATAAATTTATGCGATTTATTTAAAAGATTTAATGGTGTTGAAAGTTAAAATAATGGCCAATTTAAAACCTAATTCAAAAGTCAATATTTTATTTGACTTCTGAAGGGCTAATTTTGTTATGTAGGCACCCCTAAACGAACCCCCATTATATGAATGATCTAGGGCTACTCCCCCATCTCCTGATAGTTAAAAATATTAACACTGGTTTAGTTAACATTATAATTGCTCAGCAAAATAATTTTAAAAAAATCAACCAACAAACAAAAAAACAGGGGGGGAAGGAACACAGGAAATGCAAATGAAATCTGATATAGCTGGGTACTTGACACCAAAATGAAACAAGCTACCTGAAAATGAGAAATAAAAAGAGCATCAAGGTAAGAAAGTTAACATTCATAACAAAATCTTTAAAGTGATGCAGGTATGCCAATATGCTCCTTTCTCTCTAGAAAAAGGCAGACACATTCTGCAGGACCTATGAAAGAGTCAGCATAGAAAAGCCTCCATAAAGTTTGGAAAATGCTTTACACCCTAAAAACAAACAAACAAAAATTGATGAAGACAATGAAATGGCTGTTAACCAACCTGTTTTTGTAGGTTAGTCAGTTTACTCCTGCTGAATATGATTCCAACCATATGTTCTTTCAGGTCAGCATCTGAAGTTGCCTTTATACAGCAAAAAGGAAAAAAAGGAAGCGGTCTCTTTCAATAAAATATGTATATTTGACATTTTGAAGCATCTTGAGAAACAATTATGCAGGTATTTTTACAAGGTGAATTTATTCCAAATGGAGATCTGTAATACTAGGACAAAGCATAAAAAGCTTGAAGAAATCACTGTTGGCTAAGGTGGCTATAAAAAGTGCAAAATTTCTGAATTTAAGAAATCCAGAGAAGTATACTTCATGGATTTCTTTAATCTAGTCAATCTGTGTCAGTTTGATTGAATCTATTTCTCAACTCTGAACATTATTAGTTCATATCCTACATTTGGTTATTAGAAGAGCAACTCAGGAAAATGACATCTGGTTAAAAGGAAAGTGTCTTAAGAAAACTCTCTGATAACGGTGACCTTAAATCAAGCTGCTCCAACACCAACAGTAAACAAAGAAGCATCTCATAAGAAGAAAAATGAAGGTTGAAGTTTTATAGTGCTTAGCATGTGTATGGCACTCTCTCAAGTGGTGGATAAATATGCAAACACATAAATACACAATCTTATTTAATCCTCACAAAAACCCCATATAAGGTAAGATCTGATGTTTTGCCTGTTTTACAGGTAAGAAAACTGAGGCAAACCACCCTTGTATTAGAATTAAAAATAACTCTTGGTTTCACTTTTCTGAGGATAGAGAAAGCCACAAGAGAATATCACTCCCACCTTAACAATGAGAAAAGCTGATAATCTACAAAACCATAACTTTTTGGGTGCCCATCAGAGAGCTGAGATGGGCAACCAGGTAAACTAAAGTCTAAAAAGACAAATCCAAATAGTCGGACACTTCAAAATTCTTTCTGTACCTGACAGAACAAGAAAATGGGCAAAGAAACAAAAATCAGCAAGGTTCTTACAGACCTGAACAAAACTATCAGCCAACTGAATTAATCAATATTTATAGAACCCTTCACAGAACAACAGCAGGGTTCATATTCTTTTCCAGTGTACATGGACATTCACTAAACTATACCATACTATGAGTCAGAATTCAGGTCTTAACAGTTCTAAAAGGGATGAAATTATACAAAATTTATATATATTTTTACCATGATAGAAATAAACTAGAAATCAATAATACAAAGCTATCAGGAAAGCTCCCAAATATTTAGAAATTAATTACCCAGGGGTCAAGGAAGAAATCAAAATAGAAGTCAGAAAATATTTTAAATTTAATGAAATGAAAAAAACAATGCACCCAAATGTGTGACACTAAAGCAGTGCTTAGAAGATTACAGCATTACTTATATGAGAAAAGAAAGGTCTCGAGTCATCATATTAGGACCTTAGGAAACCAGAAAAAGAACGAATCGAATCCAGAGCAAACAGTTGGAAAGATATAATAAAAGAAGATACATCACTATAGAGTCTAAGGATAATAAGAGTATATTATGAACAACTTATGCCAATAAATTCAGCAACTTAGATGAAATGGGCAAATTACTTGGAAGACACAACTACCAAACCTCACTCAAGAAGAATGGGTAACTGCAATATCCCTGTGTCTACCAAGGAGAGTAAATTTGTAGAATAATTTTTTTTTTTTGCTACTTAAAATACTAGTAGATTTTACATTAACAAATGAATTCCTTTTAGATAGGATGGCCTTTTAACTTCTTTCATAATTCATTTTGCTTTTTTGACATACCATACTATTCATTCATTTAAAGTGTACAGTTCAATGGTTTATATATTATACATGCACAAATCAGTGCAACCATCACCACAGTCAATTTTAGAGCATTTTCATCACCCCCCAAAAAAACACTGTGCCATTCAGCTATCACGCCTCTAGTTAATCTTCTTTTTTATTAAAGAAAAATAAACTGCATATAAGCAAATACAGCATATCCATTAACATACATAGCAATATATGGATTATTTTACTTAATAAAAGAAAATGAAAAAAGAAAAATACATAAGAAATCCATTCTGATAAAAATTCTCAGCAAACTAGAAACAGAAGGAACCTCCTCAAACTGATTAAGAGCAGTTACAAAAAAACTACGGTGAAAGACTGAATACTTTCTTTTTACGATCTAGAAAAGGAAGACTAATCTCACTACTTTTATTCAACATGGTAGTGAAGGTCTTAGCCAGTGCAGTAACATAAGATTGGAAAGGAAGAAGTAAAACTGACTTTCTTTGAAGATTACATGATTATCTATAAAGAAAATCCCAAAGATACCACAAAAAAGCTTCCAGAACCAATAAGTGAATTTAAGGGGACCAGAAGATATAGGTTTAATACCAAAAGTCAACTGTATCTTTATACACTAGAAATGAATAACTGGAAAGTGAAATTAAAAATATCATTTACAATAGCATCAAAACCATGAAATGTTTAGGGATCAATTTAATAAAATGTGTAAGACAGGTACACAGAACTGAACTATAAAATACAGCTGGCAGAAATTAAAGAAGATCTAAATAAATGGACAGACCTAAATAAATATCATATTCATGGACAGGAAGACTCAATATTAAGATGTCAATTCTCCCCAAACCGACTTAGCACTTTGGTGCAATTCCAATCAATATTCCAGTAGGTTTCTTTTTATTTATTTATTTGTTGGGGAGGAAGAAACTGACAATCTGCTTTTAAGCTTTCTATGGAAATGGAAAGGACCTGGAATAGCCAAAACAACTTTGAAAAAGACTTGGTTGGAATCTTGTCTCATGATTCTCTATAAAGCTACAGTAATCAAGACAGCCTGATGCTGGTGTAAGAATATATGTGTAGATTAATGAAACAGAATAGGGTTCTTTTCATCAAATGGTAGTAGAAGAAGAGAACATCTACATGCCAAAAAAATGAACCTCAACCGTTAGCTCATACTGTATAGAAAAACTTGAAATGTATATAGTTCTAAATAAAAGAACTAAAGTTCTAAGGTTTCTAGAAGAAAACAGGAGAAAATCTTTGTGACCTTAATTAGATAAGATATAAAAATCATGAGTCATTTAAAAAAATAGATAAATTGGACTTTATCAAAATTAAAAACTACCTCAGAACAGAATAAAGAAAAAAAAAGAAGAGAATTGAGGACAGTCTCAGAGACCTCTGGACAACATTAAACACACAAACTTTTGAATTATAGGGGTCCCAGAAGAAAACAGAAAGGGACTGAGAAAATATCTGAAGAGATTATAGTTGAAAACTTCCCTAATATGGGAAAGGAAATTGTCAATCAAGTCCAGGAAGCGCAGAGAGTCCCACAGAGGATAAATCCAAGGAGAAACACGCCAAGACACATATTAATCAAACTATCAAAAATTAAATACAAAGAAAAAAATACTGAAAGCAGAAAGGGAAAAGCAACAAATAACATACAAGGGAATCCCCATAAGCTTAACAGCTGATCTTTCAGCAGAAACTCTGCAAGCCAGAAGGGAGTGGCAGGACAGATTTAAAGTGATGAAAGGGAAAAACCTACAACCAAGATTATTCTCCCCAGCAAGGATCTCATTCACATTTGATGGAGAAATTAAAACCTTTATAGACAAGCAAAAGCTAAGAGAATTCAGCACCACCAAACCAGCTTTACAACAAACGCTAAAGGAACTTCTCTGGGCAGGAAACACAAGAGAAGGAAAAGACCTACAATAACAAACACAAAACAATTAAGAAAATGGTAATAGGAACATACATATCGATAACTACCTTAAATGTAAATGGATTAAGTGCTCCAACCAAAACATACAGACTGGCTGAATGGATACAAAAACAAGACCCGTATATATGCTGTCGACAAGAGACCCACTTCAGGCCCAGGGACACATACAGACTGAAAGTGAGGGGATGGAAAAAGATATTCTCCATGCAAATGGAAATCAAAAGAAAGTTGGAGTAGCAATTCTCATATCAGACAAAATAGACTTTAAAATAAAGACTATTACAAGAGACAAAGAAGGACACTACACAATGATCAAGGGATCAATTCAAGACGAAGATGTAGCAATTGTAAATATTTAGGCATCCAACATAGGAGCACCTCAATACATAAGGCAAATGCTAACGGCCATAAAAGGGGAAATCGACAGTAACACAATCATAACACCCCACTTTCACCAACGGACATATCACCCAAACTGAAAATAAATAAGGAAACACAAGCTTTAAATGATACATTAAACAAGAAGGACTTAATTGATACTTATAGGATATTTCATCCAAAAACAACAGAATACACTTTCTTCTCAAGTGCTCATGGACACTCTCCAGGATAGATCATATCTTGGGTCACAAATCAAGCCTTGGTAAATTTAAGAAAATTGAAATCGTATCAAGTATCTTTACTGACCACAACACTATGAAACCAGATATCAGTTACAGGAAAAAAATCGGTAAAAAATACAAACACATGGAGGCTAAACAACATGCTACTAAATAACCAAAAGATCACTGAAGAAATCAAAGAGGAAATCAAAAAATACCTAGAAACAAATGACAATGAAAACATGACGACCCAAAACCTATGGGATGTAGCAAAAGCAGTTTAAGAGGGAAGTTTATAGCAATACAATCCTACCTCAAGAAACAAGAAACATCTCAAATAAACAACCTAACCTTACACCTAAAGCAATTAGAGAAAGAAGAACAAAAATCCCCCAAAATTAGCAGAAGGAGAGAAATCATAAAGATCAGATCAGAAATAAACGAAAAGGAAATGAAGGAAACGATAGCAAAGATCAATAAAACTAAAAGCTGGTTCTTTGAGAAGATAACCAAAACTGATAAACCATTAGCCAGACTCATCAAGAAAAAAAGGGAGAAAATTCAAATCAATAGAATTAGAAATGAAAAAGGAGAAGTTACGACAGACACCGCAGAAATACAAAGGATCATGAGAGATTACTCAAAGCAACTATATGCTAATAAAATGGACAACTTGGAAGAAATGGACAAATTCTTAGAAAAGTACAACCTTCCAAGACTGAACCAGGAAGAAATAGAAAATATAAACAGACCAATCACAAGCACTGAAATTGAAACTGTGATTAAAAGTCTTCCAACAAACAAAAGCCCGGGACCAGATGGCTTCTTCACAGGTGAATTCTATCAAACATGTAGAGAAGAGCTAACATCTACCCTTCTCAAACTCTTCCAAAATATAGCAGAGGGAGGAACACTCCCAAACTCATTCTACGCAGCCACCATCACCCTGATACCAAAACCGGACAAAGATGTCACAAAAAAAGAAAACTACAGGCCAACATCTCTGATGAACATAGATGCAAAAATCCTCAACAAAATACTAGCAAACAGAATCCAAAAGCATCTTAAAAGGATCACACATTATGACCAAGTGGGGTTCATCCCAGGGATGCAAGGATTCTGCAATATATGCAAATCAATCAATGTGTTGCACCATATCAACCAGCTGAAGGATAAAACCATATGATCATCTCAATAGATGCAGAGAAAGCTTCTGACAAAATTCAACACCCATTTATGATAAAAACTCTCCAGAAAGTAGGCATAGAGGGAATTTACCTCAACATAATAAAGGCCGTATATGACAAACCCACAGCCAACATCGTTCTCGATGGTGAAAAACTAAAACCGTTTCCACTAAGATCAGGAACAAGAGAAGGTCACCCACTCTCACCACTATTATTCAACAGAGTTTTGGAAGTTTTAGCTACAGCAATCAGAGACAAAAAAGAAATAAAAGGAATCCAAATCGGAAAAGAAGTAAAACTGTCACTATTTGCAGATGACATGACACTATACATAGAGAATCCTAAAGATGCTACCAGAAAACTACTAGAGCTAATCAATGCATTTGGTAAAGTAACAGGATACAAAATTAATGCACAGAATTATCTTGCATTCCTATACACTAACGATGAAAAATCTGAAAGAGAAATTAAGGAAACACTCCCATTTACCACTGCAACAAAAAGAATGAAAATACCTAGGAATAAACCTATCTAAGGAGACAAAAGACTTGCATGCAGAAAACCATAAGACACTGATGAAAGAAATTAAAGAGGATACAAACAGATGGAGAGATATACCATGTTCTTGGACTGGAAGAATCAACATTGTGAAAATGACTAAACTACCCAAAGCAATCCACAGATTCAATGCAATCCCTATCAAACTACCAACGGAATTTTTCACAGAACTAGAACAAAAAATTTCACAATTTGAATGGAAACACAAAAGACCCCGAATAGCCAAAGCAGACTTGAGAAAGAAAGACGGAGCTGGACATCAGGCTCCCAGACTTCAGACTATACTACAAAGCCACTACAGAAATCAAGACAGTATGGTACTGGCACAAAAACAGACACATAGATCAATGGAAGAGAACAGAGAGCCAGAAAGAAACCCACACCCTTATGGTCAACTAATCTATGACAAAGGAGGCAAGAATATACAATGGAGAAAAGACAGCCTCTTCAATAAGTGGTGCTGGGAAAACTGGACAGCTACAGATAGAAGAATGAAATTAGAACACTCCCTATCACCATACACAAAAATACACTCAAAATGGATTAAAGACGTAAATGCCAGACACTATAAAACTCTTTGAGGAAAACAGGCAGAACAGTCTTAGGACATAAATCACAGCAAGATCCTTGTTGACCCACCTCCTAGAGAAATGGAAATAGAAACAAAAATAACAAATGGGACCTAATGAAACTTAAAAGCTTTTGCACAGCAAAGCAAACCATAAACAAGATGAAACGAGGGCCCTTAGAATGGGAGCGAATATTTGCAAACAAAGCAACTGACAAAGGATTAATCTCCAAAATTTAAAAGCAGCTCATGCAGGTCAATATAAAAAAAAAAACCCAAAAAACCAAACATCCCAGTCCAGAAGACCTAAATAGACATTTCTCCGAAGAAGATATAGATTGCCAGCAAACACATGAAACTGAGTTATTTGTAGTGAGGTGGATGGACCCAGAGACTGTCATACAGAGGGAAGTCAGTCATAAAGAGAAAAACAAATACTGTACACTAACACATATATATGGAATCTAAAAAAAAAAAAAAAGGGTTCTTAAGAACCTAGGGGCAGGACAAGAATAAAGACAGAGAGAATGGACTTGAGGACATGGGGAGGGGGAAGGTTAAGCTGAGACGAAGTGAGAGAGTGGCATGGACATATATACACTACCAAATATAAAACAGATAGCTAGTGGGAAGCAGCTGCATAGCGTAGGGAGATCAGCTCGGTGCTTTGTGACCACCTAGAGGGGTGGGATAGGGAGGGTGGGAGGGAGATGCAAGAGGGAGGAGATATATGTATATGTATAGCTGATTCACTTTGTTATAAAGCAGAAACTAACACACCATCGTAAAGCAATTATACTCCAATAAAGATGTTGGAAAAAAGACCATATTTAAAAAATAATAAAAAAATAAAAACGCTACTTTCTACAGGGTTCTATTAAATAACACCTGGGAAAAGGCAACATTATAGGGGCAGAAAATATCTCAGTGGTTGCCAGGGGCTAGGAATGAGATG
The DNA here is from genome assembly GCF_008692025.1 of Phocoena sinus. Lineage (NCBI taxonomy): Eukaryota > Metazoa > Chordata > Mammalia > Artiodactyla > Phocoenidae > Phocoena > Phocoena sinus. The sequence goes on from NC_045780.1 coordinate 50,970,069, forward strand.
AGGGGATTGAATGCAAAGGAACAACGGGGAAATTCTGGGAGAGATGTGTTTTAAAACTTGCTTGTAATGATTTCACCACTGTATACATTGGTCAAAATTTGAAACGACGCAGTTTAAAAAGATCAATTTTTTGTATGTAAATTTTACTTCAAAAACCTGACTTATAAAATGATTCCCTTAAATGTTACGTTATCTCACCGCCATCAAACCACTAGCATAACCTTTCCTATTCAATCTTAATGCCTCAGCATACACTCTCCTAGAGTTAGGCCAGCCTCTTCAAGGCGCCCTTGCTCTCATCCTATTAATCTGACTTTCATTCATTCTCTTTCGGGTCTAACACAAAGTCTAATATCCCCCAAGAAGCCTTCTCTGACCACTCCAGGGCACAAACAATAACCTCAATGTACTCTGAAATCCTGATATGCAACTGACGTGCAATTTTTCACACATTTAATAAGTAGATTATATACTGTAGAGTATTCCTGTTGATCTGTTTTTGGGAGGGAGGGGATGGACTGTTCACATCTAAGAACAGAAGGTAAGCTTTCTGAGGGCTTGTTACCAGCTCGTAAGGTTATTTAGCAAAGAACTGACATCTGTTAAGATTCAGCTGATTTAATGAGTAGTTACTCAGTCTTGCAGTCGTGCAAATATCTCCTAAAGATGCTGAAAAAAATCACCAGAGTTTATGAAATCCCATTTTTTTTTTTTTTTTTTACAGAACCCAAACAGAAAAATGTGGATGATTTAGATGCTACTGTATCAGAAGGCACAGGGTTAGCCTAGGTAAGTCCTTGAAATTATCTTTCAAAGGGCTGTCAAGTTGATTATTTACAGCATCTAAAGACACAAGAATATGAAGACTAGTCAGGGTTGACCTCTCTTTTGGAAAATGGATGAGGTTGTCCTCTTAGATATAGTGCTTTAGTTTAGACCAAATAAGTTAGGCAAATGAATTTTAGAAGAAATTTCAAGAACAGTATAAAGAACAGGTTATTCCAATAAAAGTTTACTGAACACACGTGTGTTTATGCCATGGTGGATATAAAGACAAACCAGACATGTACTTGGTCTTTAAGAAGGTATAATTAAGTAGAAGATATAAAACATGTATACAAATAAACCTAACGAGAGAAACCAAGAAGAGACACAGAAATTACTATGAAGCTTAGCAGAGGACATACTACTTTGTGTCTTCTCCGCAACCTTCTTTATGATTTCCCCTGAACAATCATAAAGGAGGCTCATGGAGAAGACAGTACTTTTGAGCTGAACCGTGAAGGATAGAGAAGATGGCGGAAGGCGCACAGCACAGTCAATGATGAAGCTGATTTTACAAGTGCCAACATTTAAACACAACAGCCCAAGGTTTAGAGCAAATTTTGTTGTTACTTAAAATACCAGCTAGATCATACATGAACAAAAAGTGAATATCTTCTGGTAGTTCCTTCATCTTCTTTCTAAGTAAAGTAAAAACTATTAAGTTTAGTTTTAGTTAAAGATACAGAAACTAGTATCCCATATACATTAAAATACACAGCAGTACATGGATTATTTCAGTGAACAAAAGTAACAAAGTGAAATAAGTATTTTTAGAATATAAATAAATACATTGTATACTTTTTCTTCTCCTTCAGGTGATGACAATAGTGCTTTTTCCTCTTGTTCTGGTGTGGGTTCAGCGTCTCCAGAGATGAGCTTTCCAAATACCTGGTGGAGAAGAGAAGGAGGTGAGAACAACTCAATGGCAGAACCTCCTCTGAGAAGGCTAGAGAGGAGTCAGTAGCTGGCTCTGTGGGCTTTATGCTACTAGGCTATTCCTACTGCACACCTCTACTCTTCAGGAGGTGAATGCAAAGTGAAATACAAGAATTCAGGGCTATGAGAAGAAAAAAACGGGCCACGTTGGTAGCCAGCAATCTCTAACAAGCTTTCCAAAATATTCTGTTAACCTCTTGATATTACTGTTGAAGTAGTATATTATTTCAATTTATCCTGTGCTAGAAAATGTGTAGTAGGGACACTTACCTGTGATGTGATAAGTCTGAACACTCGTAGAGTCTCAGCTTCACAGTTCCTTTGCTGGGCCACACTGGCTGAAATCTGGCCAGCAATTTTTGTGCTTTCGCCATCCTTCCAGCCCAGAACCTTAACTTGTCGAACTCTCAGTGTATTTTCTGGGCCCTTTAATTCAATTTTGATGATGTGATTATCCCCTCCTGGAAGTTCACTTGTTACCCAACCAATGTGCCTGGAATCCAGATCGACCTAGGAGAGCAGAAAAGGGATAGAAACCTGATACAGGTGTACTACTATTTTACCACTGTCCTAGACTTTGCATTAGTAACGGCAAGCTCAAATAACAAATAATTGTAGCCACAGAAAAGCTTATTAGATTAGTTCACACTGATTATCTTATTTAAACCTTGTGAGGATAATACAATACTATAGCAGCTACAGATGAAAAAAGTGAGGTTAATTAACACAGATGGCAGACGTCTAGTAAGTGATGGAGTTGAGAATTAAAATGCAGGTCTGCTTACTGTATGGCTTCCGAGCACAAGTTACGTAAGTGAAACCACTGCAAACAATTGACACGACTGTACCTACACTGACTGTAAGTAGAAATACTCACATGATCAAGCAATGAAGTCCTGTTTTGTGCATCTTCACATGAAAGCACATTTAAAGCAAGGATTTTTGCTGTGCAGTTACTTAATATATTTTACTTTTGAAGAAAAATTATATAATATGTAAATTCACATTGGTCATTACTTATTTCAGTATATTTCATTGAGAATACAACTTTTTTTCAAGGATTAAATTTCAGTGTACTGTAAAATGGTTTTTGACACTATTCACTCACAAGTAAGTGAGTTTATACAGAATCTCAGTCACATGCCCAAATAGAACTTAACTTGTTTCTAGAGTTGGTTTGTAAATTGACTTTCAACCTGGATATAGTCACAGTGTTGTAACTGAAAGATTTTCAAGCTACAAGACAACAACCTACATTTCAACCTGAAGTGTGGGTGAACCAAGGTGACAGTTGTGAAGCGGATCTATGATGAATTTTAAGGCACCCTGAGTCGCCGCAGGGGAGCAGGAGTCAGGGTGGAGGGCTATAGCACGGTGTACCTGCTCATCACTAGAGAGATTTAGGGAAATAATGGGTAAGATGTTTAGAACAGAGATGGTTGTAACTATTCCTATACATGGACCATTTGCCAATTGAGTGTTTTGTAAATAGACGATTTCCTATAATACTTGTACTTGGGTGGCATGCCAAAATTAGAACTCAACAGTGGATACTGAGAAGAAGAAATTTCTCCTTGGGCAGTAAAACATTTAATGACAAAGTTTTAATTACCTGCTTTATTCTGCACAAATCTTCTACTGCTTTGCCAGTTAAGAAGGTCATCGAGGTAACTTTATTCTAAAATAAACAATTCAAAAGAGTTACTATGCCATGTTCCTGGCTCCAGAACTGACAGTGATTTCTTACAGCCTATCAATGTAACACCTCTGCCTGTCTTTTATGGTCCTTCCGAACTGACTTCATTCCATCTGCCCAACCAACAACAGTTCCTACAACTCCACTCTTTTCTTATTCTCACAAACTCCATCTTGAATCTCACATTTCAGCCCTGCTCTATGGGCTCTGAGAGAGGAGGTTGGCATTCCCTCTTTTCATCCAAAGTCTAATCATTTAAATTCTATCTTTATCATGAAGCCTTTCAGCAACTTGCCTTGCTACTCATGTGCCATTTTTATCACATTGTTCTCATTGTTTCCAGCTATAAAAAGGAGGAAGACAGGTAGCTTAGGCAACAAATACTTGTGAGTAACATGATGGACCCAGACGGCCTTAGGGACTTGGAGAAGGATATATGAGAGGGATGGGTTCTATCCCCTCGAGATCCTTGTCAAACTAGGGAAGGAACATTAACACACAAAGTAAAATATCAAAAGAAATTCAATACCTTTAAGTACTGAAAAGAGTCACACTGGTACTAGAGCCAGAGACCTTAAGTTTGAGTAAGTTTTATGCCAAGCACATCAAGAAAGAGACTGATCTACTAATTCCTTGGAGAGCTGCATACTTTTAAGTGCTATAGGCTGATGCAATTCGAATCAACAAGTGCTGTGTTTAAGGCAGTGTGGTGGGCAGGCTGCGGGGACACAGAGGTATGTAAGTCTTAATGATGCATATAAATTAGAGGAGGTTTCCTAAAAGAAAAGCTGATGTCAGCATACATACTGGGGCTTTAAAAAATGGATATTATCATGATTATCTCTCATAAAAGACAAAAATGTCAAATTGAGTGCAACCATTGTTTTGAGGGAAAGTGTGTCCTAGCTTACAACATGCATCAAAGATAGCACTGCACTGAGCAGTGAGTTCCTGACAGAAAAATGTTTTGATTTGTTATACTTGACTTTCAAGTAAGATAAAGTAGTTGTACCAACTGGACTGTTGGGTCTCAAGAGGAGGTAAGCTAGTGATATACTAGCTAAGCCTTTATTCCTTATTCAATCTGAGCTGATGGACAGAAGTTGGGGTGACCGTGGATAGCAAGGAGTGCTCTGACTGCACACTGAACTTCTGTGGCTGGCGTTCTCCGTACAGGAGACCCAAACCCATCACTTTGGCTGTCCCTGGGAAAGGAGATACACAAATGGGATCAGAGAAGCTTGGCAATGGCCCAAGGGGACTTATTAATACTATATCTGCTAGCAAGCCACTTCCATTCAGAGGGAAAAAAATCCCAAGAAGTATTCTTCCCCAGGAATGGGGTAAAAGCGTGGGAGTCTGGTAGTTGGTGCTACTTTTTTCTCGGCTCTGAACACTCAAGTAAATAGGATGCTTTTTCCTCTTCAGTGCTTTTTGTAGAAGAGTGCTCAATTCAGTGGAAACATGTAGACAAGCTAGAGCTAGGGAGAACATAAAGTATGATTACTTAGGTTAGTCCAGGAACCTCCCCTAATTCCCTCATGATGGCCGGAGGGTGAGGATTAAAAACTGAAAGCTAATTACACTATCGGTCAAAGTGTATTAAGTGCCATCAGAGTAGTATAAAAAAGAACCCAGAGGAGAGAAAGAGTAATTTTTATAGATGAGGTACTGAGAGAGGATTTGTCTATCGGGTCTTAGATTTGGGAAGGATATGAAAAGCAGAGTTTAAGGAGAGGACTTCCAGGCCAAGGAAATAGCCTGAACAGGGGGCATGGAGGTAAAAAATCATGGAATGGATATTTATATTGCTTAGCTATAGCCATGGTATATTTGTAATCAGACCTTTTCTTAGAATTGGTATTCTACAGTGCTCCCAGTCATATTCATCTGTTTTTAGACTTAAGATTTATTTTAGAACTATAAAAATATAGTTTGGTTGGTGAATTCCAGATGAAAATCTCTTTGCTAAAACTCAGAAATGAGACTGCATGATAAATAAAGGTCTGAAAAGAACTAACGAACCACAAATTAAGTTTCCTTTCTTACCCCAAGATCTCGGGAATTGTCCACATGAACAGATACATAGCGGGCATTGATTCCTTTCACACAGTTGATGGTGACGTTCTTGGTTTTGTTTTTATCCTCATCTCCTGATTCCCAGAAGGTTTCTGTGGAACCATCTGTCAAACTGCCAATCATGGCAGGTCGGCTAGAAGTTTTTATGTCAACAATGCTGGTTAAGTCCTTTAAGCACATTACAATGCATAATTCCTACCAGAAACAAATACACGTAATTATAACACTCAAATGGACATCTCGCATGATAATAAAACGAACAGACATGAGATAAGAAATAGCAAGAATCCAATTATTTAGAAGTAATTTTCAGTTTCTCCTTCAATACATCGTTGAGTATTAACAATGCTAAATGACTGACCTGACTCATGGCCTCAAAGCCAGACTGTATGCTGATGCTGAAACTCTCTTCACTGTCTCCATCATCTGATTTTGACAAAATATTGTTAATGTGATGAAAGACGTTGCTCTGATGGAGGAACTGGTGATCAGATTGCTTGAATTTCAGACTCCAGCATCTAAAAAGGCATAAGTAATACATTAAAAAATTCTTTTTTGGGAACCTCTAAGGGATTCCTGGGAAAAAAGCACTCTGTAGCTAATATTTCAAGAAATCTTAATGTTCTAGGTACAAAAAATACAAATTTTAAAAATTCAAGAAACAAAATTATTTCTACTGGCTTTTATTCATTCCTTTTTTTTTTTTTTGAGAAATAAAGGTCATTTCTTTCGAACAATATAAATTCTAAGGAAAGTTCACACATTTTCAAACTGGATACATGAAGGTCAAGGCTACAGAAGCAAAAAAGGTAACAAATCAGCTTTGTAGACAAGTGTTACCCCAACTATAAGAGCCTCTTAAATGTATTAGTGTTACAATTCCATACTAATCCATCATAGTATAACACACTTTGTACTTCAAAAATCTTGTGAGGAGGAAACAAAATCTCCTCTCTGCTGGTCTTATCGTTAGGCACGTGGGTAGCCAAAATCACTCCTTCAACCTATTTCTTATAAAAATCAGTGGAGGATTTATTTATATGTGTAGTCTAGTACACGGCTCTAATGACAAGGTCCACAATGTAAAAGTAATGTTGAATCTCAGCAGGTCTGGACTTAAACGGAGGCGATGGTCTTCAATGTAGTTTTAGGATTGGCTGCATATGACTAGGCTCTATTTCTCTTGATATTCTTTTCAATTCAAAATCCTATTTTGATTTCTGTTTTTGAGATTTCATTCCCTCTCCCTTTTTGTGACATTTAAGACTGTACTGTTGAGTAGCACTGAGACACGTGACTTCGGGTAGAAGAGAGGGAAAAGTGAGGAAGACTGTTACAGACTGTGATAATTTAGAGGACTAAGTAGTATATTATCCACATTTTACAGAGGGGCCAACAGGCACGAACTAAGAAGAAGGACAATTCTAAATTATGACAGTCATGAGGGGGGCACCATTCACATAATGCAGGTATTCTTTCTATCTTACTATTTAAAGAGGTCTTTCAAGCATTTTGTGCTTTGACTACTCCACAAAATCCCTTTTCCAGGGTACCAACAATACTTAGATATAAGATTACCTCAGGGCCATTTGCTGTAACGAACTGCCGCTGGGGAGAGACATCATAAGATCAGAGATCGTTTGAAGTAAGCGGTGAAATGTATGTGGTAAAGGATGAGCAGCTTCCCCTGCAATCACTATATCTGAGAGTGGATGTTCACATACTCTTGTATCTTTCTCCTAAGACAGAAATTGAAAGCAAGTTGATCAATTTGTCTGCTGGAAGGAATTCTCCCCCCACACAAAAAATGTATACTTTAAGGATATTCATGTAACAGAAATGTAAACAAAATCAAACCATACCCAAGGCATCCGTTAAGATTAACTAATTATGTTTGTATTATTTTAAAGGAAAAAATGATAGGGTCACCTATAAATAAAATCACCAGACAAATAAATGCCACATATGAGTATCAATTCCAGTGTACTCACTAGTCTACTAGCAGAAATGAGCCGTTCCCTTCAGTTGAGCCTCACCCAAATTGCTGACCTACAGAGCTGTAAGCCAATAAGCAAGCGTTTTCAGCCACTGGGTTTTGGGGCGGTTTGTTACACAGGAATAGACAGCTCTCGTGAATGCGTGATAATCTCACGTTGTAATTGTGGGTTTTTTTCTGTTTTTACTTGCAGCTCTGTTGATTTTTACTTCTTTAAAGGCTATACTATTAACTACAAACCTACATTAACTACACAGAGCTACTCTTATCATTTTGTAGAAAGCCTCTTTATCCCTATTAATAATTATGTCTTGAAGTCTGTTTTTTTCTGATGTTCAACTAGCTAAGTTTGGTTGGTATTTACCCAGTATATCTTTTTCTACTTTTAATCTTCCTCTATCCTTATGTTTTAGATGTGATGCTTATAAACAGTATCTAGCTTTTGTTTTTTTCTGCCTATTCTGACAGTCTTTTAAATGGAGTCCTCTACTTTTTTATTCTAGAAATAGAAATGAGGCCCACAAGTCACAGCTACAGAGGTGGAAATGGGGCTGGAATCCAGGCTTCCAGGGTCCAAGTTCAATGCTTTTCCATGATACAGCCTGCCTCCTATAAAATACAAGTCCCTTCTAGCCAAAGGTTTTTGAATTTCATGTCCCTACACAGTATCATTTTCACTCTCTGTACCGTACAGTAATGTTGTAAAGGAGACTGATCTTCTCTGTAATAATGTTGCCCTGTTTATCTGTCTTATACTGCACTGTGACAGTGTTTATCTTGCAGTTGATTGCTTCGAGACAGTGATGGCTAGGGAGAAATCAGAATTGACTGACAGCGTTTTTGGAGACAGAAGACTTTCACTCAGCATAGTTAATATGTTGCTCATAGCACTGAAATTTTATTCCTGCCTTTAGGTTATATAATCTGTGAATGACCTCATGAAAATTACTGCACTATCTGAAAGTAGCTCTACTCTTCTATAAAAATATGGACAATTAAAAAAACCAAGAACCTCACTTACTTGTTCTGCATTTTCTTTGTTTGTTTTATTTTCCTCATCCTCTTCTTCTTCTGGTTCCACTGGAGCAGGAGTCAGTGACGCCACAAAATGCCACAGAATATCATGGAGAGAAGTTGTTTGGATGACATTACACAGAAGCCAGTTGAAAGCCTGAATAAATGATGGTTAAATAAGTCCAAGATAAAAAGAAAATACACGAGTGAACATAGCAGGACTTTTCTTATTCGGAAACAAAGAACCTTCCTGGACTAAGTCTTTTAAGGAAAGATACTAGGAAGTCTGATCTTCATTTCACTTCAAGTACACTGAACTTACACAGTCGATAATTTTGGGCCTAATTAGAAAATTAATAATAATAGGGAAAATAATACCTATGAAATGCAATACCAAAATACTTTTTATTTCAAAAATTTGTCTTCATATTAATTTACCCATGCACATTTTTTTTCCAACTTGCATTCAGGATCAACACAGGATGTTTCTTAAGTCCTACACAAGCTACCATTTACTTAAATATACTCATACTGCTCCCACTGATGAAATGGCAGGTTACCTCCTACCCATGATAAAGAAAAACATTTATTACATACAAGTCTATGATATATAGCAATCCATTTCCAGAGACTCAAATAAGTTATTACTGTTAAATTTACAACTCACAAGCGCACTTTTCATCCCCTTTGCAGGATTATTCTAACTGAAAAGACGCTGTGATTACAAAAAGCTTTTTAAAAAAGATATTATCAGGATTCAAATAATGAAGCAATGAAGAAATAAAGTTTTTTAGAGCACTTAACTATGAAACTCTAAATTCATTTCTATTCATAAACTTGAGTTTAATTTTGTTGCGAACATGATATTTTCTACTCACTGAAGCCTCTTAATTTGTCACAATTTCTGTCTGGTAGAAAAGTTCATCATTAAATAGAATCATCACATGAACTGTATGATGAATGAATCAATAATCCTATTAATGTATTCTTACCTCCATAGCAAAAACTCGACAAGCAGATTTCCTTAAGGCCTGTTTCATTGCTATTTCAAGACCTTCCAGATCATGATGCTGTATAACAAAGGCTAAAACTGGCCACTGGAAATTTCGTTCTCCTTTGGAAAGAGAGCTGTGGGCTGAGATTAGCCGGGAAAGCTCAGGAGATGGATGTCTCAAGAGGGAAGAACCAACTTCTATTTAAAGGAAAAAAAAAAGAAAATTATTAACTTTTATAGGTAATACATATGATTAACGTATTTAAGGTGATATTAATGAATAGTATCTAGCTTATTCATTTTAGAGTCTTTGCAGTTTTTTTGTTTTTATTTTTGCAGGTCTGAATCTAAAGTCCATGCTTTCTAAAGCACTAAACACAAAGTGATTTATTTTCTCCCTAAATGGAATCTACATCCTATCCCCATCATTTTCTACAGGACTGCTTTATAACAAATGTTACTTCAATAAGAGCTCAAAAATACTTGTTGAATGAACCTATAAATCATTAATATTTGATTTATTAATAATATTTTCCTTGAAGATCTTCAATAAGATACATAATTATGTACCTATAAATATTAGGTCAGATCTTCATTTAGTAAGTGGTCGGCCTGATAAATCATTAACACATTATCCTTTTTTTCCTCTTTATTCTTGAGACAGAATCAATCAGCCCTAGTTTGAGGCTGTTGATACCAATTGGTCCAGATTATCTAACATTTTTACTGATTAAGAGCTAGCCATATCCCCAGTTTTATTATCTATTGGAGTGGTAGTAGCTACAGGAGTTATAAGCTTCTATTGCGAGTGGGAAGATCACTGTGAAAGTGTTAAGTCATTGAAACTGCTGGTTCACTGAAGCTTAGAGGAAGGGAGAGTGGTAGCAATATTTGGCTTAGATATCTAACAAGTAATGTACTTTAAAGGTCAATTTATTCTTAAATAACACTGGATGATCTCTGGGTGTCTCTTCCAACTGAGATGTGAAATTTAGAGAGGCACATTTATGGCTAAGTCACATAAAAGGAATGTCTACCACAATTTAAAATTAATCCATTCCTCTGCCTTCAAAAATTAGATTTTAGGGCTTCCCTGGTGGCGCAGTGGTTGAGAGTCTGCCTGCCGATGCAGGGGATGCGGGTTCGTGCCCCGGTCCAGGAAGATCCCACATGCCGTGGAGCGGCTAGGCCTGTAAGCCATGGTCGCTGAGTCTGCGCGTCCGGAGCCTGTGCTCCGCAACAGGAGAGGCCACAATAGTGAGAGGCCCGCGTACCGCAAAATAAATAAATAAAAAAAAATAATAAATTAAAAAAAATAGATTTTAAAAAATATCTACAAATAAAACCATTTGGATCACTCAATCTTCTTTTTTATTTTATACTTACCAGTGTCTCCACTGTTAACTCTTCTTCTAGGAATGGCTTTAACTCGTGCAGGTAAAATGGAGTGTTGTTTATCATATTCAGAAGCAACAACTGAGTATGATCTTTGGAAGACAGTTCTCTTGGCAAGATCAGTATCAGTTATGGGACTGGTTTCCAAACTGCAGATAGAACAAGATGACAGATAAAAACTCAAGAGAAAAAGTGAATGATGTGACAACTATATTTATTTAGTTTTTAACAGTGTAGTCAAATACGGGAACCTGTATTTCATGTGGAAGAATACAAATTCAAAGCCAACTTGACAATCCCTCTCTAAATCATAATTTGATCTTTCCAAATGTAGCCACATTTTGACTGATTTCAGAACTACATCTTAAAACTTTTAGTTTTCTTAAATCTACTTTGCATTTCAAATGAAAAAGAAGAAAAGGCTTCAAATGTTCTTAGCTCCTTTCAGAATCTAAAGTACCGTGGCGGACGACGTGTGTCATGATATTCAGGAAAATCAGGCAGATATATTCATAACAGCACTTAATAGAAAGAAAATGGATATGTACATACAGAGACCTAATAAAATGGAAAGTGAAAGGATGCAATTTTCCTTTGGCGCTGAGTGTTCTGTGAGGTTCCTCATTCTTTGGGGGTGCTGCCCAAAGCCCTATCCAGAGCATGGCTGCACCAAAGTGTACTGAGAGGTGACAAACTGAATTCCAGTGTCAGTTATATTATGCTTACATCCATATGAGAACTCAATGGTTTTCATGCGGGCTTTAGGAAACCAACACTTTTCTATGTACTATAGCAGCATTAAAAAACACTTGAAAAAGTATTAAGATGGTTATATAATTTCCTTTATTGAGACACTTTATAAGAAAGAGAAATACCTTTCTTTACTTTCTAAGGCAAATTTATAAACTATTCTTTTCATGTATTCTTTTCTCTGTCACCTCATTCCATACTGGGCTATTTTCGCTCTCACCCCGAGTTCTAGAGTTGTTTCTTTTCCATCATTCAAGCCAGGTTTAAAATCCTATGTCCCTCAGTAAAGCTTATATACTTTCTAGTAAGTGGCTAACGCCCTGGCCATTTTCTTTCCTCACTGCTGAAGTGTGTGCACATTCTTGTTTGAACAGATGATAAATGTTGTACATAACTAACTGGGGTAAAGGTGCCTGGATGTCAGTTTCCGCTGTTTGGCTCCAGAATGACCAGAATATAGGGATATGTTAATTTAATTCACTTTATATATGGTGTTACTATAAAGCACAAGACATTTTTTCTGCTTTTAGAGGAAGTTTTATCTATCAACGTAAAAAATTGTTGTACAACCTAAAAAATAATGACTTGTTCTCATAAAATTGATCAAGCTTGTGAAGAAACTGAAGCAACACAAGAAAACCCAAAGGTTTCCTTTCTACTCACATCATGTTCACAGTTACTCATGCCTGAACTCTTGATGCTATCCTAAACTGATCCTTTTCATTATCCAGTCACTCAACAAGTCACACTGATTTTTCCTCCAAAATATTTCCTTTACCCATCTGTCTTTAACAACCATTGCCAACACAATCCAGTTCCACACACACAGCTGAAATCTTTGATTGAAATGTTCAGCTTCTCAGTTGACACTGTGAGACTATTTCTGCATTTGTACCATGTCATTCCTCCTCTAAAAACTCTCAGTGGTACCCTGCTTCCTTCTGCATTATATATATATATATATATATATATATATATATATATATATGCGCTTCTCTTTAGTTTTCAAGAAGCCCTTTACTCTGATACTACAAGGGGGTAGGGTGGGGCCGGGGGGGAGCAGTGCAGGTAATAATCCAAGAAGCTCAAGATCTACTTTCAGTGCTACTTCTCCCATGAAACCTTCTCTAAGTACGGCCTCAAAGTGACCTTTCTCTAGTCTGATTTACTACAGCATTAAATGATATAATACACAATGGAAATGGAATCCTTTATTACTTCACTAGTTGATCTTTTCTCTCCAACCGGATCTGCCTCTGCTGTCAAGGACCTTACCTGATTCTTGAATGCATGCTTTTTCTTACTGCTCTAACAGTTAGCAGAGTTGACACAACTTCCTTCCCGAGATGGAGGTATGTGTGAAAGAACTTCTAGAACATTCTCTTCTAGCTTACAGTCTTTCTTCCACCAAACACTGGACTCAACAGAAAGACAATAACTCAAGTACCTGGGTGGCATGGACTTCATGTTGCTCTCTGGCTCTTCAAATACATTAGGACTCGCATCAGGAGTTACTGATATGTACGGGGCAGGTACAGATGTTGAACGCAGGTATCTCATCTCATCCTGGAATAGGTTGTCATCTTGATAACCCACAAAATTTTCATGATGATGCCTGCATTAAATTAAACCCAATAACTTAAAAAGTATGATGGCAATACAGATAACTTTCTATTTTTAATCTCCTTCATAAAAGTAAAAGCAACTCATTAAGTCTGTAACTGAGGATTAAAGTATTAAAAGAGTTGTAGATGTAAGCCAAAGGAGATACACATAGATATTCCTGGTACCATAAACATTTCAAATCCAAAATTGAATTTATTTTCTTTCCTTTTTAGAACTTTTCCATCTTCTAGCTTTAGTGAGTGATCCCACCAGCTATCCAGATGCCTTACACTGAAGTATCTCGGTGTCACAGCAGGCTCAGCCCTCGACCACGACCAGTCACTTAGGCCTGTGGATACCAGGTTCCCTCTCACTATTCCCCTTCTTGTTCCCCATCATCACTGCCTTGCTTCAGGCTCATGACATTTCTTGCGTGGACCACTAGAGCACAGGCGGTGACCGTTTTTTTTTTTTTTTTTAAGAGTGAAATTTGAAAAAGATTAGATATATGAAATGTTCCATGGGTTAGAGGGATATCTATTCCCCATAGGGCTAAAAATATAAAATCCATAATTAGAGTATGCCAGCATTTTTTACATGTTTTACCATTTGATTCTATCCTTTTCAAACTGGAACAGAGAGGTACTAGCCTAAGTACAGTAAACAGGTGACTGAAGCTGAAGGCTTGCTGTACTCGGCATTCCTGATGATTTCCCCTGCAGTCCCAAATGTACTTAGTCTCACATTTTCATTTTTGTTTCCCACTCGTTTTACTGAATAATAAGTACAAAAACAAACAAACAAACTACATAACTCTGCTTCTCAAAATGGAACTGTTGGTTGGTAAGCCACGGCAGCAGGCAATTTCTAGGAATCTTCATTTGTCAGCTGATGAAAAAAATCTGAATTTGGCCTATGAAAGGCTGTTTTAGAGTATCAGTGTACAATGCATGAACATATGGGTTGCACCAGCAAAGCCCAATATAGGAAAAACAGTACACTGTTAACAGGCTTCTCTCCATCTTCACTTAAGCCCTTTGATCCGGTTTCCACATTAGCAGCAGAGTGATCTTCCAACTGCAAACCAGTTCACGCATTTCCCTGTTTAAAATTCTTCTTTATCCACTGTTTCCTCTATGGGATAAAATCCAACCTTAGCATGGGCTACAGAGCCACGCATTACCTGGTCTTGGGAAACAACACTTCATATATTTCTCCTGGTAACCAATACTTTAATAAGCCTGTATTCCTTAAATGGGTAATGCTATTTCATTTGTGTCCTCACATATGTGGTTTATGTCAGGAATTGCTTTCCTCTCATTTCCTGCTTGATTGATTTCTAGTTATCCTTCAAGACTGCTAAAATATCAGATCCTCTGGGAAACCTTTCTTTATTTCCTTGGCAAGATTCAGGTACTCTCTACCTTTTATGCTATGACAGTATTCTATACACACTTCTATCATAAGTACTCCTCACGTAACATTTTAAATGTTTCCTTTACATATCTGTCTCCACCAGAGTGTGAACACACGAAGTCAGGATTTTATTATATTCATCTTAGTGTAACACAAAGCTGGTACTCAGCTAACCAACATTTAAACGCTAACAGAATAATTTGAAAAATGAAAGATTTTGGATAGCAAATATCGGTTTATTTCCATTTTAGCATTTCCCGCTATTAACTCACTGACGTCTGCCTACCAAAGAGTAAAAGATAGCTGAAGTCTTACTAAGACATACTGTGCATTAATAATAAGACAGATCAACATAGTATTTACATATTTTTTCAAATACCTACTACTCTAAAGTTTATACCTCTACCAGTCCTATTTCTGAGTTAAGGCAACTCAGAAAATAAATTCCTGGAGGTCACTTTACTGTATACAATATGTACTGTAGTGTGGAAATTCAGGGCATGATATTAAACAGTAGCTGTTAATCCAAAGTGATTTAAAAAAACAACAGCCGAGTTATATTACCTAGCTAATGTCTGCAGGTAGAGACAAGGCATTTTAACTGGAAGATCCTCAGAAATGCCCTCTTTCACGCTGGGAAGTTGAGACTGGAATGGCTTTGTAGGATGGTAACACAGAATGCTTGGTTCGGCCGCGCTGCTCAGGGACAGCAGGAAGAGGGCGTTGGCTTTAATCACTTGGTGAGCTTCCATAGTGGGCAAGGCACGAGGCGTCTTGACTTGCATTGGCTTCCTCCTAGATTGTTTGACCTGGAAAGGAAATTTGTACGGATCTTTTCCTACTTCTACTCAAATTTTAAATTTCTTAACCTAAATATTTCGAGTTTCCAATAAAAATTATTCAATACTGTAGAACTGCTTTAAAAGAATAATAGTGATTCCCAAAAACAACATTCACTTCATGCTTCTCCTGAACTTTTATTAAAACTAATAGCAAACTATATTTTTCTCTTTCCTTGGGAAAGTTAAAAAACCTAAGTAGTAAAATCTAAATGTAGTTATCTAAATAAAAGAGTAAATAATCTGTGTGTGCGTGCGTGTGTGTGTATATTTGGCAAATATTTTTAGCTAGGTGTGTCACTAGTGTGAATGAGCCTGACTTTCCATGAGTCCTCAACATAATTAAGGATTAAGAAAAAGAGAGAGGAGATAAAGAGTAGAAAAAGAAGAGGAAAAAGAGAAAGAGAGAGTTAAGAGAGATAAAGGTGAAGAGGGAAAGCTATATACATGTGTAGAATAGCAGACAAATTAATAATAAAAAATTACGCAGTAAACATCTGTCCATAAGGTATGTATGCTACAGGAGGGTTGTTTTGTGTTATCCCAAGATATAATTTGTTTTTGTAATTAAAAACAGCTGACCTGGTACATAAATGTATATATTATTCCTGTTATGAAGGCTGATCTTTAATATCGATTATGTGGAGTTGTCTGATAATATGATCATAAAAAGAGATTTTTATAAGGTTTATCCTTATCACTAATAGCACAGCCAGAACAAAATAAAAATACCTTCTCCCTTGCAGCAGCCTGTTTTTCACGGAGGTATTTTTCTCTACAGCGATCACACACCAGGTACCACGTGCTTCCCCCTATGCCACCATCACCACAGTTACCAGCCCATCCTCCACAAAAATGCCCAATGCTATTGTAACCTTGTCCACCAGCATACCGGCCACAACCTTGAAGTAAGAACATAAATAAAAATTTAACACTTTAAGTGTCCTTAGTAGTTTGCTCCTTGCCACCTGTACATAAATGACGGCTTTTCCTTCTCAAAGTAAGCAAAATACTGAAGCAAATATCTAACCGCCACCTGGGCTGTTAATTACATCAGCCAAATTGCAGGTGTAACCGAAAGTAATCAAGTAAATGATGCCTAAAATACTGACGATACTCTATACAGGCAGATGAGAAGAACTGTTAAGATATGGGTACATTTAGATTTATTTAAGTATGCTAAAAAAAATTGGAGAAGACAGGTATTGGGTATAAAACACTCTGTGAGAATAATGTATTTTACAAATCATGTATTTTACAAAAGGTTACAGTGTAATATGTCGGAAGAGAAAAACATTTACCCAAATCCATAATAAGTGAATTTTGGAATATTGTTACAGAAATCGTTACATTTACCTAAAACAAAACTGTCTTCTGATGAAACAGTTAATATCTCTTCCACAGGAAAATGCCCAAAGAAATCCATATAATCTAATTGAATTTGCAATTCTGAACAGGAAAACAATACAATCAAAGGAGACCTAATGTTGCAGTCTTTCCTGTGTGTATGGACATGTCCTTATTTCTATTGTGTGAAAGGACACGTCCTTATTTCTATTGTGTGAGACACCTTAACAGCGTCCTTTGGGTAACACATAAAATATTTAAAAAGTTAACAGTATCTTAGAATGTGATACATTAAAATGAAATAGTACTAGATTGCCTTACCACCATACTATTAGATTTCTTTACCTATTTTTCATGAACCCTATACTGTATTGATAAAGCACTTTAAAAATTACATTGTAAGACACTATAAATTCTGGGCAAACGTTTTCCTGTACTTTAACATAATTCATGGAACAGCTTAAGTCAAAGTGACCTAATTTGTTTTTCTACACAAAGTACTTACATATATTCAATAACATCGCTTACCTGGGTGAGCCTGTCTCATGTGGTATGTCACTGGGTATGGATGTGACTCTCCACAGAGCTCACAGATGGTGTCTTTCTCTGGTCCTCCTACCGCCAGCTGGGCCATTTCACCAAACAAATTACCTCTGGGCCGAACTTCTGTCTTTTCCTTTTTCTTTTTTTCTTTTTTGGCCTTTTTGTTCTCTTTCTCACACTCTTTCTTTTTAAGGACTGCACAAGAACCAGGACTTGGAAAAATCATATTCTGGGAAGCTGCTTTGATAGTAGCCAAAGAGATGTCTTCCCAAAAAGCCACTAAATGTTGCAGAGTCAGGGGAAGAGGAGACTTAGACTTCATTGGGTGATGCATGGACATTTCAAAAGTGGCCTCAGTTTTCCCGTCTTCACATTTTTCATGCAGAGGAGGTTCCTTAAGCATAGACAATACCTTATTTTTGTTGATACTACCCATTTTAGATATATCTGGTCCGTGAGGTGCAATATTAAACATATTCAGTGCAGATGATATTTCCAATGAGTGTCTATTTTTTAATTTGGTTTCCTTTTCTTCTGAAGGCTGCTGGCTGCTTAAACTACTTCTTATAGGAGCATGTTCTTTGGAAAGTTCAGGATTAAATTTTAAGAAAGAAGAACAAGCCATTGCATCGTGTACTATGCCTTCGTGCCACAGGAAAGAGGCAAAGACGGCTCTGGCACACTCAGCCACGGAAGGGGACATGGCTTGCTTGGCTGGCTCTAAAGGTTTGGCGCCATCTCCTTTGAAGAGGAAGCTAGATTTTTCCTTCTTGGGCCTGGTGTGCCTATTAGCACATTTCCGACTTGTTTTGGGGGATGCTCTCGTTTCCTGTTCATCTTTCAGTGGTGCTTTTCCTATGCTGAAATGAACTTTATTCGGACCTTCATCCACACTCTTAAACTCACTGCTTTCATCACAGGTGCTGTCTGTTAGGCTATTTGTTTTTAAAGTACTTGAAGTGCAGACTTCAACCACCTCACTGTGGAGGTTTTCTTGTACCACGTGGGGAGAAGGAGCTCTATTTTCGGATCCAGGGGAGTCTTTAGAATCCTTTGGTACTGGTTTTGGTTTCGGTGATGTTGATCGTCCCCTTAATGGCTCTGTGAGGGGCATTTTCTTCTTGCGGAGGGTATCTGGATCAAGGGTGTAAGAGTCCGATTTGGAACGTTCCCGAGGAGGATCAAGTCTCGTCTTAACAGGAGCAGCGCTTTTCTGAGGTAGACTTTTATCATGAGGCGAGGAGGAACGTGTAGAGCTAGCACTGGATGCGCCAGACCTGCTGGCTGGGAGGGTCTTTGGCTTAGGAGATGATGACCGAGAACCTGGTCCTGGGGATTCGGCTCTGAAGCTAGAAGACATCTTCCCGTCAGATTTTAGTGTCTGCAAGGTGTTATGGTTGGGGGATAATGACCTACTGTGAGAATCTGACCTCAACTTTGCAGCGTCGGATTTCAACATGAGAGATTCACTAGCCGACAGCCCTTCCGTACCCCTCTGCTTCTTCTGGTCAGCGGTAGTCCGGCTCATACGTCCATCGGGTTTCAGTGTTCTGCTGTGTTTGGAGGACAGTTCTGATTTTCCTGATGTACAGACGGGTCTAGAAGATGTTGAGATAGTCCCTCGGTCACCTGTATGGTCCGTTTCATAGTGAAACTTGTTAATATAATTATAACTTACTGATGATTTATCCACTAAACAATGAAATTAAAAACATAGCTAAAAAAATTTGTATTGCTTGTCACAGACAAAAGTACTTCAAGAATAAAGAAAAAAGGGGGAATTCTCGTCAAATTTCGATTACATCATTTTATAATCCTAATATTCTAATGTTTGGATTAGAATCATTTATAATTAATGTATGAATGCCCTAAAGCTATTATTTAATTACAGGTAATGCAGGCAGTCTGTTATCTGTAAAGAGGTTATGTTCTAAAAGCTTATTTAGTTCGTAAGTTTAGCTGGTTAGAACTCAGAGCTTGAAGAAGAAAAATGGTGGGATCCTCAGAATTAGAATTACAAGTCTGAATTCTGGGGCCTTTCAACAAGGAGTCAGGAGAGTAACAGAAACAAAAAGGAAAAAAAGAAAAATAATCTCGCTCTTTCCTAGGCAAAGCATTAGATGTTTCTACATGAGCACCACTTGTTTTTGGCATCCTGGCCCTCATTCAGTGTCTCTCCTTCCTACTACTTCATGCTTTCCTTTGAGGCACTAGAGCCAGGTCGTCTTTGCTGTCAGTCCGTGGTACAACCTTCAAGATTATCTTTCCTCCCTAAAATCAAAACTTCTACCCTCAGTGCAAGTGATACTAGTTCATTGGTTAGGAGGAGAGCAACCTGATTGAAGTGACTCAAGTGACATGAAAAACGGAAAATCCATAAACCTTGCTAGAAGCATTTATATTTTTTGAAAAAGGATACTTAGTAAATTGAGATGACTCTGGTTACACTGTAGTTCTTTCTTTTTCCTTTTTACAGGGATATGAACAAATGTGGATAAAGTAGAAACGTGTTTTGGGGCTTGCTTGCAATGTGTGTCTGTAGAGTCGCAGCCTAGTTACCTATACGTCAAGAGAGCTTTGCCATGGCATCTGCCTCCTCACGGAAGGCCTGCAAGGGCTGGCATTTTCGCTCATTACTACACTCCACTGATGTCATGTCAAGAATGGGTCAGCATAGTAAGTGTTTTTGTTAAATGAGCAAACAAATTCCTATTTTCTTAGTTTCTTTCCCTTCTGGCTAGTCACAAATCTTCAGATTCTCTGAAAACTCACTTTTTACTTTTATGGCTCCCACGGCCACAGGGCAGAGGCGACAGCAGCCATTGTTGTGTGAGGGTCACATTTTATAAACCAATGTACTGTATTTGGTAGAATCAAGCATCAGCTTAGTCCTGGCCACTAATTTGGAGTGACTGATGTCTGGAGCACTAGCTTTCGTTATTACTCTGACAGCTGGAAATGCCTTCATCATCACGTTTATTTCATGAGCTGAAACATACATAATGCTGAATCTAGACAAATGAGCAGTAAATCTTTAATATTTGGCACCCCTCTCTCTACAAGATTAATTCGTGAATTGAAAGAGGTTTGCTTTGTAATTCATGATGCACAATTCCTCATAAAGGAAATCTCCACTGTGACTGGCTAAACAATTGAATCTTCCAAATATCAGGAACACCACCTGTCATACCCTAGCAAAAATGTCTGTTATATAGAGAGGGCCAGAGAGTATGGGCAGCTGTGTACCTTATCTCTATGCTTCAAGTAATGGTGAATATTTTTTTAAGATCTGTAAGTGGTGACAGCTGAATACCTGTTGCAGTCTAGGCACACAAATAATGCCAAATTATTTCTTCCCAAGATGTCAGATTACAGTTAAATCCTGCCGAAAAAATTTACTTTTCCAAAATATATTTCATATATTTTAAAAAAACAAATACGTCAAGTTAGTTAAGTGTGGTAAACCCACATACTAACTAACTGATGTTCATCTTCTTCATTTGGGTTTCAAAAGTTTTGAGGCGTGCAGTAAGTATTACTAAAAATGGTCATGTGGCTGCTTTAAGTATCAATAAATATCAACACAATATGTTAAAAAGCTTTAGATCGTAAAAACTTTCACATTCATCACTTTTGTTTAACGTTTATCATATGTAAGTTTAAGCAATAATGGACACTTTTTTAATCTCAAAAGATTCTAAAGAAAAAATAATACAGGACAGGATAAAAATGTAGCACATTCAAACAGATTAGTAAAAATATTAAATATCAGGTATTCATTAATAACCTGCATATTTTTATGCCAAAATTATAAATAAAAGGTTATATAATACCACCCTATAATATAATCATAATATAATACTACTGTAATATGATATGCCATGGTATATACTATATATCAGGTTACACAAGACTATATACTACAGAGATCAGGTTCTATAATTATACTACAATATTATACAGTATCACTGTCAACTGTACAAAGGAGAAATGTAAAACTGTTTTACTCATTTCTAGGAATACAAGATTTTAAAAGTTTAATTAAACATTACACTAAGACAAAAATATGTGACTAGGTATCTACAGTATTTTATAACACCAGAGCATATTTTAAAATCGTCTGGCATTTTATCAATTGTCAATAGTTTAAACATTTCTAAGTTTAAAGTATTAAAACTAAGCAGCTAAGAAAATACTACAAGGAAGACTCATGCCAGACAGGACAGCCCTGAAAAGGTAAGGTAAACTAAAGGATTTAATTATCAAACTGTTTCTCATAAAAAAACTAAAACAGGAAAGTGATTTTTACATTACCTAACAGAAAAAATGAGTTGAAGACTAACCTGTCACGTGAGATACTATATTCTTATAGATCACAATGTGCTTTACGGCTTACACATGTACCACCTCGCTCTGGTAATAATGGTGTTACAATTCCCCAAAGGCATTTAGTTCTACGTACTTATTTTATTTAATATCTCATATAGGTTTGAAATTAAGCAAAAGTTCTATTTAACCTACATATAGTAAACAGGCATATCAATTAGGATAATCAATACAATATTGAACAGATACATCACAAATTACCCCAAAATATCAAATTTTAAATAAAATTATAAACTTTAATCTTAAATGGAATGAGATGAAAATGACTGAGGTGAACTAAAACTTCTTTCTTGAAACCTCCTAGGTTTATTAAGAATGGCCCATCCGTGAAGGCACGCATACCCACCCTTCAGTTTGTGAGACAGAGATGAGAGAGCAGAGGCAGGCCCAGCTACACCATAATTTTTGTAAATGCGCTCACGAGAAGCAAGGTTGCGAGATGGAGATTCTACAGTGGAAAACATTGGCAAAGAAGCAGCACAGATTCAATGGAAAAAAAATTTAGCAGAGAACACAAGCAGAAACAAAGCATTTCAAATGGTATGCGCGACTACTAACTTATTAAAAAGTTTATATTCTGCTAAATTTTCCAGCAAGTTTATTATTTCTTTAAAATTAAAAACTGAATACAAAGGTCAAATTAATTAATTTAGACTAATAACGACAGCGCCAAATGTGTTAGCCTAAAAGTTAAATAACATTCATAGCACTGATAAATCAAATTTGAGCATTTCTTTTCAGACTAATATTTCTTTAACTCAGTTTTCTTTAATTTGGTGCTCACTTACTTATAAATGAAAGTTTATAAGTAATTTTTTTTTGTAAATAGTGGGAGATAAAGAGATGTTACTTACAGTTTAACCTATTGTCACCTGTTTTTCTGTATGGACACATGACTATAATTTTTCCAGTATGTATCTCAGAATGGACCCAACTTGACATTTATGGTCAACTACTTTTCTGAGTCCATCCTCAGTAAAAAATGTTAGTGCTAATCCCAATATTTGGTGTTTGTTTTGTCGATCTTATTACTGAGATACCAAATTCTGTTTATAAAAAGTCTCACAACACAAAGCAAAAAAGATTTACAAGTCACTGAAAATGTTAGACACATTAATGATTCACCATGCAGAAAATGAAGTACTTAAAATTAAAAAAAAATTATCTTTCTTCAAAAAATTAACAGAACCTTTAAAGTGGTCTTTCAAAAGCAGTATGCTAAAAAAAAAATCTCTATCTAAATCTGAAAATAAATCCACTATTTAAAATTTTAACTCATGGCAATGAAAATAAATGTAATCAAGTGAGCTGAAATAAATTCAGGTAATAAGGAGACAACTTTCTTAACATTATTGAAATTAAAAAAATGAATACAACACACAGTTTTCTCAAAACAGAAAAAGTAATAGTTGACTGATTCATTATTATGGCCAAGATTAAAGATGAACTATTCATAAAACCAAGAATCCTTCCATATAAGGTACTGAGTATGTATTATGTGTCAGACATTGTCCTAGGAATTGAGCATAAGATGATGAACAGAAATGAAGTCCCTACTCTCATGGAACTTATCTTCCAGTAAAAGGAGAGAGACAATGAACAAATACATCCTAGATGGAGCGGTGATAAACCTGAGAGTAATAAGCACGCAGATTTTGGGCAATACTCCATGCCTGGATAAGACAACTTAGGTAGCAAGGCCTAGAAGAGACCAAACCCCTGGGACATTCCTAGGAATACAGAATAGAGGAGGATGTAGAAAAGAGATTGGACAGGAAGAGCTGAGGTAGGAGATATCCAGCAGGCAAAGGAAGAAGGTGTTTCAAGGAAAAGAGAAAGATCAATCCTGTCAAACACTGCCAACAGAGCAAGTAAAATGAAATCTTAGAACTGACAGTTGAACTTAGCAAAACAAAAGTCAAAAACTGAATAGAGCAATTTCTGTGGATAAGGACAACTGCAAACACCCCCTGTAGTTGGTTCAAGAG
The DNA here is from genome assembly GCF_008692025.1 of Phocoena sinus. NCBI lineage: Eukaryota > Metazoa > Chordata > Mammalia > Artiodactyla > Phocoenidae > Phocoena > Phocoena sinus. The sequence goes on from NC_045780.1 coordinate 50,993,878, forward strand.
AGAATGGTAGGAGTGGATGGAGGGATGGAGACACATGCCAACAAGTCATGTTCCTCTAAGTTAAAGAAATGTTAAAATTTTAATATTTTTGAGCATTCTTCTTTTTAAAGTGTGTAAAACTCAAAGGCACCAGGAACTGCAAAATGAGGTCTTATGCTATTTCAATCTCATATAATACTTACTCTGCAACTCTCACTGAAAATGTCAGTTAGGAGAGTGCCAGGTTTTGATTGGAATTCAAGGACGACTCAAACTGCCAATGTAAGGATACAGTCTCGTAGCTTGGTCGCTAAAATCTGCGAAGACTGGGTTTAGCAGGAGGACACAGGAGCAGGAAATCAGATACTATCTTAATTAAAAGCACCCGTAACATAAATGTACAAAACTACATGGACACTTATTAGATAAGATGTTAAGAGGTTTAAGGACAAACTCCTGGAAAAAGTTTTGAAGCCAAATCATCCTTTAAAGTCTTTCCAATATGTTACAAAACCTAAAGAGACTGGAGTCCTAGGTATGATTCAGAGTGAATAAGATGAAAGAAACATCTTTTGAAAGTCTACAAAAGGTTACTGTTAAATGCCTAAGTACAGTAAGCTGTGATTTCACACAACACTTGTTCTAGACATTTAATTTTCACAAGCTCATGTTTAAAATACTTTGAAATAGTTAACTTTTAAAAAGATTTATATCTTTCAATTTAAAAAGGGAAGTAATCCTTAAGAGATACTTTGCTATCTATGCACAGAAGAAAAAACTGATCAACTTTTAGACATCTGATGAAGATTAATCATGCTCCTTTTTACCTTGCTTTGTAGATAAAACAATCAATTATTAAATTAATGTCTGTAGAATTTTGATTTTTTTGTCATAATATAGTTAACTAAGGAGAATAATGTTTAAAACAATATAAAAAGCTGGAATTTTTCCTCCAGTACTCATTTGAAGTCAACGTTGTTTGTTTGGTATAAAGTATCCCCTTATTAACAAAACGGTTCTTTACATGTCATTTATTCTTTGTTTTCTTTGTTTTAAATCCCGAGTATCAAGTTCCCTGGGGTACTTCATTCATTCTCTGGTCATAGAAACTCTGAGCTCATCGTAAGTTGTATTTAAAAAAATTGTTCCCTAGGCTAATGATAATAATAAAACAGTATAACTTTTCTTTTTAATAAGGAAAGCATTCTCATTTCAGTTGGACAAAGACAAATTGTGGTTTTGCTGTATCAGGACCTTGACCTTGTTATTGGGACAATACACTGGAAGAATCAAGGCACCTGTCACCATCTGGTGGCAGTACACAAAACTGCAGTTCTGAGATTTAGAAAGGGGCGTATACTCTTTCAGGTTTGAGTCAACAACGAAGTAATGAATGATCTTCTTCATCCATTCATCTGTTGATGGCACTTAGGTTGCTTCCATACCTTGGCAATTGTAAACAATGCTGCTATGAACACTGGAGTGCGTGTATCTTTTCGAGTAAGTGTTTTCATTTTCTTCGGATTATACCCAGTGAATTTGCATTTAAAGCTGTCAGTCCTGGCAGCTGCTGGCTAGAGGACGTAATTATCATCACTATCACCTTATTCTAAATCCTCCAAAACATCAATAGACAGACGTGGGAATAATACCTACACTTAATTGTACTTATTTCTTATCTGCATGTTGTTTGGTTGCTCACATCTTTTGGCCAGGGTGAAGGTATAATTTATATATCGTCTCCTCACTAACCAATAAACTAGTTTTTTATATTTTTAAAAATAAATAGTTTTAAAATAAGTAATTTCCAGAATATCTGAATTATAAGTTAAGCTTAACCATTTACTGCCTGTTTTAAGAGTCTATTTGTCAAAATATCTGTAGTACTATTCAGAGACGAATGCAAATGTACAATTACCAGGGTTTAAATTGAGTGAAGAAAGTCAGAAACACTGTTCCTGTCATTCTACTGTAAACTTGACAAAATGTTATTATCATTGTTTGTGAAGGATCTATAGAATTAGGTTTCTTTCTATATCTTAAAAAATATATACACACATAAATGTAGATATGTATAAGCACTAACAGAATGTGGAATCCTACTAAATGTATCAGAAGAAAAAGAGCTTAAGACACAGAATAGGAACTAAAATTTACTTATATAAATGTTAGTATACTACATGAATTATAAAAGAATGACAGCTAGAACAAAATTTCCAACTGAAGGCTAAAATAGAAATAAGCTTTTCACTAGAACATAACATTCATCCATATGATACAAATGCAGAAAGGAAGATGGATGAAAATCTGTAAAGATGTATTTTCAAACTGTCAGTCAACAATGCCATCTTCAGTTACAGAAATGCTAAGTATGTTTCCCACATTCGAATTATATTACAGCTTACTGGAGGCTAAGTTACCCAACTGAACTCATTTTTTCTTAAAATCTGCTTTTTATTCTGTGTATTGGCATTAGGTAAGCATATAACCTTTCAAAACAAAGACAGAAAAATGGACGCCATTCTAGACTGGCTCCTTCAACTGTGATTAGCAAGTCCTGTACAATTTTATTGCCTACGTGTTTCTAAACTTGTCCCTTCTTCTATACGTCCACTGTAATTTACCTTAGTATAAGCCCTACTCAAGCTCTTCTCTGGAATCCCTGCCTCTAACGCTCTCCCTTTCTCCAGAACCTTTTTCATAATATTTTTAGTTATCTTTCACAAATGTAAGACTGAGCATATCATTCTTCTTGTTTAAAATTCTGCAGAAGTATATATGCCTTCATCTGCTCCCTCCATTTTACTCACTTTACTCACAGGACAAAGTCTAAACTACTAAGAGTGGCTTATAAGACCCTTCATGATGTGGCCCCACCCTCTCTAGTGTAAGAAACCGCCACTAGGACACTAACACTCTAAGCTACAAACGCGTGAAGTTTCTAAAGTGAATCATGTTTCCTAACATAATCAAATGAGTTGATTCATTTGAAGTGGTTAAAATGGTGCCTGTTATGTGGTAAATGACTGCCATGTGTTAGCGATTACCATTTCATATCTTCTCTTTCCTCAAACCACCAACACTTTCCCCATGCTAACTCTGAGCTGATGATGGCTTCCTATTTTACTGAGAAAACAAACAAAACAAAAAACAAATGGACAACATTCTCAAGCTGCTAACACTAAACATTCTTTCCTCTCCTGTTATGGTGGATCACCTATTTCTGCTCCTACTTGGCCAACCTTTCCCCCTTGCGCTACATCCCATCCCCTCTGCCACGGATGAATACTGTTCCAGCAATCCTCCCCTCTCTCCTGCACTGGCAATTTTTCTTTCTATTGGATCATTCTCATTAAAAAACAACCCTGATGTTACCTTGTCCCCATTAAAAACCAAACCAAACAAAAATCTCTCCAGATCTCACATCCTCTGCCCTGGTTTCACTTTATGTATCTTCCTTCCCTTTACAGTAAAACTTGACAAATTTATCTATAATAACTGTCTCCAATTTCTCTTCCCCCCTTTCTCTTGAACCCACTCTAATGGAGCTTTGGCATCTCATCCGACTAGAGTTGCTCTCATCAAGATCATCAGTGACCTCCACGTTGCTAAATCCAATGGTCCCTTCTCAATCCTCACTTTACCTGACCCATCAGCAACATCCGATACAGCTTGTCACTATTTCCTTGAAATACTTTCTTCACTTGGCTTCCAGAAACACCATACTGACTCGGTTTTCCTCCTATTTCTATGGCCATTTGTCAGTCTCTTTTGCTGACTTCTCCTCCTCTCTCCCATGTCTAAACCCTGAAGTGCCCCAGCGCTCAGTCTTTAGGCATCTTCTCTTTTCTCCCTATACCTACTTTCCTGCTGCTTTAATCCACCCTTAGGGCAACTCTCAAATTATTCTGCTATAAGCCAGTGAACTCCCAACTTATGTGTCCTGCCCAGACAGTTCCCATGAACTCCAGGGTCTTACATCGATCTCAACTTGATATCTCCACTGGACTTAAAAGGAACCTCAAACTTAACATATCTGATCATTTGCAAACACAGTGACAATTATCCCTATCCCTGTACCATGCCCCTTTGCAGCAACTCTAATCAAGAAGTGAAGTCTATTTCTCCATCCTTGAACATAGGTGTCCTGCTTTGACCAACAGAGTATGGCATATGTGATGCTGTGTCAGTGTCAAGCCTAAGCCTCAAAAGACTGTGCATGCTTTTGTTTTCGCAGAATCCTGCAATGTCCATGCAAACAAACCCAGGTTAGCCCACTGAATGACAAGAGATATTTGGCCTAGTCACCCTTTTCATGCCAGCCAATCCCCAAGGAAAAAATACCTGGCTGACCTACAGATGCATGAAGGATCCCAGGCAAGATCACAACAACTACCCAGCTGAACCCAGCCTACTCTGCTAACCCACAGAATTGTGAGCGAAAGAGTGCTTATTTTAAGTTATTACGTTTTGGGGTGGTTTGTTATGCAACAGTAGCTTACCAATATAATGTCCAAAATTAAGCCTTTGTTATTGCCCTCTGGACCCAGTTCTCCTACAGTCCCCATATTAAATGGAAATTACATTCTTCCAAATGCCTAGGCAAAAATCTTAGATTTGCCCTCCACTATTTTGGTATTCTCATTGCTTATTCAATCTTCAGGCAAATCCTGTCGATTCCCCTTCAAAATATATCCAATATTCCATGATTTAATACCATCTCTTAGGCTACTACTCTGGTAAAGCCACCATCATATCTCACCTGGATTACTATGAAAGCCTCCCAAACTGGACTCTTTGCATGACCAGTACTTAGAAGAGTGCCTGACATGTAGATGGTGGTCAGTAAATATTTTTGAGTCAATGGATCCCCAAAACTTAGCTCATGCTATTCTTAGAGAGGAAAGACACCTGTAACCTCCTTCCCCACCCCCACTGCTGCCTGATAAATTCCTATGAGTCCTTCAACACTCTGATTAGGGGCCATCTCTTTACCTAATGCCTTCTCTAACCTTTCCTAGCTGAGTCAGCAGCTTCTTCTCCTATGTTTCCAATGCATCCTGTGAATAGTGCTCCTGCAGACTTAAAATAATACCATCATTTTTTTCAACATGGCTGCCTTCCTCAGTATTCCAAAAGCCCTTCAAGATCAGTGATAATATCTTCTTTACGTTATTGCTCCCTATAGCCTAGCATAGACTAGATATTTAACAAACGCAGGTAAATAAATGATGGAAGAATAAATGACCCATCTGAAGAAAAATGGTAATAAAGGGTGGAATAAATTTAGTAGCCAGTAAGGAGATGGGAGCAAAGGGAGAGAGAGACAAAAGGTCAGATCTGGTCAGGAGAAAGCAAACAGATGCACTCGGGCACACTGTCTTATAAACAACACCAGCGTTCTCTGTGGTCTAAATTCCTAGGATGAAGTGAGGACTGATGAAGAGGGAAAGGAACATGGGTTGAAGCTTTCCTACCACAGAGAAGATGGAGACACTGAGTCAAGATAAAGTCTGGCCCGTGACTGAAATGACAAGGATTTGTAGGGATGCTAGAGATGTTAGAGCCCAAACTGAAATAAATATATTGGCCATTGGGACAGACGCTATCGGTTCAAGTATGAAAAGTTTTACTGCACTTGACTATTTGATTTTACGAAATCTTTGTTGATATCATCCTTTAATTTTCCTTAAGAAAAATTATAAAGAGGAAAAGGGTATGAGAAATCAGCTTAGTGTCACAAAACTAACTGGAGGGAGCACAGAGATTAAAACACAGGTCTCTTTCCCAAGTCAAGGGCTCCATCCATGCCACAGCTCACACCAGGCAAGCAAATAAGTAGACAGATTCTGGGCTGGGATTATAATCCAGGATAAAAATGAAGTCTAAGTCTTAGAAAAAAACCTGGCTTTTATACTGATATTCATACTAACATCTGAATGTAGTGTTACCATATGAAGAATTAATCTCAAAGCGAATAATGAAGTTAAGCTGTGAAAATGTACTGAGGAGTAGCTAGGAAACCTCATTTGTGCCTTTCCTGCAACTCACTCCACAGAGAATAGACTGCTCTCCCTGAGACTGTGATTTCCTCCACTTTTCCTTGGAGCATGAGAGATGTTAAATGTTTGCATCAAAAGGCAATATCAATATCAACAGATAACGTTTATTAGGCACCTCATTTTATGGATGAGGTAAAAAGGGCTCAGATGCATCAAGTAACTTAACTAAATAAGTGGCTGGAAAGGAAATCTGAGCTTAAGGCTTTCCATCACTACATCTTTATAAGCTAAGTAAGTAAACACAGTGCTTTAGTATATGTTAGTATTCTTGAACACAAACCAATATGCATGCAGATACTCAGGTGGACTCTTTTGTCACATTTAGCAAAAGTTTTGTCTCACTTGAGAATGTGATTACGGGTATAACAGAAAAACTCGTTGCAAAGTAACCTAGAGCTGTCATATCTGGGCTTGAAAGTATGACATACTTTGATATATATATTATATGTTTACATATTTAAAATCTCTGGGAGAATCGTAAACTGTCTTAATGTTCTATTTACCATTTTTTTCTACAAAAAAAATAAAAGCAAATTATTTAGCTCCCTGGACAGTAGCTAGAAAATGTTTATATTAAACAGAGTCACGTGAAATACAGTTTTTCAGCTGGAGGATCTTTTGTAAAATTCCATCAGTATAAACTCAGAATTATTAGATATCACATCATCACATTATAGTTAAATTTAATTACTACTGAAGTATTCTTCCTCTATTTTGAAGATGTACTCTGAGTAAGGACAGGAATATCAACCATAAGATAACAAGAAACACATGATCTTAAACTCATAGCTTACACTGAAGAAATGATCATCTTAGGCATTTCCAGTCAATAAATGCTCCCTGAATGCTTATGATGTATAAGATATTGTCAGAGGATATGGGACAAATAAAATGATGCTTTCAAAAGAAATGAGGAAAAGATAATGAAAATACAGAATGTAATATTCTTAAAAGAAAGCGGGCACCTATATCATTCCCCACCTCAGTCCACTAGAAACTTACTGCCAAATTGCTTACCAATTCTAAAACCTACATAAATACTTTTGAAATAAAAAAGTAAATTATGGAACAGTAAAGGAAAAGTTTATATACACATCTCTCTTCTCTCTCATGCCTTTGCACACATATAAATATGGTTAAGACAAGGAAACTGTGTGACTTTTATTTCTATAATTATTCTATTTCACTAGAATAACAGGTGAAGTAATTTCTATGTATATATGTATGTGTGCATGTATAAAATAATTTTGCAACTTAAAAAAATTACCAAATGAATTTAATGTGCCAGATTATTTTCATTTCCAAAGATTAATTTTAAAAAAACCCTATGCTTCAGGGGAAAAAAAAAAAACTAAAGAAATACTGATTAATAATGCTCATAAAGTTGACATGTGGAGCAGTTTATGTATGTCCCTACTTTATGTATGTCATCTACTTAGCTGGGAACTTGAGTTACAGTATTTAGGAAACCTTTTCCTTTTAAACCATGCTACATTCTTAAACTATGAAGGGGAAAATAACCAATCCAAACCAAGCTAATACTCTGGAGGCTAGAACCAAATGGAAACAGAAATGTAAAAACTATATACTAAAGAACAAATTTTTACATTATTTATTAGTAGGCAAAGCTAGATATTTAAAAACATGGCCTCCTTTGTAGTCAGGAGAACTGGGCTCATGTTCTGACTCTACCATTTACTATGTATATTTCTAGGGCATATCATTTATCCTCTTTAAGCCTCCGTTTCCTTAACTGTAAAATGGAGACATTATCTCAAATGAGGATGTACTAAAGTGCTCCACAGTAGTAAGTACATAGTCGACTTATCAGAATAAGCAAGAACTAGTAAATACAGTCTTCTATGCATAATATTTTATACAATATTTTAGAATCACAAAAGTGTAAGACAAAAATGATTCTCATTTTACTAATTAGTAAAGGGAAGTTCAGTATAAATAAGCCATCTTCTAAAGCAAGATGAAATGCTAGTGTGATGGACGGCAGTGAAATTCAGGAAAGAATATCTTACTCAGGTAGTTTTAACTCTGCCATATTTAATCTTCCTATGATGTACTTACTACAATTCTAATATATCTACAAAACATTAAACTATTTTTAGATTCCATACTCGTTTTTAGTTGTGCTAAAGATTAAGCCTTCTGGTTTCTGGAACTGGGTAGTCAAACTTCAGTGATATTCTGCTGAGAATAAGAAGTCTGTATCATTGGAGTACACGCAAATAATGATTCAGAAAACTGGTAATTCTGAAACATTTCTAGGCCATGATTTCAAATTTGCTCCAAGATGGTGGTAAAGGAAGTGGTGGTACTGATAACACTTAGACACAATATGAACAAAATTATATTGACACAATGTCAGTTAGAAACCTATTATCCTTTAAAAGAGGCAAATCTGATTTTCTTATGGTCTTTACATTTTCTTTTACAATATTTTATTAAGTAATTTGGTAAAATAAAAACACTAATAAAAATACTTTTTTTTAGAGAAGTTTTCGAGAAGACTTGCAATAACCCTTTAGGTAGAACAAAACGGTTCTTATTCCTTAGTTCTCTTGTCTGCTGCCACTATGACATTATCAGGGTAATTTCTCTTTTACAATTTTATTTTTCATATGATTTTCTGCCCGGTTATGATGTTTTTTTCCCTTTTATTTCCTTGTCCTTACCTTTAAAGCTTCCTGCAACCTGGGTACGTCTAAATGTAAAGTGTCTGTCACTCCATTAAATGGGTAAACTAAGTCTTCACTTCTCTTTCATTCTTCTATAATGCTTATCAAGGAGGAAAAAACTATTTCACACACATGACACTATTATGTTTCCTTGAAATTCTTCTTTTAAGAGACATTAAAGTGAATATTACACACGAATAGAGATGATTAGCTAGAAATTGATACTTATATTTACAAACTAATTTCATTAATTGAACTTGCCTAACGTATAGTGCAAACCTAAAAAGTATACTCTTGTATACTCTTTTCCGAAGACAGGTAATAATATCATAATGAATAACATCATTTGCTAACTATACACTACACTGGTTCCTAATAAAAACTAAACCAGCTGGCATTCTCTTAAGTAATCCTAATAATAGCTATAAAAGTATTTTTGTAGAAAAATAACTTAGATCTAAGTGTGGATGTATTTTACTAAAGTAAAGCGAAGAGGTCATGCATTTGAATTCAAACAAATGGGTGTACAAGCTGAGACTTCCAAAAACTCTCTCAATTCAGTGAGTGCGTTTATACACTGTATAGCCAACATGTGAACTGAAGGCCAAGAAGAGCATATTGTTGTCATACTAGGAGGTTTGAGAAGTTTATGGGGAAGCCTCAGGAGCTTATTAAGAAAAAAGAAGACCCAGGTACATGTAATTTGTTTTGGGTCTGTTTTCCAGATCAGTATGAATTACTATCATGGATAAAGGGCTAGAACAATCCTAGAAGGCAGAACTGGAATCAACTGATTGGCTTAACTTATTAAGAACAAGAACAAGAACAAGAACAGCAAAAAGCAAGAGAAGAAACAACACTGTGAGAACATTTGGAAACCTAAGCTGCTATACATTTCACAGACACCAAATTCACTTAAAAGAAACAAACAAACCTGCCCAGTACAGCCTCTCCTCCACCCACTGGTAGAGTGAAATAGGTCCATTCTCTTGGGGCATCTCTAAGTAACAAAAATCCGGTGTAAAACAATGAAAGTTATCCTTATAACTGACGCTTACCATAGTCGTGCATATTATAAAAATTTTTTTTAAATCAATGTTTTCTTAATATATTTTATAGTATGATTTGCTTATTCTGGAATTAGAATAGAAAATATAAAAGTCATATTTTAATAACTACACTTAATAAAAAAAAGTGATTAAAAACAAATGTCTTAGCTGCAGAATGTCGTAGGTCAGAATAGCTTAAGTGCTTCAAAAATGTGGGAAGGGATAACGTCCTCATTAAATAAAACCAGTTAGGTGAGTTGATAAATAATTAGTAACTGATAAACAACTCAGAACAAAGCTTCAGAAATGGTTTGATGAGGCAGGTAAGGCTGACAAGACTTACTCTGAAGCTGAGGCTGCTGGAAGGAAAGGGGCTGTCCGAACACAAATGGGCTGTGGACTAGGGAAGAGGGAGGTTTTGCAGCTTGATCAAAGATGGAAGGAGCTGGGAGATTGGGCCGTGACTGAATGGAATTCAATATGGCACTCAGTTGGTCACCTGCAGTGGGCAAAACAGTCAAAACTACAACTTGTTATTAATTAACATCCAAAATGGCAAAGTAAATGGTGCTTTATGACATTCAGATAAAGTTAAACACTAAATAAAACAATGCCAATTCAGAACTGTTGTGGAAGTTGGTGACTGTTATTCTCAAATTAGGGACCGAATGTTGTATGCTGTTTTAATAATGGAAGCACCCCAACAAATTTTATATCATGGCCCACTTACAAAAACAAATCCATTTAAATTCATATACAAACATCTAGCAGCAGCAGGAGAGAATACAGAGTCTATGAGGTAAGTATGATAAGTTGATTCAATACCATACAAGTATAAAGGAAGATCTAAGTCGATGATGTCTTCTGTGCAGTACCTGACATTGACTATTATCACCCTGCCTCATACGCAGTACACTTCGTGCAGAACATATGCAAATAATATGAATAGTTCAATGTAGGACTGAAGGGAGGCAAAGTATATGTTATTAATTTAGTAATACATTTATATTACAGTTATAAATTAATATTTTCTTTTTTAAAGTTGTTATTGCCAGAGAAATTATACATTTTTAAAAGCATGAACTCTTTTGCTCGGATAGGCAATGTAAAAATTTATAAAAGACCTATAAGAAAAAAAGGTATATGAGGTACCTTATTTGAATAGTATCTCAGACATGAATTCCGATATTTTCTTCAAAATTAAATACAAAGGACATTAACAGAAAAATACTTTTAAAAATAAGAAATGATATATTGGATGGATGATAGCTCCCTATTTATGAGAATATAAATATTAAATAGTTTAAATGATGCTGAAGAAGAAGGGTTGGGGGGGAACCATATGGAGACTAGCTGATGCAGAAACTGGAAAACAGTACCTTTCCAGGAATATTTTCTAGATATAATAAAGTTTCATAAATAAAATTTTAAATGAAACACCAACAAGAAACAGATTAATATGGAGAACTGTGCACATAAGCTACATCTCTTCACTTAAAAAAATTAATGCTGCGGATTAGAAAAGGATTTTAGAGGTGATGAAGAATTTTATAAAATTGTTTTAAGGAAAAAGAATTTTTGCAAAAAACAATTGTTTGGTGTTGGATAGCATAAAGAGTTAAAGAAAATGGGAACTACAATTAAAGGTAAGATAATAAATAAAGGTTAGATATATTTAATCGGATGAAAGTTTCTTAATATTTCTTCACTCCATCTAAATATTTTAAAAGCCTATTAAGAAGTACATGCTATTTTTGAACAATATTAGCAATATCACTTTAAAAAAGTAATACATTATTTCTAATTAATAACAAATGTTCTCAGCAATGTTTGTCTCTATTGAAAGTTGGTTTTTATTCTTATGATGTTTTAACAAATTCTGTTTTAAAGACTGATTTAATGTGACAGCCACCAGTACAATTTAGACATTTTAGAGACTGAAAGCGTACAATTTGAATTAAACATGGCTTTAAAACAGATTACTATACAAGTATATAGTGGTAAGTAAACACTGAGATTTTAATTTAAGGACTGGGAGCGGCAGAAGGAAAGGGACATGAAGAAAACACCACAAAGCATTTACCCTACTTAAGCATGAAGGTCTAGTTTAAGTTAGTTGAAATCTGAGCTACCGGAAATGAGCAAGCAGATAGTACCCAAGCCTGTAGGATAGAGCAACCCGATGCAGGAGGAAGAGCCAAAAAGAAATCTTGTAGCTAAGGCTTCCTTCTTAATAAAAATACTTTGTGGAAAGTAATAAAGGTATCAAACAGAAAGTGGTTTTATTTTAAATTGAATATTTCCTCTATACTGATGTAATTCTGTATCTTGTTGACTATTTCATTATTTCACTTGCTCTGCAAGTCAGGTATTAAAACAACTGTATTTGTGTCTGGAAATCAAATCTCATGAATTAGTTTAAATAACATTTTAAAGTAAAAGTATTTCCATGTAGGCTATCTTCTCCTTCCTACCCATTGTCCAGCTATATGCTACCTTCTGACAATATCGTCGATTTTGAAGCTAAGAGTTAGGAGCAGGTTCATAAGAAAGCATGTCAATGTGTCCAAATTTACATACAAATGGAATTTCGGATGAAATTCGAGCATAAATTACTCCAAAATAATTATTATTTGGCCTGTCCATGATGCTGGTCTCTTCTATTAATGCAACCGAAACAAGTTGTATACATTTTATATCCATATGGCTTAGGGGTTTTGTTTTTCTTTTTACAATTTGTTGGTTTCATTATACATACCAAACCCAAAGCTATCAATTCATGTCATTCGAAATTAACTAAGATAACTTGATTAGACATTGAAAACCACACATGTTTAATAAAGCTGATGTGCAATATTACTTAAAAATATTACTTAAAATATTTTGATTTTAAATGGATCATTTTGGAAAGTTCGTTTTTGCTCATTAACATTTAATAATAACTGGATGATAAAAGTTCTTCTACTGGATATAGTGACACAGAATCTTTATGATGTGAATTCAAAAGGAGTGTCTACAAAATAAGAACAGGTAAGCAAGAACTATAAACTTAAGCTAAAATGGATAAAACCAATACTGTAAAAAGAACACTGTCATAAACATTTTGACTGTTAGTTTTCTAGGAACAAACTTAAAGTTTTGTGTGTGAACAGTAATAAAAATGGTTATAGGAGAAGGTAATAAAAATATTACAGTTAGGTAAGTAAAAGACTCACTTAAAACACCTACCTTTATTATTTCCGAGTCCATAATCAAATCCTTGGGCACTGCAACTTGCCCCTTTATTAAAAGCTTGTACTGAGAAAGGGCTTGGAGGAGGAGTTTGAGAATTTTGATCCAGAAGAACTTGTTCTACAATAAAAAGAACATCTATAAAATTAGTTTCTTATGTGCTATTCTCCATTTATAAAGAGAGAAAATTGCAAGAAAGATTTTTCTGGTGGTTAAATTTTAAAATAACCTCACATTTAGATTTGATAATAGATCTACCAATTAGGTCACTGACACCAACAAAGTAAAGTATATGACAAAATCTTTTGTTTTCATCAATCAAAATCACTATAATATTTAGACACGGGATATGCTCTTGTGGAGTCAATTTGCTTTTATTGTGCTATTAACATTTGCTATTATTGCTTTTTTTTGCTTTTATTGTGCCATATATATATATATATATATATATATATATATATATGGCAAAAAATCATTAAGTGATCACAGAGAAATTTAAACTTCTCTCACACCTCTTTTCGGGTTGCGTATATATCTTAGTAGAAACGATATCCTAATTTAAGAAGCATTTTATCTAAAAAGAACCTTCTACCTTCTAAGTATATGGGAATACAACTGCTAACCTTACCGTCTGATAGCTTTGTTATTTCTTCACTTAGCTTTCATATAGAACTTATAAAGTATCTTCACTTTGTAAATGAGAAAACCAAGGCACAGAGATATTAGGTAATTTGGACAACTGAAAAGTTAAGAGCTGGCATCTGTACCCTGGCAGTCCAGTCCCAGAGTCTACTCTTACACATTATGCTCATTGCTAGTTAAAATGATTACTAAGCTAGAAAGACCCTGACAGTCACTTAAACCATTCTCAGATTATTTAATTATGTCTTATATAAAGCTGATCTCGCTTTAGGTTATTATCATTTATATCTGAATATCCCTATATAATGAAAATGTTTAAGAATTTATGAATACGTAATAATTATATATGTAGCAAGTATACTGTAAATGGGAAAGTTGTTTTGTAAAATGTCTGATTTACATGAAATGAAGACTTTTGCTTTTCAAAACATAATGAAGAATAGTTCTACCATCTCAGGATATTATTTTATGATGACATCATCTTTGACTAAGAAAAACTGGTCTGTAAAGACAAGGGAGGAAGTAGGTTCTCAAATTGGGTTCAGTGGATTACTGATGCAGTGTGGTGTAATGAGCACAGCATTTGAAATATGAATGAAGGTTCTGGCTCAAGTCTTTCACCTGCCCTGTTTCCAGTGGTATGACCATAGGCAAGTCATTTTAAATTCTATGAGCTTAGAAATGTAAAATGAAGATTATATAACTAATCTCAAAGGCTTGCTGTGGGGAAAAAGGGGAGAATGTTTAATGTACCATGTTAATATATCTAAACGTACTCTGTCATTCACACAAGTTCCAAACCTTTCTTGAATCTATTTATATACTATGGTCATATTACCTCTTGGATAATGGTTATTTTAACTTTATACTCTTTTGGATAAAGAAGCATATTCATTTAATTGTCTGACCCTCTCCTATAAATTCTGGGGTTTGGTAGAAAAGTCTATGTTTGGTTTATCCACTCATTGTGATGTCCTAACTAATACTTCTGTGACTCAACCTGTATAGTTAGAAAACTTAGTGAGCAACCAGTATGTGCGAAAACTGCTTTAGAACTAGGAATACAAAGATAAAAAACCTCTGCCTGTCCACAAGGGACTCACAATCTGGGTACGAAGAAATAAAAATTAACTTCAATATAGTATCAGTTTTGTTCTAGTGGTGAATTCAGTTCTTTAGGATGAGAGGTAACTCTTCACTCTGTGAGAATCAGTTAAAGCTTCACCTAAGTGATGACATGGTCTGAACAAGATTTCGCCACCAGGAGAATGAAGAGAAGAGGATAAAAAGGAAAATCTTTTATTAAAGGAGATCATTGTTGAAAAACGGTAAAATAAAGTTTAAAGCTGAAACTCTAACAACAAAATAGGAATCCCCCAGAAGAAGCTAAGCATATATTCAATGCTCCTTTCCTGAGACAGAATTCAATAGAATGAAATTGCCTGGGAGAAGTACTACAATCAGTGGTTTGAAAACTGAACTTCCATTTAGTGGTAGAAAGAGTAAAAGGTTTAGTCCCGAACTGGCACAGAAGAATTATCATTTAAATTCGTATTAATGAAATAAAAAGTATGTTTTACAAAGACCAATTCATATGTTTCACATTTCCTTCTAATTCTCTTCTTTTATGTGTATTCATTTAGTACCTATGTATTTTACATAGGAATTTTAACAATTGCAAGATTTTTAAACCTTTAGTTTTGATTTTACTTAAAAAGTAAACACACAAAAAAGCTCTTTACAACAAAAGAAATACAGTACAGTTTAAACTTCTGCACTGCAAAGGTAAATCGGAATAAATCACAAATTTAAGCCAACTTGCCATCTTCATGTCGGAGGTACTGGTTTCCGCCTCTGTCTCTAGCTAAGGACCATGCCTCTCCTTCATCACTCTCACAGAACTCTACCATGCTGTTCTTATCCAGCTGCACCCATGTACCTTCAGAATTGGTTACCTAGTACATAACAAAAAGCATGATTGATTGGCTTGATTCTTTCAGGGCATTCAGGCTGAAAACCAGCAAAAAGTTTAAGTGAGTAATTATTCCAATAAATCTCTATCATCAAATTAGTTTCTGAAATTAAGACCACAGCCTGAGGTAAGACAGAAATCAATAAACAGTCTTGTAAAATAATGCTCACTGATGACGTCAGTAAAAATATTTTTTTAAGGCACAGGATAATCCCTTAATAATTTTAAATGCTACCCCAAAACACACGGCTCTTTGTTTGGCACCTGAAATGTCCTAACACAGCATACTCTCTATTATTTAGGTTGGTAGTACCTAAAATGCAACTTGAAAATAACCCTGACGCTGAGAAATAGCATGACACACTACATCTTTAAGCTCATCAGCTGAGGCAAATGCCACAGTTGACTAAAGAGTAATGTTATTTGCTCAGGACTTCAGTGACACCCATATATGGGAACGAAGAAATGAAACCCTTTGAATATAACACATCTCCAAACTGATTCATAGCAAATATTTCAAAGTGCTGTTCATCCATGACACTACAGTACACATTTGCAATAGTGAAAAGATATTTGCAAATACTGAACATTTATATATACAATACAAATCACTTTGTTATATAAATATTGTTTTCACAAGGATAATTATGAGAATAAAATTATTAAAAAAGAAGCACAGAAAAATTGCATTAGTATTTTCAATACAGGTAAAGATAAAGAACATTAACATTTAAAGACCTGGGATGGAAATGGCAACCTTTGGAAGAAAGAGATGCTTTGGTTGTATTATATTAAAAACAAATATCTTAGAAGTCATGAAGCTACAAGAATCCATACCTCTCCCACTGCTTTGACTTTGTTTCCCAGAACTAACATTCCAATTGGGATACCTCTAAGGTTAGGGCAGCTTCTGATGTTGTGACCGGAAGGTCCCGTCTTCACTACCTTGTACACGCCTGGCCCTCCTCGCAAGAACGGCATATCCTGCTCTTGCATTGTTGCTTCCTGTGGGCAGCAGGAGTTTATGTCTTTGAAAAAGTCATCAGTACTAGTTTTAGGTTCCTGAAAATTTGAATAGGAAAACAAAGTAAACAAAATACAATCTATTATCACTTTCAACATCCTTCTTAATTGCTTTTACAGCAAGTCCATAATGCATCAATTAAGAAAAAGAACACGTATCCAAAGATAGCTCAAGGGTTGGTTAATACTACTATTAAAGAATCTTTCAGTTATTCACTTCTGAACAATATTTAAAATAGAGCTGAAGAGAAGAAAAGATAGCAGGAGAGGAACTGAACCTCTAGCTTCTGTCCACCATAATTTGAGAAACACAGTAGTACTTGATTTTACTTTTATCTTTTAGTGAAATATTTAACAGTAGGATAAACAAAAATAATTTACTATATGAACCACAACTGAATAATTTTGAATCATTATTACTGCATTACTGCCTGTCGGTGTGGGTTAAAAAGTCTAAACCTTCATTTCCTTGTACTTTTGTTTATAACTATTAATAGAGAAAATAGGTATGAAGATTCTGGAGACTCATCTATAAACAGAGATAACAATGATGAAAAAATGTGCATGAAATATAGCTACATGTTAATATTTACTAGTTATGAATGAAATAAGAATGCTTATAGAATTTTAACAACTCACACTTTCTTAATACAGTACAAATAAAAATGCCTTGTTAGATTTGCTAGACCATTGTTAAACAGTGGTATACTAATGCTTTTAACAGAAAAAGATGATTATATTTTAGTAGAGCGGAGAGATTAACATTAAAGATGTGGTTTTATATAAATATAATACATTTGGATATAAAAGAGTCACTTCTAAAATGAAAGAAAGGAACATGCCCTAAATTTCCTGTTGAATCTGAATGCTGTGATGAAATTACTTCCTACGTGAATGCAATAAAGAGAAATAATAACCTTCCCATATTTGCTCTTTTTCCCAATTAAATGTAAAGGAAAGTACTACACTGGAAATTCTTCCACTGTCATTATTACTTCTTTAAAACAGACTTCAACTGCATTTTTAAATACAGCAATATAGACTCTACAAATTGCTTTATTCAAATACAGTAAAAGATCATAATGGGACACTTATTCACACATTAGGTTAAAATTAACTTAATATTTAGTTATGTTATAAATAGGATAAAAATGAAAAAACCCACTAACATATTATGCAAGATAAAATATTACTGAATAGCTCTATCCCTATGAGTAGTCTCATTCCAAAAGAAATGTCCATTACATAGTGGAAAATTAAAAATAAAGTCATAAGGTTAAAAAAATGTGGATTCAAGAATTCTCCGTACCTGTGACTTTAATTTAATATATGGTTGGTCAGAAAAAATGTTAAATCCATTATTAACCTTCACATAATATCTTATAAATTTCATTGTGGTGATGAATAATCATCGATTTTTACTTACACAAATACGTACTACGGACAGTATTTATTTACATTTACTATAATTACTGTACCGTATTTGTCCAACATTCCTTATTTATATATTGGCAATTTAATGGAAAGGAGAATTTTAAGTACCTGAAAAATTTAGATTTACAATCTAAAATAAAATATGCATTTTATATACCCATGCATGCATATTTGTAAAAATTTATATATGTGTACAACTATATGAATACAAAGAAAGCACTCAAAATAAAAATGGAGAGTAAGGTCTAAACTTTAAATTGTGCTGTTTTACTCATGAGATTTTCAGTAAATATTTAAAAATGTCATTGTGAATGATCAATTTTAGCAAATACATGATGTTATTTCATAGATGGAAGAGTCAAATTAGTCATCTGTACAAATGATCTTTTAAAAATTACACGGCATGATGTAAAAACTAAACAAGTATTCACAGATTTAGTGAAAAAACAATTTCACTGGTCTTTAATGTTACATCTCGAGCATTTAATTAAGTTATAACAATATTTCCAATTTGACCACTCAGGGTAACAGTGAGAGAAAAGTCTTGGCAAACACTAATAATAATTATAATAGTTGCAAGTTATTCACTGAAAGGCAATATAGGAGAACTGTCCTAAAATATTTAATACTTTATTGATTAGTTAAAGAAACTATATAAATTAATAAATGCACAGCAAAGTCTATCCTTTTTCTTAATACTAAACAGTATAAAAAGAACTGATAGACCTAAAGTCACAGAACTGTGTCTGTTATTCTCAAGAAATCCTAAAATGCATGTTTTATTCTATACAGAAATTTAAGACCTGGGCACCAGCACATGAAATTGATGAACTGCAATGTTAATTTTTGCTCCCTGCAATCCCACCCCAGCATTCAAAAGGCCACTGTGCAAGGCTAGGAAAAAAACAGAAGAGCCATAGGGTTGGAACGCTCCCACCTAAATAAGTAAGTTCTGAAAAAGCTAGACCTGTATATAATTGTTGGAGAAGCTAGTCATAAAGCCAGATATACCAAATTTGAAGTCAAGTAAAAGTTGAACTTACACTAGTAATATACAGTCTTTGGCAGAATTAGAGGGGAAAGGTTTATGGGGAAACTCAATTGCAGAACTCTGTATAGATCGATTTTTGTAAAAAGAAATTTTTTTAAATTAATCTTAAGTAAAGGCTTCAAAGATACAATGTAAAATTTGTTATACAAGCTGAAATACCTGAATAATGTATGACTGTTCCTTACAGTTAACTCACCTGGGGGAAAAAAGCTTTGGAAGTCCATGAAAATACGTCCAAATCCCTGACTCCTTGGCTAGCATTAAAGATATTCTGAGCAACAAAGTTTAAGAAAGAAAAATATCAACAAAGAAAGGGAACAGGATATCATCTGCAGAAGATGCGTTCACAGTAACAACAATGTTCTATACTCTAGCACCAGCACTGGAATATTATTTCACTAAAGGGAAACTGAAGCCACCTGAGTAAACCACACAGCAAAGAAATTCCGATACATAAGTTTTTGTCAAAAGCTCTCCATGGATATAGTGTGTCATGCCATTTACTACAATTAAGAGCCAGACATTGATTTAAACCTTAAGACAGTCAGTGCAAGAAGGACACCTTCAAACTCCTTTAAATGATGATGTGTCTATTCCAGTACAAGCCAGATTTCTTTTATGACAGAAGACAGTCTGCTGTTTTATAAAGAAAATGTGACTAACAGAGATTGTATAGATAGAGCAAATATTATTATGAATAATAATGGCATGTAGTATATGTGAATTCGTTATCTCTGTTTAAAGTACAAAAAAAGTCAAAAAGAAAAAAAAATCGAAGTCATTTTTCAATTTTGCTCTCTTCTATAAATGAGAAAACAGTCACTTGGAAATGTTACTGAAAGCTGTTAGCAAATTTGTTAAGAAAAGCATAGAGAAAAAGCATACAATCTGAACTTTTATCAAAAGGCAGACCTAGTTTTCTCCATCTCAAAGCTTAGGAAATGCACAGAGCATTTAGGATCTCTGCTTTAGAGTCTAAAAATATTTTGTTACAGAACAACCAATTCACAGCAACATGGTCCCAGAAAAATCAACATTTTCACAAAATGTTTTCATAAAAATTAAAATGATATACATTTACATAGACATATCATCCTATTGAACATATTTATTTGATCGGAAATTAAAATCGTTCCAGAAACCAGCAATTACACAATTTTACTGCTTATATAAATACAAAAAAGAGGACATTCAAAATGTTAATGGAAGTTGTCATTATCCAAGACTTCAGCACAAAAGAAACAACACAATTCCCAACCAACTGTAAGCCATTTTAGATAATGAGAATTTATTTAATATTCTCCAGTTCTGTATTTTCCTCATGTATGTACATGTAGGGACAGATGTAGATACAGACCCATATACATACATATATGCTAATACAGAAATATAAAACATATAAAAGCCAGAAAAAAAATGAGCTTCTATTAGTGTGCCTACAGATAAATGCAAAACAAAAGAAAAAAACAAAAAACCAAAGCCCCCTTCACATTTAAAAATAGACAGCAGGCAGGGGCACTTTCTCTTTAGGTGAAGTGGAAACATGTTGCAAAGTATTTTGAAATGCTATTTTGGGGGGAAAAAGATGTCCTTACTGGTTCGTCCAAGTATGTAAGAATTTGTGGAGTATTTGCTCAATGGTTTTTCTCCTTTGCAGAGAATAGCGGTGCAAACCTTTTGACATAAAACAATATTAATATTTTTTAGCATATTCTATTTTTTAGCATAAATTTTTCGAGCATCAAAAGCAATGTGAAAAGCGTTGTAAAAAGCAATGCAGATGAGTTAGGAATAAAGAAGCAATGTGGTGACTGACAACTTTAAAGCTTGTATCTCTCTTTTATTTTTATTTTTTAAAAATTTCTGCTGTGCTATGCAGCTTGTGGGATCTTAGTTCCCCGACCAGGGACTGAACCCGCACCCTTGACAGTGAGAGCGCGGAGTCCTAACCACTGGACTGCCAAGGAATTCCCTCTCTTTTATTTCAATGTGCAAACTCAAGGGTTTCCTCAGTCTGAGGACATGAGTTAACATATACAATGATACCTTAAAGTGATGTAACTGCTAACCATGGTAACAAATTGCCAATAAAATCAATTTTGTACATGTTAATTATATGTGGATTCAATTTGACTCTTTTTTGCTTTTGTTCTGCATTTGTAGAAAATTCTTTCTACACTGGTTTACTATAAGATTATTTTTAAAATGTGTTATCCTAATAAGATTGCATTTATCAAGTATCAGAAAAGCACCAGACAGAAAACTGGAGTTTAAAATTAAAATGTACTTGCATAGTTTTCTTTCAAAAATTTAGGAAAGTTTAGTCTAATGACACGAACATTCATGAAAATATTAATCTCTCCAAAGTCTCAATTTCTCACTATTAAAATATATAAATTAGCTTTCATATTGTATAATTTTATAGAATAATATGAACACCACTATATATGTATGTAAAAGTGTGTGTATATATATACACACACATATACAAATACACACATATCTACAATAATCTAAATCATTTTATTCTCAAAGACTATTGTGAAGGCAAAAAAGTTCTGTCAAGAAAATTAGAAACTGAAGCATGCTAAAAACCTAACTAAATTGATGAGCACCAAATTGCAACTCTAAGACAATAATCTTTCAAGGCAGAGAAGAGACCAAATAAGCGAATAATTTTAATGGAGAAATACATGACCAAACATGCCAAATGCTCACGCAAAAGAAAAAAAAGAAAAAAAAAAGATAGTAATTGTTTCATTGTGCTGGATGATCACAGAGTTAAAAATTGCCAATTTTAAAGTGAAAAAGATAAAATATCTCAGAGAAATTAAACACAGCATATATACAAACAATTATAGTGTTATTTTAATAGAGGCTTAAATGGAATTTAAGCCTTAATTCCATTCTGTTTAGGAAACTTAAACATCAAGCTAAAGTATGAAACGAAGCTTTTGATAACCATCTAAGGACAGCATATTTACTAATGGTGTATTAAGTAAATACTTAGTATTTAGTAGGACTGAAAAACAGGTTATGCATACATATACACACAAATTTATTAACGAGACAAAATCAAGAAATTTGGGGTATATTAAAGCTGTGACTATCAGGTATCATTAGGTATCCCGAAAGAATGAAACTGACATAAAATGCAAGAAACATTTGCTAATTTTACCAATTACCCTGAGTAACGTTATAAGAGAGAATACCAAATGATATTTTTCCTTCATCTCTCCCCCAAATCTTCAGAGCCCCCAAATTCAGAAAAATCAGCCTACTTTCTATATGTGAACACTAAGTAGGTGGAAAGTGGTTTGTTTAATTGCACGGCGTGTTCGTAGACTCAAGTTGCTTCTGCAAGAATTTGGATAATATGGGCATTATAAAGATATCTTTGAATACTTCTAATGAGGTATCATCTACTTTCCTTGATATAAACTTTCTCTACCACTCAACCTCATTCACAATGTTAAAAGGCCTCATTTTTGACAAAGAATCCAAAGAACTGGGCCTATAAGTTTCAGATCAGTAATATCTCCTACTTTAGAAGCAAACTTGCTTCCAAAAAATTTAGGCTCTATTATAGGCGTCAAATGTCTCCCAGGTCATGTGCATAACTGATTTTCTCTCTCTTTTTAAACATATTTTCCTTGGTTATCTGAAACATTCTATTGGCTTCCATTTGTAGTTTCCAAATCTTAAGAATTTTAATTTAAAATCAGCCTTCCCCAGGTATACCTTCAACATACATCACGATATTCATCCTCATTCAGCCATTAAGGTTATTAGTATTCATACTTATTTAATTGTGGAGTTCTAGCCAAAGTAATATGATTCTTATAGCTAGATTTACTTTATCCTTTTATAACTATTTATCCTCATGGCTCCACTAGATTAAGGTAGACTAAACATAAAAAAATAGGCTTTGGAATCACATCACCTGGAGTTCCAGAGCTAGCTCCACTACTTACTACTTATGATCTTGGGAGAATAGCTCTCTTCTGTCACTGGAAAAATGAGAATGATAAAAACTTAACATCGAAGGGGCACAATGAAAATTAAATGAGAGAATTAAGATATGGAGCATAAGAGGGTCAGAAATTATTTTAAGCAGTATGATCCTGCCAAATGCCAAGAACTAAAATTTAGTATTTAACAAATGTTGAAAGCCTACCACAAGCAAAATGTAATATTTAACACTCTGGAAGAAAAAATATAAGAAGGGATTCTAAATGAGCCCCAACCCTTGAGCAGCTTAACAGAAATAAGAGGTATATAAATACAAATGGGCTAAAGGCCAAAAAAAATCCAAACTAAACATTATGGGTAGTTGGAGAAAGACATTTATAAGCCTTTTCCGCTTTTACAGACAAAGTGCTACATGAGAAAGGACAGAAAAAGCTAATTTCCCCAGTACTTATATGCTTTTTACCCTCAATTCTTGCTTCACACGTATCGACCATTTTTTAGTCCCCATACATAGCATGCGTCCATAACTTTGGACATCTGACTCTCTAATGTGAAATTACTTTACTTTGTCCTGGCAATTTTTCTTTAAGATTTCCTCAAATGTCACCTCCTAAGTAAAGTCACTCTATAACTTAACACAATGCAACTTAATTATCTGAATATTGTATGTCTATCCCATTACATAGTGAGTACCCCAAGATCAAGAACTGCACTTACTTATTTTGTATCCCTCCCCTTTGCCTCTCCACCCAACACCTATTTCCCAGCTTAGTATCTGGTACATAATAAGGACTCAATAAATATATGCTGAGTGAACAATTAATGAACTGATAACTACAGCATTATTGGGATGTACAGGGATGAGAAACGTTGACAGAAACTTTTGAGCCTGGCCAATTAGGAAAATATTAGAAAAGTTAGAAAAAAAAATGGAAGCAAAAGCATTTTAGACAAATGAAACAACGTGAGGAAAGACTCTAAGATGTAAAATTAAACAGTGTGTTCTAAAAGGGGCAACAAGTTCTAAGAGACCGTGAGCACCTCACAAAAAAGAATCTGCACTCTTCATATTTATCCCTATTCTTCCCACTGATGTAAAAAATATTTTTTTTTTTTTTTTTTTGTGCGGTACACGGGCCTCTCACTGTTGTGGCCTCTCCCGTTGTGGAACACAGGCTCTGGATGCGCAGGCTCAGCGGCCATGGCTCACAGGCCCAGCCGCTCCGCGGCATGTGGGATTTTCCCGGACCGGGGCACGAACCCGTGTCCCCTGCATAGACAGGCGGACTCTCAACCACTGCGCCACCAGGGAAGCCCCAAAAAATATTTTTTGATTTAAAAATATTCTAAAAAAGACATAGTCATAATATGGATGTCTAATGCTATTTAATCTCTAAACTAGAGCATTACTAAAGTACTAAAACACAGTTAAAGTCATATTTGAACTAAGTTAGGATGTGATTATTTCTTAGTAAAGTAATGATGTTTAAATAGAACTACTGCTAGGTAGGCCAAAATTTAGCTAAAGTACTTATCTACAATGAAAATGATAGTTCTACAGTATGAGTAAATAAATAAGACAGTGCAACAAAAATCATTCTAAAGCTCATTCTAAATATGACTATTTATGGTAATCTTTAAAAAAAAAATAGTTCATCAAATATTTAGTCAGCGTTCAATTTCCAATCCCTACCCCCATTCTCTCCAACAGTCTGTTTGAGTCAGGCTCCAAATAGGGTACACGCACTCATGTGAATACAAAATTGTTGTAACTAGAAAAGGCTGAAGAGGTTGATGTTAAGGGCTGCTCAAGGCAACTTTTTGGTATTTTTGCATCTCTTTAAGTTAGTGGCATTAGTCCTCGATAATTTCTAATTTTATTTCCAATCTCCTAGCTTTCTTTTTTTAATTGAGTAGTGTTTCACAATGGTTAGCCATAATTTATAGTTGATCTACTCACAAACGAACTGAAGTATAAAAAGGGAGAATAGGTGGCCAGCATTCTTCTAGTAGTAAATGAAGTAAGAGATGTAAAGGGAAGAAGCAGCAAGATGCGTTTGTTTAGCTCTATTAGTTCCTTGAGGAGATGAGATGGAATCATTATCCCCTCTATGTCCTATCATGCTCTGCCCTGTAGAGTAAGGTACTCATTAAAAACTTATTGACTGTATGAGAGGCCTGTCCTGGTCCTTAAAATCAAAACCTTGGAAAACTAGCCTGTTCTTGCCTATGCCAGGCTCTGACTCCGTGGGTCCTCATATAACACCCTCATTGAAGCAACTTTATACCAGATCTATTTGAAGCCCTAGGCCAGTTGTCACACATCCCCTCTGTCCTCTTTGGTCACCACATAAAATATAAACCCTTATGTCATCTACCTGTTCTCTTTTTATACCAAAACTACTCTAGGCTTCTTCCTGATCCAACATCTACTTATTCCCATTTGTCCCATGACTTTATATTGTATCTAATGGGACTTTTCTTCCATTCGTACACAAACTCTCTTTCAAACCTTGCAGGTCACAGTGTTGCCATCACTGGTATGTCTTCGTGTCGATGTGGATATCACCCAACTGCCTAGCCTTTTAGTTCTTAGACTTGGGCAGTTCCAATGACCTTTACTTCCAACATACTTCAGCTGCCCTCTCACAGCCACATTAATGAGCCATTTCATTCAATAAAATGCTCTAAGTATGAAATCAAATTCAAATATGCTATGTTATCACAAAAATTGCCTATCTCCTTCCAGCTCTTCAAGTATAGCACACTCACTATATTGTTCTATTTTATTAAGTCCTCCAGTCCCCTGGACCATCCATTTGTCCTTTCACATTTCCACCTTAGGCTGGATCCCACAGTTGGTGATCTCAATTGCTCTTTCATCAGCATCTGAAATTCCCTTTTGTCCCTATTTTCCTGTCATAGCAGCTCAGGAAATTCCAGCCAATGCTATCATCTGTTTTCCTGGCTCCTTTAATGCTGGATACTTAGGGCCATGGGAGAGGAAGGGTATCCAGAATGGATCTATTCAGTGGTCCCACTGGGTCCTTAGTGGCCCAATAATCCCCAAGCAAGTAATTTTTTGTCAGATCCTGCTCCTATTTCTCTCAAACATTACTCCAAATCTTTATGGCATTTTAAAATTCTCTAGCTTAACTCAATTGTTTCAGTCTCAACAGATGACTTTTCTCCCTTCTATATGGAAATCACGGTCTCCTTCAACCTCTTCCCTTCCTCCCTCAACCCTAAAAACTTACCCACTGCCATACATACCCCCTCCTCCTTCACAGAAACAACTCTCCAATGTGCCCTCAATTCTATTTTCTCCTCCTCTTTCAGCCTTCAGATTTCTTATCTACATCTTTAATGTCTCCCTCTTCTACTGGCATCTTTCCTTTAATTTGTAAGGATCTCAAGTCACTACCATCCTTGAAATAAAGGAACCAGAAAAACCTCAGCCTTCTTAATGATACCAGATACTCTGAGTTACTTAACATTAAAAGAGAACTCATGTCATTCTTCAACATAAAGACAAGCTAGAAAATACCAAAAACTACTTCATTTTACTTTCTATCCCCAATATTCTTCATCTAGATTTTTCAAATAAGTCGGTGATAATCTCCTCATTCAATACCAGTGAAAAGCCATCAACGAGTATTTGTACGGCTCACTCCATTTAGCGTTCCCTCTTACCTTTATTATGTCCTCTCTCTCTGACCTCAAGACTGCCTACTAAAAACTGTCTCTTGGCTAGAGTTTAAAAGCATCAAATAACAGAACAGCAGTGGTCCAAAATGAAGCCATGGGATTCAGAACTTCAACACACAGCACACTTCTTGCTCTTCCTTTCTACCTTTGTTTATTCTCTTGTTCTATCTGTGTGAATATCTTCCTCTTCCAAAACCACCTCCTCAAATGAGCAAACAAAGGAATTAGGAAGAAAATTTTGAAGTGGGGAAGGTAGTAAAGATAATATAATCTAATATAATGCCTTATTAGGGCCTTAAAATACACAAAACTCTAAATTGGTCAAAATTTTAAAAATATGCTGTTAATGACATAAACAAAATGGCTATTATAATTATCTCATTTAAAATATCATTTTCGTAATCCTGAAGAACATTTGGTTACCATAATGAGAGGTGGGTTCAAACCATTTAAGGCCAACTTTCGAGCCACAGATGAAAAAAAAATCAAAAAAGCAGTAGACCAACACTCTCCAAACTTTCTTTATCACGCATCTATTTGTAAAAGGTATATAGACAGATACATCTCTCCCCACTGTACTATTATAAAACATATACAAAGGAAGAGAGAAAAGAATGAAATCAATAAATTTAAATAGAAGTTCTGTTATTTTCTTTCCCAAAGAATCATCTTGTATACACCCCTTTGGAGAACATTACTCTGAACTATTAAGGAGAAAAACAAACAATATATTAAATGATTTGATATAAAGAGCTAGTTTTATATACTGATTTTTAAGAAATTCAACTGTTTAAAACACTAAGGTTTTTTCAAAATAGAAATTTACCTGTTCTATTCATTAGCAGTGTCACAAGGAATACATTTGATGGAAATGAAAAGGAAAAAAATCATATATTTCTCTTTAAATTATAAAAAGAGCTGTGGGTTCCTATCATATTTAGTGATATAGAAAACTTTTGAACACTCTAAGTATTCTACTGCACTGTCAAAGAGGCTCAGTGAATTCTCTCAGACACTAAGATTTAACTTCAACGAGAACACTACAGCACCACAAGTCTAAAAATCCACCTTATTTTAACACAGCAGTATCACATGCCAAGAAAGAAAAGATTCAAACTTAAGCAACACAGAATTACAAAATGCCAACATAAAAAAAATACATTATACATATTTCTGAAATGGATAGTAACACTGAATTCTTAAATTTTAGTTTGGAATTCATTCCAAACAGTAGTGTGAATAAGAAAGGGGAAAAAAAAAATGTAACCGCTCTCGTTCCCTACCTCTGTGTAAGGAATTCAGCAGGCCTAGTTTTAATTTACTACTTCCTGCTTGTGATGGATCATAGTAAGTAGTAAGGTCTTTAGCCTTGCCAAACTCCCTCTTTATTACACAGAAGCTCTCAGAATTCAAGCACTTAAAGTTATTTAGTTGTGGTTTACCTCAGAACTGAGAAGCCTTAATTAAAGAAAGCCCTGTAATGAGGACAGAGTATACCTAGAAAGCTTTTTAAAACCGCCTTTTACTTACGTCAACAGGGACCAGAAGACTCTTCCCAAGATGCTGATTAAAAGAGAGGCACCAGGCTTCAGTGTAACCATTCATGTTAGGAACATACTTCTTTATCGTCTCATCATTCAGCCTCAGCCACACACCATCATCATTGTGGATCTACGGAATACACGCAACACAAACAAGCCACGCCCTCCTGTAACTCCTATGAGGGTAGCAAGGTCTGAAAGGCTACAAAGCAGGCAAATAATGCTGGACATGGAGATTAAGCATCTAGTTTTTGCAGAAGGTAAGAATGGGAGAACCTTTAAGGAAAAAACCAGCAGGGAATGCCAAGCAACATGATAATTCACATGGTGAGATTGTAAAAAAACAATGTCACTTAGGAGTAAAAAGCACACCAAAAAATCACACTTTAAGATAAATATTTCAAACATAAAATCAGATGTTTCCCAAAAGAACTTAAGACTTTCTTTCCCTCAGTTTAGATTTTCATAATTGGAAGTTACTTGACTGTATTATTAGAAAAATGTACTGTCCAAAGTTAAGGCAATATAATAAACACATTCAAAAACAAACCACATTTTAAAAATTCAAGAAAAACTGTACTCATTTTCATTGAAACCTTGTACAGGCTCTGACTACCATGTTAACTGAATTCCTTTTATGCTAAAAATATAATTTTAGTTACTTTTTTATTGATAAAGAAAAATGAATGCAATGTTTGAAACTCAATGAACAGAATTTTGAAATTCTGTGAAATGATTTCCCAAACACTACCCAAACTGCTTAAAACACATTCTAACAAACAATTTAGTAAACTTACACTGTGCAAACAACGCAAAAACTTTCTGTCCAAAATTTATTACCAAGTGTTTCCTTACAAATTACCTCATCAATGAAAGTGATGGTTCCATTGACCTTCACTATGCCTATCTGCTCACTCTGAAGGGAAGGGTGGCTACGGATACGGAGCCCTGCACTGTCCTTGGCCACAAATCTTCGAACCTGAGAAAGGCAAAGACAGACAGGTGATACAGGGGAAATCACAGAACAGAGACCTTATAAGTAAGTGGTAAGAGAGAAAATTAAGCAGAATTGAAAGTATAATTCTGGGAAAGTTTCCAAAATTATCTGTAGCTGGCTTCCCTGTGCAAATAACAGTGGTTAATTTATAAAAACAACAAGAGAAAACATTTATAAAAACAACATTTAAAAAAAAGTTTTTTCAAAATGTGTAAAAATTATTGAAAAAAAGAAAATTATTAATATACGTTTATAATTTCTTTTCTAAACTTTGAAGACATGATAAAAAGGAGAAAAGAGCCATTTTTTTCCTTTCAGGAAGGTATATAAATTCCATTATCCACGTTTCATTTTTAATAAGTAGTTTACTAAAATTCCTATAGTGTTTACTCTTTAGATGTTAGGAAATGAATTTTTTCTTTTAACAGCACAAGATACGTTAACCTTGTCAACTTTATACACTCAATTTCGGTAGACGTTTTGTGAATTGTAAACTTTTGTTTTTAAAGGGTAGCTTTTATTTATTCATTTGGCTCCACCAAGTCTTAGTTGCGGCACACGGGATCTTTCGTTGCGGCACACGGGATCTTTAGTTGCAGCATGCAGGATCTAGTTCCCTGACCAGGGATCGAAACTGGGCCCCCTGCATTGGCAGTGCAGAGTCTTAACCACTGGACCACCAGGGAAGTCCCAATTGTAAACTTTCAATAACGGAAAATACACAAGACCTATAAATTACTATAGCATTATACAAAGAAACCAAAAAGTACAGGTTCTACAATTGAGAAATGATTAGAATTACCATGAACTATTGTTCAAGTTCATTTAGGAATACTTAGAATTCGAATACTGAAATAAAGTAAACTATGAGGTGTTTGATGGCTACCTTGAAGCATCAATGAAGAAAATTAATAAATCTCAGACCAGTTCATGCTCTGATTTCATTCTACCCTAACCTTATTTGGTTGAGGCTCAGTCTTTGGTTTGACCAGCTGAGTTCCTGGCGGTATCATCCCTTTCGGCGGGTCTTTTACTTTTACTTCGAGACCAGCATCTGTAAGAAAAGGAAGGGAACTTTAACACTTGAGAACACAAGGGAGGGAGGACCCTTAAACCTAACTTAATATACATTCACAGGCTATTTTAAACAATTAAAACAAATATCTGAATTCTGTCCTCTTAAGGTGATTAATATTTAATAGCTAAGAGAGAAATATCTGAAAAATGACCTTAAGATTCCAAAGGGGTGTCTCAGGGGTTCAAGGAAAAGAGGAGGGGCTATGGAATATGTAAAATAATACTGAAAAACTCAAAATAATCAACAAGAAACCCTTGTGTGATCAAACGTTATCTCATAACACCCAATCGGAACACTACTCGTCATCTATACCAATCATCTCATGAGAAACAGGCAGCACAGCATGGCGTCTAAGAGCTGGGCTTCTCATGTTAGACTCGGCTGTTCCCACATCTGCCACCAACCGTTTGACTCTCTGTGCCTCATTTTTTTAATCTATAAAATAGGGATGAGAATAGCACCTATCTCACTGAGATCCTGTGAGAATGAAATGATTTTAAAAAATATATAAAATATGTAAGGTGTGTATAAAAATTTTTAGATATATATTAAATGCTATTATCATCCTCCTTATTCTAATGAATTATTATCTGTCCTTGACTGCAGTCAAGCAAGATCCTAGTCTACTAACAGTTTGGTCACCTCTGGAGAAAGCTAAGAAGGTGGGGAACAAAATGAATGATTCTAAGTAACTATGAATCTTTTTCTTCAGTGTCTTTCCAGAAAATAAATGTAAGTGGATTTTTCTTATCTACTTTGTATCAGTTTCCTTTACCCGCTATTAGCCAAGAAGAAACCATTCTTGACTATCTCCACTTTTGAACTGCTGTAATGTGTGCCCCTTGCACGTCACTACTTATATTCTACTTCATGTGATTTTGTTTGGCTGTTTTATCTTACAATCATCAGTAAGTTCTCAACACTTGCCAGGAACTATCTTACCTAGAACAATGTTTTGCCCAGAACCAGTGAAAGTTTGCTGAACTAAAGGCTTTAAAGATATGCTGAAATAAAAGAGTGCAGCAAAGGCTGCCACTAAATGTCTCTAGGATGGTATAGATGAATCTAACATATCTGATCCTATAGTTACATTAATGTATATTCTATACATCTATGGTTACAACAATGTAAAGTACCTCTTTATCTTCACTGTAAAAACAAACTACTGAAAGTTTCCCAAAGGGTATCTTGGTGGAATGTTAATCAGTATTACTTTTATCTCTAACCTGTCTCCTCTTCCCTACATGTAAGGTTCTCAAGATAAGGATTAAACAAATTTAGAGAGGATTCTTAATTTCAAGACTTCTTAGAATCCCAAATATGATAATATGAATTGTATTAATGTCTAAGATGAGACTACAATATATTGGGCTTTCTAAATCTGCCTGATCATAGGAATCCTTTTGCTTGAGGAGCATTAGGAAAGATAGTGTTATAAGGAATTCATATTGATAAACACTTATTAGAGCTTTGTTGTCCTACTATTGTCCTATTATACAGATAGTTTAAAAATAAAGAAAAGAGAAAGATTAATGCCCAAAGGAAAAGCAGTATATTTTTCAAAGTTAGTGGTAGGTAAAAAAAATTCATCCTTTCGGCAAGTATTTATTGAGCAGCCATCATACGCCAGGCACTGAGCCAGACTGGGAGATCCAAAGATGAAAGAGGTGTCTGCTCACAGCCAGGAAGGGAAGACAGACATACCACGGGGTAGGGAGATGAGGCATGAATATGGTTATAACACAGCATGGAGGAGATCGAACCTGACCAGCCACATCAGGGAATGCAGGGAAGGAATCATGAGGGCTACAATGACCCATAAATTATTACAACATTTTAAGACCTTAACAATGCACGAATTAAGTACTCATTATAAAGGAGGACATGAAGCCCCCTAAAAGTTATGAAATCTGTCCATGTCTGTGATACATGTTAAAGGACAAACTAGAACAGAAAGAGGATTTTGATTCTAGTTCTTTGCACTAAGTAACTTACAACTTAAAAAAAAAAATACCTATTTCAATGCCATCGATTGTAACATGAATGGTGTAGAGTCCAATAGCCCCCGGAGTCCAATTTGCACAGTAAGTGCCATCGTTATTGACCCGAATCAGCATATTCTCACTGGGTCTGAAAGGAAATAAGATGGGTACTGCAACATTTACTTTTGGTTAAACAGCTGACATCATCATTAACATGTATCAGCAAACATAAAATTTCTGATTGTATTATCACAATGAATAGCAATCCTACTATCATAGCACGTTTTCCTACTCTCCATGATTGAATTTACTTTTTCCTCCTCACCTCAAACCTCTAGCACCAGTCTTCCTCACTCTCAGCTGATCATGACCTCATCACTTTCTTCAGTGAAAAACAGAAGCAATCAGATACAACCTCAAAGTTGCAATCAGATTAAACCTATTTTCCTCTACCTTCTGTTACAATGGAAGGAGTGTCCTGGGTCTTGTCCAAAGCCAGCCACTCCATTTGTGCTGTGAATCTCATTCCGTCAGCACTTCTGTGATGCGATTATCTTGCTGTCTCTCATTCATCGTCAATTTCTCCCACTTTTTCTGGATCATTTCTATTTCTCTTTCCTTTCTATACAGACAAACTCAGAATCCTCCATCTTAAACACCTCCCCTTGATATTACAGCCTTCCCTAATATGGTCTCATATCTTTTTTCCCATTTACAGCAAAACTTATCTAAAGAATTACCTACAATCACTCTCCATTCCCTCATTTCCAATTCTCTTCCAAAGCTTATTACCCTCACTAGGCTTTTGCTCCCAACACTTCATTGCAATTGATCATGTGACAGTCACCAATGACCACCACGTCCCCAAATCCAATCATTGCTTCTTCAGCCTCAGCAATCTCTCAGTAGCATTTGATAACAACTGACAACTCCTCCTTTCTTGAAAAATCTTTTTTTTTTTGCTTCTGCAACATTTTTCTGGTTTTTCTTGTACCTCACTGGCCATTCTTTCTCAGTGTTTTGTTGGCTCTCCCTTTCCTGAGCACCCTTTAACTTATGGAATGCCCCAGGATTTGGGTCTAGATCTTCTTTTTTCTTTCAGTGTCATCTCTCTAGTTGACCAGTCATCCATTCCTCAGTTTTAAATACCATATGTATAAAGATGACTCAAACATTTATTTCTCCCCTGAATTTCGAACTGGTATTTCCCGCTGCCCTGGAAATATCCCCACTTGCATAACTAAGAGGCATCTTGACATCTCAATTTTAATATACCCAAAGAAGAATTATTATTTCCTCCTAACCCCAGCACCCAGCAAAACAAAACACTCTTGCTCATTTCTCAGACTTTTTGATCCTCATAAAAATCATGATACCAGGGGTCAGTAACATTTTCTGTAATGGTATTTTAGTCTACTGCGCCAAGCAGTCTTTGTCACAACTTTTTAACTCTGTCACTGTAGTGTAAAAACAGCCACAGATGATACATAGGCTCATGAGCAAGGCTGTGCTCTAATATGACTTTACAAAGACATGCCTGGTTGGGTCGGCCGGCCAATCTTGGCAAACCCCTCTTCTGCTGGATAATCTATCCTGCTGCTGAAGCTGAAGAAACTTAACATTCACTCTTGGATCTTCTCTTTCCTTCACCTCCCATTTCATTGTAGCAGCAGGCTGTTGGCTTCACCTTCTAAGTATATCCCGAAACCATCCACCCCCTCTTCACTTCCACCGCTAAGGCCCTTCCACCGCTAGTCCAAGCCACCTTAGAGTCTCTAACTCACCTCTCTATTCCCACTCTTGCTCCCCTGAAATTCATTCTCCAGAGAGCAGCCACAGTGATCTTTTTAAAACTATAAATCAGATTATATCACTCTCCTGCTAAAAGCTCTCCAAATAAATTTCTTACAAGAAAACTCAAACTTAACACAGCCTACCAGTCCCTAT
The DNA here is from genome assembly GCF_008692025.1 of Phocoena sinus. Lineage (NCBI taxonomy): Eukaryota > Metazoa > Chordata > Mammalia > Artiodactyla > Phocoenidae > Phocoena > Phocoena sinus. The sequence goes on from NC_045780.1 coordinate 51,028,236, forward strand.
GTAATATGGCCATCGCCTGGTTCTCTGATCTCATCTTCCACCATTTTCTTTCCTGCTCACTATTCTCCAGCCCCACTTTCTGTTCCTCAAAGACATCAAGCTCCATCTAAGCCAGATTTTCTCTTCCCCAAATCTTTACACAACCAACTACCATCTAGCTCTCCACTCAAATAACGCCTCCTCAAACAGCCCTCCCCTGCCATCCAATACTTTGGTGACCTATCCCATCCCCATCACTCTCTATCAAATACCCTTATTTATTATTACTATGTAGTTTACTTATTTATAGTTTGTTTCTCCACAGAAATGTATCTGCCATGAGAACCAGCACCGTCTCTATCTTGTTCATAGAAATATCCCAGTGCCTTCCACAGAGTAGATGCCTAATAGTATTTGCTGAAAGAATAAATGCATTCACTTTGACAAGAGACTTTTAAAATTGAGTTTAAAATGCCCAAAGCATAGAAAAACCTATTTATTGGCAAATGGCCAATTTGTTCTTATTTAACATGCTATACCTACAGAGTCCATATTTAGTTTACAAAAATCATATGCTTCCACTGAATGGACATTTTGTAACTAAAACTAAGCCAGAGACAAAATGCTACTTCCCTATTCCTAGACAAAGATACATTCTCAAAAGTTCGCTATTTTGACAGAACACTTTCTAGATTGTGCATTAAAACTCTCCTTTGCATACGTACCAGAGTAAAGTCATAGTAACCTGTTAATGTCTAATAAGTCATTGATATATGATAAATACAAGTACTTATGCTGTTTCAGATTCACTTCAGAGCTTTTTCTAAATTCTATGGAGGTGGTCTGTCTAAAGTACAATCCATCTAATAAGTTTTTCCAAGCAACTGTTTTAAAAAGTACTTCTCCTAACAAGCAACTAAAATAGTAAGCCAAAAACTCTGTTTCAGAAAATCTGCTTCAATCTGGAGTTAAAAGAATTACCCAGGGGCTTAAAAATAAAGGACTTCAGGGGCTTCCCTGGTGGCGCAGTGGTTGAGAGTCCGCCTGCCGATGCAGGGGACATGGGTTCGTGCCCCGGTCCGGGAAGATCCCACGTGCCGCGGAGCGGCTAGGCCCGTGAGCCATGGCCGCTGAGCCTGCGCGTCCGGAGCCTGTGCTCCACAACGGGAGAGGCCACAGCAGTGAGAGGCCCGAGTATCGCAAAAAAAAAAAAAAATAAATAAAGGACTTCATAACTGAAAATACAAATACAACATATACTGAAATCGCTCTGCCACTCATTAGGTGAAGGAGAGAGGGAAACAAAAAGAGAAAAAACAAACTAACTAATGTTTTACAAGCCAATTTATATACTTTTAGCTATTAGTTATTTCTTTATTACCTTAGTATTACGTAACATATTGGCAGTACTATAGTTCAATATAAATACATTCTACCTGTGAATCTACACATTATAAAACCTGTTGTAGGGCTCCCCTGGTGGCGCAGTGGTTGAGAGTCTGCCTGCCAGGGCAGAGGACGCAGGTTCGTGCCCCGGTCCAGGAGAAACCCACATGCCGCGGAGCGGCTGGGCCCGTGGGCCATGGCTGCTGAGCCTGCGCGTCCGGAGCCTGTGCTCCACAACGGGAGAGGCCACAACAGTGAGAGGCCTGCATACCTCAGAAAAAAAAAAAAAAAAAAAAAAAAAAAAAAAAAAAAACCTGTTGTAAATCTCTACCAGGGGATATGGGGATATATGTATACACATAGCTGATTCACTTTGTTACAGAGCAGAAATTAACACAACATTGTAAAGCAATTACACTCCAATAAGGATGTTAAAAAAAAATCTCTACCAGGAATTTTTAAATCCTATATTTATTTATAGAAAATAAGGTTGGAACGCAGGGTGATCTTAGTTATAAGCAGTTGGCAACACATGTTTTGGCTACGCTTTGAGAAAATGATCCTCACCTCTTAGGAGTCGGTGATGCAAAACGCAGTTCTTCAAATGAGTAATTTTCATAAACCTTTAAGAAAGAGATGAGCAAGAATCACAAAATCATTAGAAACATTCTTAACTAATGCACTGATAGAACATTCAATAAGTGGTGCTGAGACAACTGGTTATCCATACAGGAGAAAAAGAAAAAACTCAATTACCTACATCACACCATTTACAAAAATAAATTCTAGGTGTGTTAAAGACATAGATGTAACAAATAAAACATCAACAAATTCAGAAGAAGAAAAAGATAATATGTTTTGAGCACATTAAAATTTTAAATTTCTCCAAAACAATGACACTATAAAGAAATGGCAAAGTTAAGCCTTCACCTGGGAGAAGGGGATTCGTAATTCATTTAACCTTAACGGGATATGAATCCATAATATATACAGAACAAATCAACACAAAAGACAGAAACAACACAAAAGAAAAGTGAGTAAAGGCAAGTCACTGAAGAGGGAAATCTGAAAGGCCAATAAACATTTGAAAAGTTATTCAACTAGACTGCGGATCAAGAAAATGCAAATTAAAACAACAAAATGATCCTATCCCAGTCATCAAGTTGTGCTGGTAAGAACCAAATGCTGGTGAGAACATGAAGTACCTAGCATTTTGATACATTGCTCATGGGCATATAAATTTTGGCAATATTTAATATAGCTGAAGACAGGTATGTCCTACTAACCAGCAGTTCCACTTCTAGATATATATCTTAGAAAAACTCTCGCTCATGTGCAAAAGGGGACATATACGAGGATGTTTATTTCAATACAATTTACAGTAGTGAAAAAAACTAGAAACAACCTAAATGCCCATCAGAAGAGGACTGAACAAATTATGGAACAGTAATACACTGGAATACTTCAAAGCAGATAAACTGAATGCACTACAGCTACATGACTAAACCTTAAAAACAATGTTGGACAAACACTGGCAAAGTGATGGGTACATATGATACCATTTTTATAAATTTCTGAAAAATACACAAAATTCTAAATACTATATTCCTTATAGATTAATTTGTACTCAGTAAAATACAAAAAAATGTATCTGGGGAAGAAGAACCATTAATTACCTTCAGGACAGTGGTTACCTCTAGGGAAGGGATGGGAATGGGTCCAGGGAGAAGGGTTTACAGAGGGTTGCAATTGTACTGTTAACAATCTGTTTCTTAACAGAAATAACAAAAAGATCTGAAAGAGTTTGGTGAAATGTAAAGATAAAAATGGGTTGTAGGTACATGAAACTTGTCGCATTATTTCCAATACTTTTACATTCCTGCAGCAATTCCAAATTAACCTTTCAAGGTTCAGGTAAAGTTCTCCAATTGTTCATTCATTTCTAACTACTACTATACTTACAGCAAAGAGAAGCACACCCACACCACTCACAAGCCCCCTTCCTTCGCCCCACCCTCGCTATTTTCATGAAAGTGATTTAGAAATGACCTAGCTTCTGTCACCTACTAAAAAGTTCCAAGTGAGGAAAATGCAATTTCAGGGTAAGTCTAACAAGATTACAACGGTGTTAATAGCAGGAAAACGCAAGTTTCCAGATTCACAGTACAATGGGTTTTCTACTCCAACAATTTCCCTCAAATACATATTATTCTATTTAACAATGAAAGGATAGATCATATCTCACTTTCACATACTCCACCATATTTAGTTCACTACTGGGTAGCACACGGTATCTGTGAATGGCTGATATAAGAGAATCCCCTTTCCTGGAACGTGAATTAATATCTCAAAGAGACAGTTTGGAAATGGTATTCTGTAACTGCCTTAACCTGGGCCTCTCAGAACATTCCTGAAATACTGAATTCAGTTCTGGTAACTAGATTTTCAAAAGAAATTACACAAACCTAAGTATGTTCATAGGAAACTAAAAGAATAATTAGGGAGGTAAGGAGTCCAGAAACTAAATCTCTTAAAAAAAAGTTGAAATGAATGAGAATATTTAGCTTCAAATTCTTTAATCGTGGACAACGCATCCAAAACTCTAGCTTTTCAGTTCCTTTATTTCTTCAACCTCAATAATCTCAACTTCAACTTTGTTTCAGCCACTCGTACCAAAAGTCACAGACCTGTGATGTTACTCAGAACTGTTCAATCTCTGATACCAAAATAAAATGGCCTGCTCCATTCTCTGCCTCCATAACTCCTACCATATCTATTCTTAGATTTTTAGTCCTTCTCACCTCCTTAAATTTCTCTCTCTGAATCCACTTTTATTTTCCCTTCCAAACCAGCTGGGTTCCGCTGTCTTTTCTTTAACCACCATATGCTCAACTTCCTTCTCAGTCACTGCTCTTTTGTTGAACTATCTGGCACAAGGTCCATGCCGACTCAATCCAAATGATTATCTTATTCGAGTTCATAAGACTCACGCTGCACTGTTAACACAGGATCTTCAATTCAACTGATTCTCCAAGGATGTCTGATAAGTCTTTTCTGATCAGTTTCTCTCCATTCTCTACAATGACTATTTCATTTTTTCCCTTTGTTTCAAAATCTTGACCCTAAGATTAATCACTCCCATCTCCAATCTAAAACATATAATTGCTATCATAAATAATTCTTTGCTGCACAACCTACAAATTTATTAGCAATTGTATTAATACATTCGTTTTGTCTTTAGCTATCTTCACTTCTTCTTCATCTACAAATTAGTCAACTGACTATGCCTCTAAAGCTGCTCCTGCCAAGATCACTGATCACTGCTAGATCCTTTTCAGGACTTCACTCTGCAGCCTAACATTGTTAACCCATCTTAAACAGCTTTCTGTGACTTTCAGGACATGGCATAAGGTAGTTGGGGGAAGTACGAAAATCAAATCTGGAATCAGACTCTCCGTCATTGTGTGCCCTTGGGCAAGTTATTCAACCTCTCTGTGCTTCAGTTTCCACATGTGTAACATGGGAATAAGAAATAGCCATTTATAGGGTTGTTATAAGGATGAAATGAGTTGCCATATGCAACATGGGGGGAAAAGTGGCAAAGGTAAGAGCTGGTGTCCTACTTTGTACTAGCCCTTTGGCTAGTATTCTTGCCAATGTTGTTGTTTCCATTTTCATTTCTTTCTTTTTTTTTTATTTATCTGTCTTGTAAATCAATATTTCTCAAAGTATAGCTTTTGAACCTGAATCATTCTGCATATTTGTTTTATACGTGAATTTTGGAACCTCTTTTCAGACCTACTGAATCTAAATCTTTGGATGGTAGGAAAATCTCCGTTTTAAATAAGTGTTCCACGGGGTTTCCCTGGCAGCGCAGTGGTTAAGAATCTGCCTGCCAATGCCGGGGACGTGGGTTCGAGCCCTGGTGTGGGAAGACCCCACATGCCGCGGAGCAACTAAGCCCGTGCACCACAACTACTGAGTCTGTGCTCTAGAGCCCACGAGTCACAACTACTGAGCCCACGTGCCACAACTACTGAAGCCCACATGCCTAGAGCTCGTGCTCCGCAACAAGAGAAGCCACCGCAATGAGAAGCCCACACATCACAATGAAGAGGAGCCCTGGCTCGCTGCAACTAGAGAAAGCCCGCGCGCAGCAATGAAGCAATTATTTATAAAAATAAATAAATAAATTTATTTTTAAAAGAAAAATAAATAAATAAGAGCTCCAGATGATTCTGATGTGGACAAATGTTTGAGACTCACTGATATTGATGTTCCTCAGGACGCGGTCCTGGAACTTCCTTCTCCTCTCGCCACGTTAGATAGAGATCATCTGTTTCCATAATTTCATGAGTAATACAAGTACTGATGATTCTCCAATTCTTTTCTTGAGGTAAGACTGTGATCACTTCAGGTTTGTAGTTCCAACTTCTTTTTATATATCCTCACATGGATATTTCAGAGATATCTAAAACTCATCACATCAAAAGCTGGACCTGTTATCTTCCTCAACCAAAATCTGCCCCTTCTCCAACATTATCAATCTCACTACTCAAGCTCAAAGTGTGAACTCCATTTTTTATTTCCTACCTTTCTCTTTACCCCATATCCATTAGCCACTAAGTCTTAATCTATCCTAAATATCTCTTGAATCTACCCTAATTGACAACTCTCTAGTCCAAGGGATCAGTATATCTCACCAGATTAAGTCAACAGTCTCCTAAAGAGACTTAAACCAAACCATGTCTCTTGATTATCCTCCCAACTACATTCTCCATATTCCACCATGATCTTTATAAAACACAAATCTAATCATGCCATTCCTCCAACTGAAAGCCTTCAATGGCTCACCACTGCTCTCTGAAAATAGCATAATTCCTATCTTCTATTTCAAGTAACAACCATCTTGATAATTTAGACTAACATTGCCTCTAAAGATAACTAAAAAAGCTGGACAAAAAAAAATTTTTTTTAAAAATCTGTCTAAAGGCACCAAAGAGGTAAAAAGCCTAAAGAAGTAAGAAACCCAAAGAGATGAGCCTGGCATTTGGAAGAACCCAAAGTTAAAGGGGACCTAGGTAAACTCTGAATCCCTGAAGGGCTATGTCCTAGGAGTACTGGTAAATTGAAAATAGACAAGTACGTTTGCAGGAAATGAAATCCAGTTTCCAAACATCTCAATCTCTGATTGAATTAACTTGATCTACAACTGGAAACCTCTCTAGACTTCTGCCAAAAACAAATGAAAACCCTCTTTGTAGGAAAAGAACATTATCCTTAAAAAAACATTGCAAGTTTGACATCTATCAACAACTCTCTAGACCTGTGATTTGTATCTGAGTTTGAATCACTGAAATGTCTGTTAAATGAATGAATGGTGAAAAAATAAAATTTTTCTGATAAGTAAAACAAATTACCTTCATCATTGTTATGGCAATATATCGAGCCTCCTTCACTATCATTGGTTCATATGAAACATCCAACTTTGGTGATGCCAGCCCACCAAAAGTCATGTCAGTATTAGAAGGTACAGTTGTTACTGCAGGACTGCCAGGAATCCTTTGAGGTTTCTTTACTTGCTCTTGTTGTAAAGATGTTTTTTTCTGAGAAACAGGAACGGCTTTCACTTCCACCTAACCATGATATTATAAAAACCAAATGTTATTATTATATAACTGTCCATAACACATCAAAAGAAGCAATTTACACAATTGTAAACTCACAATCCTATACATTTTGTTACCACTAGTCCCTCTTGGGCATTCCTTTCAAAGATTATTTAACATTGCCAGAATGATCAAGATGGTTCCACCTCAGTAGGGATACTGAACACAGTGTAAAAGAGAGGCCTTGTTTTTGGGAATAAATAATCAAAAATATCAAAACACAAAATAAAAACAAAGGCAGCCATTAATAAAGTCCAGGAAAGGATAGTCAAACGAATCTACATTCTTGCAGGGACTAACATTAAATTATTTTATCCGGTAATTCAGGTATAAATACTTGCCAGCAATCTTCACATATTTTAAAGCACTGATCTCAATTTTAGCCATACTGTTTTGCAGAAGAAAAAGTACTCCATTGATAGGTATCTTAGAAATTAACAGCTAATAAAACAAATCTTATACCTAAAACTTAAAGATGTTTATTTACTCTGCAAAAAGAGTACTATTAGATAGTTTTGTCACCAACACAAACTATTAGAGCTAAGCAACCTATCGATAATTAAACTTTCCAACTCAGCTTCTTCAACAATAATATGGGGATATCTTTTATCTATACTTTACTGTAGAGATGCGAAGAACAGACTTCCTAAGGCATTTTAAAACACTGAAAGTATAAATTGTCTCATAAACAATATTCAGAAATACTTTCCAGAAATTATAACAAAACATTTTATTGTTATTTATTTGTTTATGCATTGGCAAAATACACTCAATCCCTAGGCAACCACAAAGTTACAAACAATTTAAATACCACTTTAGCTCTTTATCATTCTGAGAGTCACCCAAAATTTCTTCTGTTCTTTTCAGACACTACTTTTGTGGTTGCCAAGAACAGGTAATTCAACATCAAGCTCTTCACAGAAATAGAAAGGATTGCATAAAAGAAAGTGACAATATTACTTAAGTAATTGAGAGAAATGTGGAATGTCTTTACGTGTATTATTCTTATTAATGCCATTCTACGGAGCCAGCAGTTTGAGACTCTCAGTGTCTATATATAAAGTTAAGTGTAGCTAGCAAATACATTCCATTAAATAACCACAATCTTTAGTTGCGGTTATGAGAAATCAGTATTTGCGTTGATATAATGCTCTGAAAATATTAAAAACCCATCTTACATTTAAAACACAGAAGTTTAAAGATACATGGTAAAATTCTTCAGCTCATATACTTTGCCACCATTAAAAGCTTTAAACTTAAATGTAATAAAAAGGAAAAAAAAGCAAACACTTCCAAATTCTAAGACGTTTGATTTTAAATTATAGCCACTATTTTTATACGTACTATTTTGATTTAATCTTTCTTTAAACTATATTTACCCTAAGTAAATTAACAGCAGAAGTACATCTGCCTATGTTCTACGAACCTTGAAGTAAATCACTGAATAATTTCATACTCTAGGAGTACTGAGATATAAAATGATAACCATTCTGCTTTCTTTCATAAACTGTGCTTCTTTGTAAAATTTGTTATTCTTTTATTTCCGACACAAGTTTCTCTTTTCATTAAATAAGATTTCCTTGGAATAATCATTTTATAAGTTAAAAAAAAAAACCCAATAACACTTGCTGCTTTAAAAAGGATTCTGGATCTCACTGAAATATTACCTGCAAACCAACTTCTTTGTTCCAAATAATTGGTTATTACTACATAAGGATACTTCAATAGTTTTTGAGAAGTCTAAAATGCTCCTAAAACTTCATGTGCTATCAGGCTGAAAACAAAAGAGATTGAACTAATTTTGTTTTCAGCTAATATGATAACGTGATATAATAAATTAAACATCAAGAGGTATGCAAATCACTTTTCCTAAATAGTATTTACTGGAGTTTCCTAGATACGGTTTCTAAATTAGACATAAATCTGATATGAACTTGAGCATAATGAGTAAGAGATTTAGGGCTTCTCGCCCTCAAGAAGCAAAATAGGTAGGAAAAAAAGAGGAAGTAAAGAAAGACAGATCGTGTGGCTAAAAAAAGAACCCAAAGGGCTTCCCTGGTGGCGCAGTGGTTGAGAGTCCGCCTGCCGATGCAGGGGACATGGGTTCGTGCCCCGGTCTGGGAGGATCCCACATGCCGCGGAGCGGCTGGGCCCGTGAGCCATGGCTGCTGAGCCTGTGCGTCCGGAGCCTGTGCTCTGCAACGGGAGAGGCCACAACAGTGAGAGGACTGCGTACCACAAAAAAAAAAAGAACCCAAAGAGGAGAACGAAAGATAAAGCATAAAGTCTGACTCTGAAATGTAAGATGTAAACAACCCAGGTACTAGAATGGAGTAAGAGACAACAAAGCAAGGTGGAAACACAGGAAAATACAGCTGAAGATACACTATAGGCATAACAGTATGAACATTAAAAAGAAATGAAATGTTATGCCTACCTGGAAAATGCTAACTACAACACAGTCACATGAATAAGGAACTTACTGTGGGCTCAAAGACTGGATTTAACAACTCACTACATACACTTAAGTGAGAAATTCATCAGTGAATACACAAACCCCTCAATATATTAATGTATATTGTATTGTGATCAAAACTCTGTCCTTGAGTGGAGTGATTTTTTGTATCACTTTCAGAATTACTTTTTTCTCTGTTCAATTTTTTTCTTATAATCTGTGATGCTTTTTGCATTCTAAAGAGTAATTCTTAGCGGGCCTGAAATCACTTTGATGGGGTGTGATCTTCCTTTAAAAAGTAAGATATAAGGGAAAATATAAGAGTGCAGCATACTGTATGAATGTGTATTATGTATATTGTATGTAACTAAGAGTACATACTCTTCCACCCTATATATGTACGTTTGGGTCGTAATGCAAATCCTTGCTGGGGGTCATGGCCAAAACTTTGAAAGCCACTGGTGAAGAGCCTGATTTTTGTTGAGTATCAGGGTCAAATACTTTTCCATACAGTTTTACTTACTGGTCTTAAGACATGTGAACTATATGTCTCTTGTCTTTTTTTACTATGAGCCAAGTTAGAGGCTCCAGTGGCACTGTGCTTCTTCATGGTACAAATCAAGTAGTTGAAATAGTTCTGGGACTTCCCTGGTGGTGCAGTGGTTAAGAATCTGCCTGCCAATGCAGGGGACACGGGTTCGAGCCCTGGTCTGGGAAGATCCCACATGCTGCAGAGCAACTAAGCCTGTGTGCCACAACTACTGAAGCCCAAGCACTAGAGCCCGTGCTCTGAAACAAGAGAAACCACTGTGATGAGAAGCTCGTGCACTGCTGTGAAGAGTAGCCCCTGCTTGCTGCAACTAGAGAAAGCCCGCGTGCAGCAACGAAGACCCAATGCAGCCATAAATAAATAAATTTATTTATTTTTTAAAAAAAGAAGAAAAAAATAAATGGTCCACATCAAAAAAGTCTTAAAAAAAAAAAAGTAATATTGAGGTAAAATCAGCTGCTCTGTGAGTAAAAAAGATTTTGTGGCTTAATCAACTCTAAGTTCCAAACAACCAAATCACTTTGTAATACAACTTTGGGGGGCAGGGGCAGCTAGGGATTGCCTATACAAATTTTCGTTCAATATTGACTATTTTTAGAAATATAATAAAAGTTTAAAATAAGATATTTAATTAATAGATTATATCACAAAGGACTTAATATCATGCATTACAATATGCTCTGAAATGTTATTATTAATTCATGTTTCAGGGAAAAGGTATCCAAAGAACTATATCCTTCAATATAGCACATGACTAGCTCCAATCCTCACTCTTTTACAATCCAAATTTATGTATAAGTATCAATATTATATTTTAAAGCTTGTTTCAACAGTACCAAATGCAAAATGTATTTGAGTCTTTTAAAAGATAGGTACAAAATTTTTAAATGTATTCTTTCATTGATTTATTCAGTCACTTATGTATTAATGGCCTTCCCTCTGTGTGCTTAGCACTCTTTGTACGGACACTTTCTTATCCTTCCTTGGAATCACCACAGCACCTAGCAAAATGTAAAAAAACAAACCAAAAAATAGATACCTTGGAAAGTTGAGTACTGATTAATATAAACAAGCCATTTAAGCAATTTTTTGGCTTCCTTCATTACGTATATCTAAAGAGGGTACTGCATATGGTCTCTAAGCACTTGCCATTTCTAAAATTTTATTAGTTACAACAGTCAGTACATAGTTGTCTACTAATACAATCCCAATATAATTACCTTCATGTTGGGAACGTGTACCACATCCCCATACTGGTCTTTTGTTTGAACAGTGATGGTGGTAGGCCAACCACAACGAATATCATCCTTATTCAGAATCAAAGATGTTTTCTGAGGATCAGCATAGGAATCTGGCTGAAGCCACCTAGCAGTAATGAAAAAAACAAGTAAACAAAAAACCAAACATTCATCAACATCTTCAATGATTAACATGAAACTAAGCCAAATGAATAAAACTTGTATCAAACAAAACGCTAAAATGGTATCTTCATTTCTGATTCAGTGATAATGACCACAAGTGTATCCCTTGGAAATAGTTAATGACAAATTCATTAAAAAATATGCTGAAGCATATAAGATTTCTGATGATTACAAATAAAATAGAAATAATTGTAAAATCAGGAAATTTGAAATTTTAACTATAGCTGAGTTAAAATAAGAAAATGAATTTAGGTTGCATATACTTTGAAGTCCCAAATACACTCTTTAAGGGAGGCCTGCTGAATTTGCCAACCTGAAAACCTGGAAAAGAGCAGGGTGTCTGTCAAAGCAGGGACAGAAGTGACATTCTGCTTGCTGGAGAGCAAGCAGGTTAAAAGATATGTTGTCTATCTTCTCTCTTTTTTTTTTTAACATCTTTATTGGAGTATAACTGCTTTACAGTGGTGTGTTAGTTTCTGCTGTATAACAAAGTGAATCAGCTATACGTATACATACATCCCCATATCCCCTCCCTCTTGCGTCTCCCTCCCACCCTCCCTATCCCACCCCTCTAGGTGGTCACAAAGCACCGAGCTGATCTCCCTGTGCTATGCGGCTGCTTCCCTTTACACAATTTCTTATCTAGCTTCCCTTACTACCCTCTCTTCCATGTAAATTTGGCCTATTTTCTGTACTTTGTGATATCCATGCCTGAATTCATGATCATCATATCCATGATCTACATTCAAGTTGTCCTGTGAGATGAGTAATGAGTAATTCTGCCATGTGTTACATAAAAAGTCCAGAAAGATAGCACGGAGGCTGACTTAAAAGATTTTCTAAAAAAGAAAAAAAGATTTTTCTATTCTTCTCCAATCACCATTTTGGTTTTTAGAAACTAAAGAGTAATCTCTGTAGTTTTAAAATTAAAGCCAGAAAGAAGTCAGATTTCTATATTTACTAGTAAAATCACAAGTCAGCATATTTGTTCTTTTCATCTTCACAAAAAAGCAGACAGCAACAAAATAAATGAGAATTCCATAACCTCAAATGATTTAATTTAAATTCTAAATTTATATTTGTATTAATTGTAGATTTGGAAAAAAACTCATATTAAAATAAATATAGTGATAAACTTAGGAGGTTAGTACAGATATTAAATACTACCATCAAGTACACAGACTTCTCAATTTTACCAGGTGTTCTACATATTTTTAACAACTATTATATATTTTTAAAATACTTTGAAATATTAACTACCATTTTATACTTCGGCAAGTCCAAAACACATAAACTAGATTATCTTAGGCAGCACTGTCACATCCTAACGATTCCCCTCTCATTTCTCTTCAGAAATGAAGACTGAGGCAAGCCCTGAAAGGAAGTCATTGTAGTACTTAATATACATTACCTCGCAAGCCTTCCACCACTTGATCCTGGGACACAAGCAATAAAATCATCCAGAAAGGACTGTTCGTTGCTTTGGATTTGAAGTGGTAAGTTTCCTTCTAGTGCTTCCAATATAGTTGGTGAATGAGAAAGCGCTAAACCCTTTCCAAGAATACCAGAATGGGTTTTGCACACCTGTTGGGTAAAACAGAACATTTGTATATTTTATTTTTTAAATTTATTTTATATATATATATTCTTGTATCATATAACAGACTTTTTTTCCGAATTTTATTTTTTATACAGCAGGTTCTTATTAGTTATCTATTTTATACATGTTAGTGTATATACATCGATCCCAATCTCCCAATTCATACCACCACCACCTCCCCACAACCCCGCTTTCCTCGCTTTGGTGTCCATACGTTTCTTCTGTGTCTCTAATTCTGCCTTGCAGGCTGGTTCATCTGTACCATTATTCTAGATTCCACATATATGTGTTAATACACGATATTTGTTTTTCTCTTTCTGACTTACTTCACTCTGTATGACAGTCTCTAGGTCCATCCATGTCTCTACAAATGATCCAATTTCATTCCTTTTTATGGCTAATACTCCACTGTATATAAGTACCACATTTTCTTTATCCATTCATCTGTCAATGGGCATTTAGGTTGCTTCCATGACCTGGCTATTGTAAATAGTGCTGCAATGAACATTGGGGTGCATGTGTCTTTTTGAATTATGGTTTTCTCTGCGTATATGCACAGTAGTGGGATTGCTGGGTCATATGGTACTTCTATTTTTAGTTTTTTAAGGAACCTCCATACTGTTCTCCATAGTGGCTGTATCAATTTACATTCCCACCAACAGTGCAAGAGAGTTCCCTTTTCTCCATACCCGAGAGCATTTGCTGTTTGTAGATTGTCTGATGATGCCCACTCTAACCGGTGTGAGGTGATACCTCACTGTAGTTTTGATTTGCATTTCTCTAATAATTAGTGATGTTGAGCAGCTTTTCATGTGACTCTTGGTCATCTGTATGTCTTCTTTGGAGAAATGTCTGTTAGGTCTTCTGCCTGTTTTTGGATTGGGTTTTTTTTTTTTTTTTAATATTGAGCTGTATGAGCTGTTTATGTATTTTGGAGATTAATCCTTTGTCTGTTGATTCGTTTGCAAATATTTTCTCCCATTCTAAGGGTTGTCTTTTCATCTTGTTTATAGTTTCCTTTGCTGTGCAAGAGCTTTTAAGTTTCATTAGGTCCCATTTGTTTATTTTTGTTTTTATTTCCATTACTCTAGGAGGTGGGCCTAAAGAGATCTTGCTGTGATTTATGGCAAAGAGTGTTCTTCTTATGGTCTTATATTTAATTCTTTAATCCATCTTTAGTTTATTTTTGTGTATGGTGTTAGGGAGTGTTCGAATTTCATTCTTTTACATGTAGCCGTCCAGTTTTCCCAGCACCACTTATTGAAGTGACTGTCTTTTCTCCATTGTATATCCTTGCCTCCTTTGTCAAGATTAGTTGGCCATAGGTGCGTGGGTTTATCTCTGGGCTTTCTATCCTGCTCCATTGATCTAGATTTCTGTTTTTTGTGCCAGTACCATACTGTCTTGATTACTGCAGCTTTGTAGTATAGTCTGAAGTCAGGGAGTCTGATTCCTACAGCTGAGTTTTCTTCCCTCAAGATTGCTTTGGCTATTCAGGGTATTTTGTGTCTCCATACAAATTTGAAGATTTTTTTGTTCTAGTTCTGTAAAAAATGTCATTGGTAATTTGACACGGATTGCACTGAACCTGTAGATTGCTTTGGGTAATATAGTCATTTTCACAATGTTGATTCTTCCAATCCAAGAACATGGTATATCTCTCCATCTGTTTGTGTCACCTTTGATTTCTTTCATCAGTATCTTGTAGTTTTCTGAGCACAGGTCTTTTACTTCCTTAGGTATGTTTATTCCTAGGTATTTAATTCTTTTTGTTGCAATGGTGAATGGGATTGTTTCCTTAATTTCTCTTTCTGATCTTTTGTTCTTAGTGTATAGGAATGCAAGAGAATTCTGTGCACTAATTTTGTATCCTGGAACTTTACCAAATTCATTGATTAGCTCTAGTAGTTTTCTGGTGGCATCTTTAGGATTCTCTATGTACAGTATCATGTCATCTGCAAACAGTGACAGTTTTACTTCTTTTATTCCAGTTTATATTCCTTTCATTTATTTTTCTTCTCTGATTGCCATGGCTAGGACTTCCAAAACTATGTTGAATAATAGTGGCGACAGTGGACATCCTTGTCTTGTTCCTGATCTTAGAGGAAATGTTTTCAGTTTTTCACCATTGAGAATGATGGTTGCTGTAGGTTGGCTGTATATGGCCTTTATTATGTTGAGGTAGCTTCCCTCTATGCCCATTTTCTGCAGTTTTCACCATAAATCGGTGTTGAATTTTGTCAAAAGATTTTTCTGCATCTATTGAGATGATCATATGGTTTTTATCCTTCAGTTTGTGACTATGGTGTATCACATTGATTGATTTGCGCATATTGAAGAATCCTTGCATCGCTGAGATAAATCCCACTTGATCATGGTGTATGATCCTTTTAATGTGTTGTCGGATTCTATCTGCTAGTATTTTGTTGAGGTTTTTTGCATCTGTATTCATCAGTGATATTGGTCTGTTATTTTCTTTTTTTGAAGTATCTTTGTCTGGTTTTGGTATCAGGGTGATGGTAGAATGAGTTCGGGAGTACTCCTTCCTCTGAAATTTTTTGGAAGAGTTTGAGAAGGATGGCTGTTAGCTCTTCTCTAAATGTTTGATGGAATTCACCTGTGAAGCCACCTGGTCCTGGACTTTTGTTGGTAGTAAAATTTTTAATCCCAGTTTCAATTTCATTACTTGTGATTGGTCTGTTCATACTTTCTATTTCTTCCTGGTTCATTCTTGGAAATTTATACTTTTCTAAGAAATTGTCCATTTCTTCCAGGTTGTCCATTTTATTGGCATAGAGTTGCCTGTAGTAGTCTCTTATGATGCTTTGTATTCCTGTGGTGTCCGCTGTGACTTCTCCTTTTTCACTTCTAATTTTATTGATTTGAGTCCTCTCCCTCTTTTTCTTGATGAGTGTGGCTAAAGGTTTATCAGTTTTGTTTACCTTCTCAAAGAACCAGCTTTTAGTTTTATTGATCTTTGCTACTGTTTTCTTTGTTTCTATTTCGTTTATTGCTGCTCTCATCTTTATGATTTCTTTCCTTCTACTAACTTTGGGTTTTGTTTGCTCTTCTTTCCCTAGTTCCTTTAGGTATAGGTTAGATTTTTTATTTGAGATTTTTCTTGTTTCTTGAGGTAGAACTGTATTGCTATAAACTTCCCTCTTAGACCTGCTTCTGCTGCATCCCATAGGTTTTGGATCATCATGTTTTCGTTGTCATTTGATTTCTTCAGTGATCTCTTGGTTATTTAGTAATGTATTGTTTAGCCTCCATGTGTTTGTGTTTTTTACGTTTTTCTTCCCTGTAACTGATTTCTAATCTCATAGTGTTGTGGTCGCAAAAGATGGTTGATAGGATTTCAATTTTATTAAATTTACCAAGGCTTGATTTGTGACCCAAGATGTAACCTGTCCTGGAGAATGTTCTGTGTGCCCTTGAGAAGAAAGTGTAACCTGTTGTTTTCGGATGGAATGTCCTGTAAGTATCAATTAAATCTATCTGGTTTATTGGGTCACTTAAAGCTTGAGTTTTATTAATTTTCTGCCTGGATGATCTGTCCATTGGTGTAAGTGTGCTGTTAGAGTCCCCACTATTACTGTGTTACTGTCGTTTTCCTCTTTTACAGCTGTTAGCATTTGCATTATGTACTGAGGTGCTCCTATGTTGGGTGCATATGTATTTATAATTGTTATATCTTCTTCTTGGATTGATCCCTTGATCATTATGTAGTGTCCTTCCTTGTCTCTTGTAACATTCTTTATTTTAAAGTCTATTTTATCTGATATGAGCATTGCTCCTTCAGCTTTCTTTTGATTTCCATTTGCATGGAATATCTTTTTCCATCCCCTTTCAGTCTGTATGTGTCCCTAGGTCTGAGGAGGGTCTCTTGTAGACAGCATATACATGGGTCTTGTTTTTGTATCCATTCAGCGAGCCTGTGTCTTTTGTTTAGAGCATTTAATCCACTCACATTTAAGGTAATTATTGATATGTATGTTCCTATGACCATTTTCTTAATTGCTTTGGGTTTGTTTTTGTAGTTCCTTTCCTTCTCTTAAACTTCCCACTTAGAGAAGTTCCTGTAGCATTTGTTGTAGAGCTGGTTTCGTGGTGCTGAATTCTCTTAGCTTTTGCTCGTCTGTAAAGCTTTTGATTTCTCCATTGAATCTGAATGAGATCCTTGCTGGACAGAGTAATCTTGGTTGTGGGTTCTTCCCTTTCATCACTTTAAATGTATCGTGTCACTCCCTTCTGTCTTGCAGAGTTTCTGCTGAGAAATCAGCTGTTAACCTTATGGGATAACCTTATGGGAGTTCCCTTGTATGTTATTTGTTGTTTTTTTCCTTATTGCCTTTAATAATTTTTCTTTGTCTTTAATATTTGTCAATTTGATTACTGTGTTTCTCAGCATGCTCCTCCTTGGGTTTATCCTAACTGGGACTCTCTGTGCTTCCTGGACTTGGGTGGCTATTTCCTTTACTATGTTAGGGAAGCTTTCAACTATAATCTCTTCAAATATTTTCTCAGGTCCTTTCTCTATCCTCCTTCTGGGACCCCTATAATGCGAATGCTGGTGCATTTAATGTTGTCTCAGAGGTCTCTTAGGCTGTCTTCATTTCTTTTCATTCTTTTTTCTTTATTTTGTGCCGTGACAGTCAATTCCACCATTCTGTCTTCCAGGTCACTTATCTGTTCTTCTGACTCAGTTATTCTGCTACTGATTCCTTCTAGTGTAGTTTTCATTTCAGTTATTGTATTGTTCATCTCCATTTGTTTGTTCTTTAATTCTTCTGGGTCTTTGTTAAACATTTCTTGCATCTTTTCGATCTTTGCCTCCATTCTTTTTCCGAGGTGCTCGATCATCTTCACTATCATTATTCTGAATTCTTTTTCTGGAAGGTTTCCTATCTCCACTTCATTTAGTTGTTTTTCTGGGGTTTCATCTTGTTCCTTCATCTGGTACATAGCCCTCTGCCTTTACATTTTGTCTACCTTTCTGTGAATGTGGTTTTCATTCCACAGGCGCAGGACTGTAGTTCTTCTTGATTCCGCTGTCTTCCCTCTGGTGGATAAGGCTATCTGAAATTTGTATATTTTAAAATATAAAACTTTAATTTCATGAATTTTTTTGTATTTGCACCCAATTTTAGATAGGCCTTTCTGGGGAAATAATTTTCTTCCCATGCTCCAGTGCTCCTTTAGCCTATAAAGTAGAAAACTTTCAGGAGGGAAAAACTTGGGATATTATTTCCAGTGTCTTTCTTCCCACAAAAAAGAAGTGATTTATCAGAGATCTGCATGCTAGATGCAATGGTGCATCTCCTCCCATTCTAGCTTTCTACATGTGCCACATCCCTCTTTTTCAGGGCCAGGGCTCCCTTTCAAAGACAGCTGTAAAGGTCTCCCTCTTTTTGTGTCTCCATTACTGGTAGCTATCCTGGGTACGTTGTGTTTGTTCTCTTGGGCAGGTGGGTACCAAGGTCTTGACTTGGGCAAAAAGTAGATGGAAGTCTGACTGTGGCTGCACATACACTGCATTAGCCTGTGTAAGCCTTATTAAAGTTAAGAAAAAAAGGCAGATAAAACTGAAATTTTAGTTCTCACCTATATGAGAAGCAAGCCTTATATTTTGGAAAGACTTGCTTTAAGGGCTAAAACTCTAGAAAATTTTTAATGACCATATAATAAATTTCAAAACATAACAGTTTTCATAGAGAAGGATTATATTTCCATTTCTATCAATTTCTACCACAAGTAACTTGTGCATTCTATAAGCCACGCAATTTCAAAGTCGTAATCTTTAAAGTCAAACAGACTTGAGGTCAGATCTGGACTCTGGACAAGCTATTGCTGTGTGCTCTCGAGCTAACAAGTTACTGACCATTCCTGAATCAGTGAAATGTATAAACTGGTGATCAAATGATATCTCTTTCGTGGTTATTATAAAATTTAAATTAAATAACACATTTAAATGCCCACCATCTGCCTAACAAGCAGTAGGTGTTACACCATCACAGTGACAACCTTACATGCCAAAACGGTGGGTAATTTGGGAAATCACTTTTCTCTTTACAGGGGTACGATAAAGACCTCTTTATATCTGGCCTAAATGACATTCTATAAGCCGTAATAATCCCTGTAATGATAATATGAGGTACTTGATGGTTTTCCTTAGCTAGAATGTTATCTGACACATAGTATGTTTATTAAATATTTTTTAAATTAATTTTTATTTTTTGTATCTTAAGATACAGAGATTTAACTTTTTTAAAAGAAAAAAAAAAACAAAAGCTGGTGGGTTTTTAAGACACAGACGTTTCTTAACATTATTGAGGACACCATGACTCCCTATGGTTAGAGCACAGTGATCAAGATCATGGACTTTGTCACCAAACTGCTAGAGTTCAAATTCTAGCCCAGCTGCTTACTAGCTCTGTGATTCTGGGCCAGGTACTTAAGTTCTCTGTGCCTCAGTTCCCTTACCTGTAAATAAGAGTCTCTAATTCATAGGGTTGCTGTGAGGACTAAGTTAAAAATATGAAAAGTGTTTGGAATAGTAAGTGATAAAGATAAGATCAAATAAATGTTTGTTTTTATTATTACTGCTGTGATCAATTCATTTCAGAAAATAAATAAAATATAAACCACTAACTCTAAGTATTGATATTAGAAGACCTGGATATTAGACTTTATCTCCCAGTTAGCTGAATTCTTAGATAAATCACAAAACGTCTCTGAACTGAAGTTATTATAATTGTAAGATACAAGAGAAAATACTGACCTCAAAGTGTAATTGCAGAAATAGACAAATAACGTCAAAGACATGGTAAACTATAACATGCTCTACAGATGTTATTTAAATTACTATTACTAACAGCTTTTTCCCCCTTTTTCTAACTGGTCAATAAAACTTCTTTCAAGATCCAATTTAAATGTCCAACGCTGGGCAAAGCCTTCCCCTGGACCCTTGGCACTTGGTAGCTCTTCTTCCTCCAGCAGGGCTTTCGCCTTACTCCAGAGTTAACACCCACCACACAGTACAACAGGGGCTCATGTGGTGGGTCTCTCCAATCAAGGGGAGAAATTATGAGTTATTTATCTCTATAACTGCCAATTATGGAATGAAATACTTCATGAATGAGTGCTATGTTCAAGAAAAATAAGGTTGATCTGAGTGAAAATTCTGCTTAAAATTAATGTACAAAGTTTACCCTTACAATTATCAGGACAATACCTGTAATGCAGCCTCTTCAAGAATTTCAAGGTCTTCTTCTAATTCATTACCTGTTGTGTAAATGAAAAGGTTTACTAAAATATATTCATCCTTAGTTTATCTTTCTAGTCTTCTGTATTCATGACATCTTTCCCACAAATTTGATATTCCAAATTGAAGAGAACTATTATCATTCTGGATAAATCTCAGTGGTTTAAATTTTCAAATGCTATTTTCAGTGTGAATATAAGCTGTAATTCTCAAGACAATACTCAAAAAGCAACCATCAAGGGATTTTCAAAAGATATATACTATATTTATGTACACAAATGTGTATTTTTGACTTTAGCGTATTTACTTTTAGACCAAAAAAAAAAAACAAAAGAAAAATGAGGGAACTGAATTTTCAGAATCTGAGCCTTTCTAATTTGGTTATATTGTAGAAGAGCTTTACCTTTAGTAAACAACAGTTACTTAGAGGAAAATGTAAGATAGTGACTGTATTCTCTAGCCATTTTCTCCTTTACTGCTTTATGTAGAATATATTTTATTTATTGAATTTTCTTTGATAGTTTAATTAATTCATAAAATATTAATACTAAAGTAATACATATTCAAAGCGAAATATTCAAAGTATGCAGAAGTGTAGAATGAAAAATTCTGCTACCACTCCCTTCCAAAGATAAAGAGTGTCAACAGTTTCTCACGTATTGTTCTAGAAATTTTGTGTGCAAATAATGTGTATGTACATATGTGTCAACGTACACACATGTGTACGTTGTAGGTACATACACATATATTTATATACTTACAATATAATGTTCACAAAAATGGGACCCTCTGCTGCAGCTTGCTATTCTTAATTAATATAACTTGGACATCTTCCTTGGCCAGGACATAGAGGTCTACTTTTTTGTTGCTGCTTTTTAAAAGGCTGCATACATTCCTACTGTATGGACTTACCATTGCTTATTGAACCAGTTCCCAAATGACAGGCATTTTGGTTGCTTCTAGGTTTTATAATCACAAATAGTGCTGTATTAATCTATCTTACAACATACCTTTTTTGAGTATTTGTGCAAGTATGCATAAAAAATTGCTACATCAAAAGCTACATGCATGTAAAATTTGAATAGCTGTTGACACATCTCCTTCAAAGAGGCTATGCCATTTTCCCTCATATGAATAGAACACAGATGTCTCATTGTCTCATTTCCTCATCATGTGTCAACACGAAGCAGGAACAAGGGAACAGAGAAGGGTGGAAGGGAGCAGGAAGAGGAGAAGGATTAGATAGGGAAGAAAGGAGTAAAGAAAGAGAAGGGAAGAAAGAATGAATAAAGTGGGAAGGGTAGCCCCAGAGGGAGGAGATACAGATGCACTTTTGGAGGTGAGAATTGGGGAAATACAATAATAATGCCTTTTATTCCCAACTACTGTAAAAATAAAATGTTTGACCATGGATAAACATCATAGAATTAGTAAATATTTTAAGCCTTATTTTCAACTTTACAATTCTGATAATAAATCAACTCATGTATCACACAATTCCGTATCCTAGAAATAGGTACTCTTTGGCCATTGCCTCATTTCTCTGTTGTGCATCACATGAAAACTCTTCTAAAGAGCCATCTACGTTCAACCTGACTCCCCCTCCTGACTTTCCATTCTCTCACCCCGCTCTAAAAGTCCTTATACTTCTCTCCTTTTACTGATATATATGTATTTCTTCTTGAGTATATAAATAGCCAACAAGTTTAACCCAATGACAAATTTTAATTGCTTTCTCAGTTTCATTAAAAAATCCCACCAATATCCACTCTCCTTAGGTTTTACATCTACCTCATTGGCTGCTGCTTCAGTCTTTTCTGCAGCCTCTTCCTCCTGTTCCATCGGTCTTTGAAATTTTGACAAGTTCCAGCTTTGACCCTTGGCTATTTTCTCTTTCTCATTTGCATTCTCTTCCTAGCTCATCTTTCATATGGTTCTTTCATACGGTCTTTAAATGCCAACTACGTCCAAATGACATTTCTATTGACTTGTCCCCTGAGCTCCAGACAATAAGCATCCAATCGCCTATTTGATATCTCCACTAGGATTTCTGAGAGATATCTCAAGCTTTTGGTTTAATACTCTATTTCCAGTGCTTAACCCAGGGCCTGGCATATAGCATGTATGTACATAAGAAAGTGCTTGTATGCATATATGTGTGTGAATAAAAAAACTAGAGAGATACTCTTCAGTCTCCATTTAAAAAACCCAAACAACCAGTATATTAAGCAGTTGCTCATGAATGTATGTGACTACTGAATTCATTTTGCTAATCTGTTTTCAGAATGTTCTGTGATGAACATATTCTATTCTTAAAATTTTTTTTAAATCATAAACAAACACCGAGTACTTGACCACACTTACCAATAGGAAGTGCTAGATCCTTTTTCATCAAAGCTGCTGCACAAACCCCACCAAGATTGGCTAGTTCTTTTTCCAACTGAATGACTCCCTGGAGAATTGCAAAAACAAAATCAGATGCTTTTAAAAATGTTTGCAAGATGAAATTTTTGAAAGATGATGTGGATTATCAAAAAAAATGTGACTTGCATTCAAGTGTAATGTTTGAAACTAAAAGGAAGCATATGTTAGGAGCTAATGGTTAATTAAGAGTGTAAGAGATTTAATATTATGTCTCATGCTGGTTGTAAGTTTCAGACCTACAGGTTCATTGTCCAAAGAATTTTTCATTCATTACTTTGAAGGAACATGATCAGTCTTTCACCTTGACTTTTTTTTTATTGTATGATTTGAAACATTTAGAAGAGATACTAAGTTAGTCCCATGGTGAAATTAGGTTCTATAATTTACTTAGAAAGGTATAGCTACCAGAGCAGGTTTGGAACAGGCACAACTATACTAAGTCTTTAAAGGCTGGGTCATGTTGCACAGACTCCATTCTCTTCACATATTAAAAGTAGCAAAACCAGACCACTGCACAAAATTAAACTACAGAGTATTTTAAATTATACACCCTAGCTTAAAATAAATTTCAGACTTCTTGAATACAGAGAGCAAACACAATTTAAGTCAACAGCAGCCCTTAGAAACACAATCTTCCTTAACAGAATGAGAAGATAATTCATTCTCACCTCATCAGGTCCAGGGCTAAACTCATATCCAATTGCAAAACATTTGAAACCATAGAAAGAAGCTTTGTCATCTTTCACATAATCTGATGCAGTCTCCAGTGAAAAAAGGGCCTCATTTCCTAAGAAAAAAGCTAACATTGAGTTCAAAATCTGAAACAACTTTATCAAAATTTCCTTACTTTTATCTATCTCAAGATAGGTAGCAATACAAATCAGGTACTAAAAAAACCAAGTCCTTTTTGGGGTCCCTATATCTACTTGAACAAAGCTGTGCTTAAAAACGACAGTATAAACAATAGAACCATGCCAGTTGTTTGTTTTCTTTATGATCTAATTCTCCTTAATCACATGTTCTAAGTTAAGTTACACACAAGTGATAATTGTCAATTATCCGTCAATTACTAAGGTGACCTAGGTTAGCCTCTTCTGTTTCAGAGTGAGCAGTCCTCTCTAGGCTAAAATCTGGCTTTGTCTGATTTCTCCACAAACAAACAAGGCAGGTCAGACTAGAAGAAAGAAGTTTCTAAATTCAAATTGGGTATTAGTTTGAGAGATCACAAGAGTAGTTATGGTTAATTGGTTAAAAAAAAACAACAGACTGTAATAGCAAAAGTGCCTCCACCCACCCGGCCACATACACCCTCAAGCTCGAAAACAATAACTTCACATAACTCAGTGTGGGTTCGGTGATTCACCAGTTCTCTTGAAAGGAAGAAGTCCTTGGTAACTTCTCAAATTTTAGCACTTACTAGGAAAATAAAATACCTGATCCACTTTTTCTATAGTTTGGCCCCAACTATACAGACAGCCACTCCTCAGTATTAACTCTCTGCTTTTGTCAAGCTAATCTCTTCTCACAAGATCGTCAAAACATTCTCTTTCCTAAAACTTGGTCATGTTATGCCCCATGCCCAGAGAGTCTTCTTTACTACCCAACTGTAATCCAGATACAGAGCAGGTCTTGAAGAAATTCTTCTAAAAATTAAATAAACATTTTCAATGATGTATCCTTACTAAACATAATTATCATAAATGCATATAGTTTACCATATAAAACAAAAAAGAAAAAAAATAACTTACCTGGCAACACTAAAACCATGGTAGGCCACCCAGAGGATCCTGAAAATTTCTTTAATTCTATCCAGGAATTAAGATTTTCATGAACAGATGTCAATTTTGGTCCATATCCTGAATTCTGAACAGTTCTGACAGGAATCAACAAGCGGAGAACATCTTCTGACTGTGCAGTACCACACTGAGGGTCAAACTCGACTGTCATCCACCGTACACACTCTGGAATGTCACCTGAGGTCAACAGGCAAAAAGTCACTCGGACAAGATGAATCAGATTTTAGCGTTTTGTCTAGTTTAGAAACAGGACATCATACTGTAAAGATGATGCCTTCAACATACTGTAAAATAAGTTTTAAGTAAGGAATTAAATGATCAGAAATCAAGGTATAATGGTCCAGTATCAATTGTCTCGACTCCTCACTTGAAAATTGCTTTCTATCTAATATTTGCATTAATGTTTTTAAGTACACACTGATATCATTAGAAAAACACTTACAAAGCTGCTTAATTTCCATAAACATTCAGCTATCTGACTTTCCTGTGGAAGAGTTTATATAATAAATTTTCCACTTCAGTCAGTATGCATTTAAGGAATGTAAGTCAGTAACTCACAATATAATTTGATAGGTAAAATATAAGGATACATTGATGGAAATTAATAAATCATTAACATGTAAGGTTTTAGTCACTTTTAGGTTATCTACCATTCATAGTATCCATTACAGGTGTTTCTTTTCATTAACAAAAAAACTTTGTAACTTCATATATTATGAGAATAAATATAAATACACACACACTTATACACTTGATAAAAGCCTAGATTTTTATATTTTCCTAGCCTGAAATTTTACTGTATATATGAGATTAAGATGGCACATAATTATATATATTTTTAAGGCCACTTTTAAGCTTCTGTCACCATTATGGTAGAAGGAATGCTGTAATGGTAGTCAAATTACAGTTAAGTAGGACCATGTCAAGTAGTAAACTATGAACTGGTTGTAGGACATGATATAAACCTTAAGAAATTTCCTAAATATTATATTAATCTAAAAAAAATTACCTCGGAAGATGGCAAATATTTTTAGTAGAGGATTTTTTTACAATCTCTATTTAAATAAAAAGCTAAACTTTATTCATAATAACATAAACATAAATTAAAACTAAACTGAGACACCATTTTCCCACCATTCCTTCCATTATATTGGCAAAAGGCCCAAAATTTAACAACAAATTCTTTTGGGGAGGCTGAGAGAAAACAAGCATTCTCATACATTGTTGGTGGGACACAAAAAGACATAACTTCTGTGACTTCCCTCGTGGCGCAGTGTGTGGGACTCCACACTCCCAGTGCAGGGGGCCCAGGGTTCGATCCCTGGTCAGGGAGCTGGATCCAGCATGCATGCTGCAACTAGGAGTTTGCATGCCACAACTAAGGAGCCTGCCTGCTGCAACTAGGACCCCGAGCAACCAAATAAATAAACAAAATATTAAAAAAAAAAAAAAGAGACATATGTAGGTCCCTTCTATGGAAGGGAACTGTCAACATCTAGCAAAGCTACATATTCATTCACCCTCTGAATCAGCAATCCCAGATCTATTGAGCACAAGGCTCCTCATTCTATATTTGTTTAACTCAGCCATCCCACTTCTAGGAGTTTACTTTGAAGAAATGCTTCTAACAATACGGAAACAAAAAAACAAACAAAAACCTCTAAACACAGGCACAAAGTTATTCATTGCAAAAAAATGAAAACACCCCAGATGCTCACACACATAAGATTGGCTGAATAAACTATGAGAGATCTTTACAGTGGAGAACTATGAGGCTGTAAAAAAGGAATGAGGATGGTCTCTGTAAATGGATATGGAGAGATTTCTATACACAGTGTTAAATTTAAAACGCAAAGTACGAAGTAGTATACATAGTGTGTTACCTTTTAAAAATAAAGATGGAAAATAATACTACAACTAAATCAATCTATCTATCGTTCTGATTTTTTCCAAAAAAGAACGCAGGAAGGATACACCAGGATACTTACTGGAGTAAGTGAGAAGCAGAGAAGGAAAAAGACTTATAATTCTGTGTATGTTATTTTGTATAATTTTATTTCTGGAGGCATATTAATATTTCACGTATTTTTAAAGTAAAATTAAATCAACTAGGATAGGAATAAGACTCATAAAAATTAAGTACAAATAAAAAAATAAGCCTAACTTTACATTAAACTGATCATTTACCCACTTACACATATACATAAAATGAACTACCCCAAGCAACTTCTGAATGAAGTACTTTGATTATCCTAATGTCAGTGGGATTAACAAAAGACAAAATTTTTGCAAAGAAACTGTTAATTTTATATAGTATTCAATATTTTTATTATTCACAGTGGCATACGTAAATGAAAAGGGTATAAAGAAAAGACCTCAGTGGTGTTGACTAGAACTAAGAAGAGTGCTCAAAATCTGATGAAAACACAGAAAAAGGACACAGAATCCAGCTTGAACAGATTTTCCCAGGACAAATCAATTAAAATTTGAGCATCAAACTGAATGACAGCAAAGGATTATAACACTGAGCAAAAAAGAGAATCTTTGAGTCCATATTGATATAAACACATAAAATAAATAGATAAATAAATTTTTAAAGGGAAAGGGATGGGAAAATTCTCCTTTACAACAGAACACCAGCTGGGAGGAATAATAGAATTAGAAAGCCACCGTCTTTATAGTAATGAATGATTTGCGTAAGAATAACCAATGGATACTAAAATTTGTTGAAAGACCGTATTTTTTTTTTTTTCCGGTACACGGGCCTCTTACTGTTGTGGCCTCTCCCGTTGCTCCGGACGCGCAGGCTCAGCGGCCATGGCTCACGGGCCCAGCCACTCCGCGGCATGCGGGATCCTCCCGGACCAGGGCACGAACCCATGTCCCCTGCATCGGCAGGCGGACTCCCAACCACTGCGCCACCAGGGAAGCCCGAGACAGTACTTTTTACACAGTCTCTAACCCATAGATATCTACCCAGAGACACTTTCAAAGGGAAAAAAAGATTTTTTTTGGTGGAGCTATCAACTTAATCAAGTGACTAAGTACTTCCTGATGGGATGCACTGAGGAGAACAGGACACCGCTTACGTGGTGTTGCCACCCAAAACGCACAACGTGAATCTAATCATTAAAAAACAATCAATTACATCTAAATTAAAAGGATATTTTTACAAAACCACTGATTGTGTTCTTCAAAAATGCCAATGTCATAAAAGATGAAGGAAGGCTGAGGAACTACTGTAGATTAAAAGAGATCAAAGAGGCCTAACAACTAAATGCAATATTTGAACCCGATAGGGTCCTGGTCGGGGTTTAAAAAGATTCTGTGAACACCATTGTTGGGAAAAAAGGCAAAATGTTTAGCTTATAACATGATATACTACTACTCTTTATTGTGGTAATAACCCTGTTCCAATGTTAAATTTCCTAAATTCGATTGGTACATTAGGGTTATACAGAAAACTTCACTGTTCTTAGGAACAAGGTGAGGGGTCATGATGTTTGCAACCTGCTCTTAAATGGTCTGACAATAATAAATATAGATAAATAAAACAATCATGGCAAAATGTTAACTAACGAAGCCAAGTGAAGGGCATATGGGGGTGTTCACTGCACAAATCTTATTACTTTTTTATACAGGTTTGAAATTCTTCGAAATAAAAAGTTGAAAAACATGAGGAATGAATACACACACACACACATCTGCATCTGTATTTGTGTGTCTATGCTTACAGTAAAAGAAATAATGGAAGGCTAAACTGTAAAATTATAATAATATGAAATGTTACCTGAGAAGAAGACATGACAGGGAAGAAGGGAGCAGAATGAGGGGACAGAGATAAAAGCTAGATTTCTTTGAATACACTTTGTTTTACAGATTTGACTTAAAACTATGTAACTGAACTATTATCAAACAAAACTTAAAAAGCAATTCCTAAAAATCTAGAATAAAATAAAATAAATGATCCAATTAGCAGCATAATCACAGAGAGAGGGATTATTCCAATTTACTTTAAAACACAGTAGTTGACCATACCCACTTACTTTGAAAACATGGTCATTTCTCTGTACTTCCTAGTTGGGAATATGCCCAAAAGACAAAACACACACACACACACACACACACACACACACACACAAAGAGTGAATGAATAATTAAGTGATTTTCTAATTCTAACATTCCCAGTGCCATCGAGAACAGGAACTTTTGGTTTATGAGAAAGGATGTAAGATCCTGTGGTCCTTATTTTGTATGAGTATCAACAGTACAAACTCATGAGGTATTTTATCTTTAAAAAAATATGTATACACATAGACATGTCTGTTCATAAATACACCCACATACATAAATATATATACAAATAATATATGCCTGTGTATATAAATACGTGTGTGTTTACGTGTGAGTGTATGTACTAGTTCTATACACTATAAATATCTAGAAACAGTGACAACCCAGGAGAAATGAGCATTCGCAGTGCCATATTTTGGCTTTTAAAGACTCATTACCATTTAAAGGAATCACAGCACTTTGAAAAAATGGTGGGTTTCAGATTTGAGGCGAGAAATGTGTAAGCTCTTATAACGTCTTATACCAGAGCCTGTTAACATCTTATAACATCTTACACCAGTGAGTGAGCATGTTATGAATGACTACAAGGGGTGTGTCTAAAGGACTCAGGAGTCAAGCTGAAGAGGATCCTATCAAAAAAACACATGATCCAGTTTCTTAAATAAAATTCAAGGAAACAAAAAAGAGAGAGATGGAGGGGGATCAACAGATTAAAAGAGACTTAAGAGACATAACCAATCACAATGTATGAATCTTATTTGGATTCTAATTCAAACAGCTTAAAATGTGCACATTTGATAACCTAAAGGAATTATTCGTTCTTTTAAGTGTGATAATAACATGGTTATTTTTTACAGGCCCTTACATTTTGAGATACATAATGAAAAATCCATGAATGTGAAAGGGACAAAGAGGGTGAGGAATAAATGAAAGAGGTCTGACCAAGAGTTGATAACAGCTGAATCTGGGATGATGGAGAAAAGGGGTAAACTGTACTAGGCTGACCTTTCATATGTTTACCATATTCTACAATAAAAAGCTGAATATTTTACAAGCACATAAAACTTAAACTTATAATTAATTTAAGTGGACAAATTTTCTTGCTCTCCCTTAATTTAAGTGATACAATTTAGAAAGCAAGGAATAGGATTTTGGATACTCTATAATAACAACATTATACTTATAAATATTTTATACGTACATTTTAACATTATGTATAGTATTTTAAATCCTACACTGGGTATGTAAATTTTTAGAGCTCAGTCTGTGGT
Source organism: Phocoena sinus (assembly GCF_008692025.1). Taxonomy (NCBI): domain Eukaryota; kingdom Metazoa; phylum Chordata; class Mammalia; order Artiodactyla; family Phocoenidae; genus Phocoena; species Phocoena sinus. The sequence continues at coordinate 51,058,125 of NC_045780.1, forward strand.
ACAAATAATATCAGTTCAAAAAAAGTGGTTTTTAAATTTTAATGCTGATATCCACTATTACAATATATAACTGGCAGTTGAGCATTACACATGCCCTGTACTTACAAAAAGGTATGAGAACAACTTTCCTAAGCCCTATAAAACTATACTCTTTAACAGTAAAGACTGTCTTAAACCCTGCTGTGTATTTGACAGTGTCTAACCACCTGCTGATTCTCTTTATTTACATATAGAAGTTATACTTGAACAGAGACCAAGTATCCTTTGAGATATCAGTATAGAACATCAAATCAAGTTTTAAGTTTAAACTGTCCCTAGGAACTGGTGCCCACCTTGTAGTGCATCACACATGCAGGCTTATAAGGGTGCTCGCTCTCTATGACAGCATAGTGATTAGAGGTTGTACAGGCAGAGAGGCCTTGTTCAGGCTGGTTTCCTGTGGTGCTATCTGTTGACTGATTAGGATTGAATGCAGGGGGTGCATACTTCTGATTCAGAATGGCAACTGAAGGAAGCAACTGTTGGACAAGGCCAAAGACTTCTACAGCCACCTAGTATAAAAAAAAATGATTAAATGAGATAAGTGTGAAAGTTGCTTTAAAAAGATTAATTACTATAATTGTTGGTTATACTTATTAATCGGAATTTCTATTTAGAGTTTCTTCTAGCTAAGTTTTCATTCAAAGAGAAATCTGTTCTATGGAAAGAAAAAAAAAGACTTATCTTAAATTTATCTTAGATGTTACATATAGTCTAGTCCATATTTGTAAACCCTTCTGCCTTTTTGGGACCTGCAGTAAACTAGGTTTTACTCAAATTTAATTATGCCAAAGAATCAGTAGTTTATAATTTCTTCCATGTCTTGAATATTTCACAATTTTACAACACTCCTATCCTTTAACATTGTTATTTTTATTCAAAATGGAGATTTGGCATCGACATTATAACTTTTAAAGATCTCAGTGAATTTAAGCTTTCCTTACATATCATATTCTAAAATATATTTCCTATTCCCAAGTTCTTCAAATGTAAAGCCAATTAAGTAAGCATGGTAATCCAGTAAACAATACTAAGATCAGAGAATTAGTTATTTAACTAATAACTTCTACCATTTACATGTCTACCTGCTTGTTACCTGTAACCCAGATGCCTCAAATATTGAAGTATTTTTAAAGGAAAGATATAAAGTCTAAATAAAATTATAGTTACAAAAAAGATTCAAAGTTAGAGAATTAAATCACACACCTTGGGAATAGCAGCAGCTACTGGTCCTATGTAGGCTATAATAAGGGGAAGCAGCATGGAAAACAGACTGGAAGAGCTAAGCAGTTCTGGAATGTCATCAGCTAAAAAAGGCATTAAAACTATAGTTAGAAGGTAATTTCATTGTAATGTATATATGCTGTACTAAGCCTGTATTCTAGTCTCTTGAGTAAAATTATACTTGACATTGATTGAGTGCTTATAAAGGACCTGGCACTATTCTGAGGGCTTTACATACATTATCTCAATTAATCCTTACAATAAGGTACTTTTATTATCGCCCCTTTTAGAAGTGGAAACCAAGGCACACGGTGTTTAAGTATATTATCCAAAATCATACACCTGTAAAATGACAGAGCCAGAATTAGAACTTAGGGTAACGGTCATGATTTTAAACCACTAATCTTGGTGCAACACATAGCTATATTTCTGTCATTAGGCAAACCACATAATCTTTGTGTGCAGGTTACTCATCTGTAAGACAGGATAACAATACTTCCCTCACTGGATATTGTGATGATCCAGTGAGTTAATACATGTAAAATGCTTAGAACAATGCCTGCACATATTAAGTACTCCAAAACTGTTTGCTGTTATTAGCTATATTGCTTTCTATTTTTTCCAAGGAAAAAGCACTTCGCTGATGAACATTTTAATTATTTCTCCATGAACATGGTGCTGGGAAGATAAGTTGAATCTACGTTATGAAGACCTTTATATTGAAGGCCAATTACTTCAAATACTTGTTTCTAGATCTGCTGTTGCATCAGAGTAGGCCTGGGGCAATAGTTTCTTAGTTCAGCCTAAACCCCTAGTTTGGATGGACCAAATATTCTTTATTTTCAGCAAGCTTCTCAGGTGATTCTGATGTGCAACTACATTAGGAACAAATGTTATAGCTAACAGTAATGTTTTTGTAAATGTAACTCTGCTGCCAGTGTGGAAGATGACTAGATAACTAGATGGGGAGCTGGGAAAGGGTGCAGGGAGATTATTAGGATGTTATCAACCCATGAAAAAGAGGACATGTGCTTGAACCATGGCAACTGAACTGTGGGAGAACAGATAGAGAGGAGAATACAAACTGGAGAACTTCCAGTGGAAGAATTTACAGAACTCAAATGAGACAAGTGAATCTGGGAGATGTTTGGGATTACCCAGACCTTTGGATGAATGGTGATACTATTGCTAGAAATAGAACACAGAGAAAGAAAAACAGGTCTAAAGGAGGAAAACGAAATGTTTTTTTTGACTACTGAAGGAAGCAAAGACTCAGTTTAACCAAGAGTTTTTCTCTTAATGGGCTAACTAAGAAAACTACAGTTGTAAAATCATTACTTCTGAACATTCTAAAAAATTCTGCATTGGTGTATGGAGTATGGCTGATCCCAAATTAATGTCCGTATATGTGTAGATCTATAATGAATAAAACCTTCTGGGATTCTACAAGATGGTTCTTCTTCAGTAGCTCTCTGCATAAGCTGGGGAATAAAGAATCTAAAATATGACTATTAAGGAAGTAAAAGAGAAGTCTTACCATCCACGGCAAGAGCTCTGTGCAAGAGGTCTTTTGCAGCTCGAACAACAGTGCTTACCACAGAGAGAGCTCTGCTACAATTTTTATCTTCTTCATTGGCTTTACTCAGAAGTTGAGATTGTAAATCTCCATCGAATTCACTCCTATAACATAAGTAACACATGAGATCATTTTCCATGGTGGGTAAAACACGATCTAACTCTAGGAATCATATCTGGATCACAGCTCATTTAAGTTAAAAAGTTCAGTTAAAAAAGTAAATATAGAGCTATATAGTTTTAAGGAGTAATAGGGCTTCAAAGAAAAATAAAGCCAGATAAGGGCACAAAGTTATTTTAAATAAGATCATGATGGAACTGCTATTTAAACAAAGGCCTGAATTGTGTTAAAAAAGATCTGAGCTGAGAGAAGAGTATTCAGGCAAAAAGAACAGTAAGATAAAAGTTCAGACAGGAACAAGATGGGTGAGTTCAAGGAATAGAATGAAGACAGAATGTCTTCATTCTATTCCTTGAACTCACCCCTCTTGTGAGTTCCTTGAACTGGAATGAAAGGAGAAAGAGTGTGTGCGACTAGAATGAAAGGGGAGAGAGTGAAGGGTGACAGGTGGGCAAGGTGAATAGGAGTCAGATCACATGAGGTTTAAACACCACAGTAAAGACTTTACATTTTATCCTGGAACAGGAAGGGGAAGCTATGAGGGGAATGTGAGCAAGGGCAGAACTTGATATGATTTACATTTCTCTAAGGTCACTCTGGCTGTGCGGTGGAGGACAGACTGTAAGAGAGCAGCAGTGAAAGGAGGGAGACTTGTTTGGAAGCTATTTCCTCTAAGATCCAGTTCTCCAGGTAGCTACCCAGGTTGGCGTGATGGTTTGGGCTAGACTGTTAATTATGGGAGCGGTAGAAAAGGTCAGATGTAGGACATTTAAAAAGTACGGCTGCCAAGACTTACTGACGTAAAGTGTGAGGGAAAGAGGGATGTCAAGAATGCCCCCAAGGTGTTTGCTGTACCTGTACCTGTGGGTGGGGAGGAGGACTGTGGACGAGTACCACTAAGACGTCTATTAGCCAACCATAAAGAGGACGTGTGTGTGGTACAGTGGTTAAAGGTAGGTCATCTGGAGTCCAATTTCCTGCCAGGATCATAATTTACCATAATTTACTATGAGTGAGACTTCAGGCAGGTTGTGGAGCCGCTCCAGGCCTCAGGTTCCCTCATCTGTAAAGGAGGGATAGGAAACTGCCCACCTCACAGGGGTTCCTGTGAGGACTGACTGAGCTAAGACAAGGAATGCCCTCAGAGCACTGCGTGGTATAAAGGAAGTGCTCAGTACATAGGAACTCTCATCACCATCTCCATTACTATCACTCAGATGAAGATATCAGAGGGACCTGGATATTCATTCCAGGGCTCAGAGGAGATGGAAGCTAGAGATATAAACTTGGGAGCCATCAGAGTAGCATGGTTTTAATGGTCAAGTGATTTTAATCTTTTAAAATTTAATTAATTAAAATTTAAAGCTGGGCTTCCCTGGTGGCGCAGTGGTTGAGAGTCCGCCTGCCGATGCAGGGGACACGGGTTCGTGCCCCGGTCTGGGAAGATCCCACATGCCGTGGAGCGGCTGGGCCCGTGAGCCACGACCACTGAGCCCGCGCGTCCGGAGCCTGTGCTCCGCAATGGGAGTGGCCACAACAGTGAGAGGCCCGCGTACCGCAAAAAAAAAAAAAAAAAATTAAAGCTGAAGATATTTAAACCTTGGTGGAAAATATCAAAAACACTGTATTTTGTGTAAGATATAAAGTCTGGACAGCAGATGCTTTTAAGGGGCTCTCTAGCTTTTCGAAACATATAACTCTTCTTTTGTGTCTGATATGGCTTCCAATCTACTTTCTGAGAAAGCAAATAATGTACTGTTTACTGTGGGGCTGTGTAACAGAAAAGGTTTTTCATTAGGGTAAAAAGATTAGAAAGCTTTTGTATCTCAGCAGCAACATGCCACTATGTAGCTATTTAATGCCTACTATTTCTATTCTATTTTACATGGAGAAAGAAAGCAGATCATCTACATCTAGGGAAAAACATTTTGTGCCTAGGCAGTGTCCTCTTGACTGTTTATGAAGGAAACGGAGGAAGCAGTAAGCCTCTGAAAGTGATATGCAACTTCAGTGATTTGATGTCAAGTCAGGTTGAGGACCAATGTGGTGAATGGTACTCACTACTACCTACGATTCCAGCTAAGTTGCTAAAAGAAAAATTCAGACCTCAGTGAGAAATGTATATTTAAAAGCATTTTTTTTAACTCAAAATTGTTGTAATTCTTTGTTTTCCACTGTTTACCTAAGGAATGGCTTTAGTTAAAAATATTAGAAACACATCATTATATATTCTAGGGATCCAAGGACTAGATTCACAGACACCAAAATATTTTGCAGACTGGATAACCGGTTCAAGGTAACAACAATACTTTGGTAGAGATGATTTGATCATTAACTTTTGGTATTTAAAAAAAATGAATAAATTCCATTAAAATTAGAAAATGCAGACCACAAAACTATAAGAGTGACAACAAACACATATGCCCAAGCACATATGCCCAGTATATAAACATTTCAACGATATTAAAGAAATGACAAAGAACATTTTAAAGTAAACATTGAATTTACATATGAAAATAAGATCTTTTTATACAAATTAGCAAGTGCAGTGAAGATACGCTGTATAATACAGTTATCACTGCCCGTTTAGCATTTTGTACCTGGGTAGTAAATTGCACATGTTCTACCACTGCAGAATAGCTCCCTGATCTCTATACACACACCTACCTGTAGTAGAGGATCTGTGGAATCTGTCCTCTGGTTTGATTTGTGCCATTACTACTCAAGCTGCACGTGCTGAATGTAAACGTCACGCCATCAGGGCACTGAACCGTGGTCATTCCTCCATCTCCGTTTGCTGTGCGGCTTCCATAGTTCCTCAAGCGCACAGCATATTTAACATTTTCCTTCATGATAAAGATGTAAGGCATATTTATATTTATTCATAATATACAGAGGATATATAAAACGAGCTCTAGCAGCAAACTGGGCAAATACAGTTGAGCCTTGAGCATCAGAGGTTTCAACTGCCTGGGTTTACTTACACGGGATTTTTTCCAACAGTAGATATTACGGTACTACCCGACCCGAGGTTGGATGAATCCACACATGTGGAACCAGTATAGGGAGGTATAAAAAGGGCTGACTATAAGGTATACTTGGATTTTCCACTGTGAGGAGGGTCAGCACCCCTAACCCCCACGTTGTTCCGGGGTCAACTGTATAATGAATCTATTATATTTATAGACAATTTGGTTAAATGAGTTTTTTTAACGAATCAAACAGGGTGATAACTAACACTTATTGATGTTTATTATTTAACAGAAACTGTCCTGAGTACTTTCTGTAATTTACTTTAATTAAATTAATACTTAAAATGACCTCATAAGGTAAGTGCCATTATTATCCCTATTTTACAGATGAGGACTCTGCAGCACAGAGAAGTTAAGTAACTTGCCCAAAGTCACACAGCTAGTAAGTGATGAAACTAGGATTTAAATACAGGCAGTGGGGCTCTAGTTCTTGCCTCTAGTTCTTAATCAGACTGTAAAAAATATTACCCATAATAAAAGATTTTAAATACATGAATTAATATTTTCCTTTGATGAGTTTAACTTTTGAAACAGTTTTAAATATGGGAAATAATAATGGTGAATCCATTATATTTTTATTTTAAGAGAGACATTCAGAGACAGAAGTAGACAGGCAGACAGACATGGAAAAAAAATATCTGTAAGAAAAAGTTCTCCAAAACAAGATTCACTGTATATAGAAAACGTGAGACATAGATACTGGCGCCTAATGATCCGTGACATAAACTTCATAATGATGGGTTTCTTTTTGTTTGTTTTTTGGTATCATTTATGCTTTTGATGAAGTAACTGATGAACTTACCTCATCCAAAGTTCTGCTGTATAATAAAAATTATTATAGTTGGATTCAGAATTACTCTATTAATTATTACTTTAATGTTAAGTAAAATTTGTTTTGCTAAATAGTTATTTTCTGCGAGACAGTCAAGTTATATAAAATAATAATAACTTTAATAGTTATTTAATACGATCTGTTAAGACCACTGGTTCTTTACATGAGTTTTGGCACAACAGGAGAAGAAAAACAGGAACTAATATTTATTGAGTTTCTAATATATTGTGCTAGACATTGAGGCAAGTATCTTATTCCATTCCTTAGTTTAATCTAAACAACACTACAATGGAGGTATTATCCTTCCCAAATCAGCCTCAGTACAAATCAGCCTCAGAGTGGGCAAATGATGACATATCCAATGTCTTAGAGCTAATATTTGGAAGAGCAGGTATCTGAAGCTAGGTTTGTTTGACTCCAGAACCTATGGATACTTTCCACTATACCAGACTTGAAGAGATCTTTTGCAAAGATAGAATATAATACAGTACAGTATCAGGAATACAGTTGGTACTCTAGAAACATTTAAAGGACCACATATAGGAATACTTTTCACTATTTTTAAGTAAACTCATAATAATACATCCTAGTTACAAAAGAAAGATACTGTTAAAATTACCTTTAAAGGAACAACTTTGTCAAGTCTGATTTCAGCTATATCACTGGGTGAATCATCTGTTGTATAAGTTCCTTTGACTAATTCTAGAGATGTCCATCTGTGAGAATGAGTGGAATCCCCTGCATGTTCACTCTAATTAAAACAAAACAAAACCCACATGCTCTTAATTTCATTAAATGAACAATTTTGACTTATCAATGATTGTTTTTAAGAGTTTATTTCCTTGCATATAAAATTATCCATTAGCATGTATCCATACGTACTAAAGAAAACATTTTTGGTCCTCTAGAACTATTCATTTTTATCTGATTTCCTGAGACATCTACAAATTATATCATATAAATAGGCTTTTTCATCTGTCTTAAAATGATTCCCCCTTCTTCATAAGGATGCTATATCTAATTATAGAGCCTAGTGAAGTAAGGAAATAATTCAAATTAATTGCTCAAAAGAAGCAAAATACAGATACAATGTTATTTACCAGCAAATGATTTATATGCTACCTGTCTGTCTCATTTTAATAAAACTTTGTAAAACTCAGGTACTTAAAAAAAATTTATAGTGGATACAGCAAGATACTGCTAATTCAGTCAGCACTGCTATCTTTACCAAGAATCATCCACTGGCACTCTGACAAAATTGCTTAATCACTGATACGGGTAATAATACCAGTCTGAATATTGTTCTTGTTTTCTGAAATACTACAATAGCAAAAATAATTACTCAAGATTTATAGTCAGAGGCTTAGCTATATAATTTCTAGGTTTTTCATTTAAAATCCTCCCAGGAAGTGCAAAAAACATGAGGCAAGAGAGGTCCAAAATGGCACATGAGCAATCATGTAGAATCGCTCCCTTTCAATTTCTCTAACGTTGTCCATCTATGACTAATCTGCTAAGCCCTCAAGGATGTGGACCACTGTACTGTACTGTACATTATAATGATGATATGTCCTGACACACAACCCACACAGCAAGAGGAACACTGTAAGAGTGGTACTCACATCATCAACCAACACCTCTAATTCATATTCATGAATTCCACCTCCTCCATAGACAGAAAAACCAACCACAACTATTCCAGGTTTGTCTACTGAAAAACAGATTGCATCTGGGGACCCATTCCCAGTGTTCCAACTTCTCCCCTGACTTGTCTTTGTGAATCGGTTAGCACTGGCTTTAACGGAGTGGAGAGAATTAAGCCCATCAACCTGTGAACAACGAAAGCAACTACATCAGTAGTCTGGACCTGAGCGTTACTAATATACCTTTAACAAAACTATCCAAAGGTTTCTAGGAAGTTCAGTGAAATAACCTACCTTTAACAAGAGGGTTTAAACCTTCCTAAAGGTACATTCCAATAAGAGATTAACGAAGAATAAAATCAGATTTTATTACTCTACATTCACAAATCAGTATCATGTGACAGTATATTTTTTTAGTCATATTAAACTATACTTTTCACTTAATTTATGTCAGAACTATAAACTTGTAAGTTATCACAGTCATAACATATGCATGAATTATCATTCACTTTGCAAAGAGATACCAAAAATTTCATCAATATTTTACAGACCAATAGTTTTCAAACTATGCTACACATAGAACACTAGGAATCCTGGATAGATGGATATTCAAGGCAGGCAGACTCAAGGTCCCCCTCTTCAGTCAGACCACCCTTCCTCTTATTTGTGAGTTTTCAAGCTAAGACGTCATTGCAGAAAATGTTCTGTGCCTTAAGTCTGAATATCGCTAATGTATACTATGATAACTTGGCAGTCAATATGTGAAAATACACACACACACACACACACACACACACACACACACACACACTTGTACAACATCATTAATTACAGACTTTGATTAGAGAGGATCAGAGCACTTATTTTGGTTTGAAACTATCTTTTTAATTATAGAGCCTGCTTCTTATCTAAGTTGGCTGCAGAAGTCTGAAAGACCTACAAGGGTTAAAAATTGAAGCTTATGATTCTAGCAAGAATGACAAACTCCTCTGAGGAAAAAAAAATGTGGATATCTAAGACAGGACCTTTAGAAACTCCCAAGGTTGTATATTAGGCACTTGCAATTTTGGGCATTCCTTTTCATTAGAAAAGTAAGTTCACAGGGTATTACTACACAGCAAATTTCTGACGGGGACTGAGGCCTTATAAACTTTCTCCTCCACGGCCTAGTACAAGAGGGAAGCATATTATAGACTGAATGAATAAGTGAAAAAGAAAATTAAAATGTTCTAACCAGGGCTTCACCTCCTAGGCCAGGGTGAGATACTAAAACCTGTTCAGGTATGTGTAATCATTTAGGAATCCTAAAGGCTAAACTCTCACTATGAATCAGTAATGAGTGTAGACTGAATGGATTAATTGAGAATAGATTCTGAAATAAATCTGTTTAAGTAAGTAAAAGCAAAGACTAGGAATTATAGAAGTAAAATAGACGTTCCTTTGCAAGAAACGAGAGACCTGGGGTCAATCAGTACATCCTGGTTATTAAACATTCATTTGAATGATATAAGATATTTCACATTATGACATGATTTTCAAAACCAATCTACCACCTACTTTTTCAGGAAAAAAATAGAAACATTCACCAAATTCAGTCAAAACATTTAGATAAATTATAAAACAGAGTGAGCAGGGCAGTGAACTGGTGAAAAATAATTACTTTACAAAAATGTAAAGGCACTTTAAAATGTTTCAAAGTGGTTTCCTCAAACATATTAATATTTGATCCTTTTAAAACTCTGTAATAACGGCTGTACAACAATGTGGATGTACTTGATGCCACTGAACTATACACATAAACATGATTAGAATGATAAATTTTTTGTTACCTAATTTACTACAATTAAAGAAAAACCTTTGTGATATAAGTGAGATAAAAATTATTATTCCCATTTTACATATGTGTTTGTCTAGGGTCAATCAAGTTGGCAGAGCTAAGGTTTGAACCTCTTTACCTTTTCCATACCGCATATTCATTAGTAGTCCTACTTCTACTTCTCATTACCCAGCAGTGAAAACTAGTTTTGCTTTTATTGGGGCATGGTGGTGGGTTGTGCAATGGGGCAGTTGAGGGGAAAATGTATGCTTTGTATTACTGCAACATCCTGGGTAAACTGGTGAGAGAGAGGAAGCAAAGAAGAGCAGAGAAGAGTATAAGGAAGGGAGAGAAAAAAAACAAAACCCCCAAAACAGCCTAGCTTCAATGTTTTTTCTTAAAAAAAATTAGTTTCTACAAAGCCAAAATATATGAAAAAAGAAACAATGTGGAGAGTTTAAACATGTGCTCATTATCCAATATCAAAATATAACATTACTTCAGATCCCAGGGCTGATGCTGTCAGTTCGCTGACAATACTGGCCAGTAATCCACAAGTGTTGGAGACCAGGTGGGAGGAGAAGAGCTCGTTTTCTCTCCTCAGGCTGTTCCTGACTGGGAGCACGACAATAACCAGCATTTTCTCCAGAACTTCACGGAAGCTTGTCATCCCTGAGATATTCTCTTCATTCTATGATACATGAAAATAAAACGTTCTAAGATATTGCTTTATTTTCCTTCACATGAGTACTCAATTGCAAAATCTTGTCTTTCTAGATGACACCTTTAAAATTCAGACTTGAGTCTATGTCTATGTATCTATCCAGTTGTATGTGGAGTCACTATATCTACTTTTCCCATAGAAGTTCTTTGTTAAGTTATCAGTCCCTGGGCATCATAAAAGTACCACACATTTACAAGGTATCTGTGTTTTTATTAACCTAGGGTCATTTTCACCTACCTTCTTATTTAACTTTTCAGTAAGAATCATATATGACAGAAAAAAACTCCTCCTATTTAAAAAGCTATTTCTATAGGACAAAATTCCAAACTGAGATAATTATTTCTGGTATGAAATAATTTAATGATTTCTGATTTAAAGACAAAGCAACTGAGAAATAGTCTATACAAATCTGTTTTCTAATAAAATTCTTTCTGTACATGCATGTAACAAAAATATGGAGTTGTTCAATAAATACTTCTGTGCAGCTTTACAATTCCTATTGTACTTGATTTCAGAAGTGAAGATAAGAAATTCCAACCTCTACCAATGAAAAACTTTCAAAATAAGGAATTACAGAGTCGCATTAAAGACCAGTGGGAAAATACTTTTTTTTCCAGAAAAAAAAGGGGAAAAGATGAATAATTTAATTGATATCCAGCATGAACACTCTTTATCTCTTTTACCATCCTCAATATCTTTTAGCTCACTGTGAACAGAGAACAAGATGCATTCAGTTTCATCAGAGGGCCAGTCGTGACCAATGACCCTTTCAGCTGTCCTGTGGACTAGGGAATCAAACAATTTGAGATCTAGTTCCAGTTTTTTCATAGTGCCTCAACCTCATCTGTAAATTCCAGCTTTTTCACAGTGCCTCAACCTCATCTGTAAAATCGGGGAACCATTTGCTATGAGTACGTTATCAAAAAACACTTTGTTGCCCCTGAGCAAGCAAGTTTTTCCATAATACTTACATTCCATATTGTATTACAAGATATCGCAGGTTCAACAGATTTCATAAAGTCATAAAAATCTCGAGGTGGAAAACGGTCTTAAATCACTCTCCCCGAGACAAACCAAATATATAAATGAGTGTACTTTCAATCCATTAGAAAAAATTAAGTAACTTTTCAGTTAAAATCATCATGAGCATTATTATGAATCACTCTCAACAATGTGTACAATTTCTCATATTTTCTTAATGTCCAATCTTAGGCTGAAAATACAAAGTTACTTAGAGATAATCTTCAATTTTTAAGTTATTTCTATTATCTTTGAATAAAATTTCCATAACATTTAGGTCAGTATCCTATGTAATTCGTCTTCCTGGCTTTAAAATAATCAATTCTTGATTCTGTTAAAATTACAATTCTTCTATCCTTTACATCACTTTCATTCTCCAAAAACTTTACTTTTTGGAACATCTCATAAAATTAGCTTTGGATGAAACTTAATCCCCAAGTGTACTCTATAATCAGTAATCTAGAAGGGCTTTCTTTGGGGGGTGGGGCATAGGGGGGTGTGTGGAGTGCATTTATCCAGTTACGTCCACTTAAGTTTCTAACTAGTAATTAAAAGATTAATACGAGAAGCTTCCCATAAAATCTTAAACATGAAATCAAGAGTGCCAATATGTTTTAGTTAAAAGGCCAAAAAAAAAATATATATATATATATTAGCACATTACTGCCACTAAAATTTTAGCAAAAGGAACTCTTATTCACTAGTGGTGGGGAATGCAAGCTGACATTAGCTTTCTGGAGGGCATTTTGGCAATTTTAGCGAAGTCTTAAAGTGTTCTCCTTTGACTTAAGAATTTTCCACTCCTGAAGATTTATTCTGGAAAAATCACTTTGTATACACATAAAAATATAGTCAATGATATTTTCAGCTGCATTGTTTAAAATACTGAAATATTGGGAAAATCTAAAAATATATATAGAGAAAGGATTGGTTGACTATATTATGCTACATCCAAATGGTAGAATTCTATATTATCCACTAAAAAGAGGGTAGAAGAATATATAATAACCAGCATATATCTTCACAGAATATTAATACAGACATGCAAATATGCAATTATTAATTTTAATAATTACCAAATGTTAGCAGTTCTCAAAAAAATTTTTTTTTAATATTTTGAACTTTTACTATATTTTTAAGGAAAACACTGCAACACTAAAGGGAATTTAAAAAGAAAAACAGATTATCCATAGCTTTATCACCTAAATATTATTTTTACTTCCAGTATTCTTTCAAAATATGCAGGTATTTGCATACATATTTTACATAGTTTGTCATCATAGTGTGTGTATATATATATATATATATATATATATATACACTTTGGTTTCTGACTTTTTATTTTAAAAACTTAAAAACATCTGCTTTGATATTAAATGTAAATGTAGTTATTTTTCATGGCTGATAGAACCATATTCTATCAAGTTGATATATCCAAATTCAACTATTTCACTTAAACAAGGTTAGTAGGTTGCCTCACAGTCTCACCAGTACAGGAGCTTTATAAGAGAAAGAATTTATTTCTCCTAATTTTTTACAAATATATTGATACCTTGATAGAACTTTCACCCACATTTAATTACTAGTAAGGCTGAAAATTTTCCCATGCTGCCTTACTCTCTAAATTCCCTCTTATATTTACTTTTATTATGTCTACTGGGATACTATAAAGGTATTATATTAACTGCAAATTTTCTTCCCATTCTGCTATTGTCCTGTTTTTTGTTTCTGTATGTCACTGAAATTTTTCTCATAATTTTTCTGTTTCTTCAGTCAACAGAAAATTGCTACTGTACACTAATTGGGATAACTGTTCTATTTTCTACTCTTTTTTTCTTTTGCTTTAATTTTAACGATTACTTCTCATCAAACGTGTTAGTAATTATATATGGTTTTCATGTATATTTAATTTTTCTTGACAATGCTTTCTAATAAACCAGAAGCACTTATTAAACAATGTTTCCTATGACTACTGTTTTATAATACTTATCTTAACATACCAAAATGTTATAGAAAAAGATGTTTTTAAAATTATTTATTTCCCTAAAATTCTATCTTGGCAATCTAAAATACTATATTAGAATATAAAAGTTTGCTTATAGTATCTGCAATTTTTTAAATTGTTCAGCAAAAAACAAACATACAGGAATTTATCTCATAACTCTATCAAGTTCTTTATGGGTTAGGGATCATTTAAAATGAAAAACTAGAGAAAAAAGATTGCTCATTTACAGGTAAACAGAGAAATTTTTTTTTCTTAATTTTAACTCTTCTCGTAAAACTCATAATTATTTGGTAAATATACACACTGATACAGAAGAATAAGCACCAAGCTAGGTTTGTCTCCATTTACAGTTTTATTGCTTCAACATAAAAGATATTTCAGAAAAAGACCGACCTGGCTGAGTTTTTCCATGTGTGCTACCAGAAGGGGAAAACGGTGAACCAGTGTTGAGTCATTCTCTGTGCTAACTTGTTTAACAATTGATCGTAGCAGTACTTCTCCATCATATGCAATAGGGAAGATAGAAGTCAGCTTAACAGAAGTGTGACACAGAGCTGACATCACAGCTGCAAGGAGCCGGCTACTTGATGTCTTGAAGTTTGCCTCTTGAATATCCTTTTAAAAACAAAAATATACACCCCACTAAAGAAATACTGCATCAATATAATCCAAGTTTTTTGATATATAAAAGATAAACAACCTTTTAGTGATCTTTCCTATTTCATTCCTGATAATGGTATTTTGTGTTTTTTCCTTCTCTCTTATCTCTCAATCAGACTTCCTAGGAGTTTTAAAATTTTTGTTTTATTTTCAAAGGACCAACTTTTGACTTTGCTAATATTCTCTATTTTCTATTTCATTGATTTTGACTCGATTATTTTGATCCTTTCCTTATTACTTTCTTCTTACATTGGGTTTGATTTGCTCTTCTTCTGGCTTCTTAAGGTAGAAATTTAGATCACTGATTTTAAACTTTTCTTCTTTGCTAGCAGTATAAGCATTAAAAAAAATTTTTTTTTCTCTACGCAACACATTGGCTACTTCTCATAAATTCCGATATATTTTTATCTTCAGTGTGAAAAACTTCTAATTTCCTTTGGAATTCTTCTTTGATTCACTGGTTACTCAGAAGTGTTGTCTATTTTCCAAATATTTGGTGTTTTCCTTGATATATTTTGCATTTAATTTTTAATTTACTTCTATTGTGGTCTGAAAACACTTTCTTTAAGATTTTAATCTTGTGAAATTTACTAAGACTTATTTTATGACCTGGCATGTAATATACCTTTGTGAACATAATATGTATACTTGAAACAAAAACGTATACTCAACTTGCACATTCTATTCCATAAATGTCAGTTAGGCCAAAGTGGTGGATAGTGTTGTTCAAATCTTCTGTATTCCAACTGATATTTTTTGTCTAGTTGTTCTATTAATTACTGAAAGAGTTCTACGTTCTATTAATTACTGATAGTCACCAACTATCAATGTGAATTTGTCTACTTCTCCCTTTAGTTCTGCCAGTATTTTGCTCAGGGTTTTGGAAACTGATTTGGGACATACACATTCATGAGGGTTGCACTTTCCTCATGAGCAAATGAATGATGTTAGCATGCAAATTCATTTGCAGCTCTCTCTCCTGACTGTTTTGGAGATATGGGAGTGGCAGGGGCTACCATGAACTGTCCTTGCTCTCACTTACAGATTCAAAGAACAACCCAGCAGCTATACAATGTGCCTGCCAATTTTATAATTAAGAAATGATAAAGCAAACAGAAAAACAGTTTTTTTAACTTTAATTATTTAAATCACATATACCAAACTGATTTCTTAATTTACCTTTTATACAAGTTAAAAAGATCGAGGTAACTGAAATATATTTTCTTGAAAAGTATTAAGTAGCATAACATATTTTCTTTCTTTTTTTTTTTTTTTAACATATTTTCAACTGACATTTTACAAACTGAAATTACCTGATCCAAACAATTCAGTAGATCACAAAGGCAAGCCCACTGTAAGGCAGGAGTCGGGTAGAAAGAATGAAAACAGGCAGTAAAGGTATTATGACACTCCTGAAGGACAGCTTCTAGGAGACTCAAGGGTTGACTGAGATATCCTTGGGGATCATTATCCAACTTCACCATGCAGTGATCAACTCCTTCTGACAAAATTTTTCTTAGCAAAGTTCTGGTTTTCCCAATACATTCTGCTAATTTGCTAGTTTCTTCTACAACAGCTTTTCCTGCAGCTTTAAGAGAACAAAGCAGATTGCTAATTAAATAGAATAATAAATATGTATGAAAACATTCAATACAATTCAAGTAATTTCCTATATGGCTAAAAATCATAAGTATTAATAACCTAGAAATGAAACAATATAGAGATTATGTGTGGTCCAAAATTATTTCTTTTTAAATAGGACTCTTAAATGGGGAAAAAAACAAAAAAAACCCTGCACAGGTTTCAGCATTTAAGTCCAAATCAGTCATTCAAAATATTTATATCTGACAGAATCTGTTTATAACAACAACTTATTAGAGTATTTAACTTTAGTCTAACATGACTTTTTGTTATCATAATGACATGTAATCTATTATATTCTTTATAAGTAAATATATAAGCATCACAGCAAGCCAAGTTTCTCCCCTCAATTCAGAAGCGAGCAGGATAAATAAAGGCAGCTGGGGAGCTTAAAGTTTTGGTAATCCCTATATAAACCTTCTCAATGTCTCAAAACATTTTCTCCTCAAAAGTCATTTAAAAAATGTATCATACCTGACACTGGGTAAATTTCACAGGTATAGACACGCAATAACCTCAGACAACAGGTACCCACAAAGCGTAGTCTTTCTAAATCTAGAAGTGTGGCTGTAAACTGGAATCCTTTTAATCCTCTTAGTTCTTCAACTCCTAAGACTAAGGTGGTCCAGCTCCAGTGAAGAATACTCAACAATGACTCAAAACATTCCTAATCCAGAATATGAAAAAATAGATAACAATTAGTTTAAATGGTACCATACGTTGAATCAAATGGAAAGATGACATTCAACTTGAAAAGTTTACCTTGAAGTTTGTACTGAGTTTTGGTAGCCCAAATAATAGACATTCTATTAGTTCATTCATTACATTACCATTAGGAATATCTTTGACAATAAAAGGTGAAGTAGTTAGGCATCTATAAAAACAACATTCTTCAATATTTACCTATTTAAAAATACATTTTTAAGTTAAAGAAGTTAAAAAACTTTTTAAGTTTTAAGTTGCTACCAACCTATCTAGTTTATCATATAAATAAAGAAAAACACTTATAAACATGTTTACTTGAAAGAAAAATTAAACTCTATATTGTCAATGTAGTATTATGTATATAAACTAAAAGTATTTTAAGCATTTTAATAATCTTTGAATATAATAAAGTATTCCAGTATTAGATATCAGTGACAATATCAAATAAGTTATTTTTTGTCTACATATTAAATTTTACAATACAAACTACAGCCAAATCTTGATAAACAAGTTAACAGAAGTTTAAAATTGACTAGAAAATACAAAAACACACTTATTTGGATCTTTAAAAATTCTAGAATATGAGTTTAGGGTGGTGAGCATCCCTTGCTATTCTAGTTGGCCTGTGGGTTTTATCATGCTTATGATGACAGATACTTGATGAATCTCAAAGTAAAGCACTTATTCCCTCATCTCCACCAAATATCAGTCCTCTGGTATGGCAAAACCAAGAATAAAGGTTTGTACTTTAACACTGTAAAGAAATGATTGAGTAAGTTTCTTATACAAAGATTACAATTACCTAATGACCACAAAATCACTTAGACATAAATATAAAAGAATTACTAGACACAGATAAAAGAGATCACTGAAAAAGACATAACAGAGGCAAAGATACTTATTTGGATCAAAATACACCAAACTGATCTTAATACTAAAAGGATGCCAAGGTACCAAGGAGCCAAATCTCTTAAGAGCCTCTTATTCAAAGCACACCCTCTGTTGGAAGATGAATTTGACATGATATATCAAAATTTAAATGAGCCCACCTCCAGTAGAAATATTCACAGAAGTACGCAAGTATCAAAGACACATATGTACAGATATGGATATACAGTCGGTCCTCTGTATTCACAGGTTTTGCATCTGCAGATTCAACCAACCAGGGATCGAAAATATTCAGAAAAGAAAAAGTTCCAGAAAGTTCCAAAAAGCAAAACTTGAATCACTGCCAGCTATTTACATAGCACTTACATTGTATTAGGTATTATATGTAAGCTGGAGATGATTTAAAGTACACAGGAGGATGAGTGTAGGTTATATGCAAGCACTGTGCTATTTTATATAATGGACTTGAGCATCCAGGAATTTTGGTATCTGTGGGGGGGGTACTGGAACCAATTCCCCCTCAAATACCAAGGGACAACTGTAATAGTGAAAAATGAGAAACAAACAGTCCTCTGGTAGGAATAGAACTGGATAAATTAGAGTACACCATTCTACGGAATACTAAGCAAACATTAAAAAAATTCAGATAGAGCCAAATGTATTAACATGGAATATATCCGTAGCGTATTTGATGAAATTTTTATCATTAATCCAGAGAAAACCATAATTCGAAAAGATATATGTACCCCAATGTTCACAGCAGCCCTAGTGCTGCTATTACAGATGAACGGATAAATAAGGAATGTAATACAATGGAATTGAATGGAGTATTACTCAGCCATAAAAAAGAATGAAATAATGCCATTTGCAGCAACATGGATGGACCTAGAGATTACATACTAACTGAAGTAAGTCAGACAGAGAAAGACAAATATCATGATATTGCTTATATGTGGAATCTAAAAAAAAAAATGATACAAATGAACTTATATACAAAACAGAAACAGACCCATAGACATAGAAAGCAAACTTATGGTTACCAAAAGGGAAAAGGGGAGAGGGATAAATTAGGAGTTTGGGATTAGCATATACACACTACTATACATAAAATAGATAACCAACAAAGACCTACTGTGTAGCACAGGGAATATACTCAATATTTTGTAATAACCTATAAGGGAAAAGAATCTTAAAAAAAATATATATATATATATATATATATATATAAAACTGAATCACTGCTCTACATCTGAAACTAACACAGCATTGTAAATCAACTACAATTGAATAAAAAAATAAATAAAAGAAAAATCATGTCATTTGTGAAGTGTTTTACTACCACTTTTAAAAAAAAAGAAATTTTTAAAAAGTAATAGGCAGAACTTTAAGTATGATCAAAAACAAACAAGAAGACTCTACAGCATACAGTAAACAGAGACTAATAAATTTGTTTATGTACAAAAAATAGTCTGGAAGAATATACATCCGAATGGAAACAGCAGTTATATATGGTGATAAAAGGGTGATGGGAAAAGAACTCCAATATAATTTTAGTATAGTTTTAACCCTATTCCCACCAGGGACGTGTATTAATTTTGTGGTTTAAAAAAAAAGAAACTAAGAAAAAAAGGGAAAAAAAGCCTTCTCCCTATGCATTTTACTAACATGACAGACTACCAGCTACATTAATAAATCATATTCATATAGGGCCTTACAAATTAAATAGAATTTTTATATCCCTGAACTCAGAAATTCATAATGATGCTATGATATAGTTGAGATAACCTTCCTAAGAGTCCTCAACTAACAAATGAAAGAGCAAGAACTCAGACTTCCTGAGCTGAAACACCATGGTGTTTCAATTACATCTTATTGGCTTTCCATTCTACACTGGTAACCCCAATGGCATCATGTCTTGAAATGTACGAAGGGGATGGTCAGGTAATTCAACAAAGTCCTTTGTTAGATATATGACCCTTCTACTTAATTCTTTAGCATTAAAGTAACATTCTTGGTTAATATCACTCAACTTTTCCTTCACTTTCTAACTCCTTCAGCATATGTGTTCATACATAATTTATAAGAAAATTCACCATGTATTTCAGAAATAGCAAGGTATGTTAAAATCAGTCAACATCTCTATTTTCCATTATTTAATGTGACTATTCTTTGGCCTGGGATGTCAAAGCTAATATAAACAAATCTGAATTATAAAGCTATGCTAAGATAAACTCTTAGAAAAGTGGCTAAATGCTAAACATCAAAACAAAACTCAGCACTGGACAGAAAAGCTGAAATTTTAAAAAATGGCTTACCACTGAGACAGTTCTTGCAAAAGATCTCTTTAAAATATGTACAGGTTCACTGGTTTGCTGTTTGCCTTTTGAAGCACTGCCGTCACTGGTTGGAAGTCTGAAGGTAGCATACACACATAAATTTATGTTGGAAAGTCCACCGACATTTTTATTCTCAAATATACATTTTTGCAATGGCAAAACAAATTAAACAGTTAAGCATTTTTGTTAGGAAAAATCCCAATATGGGGCTTTTTACAAACATTTTCCAATGCTAAGCAAAATTTTTAGCACGTAAGTACCTCATCTTCTAAATCTCACCTTTGTAAGACTGGATAGTAGAAACTCTCTTCTCTTACTAGACAACGTTATGTAACTTATGTTCTCTAGTAATGTTACTATTAAATGTTACCATTAAAGAGTTACTCAACCACTGTACCCACGAGTAGTCCAAGCAACTTGCTATGTTCATAATGCTACATATTACAAATACTGACTATAGCAGATTGCATAAAAACAAACAAAAATGTCCTCTTGGAAAAAGTGAGGTTATACCACCTAGATTCTTAAAGTTATTAGTATAAAAGATATAGAAGACAGAGAATCACTGTTCTAAAGGTACTGCCTTTGATTTTTACTATTTAAAGTAAGAATGCCAGTTTTTACTGAGGGTTTATATCTATTTAAATTCTTTAATCTAAAAATTATTGCAGTAGGGCTTCCCTGGTGGCGCAGTGGTTGGGAGTCCGCCTGCCAATGCAGGGGACACAGGTTCGTGCCCCAGTCCGGGAAGATCCCACATGCCGCGGAGCGGCTGGGCCCGTGAGCCATGGCCGCTGAGCCTGCGCGTCCAGAGCCTGTGCTCCGCAGCGGGAGAGGCCACAGCAGTGGGAGGAACGCATACGGCAAAAAAAATAATAAAATTTAAAAAAATAAAAATTATTGCAGTAATCACCTAGATATAGATGGGCACACACATAGGCATTGTTCCCATATATGTCTCAATTACCATGAAGTAATTAAAATTCTTAATGTTAAAATATAATAGTATTATCATATGAGCAAGCTGTTGTTTGATATTTTAATTAAAGGTGGAAATTTTTCAGCAGCAAGGGATTTTCCAATTCATTCCATCACAAGATGAACAAGAAATATAAAACTATAGAACGAATCAACCAGGCCTACATGTAAAATCCCCACCTGACACTCAGATTTCATTTCTCTAAGACAAATTTTATTACTTTAAAGTTTAAAACATTCTGAAATTGGTAAGAAAATCAATAGGTTTAAAAAATAAGTTATTAAAATACTGTTATAGGCATAATACAGATAATCTGAGTCATTAGAGATATTTTATTAAAATTAACTTGAGGTAAAGAAATGTTTAAAAATATACAAAACATAAATTGTTTGTATTAAATGTAGCTAAATGCTTCGAATAATTTCTCCCTTATTGTGCCATATATTTTACAGTGATCCTAGCTCATTATATTAAAAGAATAAACCATGTTGATTATAAATACGCTAAATACCTGTATAATAATTGAGGTATCTGACCAGCGTTAACATCTGTACCATTATTTGATTTCTTTGAACTCTTAAATTGGAAAACAACCCTAAGAAGAGAAAAAATAACAATATAACCAAAGACAACACTATTCAAGATTCATGGAAGGAAATGAAAAGTTTAACAATCATGCTTTCAAATCTTACATTACTGAAGAGAGATTCATTCTTTAAGGCCAAAAATACACTTTAAAAGACATTTCTGATTTTAATTCTAGCTCTGAATGCCTTAATGGGTTAAATGAAAGAGTTGAACCTGATTGGGAGCTCCTAGGTGAGTAGCTGCTCTGCTCCCTCCCTCCTGGTTAAAGCTCAACTTTAACCAGAACAATAAGCTTTTAACAAAATATTTCAACTTACAGTTTAAAATCTGCTTAAATAGATATAACATAAACTTTATCTTCAAAATGCTATGATATTCCAAGGTTGAATGAACTGTATATGGGAATCATACAGTCCAGGACCAAAGCACTCTCCCCAGTTCTACCATACAATCTTAGAGTAAGCTGAAAAGGATATGTTACAACAATAGACTTAATTTATCTTCAGTACTCTACTCGAACATTCAGCAACACAGAATTCACCTCATAAATTAGTCTGCTCTTTTTCTGGTCAGCTCTCTTATGAGCTGAATGAAACTATATGAAATACATGATTACATAACTTCTACCCATTTCGAACAGTTTATGCTCAGGAATAATAAAGAATAAATTGAATTTCTCTTATAAATGATGGTCCTTTCACATCAATCAGAGTACAGAGTATAGAGAAGGCTGGACTTAGGGTCAAGAAACTCCAGGTCCAGATTTGGTTCTGCCACACAGTAGCCATACAGTTTGACACAAATCGTTTCACCTTTTGTCTCTCTATTTCCGAGTGTAAAAACGGGGCTAATAACCACTTCACAAAGCTACTGAGGGCATCAAACAAGATAATATAAACGAAAGTATTTTATAAACTGGGAAGTGCTCTATACCTGAAATTTAAACGGTAAATTTCCCTTTACATTTTATTAAAACTGTAGCATCTCATATCATTAAGGCTTTGCAATTTATAAAGTATTTTCATAAGCACTGTCAAATTTTATGGCATGTATATATTTCTTTTTCATGGTTTCCAAACTCCCTATCCTTGTCATTTTCCTCTGTATAATTTCTAATTTTGCAAACAAGCTTTTAAACAAGGTAACATCCAGAAATACACACAAATGCCAACTGACAAGAGCAAAGAATAGCAGTTCTATTATCTCCACATTCTGTCTTACCTTAATTTGGCATGCGATTATACGAATTTAATTTTTAGCAGGTCATATTATGCTCTAGACCTACAAAGATTTTTTACTCTACTAAAAGACCTCTGAGGGCTTCCCTGGTGGTGCAGTGGTTGAGAGTACGCCTGCCAATGCAGGGAACACGGGTTCATGCCCCGGTCCGGGAAGATCCCACATGCCGTGGAGCGGCTGGGCCCATGAGCCATGGCCACTGAGCCTGCGCGTCCAGAGCCTGTGCTCCACAACGGGAGAGGCCGCAACAGTGAGAGGCCCGCGTACCGCAAAAAAATTAAAAAATAAAAAGACCTCTGAGCTTTCAAAACAATATTCCACTAACAAAAAAGGGAGTTGCTTAAGGAATACTTAAACATTCTGCTTACCCATCATCTGTGGTAATAGAAGCTTGTCCATGAGATCCACAGTCACTGCTGGGTCCTGACACTCGAGCCCAGGCTACATACCACCAGCCAGCTTGCAGGAGGACTGGTTCATCAAACATCATTGCATATTTTTCTCTAAGAAGAAAATTTATGTGTCAAAGACAATGCCTTTGTACTTCTCTGTTACATACATTTATTTTTTTAAATCCTTTATAAACAAAACATGAAATACACTGTATTATTATAAGATTCTTGTCAAACAACATTAAAAACCCTCCATTTTAAAAAGTCTGGACAAGAACACAAATAATGGTTACTGGTGCTACAGTGATGGCATTATATTTCTTCCTCCTCATCCTGAGTTCTAAAACTTGCTTAAATATTATAAAGTTTTCATACTAAAATAAGACAATTTTTTTTAACTGTTGTTAAAAAAAACATGCCAGCTTTGTTGGAAAACTTTGAACTTTAAGGTTCATGTATTCAGTTAAAGTCTTTCGAGAGCTCTGGAGTCAGATGGTCTGAGTTCAAGGCCTGACTTTGTAACTCGCTAGCTGGGTGACCTTGGGGAAGTTACTACTACATCGTCTTTGTGACTTAAGTTTTGTCATCTGAAAATAGGAATAAAAACAATATCTAGCTCATAGGATAGGACTGTTCTGGGAATTGAGTTTAGACAAATTGTTTGGAACTGAGCCTGTCACACAGTAACTACACAAAAAGTTTATTAAATTAGCAGGAGAGAAAACACATGTATACAAATAAGGGCATCTGATAAAGATATACCCAAGTTACAAAGTTCTAGGTAATAGCGTGGAAGGAGTGCATATTGGTTGTAGCTGGGACAGAGAGAAGAATAAAGATATTGAGGAAGGGGAAGACTGTCATGAACAGATCGGCAGGGGTCTGAGAGTACAAAACAGGGTCTGGAAATGGCATGGTGTCCAGTTAGGCTAAAGCACTGAGACAGATAGAGAAAACTAGTAGGTGGAAAGTTTAAAAAGACTCTGTGAAAGACTGTGAAAGGCCTTTAACACCAGCCTTAGGAATCTGGGCTTCGTTAGGAGGCAAATGAAGAATATCTAGATGATTCTCTATACATAAAACCATACACTGTATTTCTGACTCACAATCATATGCTCAAAAAAGTGATAACAATGGCATCTTAAGTCTTTGTTAAAAATTAATTAATCAATTAACTTTCCTGACATTTCCCTAATCTTCATTTGTGTGTAACATTAAGAAGGTACTGAAATAGTATCTCCTGATACTGGTTAATGCCTAAAGTGAAGAAACAGTCAAAATTTTCTTTAGGTTTACTATTTTGTTCTCAAAAAGTATTTGTCTGTTAAAAGTAAACTCAATGCCTTACTACCATCTTCAGAAAATATACATTTTCATTAACCAAAAGCTTATGAATGCCACAGAAGGTTTTCTTAATGTAGTTATTTATCATTGGGAAAGACAGTATACTACCATTATCATGAAGTCCAAATCCGTTCTTTTTCTCATCATAATATTCCCTGATTCAAATCACTAACTTGTCATAACAGTCTTGAGATAATTCTTAAGTTTACACAGAGAAGACTGATAAAATCTAAGTCTCTTTATTATTTAATGAACCTTCATAAATAAACATCCTGATTCTGGTTACCTCCTGAGAGGTTTCAGTAAAGCTGGCCACCTCTCCAAGCATGTTATAATCAAGCAAATACTATAGGCTTGGTGTCAGAGCATACAGGTGATTTGAAGTACGACCCGCTATGACTATTTGACACAGTATACATAACGCTACCGGTAGTAAATAATTGTACTGCATCACTAGAACACTAGCATATTTGGTGTTCTCTAAGTGATGCATGAAAATATGTGTGCAAAATATGTGTATATTTCCATCTTCAATGTAGAAACAGTCAATTTATCTTGTGAAATACAAATATGAAGGATACTATTAGTTTTAATGTAGCATTATTAAAAGTAACAGGTATATTACCTAGGATATAATTTAGTTTCTTAAGCATCTGATCACAGATTATTTAAAACCTTCTCTTTAAGTTGCGTTATTCACTTATAATAAATATGTCATGTTAAGTATGAAAGGATTACACTGAATACTGAAGAAATCTTTACCTAGCAGCACAGTCATAAGCCAACACATCAGTCTCTGCAAGAAGGTCTCCATCAGTTTCATGATCTCCTCCATCAGGACCTAACTCAAACAGCTGGGGAGAGGAGAAAAACATATTGTGCCCAGTCACTCAGTCATGCAGACCTGCTGAATAATATGTTTATAATTTCATGTCTCCAGTAGATGCTGGACACTACAGAATGTAAGAGTACCTGCTTTTAAAAAAATGTTATTCAGTGAAATGTACAAATCTATACATCGAAATTAAGAAACACATGTCTTATGGTCTGTACTAACCTCAGTTTTCCTTATTTTATATATTTGCCTACTTAGAGCAAACGCTCCAAAAATGTTCTGTACCAGATATAAACATCTGAAGGTGAGAGAGCTCTAAGTTCTAAGTGAGCTTCCAAATGTAGTAGAATTTTGCTTCAACACATAACTAGCTGTGAGATCCTAGGACCCAGTTTCCTCATCCATTAAAGGGAGATGGACACTAGCAGCGTCTACTTCATTGTAATTGTGAGAATTAAGTGAAACGATGTTTGTGGAACACTTAGAAAAATACCCAGCGGAAAAAAAAAAAGGCTAGAAAAATATTAGCTGAGGAATAATAAAAGGAAAGGATCCTTAAGAAAACAGGTAACAAAAAATAGCTCAAATGGCATGGGAAAAGGAGATAGAAAGAGTGAGGGGGAAAAAAACAGTTATAAAAAAGGGAGAGGACTGCAGAGTACAGGAAAAGAATAAAAGAGAAGATATCAAATAGGAAAAGTTATGAAATTAAGTGAAAATAAATGAGAATTATGAGGAAGGGATCTTTTTTAAAAAAAAATGGACTAATACATATTTTTAAAACCCTTATTTCTCTTGATGATTATAGTAGGTGAACTACAAGAAAGGTGAGTAAAAGACTAAAAAGGAAGAGATGGGGATATTAAAACTTACTGGACAATTACTCTGTTAGAGGTCTCCATTTTTCAAGTATATATGCTAATAGTTTAAAAGATCTGTCTCCACCTCAGATCCTAGTCTGCGCCTGGGATGCCCCAGGGCAGCTCGATCTCACCAGTTGTAAAGTGACTCATGTCTCCTCCCTCCTGCCTCCCCTCCTCTGATTAATGGCACTATCATTCACCTACTCACTCAGATTAAAAAACCTGGGATAATCCTTTTTTCCAAATCTCTCCACCAGCACTGTATCTCTCCTATTGCTGGTACCAAAGCTTGTCAGTGCAACCAGTGTTAGCAGTGTTACTAGCTAGAAGAGTTCAATATGAACTAATTAGTTCTTCTCTCCATTCTCTCCTTGCTCTAACCCATATTCCACAAAGTTAAGGGTTTTTGCTTTTCTTGACTAACCCACAGCAGTCTTTTTAAAATGAGTATCTGATTAGAATACTTCCTTAACCTAAAAGTCTTCAATGGTTTCTCTTCTCCTTCTTTGTAGCATGATATAAAGGTCCTTAAATGATTTGCCCCTAACTTGGCTCCCCTGTTTATGTTCAACAAATAATTTTGAACACATACTGTGTGCCAGGCAGGGTTCTAAGAACCGGGCATACAGGGGTGAACAATGCAAACAAAAAAAAAGGGGCGGGGGGGGCTACTGGAAGTAAGTCTGTGGTAAGGGAGAGGATTTACAGTTTTAAATAGGCTCACCAAGGAGTCACGATCTTAAGGTAAAGAGGAAGTGAGCCTTGCAGGTACCGGAGTGAAGAGCTGCCGTCAGAGGGAGTAAGTAGCAAGTGTGAAGGTCCTGAGGTCTGACTATGCCTGGTATGTCTGAGGAACAAGGGCCGGTCAGTATGGCTAGGTTAGAGTGAAGCAACTAGTACAACATAAGGTCAGAGTCAGAGTGGTGATGCAAGTCAGTTCTGATGTTGTTTTTCAGGCCCTTGTAAGCCCTCTGGTTTTTATTCTAATACTATTAGAATCACTCTGCTATGTTGAGAACAGACTGAAGGGAGCAAGGACAGAAGCAGATACAAATTGGGAGGCTACTGTAATGCTCCAAGCAGCTGTGGTTTGGACCAACTTGGTACCAGGGGCAGTTTTTAGAAGTGGTTAGATCCTGGATTTATTTTCAAAGTGCAGCCAACAATATTTGCTGTGAGAGTGGATGTGGGGTGTGAAAGAAAGAGGGAAGAAGGCAAGGATGACTCCAAGATTTTTGGCCTAAGCAACTGGAAGAATGAAGTTAACTCTATTCTAAGTCAGTTAACTGGGATGGGGAAGGACAAGAGAACAGCAGGTTTAGAGAGATGGTCAGAAGCCTAGTTTTGAGTATGTTACATCCCAAATACCTGTTAGCTATCCACATGGAGATGCAGAGTAGGCAGCTGTATATATATCTTTGGAGGTCTATTAAGTGTGAGAACGATAAGAGAAAAAATACTTAAAGCCGTAAGGCTGGATCACCGAGGGGGTGAGTAGACTTTAAAAAGATGTCCAAGACTGAGTTCCGGCACTGCAGCGTTTAGAGGTCGGGAAGATGATGAGTGGCCGGCAGGAGACTAAGAAGAGCGGCCAGGGAGATGGGAGGAAAATGAAGTGTGGTGTCCTGGGAGCCACGTGAAGAAACCATATCGAAGAAGAGCTCGACTGGATTAAATTCTGTAGACTGGTTAAGGAAGATAAGGACTGAGACTCCAGTAGTACTTAACTGAGAATTTTTTAAGAAGCCTGCTATTGAAATTAAGGCATAAACTCTAGTCGTCTCTCTCACTTTAAGAGCAAAATCGGATAATGTGACAACAGAAAATTCAAGCTATTAGTAAATTTTCAAAGACTGAGCACATCCTTTGTTTAGTATAACTGTTGCCCTTTCTGAGATGAATAGTGCAGTAAACTTAGGACTTTTGATTGTTTTTTGACTCTCTACCAGATGGAATCCATCCCCTTACTCACTTCATCCCTGGTCCCCACGCCTGTGGTGATGATGTCTGTTTACACAGTATTTGGCAGTAAAAATGCTAAAAACTTTTTAAAGCTACATCCAAATGCCCCTGCATCTTATCATTAAAACGGCTACAAGAAAGTAGGCACATGCAAAGGTGCCTTCTATAAAATAATAAACTAAGTCAAAATACTTATCTTCAAACACAAAAGGCAACAGTGAGAATGAACTGCTTACCTTAATTTTAGCGGTATATTCTCCTCTACCTCCAAACAGACCAAGACCACCAAGTAAAATGTCTGTGTCAGCACTAAAACGTATAGCTTCTACCGAGTGAGCAGAGTAACCCCAGCCCCCTCCATGACCTAAAAGATGCAAACGATAACTTATGCTTTAAAATATCCATGTATTTCATTTATAAGACAATATTTCCTAAACATAAATATACATACTTTCAAACCTGTTTACTACACTATAATCTTCTTTGGAATAAACCTTCATTACTGCTTGAGTCTCCTCCTCTGTACTGGCAACACCCATCTTTAAATCTTGCATAGTTGCCAAGGTATCAAGACAACCTAAAAGCAAACAAACAAAAATTCAACTCCTTGAAATTAAAACTTCCCCGAGTACTTATAGTATGAGATGCTGGAGGGGATAAATTAAAACAATAAATTCTGAATTGTGCTCTACAAATTTATTCCAAGCTTTAACATTTCATGGAAGATACTTTTACAACCAATAAAAATTACCCTCTGCCTGGGTAATTACCATATTTAAACATAAGCTATATGACAATGTTTCACACAAAACTCTCTCTTTGAAAAGTTGGAATCGCTTAATCTTTGAGTCCCTACAAGGTTCTTCCTTTTATCAAACTCTCTGAATCACTTTAGATTGATTCTTAAAGTACTATTTGAGGAAGACACAGTAGCCTGAGATAACCTTAATCAGTGCTAGTTTTGGATGTTTACAATGGCTACCAGATGTTGTAAAAGTGCTAGATCTCAAATTAATTAATTAGAAGTGAAGTTGATGTGCTGTGGAAAACTATTATGTAAGAAGAAACAAGTGGTAACTATAAAATTCATATATTTTATAGAATTTATTTTAAATAATGTATAAAAATTAAATATTATAATTATACATTTGAATATTTAACCTACATCACTAAAGTTTATATATTCAAGTTAAGCAAAAACATTACTTTACAAGACACATATTAGGAAAATTATATTCAGGGCTGCTTTATATTTGGGCATATATGAATCATTCAGGGTGTTGGTGTAAGTCTGATGTACTGTTTTCTGTAGGGTAAACCTCTTAAAGTTAGAGGATTTAACTTATTTTGCACCTAGCGCATTACTGTTTAACAAACATGACAGAATGATATACAAATTTAAATACTCTTAAAAAAAAATCCTCAGCACACATTAATGAAAATTAGCTGATCATCAAATACCAACCCTACCTAGAATGTGCAAAGCTGCATGAGACCGGGTGGTGAGAGCCCTTGATCCCGTTGGTAAGGCAAGTTCAGGACTTAGGATACTACATCGGGACTGCATGTCTGCTGCAGAGGGAAGTCGGGCATCAGCAACCACTGCATTGTAACACCATAGTTCTCTAGTGTTTGGTCGAAACCTTTCAAGAAAGAGAATAATTACAGTATAATAAAACCTGTGAAGTATAATTGACAATAAAAAGAGAATAATACGGCCAGCTTTAAACAGGACAAAACATAGCTCATGACTTTCCATATCTGAGCTAAAGATATAAATAAAGTGATTATGTCACTATAAATGAAATAATTTGAACAAAACAGTAATATAGATCACATTTCATGAATAACAGAGCAACAGTATACTTAAAAGTATAATGTGTACTTACAAATGTAAAGCTTTTGTACAGCAAAAACTCCATAAAAAAGTGTATAGACAAAAGATAAGTCAAAAGAAAATACATGAAACAAACATATGAGACAAAACTGCAATATCCACAACCTAGAAGAGCTCCCGCAAGCCAGTAAGAGATAATCAATCCCATATCGAAAGTGGGCAAAGCACATGGAATGCTGTTCTTAGGAAGGAAGCACAAACAGAATGTATGCAGATGCTGAATCTTACTAATAAACAGTAAAGCAGTCACAAAAACCGTGAGGGACCCACAATGCCCTCCTGCCACTATCTCATTCCTTTTATCTCTTTCATAACAAAATTCTCAAAAAGCAGTTTCCACTTCTTTACCTCTTTTATCCTATAAATTCTTTTCGGAAGAGTTGTTTTTATCAACTATCGAGTACACACAAAAGAAAAGTAACAAAATATTTTCAAAATAAAGTATGAAGAATAATGACACAATATATACTAGTAAAAAGAACACTACCATTATCTATTAAGTACTCTGTGTCTCCCTCCCAACTCAATTCCTTTCCTTTTCCTTTCAAAGGTAACGATTATCTTGAATTTCAAAAGTTTATTATTTTCTGGCTTTTCTTTATGATTTTTCAAATGTTTGTATCAAAATAGTATATTATTTAAGTCTGGTCTTCTCAATCAATTGCACTTGATGATCCAAATTTACTAAATATAAAAGCACTTATATCCAGCAATCCCACTTTGGGTACATATCCAAAAGAACTGAAAGCAGGATCTTGAAGAGATATTTGCACACCCATGTTCATAGCAGCATTATCCACAATAGCCAAGAGGTGGAAGCAACCCAAACATCCTTCGATGGATGAAGGGATAAAGGAAATGTGGTAGAAACATACAATGAAATACCATTCAGCTTAAAAAAAAAAAGAATGAACCTTGAAGACATTATGCTAAGTGAAACAAGCTAGTCACAAAATGACAAACTATGTATGATTTCACTTATATATATATATATCTAAAGTAGGCAAATGCAAAGGAACAGAAAGTAGAATGGTGGTTGCCAGGAGTGAGAGGGAGGGAGAAATGAGCTGTTCTTTGCATAAGTTTAAGTTTTACAAAATGAAAATGTTCTGGAGAGATGCTGTTCAACAATGTGACCATATTTAATGCTACGGAATTGTACACTTAAAAATGGTTAAGATGTTAAATTTTATGTTATTTCTACAACAATTTAAAAAATTTAAATTATTTTTAAAAAACACTTAAAAATAATACTTCACACAGAATAAATTCTATGAAAATAGCTGCTATAATTAGTAGCATTAATATTATTGGTTTATTGCTTTTTAATTTAATCTATCAATCTAAGTGATACTTGTAGTCTTATTTATATAAAAAACAAAATACATGCATTTTAAAAGGTATCAAACAGGGCTTCCCTGGTGGCACAGTGGTTGAGAGTCCGCCTGCCAATGCAGGGGACACGGGTTCGTGCCCCGGTCCGGGAAGATCCCACATGCCGCGGAGCGGCTAGGCCCGTGAGCCATGGCTGCTGAGCCTGCGCGTCCGGAGCCTGTGCTCCGCAACGGGGGAGAGGCCACAACAGTGAGAGGCCCGCATACCGCAAAAAAAAAAAAAAAAAAAAAAAGGTATCAAACAATATAAACCAAACCTAATACTTGTGACCCATAGCGAAGGTTAGTGGGATTTGGTACGGGGGAAGAAAAAGATTTGGAGAAGGACCACATCATTTTTCCTGTTTGTATTTTTGCTTTGCTTTTTAAAAAATAACACAGATTCATGTGTTAGTTTTGTAAATTTTGACATGGGAAATAAAATTGCTATTAACATTTACCTGCTCTTTTCAAATGTTAAAAGTTTCTAATTGTTCAGGAGAAGTTATTGTTAAGAATACAAAAGGAGGCAGACTCAGGCCGGAAGGAAAGTCACAGTAAGCTAATACTGAATCTGCAATGTCTGTGATAGCTGTAAAATGCACATACCCTACTGAAAAACACAAAGGACACAAAGCAGCCAGAAGTCAGGATAAAGGAACAAACTCTCCACCTTCCAGCTGTTTTACTCAAACACAGGAGGAGACTGTCCTTCATCTTTTAATCTCTGTTTTAGAATAAAGGGTAAATGATCAAGGACCTGGCAAGCATTTGAGATCATCTGTCCCTACTGCTACCACATGTGAAAAAGGCAAGGTTCAAGTAATCAGATACCGCACTTTGGAGTTCTGTTAAGACCCCAGGGAAATGATTCTAATGTTAGAATCTACTTCTACTGTTCTCTCTAATTTAGAGAATGCATTTCTAATTTAGTAAATGTATCCAGAAACTAATTCCATACTGCCAGTTTTTACTTTATTTTGTTAATGCAAATTTACTTCATTTAAAAATAAAACATGTAAGGATCATAGAAAATCAAATATCAACTTAAACCTAGGTCCAAACCAGAGCTTGCTCTTTGGTAACTAAGTCTCTTGTACATTGACTTCCAATCAGTAAATAGTTGAGGATAATTCTATTTTTACATCATTTGTTTCTCTATCCCCTCCGTTCCACTGTGACCACTCTAATTCTGGTTCTCAGTATCTCCTATCTTCATAAGAATCACTCTAAGACTACTCACCTCTAGTCTCTTGTCATCTAATCTACCCTGTATATTGCTGCTACGGAGATCTAAAAGCACTACCCAACTCAATTCTGGCCTCCAAGTCTTCCCACAAAATGCCCAAGTGAGATAGCAAGCTTGTGAGCAACCTGGGAAACACTATAATTCCTTCACTAGGAATCAGGCCTCAGGACTGATAGAAAACATGGCCTTTTAAGACTTGGATGGCTGGTAGAAATGAAAGCAGGAATGGGCAGAATAAAGAAGACAGAGGAAGTCTTCCCCCTCCTCACTCATGCCACTTCAACCTTTCAACTTACCTGGATTCCTACTAAGGCTGGCCAAATAAACAACGCAAGGGGGAAAAAATGGTTAAGTCCTGTGATGAGCCACTCTGGTAAGGGCAGTATACACTCCCTATTAGCATTCAAAGCTACAAATCTGAGGATAAATCTTTCCTTTACTCATTATGTATATAAAGCACCATAATAAATTTTAAACAAGTTACAATATAATTTCTTGAATCGCCTGTGTACCTGTATCCATCTCTACATTTTTATAATTTCCAGAGTTTGATAACCCTGTATATTTCTCTACCAATATGGGGATTTTGTTACATACATTCCTAAAGGGCAAGCTCATTGATCATATTTATTCTGTATTGTCTTTGGCATAATTTCTTCTACATAGCTGGTAATGATTAGATATTTACGGGACCAGGAAATAGAGTGAATTCTATACAATACAGACAAGAATGCTGACAGACTAAAAATAATTAACGAGAGAACTCTTGAGAGTAAAATTTCTTATTATAATGAGAGTAGCAAAGCCTTCTACAGCACCTACTATGCGCCTCTACCCTAAGTTCTCATAACAGCCTATAAGGTACCATTATTATACCTATTTTATAAATGACAAAAGTAAGGCACACAGAGTCAAAGTAACTTGTCCACAGAAAGCAACGTGTGCAGCTGGGATAAACCTAGGCAGTCTGGCTCAGAATTCATGCTTTGAACCACTACACTAAAGGTAGCAAGAGTGAAGGTCCCCAAGAGTCACTGTGATAGAAGTGTAGTTAACAGTTAAATAGGAGAGTTCTCATCTATGAAAAGTCTGCCTATACATGACTTTTATATTCCACAAAAGCACAATTTGATCCAAACTTATTTATTACTCTATTTTATAAACAGAGAAGCTTACCTCCAAATGACATCATACACAGGATCAAGACACACACCAAATCCTTGCAGATCCTCTTGTTCAGAGTCATTAAACGTTTTACAACTCCCATCCACTTTATTTATCAGAAGACACTTAAATGGAGGAGGTTCTGATATAGAAGCAGGTACCAAGCCTTAGGAAAAAGTATTTATATATTTTAAAGACGCATTACCTTTTTATATTCCCCCAACTTACAAGATAAGCATTTCCTATAAGATAAGTATTATTACTATCTCCATTTTACAGAAGAAGACACTGAGACTGAGGGATTTAAGTAACTAAAAACCTTTAAGTAGCAGAATTTGGACTAAAACCTCAGGCTGTCTAAGTCCACAACACATGCCCTTAATTTCTACACAATACTACTCTATTATATAATTATTCATGATATCATGGACACAAGTATAAATTGACACCTTGGTCTTGATGAAACGTCAAAGTTTGACTTATGTAACCTTCCACAAAACTAATTTCCATCATTTACTTGACAAGAACCAACACAGAAAAATTCCTCTTTCCAATACACTGTATAGGATTTATACCACTACAATTTAGCTCGTATTTCCACCACTCTCTAGCTTATAAGTACTTTGGTTTCTACTTTCCTAATTATTTCATTCTTCCAGCACATAGATACATATAAACATAGACACTTAGAAGCTTCTTTTAAACTACTTCAAACAGAAGAAAACAAAAAGCTACAGGACTACATCTCATAAAAGGGAAAGATGACCATTTACTATCAAGGCTATTTTGGAGGGGCATTTGCTTGTTTGGGGTATTACCTATGATGTGTTTACTGGCAAAAATTTCTGATGTAGCGAGCACATGAGAATTAATAAGTGCTTCATCAATTCGTAAGAAAGTCTGGTCCCCACTTGCACCTATCCAGGTAGCTTTTCTTCCATATTTTGATCCAATGTTAGGCATGGGAGCTGGTTTTGCATTCCAATATGGCACATCCAAAATTGGTCTACCCAGTTGTCCTTTCTAAAAGATTAAATAAATCGTATTAACAATAATACTGGATAAACAATTTATAATATTTTATAAAGTTAAGGAAACAGTAGACAAAAATAGCTCTGTGAGACATTATTCTTCATCAGTTGTTAGCCATATTTTTTAATAAATGAAATTCATATGAAATTTGGACCAAACATTTACAAAGGAGTATAATAATTTCTGTTATTCTTAGGAATTCTCCCCCTAATAAACCACATAATACATGATTAAAAAAATAATAATACAGCTGAAATATTTCTCCATGTAAGAAATCTCCCTGAAATACTGTGATTGTCTTTACCAACATTTAAATGAAAAGTATAATAAATACACAATATGTTAAAAAATTGGTAATACAAATTGTTCATTTAAAAAATCACTTTGCTACTTTAAGTTGACGGTACCGTAAAATGTCACTCTCGAACTCACAGAGTCTAAAAATATTTGGGTAAAAGGCCAAAATAATGAATACTGCCACTGTGAATACAATTAGGAAATTACATATTTTTCACATGATCATGTGTTAGTAAGTTATTTCATTTATTTTTCAAGATAGACAGCAGAATCATTATGATGTCTTAAATAAGTAACTGTGAACTCACTTAAAAAGTATGGCTGTCTCTAGGTACCTGTTTGGTAAGAGTAATAGGAAGTTTCTCACTACTAAGCGAGTAGCTGTAAAAGAATGTTAATGTTGGATTGGGAAATATTCACCCACCCGTGGCTCAGGAGCTCTCTCTCTCTCTCTCCTAGCATTCCCCTTCCACAACCCCCTGGAAGGCAGACAATGCTGCACCACGACAGCCAGGGTTCACTACAAGTAACGGGAACGGGAAATCACAGCAAAACACCCAGAGCATAAGGGAGCCAGGAACACTGCAAACAAACACAGCCACAAACTGACTGTAAAAGCAATGGAACATCAATCCCTGGGTTGAACCAATGGAGGGAAAAGTGGCAAGCACAGGATCAGAGAAGTAGCCAAGAAATTTCAATGTTTATCTCAGCTTCTTTCAAGATCCTTATGTTTTGACAAAACAACAACAACAGCATAAAAATGTGTACGTCACATTGAGGGGTATTATTATGCTTTTGGAGGAAAAGAAACTAATTATATTTTTCATTGACTACTGAAATAAATATCTATTCCCCTATCAACCAACTAATGTGAAGAAAAGCAGTCTAAAAATATGACAGCTGCCTGGACAGGCCCCATGGGATTCAGAACGTGGTTATAAATAAGCCACATTTAAATACACAGAGGTTCACAGCTACGGCTTCTGGGACTAGAGGACAATGATGATTGTCTGATTCTAAACATTACCATTCACATTCCCTCCAAAACAACAAAATCCACACAGAGCGGGCTTCTCTGGTAGCGCAGTGGTTAAGAATCTGCCTGCCAATGCAGGGGATATGGGTTCGAGCCCTGGTCCGGGAAGATCCCACATGCCGCGGAGCAACTAAGCCCATGCGCCACAACTACTGAGCCTGCGCTCTAGAGCCCGCAAGCCACAACTACTGAGCCCTCGTGCCACAACTACTGAAGCCCACGTGCCTAGAGCCCGTGCTCCACGACGAGAAGCCACCGCAGTGAGAAGCCCGTGCACCGCAACGAAGAGCAGCCCCCGCTCGCCGCAGCTAGAGAAAACCCCTGCGCAGCAATGAAGACCCAACTCAGCCAAAATTAAATAAATAAATAAATAAATAATCCACACAGAGCAAAGAAAACCACACATGACTCAAGCCTTCAGCAGTATCAGGAAAAAATGGACCTCAGGACTTTTAAGGTGCCTGAAACCAGACGGTGGAGGTAAGGTGCCGGGCACAGAAGGGGAGGCTCAAGAAGGGAACAGAGGGAAGAACTGGCGAAATCATCCCCCAAGGGAAAACCTGAACCTCTGCGTGAAAATGCCAGATAACAGGCAAGGGCTTGAAGGTTCACAGTGCCAGCCACAGGAAAAAGGCTTCAAAGCACGCAGGATGATTGCTCACCCATCAGGCTGACACAGATTAAAAGGTATGAGGGACAAACACATGCTGCTGGCAAGGCTGTGGAGAAACAGGCACTCTCGGACACTGCTGGTGAGAATGCAAAATAGAGGGGAATCGTTACTACCTCACGAAACTACACAGGCATTAGCCTTCAACCCAGCAACCTTACTTCGAAAAATTTACCTCAAAGGCACACCTCTAACAATATTCATTGCTATTGTTGCAAAATATTAGAAAATACTTCTTATTCCAAGCACAAGAAATTGATTTAATAAACTACAAGATATATACACAATTGTACTATGCAGATGTAAAATACGAATTGGGAAGATCGCTATGAACTGATGAGGAATGATTTCTAGGAGATACAGTAAAGTGTAAAGACAAAGTACCGAAGAGCATATATAAAATGCTACATTTTGAAAAACAAAGATGGGGAAATAATTATATATATGTATATATATATACATACCATATTTATACCTATATCAATGCAGATATAGATAGACGGTGTGTGTGGTTATTTACGTATTAATCTTTAAAAAAATAAACACAGTAAGGAGAAACTGGAAAACAATGAACTTCATAACCTACAAGCACGGCGTGAAGGGGTGGGAAGTAGGGATGCCAGAGATGGGGGAGGGAACGACACTTGGGTGAGTATACCATTTTTGTGTAACTTAACTTTTGGAAACATGTTAAGGTTCTACACATTCAAAAAATAAAACTCCATCTAAGGATGTGGGAGGAGGGACCCTTAAACTTAAAAGCAAACTGAAACAGCGCACTGGACCACAACCACTCTCCTTGGAAGTCTGAGAGCTCCAAGTCAGCAGGACATGGTAGGGGTCAGCAGTTAAACCAATGTCTTCCTACAAAGGGCCAGGAAGACTGTTACAAGAGGGAAAAGAAGAACCCCACTCAGTGACAGTCCTTTAATTCATCCCCTTTCTGCCCTACCTTTGGCATTCCTCTTGAGCCTCATTCATTGTTCAAGGCCAAAGTTATCTCCATGCTGAAAGGTCATCCCTCTTTCTCCCCCACCCGAGATCAGATCTTACTCACTTTACGGAGATGAACCCCTGTCCCAGGGCAGGGTGAGACAAAGTGTAACCAGTAAAAGAGCCCGTTTTCAGGAACAAGGGAAGGAAGGTGATCCTTGGCTGTTGTCACCCTTTACAAAGAATCTGCTAGTTCTACCTATTTTTATCCATATTAAATAAAATTTAAAGACAAAGAAAACTAAAACAAATGAATCCAACTCTATTCCAAAGGAATAACATAATCCCACTGAAAGGGGGTGGGAAGAAAGAATCCAAGTAACTTATGAACACAGTATCTGAATCTATACTTTCGGTCTTGGGGTAGGACACAGGCGAGAGGGGGCGAGAGCGGGGGAGAGGGGGGCAGAAGCAAGAGTGATAAACAAATCCTGAACTCTTTTTAGGGCGTTTGTTTTTATAGTAGTGTGGGCAAAGCAAATATAAAACTATTTTAGACATAGTTTAGGACTGAGCGAATGAGAAATAAATGTATTGATATTGTTGGGATCCAGGATTCTTAATGTGGAAGAAGGGACATAAACATGGAATGAGACAAGGTAAGAAAGAACCCTATGGGAATGGGCTGGAATTAAGAGGTATCAGTGCGGACTTACTATTTCTAAAATATACGTATGTATGTATATATGCACACAGATGTGTACTGGGGATGCAATGAATACACCCAGTGCTCAGCTGGTGTCTAGTACTATTCCCCACTAAAAACAACCTAGGTTTTTTATAGAAATAGCTGATTCTAGGACTCATACAGATAAGCCTGGAACAACTTGTTA
Source organism: Phocoena sinus (assembly GCF_008692025.1). Taxonomy (NCBI): domain Eukaryota; kingdom Metazoa; phylum Chordata; class Mammalia; order Artiodactyla; family Phocoenidae; genus Phocoena; species Phocoena sinus. The sequence goes on from NC_045780.1 coordinate 51,097,135, forward strand.
TGCCAGGAAGTAAGGAAGTACTCAAAAAAACAAAGAGGCATGTCACCAGAACACAGAAGTCAGCGTGAAGGGACTCCCACTGGTGAAATCTGAGACAATATAAGCACCCAAATAATTAAGTACAGTAATGACGAAAAAAGAGAAATGTGTCTACACCAATAATAAGTAGACAGGTAAACAAACAAATATTAAACGGGCTCTTGCTTAGAGTAAAACGCAAAGGGCTGACAGGTAAATGTGAGGAGGTGCTGGGGTTGGAAAAATCATCATTTCTGCAGCCATTATAGTAAAGACTAGCTCAGGCAAGAACAATCAACAGATGCGAAATCTAGAAATTCTGATGAGAAGCAGGTATCTTAAAACTTAACAGTGTCAACCCAAAGACTGCTTATTAGTTTCAAGTGAAAAACTTCTAACTCTGCGGCAGTGAAATCAAACAAAATTTTACAGGTGATCAAAATTTACATCACCAGTGAAGGGCAGGTGGGCATTTTGTGCCTCCAAATGTGATTCCCTGAGAAGGACATGATGTCACTTACATGGTATTTTAGTCTGGAATGCACAACCTGAATCTAAACATGAGGAAATATTAGAGAAACAAAAATAAGGAAACTTTTGTTAAAAAAAAGAAGTACCATATTCTTCAAAAATGTCAATGTCATAATAAACAAAGAAAAGGAGCGAAAATGTTACAGATTAAAGGAGACTAAAGAGACATGAGAAATAAATACAAGGCCTGATCCTAGACTGGAGGGGAAAAATGCCAAAAAAGAATTACCGGATCAACTGACAAAACACAAACTATTTAAGGAGTAAAGGATCATAATGTGTGCAAGTTATTCTTAAAGGACAAGAAAAAAAAAGTTTTATACACACATGCATACAGAGTACGTGAGAGAATGAGAGCATGAATGTACAAATGATAAAGCAAACGGATCAAAATGTTACCAATAGGTGAATCTGATTCAAGAATATATGGGCGCTCTATGTACTATTTTTATTTTTGGGAACCTTTCTGTAAGCTTAAAATCCTTTCCAAGTAAGAGATTTTTTTTAAGTTCACATTTACATTTAAAAAAAATCAAGAGTTGCAAATTACATCCCAGAGACTTAGTTTAGAGGGTTCTGAATAGTTACCCACATCACAGATGGTACAGGTTTATTAGCACAGTCTTATTAAGCTTTTCCTTGAGCTCTACTATGCCCAAACTATACAAAATTCTCGAGCATCTTCACTCTTTTCAAGCTTTGGCAAAAAAGAGAAAGAGCAAAACAGACAGGCAAACAGACAGAGAGAGACACAGAGAGGGAGAGGAAAAAGTAAACTATAACTCTAAACAAATCTACCAAGAGAACCAGGCCTTTAAAAAGTTCTAAAATAAAAATAATTCTACATGTTAAGAAAAATGATTCTTTACAAACTGTTGGGAAATAAGTTTTCAGTGACAGAATTAGCTCTACTGAATGCTTAACAGATTCTGACCTGGAATAAACATGTCCAGTATTCTAACACAGTTAAATTTAATAAATTCTAATGCTACACTACAAAAGAAAATCATTTCAAAGCAAAGTCTGTTAGGTTTTGTGTATGTTGGATGTGGAGACAGGAAATATGCATATGCAATAATTATAATACAAGAATTTCACTGAGACCAGAAAAAATAGCTAACGTAGACAAATTGCAAGGCAACGGTACAATGCAATATTATTAATGCTTAAAAAATTTCTTACAGAAAAACTTCCAAATGTGAAGACCTGTCCATCCATTAAAAGTACTGCCGTGTGGTTGCTGCCTGCAGTAACTTGTGTGCTAGGGCCTGGCAATGCTTGAACAAGAGTGGGACATCCCCTAGGTTAAAAAAAAAAAAAAAAAAATTAAGTCAATTTCTTACAAGACCCAACTGAAATAAAAAACAATAAACAATGCAATAAAAAATAGAAGAGATAAAAGGCACTAATAAGAATATTCAGCAAACACTTACTTAGGTACTATATGCCTGTCTCTATCCTATGCGTTAGGTACACAAAGATGAAAAAGACATAATCACTGACTTTAAGGAGATTATTAAAAAGATTTCTTGAGTTTACTACCCTAACTATGGACACATAATTTTTATTTTTTCTGAAAGACTGGTGCTACCTTTGTTTTAAAAGAAAAAAAAATGTTACCTTATATAGTGAATGGCAAGTTAGAGAGCTCCATAAATATTTGTCAGATGAAATAAAAATCATGTGCTGATTTAGCAGGAATTCAATCCAAGAACCATATGAAACAATTAAATTTATGTCTTATTTTCTTTTTTCCACTGAACTGTCAATTATTTTTATGTCTTCTTTTCTACCGTGTTTTCACTGAACGGTAATTTTAGATTTTAACATATACAGTAGTTAATGAATTAGAATACAGTATCATGAGAGGCACCGCAGCAGTGGCTACAAGCTCAGGCTCTAGATGTAGACTGCCTGCATGTGAATCCTGGCTCCACCACGTAGTAGCAATGTACCATGACTTTGAACAAGTTACTCATCCTTTTTGTATTTCAGTTTTCTCTTCTATTACATGGAGATAATATTAAACAGTATTTACCCCATAGGGTTCCTATGAACAATAAAGAAGCTCACATATGTCAAGGGCTTGGATCAGTGTCTGGTACACAGTTAACAATTAATAAATGGTAACTATTATGATAAATAGTATCCCCGTATTCATCGTACCTATCCTTGTAACCATCCCTATATCACTTTATTTACCACTTTCAGTAATCATCATCTATAATGAGAATAATCACACTACAGAAAGAGCCCACACATAATAGGAGAGCTCTGTTTTTGAGACAATGTAGTTATAATACTTTAAATTTTTTTAAATTACATATATTTTTAAATGATTATTCAGGCTGCAATGAAAAATGAACTGGGAAGAGGCAAGACTAGCAGCTGGAAAACTAGTTAAGAAGATGTCACAATAATCTGGGTGAGTTATGGTGGAGGCCTGAAATAGGAACAGTGTGGACGGAAAGAAATGAATGGATTTGACAGCTCTGTAAGGAACAGAACTGACTAGACTCCGGCAATGACTGACATAGGGCAATGAAGGTTTTTTGCTTAAGTAACAAGGTAGATGGTGGTAACATTCACTTAAGCTATGAGAATGAATGACAGCTAGGAAGACGAAGAGAGAAAAGATAGTTTTCATTGTAAGTCTCTCTAACATTTAGGTACGGACAGAGGAAAAAGAAGAGCTCATAAAATCTAGGACATAACAAAGAATGAACTCTGGAAAAATGTGGTATGTAGACAGTCATTTCAAGAATAGGGAAATAATGTACATGCTGAATGCTCTAGAGACAGATACAAATGACCACCTGATTTTGCAAGAAGGAAGTCTCTTTGGTGGAGTAGGCACAACACTATGTAGCAAAGGAAGAGTTAACAGTGGGGTCAGAAACTAATGCAAAACCCCTTCAAAAACCTCAGCACAAAAGGGAAAAAGGAGAACCAACAGCTAGAGGGAAAATGGAACTGAAGGGGAAGCTCTGTCCTTTTTAAGAATTTGCAGAAGTTTAAAAGAGTGAGTAAAGATAAGGACATATGGTTCAGAGGGGAGACAAGAAACAGAACTGGATCCCTATGAAAAAGGCAGAGGTTTCACAGCATAGACAAGAACAGGCCCCTCTTTCAGTGTAACATGAAAAAGGAGGAAAGAAGTAGTAATGGACGCAGGCAGGTTGGCAGAGTTGCTGGACTGAAGAATTTCCCGCCTAATGTTTTTATTTTTGCTGTGATGTGAACAGAGGTCAAGTGCTGAGAGGAAGAGGAAATGGGTGAGAAGAGAATTTAAAGATTACGGAAAGGGAACGGTGGTGAATGGAAAAAATAAAAACCTAGACCAGAAGTTTTTAACCCAGATCCAAATGACTTCTAGGAAGTCTGAAAGTAAACTTCAGGAGATCTGTGAATCTTCTAAATCTGGAAGCCAACTTTTAAGTGTATATTCTTATGTCTGTTTTTCTGAAGAGACAGCCTATGTCTTTCATCACATTCTCAAAAGGTCTTAAATCAAACAGTTCAAAACTACAAACCAGGAGGATCACTGCCTATTGTAGAAGGATTGGTCCAATCTACAAATCATAACAATCTGTATAAGTATGGTGATTTATCTTCTTCCGGAAGCCTAAGTTAGACATAGAAAATATAGGTAGACCGATTCACGCTTGAAGTTTTGCCATGCCTTAGCATCAAGACCCAAGAGGGTGAGAAAACTGAGGATAATGGTAAGAGTACAGGTGAAGAGAATGAATGACAGTCTCTAACGTGGGTCGGAAAAAAACTGAAACAGGTGATAGACACTAAGAAAGTAGAGGGCTGTAGAGAATGAAGTACTGATAAAGACCAAGTAAAGTAATGCTAAGTAACAGAAGAAGAAATGGTCATCAGATCATGGGTTGTTTAAACTTAAAAATTCAGAGTTGGAGCTATGCTAGATCCATAATGGGTCCTGGGAATGACCACCATGAATGTGGAAGTAAAGTTCACTAGATCTAACTCACGGTGTCAAGGTAACTGTATTGTATGGGACCATTCATGAGTGTGTGACAAGACTCAGACTGGGAAAACACTGTGAGCCAGATACTAAATTTTCAGTGAATGAAAGGCAGTGACTAAAACACAGGTAGGTAGTAACCCAAGGGGAGGAGAGCAGAATGGCCCTGCCTCAAAAGAGTAGTTTCTACTTGAGGATACAATAATATGGCTAGGAACAGCAGTGAAAGTTAAGTGGTTCTCAAATCTGAGGTACTGGGAGTTTTGGCAATAAACAATTACCAGGTCAAAGGGCTGTATGGCAAACTAATGTCCTCACAGAAATGTCCAGTTCGATTCAAACAAAGGATTCAAACAAAGGATTAAACTGCAGACAAGTAAACAGTACCTAAAACTGTTTACTTGTCTGCAGTTTACAAAGCATTTTCAAATAAAATGTACCACTGGTTATCAAGATAACTCTATGGGTAGATCTGAAGCCCTTTAAAAAGAATTTTCCCAGAGTTAGTGGCAATTCTTCTAATAAACTCTTTTCATGATACCAGAGCCCATTTATTAAATTATTTGGTAAACACAGGAAGAACAGAAAACAAAAATTATATGTGTATGTGTATGCATGCCAGGCATTTTACAGACACTATATTAATTCTTTAACAATGCTATGGGACATTTAAACTAAGGCTTAGTAAATTATAGTCACATAGCTGGTAAGAGATGAATCAAAGATATGAACCTTGTCTAAATGGTTCCAGACACCATGACCGTGTAGCATATTAATGCAGAAGGAGGATATAGCAAGAAAAAGATGAAACTCAGAAACATTATAAGAATTATCCAAATTCTACTGAAAAAAGGAGAATAAAAGCGTCTAAACGCTATAGTCCCTTTCCCAACATCCAGGTTTAAGTTTACTGAAAAGAGTTAAAAGAATTTGGAATTCAGAGATTTAGGAGCATACTGAAGAAAATAAACAAAAAAGAGGGTTGGTAGACTCATGTCATGAGTGAATGTATTACAGCCCTCAGAAGCTTTTTGACATTCACTTTTAAAAGCAGCAACAGTAACAGCCAACATTTACTGAGCATTCACTACAGGCTAGGCCCTGTGCTAAGTAAACAACACCTATCATCTCACTGAACAACAACCTTCTGAGAGAAAGATACTTATTCCCATTCAAAAGGAAGAAATTGAGACACAGGAAAGTTAAGTAATGTGGTCAAGGTCGCATGGGCACCAAGTGATATAATGAGACTCAGTCATCCTGGCAAGACACCGCATTAAATAAAGAGAGTACCAATAACATGTTTCTACCTTTAGCACGGGCACATTACGATATTTATCTTACATTAATCACACAGTATTAATGTGTGCTACACAATAAATTTCAGTTAAAAGTGCTTGATTACTAGAAACTTAAAAAAAAATACCTTCCAACTTTATTTCAACTAAATATCTATAAATGTTTTGCTTCGTGGTAGTTAGTTAATATGTATGCTATTGAGGCTTTGTTCCTCTGGGGACTGTTCCTCCATACACATGATCAATTCCTTTTGGAATTCCTAACAGTTCCTGACTCCTGCCTTCCAAGTCCCAGACAGATCCAGACAAACAGGGTAACCGGAGTGTTCACGGCACAGACGGTTCTGGCTGGTTTCCATTTAATCCACTAGGCACAGTGTGTAGGCGTTATTTCACTGCATTACCCAGCCTGGAGCTCCCCACCCCCATGGAATCAGCCTTCCAGTTACAACTCAATCAATGGAACCAGGAGTGAAAATTCACATGCTGGAAAAGAACAACTTTGGGCGGTTCAAAGAAATCCCACCAGAGTTTAATCTCCTTAAAAAACCCTAATTATTTAATTTTCAACATTGGAAGCTATCCCACTTCATGAAGATATATTCTAAACTATTAAAAATACTTAGCATATTGCCATGATACTGTCACCTGAGTGAGTCACTGCAAGTCAAGGTATGATGCCCCCTGGCTGACCATCAGGACCAGGAGGCAATGCTTTTAGGTAATAGCAGCCTCTTCACTTAAAAGCTGCCTTGAGATCCTTCCCGTTCTTCAGCCGTTACACCTCAACGTGGGGTGGCAGGACTTGTGCTTACGCTGTTCGTTCTTCACACTGTGCAGGCACCTTAGGGCTGTGATTTGATGATAGATATGATTTCCACTATTTCCCTCCCACTCAGTCAAGACCAGGAAGCACATACATTTGCTAAATCTTTTCTGTGGAGTGATATACAAGTACAGAGTCTGATTTGTGAGAAAGTGGCCCCCTTGCGGCACACGTGACTGATGCTCCATCATGTCTAACTGTAATGCACCTTTCCCAGGTTATGTCATGACCCACAAAATAATCTCCAGCTAAATAACAACAGCAATAATGGTGATGATGATGATAATAATAAATTCTCTTCTGTGTCACGAGTCTTCCATGAGAAACAGAACAAAGTTTCCAAATTCTTCTCCATGCATATTACAAGCCCTGTCTCAGTCTCTGCATATGAGTGATGTTGTTCAATTGCGACGCAAAGTCCCTGCTGCCTTCTAATACCTGTGACAGTAATCACTCAACCCTGCAAAGTACCTGCTGCCTTCTAATACCTGTGACAGTAATCACTCAACCCTGCAAAGTACCTGCTGCCTTCTAATACCTGTGACAGTAATCGCTCAACCCTGCAAAGTACTTGCTGCCTTCTAATACCTGTGACAGTAATTGCTCAACCCTGCAAAGCCACTGATATTCTGAAATTTCCAATGTCCGATATACAAATGCCATACCTGGTGACATCTGATACAGTAATCTGTCAAAGACCTTTTGCTCTCTTTCCAAGCACAATAGTTGTCCTTAGGATTGTGATAGTTTTATAAACGTGTTAACAAGTGTCAAACGTATGTTGCACTTGTGTTTTTAGTGAGAAGTTCAACTCAATGGTGTCTCAAATCATCTCTTTTCATCAATAACAACGGTCATCGAAGTAAATAAGGACATTCCTTTAACCTTCATTTTCTGTGCGCTGCAAATGGACCTGACCCTGCCTTTTAGGGATGGATGGCGTTTCTTAATCCCGGATGCACAGCAGACTGTGGAGAGCTTTTAGGAAAGAACTGATGCTGGCATCCTATCCAACCCTTGCTGCCTCCATCTCCCATCCCCAATGCCCATCTCCCAACACACCTCGTAAAAAGTCTAGATTTAGGGTCCAGGCATGGCATTTTTCAAGTTCCCCAAGTAATTCTACTGTGCAGGCAGGATTAAGAATCACTGGTCTTTACCATGTAAATGGCATCATCCCTGCCACAGTAATGAAGTGATTTCAGAATAAAGTGAAAATTATGGATTTTATTTAATGACTGGAGTGATTCACTATATGTGAATGAGAAACCATATAGTTCCAATTGCTTCTGGCAGGTATCTTGTGACTATAGGAAGAATCAGGCAAGAATAGAGAGACAAAAAGAAAGGAGGTTCTGAAGTAAACTGAATTGGTGAGTCAAGTCTAGCCTGAAGCTGCCCTATATATCCCCAGACTTATAAATAAACCTGGTTTCAGTGGTGGGGCAGCCACACACGTAGACCACTCAGATCTTGAAGACCACCTGCTGCAGGGAACATAAATGACTAACAGCCTCAGATGCTGTTCCTTTGGGTCCACGAGGCCATTCTTCCCCTGGGAAGCTACCAGCCTGGGACTGAGCACTGTGAAGGTATGCGTGCTGGCCCATCCTGCCCAATTTGGGACTCTGCCAAAGGCAACCTTGGCTTGAGGACACCCCACTGGCCTGGCTAAAACTCAATCAGAACTGCACTGTAACCTAACTCTTCCTACCCCATTCTTCCTCCTTCTTTCCTTTCACAGGGGTCAGATCTACATCGGGCCTATTCCTACTCTTTTCCCTTTTATCTTTCACAGCAGTTTTCTACCAATAGACCCTTTGCACATCTAATCGTATCTTAGCATCTTCTTCTTGGAAGACCTGAGCTAACAAAGATGGGTTTTTCTATACTTTTGACCAAAAGCACTCTCACTGTATTAAGCAGAAATGGAATCAGCTGCTGTAATGAAAGCCAAGTAACAGGGAATTAAACCAGACAGAAGTTTATTTCTCTTTCAGGTAAGCACCCAATTATAAGGAGCTGATGTGGCACTTCCATGGTGTCGGGGACCCAGACTATTTCTATCTTGTGGCTCTGCCATTCTCAATACATAGTTTCCAACTTATGATCGCTATGATGACTTTTCCAGCTCCTGCCACCAGGCATGGACTCCAGGCAGCAAGCTGGGAGGGAAGAGGGAGAAATGGAAGGGTATCCCCCTTCCCTTTCACAGCATGATCCCAAAGCTGCACATATCACTTTAGTTTACTCGGCCATATCTTGCTGCAATGGAGGCGGGAAAATGAAGTCTCTGGCTTCATGGTCATGTCACCAACTAAAACTCTATTACCAAATGAAGAATGGATATTAAAAGAATGGATATTAAAAGAATGGATATTAAAAATGTCTAGTAGTCTCTACCACAATTAGTTCTTCACTATTCTGGATAAGTCAAAACAGTTTCTCTGAGTGACCATTAGATTTTGTTTGAAAATTATGGAAAAGCTTCAATGACTTCATGTTAATATTAGACCAAAATTTAAAAACGATAACATCAAGGAATATGAATAAATCTATTGCTGATCTGTTAAAATGCCATTTGGGGATAGTCACTGTCTTATCCATTGCCATGAACAGCCTTTAAAAAGATATTAATTCTTAAGAATGCAGTAAGATCTCATGATAATCATAATCACTCTTACATTTTAAATGTATAAAATGTAAATCAATTTTTCTCCCGAAACTACAAAATCATCTATCCCCACAAAAGCACTCAACCACAAAATCAAGAATAACCAATAATTTATGGGCCACAGTTTGCAAAACAGTGGTATAAATGCTTTTTCAAGTGTAGAAATATATACTTAGAAAGAAAAAAGGAAAGAAAGGAAAGAAGAAAGAGGAAAAAAAAACACACTCAGCATCTTCACACAAAAAGTTAAAGTACCTGGAATTGACATCTCCATGTCCGAGCTGCCCATGCTGCCCGTACCCAAATGTGTAGACATCGCCATTCTCCATTAAAACCACTGAAACCAAAATCCAGAGCTTTATTTTTTCATTGTATGCATTTCATATTTCTATCACAACTATACTGAAGGCAGTGCAATTTTCACTGTTTAAAATTAGTAGAGCCATTAAAAGTAGGCAAGTGAAGCATCGACAAATTTATATTTAATGAGAAATAAATATAATTTCAGTTCTGTAAAATATTTTTGTAGGTTATAAAAATGTATAATGTTTTCATAATGTACACTTTAAAATTCTTACAAATGCCATTTAATAACATTAATATTTAATAAAACATTGGTTTGGGTCAACTGTAAAGTCTTTTTATAATGAGTAACTACATACAAAATGTTCACTCATATCTAGGATAATTATATAGGTAGATGGGTTTGAGCTCTGCACAGATATGTACAACATCAATATGTCTGTCAGAACTTTAGTATTTGTCAATGTCTTATCAAATAAGGAAATATATTGAGTATCAAACAAAAGAATGTAACATTTTTTATGTTTAGGTTGAAGAGTACAACCTAAGCTATATAATCCAAATGTTAATTATTTACTAGGAACTGAAATTTCTACTTTTTAAAAAAATACAGAAATTTGTTGATGCACATCTCTCACTGAACAGTAACAAAGTTTGTGACCAGATTATAAAAATCACAGAATTGTAGAGTTCAAAGGGACTTCAGGGATTATTTTACCTTCAGGAATTTCATGAACTGAATTATAAAATAAGTCCATCAGAAGACAGATTAGAAGTCAGATCTCTACATGTACCACAATGTTCATTGCAGCACTATTTACAATAGCCAGGACATGGAAGCAACCTAAGTGTCCATCGACAGATAAATGGATAAAGAAGATGAGGCACATATATACAATGGAATATTACTCAGCCATAAAAAGAAACAAAATTGAACTATTTGTAGTGAGGTGGATGGACCTAGAGTCTGTCATACAGAGTGAAGTACGTCAGAAAGGGAAAAACAAATACTGTATGCTAACACATATATATGGAATCTAAAAAAAAAAAAAGAATGGTTCTGATGAACCTAGGGGCAGGACAGGAATAAAGCTGCAGATGTAGAGAATGGACTTGAGGACACGGGGAGGGGGACGGGTAAGCTGGGACGAAGTGAGAGAGTAGCACTGACATATATACACTACCAAATGTAAAATAGCTAGTGGGAAGCAGCCACATAGTACAGGGAGATCAGCTCGCTGCTTTGTGATCACCTAGAGAGGTGGTATAGGGAGGGTGAGAGGGAGACACAAGAGGGAGGGGATATGGGGATATATGTATACATATAGCTGATTCACTTTGCTATCCAGCAGAAACTAACATAACATTGTAAAGCTATTATACTCCAATAAAGATGTTAAAAAAAAAAGAGAAGTCAGATCTCTAGACAATCATTTTATAGCTTAAAAGAGATTCTGTAATAAATATACTTTCATAGATTTGAGAGATACTGTCACACTATAGCTTTTAAACACAGTTAACAGACTACATGTGTCAAAACTAAACAAATAGGTTATTTAGCACAATTGTAAAAATGCAGTTATACCCTAAAGTTCCAGCCGCTACCTGAATGGTGAAATCCACAGCTGACTTGTACTGCCCGGAGCTCACAGTCAAATCGCACAGAGCCTGGAGGATATGTTGTGATTTTACTTGCATCCTTTTCTCCTCGTTCTCCACTTCCATCTGTAAGTGTTATAATTTGTAATTAAGCCATTATTCATCTTCAAAATAAAATTTAAAATCAGTTTACTATGGAAAAACAAGAGAAAATGTTAAAAGGAACAAGCAAGAAGAATCTGTAGCTGTTAGAAGTGATAGATCAAGAATCTACCTGCAAAGAAGCAATTTTGAAAAGATATACTATATACTTCTGTTTGCAAATATCACTAAATCAGTAAAAACACAGATAAGGTCTGGTTACAGATAAAGCCTATTAATCTAATCAGTTATGTAACGTAAATGGGTCATTAAGTTATAGAAATAACAAAATTCTAAATGTAATAGTTTATATGGGAAAATTTAGTTTACATAAAAATAACTGCATGCAAAGTCATTTAACAATTGTTTTAAACTTAGTGATATTGTTAGTGCTAGCCATTTAAAAAAAATTTCTAGCTGACTCGCAAATGACTTAGATTTCCCAAACACATCTAGAAAGGCTACTCTGTCCGCCAGTATTGCTAAAACTCAATTGAACTTTAAAAAATTTCTAAAGACCAAATAGCTTTACTCAATGTATTGCAGTTCAATGGTTTCCTGTCGTTCATTTTGTCTGTCCCACCTTGACCCTCAGCCAGTCTGCTCTGTGGTCTTCTTCTGGTCCCCAAACACAACTCTGAACCAAACCCTCTGCTTTTATTCCTTCTTTCCTCCTCCCTTCTTTTCATAATTTCCTACCATAAGCTTGCTTTAAGGCCCTCCCTCCAACCCTGGTTTCTACATTTGACTTTGAATATTCTGCCATTTTAACCATAAAATTTTAAAAACACATTCCACAATTTAACAACTTTACTTTGGAATGTGTAAATAAGAAAGGCAACTTACTTTTCCTAGTCTAATACTATACATCAACTAAAATACGACCTCTATGTCATCAAGATTCAAATTCCTTACACATGAAATAAATGTAAATCTGGATGGAATTTCAGGTCAGCTAGTCTAAGCTAACTGCTTTGTGATATAGTAAATCTAAACAAGTGTGTATAATATGCAGATACACATGTGGATCTACAGACACACATTTTTTTAAAATTCTGTATTTTCATTACCCGTTTTAGAATACTAAGCAGAATAACATCAAATCATTTCATGTTCACATTATCCTTTCCTTTTCTATCTAATATTTCTAACCTTTAGTACTATCCAGGTAAGACAAAATTGGCCTAAATTATGAGTTCCATTTCTATAACTAAATGACTCTAGCATTTCAAAAAGTTTTAAACTCTTTACAACATTAGGACAGTAAAACCTCACTAATTCGGAATAACACAGAATGGGATGGCCTATATTACTTACTGAAAAGGTCTTAATTATAGAATGTTTAAGTAAAAGTTCAGTTTTATTACCTTCAAGCAGTACAGATTATGGATTAAACTAAATGCTATTGATACAATAAATAAAATGTGGTTACCTATATTATAATTCAAAATAGGCCTATATTACATAAAAAATGTACCATAAACATAAAAGTCCTTTAACATACAAGAATTAATTGCTGGACCCAGAGGCTGAAGGCACGTTGAAGGAATCCTTCATTTCTTGAGCCCTTGGTTTGAAAAGCTAGTGATTTTAGACAGGTTTCCCCTTATAAGTATGACCCTGAAAATTCAGAGGAAGAAGTTATTTTGAATTTTTTACTCAAAAAAGATCACAAATACTGTATCTGAAGTACCATAAATTTTGAATTAGTGAGAGGTTTTACTATAAAAGGAAAAAGAATATGATTCTTCTCTTGCTAAATTATCTAATGTGGGTTTGCCAAATTAAATCTGCAAGAATGGATGGGCTAAAAAAAAAAAATCACAACATTTAGTTTTACTCCATCCAAAATGCAATATACTCTTAGTTCAAAGACTCCTCATCTTGGAAAGGCAGTGAAATGGTTAAGTATAAACAAGGGCCTACCCATAAAGGAATAAGTATCTTCCAAAGACTATTTAAATAAGATGACAGATATATAAAAATTTTACAGCTTTATCTCAATTGGTAAAAATATCTAATTATTAAAACCAAATCTGATTTAATACAGAAAACAAATCGTGTTCATTTGATTGTGCCAGACCTAACTAAATTCAATGCTACACCTTAATTTCAGTTTATATAAATGTATTGATGCCTAGTTAAAGCTTTTACCTTTGAATCTGGCATTCTGCCCTCTCCCTCGAATCAGAGATTAAATATAGATACAAAGCCCACAATAGAGACAAAGCATCAGGGAAGGAGGAAAAAAAAGCCTAGTAATTTACTGATTAAAATCATAGTGATTAAAAGAGTACTAGCTATTATTTAGAGGTAAAAAATAATACTAGAAACATTTTGTTCAAGTGCATCTAAACAAACCTTTATCTATATAATTTTTCATTTATTATAGATGGTGAAAATATTGTTATTATAAGAAAAAAACAGGGATAAGGTTCTTGATCACTAGTAGCAGCAGTGACAGAATTTTTTAAATATACATCTGTATCTGGAATTTTATGTCAGTTCAAAAAATTAAGTACAATTCTAGTAATCTAGAAATTTACAAAAGTTTATCAAAGAAAAAAGATACCTAATAAATAGTCAAGAATCTAGTGTAAATTCAAGAACTAGCAAGTGAAATTCAGCAAGATAAATTCTCCTCAAGCTCATTAGTAAAATGTCAATGAGCAGCAATAAAATTAATCTCACATTTTTAGGAAAGTTAGGCTTAAATATTCTTATAATTGGCCATTTAGGTATATCTGCATTTTTCCCTAATATGAGTATGATATTGAAACTGTGATAGCTATAAAGTTTTGACAGATACGTAACTAAAGTATTATATGTATATATACAATTATTTATGCATATTTGTGTACACACACAGAGAAAAGAGGATTCAGTAACTAAAGGACTCTAACTTTTAATTTTTATTTAAATCTATACTTTTTGGGTAATCTTATAAGCATGCATATCACTGAACGTATCACAGAACACAGTGAGTACTTTGAACGAAATCATGAAAATAAAACAGCAAAGCAGTAGTAATTACAATTTGCTAAACACCTCTGTGCTAAACACTGAAAATTTAAATAGCACAGTGGATAGTGCTTTTGGGCACTGGAGCCTAAGAGACTTGGATTGGAATCCTGGCTCTACTATTTGCTAGTTTTATGATAACTGGACACTGGATCTTTTTGAGTTTTAGTTTTTTCCCATCTATAAGATAGGAATAATGGTATATTACCTCACAAGATACTTATGAGAACTAAGTGCAATAATGTATGAAAAGTGTTCAGTCAATATTCACTATTGTTGCTCTCCTTAATCAATACAATAATCTGATGATAAGGCTATTGTTATTCCATTTTGCAGTTGGGAAAACCAAGGCTTTAGAGGGGTTAAGTAGCCAGCCCAAAGTAATAAATGGTAGAGCAGTTTTAGAAATTGATCAAAAATAAGGCTCACACATTTTACCACCACCAAATGGCTGACATCTTAAATTTTTTGTAAAAATAAATTAATTACACATTTAACAAATCTCAAATTTTGTACCTTTAAGATAATTCTAAAAGAGGATTCAAGGAATTCAATTCAAAGAATTCAAGCTAGTATTCATGGAGAATTTTTATTTGCAAAGTATATACATACACACACACACACACACACACACACACACACATCTTAATTTAATCTTCATATCAACATATTCAGTTAGGAATTATCATTCCTATTTTTAAAAGAAGGAAACTGAAACCAAAGAGATTAAGAAATTTATGAACGGCCACACAGTTCTAATAAATGAAAAATAGGATTAAAACTGAGGCCTAATTCCAAAGGCTGTATTTCCATTACACCACAGTTTCTTTACAGAAAGCAGGTGCAAAATACACACAGATGTTTTTGACTGCGCTTTCAGATTTTCACATCAGTCACTTTAAGACTATCTCCAGAATAATTCAAATGTTCCTAACTAAGAGTAGTACATTAGAATCTTTTTTTTCTATGTAAGGCACTGAATAGTTGAAACAAATGTTAATTCAGATAACTGTTTAAAATACAGTCTACATTAAATTCTTTAAATACTATATGTTATATGGATTATATGTTATACATAATTGATTCCGTCTTATACACTATTTTGCCTCTGGTCAAAATTTGCCTGTATAGGATAGATTCCGTGACCTTCTCTGAATTCTTTCCAATCAGCCAGAAGCTTTCCAACTTTCCATTTTAGAACTCACTCCTGTTAACAATAAATCCACAGTTCTTACCCTCCACACACCCCTACAAAAAAGTCATAGTCTAGAAAATTTAAATCATTACTATCCTACAATGTGTACAACCAACATAATTAAATGTAAGATAGAACACAGCAATTAATACAGTGAATTTGTCAGTGCAAGATAAACACGGTAATACAAAAGAGAAAAAAAATGTACGTAGGAAAAATAATTTATTAAAAGACTATGACTATATGCAGCAGGAGTAAAAGCAGTGACTGGCAAGGGGATTAAATGACAGCAACAGTGAATGCAAAGGGAGTCACGCAAAGTGAATCTGTGGATGTACAGTGAGTGGTAAGTTAATACTCTAGATAAGATGGGACCCCATCTGATAAAGTATTACTTACACTTTAAATTCATTTTGGTGGTAAAGAGATGAAACTATTCCACTCTATAAAACCATACAATCTGATGATTAAAAGAAAAATGGCCTTATACTGTAATACTACAAAGTAAGTCCTTCCAAAGAGGTTACCCTGTGGCAGACAAGATGGAAGTAAGGCTCGCTATTGTTGAGTAATTTCTATAGCTAATCAGTGTGACATCGTAAAAAGTCTGTTTTAAATTTGGAAACTTGGTTTTCTTTAGCATTTCATTTTAAAATTCTGGAAAAAAACAAAGATGACTGTCTATAAGATACTAACATGGAGCTGAAAAAGTTTTAAAACTGTTTATTGAAATGTGAATAGTTAACCTCCGGTAAAGTATTGGAAGAACTCCACTTTCAAATAATTGGCAAGAAAAAGACACTTGATAAAATCTGTTCTAATACTGGCATAGTAGAAAATGTGAGATCAGAGATTCTAGCAATAACCAAAATAATTTACATAGCACACACCAAATATTATTTCTTAGATTTAAATATTAATGGCATTGTTAGAGCACCCAGTAAATAAAGCAATCACAAATTTTACTATGGTTAATCACATTAGACTTAAAATATTCTCAATTTTTATTTCTGCAGAATATAACTTGAGTAGTGCTCTATTTGTGTTTTTACTAAAAACAGGGGTTTTTGTCTGTTTTGTTTTGCATTTTTGCTTTGAGTGACAAACTGATGGATTGAAACAGGCAAAGAAAAATAAAGTTGATTATAATATATGGCATATGAAAGTTTAAAAATAAAATTAGTCTGTAACAGGGCTTCCCTGGTGGCGCAGTGGTTGGGAGTCCGCCTGCCGATGCAGGGGACGCGGGTTCGTGCCCCGGTCCGGGAGGATCCCACGTGCCGCGGAGCGGCTGGGCCCGTGAGCCATGGCCGCTGAGGCTGCGCGTCCGGAGCCTGTGCTCCGCAAGGGCAGGGGCCACAGCAGTGAGAGGCCCGCATGCCGCAAAAAAAAAAAAAAAAAAAAAAAATTAGTCTGTAACAGTTTTGCAGCCCCAAAAAACGATAAAACATTAGTAAGATTAATTTGCATGGAATATGTGATTTTAAAATCTTCTATTTTGCAGCTTTTATTTCAGGCATTTAAGAAAATAGTAAGTCTCAGTTGTACTACTCAAAGAGTGCTTGGTTCCCATGCCAGGATTCAAGGCAGAATTTATACATAAATTTATAAGTTCTCTGCATTAAATTCTTTCCTGATCTTAGTTGACCCATAATCTGTGGTTTAAGGAAAAATAATCTTACTTTAGGAATATATCAAATATCAAATAAATCATGTGTATTGTGAATATAAACTTTTATATTAAAACAGTGGAAGCGCTGTAGCAGTCAACTCATTATTACTTTATACACTGAATTTAGCAATTCTGTTAATTCTAAAGCAAATAAACAGAACTAAAAAAAGAGAAAAGGACTGCAAAATGCCAGATGGCAGTGATCTAAGAGCAGATAATAAAGTATATAAAATAGAGAGCAATAATTATTTTTTCCACCTTCCCTTAACTTTAGGAAATTTGAAAAGAAATGGAAAAGAAAAAGATATACTGTAAAATGTCTTCTTTTTATTAAAGTTAACCAAAAAAATACAATAAAATAAGATTGACACTTATTGACAAACAGTACACTTTCAGCATGTTCTTTCTCCTCAGGCTATATAATAATGATAGAAGCAAAGTAGAAGAATTAGGTTTGTGCATTTTCCCAGAGACAAAATTCAAATAAGTGGAAGAAATTGGGAAAGTATCCCACCTAGTTGATAAGGAAGACCAAATACCTTTGTGCTTGTCCCGTTTATGCTTTAGCTGTGCTGGATGGGATCTGAGTCTGGCTAGAGCCTGTTCTCGATGGTTCATAAAAATAGGACCAGCAAATACAAGGGGGCCTGAGGAGAAACATTTTGTATGTGCATAGAAAAGCTCACAAAATGAAAACACTACAATGAACAAAAATAATTCAAACTAAAAAGCATGGAAATTAAAGTTTTGGACATGATACTTTTCTCCCAAATCCCCCCCGTTAACCTCCCACTCCCAATCACAACCTACTCATCATTCTACACACAAGTTTTATTATCTTAAATATAGTTAATAAAGTAAAAATTCTGATCTTTTATACTTATAAAATTATTAGGTAGTTACTAATAGTCTCAAATAGATAATCAGAGAGTTCAAATAGAATAAATCAAATTATCTTACAAATCTTTTAATATCATATATATTCAAACTTGGTAAACCACACATCCATTAAAAACAAATATCTTTCCTTTTAAAATACCAAACACCAACAAAGTTTTAAATTAATGATTAAATTTTAACAAGGTCTTCAAGATTTAATATCCACATCAATCCTGATACAAAACCAAGATGTTACTGACAACTACATTCTGTCATAGAGGTAAGAAAACAAGGTGGTCAAAAACAAAAAATTCCTATGATCTGAGATATACATATTTATATACATACACATTTATATACACACATATACATATATACATACATACAACATACACACACATATACATGTACATATATAAAATCACTGCTTTATAAAAACAGAATTGTATAAGCTATATTTGATTTGATTTACTAAAAAAGATAAATCTAACTTTATGATTTTAACCACATACACAAAATCAGACACAAGGATAAGCTGAATTTCATACTGATGATGAAGAGGGGACTCTAAACCCAGTAACAGTTTTAGAACATTAACGGTTCTCTCATAAAACAATTTCTTGCTGAAGCTCCTCTATGTACGTATACATATATACATAAATATACACTGACACAGATTACAGTCATTTCTACTTATACAGTATTTAAGAAAAAAATCTGTAGCCAAATTAATTTCAATAAAATTTAAAAACTGTTTTCCCCATTACTGTTTAGCTTGAAAAGAAAACTTTAAATTATGCCTTAAATTTTTAGTTCTTTTCTTATAGAACAGCACCACAGCTTCCTTTAGTTTTAGCAATATCAAAAATGCTTACAAATTTCAAAACACTAAATTTGACAGTTAAGAAGTTACAGTATTTGAAAAGGAAATTGACAGTATATATGCACTGAATATTTTTAATTAAATTTCTGTGATTCTCTATACATCTTCAGCTTAACTAATTTTTCTAACAATGCAACAAAATGAAACTACTGCTCTGTAATAAAATTTGACAAATGTCATATTAAATACCAAAGTACCCTGCATTAAACATTAAAAAATGGGTAGAAAAAAATATTTAAATTATGTCTCTAGATATAGAAAAAAACACAAGCAGCATCAATTCTATGAAAAACCAACAATAACATATTCTATGATTACTACAGGTAGAAATATGCTAATTTAATGTTAATAGAAGAATTAAATATTATTTTCCAGTAACGCAGTATCAATCATTTTCAAACTAAGATTATATAAACTAAGCTTCATCTTTAAAATATAATAAAATGAGATACATTTCAAATATGAACACATGTCATTTCTTCAACATGCCCTATTTTTCAACTGATTTACTAAAGCAGATAACATAAATCACTCTAAAAAGCGTAAGACACTTTCCAACTATACAAAAGAATTGTAAATATTAAAATAACAATAATATTAAGCTGTATTACCATTTTCTAATTTCTGTGGTCTGCCTGAGATATTATGTCTTTCCATAAAAATATTATACCCATAATATTCAGAGTAATTTAGCTTCTCATAAATTCAATCTTTTCAGAGTCATTTCTATACATAAATACAGAAGGCCCACTGGCAATCACACATAGAAAGTACATCACTCGAGCTCAACTTAAGTTACCATTTATAATATCAAGTTACCAGGTTCTAAAATACTCTTGTATCCCATGGACTAAAATAATTTTTCTTACATAGTTAAGTCACTCATTTATTCACCAAACATTTTTGATTATCTTTAATGTAACAGACGCTAGGTATCATAGATGCAATGACAAAGACACAGATCTCATTCAAATTCAGTCTACCAGGGAAGACAGAATAAAAACAAAGAATTGCAATATGTTCTAATAAACACTATAAAGTAAATCTATACACATCATATCCTGAAGGATGAAAAGTGATCAAATCAACTTGAGTGAATCAAAGAGGTTTCAAAGAGGGACTTCCCTGGTGGTGCAGTGGTTAAGAATCTGCCTGCCAGTGCAGGGGACACGGATTCGAGCCCGGGTCCAGGAAGATCCCACATGCCGTGGAGCAACTAAGCCCGTGCACCACAACTACGGAGCCTGTGCTCTGAAGCCTGCGAGCCACAACTGCTGAGCCCGCAGGCCAGAACTACTGAAGCCTGTGCGCCTAGAGCCTGTCCTCTGCAACGAGAAGCCACCGCAATGCACCACAATGAAGAGTAGCCCCCGCTCACCACAACTAGCGAAAGCCTGCGCACAGCAAAGAAGACCCAACGCAGCCAAAAAAAAAAAAAAGAGACAGATTTCAAAAAATGAGAAAAAGTTTGCCAAGAGAAAGAAGAGAAGAGAGGGCATTCCAGGTAAAAGGAATAGGATTTATAAAAGCATGAAGACATAAACAACATTACTGTATGGTCATTAAAAACACACACGAGTGCTCACGGCGGCGATGGCAACAGCGGCAGGAGGATTGGTTGTCACCCGTTGGCTGTGCGGCGCTGCGCTCGGCGGCGGCCATTGCAGCTTATTTTCAGTTGCTTTCTGAAGACGCAAAGCTCATGGTGCAGATAGTTATTTCCAGTGCTGGGGCTGGAGGCCTGGCAGAATGGGTGCTGATGGAGCTACAGGGGGAGATCAAGGCTCGCTACAGCACTGGGTTAGCTGGAAACCTCCTGGGAGACCTGCACCACTGAGGGAATCCCTGTGCTGATCGAGGGGCATCATATCCTGTATGGGAAAATCATCCACCTGGAGAAACCCTTTGCCGTCCTTGTTAAACACACTCCCGGTGGGGGAGCAAGACTGTGATGATCTTGGCTGTGAGAATGGCACCCCGTACCTGGTGACAGCACTCATCAAAAACAAGATCCTTTTCAAAACTCGCCCCAAACCCATTATCACTAACGTCCCCAAGAAAGTATGAAAGAACCCCAGATTTTCCTAGAGAGCAGCCAACTCCTTGGACTCATGCTCCGCTGCCACCTCGAGGACAGATGGACAGTTCCCTGGGACCACAAGGGGGTCCTGTTTTAAACACAGGCCACCCACTGGGTACGAACTCAGATCCCTTCCTTATGGCAACAGGTTCTCTTGGTGGAAATTTGGCCCCATTTCCAAGGAACCCACCTCCTTTTCCAACTTCATCAGGTTCACTGGCTTCAAATCCAGCACCTTTCCCTGCTGGTGCTCGTGACCCAAGCATGGCTTCTTCTCCAAGAGGGATGAATCCCACTGGCACAGGTGCAGTTTCCTTCCCAAGGCCGGGTGGTCTCTTGGGCCCAAGCCCAGGGTCAGTTCTAAATCCTAGAGCAGGGGCTCTTCCAGGCCCAGGGCCTGTCTAACCCAAGGTTAGGGAGTCTCCCAGGGCCAGGTCCTATGTCCAACCCAAGGCCAGATGGTGTTCTGGGAACAGGTCCTGACTCCAGAAGTGGTGGCCCCATGGGCCCTGGATCTGGACCCAACCTGAGAACAGGTGTCCTGTTGGCGTCTGGGAATGGTCCTCCCAATCCTAGACATGTTGGCCTGGGCCCCGGACCAAGTCCCAATCTGAGATCAGGCTTTGTAGGTACAAACCCTGCCCCAAGGTACGTTTCCAGGCCTTGGCCTTGGGCCCAACCCAAGATCAAGTGGCCTGGGTCCAGGCCTTGGGCCTAATCCAAGGGCAGGTGGCCTGGGCCCAAGCCCTAATTTGGACACCAGAGCGTGTGGCCTCTTGGGCACAGGATCTGGTCTTAAGAATGGTTGGACCTCAAAGCCCAGATCTTGCCCCCATTCTAAGAGCAGCTGGTCTTTTAGGAGCAAATTCAGCTTCTTTCTCATATGCTTCTGGAAACGTGGGCACAAGCCCATCTTCCATGGCCAGCACACCTGGCCCCACAGGCCCAAACTCGGGTCCTGGCTCTTGGGGAACTGGCCTTCCAGGGCCAATTCCATCCCCCATGTCGAGGGCTCCTGGCCCCACTGGCCCTATTTCAGCTCATTTTTCAAGGCCCGCTGGCCCCATGGGAGTAAATGCTAATCCTTTTCCAAGGGGGACAGGTTCAGGGGGATTGAACCCAGCTGCTTTCTCTGTCTTCTAACACATTGGCTTCAAACCCAGTTAACTTCCAGAGGTCTGCTGGCCTCCAGGGCTCAAGTCCGGCAATTTTCCCAAGAGCCTCTGGGCCACTAGGCTCCAACCCAGCTACTTTCCCAGGGGCCAGTGGTTTACAGGGTCCAAGCCCAGCTACCTTCCCAGGGGCCAGTAGTTTACAGGGTCCAAGCCCAGCTACCTTCCCAAGGTCTACTGGCCCATCAGGCCCTGGTCAGGTTAATTCCCCCAGGTCAGCTCCCTAGGCTCTTCACCAGCAGGCCCTGTGGGTATCAACCCAGCTCCTTTCGCAAAGTCAACTGGGACCCTGGGTCTAAACCCAGCTTCCTTTCCAAGGATGAATGGCCCTGCAAGCAAGACTTTGGTCCCATTTCCTAGAGTGGGGAGCCTCCCTGGAACAAACCCAGCTGCTTTCCCCAGACCAGGGGCTCCAATGGCTGCAATGTACCCAAATGGAATGTTACCCCCTTAGGCACCATTTCCTCTCCAGGACCACCTTGGTTTCCAGACACTGTGGTTCTGAGCAGGGGTTGTGTTTTGGGTGAAAGGGTAGATATGGAGCTACAGTCTGAAGTATACAGCTGGGGTTCAAGTTCAAATGAGCCTTTTTCCCCCCCCCGTGTCTTTCTTGACTGAAGGTAAAATGTTATCTGTGGGACATGGACTTTGGCAGGTGGGAATGATCCCCAGCCTTCCAGAAGCCTGCTGTGCTTCTGTCCCACAGCTTTCTGCCCCTTGTTTCTTACTAGTTCCTTGTGGACTTTTCCTCAGGGATACATTGGCCTGCAGGTCTCAATTCATATGCGGTCCCCTGCTCACCATTGGAGAATCAGCTCACTGCTCTCTAGAAATGTTGCGTTGGTGAGTGGACCACACTTCAGCAGCACTGACCTGGCCACCCTCTACTGCCATACCTTCCCCTGGGGGCTGGAACACAGAACAGGGAAGTACAACCACTTCAGAGAGCCACCAAATACAATTTCTGCTTGCCTGACTGGGCCTGCAGCCCCCTTCTCCTGGGACTTACTTAGAGGAAGCCAGGATCAAGGCTCCACTGCTCATCCCACTCCCTCTCCACTGGTACTCCCAATCAAAGAACCTCAAAATTAAACTGATGTGGATGGGGTTATGTGAATTGGGGTGGGTGTGGGGGGAATGAAGGGGAGAAATCAGTGTGCTTCGTTCAGCCCGATGTGAAAGGACGGTTGGTGTTTTCCTGCAGTGTATCTTTTCTTACTGTTTCTTTAATAAATGGGATGAGAGGGAAAAAAAAAAAAACCACACACACATAGCTGAAATGGATGGAGTATAAGGTTATGAGGCAGAAAGTAGTGGGAAATGAGTTTGGAGATGAATATACAAAAGAGATAATTAATGTCTTTTGATACCATTACACTTCATTGTAGAGGCGATGAGAAGTCCATGAAATGTTTTCAGTTAGTCAACAAGCACATATTAACTACTGACCAATTTCAGGCACCATGCAAGGTTCTAGGAACACATGGATAAACAAGACCCCATCTCTGATTCAAGAAGCTCACAGTCTAATGGTTGAGGGAAAGTTTACATAAAACTCAAGAAGAAATTATGACGGTGTGCTATGACAAAACTTAGCACACTGGAGGGGCAGCTGGCAAAACTTGAGGATGGGAAAGTATGGAGTTACTTTCAGAAAGTTACTGGTGATACATTTCAAGAACCTAAAAATTATTATTATCCTTTGGCCCAGTAATTATACAAACAGAAATCTGTCCTAAGGAAAACTGAAATATTTTTTAAAAGATTTCAGCTCAAAGGTGTTATTATAACCTTATTAATTGTAATGAAAAATTAAAACAATCCAAAAAGAAGAACAGTTAATAAAAAACTATGGTATATTTTCTCACTGGAATAATATTCAGCCATTAAAACAAGATTTATAAAGAAAAAGTACTTCTGTGTTATTTAAATTAGCAAGCACATAACATCGCTCACCGTTTTGCAAAAATTGAAAATAATACCTAATAAAGGTGGTGCTACAGGAAAACACCACTCTCATACGTTAGTCTTAGGAAGATAAATTCCTATAACATGTTTTAAAAATTTGAAATATCTGTTAAAATTTAAAACATACACACTCTCTGGCCCAAATATGCTATTTCTGGGAAGCTCTATTATATAAACAAAAATTCCACTACATATGGCTACAAGTTTAAGAATATATTATTATAGCAAAATCTACAAAACCCTCAAAATAACCTTAATGACCATGAACAAAATAATGGCTGAAAAAACTGTGGTACAGACATATTATGAAATGTTATGTAGCTATTAAATAGAATGTGATAGATCCATATTCACTAGTATGTGTTCATGTTGTACTGTAAAATGGGAAAAAGGTGTTGCAAACAACTGTATATTTAATACAATATCCCTTCTGTAAATAAACATATACCTACACGCTCACATATGTATAGATATCTGCACATGATTATATTTTAATGGAGTAAGATACAGAAATATACCTGTTAGACTAAACCTCATTTGCTTGGTAAAAGAGAATGGGAGGGCAAGGAAAAAACTGCTAGAAAGTTTTTTAAAACGTACATAACATTAAGCAAATATATGAAATATAAGGTTCAGTCAGTGATGGACTTCCTGGTGGAGGAGTGGTTAAGTATCCGACTGCCAATGCAGGGGACATGGGTTTGAGCCCTGGTCCAAGAAGATCCCACATGCCGCGGAGCAACTAAGCCCGTGCACCACAATTACTGAGCCTGTGCTCTAGAGCCCGCGAGCCACAACTACTGAAGCCGCGCACCTAGAGGCCGTGCTCCAAACAAGAGAAGCGAAGTCACCACAATGAGAAGCCTACACACTGCAACAAAGAATAGCTCCCACTCGCCACAACTAGCGAAAGCCTGCATGCGGCAATGAAGACCCAACACAGCCAATAAATAAATAAATAAATAAACTTATATATTAAAAAAAAGATTCAGTCAGTGATATAACTGGAAATGTATAAAACTCAATTAGAAGATACCGATGAAATAAATAAAAGTAATAATTTAATTAAAGGATAGGCTTGTGGAAAACCTTTAACCTAAATTCCTGTATTAGTTCAATATGGTATTGCAATAAGGCACAAAAAACTTACAATATAATTATTAAGGGGAAAAAACAGTACACCAATATATATCACAGTATGAAATGATGTAAATGTCTAAACAAAAAAGTATGCATAGAAAACCTTTAAGAAAGTATACCAAAATTCTATAGTGGTTATCTTTGGATGAGAATTACATTGGTATTTTTTCTTACTTATGTTTTCCATGTGCTTCATATAATATTTTAATTTAAAAGGAGACTTTAAGGTAGTATTGGAAGATCAGCTACTACTGGATTTGACATGTCAAATCAAGAAAACTTAATCGTTTCCGAGGCTTAAAAATCAATAGCAATAACTTCTCAATCACTTTGAAACTGGAGAGACTATAATAAACTTGTTTTTACATTCTAATTTGTGACTATGGGAAACTGATTTGTTTCTATCAAAATAGAATCATTTTATTCTACAGAAGATGTAGGGGGTTTTATTAATAATAATCAAAATTTTGTGATGAGCATCCCAATGTTGCGAGAAAAGCAATCAAGTAGAGGCCAGAGCTGGAAAAGAATCAAATCCAAAGAGAAGAGAAGTTTACTAAACAGCCCACCACCACCACTAGCATCCTCATCATCACCATCGCCATCATCACCATTTACACAGGGCTTAGTATAGGTCAGGCATTTGCATGCAAGTCACTTAATCCTCATCCCCACTTAACATAGGTACAGTTGTAATCTTCATTTTAAAGGTAGGGAAACTGAGGTTCAGAGTGGTTATGCTCCAAGTAAAACTTAAGAAGCCAGGATATGAACCAAAGTCTAACTTCAGAACCCATATATTCAACCACCATGCTATATAGCTATGCTAACTATATAACTTATTATCCAAATGAGACTCTCTACCGAGAGCAAAAGGGGGCACTGTAAGAAATACGTCCGAACAGTAGGCATAAAATGGGACTGTCCCAGGCAAACCAGGACGTACCTCACCCCATCGACAGCTCACAATCATGGAATTTTGATTTGACATTTAGGGGAAAAAGAAAGAAGGAAAAATAGGCAACATTATTTGAGCTTAGTTTTCCTTAAAACAGAGCGCTGAGAAGGAATATAAAGATAAGAACACTGATACAATCACAGAAGGAATATAAAGATAAGAACACTGATACAATCACCCAGGAGTTCTGATGACTTAAAGAGTTCTACTTAAAAATCCCACTGAACAAGCACTCCACTTGTAAAGTTAATACAAGTCTCAGAGAACTTATATATCAATCAACTGTCTAATCTAAAAAACAAACTAAAAATGATCACAAACACCACTGAAATAAAATCTGTAAATGAATACTATTGGTACCTAAGAATATATATGTAAGAAAAGTATTATCTGGAAGACTAATAACATAAAAAATTAAAGTTCCGACTTTATCAAAAAGTAGTAACCACACTACTTTCGGGGTTTCAACAGCAACAGAAGAATTTGTGTCATAACAGCAGCTGAACTATAATCAATAGGCCTGAGGTTGATGAGCAAGGCTTTTGATACACGAGCTAGGTCCTAAAATTTTGATCAACTTTAAAACAAATAACACAAACTTGGTAAATAGGATGGTAGATAAATCAAGTAAAATAATTTAACTTAACCTAATACTGAAAGGCTGAAATTTCAACACAGGTAAATTTCAACAATAAGCATAATTACCAACAGACTGCTAACTGTTAGTTATCTAAAAAAACACCAAGCAGAAGCCAAGGGGGGTGGGGGTGTGTGTGTGTGTGGAGAAAAGACAAGTATGTATGTGTGGCAGTTGGAACACTAAAATTTGACATTCCTGTTCCTCATGAGGACAAAACGAAGACTAACAATCCTCGCTAGCATGGTGCCAAACAAGAGCCCTAGAACACTGTGCGTGTGACTCAAATCTGTATCGAGGACCCTCAGGCAGATATGCTGAGCACGAGGCCCAGGTCACTCTGATGTAGAAGGCCCATGTAACAAACTTAGAACATCACTGCCCTAGAGCAGCAGTTCTCACACTTCAGCACCCTCAGAGTCGCTGGGAAAGCTTGTTAAAGCACAGATACAATAATCTAATTTCCATAAATATTTAAATAATGGAGTTTTTTTAAACTCTTAAAGGGTTAGAGTTTATGTTTTAAAGGTCTATGATACATTTTAAAATAAAAGCCAAAAGAATATTCTGTTATCACAAAGTTTTGTTGAATAACCAGTGCATCATCAATGTTCTTTTACTTCTGATATACAGAAATATATACTATACCTAGAGAAGAATAGCTTTTTATAGAGGGGGAGAAAAAAATAAGATATATAGCATTAGGCAAGTAATTAAATGTCATCACAAGGATTTGCTATACTTTGGTTGAAACATAGGAAATTGCTGTTTTTTGTAGGTCATTTCATATGATTCAACCTAATATTTCAAAAAAAAAAAACAGGTAGTAAAAGTATCACTAGTAATTAACCTTAAGCAAATCATACTATTAATACAAAAGGAATTATCACTTAATTACCATGTGTCATAAAGACCCAGAACTTAAATTTTACCCTATTCTCTACATAACATTTAATATGCAATTTTCTCATACATTTATACAATATAAATAAGAGTAGATACATTAATCTCATTAAATTATCATTTAAAGGCAATGATTTTATGTAAACAAAGCCAAACTAACAGCAAACATTCACTGTATCAATTCCTCAACATTGCTTATTAGACACTATAAAGAACAATCTTCAAGCTCTAAGCAGATGTCTTATGACCTAAGTTTAATAAAAACAGAATTACCATGTGTGCTATATATTTTATATTCAATACTTATTCCATTTTATATTAAAAAAAGGAATGCCTAAAAAAGTCTGTAATGATGGTTAAATGAGTAATAGGTTTTATCTCCTGTATCAAATACCATGCCATTTTAATAAGTATTAAAATATACAATATCACTAAATATTTTGAATCAAATTTTGCCTAGCAGAGGAATAAAATTACAGACCTTTGTAACAATCTGTCTTAATCTACAAAGAAAAGATTCTATTGGGCAAGAATAACTTTAGTAATACTTATATTTATCTCTGCTTGTTGGATATATACTAAAATACTATAATCACTGTTAAATGTAGTTTTTAGGCTAAGAAATGGTCATAAACAATGAGGAAAAGATAGATAATAAATCTATCTTTGCAATTAAAACCTGCAGACCCTCCAACTTACCCTTCTTGTACATAACCAGAATAAGCTTTTTCCAGAAAGATACATAAAAGCATAATTATGCACTAAATTGGAAGGAAGAGCAGTGAGACTATGCCCAAATGACAATAATTGTAAATGAGTAAGAAATCAGAACTTAAAATACTAAACTAATTTGGTGTTCAGAGTTAAGTAGATGAGTCAAAATATGGGTGAAGGACAGTTCTTCAAATTTGTATTTTTTTAAAGATTGCTATTGCTAATAGTTTTTGATGCTTGGCATATGGCACAATTCTTAATATGGTTGACCTATGCCATAAACACACTACCGAATTAAATGTATGTTATTAGCACAATTGTAATACCCTGAATATTTTCATAATACTTTCATGAGTTACTAGAATGTTACTAATTTTAATTTCTTACCAAATCAGCCTATTCTGTAAACTTTTAACTGGTCTCAGTATAGGGTAAGAAAATGTATTTTCATATACATTTTCTCTGCAGCTACATCTTACCTCTTCCTTCATCTAATCTGTGTCTCCTGATTACACGCTGCCGTTTTTCTTCTTGTCGTAACTGAAGGTGTTCTTCAATGTTAACCCCGGGTACTGGGACAGCTAGATGATTGACAGTCAGTCAGTCAATTAGTTTTATAATAGATATGACAGAACTATATGAAATTCAAGAAAGTAAAAGCTAGCAAAAACACTGTCTAAAACACAAATGATTTTTACCACAAGGATCTTAGCAAAAAATAGAAAAAGCATCTCATCCCTTAATCAATGACACAGCCAGTTACCAAACACGGAGTACTGCATAATCAACTATTACCTTAATTTTTAACACATATCTAAAAGGAATTATTTAGACTATCAGAAATACTACCTAACAGAAGGTCTAAAGGTATCATCTCCTTCACTGCATCAAGAATCCCTCTTTGTCTTGCCTCTTGACCATCCAATTCTCTTGCACAAGCCTTGCAACATCCACATACAGCACAGCCAGATTCTCCAGAACCACAACCACAGATCCTAAAAATAAACAAATAAATTATTAACTGAAATCCTTCTCTTTCCTTAAAACTCCGTAACATCTTTTCCGCACTTTTAAGATTAACTTAAATGAATCAGCAATGAAATCACCCCTTCAGATCAGGATTTGTCAATTTTAAAGAAAAGGTATGAAGAGATGAATAATTAAAAGGTATGAATAGATATTACACACTCCTGATAGGCATAATTGGTATATTTCTACAGAAAATACAAATGGATTCTGCTATCTTCAAAGCCATTATTAATAACGTCTTTTAAAAGGTTTCACAATTAGTGAGGCACCAGCAGCTTTAGTATTAAGAGGTTAGCAAACAAACAACATGGCTATCTCCCAGATAAGGGAGATGTGGGCAGCCTTCAATGAGTGAGCCCAGCTTGCCAGCTTCATGAATTCTGTCTCCTTACCCCTCCCTCTCCTTTACATGTCATCATCTCCCATTCTCTTTCACTGCATCCAATTACCTGTTATTTTTCCTCTTCTTTGTCCTTTTCCTATCATTTGTGAACTAAGCATATGGCCTTTGATTATAACATAAAAGAAAACAAGAACACTCCCAGGAGCTGGCTAGAGGGTCGGTGAACACTAATTTCTTAGTCACATATCCTGCCGAAGTCCTAGCTTTAAAATTATTTGGTTGGATCAGTCCTGAAAAACTTGTGACAGCCTCACTGAGCCTCTCCCTGGTTATCCAGATTTGTGGAGACACAAGACAAAGGATCTACCTGGTAACAGTTTTGAAACACATAGCTAGGTGCCCTGTGAAACTCCTGGCTTTCAAAAGCCAGTATTAGTGACAATTTGGAAGATCACTTACTACAACAGTAACAAACTGATAAAATAATAGGCCCTACTGACTTGGCCATGGGCACTATTTTAAAAATAATGTTTAATTCTAAATTTATTCTAAGATATGTAGTCACAGTTTTATGATATTTAAGTCATCTGTAATAGTGCTTAGTGTCCTCCAATATTTATTCCTAAGTGGACTTTATTTGTGTGTTTATTTCTGCTTCACTAATAAAGAAATTACTGTACTTGGTTAGATTCTATCCATTTAAATCTGTAAATAATTATTGGAAACTGATAGTATATCTCTGGGGAAAAAAGAATTAATTTCAGAAAGGACCAAAGACTTTAGAAATTCACTTATGACATTTATCAATGGCTTAGGTTCAGAGATTGGGAACACTTAATTTTAAATGGAAATAGTTTGGGAAAGATCCAAAAAGATAAATTTCAACTCCAATGTTGTTTTTAAAAAAAATCACAGAATCTTTCTTTAATCCAAATTAAACTTTAAGATAAACAAGTCAGGGGCTTAAATACACTAAACAGAGCCAAATATATAGCTTTCTAGAAGAAATACTATCCTTTGATAAAGAGAGCCAAAATATTTTTCAACAGGCAAAGAAAATT
Organism: Phocoena sinus; assembly: GCF_008692025.1. Taxonomy (NCBI): domain Eukaryota; kingdom Metazoa; phylum Chordata; class Mammalia; order Artiodactyla; family Phocoenidae; genus Phocoena; species Phocoena sinus. The sequence goes on from NC_045780.1 coordinate 51,128,174, forward strand.
TATTGTTAAAAAATCATAATATTCCACAGCCTAAAAGAAAAGGCCTATTATATATGATCTATTTAACTATGTTAGGTCAAGTATAAACCCAGAAATATACTCATAGGAAATCCAGACATTATTTGGGAAGAAGCACCTGAATACTAACGAGGTGTCAAATAGGGAAGCCAGAGAGGAGGAGGTGGCTGTTCTCACTCAGGGTTTTTTTCACAATATTCCCCCTACTTCCCAAAGTCGGCTAATTATCATAAATAATCTGATCTTACAAAGATCAGATCTATCATAATACAAAGATGTATGATAATTAATTTGATCTCCCAAAGGACACCCCATTATATTAGCTATAAACGGCAACACAAAAATAGGACTTGAAATTCTCTCCAAGATTCTAGGGGAAAACCTGCATTCTGATTCTGCCAAACTCACATATTAACTTTAAAGTGATAATAACATAGAACCCTGGGGGGAAAAAAGTAGTCCAACAAGAATGAAAAGGGTAATTATAACAGGAATAATGCAACTTTAGAAGTGACAGCTCCTCGAACTCCTAAAATTGCGAATAATTTATCAATTCAAAAGAAAATTATATACCCCTAATTGAGTATTCTATATGATTTTGATAATTCCACACCGAAAAAATTCATGTTCAACACAAATAAATAGATCTTTGGCATTAAAGCAGTCTTACGAAAAGACTACAAATGAAGGCACAGACCCAAGCATTAAGGAAATTTATGACCTGTTTTAAAATAATGGCTTAAGTCAGACAGAGACAAATATCATATGATATCGCTTATATGTAGAATCTAAAAAAAGGCTACAAATGAATTTATCTACAAAATATCAATAAAAATAGAGTTAAGATGTAGAAAATAAACTTATGGATACTGGGGGGTAACAAGGGGAGGAGGGATAAATTGGAAGATTGGGATTGACACACACACTACTGTATATAAAACAGATAACTAATAAGAACCTACTGTATATGTATAGCACAGGGAACTCTACTCAATACTCTGTAATGGCCTATATGGGAAAAGAATCTAAAAAAGAGTGGATATATGTGTATGTATAACTGATTCACTTTGTTATACACCTGAAACTAACACAACATGTAAATCAATATACTATATCCCAACAAAATTCAAAACAAAAACAGAATCTGAATAAATGGAAAGACACATCCTGTTACTGAGTGGGAATATTAATACCAAAAAATCAATTCTTCTAAAACTAATAGATAAATTAAATGCAATTTAAATTATATTTTTAAATTAAATACTAAGAATAGTCCCCCAAACAATTAAAAAAGACAGACGCTGAGAGTAGCTAATCTTACTAAATGTTAAAATACCATACAAAACATAAACCACTAAATTAGCATAAGACTAGATCAGTAGGTCAGGGAAATAATGGAAGGCCCGAAAATAGATCTGATATATAAAATATAATAAAGATAAATCGGGTAGCCATTTCACACGTAATGACTGTACAACTGGCTACTGGTAAGAAAATACAGTTAGATGTCTAGCCCACATCAGAACAATAATCATCCATTGGCTTTAAAATTTATTAATGTAAAAAGAAATAAAACAGTCTTTTTGAAGAATATTTAAGATATCATATAATCATCTAGAAACTGAGACCTTTCTAGTCTAGATAGAAAATTCAAAAATTTCAAAGAAATACGTATTTGCTTCTTAAAAATGTTAAGTGCTTTTGTGTAACAGAATATAACCTAATTTAGTTATATGATCATAAGTAAATTGGGAAACACTATTTGTAGAGAAGACAGAAAACAGTTAATATGAAGAATATTCAGAGAACATCTTCCAATTTTTAAGGATAAAAACAATACAGGCAAAGGTTTTTAAGAGAAAACTCACAGAAGAGTATAATTAAATATCCAGGAAAAATGTGAGTCATGGAAATATATATGAAGATAATGATGAGATATCACTTCACGTTCACTGAGTTGACAGAAATTAAAGAATTATGTGATCTGCTGCTGGAAGTATTTCAAAAGAAACTGCCTTTTACTGCTGTTAGTGAAAACAGAAACCCTTCATTTTTAAAAACATTAACCACCGTAAACAAAACAAAAACAAAAACCAATAGTTTTTAAACAAGCAGTAACAGTCCTGGAAATACACTCCACAGAAATAGATTCACCAATACATAAAAACACAATATATGTACAAGTACATTTTTTTGTGAAATAAAAACTTAAGTAATAAAATGAACTGAGGAACTTGAGGAAAAAAATTAAAATAAGAGAGAACTTCAAGATGTCAGAGGAGTAAGACATGGAGATCACCTTCCTCCCCACAAAAACATCAGAAATACATCTACATGTGGAACAACTCCTACAGAACACCTACTGAATGCTGGCAGAAGACCTCAAACCTCCCAAAAGGCAAGAAACCCCCCACATACCTGGATAGGGCAAAAGAAAAAGAAAAAAACAGAGACAAAAGAATAGGGATGGGACCTGCACCAGTGGGAGGGAGCTGTGAAGGAGGAAAGGTTTCCACACACTAGGAAGCCCCTTCGTGGGCGGAGACTGCGGGTGGCGGAGGGGGGAAGCTTCGGAGCCGTGGAGGGGGGTAAGCTTCGGAGCCACGGAGGAGAGCACAGTAACAGGGGTGCAGAGGGCAAAGCGGAGAGATTCCCACACAGAGGATCGGTGTCAACCAGCACTCACCGAGAGGCTTGTCTGCTCACCTGGGTGTGGGCTGGGAGCTGAGGCTCGGACTTCGGAGGTTGGATCCCAGGGAGAGGACTGGGGTTGGCAGAGTGAACACAGCCTGAAGGGGGGTTAGTGCACCACGGACAGCCGGGAAGGAGCCCGGGAAAAAGTCTGGAGCTGCCGAAGAGGCAAGAAGCCATTGTTTTGGGGTGCGCGAGGAGAGGGCATTCAGAGAACCACCTAAACAAGCTGCAGAGATGGGCGCGAAGTGTGGCTATCAGCGCGGACACCACAGACAGGCATGAAACGCTAAGGCTGCTGCTGCAGCCACCAATAAACCTGTGTGCAAGCACGGGTCAATGTCCACACCTCTCCTCCAGGGAGCCTGTGCAGCCCGCCACTGCCAGGGTCCCGTGATCCAGGGACAACTTCCCCGGGAGAACACACGGCGCGCCTCAGGCTGGTGAAACTTCACGCCGGCCTCTGCCACTGCAGGCTCGCCCCGCATCCGTACCCCTCCCTCCCCCCGGCCTGAGTGAGCCAGAGCCCCCTAATCAGCTGCTCCTTTAACGCTGTCCTGTCTGAGCAAAGAACAGTGGCCCTCAGGCGACCTACACGCACAGGCGGGGCCAAATCCAAAGCTGAAACCCTGGAGCTGCAGGAACAAGGAAGAGAAAGGGAGATCTCTCCCAAGAGCCTCAGGAGCAGCGGATGAAATCTCCACAATCAACTTGACATACGTACCCTGCATCTGTGGAATACCTGAAGAGACAACGAATCATCCCAAAACTGAGGCAGTGGACTTTGGGAGAAATGATATATATATATATATTTTCCTTTTTCTCTTTTTGTGAGTGTGTATCCTTAGGCTTCTTTGTGTGACTTTGTCTGTATAGCTTTGCTTTTACCATTTGTCCTAGGGTTCTGTCTGTCCTGTTTTTTTGTTTTTAGTATAGTTTTTAGCACTTGTTATCATTGGTGGATTTGTTTTTTGGTTTGGCTGCTCTCTTCTTTCTTTTTCTTTTTGATTTTTTTATTACTTTTTAATTTTTTTATTTTTAATAATTATTTTTTATTTTAACAACTTTATTTTACTTTATTACCATTATCTTTTCTTTCTTTCTTTCTTTTCTTCTCCCTTTCCTTCTGAGCCATATGGCTAACAGGGCCTTGGTGCTCTGCCCGGGTTTTAGGCCTGTGCATCTCAGGTGGGAGAGCCGAGTTCAGAACACCGGTCCACCAGAGACCACCGAGCTCCACATAATATCACTCAGCCAAAGCTCTCCTAGAGATCTCTGTCTCAACGCTAAACCCAGCTCCACTCAACAACCAGCAAGCTACAGTGCTGGACACCCTATGACAAACAACTAGCAGGACTGAAACACAAACCCACCCATTACTACACAGGCTGCCTAAAATCATAATAACGTCACAGACATCCCAAAACACATGACCAGACGTGGCCCTGCCTACCAGAAAGACAAGATCTAGCCTCATCCGCCAGAACACAGGCACTAGTCCCTTCCACCAGGAAGCCTACAAAACCCACTTAACCAATCTTAGCCACCGGGGGCAGACACCAAAAACAAAGAGGAACTACGAACGTGCAGCCTGAGAAAAGGAGACCCCAAACACAGTAAGTTAAGAAAAGTAAGAAGACAAAGAAACACAAAGCAGATGAAGAAGCAAGGTAAAAACCCACCAGACCTAACAAATGAAGAGGAAATAGGTAGGCTTCCTGAAAAAGAATTCGGAGTAATGACAGTAGAGATGATCCAAAATCTTGGAAATAGAATGGAGAAAACAGAAGAAATGTTTAACAAGGACCTAGAAGAAGTAAAGTGCAAACAAACAATGATGAGTAACACAATAAATGAAACTAAAAATTCACTAGAATGAATCAATAGCAGAATAACTGAGGCACAAGAATGGATAAGTGACCTGGAAGATAAAATAGTGGAAATAACAACTGCAGAGCAGAGTAAAGAAAAAAGATTGAAAAGAATTGAGGACAGTCTTAGAGACCTCTGGGACAACATTACATGCACCAACATTTGAATTATGGGGGTCTCAGAATAAGAAGAGAAAAAGAGAGGGACTGAGAAAATATTTGAAGAGATTATAGTTGAAAACTTCCCTAATATGGAAAAGGAAATAGTTACTCAAGTCCAGGAAGCACAGAGAGTCCCATACAGGATAAATCCAGGGAGAAACACATCAAAACACACATTAATCAAACTATCAAAAAGTAAATACAAAGAAAAAGTATTAAAAGCAGCAAGTGAAAAATAACATACAAGGGAATCCCCATAAAGTTAACAACTGATCTTTCAGTAGAAACTCTGCAAGCCAGAAAGGAGTGGCAGGACATATTTAAAGTGACAAAAGGGAAAAACCTATAACCAAGATTACTCTTCTCAGCTAGGATCTCATTCAGATTCAACAGAGAAATTAACACCTTTACAGACAAGCAAAAGCTAAGAGAATTCAGCACCACCAAACCAGCTTTACAACAAATGCTAAAGGAACTTCTCTAGGAAGGAAGAGAAGGAAAAGACCTACAATAACAAACCCAAAACAATTAAGAAAATCGTAATAGGAACATACATATTGACAATAACCTTAAATGTAAATGGATTAAATGCCCCAATGAAAAGACATAGACTGGATGAATGGATACAAAAACAAGACTCGTATATATGCTGTCTACAAGAGACCCACTTCAGACCTAGGGACATATACAGACTGAAAGTGAGAGGATGGAAAAAGATACTCTCCATGCAGATGTAAACCAAAAGAAAGCTGGAGTAACAATTCTCATATCAGACAAAATAGACTTTAAAATAAAGACTACTATAAGAGACAAAGAAGGACACTACAGAATGATCAAGGGATCAATCGTAAATATTTATGCACCCAACATAGGAGCACCTCAATACATAAGGCAAATGCTAACAGCCATAAAAGGGGAAATCTACAGTAACACATTCATAGGAGGGGACTTTAACACCCCCCTTTCACCAATGGACAGATCATCCAAAATAAAAATAAATAAGGAAACACAACCTTTAAATGATACATTAAACAAGATGGACTTAATATATATTTATAGGACATTCCATCCAAAAACAACAGAATATACTTTCTTCTCAAGTGCTCATGGAACATTCTCCAGGATAGATCATAGCATGGGTTACAAATCAAGCCTTGGTAAATTTAAGAAAATTGAAATCGTATCAACTATCTTTTCTGAACACAACTTTATGAGACTAGATATCAATCACGGGGAAAAAATCTGAAATAATACAAACACATGGAGGCTAAACAATACACTACTTAATAACCAAGAGATTACTGAAGAAATTAAAAAATACCTAGAAACAAATGACAATGAAAACACAATAACCCAAGACCTATAGGATGCAGCAAAAGCAGTTCTAAGAGGGAAGCTTATAGCAATACAATCCTACCTCAAGAAACAAGAAACATCCCACATAAACAACCTAAGCTTACACCTAAAGCAATTAGAGAAAGAAGAACAAAAAAACCCCCAAAGTTAGCAGAAGGAAAGAAATCTTAAAGATCAGATTAGAAATGAAGGAAACGATAGCAAAGATCAAAAAAACCAATAGCTGGTTCTTTGAGAAGATAAACAAAATTGATACACCATTAGCCAGACTCATCAACAAAAAAAGGGAGAAGACTCAATAGAATTAGAAATGAAAAAGGAGAAGTAACAACTGACACTGCAGAAATACAAAAGATCATGAGAGATTACTACAAGCACCTTTATGTCAATAAAATGGACAACTTGGAAGAAATGGACAAATTCTTAGAAAAACACAATATTCTGAGACTGAACCAGGAAGAAAGAGAAAACACAAACAGACCATCACAAGCACTGAAATTGAGACTCTGATTAAAAATCTTCCAACAAACAAAAGCCCAGGACCAGATGGCTTCACAGGCGGATTCTATCAAACATTTAGAGAAGAGCTAACAGCTATCCTTCTAAAACTCTTCCAAAAGATAGCAGAGGGAGGAACACTCCCAAACTCATTCTGCAAGGCTACCATCACCCTGATACCAAAACCAAAGATGTCACAAAGGAAGAAAACTATAGCTCAATATCACTGATGAACATAGATGCAAAAATCCTCAGCAAAGTACTAGCAAACAGAATCCAACAGCACATTAAAAGCATCATACACCTTGATCAAGTGTGGTTTACTCCAGGAATGCAAGGATTCTTCAATATACGCAAATCAATCAATGTGATACACCATATATAACAAATTGAAGGATAAAAACCATATGATTATTTCAGTAGATGCAGAAAAAGCTTTTGACAAAATTCAACACACGTTTATGATAAAAACCCTCCCGAAAGTAGGCATAGAAGGAACTTACTGCAACATAATAAAGGCCATATATGACAAACCCTCAGCCAACATCATTCTCAATGGTGAAAAACTGAGACCATTTCCACTAAGATCAGGAACAAGACAAGGTTGCCCAATCTCACCACTCTTATTCAACATAGTTTTGGAAGTTTTAGCCACAGCAATCAGAGAAGGAAAAGAAATAAAAGGAATCCAAAATGGAAAAGAGGAAGTAAAGCCGTCACTTTACACACAAACACTACACTGTTTGCAGATGACATGACACTATTCGTAGAGAATCCTAAAGACACTACCAGAAAACTACTAGAGCTAATCAATGAATTTGATAAAGTAGCAGGATACAAAATTAATGCACAGAAAACTCTTGTATTCCTATACACTAATGATGAAAAATCTGAAAGAGAAATGAAGGAAACACTCCCATTTACCACTGCAACAAAAAGAATAAAATACCTAGGAATAAACCTACCTAAGGAGACAAAAGACCTGTATGCAGAAAACTATAAGACACTGATGAAAGAAATTAAAGATGATAGAAACAGATGGAGAGATATACCATGTTCCTGGATTGAAAGAATCAACATTGTGAAAATGACTCTACTACCCAAAGCAATCTACAAATTCAATGCAATCCCTATCAAATTACCAATGGCATTTTTCACAGAACCAGAACAAAAATGTTCACAATTTGTATGGAAACACAAAAGACCTCGAATAGCCAAAGTAATCTTGAGAAAGAAAAACGGAGCTGGAGGAATCAGGCTCCCTTACTTCCGACTATACCTCTAAGTTACAGTAATCAAGACAGTATGGTACTGGCACAAAAACAGAAATATAGATAATGGAACAGGATGGAAAGCACAGAGATCAACCCACACACACATGGTCACCTTAGTTTTGATAAAGGAGGCAAGAATGTACAATAGAGAAAAGACAGTCTCTTCAATAAGTGGTGCTGCAAAAACTGGAGCGCTACATGTATAAGTATGAGATTAGATCACTCCCTAACACCATACACAAAAATAAACTCAAAATGCATTAAAGACTTAAATGTAAGGCCAGACACTATAAAACTCTTAGAGGAAAACATAGGCAGAACACTCTATGACATAAATCACAGCAAGATCCTTGTTGACCCACCTCCTAGAGAAATGGAAATAAAAACAAAAATAAACAAATGGGACCTAATGAAACCTAAAAGCTTTTGCACAGCAAAAGAAACCATAAACAAGACGAAAAGACAACCCTCAGAATGGGAGAAAATATTTGCAAATGAAGCAGCTGACAAAGGATTAATCTCCAAATTTTACAAGCAGCTCATGTAGCTCAATGTCAAAAAACCAATCCAAAAATGGGCAGAAGACCTAAATAGACATTTTTCCAAAGAAGATATACAGATTGCCAACAAACACATGAAAGAATGCTCAACATCACTAATCATTAGAGAAATGCAAATCAAAACTACAATGAGGTATCACCTCACACCAGTCAGAATGGCCATCATCAAAACATCTACAAACAATAAGTGTTGGAGAGGGTGTGGAGAAAAGGGAACCCTCTTGCACTGTTGGTGGGAATGTAAATTGGTACAGCCATTATGGAGAACAGTTATGGAGGTTCCTTAAAAAATTAAAAATAGAACTACCATATGACCCAGCAATCCCACTACTGGGTCTGTACCCTGAGAAAACCATAATTCCAAAAGAGTCATGTACCACAATGTTCACTGCAGCTCTATTTACAATAGCCAGGACATGGAAGCAACCTAAATGTCCATCGACAGATGAATGGATAAAGAAGATGTGGCACATATATACAATGGAATATTACTCACTCATAAAAAAAAAAACTGAAAATGAGTTATTTGTAGTGAGGTGGATGGACCTAGAGTCTGTCATACAGAGTGAAGTAAGTCAGAAAGAGAAAAACAAATACAATATGCTAACACATATATATGGAATCTAAAAAAAAAAAACAGGTTCTGATGAACCTAGGGGCAGGACAGGAATAAAGCTGCAGATGTAGAGAATGGACTTGAGGATATGGGGAGGGGGAAGGGTAAGCTGGGACGAAGTGAGAGAGTAGCACTGACATATATATACTACCAAACGTAAAATAGTGGGAAGCAGCTGCATAGCACAGGGAGATCAGCTTGGTGCTTTGTGACCACCTAGAGGGGTGGGATGGGGGGTTGGGATAGGGAGGGTGGAAGGGAGACACAAGAGGGAGGAGATATGGGGATTTATGTAAATATATAGCTGATTCACTTTGTTATAAAGCAGAAACTAATACATGATTTTAAAGCAATTATACTCCAATAAAGATGTTAAAAAATAAAGTAAAACGTTTAAAGAAATCAAATGAAAGAAAAGCACAATAAAATAACACTGAAGTAAATTATAGAATTATAAGAATTATAATTATATGCCAGTGTGCCTTTAAGAACAACACAACAGAATGAACTCCAGAATAACTTTGAAAAGGAATGTGTTTTGCGTAATTTCTACTATTATTTTACCTTGAGTATTAATCATTCTCTTACCCTCCAGGGACTCTGTCCGGACGTCCACTACTGACACAGCTGGCTCCATAACCGGTACAGTCTCCACACACGGTGCACACCATGCACTGCTCCAGCTTCCACTTATGCATGCCTGGAGGACACATCATGGACTTCTCGTCTTTATCATCTAGCTCTTCTTCCAGGTCCTCATCCATTGCTGTTGCCATATTTTCAACTCCAAACCCTATTTGAAAGATCAGTTTATAATTTTCATCTAGATTATTCCCATGTCTAAAAAACTGGTAATTTTATTTCCCAATTTAAAAAATGTAGAACACATACTAATCCCAATGGATATACACAGAAATGATAAAATATTAGAGGAACAAAAATAAAATTTAATTTAGGGACCACTAATAAATGCTCTCTCCATTTCCTTTCTGCAAAAAGATATATCTAGGGCTTCCCTGGTGGCGCAGTGGTTGAGAGTCCACCTGCCGATGCAGGGGACGCGGGTTCGTGCCCCGGTCCGGGAAGATCCCACATACCGCGGAGCGGCTGGGCCCATGAGCCATGGCTGCTGAGCCTACGCGTCCGGAGCCTGTGCTCCGCAACGGGAGAGGCCACAACAGTGAGAGGCCCGCGTACCGCAAAAAAAAAAAAAAAAAAAAAAAAGAGGCAGTGATGGCAGGAGTATCTCGTAGCTGTTACTTTCTGTCACTCGTACGTCTAATTTTTTCTGATTTTAGTCCCTACTTTCCATCCTCACTGCCAATACTTTTGTTCAACAGACCAAAGAAAGTCTCCTAACCACATTCTAAAAGCCAAGAGTTCATCCACTCTAGAACATCCTCTCATTGTTGGAAATTAGCTTTTTTTTAAAAAATAAATTTATTTAATTTATTATTTATTTTTGGCTGCGTTGAGTCTTCATTGCTGCATGCAGGATTTCTCTAGTTGCGGTGAGCAGAGGCTACTCTTTGTGGCGGTGTGCGGGCTTCTCATTGCGGTGGCTTCTCTTGTTGCAGAGCACAGGCCCTAGAGCGCAGGCTCAGTAGTTGTGCGCACAGGCTTAGTTGCTCCGTGGAATGTGGGAGCTTCCTGGACGAGGACTTGAACCCATGTCCCCTGCATTGGCAGCTGGATTCTTAACCACTGCGCCACCAGGGAAGCCCGGAAATCAGCTTCTTAAAGTATGCATTTGATCCTATGACTTCACAATTTACAAACCTCCCATGACTTTCAAAGGTCTTCAAAAGAACAAAACTTCTTAGCAAGATACAGTGAGTCACAACATGGCTCCCGATTTTCTCCAACCTCATTTCCTCCATGCAAACTGTATTCCAGCTGAACCTAAATTCCCTCTGCTTTATAAACATCCTGTGTCCTTTCACATGCTCAGGGCCTTTGCTCATTCCTGCTCCACCTGTATCTCTCTGCCTCATTCATCAGATGTCTCTTCCTATCTCATCTACCAGAGAAACTCCTTTTCAGCCTTCAAAAACTCAACTTGGAGGTCATTTCCTATGAAAGCACTTACAGTTTTTTCCAGGGTAAGTGATTATCTCTTCAAAGCCTGTTTATACCTCAATTACAACTTATTTAATTGTGTTATAATTCACTCAACTATTTTTTTTTTGATTGAACACCAACTATGCCCCAGGCATTCCTTTATGTCAGAGTCAGCAAACTTTTTTGTAAAGGGCTAGATTGTAAATAATTTAGGCTTTGGGGACCACATAAGTCTATGTCACATTTTAAAAAAAATAACCCTTTATAAATATAATATACATTCTTAGCTTGAAGGGCCATACAGAAACAGGCCACAGAGAAGATAAGGCATCAGATTATGGTTTGCAGATCTCTGCTCTAGGCACTGAGGACTATGATAATGAGCAATTATAAAGCTTGCAAGCTAGTAAGAAAAATTGACATTAATCAAATAACCATACTGCAAGGTATAAACATACAACTGTGACAGAATTATGAAGAACATATAGTGCTACAAGTCCATAAAATGAAAGAGTAAATCTGTGGGAATCAAGTAATTATTTTTTATGTTTGTCTTTCATAGCAGATCTAGATCCTCAAAGACAAGGTTCTATCTTACTCACTTCATCACTTATTCTTAGTCAACCTTATTCTCTGACCACTTACACTTATAACAGACTCAGTACAAATGAACTCATAGGAGACATAATCTTTTTTATTTTTGCCAATTCTAATCTGTGGACAGGTTGAGAAATTAGATGACCAAGTATTGGATAACTATGTCAAGAGTTAGAATAAAGAAATCCTTAAGAAGGCATAAGTCATATTTTTAACAACAACAATAGCTAAACCACATCGAGCATTTACTTGTAACTGGCTCTATATGTATTACTCATTTAATCATCCCAACAGTACTATAACTATCATGCTCAAATTAATCTCTAAATTCAAAGCAATCCCAATCACAGTGACAAGTAAAAAAACTGATTCTAATTCACATGGAAAATAAAGGCCCCAACCTGACTACATAAAGCAAAAATTTGTAAGGAAAGACAATAAAGAACCTGTCAAAATTTTTAAATTATATGTAACGAATGAAACCATAAATAAATGTAAAAGATAAGCCACAGGTTGGTCAAAGATATTTGCAAGGCATACAATACAATATACAAAAAATTCCTACAAATCAATAGGAAAAAAGGCAAGCAAACAAGAAAAGTTTGAAGAGAATCTAACTCACTATTAATAGTTGAGGGAATGCAAATTACAAGAAAGACTCAGTAATTCTACTCCTAGTTAAATACCCAAAAAAAGGGCACTCATATTTTCACCAACATTTACTAGAATGTTCACAGCAACACTAACACAAGCCAAACTAGAAACTACCCCAATGTCCATAATACTAGAAAAGATTTTAAAACGGTGGTATAGTCACACAATTTAATACTATACAACGATGAGAATGAACAATATATAACTAGCTGGCAACAATACGGATGAATCTCATAAAGCTGAATGAAAAGAAACTAGACACGAAAGAACTCATACTACATGATTCCATTTACATAAAGTACAAATGTATGCAAAACTAATTTATAGTGTTAAGTGCAGAGGTAGATAGTAACTGGGGAGGCACATAAGTGGGGGCTTCCTGGGATGCTGGTAATATTCCTGATCTTGGTGCTGATTACATGAATGTGTTGTTCATTTTGTGACAATTCATCAAGATGTGCACTTACGCTATGTGTACTTTTCTGCATGTATGTTGTACTTCAATATAACAAAAAATTACAATGAAAAACCATGTCATAGCCATCAAAATGACAAAAATCAGTCTGTCAATACTATTAGTGGGATATGGAAAATCAGACTTTCCTTCTAAGAATATCCACTGGTACAACCTCTTTCAAGAAAAATCTAGCAAAGCTGAAGTCTACAACACTAAAGTCTCGCACACTTCTGCCAGGAAACATGAATAAAGGAGGTTTTAAAATTATTTATAATAGTGAAAAACTGGCAATAACTCATCTATCAGCAGGAGAATGGATAAACTGTGATATGTTAGTCACACGGTTTATTACACAGCAGTTAACATGAGTCATCTAGATTTATATGTGCCAGTGTCACTTTATTTCAAACACAATGGTGAGATTAAAAAAAAAATTTACAGAAAAATATAAATAGATTAGCACTTATAAAAATCATCTTTTTATGTGTAAAGTATGAGCATATAATATACAAAATATATAAAAACAAGTACAAATACAGGAACATAACCGAAAGGATATTAATCAAAATCATGATCATGACTAATTCTGGAGAGAGATGGAGTACAATAATAAGTCTTAGAAGGGGAACGTGGGCCACTTGAATCTTATCTATATATTTTTTTTACTGAAAAATGGTAAGACATAGTGGTAGATACACAATTTTTTTACACTGCAATATTATTTTCTGTACTTTTCCTGTTTTCTTTTTAAAAACATCTTTTAAAAATCCTTTATTTCTTTGCAACTCTGCAATCTGTATTCATTATGTGTCTTACGGCTACCAGTTTGCTTTCTAATGCATTACTTACTAACAGAGTGGGTGTGATTTATAAGTAAAAACAACTTTTAACAATTTCATTTTGGTTATTACAAAATTTACCTTAAGAATCCAGAACATAGGTGTAAACATAGTTTCAGGATAATAAAGAACAGTTTTATTCAGTTCAGAACTCTTATAAAATATAATTTAATCTATATTTATACTATATATAGAAAACTAAGCTACTTCCCTCCTTTATGCCTAGTAGGTGTTATCCAAATTCATGGCTTATGAGTTCAGCAAGAAGAAAAAAAATTTCCATTTTGGAGTAATTCATTTCATTTTGTTCTTCCCTCGTCTTTAAAATCAATATGCTCTAACAGACTTGCTCTTTTAAAAATTAAAGTATTTTAAATACACACAAATATAAATAAGGTGAAGAAAAAAATAGAGGGCTCCTGATATACAGATGAGCCTGCCATCAAGAAGTCCCCCAAAAGACTAAACTTGTTTTTGTTAATTTATACAAATATTAATCCTCAAACCCATTCATGCTTTAAACACAGTTTAGTGCTTAATTCTAATAATACGTCTCTATTTCCTATTCTCCATCCATACAAAATTAAAAAGAGAAAACCTGAAATTGGAGTGAAGGGTATAGGACAACACTGATAGCAGCTAGAAGTAAAACCTGAGAGTAAGAATGAGGTAGACACAGCTATAACCAAAAAACAAACAAACAAAAAACCCACAACAAACATGGCAAAGGATTAACCCCTCTCATCCTTCTTCAACAGCCTGAATGTTGGGGCAAAGGATACAGTATATAAGGTGCATCTACAATTTCACTCTTGATAAAAGGTCAAGTATTCTTACAGATCACTCTTAGTTGTCAAGAACTGATTAAATTACAGGTAGTACATGCTGTTAAACAGGAAGATAATATTTGCAGATAGACTGCTGCCAAAAATTGTTATAACTAAAACATGGGGTATGAAAGGACCGAATAACAAAGAATTTCAAAAATGCACTTTTCTGAGACAATTCAACCACTAAAGATGCTAAATCAAAGAAGTGCTATTACATTTCATATAAAATTAAGAAAAAAATACAAGTAAGCAAGCTCATTTGCTCAGAAATTAGAAGTCTAAAGTATATTGATTATTCCAGTGAGTGACAGACTGACAAATAAATAAGAAATTTAGTAGTTTTCATAATTTTTAAGTATGAAATCAAAAAGCCACTTGTTTTTTAAAGAGTAAGATTCTTCACCACGGTGTTCTGAAAAACTATTGAAAAAAACAACACAAAATTTAATATCCACACATTAAACACCTACCTTTCCCACCTTGGTTCATGGCACCAGTGTCTCGTCCACATTGTCCTTTATTATTCACACCAAATGTCCAAACTTCTCCATTCTTCATTAAAACACAAGTATGAGCTTTGCCCATAGCTACCTGAGTTACAAAATGGCCCTTCAAATCTGTTACCAAACCTACAGGAAAGATACAAACTTGGTAAGAAAACAACAAAAGAAGCCTTTCTGGGCCTACTAAATCATCAGTAACATAAAAGGACCACTTCAACGCAGAACTTTTCATTTCTGGGATAAAATAATCCACCAAAATGGGAACTAGTAGCCAAAAGATGGACAGGGTATCAGTAAATTAATTTTATAATTTTTTAATGAAGCTTCAAAATCTTAAAATGTTATCATCTAGACTTGGGACAAATCTTTACTCTGGCATTTAGCTCAAGCCTGCTACTCCTGAACGCTTGCTCTAAGTGGCAGCACCTCTCAACAATTCTCAGAAGGGTCACTAGATTTCAAACTTTCCTGACCCAAGAACAAAGGAACCTTTGAATCATGTACTTTACTTGCTTTGACCTGCCTCAGCAAAACAGAGTAAAATACTCACCAGAGTATTCTGAAATAACATTGTTTTTGTAGAAACCTGCGAGATTTTCCAAAGCAGTATTTTTCGATCATTTTTAATCTACAATGCTTTCTTCCACAATCCAACGTACAGGTAGTTCCTAAATTTCACTTATTCACATATTGCATTCATTATAGTTGCCATATCCAAGTGCCACTCATATTATCTTAATATTTTTTGCGTCAATTTTAAATTTGACTAAAGCATTTTAACCTTATTCAGTAGTAATAACAGTAAAAATCAAAGATTGTTGAGTATTTATAACATACACTAAAATATAAACATTTTTAAAAAGTTGAAGTATTTGTTTTATTTAAATCACAAATAATATAATTCTCATACCACACTTTGGCAAAACTATTCTATATTATTAGTTCAGATACCACTTCCTTAAGGTGACCTTCCCTTTCACCCTATACTAACTTAAGTCTTTTGGTTAAGCATACCTCAAAAACTCCCATTGTTAGTATTTAGCATACTTGAAAAAGATATGTATATACAGAAATAGTATTTACTATTATTAACAGTATTAGCTGACATGTCTTGAGCCCTTATATGTGCCAGGCTCTGTTCTAAGTATTTGATAAGCATTATCTCCTATAACCTTATAAGAACCATAAGAAGCAGGTATTATCATTAGCTCCCTTTTACAGGTGGAAAAAAAAATGAAAAGTTAAGAAAAGCTCTGAAAAGTTACGTAATTTAAACTAGTTAGCCAAATAAAAAGTGGCCATGCCAGGGTCTGAGTCTATATCCATAACCATTAGACCACAGATCTCTAACACTTAAGTTCTGTAATGTCCAACTGTCTCTCAGAGCCTCAAAGGGAAAGGGATCATGTCTGTCTGGTCCACCAATCCCTGACATATTGTTAGTTCTCAAAAACTATATGCTGAATAAATGCACAAGTTTCCATAAGCCTTAGCCAAGAGGATTTTAGCAAGCAATAGTTACACTGAATATTATTTTTAAACTATACATGAGCCCACCTCCAAATTTTGATTCACTCTGACAGGTGAGGCCAATTGAGACTCTAGATATTACCACATTAAACCATCTCATAAGTCACCTGAGCACAGTTCAAATTAATAATGGACAGTTATAAACGTTTGATATATGTCATTTCCCCCACATGAGACAATCACCTAAGCCTCTAATCAGAAACTTCGTTAATTCTGAATTCCTTTTTACAGAGAAATGTATAGGCTTTTACATATTTACTTCATATAAAATCCTTCCAAGTGGGTTGCCACAATCATTATACTCATTTCTAAATGCTAGAAAGAAAATATGACAAGTTTTTGAGATTACAGTTTATAAATATAAAACCCTTTATTTGGCTAGTTCTATCCCTCATATCCACTACTTGTAGTTATCAGTCACTCAGTCACTTAACAAGTAATTCCTGAGACCTGACCATGCACCAGACACTGTGCTGGGCACTGGGGATATAATAGTAAATAAGAGAGAGATAGCTTTTCTCTAACTACCTAACAATAGGAGGAGATAAATAATCCATCAGTTATAAATTCGCTAAGTTATGAAAATCATGTCCCCAGGGTACCACCAGGAACATGTCACACGAGCGTCTAACCGAGCCTAGGGAGAGCTTTCCAGAGAAAGTAACAGCTAAGGTAGAGCTGCCCTAGTCAAGCCCCATGATGAGCTCTGCAGGAAACTAGTGACACTGTTCCCAGCAATAAGGCAGGAAGGAAGAACAAAACACTGTACTTAGAAAGAAATGTGAAAAATGTAGAGAAAGCGTGCTACAAATGTTAATTTTCTAGATATATCTTTTTAATACATAAAGTCTAGTATAGGACTTTCTGTGCATAAAAGTGAAACGGTGTTTAAGGTTAACTTACTTGAACTATCAGAGTAGATGGCATCTTTTCCAAACATGTATAGCTCTCCATCTTTAGAAATAACAGAACTACTTCCATTATTGCAGGCTGTATACACCACAATCTTCCCTTCCATCTTAATTATCTTTTTAGGTTTATAAGGTTTTGATTGCCGTCTGCTCTTAGCTTAAAAAAAAAATTAATTTAAGGCATCTATGTACAAATAAAAATAATGATTTGTATATAAAGCCCAAGGAAAAACATATCATCTTCACTTATCATACACTTTATTTAATTATTTTCACAAAGGCCTGGGCTTCCCAACATGTCAATTAAATGAGTCAATCTGAAAGCCTCATCTCATTAAATGTCTATTAGGCTGTTGCTATCAGATCCTCTTCTTTGTAGTACACTGAAATTCCCAATAAGAAACACCAATTTTCTACCAAACTTCTGGAGAGCCCAATCTCTAGATTAGCACTTATATTATCAATACCATTCCATTATCATATATATATTATATTTATATAAAATATAAATATATAAAGTTATATATATATATAAATATATATATAATTTTTTTAAATCCCTTTACTCTCAAACTCTATTGCACATGTATTCCTCCAATAGATCCTGGAAAGAAAAATCAGTTCCTCATTCATTCAACACGTATTTATTAAGCAGCTACACCTAGTCAGAGAGTGAAAGGAAATATGCATATGGAGGGAGAGCAAACAAATTTAAACGTAGATGATTTAAGCAGCCTCTGCTCTCAAAAACTAAATCCCTGAATTGAGCAAAAGATGGGAAATGCCAATCTTTTGTTCCCTTAGTCAATCCCAGTTTTTGCATGCCCTTCTGATTAAAAACATATTGCTGTGTTGGGTACAATTCTGGGATTAAAATACCACTATAACTTTTCTTATAACATGATCTATATACTTATATACAACAACTAAGTTATCTGGTGCTTAAGCAAAGGAAGAATGATGTCCTCCAAACGCTAGAAGGAAAAACTGGCTGGGCTGAAGTTTCTGAGGTATGGTAATACACTTCATGGTTATTTGAAGGGATTTTTTTCAGGATAACATTTATTTACACATGATTTCTACATTAGATGTTGACTTCAAACCTAATCCTCATAAGATGCTACCCCAACTACTACAACGTACAATGTACAAGAGAAGTTCCAAAAACAGAAAAATGACCCTTTGAGGAAAACTGAACAGAAGCATAGGAAAGCTAAGAGATAAACAATAAAAATCCTTTAATTTTTCATTGCTTAGGAATTTTATCACAATGAAATAACACCAAGAACAGTGTTTCATAACTGACACTATTATACAATTTATATAAGGTTTACCTCATTGTGAAATACATACTCTTTGCAAAATTTCCAATATATTACTTCTAAAATATTCTTTCTAAAATAATATATTGGAATAAATTTTTAAAAATAACACCAATTGACAAAACAGATAAATAGCCATGTATGTAATGCATAAGGCATATAAAAATTCATGAATATGAACTCTAGTATGAAATCAGCAATCATAGTTCTTTAATGAACAGTACACCGCAACCATTAACTGAATATTCCTCAATATAAAATCTTCTATTAACTTGGGAAGGTTAGTGCTGTTGAAATTGATATATCTTATGTTAATAAATTCCACAGTATTTTTACTGAATAGTCCACTCACTTGACTCTCCATCTTCTCCTTTACTAGCAGATCCTGTAAAGAATATGCTTCCATCTTCTGCAACTAACAGGGCATGAGAGCCATCATGTCCAACTGAGAAGTGCACAATCTTTGGGGATTTCGTAATTGGTAGCTCAACCCATTTTCCTGCTGAAGGACCCCCTTGTTTGATTCCGAGACTCTGGTATTTGCCAGTGTAATATATCTTAACACATTAAAAAAAAAAAAAGGAATTATAGTGCCTTTTGAAGTAGTGCACCAGGTTTCACATGAGAGAAAAAAACCTCCATACTTTATTGAAAATAAAAATAACAAGAACTCAAACTCTTTCTTTACTACTATTCAACTTCTGAGAGCTGAACAGGAGAGAAATAGGCATATTTTTCCAAAAATATACAGTTCACAAGTTTTTTCATATCTACTCAGGATACTTATCATCTTTCATAAGTATCCTGAATAGGTATGAATAAATACATGCCATAAACCTACTCCAAACATACAACAGAAGGAAATTCATAAAACTGTCAATTCATTTTTCCCAGTGAAAAAAGGCTTACGTACAAATATACTGTATATGCCTCATAATTTTAATTTTCAGCATTCTTTTAATTACCTTACTTTATCCTCACACCCACCAGATAAGAAAAAAATCTTCCATCTCTATAAATAGATCTCTACAATCTATAACTTAATTGTACATGCTCCTACTTTCCCCACCTCGTAGTCTATATGTGTCTGCACATTAACAAAAATTGGCAAGGGATAACCTATTCAAAATAAACCCAAATGTGAATTCACCCCAGCTCAAAAAATTACACAAAGAGCTCCATAATTAAAGTAAATATCTGTAAAAAGGTTAAATTTTATAAAGTTTATGAAGTTTTATACTCAAATGTTACAATTTTCTTTTATATTATTTCAACATAAAATTTTACTATATAAAAAAATTTTAATCAAACTTTAAAATACGATTATGTTTAAACATGTGAACTACGTAAGCTAATCAACTTATTATACCAACTATCTCTTAAAGCAGATAATGTAATTTTTAATCCTAAAAGAATAATTTACCTTTCCATTTGCTGTTTTCATTAGTGCAAACTCTCGTCCTGCACCAAGAATTGCTGACTCCTCATCAAATCCAGTACCTGATAATACAACAAGACTTAATAAATACTGTTACATTTTTAATATGAATAATTTCAAGCAAAAAATAAATAAATAAATAAAAATAATTTCAAGCACAACTCGTGTTAGTTTGAGTGATGAAAAAGTCAATTCAATTAGTATCACTCAAAAACAAGGATGACAGGGTATGTCATATGCCTCAATTTAAAACAATATTAACAGTAGCCACATTACTCCAAGGAAAGATAAAGTCACCATAAGCTCCTTAATTTGTTTCAAATTAGTGCCAAATTATTTTTTTAATGTTAAAAAAATTGTTTAAATCAATGTCAGCCATATTTCTTGAATTAATGAATGAACTAATTTTCATTGGGCATCTATTAGCTATCAGGCATTATAGAATGCATGAGCCTTTTCCTATTTGATCCTCACAGCTATACTGCTTGGCTTATAAATAAGCAAATATATAAAGCTTGGTGAAGTAAGTCCTGACATGAAGTGTCTGGGCTTGAACAATGCCATTCAGATATCTGAATTAAGGTATTTCAGATTCCCTGTTCCAAGCTTTTTTCTATAGGAGAACATTTCACGTAGCTAATCCATGAATTTGAATACATATGTGTACGCATACACACAAAAACCCTTATGCACATTTTCAAACTGTGAAACTATGAGTAAATAATCATATATAGCACATTTTATGAGTTTGTCCAATTATACAAACTACTAATGAGCTTATGGGATTTTGAAACCCAAAAACTGTGAGTTCAATACAATTTTTCTCTGGAAAACCAAAAATACTACACAAATGCAAAGTAAATCACTAATGAAGTTTAATAAATTTAATAACAGTCAAAAAAGTTGGGTCTTGCAAGGAATCCCACAAGTTAATAAATGGAATTATTAAACCAGGAACAGTACGGCAAACCAAAATTGAGACCCTCATGGAAACTAGTAATCCTAACTACTACTATGACACTGCAAGAGTAAGTATACTAAGTCCAAGAAATATTCTGTGGACGTCTGCATTTCTGTATCCAAATGAAAGATTCTTAAATCAAACGTTAGGCCAATTACCATTTTCACAATCCACGGGACCATTCTATGACTATCCTGAAAGCCTGTTCAAATAAAAATCAAAGGCTTCAAGTTACTCCTAGTTATTTGTACATATCAATTCGTTAAGTGTGCTTCATAGTAACAGACAGCAAAATAGCTACCTAATATAAGCTACAATGTTGAAAACACAATGTTAGTTTTCTAAAGAATCTGAAAATTAAAATGTAGGAGAAAGGTTTTTTTGACCATCTTACTTATAATATGCAAGTCCTTTTCCAGATCAAATAGTGAGATACCACAGGCATGCAAGCATTTTCTGGCCAGCTTAAGTTGTAATTCTTGTTGTAGCACAGGCTCAGTGCTTGTGGCAAATATTCTGACAACAAAGCCATCCTAAGAGAAATAAAACATCCACAGTATTTTGTTACATGAATTGATCTTCTAAGGCTCTACTTTCCATCTAATAAAAATCAAATAATTTACGAGAAAAAGATTCCATTTATACCAGCTTCTCATGACTCAGAATACTTACATCTCTGGAAGCAGCTATCTGATTAATATATTCTCCATCAGTGAATAAAATATTTTGACCTTCAGTGTGACAATCTGTGCAAGAGGAAGAAACAGCAATTACATTACAATATAAATAAACACCTCACAAAGTGACTTTACTCCTCTGTTGAAGTCAGAATGAGAGTTCTCCACACAATAAAGGTAATTTAAACTCAAAGGGAGACTGTGCTTTTTAATAAAGAGTTACAAATTAGCAGAAACTAAACAATCCAACTAATAATACGCATTACATTTTGTGCTTACATTTATAAATCTTCCATAATCAAGGACCTGAGAGCCCACCTAATTTCAAAATGAACTAGTATTAGATACAGTCTGATAATAAACATGCACCACAATGAACAAACTATAATGTGGTTATAATCAATTCAATACAATCCATGCGAGGTAGGCAACACTCTACCTTCAGACATACATCACAGTCATTAGTGTCATATAAAAATACAGATAGACCTAAAGCTTCTGCATTTGAGGTCTATGGTGTCCAACTACAGATATCCCTTGCTTTATAATATAGAACTGGCTGTACCGTTTCCACTTAGGTTTAATGCTTATTCCCAGTATTTATTAGCATTTAGCATGCTATACACTTTTTAAATGTTCACCCTTCATAGAACAAATCTATGGTTATGTGTTTCTTTTTGTCTGAAAGTTTTCATATATTTTGGCTGAAATGCCATATTTCATCAATACTGTATATACCTCTGTGGAACAGTGCACTATACTTTGATCAAAATAATGCACAAGTGTAACTGCAACAAGGGATACCAGTATTACAGAAGGACCGGTGGGACAGTGTGTTAGTGATTGCTACTAAATAACATGAAACTACAAGCAACTCAATATCTAAGTATAAACTGTATCCTTTTGGAAAAACAAATGTTCAGCAAGCAAGTATAAAAGCACACACATTTCCCAAAATAACTGCAGAGAACTAGGATGAATCTCTCCATTAATTACAATACCAAAAAATAATATTTCATTTCTATTTGCACCTGAATCAGCAAAACATAAAATTCTGGTTTTGGAATGCAGGAATGGAGCCCACCCAAATAAGCTGAGTTACTCTATATCTTTGCCCAGGAGCTTCATACTAGCATACTTCCTTATTATAAATAGGCAAAACACAGGCAGACCCTTACCAAATAGAGAATTCAGTGATCACAAACTGGAAATAGAAACTGGGAGACAAGGCCCACTGGTAGCCCAAGAGACTTGGTAATCAAAGAGAGGAGAAATCGAAAGAAAGAGTTCCTAGTCCACTGTACAGAATACAAAGAGGCGCAAGAAAGATGCTTCTCAAGCTCTAAGCTGTAAGATTTTAAACTAAAAAGCAAAGAAGAAAAACTCATTATAATTTCAGATAAACGCAGGGGTGAGGAGTGAAGCGGCGCAAGAAGAGTAGCAAAAACCCTCATGATCTGAGGCAACCTGTCACTAGACACGAAGAGTAAACCACACAGGGATACAATATAAAAGGTATGCCAACACAACAAGGCTAAATGACAACAGGGGAAAAAAAAGTATGTTTTCAGCTCATCAGTGCTGGGTTGAAAATAACTTATTTATAAACTAGTCTGTAAGACAAGTTGGAACATGAGGCTCAAGGAATTACCAGATTTCTGTCAATCGTAAACGTGGTATTCATTACCATCTATAAACCTGACAGTTCACTTCTGCTCCTTCTTGATGGGAAAGCTACAGAGCAGAGTTGCCCCTAGCTAGGGAAAAAAGGACTATTAAAGAAACTGCCTCCCAGGTCAAAGAAAAGGAAAAATGACAACAGGCTTCTTCAGGCTTGATGGCAAGTCTTCCTGCTGCGTGACTTCAAAAAGATTTTTCTCTTTATCCTTTCTGTATCCTTCATGTAACGTTATAAAACAGCATCTTCGGGAAAATATCAAGATACACAACATGGGACTATCTCCCCCAGTCTGGTTCCTTCTTCACCATGAATATGGTACATATTTGTGAAACACAGAAAGCCACATTTGTATTGTTAAAAGGTGCATTTCATATGTTAAATGAAGTAGAGGGATATAAACTGAAAACATTAACAAGTCATTTTTTACCATGATGGAATAAATAAAAGGGCTGTAAGTAGACCATTTTCAAATGGTCTTTCTCAGTCACAATCTCTGTTGAATGATCAGGGTTTTTCAGAAGTAAACCCTTTACATTAGTATTCATCTGTTGGGCAGGGAGTCACGGAAGGATTAACAATTTTTCTTCCAAGACATCCTAAAACGACCTGCACAAAGACAGAGCGATAGGGATGCCCATTGCAGTGAAATTTATTATACATTGCAAAAAATTAGATGGGACCTCCATTTCAAATATTAATCAATGGAATATATTTTATAACATTAAAATGATGTTACAGAAGACTAGTTAATGGCCTGGAAATATATTCAGAATATTAAGTGAAAGGGGTAGCTTAAAAAAGCAATATGTAGCATACAATCACTTATGTACAAGTATGTACATAATATACACAGGAAAAAGACAGGAAGGATATTCACTGATATGTTGGTAGTGTTTATAGATGGGAAGTGGGGTTACAATTAATTTTTATTTTGTTTTGCTTATATAATAGTTGTACAATAAATATGATTACTTTTAATATATGGGGTACATGTTATTATTTCAAAACATTTTTATTATTATTATTATCATAATCATCAGCATCATCGTTAGGACCAGAGACATGGCCTGGGACTTGTGATGATTAAAAAACAAACAAATAAACAAACAAACAAATAAAACCCTGTAGACATATCTGAAAACAGACAGTTATTTACAAAATGGCTTTAATAAGTTATCTGTTTTCCAAAGTAGCTTTATTTATGAAACACACATGAAATGTGACATTTACCTTAACATGGCATCGGGTACACTAATTTAGATATATGTAGACAAAGTAATATTCAAGTAAATGTTTGATGAAGTTATAAAAATATCTTAAAAATTAACAAGCAGCCAGGGAGCAATTATCCTTTTCAATGTGTTCTTCAGAAGTTCTCAGTCATTTTCAGATGGCCACGTGCCTCGAAGTAATATTGCTGCTTACCATGAAATTGTTGGTAGACACATTAAACATTCAAGATTTTAGTATAAACAAGCTCCTTTAGAATGTATTAAAGATACAAGCAAATTCAAATACCTTACAATGGAGAATATACTATGCATTTGCCCGGTGTTCCATAAAATTTAAGATTCACTGCCTAAGAACTTAGACAGCACAGTGATCTGAAGGATAAATACATATGTACAACCTCAAAATTAAAGCAAAATGAATTCTGTCCAAAATGGCTTATCAGAGTATTATTAAAAAGTATAAATGATAGAATTTTAAAAATTCCTGACCCACCCTAAAATCTGTCTCTGAAAACACTTTAAAATAAAGAGGAAAACCCAAAGTACACTGTTGGTAAAGTCAAAATAAACAGAAGGTTCTTTACATCAAGGTTATTTGAGAGCCAGAGTCGTGGATTTATTAGGAGCAACAAAGCAACATCTCCCCACTAATTGAGGAGTTGAAGCAGTCATGGTGGGGTACGGGTCGGGGGGGGGCGGTCAGGCTACAGAATGTGGGCAAGAATTTGAAAACAAGTATTAAAACACTTCATACTATATTTATGGTATCTGTTTTTCTCAGATGCATTAATTTTATATAGACTATAAAATGCTTTGCATGTTAAGATTTCTTTAACCCATTTGTAAGCAAGCACTATTCCTTGCTAACCATTCTTTATATGTCTCAGTGGCCTAACATGCACATCTCTTAAAATCACCTGTGAAGAAAACAGATGACTAGCTGAGTAACATACCTGGTAACATTACAGTACCATCCTGTTCCAGTGTTTCAGGGCTTATTCTTATGGCTGTCATGCTGTGGTTATTCATATCTCTATACAATAAATAACCCTGATAACAACAAAAAATTTTGCTATGTTATATGTTAAAATATTTTTTCATTAACCACTTAGTAGAAAAAGTAGCCATAGAGGTCTGTATTACAGTTTTTTGAGGTACAATAATACATCAATATTGATGTCTAAAATACACTAAAGATTTAAAACAGAAGAACCTGAGTATATTGATACTTTAATAAGAGGAGGTATTATACACCACTGAGTATCAATTTAACCTATTAATTCTCAGATACACCACACAAGACAGTAAAAACATTTTGGTTATTTTGGTCAAAATTATCATATCACTTGCCAAGTAAATAATAGAAATGACTTCTGTTTCCTTCACAAATATTTAGGTTAATATTTAAAAATCAGTAGTGGTTTTAGATAGAATGGTATGTCATTGAACATATTTCTGTAAATGTATTTCCCATGTTATTATTTGTTAGATAAAATACAGCAGTGGCAAATAAAAATGTGATATTTTAAACCAGGTTATGTTTTAACAGACAATTACTGAGTAATTAACTTGATATTTAAAACTTAATTTCAGAATCTCCCCAAAAGTTGAGTAAGATTATTTTTCATGCAACAATAATTTTTTAAATTTTCAGAATGCTTTCAAATATCTTTTTTCATCTGATGCTGACAACAAACTTTGAGCTAGGCAAGACAGGAGTGCAGGGACATCTTTATTCTATATTCTGCCACAAGGAAACTTGGGCTTCACTTCTCAGGAAAGGATAGTATAGAAGTAAACACTTCTGGCCCTCTGACCATCATTCATTTGCTTCATCGTTCGTTTGCTTCATGCATCCAACTGCTGACACCCTCTGGCCGTGTCAGTCAGGTGATGAGATCACAGCATTAAGAGAGCAATATGGGCCTAGCTCTTTTCTCTCATTGGTGATACTCTGCATGATCCTCCATGCAGGCAGCTATCTACTGGGCAGGCCACACACTGTTCCCTGGAGTGTACTGATCTAGACTTAGAATGAAGGAATTTGTGGTAAAAAGCTCTAATTTGGCTTTGGGTCACAGTTACATTCCTAATTCAGATTTGTAAATGATAAAGGTGGTCTCTGATTCTTAACTAGAGGCTCTCTTAAACAAGAACTCCAACAGAAGACATACTTGTTCCCATTTTACAGCTAAATCACACAGGATCAAATAAATTAGCTGAGTTGTCCACAGACACACAGCTAGTAAGAAGCAGGGCCAGACCTAAAAGTAAATCTCTCATGAATTCTAAGTCAATGTTCTTTATACTACACCATACCACTGTTACAGTCATATTATTAAAAAATATGCTCTTATCTGTTTAAATAGAAGTGATATTATTTATTGATTAAACAAATATGGACCACATATTTTAAAAGATAAGAAAGAAAAGTTTGGTTTATTGTGGATATTCTCCTACCTGAGCATACCCTAACCAAGACTTTTTTTCTTTTCTGTTTCTGATGCGAGATGTAGAATTATATATATGGCCCTGTGAAACAACAAAAGTTAGTTCTATCAACAATTTTGTAATTAATAATCAGTGAAAAATAACATAAATGGATGAATGACATTTAATATGTATGTTCCATTTTGATTTTCAAAGAAATAATATTACATCAAAATTAGATGGTGCTCTAAAAATAAAGCAAGAAGCAAACAGAACACAATTCAGTATTAGACATGACTTCCACTATGATTAAGAGCTGTAAGGAATCACCTACCCTCACTGTTCCACTGTATCCAGAGCCTATTTTGTATAATCCGTCTTTGCATAACAGATAAAGAAAAAATCCATCATTCTGAAGTAGACATTGATCATCTTCATCAACAGATATTTCTTTTAATGGCCACTTGTGCATTAAAGCTGCTTTCTTAATGCCATTGCTAAACCAGTCCTGAATTTGAATTTTTCCCACCAACACTGCCTGTACACTTCTCTGTAGTGAATTTAGTATCATTGGCACCTAGTCAAGAGAAGAAAAACACAAAAAGACATTTTTAAATGTCTCAAACACAAAACAGACAAGATAAAGATACTTTATTAATATATCATCATTTATAAGAAAAAAATTATTCAGAATGATCATGTTTAGCTTGTCAGCAAAAAGTA
The DNA here is from genome assembly GCF_008692025.1 of Phocoena sinus. Classification (NCBI taxonomy): domain Eukaryota; kingdom Metazoa; phylum Chordata; class Mammalia; order Artiodactyla; family Phocoenidae; genus Phocoena; species Phocoena sinus. The sequence continues at coordinate 51,156,066 of NC_045780.1, forward strand.
CCAACTAGAAAATCTATAAGAAACAATTCTCAAGCAAGACAAAATAAAAATGTAAATCCAAAGAATATTAATTTGTATTGGTGACCAAAAACACTGAAATATGCATCTTTCTCCAAAACACCAGGCAATCAGTACTACGTATGATTTTAAGTTTCATAAAATAAAACATACTAGATTAGTAAAAAGTATGAATACTGATATACATTTTTTGTATTAGAGTGCACTCAAGCCAAAATGATATCTTTGGTATGATATGTATATCCATTAATATACTTCATGATAATGAAGTGCAAAATTAAGCATAAGAGAAATACGGCTGCTTCTACAGATGAAACAAAATTTCCAGTATTTCTCTTCTACTTTGCTTCTTTATTACGCTTAATACCCATTAACATCAACAATTTTCCATGATACAAAAATTTAACTGTATGAATTGTGTATTCATTCAGCATTCATTTAACCAATATTTATCAAGTATCTATTGTTTGTTGTAAATGAGTCCTCAAGTTACCAGCATGGGACCAATACTCGGCCACCAGAGAAAACTCCCTGGCTCCTCATTTTTTGCCTCTCTTTCACTGCCCAAGGATGGCTGCCATACATCTGACTACAGGGCAAGACCCTGGGGCACTGTACTAGCCCCAGTTCTCCAGCTGCACTGTCCAATATAGCAGCCACTAGCCACATGTGACTACTGAGCTCCTGAAATGGGTTTGGTGTGACTTAAGATGTGCTGGAAATATAAAATACACACTGGATTTTGAAAACTTAGTATTAAAAACAAGAGTATAAATTTTCTTAATAATTTTATATTGATTACATGTTGAAATTATTTTCTGGATATATTGAGAAAAATCCATTATTAAAATTAACTTCATCTGTTTCTATCTTTTTAATGTGGCTAATAGAAACACTTAAATTACATATGTGGGTTACATTATATTACTATTGGACAGCACTGTTCTAGAGGGTAGAGATTTCAGAGGGGTAACTAACCCACTGTTCACAGGTATGTTCTCTTCCCCTTCGAGTTCTAAGGCCTCTGACCCAATCAAAATATGGAACTCTTACTTTTATACAACTTTTATTTACGTATATGGTTGGATACTACAAATTCTCTTCCTAGAACAAACTACGTTAAACTTAAAACTATTTTATCTAGAATCAATATCCTTATATAATATGTCAAAGCTTCACTTTCAGTTTTTCTGTTTTTGTTTCAGATACTTTCTATTGGGTCTATTATGAAAGATGATGCTCCTCCTCTCTTCCCAAATCCTCAGAACTGAGCTGTACAATAATTTCTGGTTAAACCAGTAGTCAGAGGTCATTTCACTATGTCTGTGTGATCATGGTTCAGAACTGAGCCAACTGCATTACATACTACATTTCCCTTATATAATTTTTCTTTTTCTTCATCGAATCAACAATTGCCCTATTTTTGCGTTTGCTAAGTTTTTTCTATACCTACCCCTAAGTGCTCCTCATACTCCTCTCAATAGAGTCAAACACATCATTTCTACTTTTTCCCCTTGGCAACATCCCTCAAGAGGCCCTACTCCAGTCTAGACTAAGGACAAGGTCAGGCACAGAGGTTAAAAATGTTCCATGCCTTGCATGTTCAAAAGCATCTTTATCTTCCCTCAAACATGACTGACAATTGAGCTAGATATAGTGACATCATTTTCGCTCAGAACTTTGAAGGCACTGTTTGTTATTTTCTATGCCAATGTTGCTTTTGAGCAGTCCAATGGCATTCTGCCTAATCTTTGGTATATAACCTATCCTTGCACTCTGGAACATTATTTTCCCTTTATGGTCTGTTATGATTTTGCAACGTTATACCTGGTGTGAGTCTTTTGCCATTCATTGTGTTGGGCACTGAGGGTGTGTTCTGTCAATCTGAAAATAAGTATCTTTGGTGGATGGGAATTTTCCTTATAAAGCTTAGGTAATTTCCTCCTCTCTGCTTGAATACCTATTAGATATTGGATTTTCTGGAAGGATGCTCTAATTTTACTTTATGTCACCTATTTTCTTTCTCTCTCTTTTTTCTATTGTCTGGGGACCTCTTTAATCTGAACTTCTAACCCTTCTACTGATTTTCATGCTGCTATCTTATTTTTTTTTAACTTGTAAAAACTCTTTGCTCTGAGTTTTTTTTTAAATACTGCTGTTTAATGTAAATAATCATTTTCACATCCCTCTTCAAAATACTAATTACAGTTTTCTTAGAGCTTTTCTGTTCCCTATACTCTTTTCATCAAAGTTTCTTTTATTATTATTATTACTATTTTTACTTATTTGGGGGATTCTGTCTTTCATGTTAGTCTAGTGATACTTGGCTGCGCACTTAGTTTTAAAGAGTAAGCGACTAAAAATCTGATAGGAAGCTGCTATGAATGGACAGGGTGTGAAAGATAGTGAGCTCACCTCAGAATGATCATACTAAGTTTAGCAGTTTCATTGGAGGATCTCCCAGACACCCCCCTGCCCCGCCAAATGTCCACATCTATACGTCTTTTCTCACTTTTTCTCCAAAGAAGGATCTGCCAGTCTTTTTCCTAGAAGCTATAAGCCTCACCCCCAGTGTACTGGGAACTCAGTGAGGATTAAGAAATTTCATCATCGGGCCTTCCCTGGTGGCGCAGTGGTTGAGAGTCCGCCTGCCGATGCAGGGGACACAGGTTCATGCCCCAGTCCGGGAAGATCCCACATGCCGTGGAGCGGCTAGGCCCATGAGCCACTGAGCCTGCGCTCCACAATGGGAGAGGCCACAACAGTGAGAGGCCCGCGTACCACAAAAAAAAAAAAAAAAAGAAAAGAAAAGAAATTTCATCATCGATACAGAGACTTTCACTTAATCTCCATCTTCAGCCTGGCTCCTCAATTCCACTCTCAGCTGTGCCTGGTTTCCCCTGGCCTCTCTGGCTCAATTTCTTTAGACAGCAAACCTAACTCTTAGGGGTATGAGAGAAGGACAGCTGACTGGCTGGGAAGTGTAGAGGAAGGGCTCTGGGGTTCTCAAGCTTTCATTACACAGACTTCCAATCAATTTTTAGCTCTTCCCCTCACCACCACTTTCCAGGTATTTATTGCTTCCAATTCTAAATCCTATCTATAGTTTTATGTGAAAATCAACTTACTTTCTATGGGCACTAGCCTCTTGAGAAGCTTAAGTTTAAGCTCTCCCCAATATTTATCTTCTAAAAATGTGTCCCATTCTTAAAAGTTTATACTTTAAAAAAAATCCTTTATTATAATCTTAGTGTAAACTGCAGGGATGGAGGGGAGAGCAGAAACTAAAGTGTCTTCAACATGGCTCTGTTTCTCTCATGCTTTCTAACAGGGTATTAAAGTTTTAAGAAAACCCAGTGCTACAATCAGAAGTCTCAGATATACCCCTTTTCCTATCCTATTGATTTTCTCTCAGCGACACTGTGGCAGGACCTAGAGAATTTATTCTGATAAACCAGACTTCCTTAAACTGAGGATTCCAAGTCATTCACCAATTCTGGAAAATCTTAGCCATTATTTCAAATACTGCCTCTCCACAAATCTACCACTGCCTTGTGGAACGCAGGTTGTACTGATACTTTAGACTTTCTCATTCTCTATCCATGTTTCTTATTTTTCATATTTTGTCTCTCTGTGCCGCATTCTGAATAATTTTTTCCTCTTTATCTTTCAGTTCACTGCTCCTATCTTCAACTGTATTATCCACTGGTTAACTCATCCTCTAAGTTTCTAATTGTAAGTATTTGGTTTTTCATTTCCAGGAGTTCTATTTGGTTCATTTTCTGACCTGATTACTTTTTATATCCTTATTCCTTAATAATACTTTTGATACTTAATAATAATACTTTAACTATACTGAATATGTATACACATATATTTTATACTCTATATCAAATAATTTCAATATATATAGACTTGGCAAGATTGATTCCGCTATATTTCTTTCTACTAACTCTCAATGACAGAGCCTTTTTTCTATGTCCTTTTTGTTTGTGAGTTCAGATACAGCAGAGGTGTGTTTGTGGGAGGCCTCTGAAGTAGGAGGTTCATCCCTCCAGAACGGATTTTAGTCTCCTTCAATAAGGCACCTTACAGTACAACTACGAGCCCTACCTTACTTTAAACTCTCAGCTTAAGCTTGTTGGAACAAGATAAGTAATATGCATTTGGATCCCAAAATAATTTGAGATGTTACAGTTATACATTTTCAGACTTTTCTCCCCCCAGTCATAGCCTGGCCAAGAGAGTTTTGTGAAATGAAGTAGGTAGGTGGAATGGGGCCAAATCATGAAGAACACTATGTGCCATGTTAAGATAACAGGTTTTAATATGGCGTTTGGCCTGGAGTTGGGTATGTAGCGACGGGGCAGGTCTACAGAGAACCTCGGCTGTGGGTTCAGGGGATCAAGAGTTTTGTGCAGCGTAGTGCTTGAGCATAATATTGCAGTCAGACAGATACGCGTTCAAGCCCTGTCTCTGCCATCTGGCAGCTCGCTACGCTATAACTACACTAAACTTATTCCAGCCTTCAGTATTCTACTCTTACTCTTATTTTCATGCTTTAGCACATGGATACCAAGAACATTCTCTCTCTACACCACCAATACCAACACCTCCTCCCTCTGCACTGGCTAGTCTCAACTCGCTGTTTAGATCTCATGTCATAGCCTCTGGAATAAATCTACATAAAAATAAATCACTGGATTCTAATAGGTACATGTGTTTATGGTCACTATACTTTTAAAATTTGGCATTGATATTTGAATGTTTGTGTTTATTCTATTAAAATTTTGTAAGTATTTTTATATTTTAAGCATATATTTAAACTAAAATTTTGCTGAACCCTCAAAGCACAGCTGCAGAATAATTCGGAAATCACTGAATTAGAGGACTTCAAAATAAGTAAGGACCATAAAAACGGAAAAGAGGACTTCAGGCAGGACAAAAAGAGGGAAAAGAATAAGAATAGAAACCTAGAGTAAGGAGACTGCTCGTATTTGACAAGGAAAGTTCAAAATCACTGAGTAAGTCACAGAAAATAGCCCATTTACCCCTTTTGCTATCTTTGGCCCACTAATACCGGGACTGAGGCATCCCTTCCACGTGTTCTGGAGGTCATCCAAGGGGCCAGAGAAAAGCACATAACAGAGACTTAAAACTGTAACTTCTCACTCAATTTCCAGAACAGTCCAAAAGAATTAAATCAAGTTTGCCTATAAGTAGGGTTATATTTCCCACTACTAACAAGGATGAGGAGCGTATCCCACAACTGCATACTAAAAGTTCAAAATGCTATACGTGAAGCTGAAGTAGTTCAGAAACAAATCAATTCATGAAAAACTATAATCAACCAATCAAAAATACAGTAAAAATGATATATCCTTTTCTTTCAATACAGAAAAGATATTTAGAAACTATGAAGGAATTCCATACTTGAAAATTCAGGGCAAGATGGGAGGCGGGGGAAGGCAGAGAGTAAGGCAATGCAATGAAAACGGAGGCTGTAATGCTGACAAAAGGCCAGGTTAAAGATTTAAGCTTTTGCCAAATTTCACTTTATTACCTTTAATGTCACAGAGTTAAACACATGTAGCTTAGCTCAAATAGCTTAGATTATTTATATATCAACCTTGAACACATCAAACCACTATACTGAGTGAGAAAAAGCAGACATTGCTTTGACAGAAACTGAGGTGAAATTGCAACTTGGCATCCTATCAATTTCTAAGCAGCTAGAGATATGAAATACCTGAATAGTTTGGCAAGCATGGCTGCCATTGTTGGTGAGGATAGCAGAGATGGCCTGAAGTGTCCTTCCTGTTTCTCCCCAAGAAGCCACCAGACTAAAGAGACAAGCACAGGAAAGTGCTGTCAGAGACTGTCCTGTGCTGTCATTCATTCCAGTACTTCGAACAGTGATTTCCAGAAGGAGCTGGAAGAGAGACTCTGTGGATAAAATAGAACTCAATTATATTCATTTAACACACAGAACATTATATGGTATCTGTTTGTTTATACCTTGCCTCATTATAAAAAAATATTTAAGGCAGTTACAACACTTACTTTGCATTAGTTCCTTTCCAGTTACCCTTTCCCCCCAAAAGTTAGAATATTTATATAAAAACGACCTTGGAGAATATTTAGTGAACTCCTTACTTTTGTAAATGAAAAAATGGAATCTATCTAAAATCATTTATAATTATTACATTTGTAATCATACATGTGTCCAACTGTCTGATGCTAAATTCCATAATAACAGCAACAATGTTTATATTGATCACCCCTATATTATACACTCTTAGCACAGAACATAGAAGGCACTTTACATTTAAGTGAATAATTGAGAACATATATTCTAATCTTAAACTGAACGGAAAGATAGATAAAAGGGAAGGATTTTTTAAAAAACACTGGACAATTTGTAAATCAAATCCATCTGCAAAGAGAAGTCTGATGGGGCTTCCCTGGTGGCGCAGTGGTTGAGAGTCCGCCTGCCGATGCAGGGGACACGGGTTCGTGCCCCAGTTTGGGAAGATCCCACATGCCGCGGAGCGGCTGGGCCCGTGAGCCATGGCCGCTGAGTCTGCGCGTCTGGAGCCTGTGCTCCGCAACGGGAGATGCCACAATAGTGAGAGGCCCGCGTACAGCAAAAAAAAAAAAAAAAGAGAAGTCTGATGTATAATAATCATCAAGCTATCCCAACAATAAAAGAGATACAAATATACATATATTTCTATGAGTAACATGAAAAAAAGCAATGTGGAAAAAGTGTAACTAATGTGCCTATGATATTAAATCAAAGGAAAAAAGAAACAGATTTCAATACAAATTTCGATTTAAAGAACCAAATTATTACTTACACCTTTGTGCCAATTAAACAAAATAAAAAGTATGAAGTGCTGATAAACGCCTGAACAGAAAAGTAAGTCAAAGCAGTGAAGAGATCAGAAAGGTAAGCATTGGAAGGACAGAAGAGAGACCAAAGACAGTATAGCAGCATTTGAAACTGTTAGTAAGAAAATAAAAACAAATTAATCAGGAGACCTAAGTTTTGACAGAAAGAAGACGATTAAGCTAAAGCACATATTATAATTTTAAAACCCAGTATTAAGAAGAAGATCTATTTTGAAAAGAATAAAGGAGAGGGAGTATTTATGTATAAACTGAATATAAGAGAAAGTATACAACAAATGATAGAAGACAACAAAATGGCAGAAGATCTAGGAGGAAAGCAAGGATTAGCATGTTGTTCAAAGTAAGATATAGGATATACTGTTTTAGTGGATATATTAAATACTTCAATTATTTGCTAGTTTACAAACCAGAGCTAAGGTTAACTAGCAAAATAGTCTTAAATAAAATTAATTAAATCTTCAATAAAATGCCATGAAGTCAAGTAGTACATCATAATAGTAATCGATCACTGGTGCTACAGTGACAATAAACAAGGTGCCTGCTTTGTAACATATGCAGCTTTATTTGGTAGTAGTATTTCATAACATGGTGAATTGGGGGGCTGTTGTTGTTTTTAAAAATCCTCAGCTTATTTTCATGGCCAGTACTCCCCCCACCAACTAAAACAAAGCAGTAACAAAACAAATGGAACACAAAAACTAATCACAATACATGACCAAAAAAATAACAATCTGACATGTAAATTAAAACCATGTAATTAGGTTCTCACATGTGGGTCTAACATAATCCAAATAGCCAAGTAGAGGAAAAGGACGAAACTCTAATCCAGACCAGCAGTGTGAGCATCAGCATTACCCAGAAACTTACTCCAAATGCGAATTCTCAGGTCCCATCCCAAATCTACTGAATCAGATACTCCACACTTAGGGCCCACATATATGACTCAAACAAGCTAATGCTTGAGATTTAGAAAACTCTAGACTCTTTGAAGGCCCACAGTTAGCATCAGAGAAAAGCAATTAGCCTTCAAAATTTAGCTTCCATCTGTATTTCTCTTCCTTAAGAGTCCCCGTCCTGCTTACAGGATTATGTGTTGAGCCTAGGTCACGGGCATGAAAGGCAGCCATTCATAAAATTCAAATGCACTTTACAAAAAGCAAACATTTTTACTTAATGGAAGTTGCTACTAATTCAAAAGCTTTATCTTTAACAAAAATAAATTTTTATTTATCATGAACGCAAAAGAAATGTCCTCTCTGTTAAGAAACTAATTGTGTTGTTTTGGGTTGGTAGTATTTGTTCCCTCTTTTCCTACTTTTTTAACTCTCCAAAGTAACATGTAAAGTTAGACAAAGTCAATGTTAGCTATTTTGGCCAAAGGTTTATTAAGAATGATTTAAGTTCATAGTGACTATAAGGCTTGAGGATTATTTCTGGGTTCCAAGAATTTATATTTTGCTTTTCCCCATCATAATAATCAGGAAATGACTGTGCATGAACTATAACTCTTAAATCATAACTCCAGGGGAACACAGCAAAGTAACTTAAAATTTATACCCCTGCTGTTTCAGCACCATAAACAAACAGAGACTGAATTACAGGCTGCTGTATGTGCTCCATAAGAGAAGCTCTTTACATTTAAAGGCTTCATTCAATGTGCCTAACTAAGCTCTTACCTAGGACCTCGGGTGGCTCTGACTGGAGGCCTTCTGGCTGCTGACCCTGAAGCACGTTAAGCAGGGCTTGGAGACTCCTGAGGCACAGGGATGGATGAGAAAATCGCGTCTCCTTGATCAATTCAAAAACTTCACAGAGTCCAACCTCAATGATCTATTTAAGATGAAAATAAAAATTATACTTTATAGCATGTGAGCTAATAACACTTCTCAGGCAGTAAAATCGGTACAGCTTACTTCCACAGCAAATGAGTAATGGTACAATATTTTAAAGGCAAAAAAGTCATCACATAAAAAAGAGTAAAACCCAGTGTGTTTAATTTCAAGATTTAGAAAATCATCTGATAACACAGAAGGTTAAAAAATAGTGGCACTCCCAACACAGCCATAAATAAATAAATAAAAGGAAACTGTCAAACTGTTAAAATATATATATATGTAGTGGCACTACTTAAAAAGTAGTTTCAGGATAATGAAGCCATAATAAAACATCATGAAAATGGTTTAACAGTGAACTAGGTACTAGACTGCATTCACTCAGAAAAAAATAAACTATTAATTTACAAAGTTCATTTGGCTGTTCTCAAGTCAAAACTGGCACTCTTCTGTTACGTTGATTGTTACTTATGACCAGAAAAGAAGGCAATATAGTACATATGGTGAAAAGATTAAAAAAGGAACTTTTCTTCTTAGCCTTTCCTATATGGTACAATCACCATATTATTATTTGTAGATGGTGTCCCTTATTCTTGTAGGATTACTTTAATTATCTTATTCCTCATCAGGACCAAGAAAAATATAACTCAGTATCTAGCAAAAGACAGATAAATCTGTAACTAAAGACTGAGACAGCAAATGTGATGAACTGGTATAAGGAAATACTTTCAGAGGGCTGACAGAACAATAGACAATGCAATTCCATTTCTCAGTCAATGTCAACATTTTGAAAAGGAAATGTGTAAGATCTTCTCAAGAAGTGTTAAATTATTTGGAGAAGAAGTAAGTAACAGAAAAAGTTAAAACTAGATTAATTAGTAGAAATGCATCAAAGCATTATTAATTCTATTGAGCAAAACAGAAGATATTCTCTCTGCTGAGATCTGTACATTAATTCATATATTACATAAACATTTTAAGTACTTATTTTGTACAACTTGCTACAGGAGATACGAGATATATTATACTAGACCTTGTTCTCTACGAGTTTGTAATCTAACAGAGTAAATGAATCTTATATATAATGCTTATCCAGTCCAGACCTCTTTTATAGCACTTATTATGTTATAGTGTGACTATTTTTGTTTCCATTTTGCCAACTAAACTGGGATCTCCTTGTGGACACAGAGTATATCTTAACTAATATCTCCCATGACTATCCCACTGCCTGCACATGATAGGCAGACAACAAATATTTATTTACTCTCTCAGCTGTGCGCTAAAAACCACTGCAACTTGTCCGACAAGGGTTAAATCAACTGCAGGCAAGTCAGTTGCAGTTCTGATTACTATCTGCAAGGTTTCTGAAGAATACAGATATGACTGAGAAGTCAAAATAACTAATAGGACTGTCTTCAGAGAAGTTATCTAAAATCCTAGAATACTTGATTATAGCTAAGATTACAGAAGTGCTTGTATAGAGTTTCAATTAATTAAATGGAAATGAAAACTTGCCATTTCATATAGTTTATTTTCCTGAAACAGACTAGAAAATAAAAACGTGCTGTCCAAGATTTCCATCTGTTTATGTCCGTACAGGAAACAAATCTGAAGTCAAAGATCTCCCGAGTACAATACAAAAGTAGGGCTCTATTCTCAGGCCAGTAGGAGATTACTCTATCCATCAGTCTTGAAGATTGCTTATTCTACCACTACCAATCATGACTTTTCACAATTCAAAGAATTCTTCACGGATGACATTTTTGGCTAGGGTTTCTTTTTGTAAGTAGATTCCTATAGCAACAGAGAAAGTATTGAACCTTTGCAAGAACAGTAAGGCTACTTACTGAACATATTCCCGAGCTGTCTCTCTAATAAGTTTAAGGTATGATAACAAATGTATGAGAACAGGTAACTCATGTGGGCTGCCCAGGAGCAGAGCACTAGATGGCTTTCGTGAAAAACACTCATAAAACGTTAGTCAAAACGATCAAGACAAGGAATTACCCGTCTGTCTAGGTTAACCACTGTGATTCTCGCTTATCATCTGTATCTTAGTTCGGTGTGGATTTTTTTTTTAATAAGGGGGAAAACTAATTCATTTCCAGAACTGTGATATGTATTCAATATACAACAAAATAAAAATCAACCTCAAGTTTTCCAATCATATTTAGCTTTGAATCATTGAGCAAAGGAGCACAACACGTTGTGAATTAAGACTTTTTTCTGAGGTTTGGCTGAGAGTATTTTACTATATGTACAAACTTTGAAATTGCACTTTACACTTTGAAGCCTGTCTTATAGTCACTGAGAACACACTATATGTCCTCCCTCAATATTAGGAAGGAAGAGTATAAGGACAAAAAAATATGTAGTACTGCAAATACAATATGATTTCATTTGTGCAGAAATAAATATATTTTTAATGTGCATATACAAAAATGTTTACAGTGGGTATTTTTGGTTAATAGGATTTTAGAAATAACTTCTAATGTAAAATTTTCTTTTCCTTTTTACAAAAATGTTCTCCATTTTTTCAAATTATCTACATTGATTATGCACTGCCTTTATAAATAGCAAAATAAATGATTAAGAAGTCTGACTGCTAAATAGAATAGTTCACTATAATAAGATAACACACTAAGCACTCAATACGTGCCACGATAAACTATAACTAACCACCAAACACACGGTCTTCCACTTCTCTTCATAAAATAGTCTTTTGTAAATTTACTGAATGTTATCTTTACTGTTACTTTCAAACAATTAAATCCTGAAAGCTCTCTGTTATACTTGAAGGAACACAAAACCCAAATAATTAACTGGTACAGCTAGTCCAATGTCCCTGTTGAGAAAAGTGAGGCAAAAACATATTTGGCCAAAAAAAAGAGAAAAAAGTCTTCTGAGGTTTTATTTTTCTCTCCTCAAATCACGTGTTTCCAAAGGTGGCATTATTATTTCACGAACAAACAATAACATAAGCGTTTAGATACATCATATTTAGATTTAATATTAATAAACTCTTTGCCATTAGAAATTATATCTTCTATTAAAAACTCCTAGAATCAGTTCTAAGACTTACAGAAAACATTTGAACAAGCTCAAAAGGAAACCAAAAGTAGATTTACATATTACAACAGAGTGAAGTATACTGTCTTTAAAATTTTCTTCTCTAAAGTAAATATTTGGTAGCGATATCATTTACAAAAAATAAAAATCTAGAGAGGAGTGAGAGAAGGGAGGAAGAAGAGGCAACAGCAACAGACGCAGTAGAGGAGGAAGGCACGGGGGCGGGAGGAGGAGAAGAATTCTGCTCCTCAGAAGATCCAGGTGTGAAATGTCTAACCTCCTAGCCTCTAACGCACAAATTTATCTATGACTTCTACCACCTTCTTCCCTTCTCTTCACACCCAGAGGAAAAAGTGCTCTTACAACTTTTCAAAGCTAATTTAGTTTTTAAACAATGTTCTTGATCCCACCTACTGTTCCATCTCTAACAGAATTTTGTGTCAAATTCTGTCACCACACTAAGTCCCAAAACTGTATGCCTAGCTGGGACCTTTCTTTTGAACTTCAATCTTACATAGTGAACAACGGACATCTCACAGCCCCTTCACACTCAGTACGGCCAGAACTAAACTTAATCATCGTTCCAACAAAGCACTGTTTCTCCTCCAGTTCTTTCTCTTTAAGTAAATAGCATCACCACCTAGAAACTTCAGAAATATTTTTACATTCTACCTTCTCTTTCAGACTTCATAACCAACTAATTAAGAATTCCTAAAAAAAAAAAGAATTCCTGACAATTCCACTTCCTTAATATTTCTTTTATGCCAAACACTGCTACTACCCTAGCTGCATCCCCCATGAACACTTCAGACGACTGCAATAACTGGCTCACTGGCCCCTCTGCTCTAGTCTCCCCAGCCTCTAGTGGATCTGCCTTTCCAGCACCCGAGTAACTTTAATAAAATACAAGTCTGATCATAGTCTTTTGCTAAAAATCTTTCATGTTTCCAAGTTACCAGACAAAATCTGAAAATGGCTGCATGACACTTAAGGCCCATGATCCCGTTCTCTACTCTTGCCCTATTCAGCCAGTCCACTCTAGCCAAAGCTGACCACTTGTGCTTTTGTAACAATGCCATTCTCCCTGCCTGCGGGTGCATCTTCAGTCAGTGCTACGTCCTTACTCCACCGGGCTCCACTATACCTTGCACACCCCTATCAATCCTTAGGGCACTGGACATGCCTGCTAGACATAACTTTCTTTACGGTGGGGATTGTTTCTCATCATTTTGTTCTCAGGGCCTAATAGAATGCCTGCTACAAACTGAATTTACTGAATTAAGAAGTATATAAATGAATCTGTGTACATCTACATCTTTTAACAAAATATGAGGCATGACTAGCCTCAAATAAGTTTGGATGGGAAATATGAATCCTAATATTCATATTAGGATTTTAATATTACTATTAAAAAATTATGCAGCTATGAAATTTGGAGCGCTTTAGAAGATCTGGAAATCAGATCGTGAAAGACAGTTTGAGCTGGGTAAAAACTGTTTTTGGTAAGAAAGGTATACTTTTAAGCGGGTGGGGGTACGAAAGTACTATTTTAAATGATTACTGACCTGCAAAAAACAAAAAGCAAAAAAATCTGACAAGCAAGGTCTACATCAGAGTCAAAAACAATTTAACTAACTTTTAAAAGTCAAGAAGAGAAAACACAGAATTGTATCAAAATGATACCTTGACAACAAATAAAAACTGTCTTCATTATGTGAAATAAAAAAGAAGCAGGAGACAAAGAAATATCCGCAAGAAAAAGGAAAGTGACAGCCACACATTCAGGAGGAGCAATAGAGAAACAACAAAGAAAAGGGAGGAACTGACATGAAAGAGCATCTGGAGCAGAGGCACAGAAATGGTCAAAAGGAAAAGAAAAAGTCCACATTTCTCACCTGCTCTCACACTCCCATCACCTCAAACCCTAAAGGCTTCATCTCTTCTTCTGTGCCCTGCAAACTGCTGCCTAAGACCTGAAAGTTTCACTCCCTGCCCTGCCCCCACCCATGGCATTCTGACTACCTCTGCATAAAGGCATCCCATTGCTCCTTCTTCTCTGATCTCACTGATTGTCTAGAGGTTTCATTTCCTTGGATATGAAGTATTTCTTAATAAACTGATGAGTTCCCTGAAAACTAATGAAATTCATTTGGACCTACACATTTTCCTGTTTGCACCTGATACTTACAACTACAGCTATCATTTATTGAGCACACGTGCATTTATTAACGCTTTGAATCCTCACTACTACCTATGAGATAGGCATTATCCCCATTTCACAGATAACAAAACTGAGGCAGAGAGCGGTCAAACGACTTTTGCAGCATCACACAGCTAGTATTTTTAATGGCAAGTTTGAACTCAGGCAGTTTTACTCTACTTCCCATATTCATCACTATACCCTGTTTCCTGACAGGTCAGTACTTGATGGAAAACTCAATATTAATTACTTGAGCTATTTGCTTTTCTTCTACTTTTCTTGTAAAGATCCCTTTTTGACTCTGCATCTTTTAACTCTGTTAATCATGCTGAAAAGTCACTGTCCTAAGAATGCCTGATATTTTATTTCTTTAATACTCATTTATCCTGATGTTTTAAAACAGCCTAAGAATCAGTTGTTCTTGATTGTGCAGTACCTTTTAAATTGACTATAGTTTATTATTCAAAATCTGCATACCTGTGTGAAAGGTTTCTCTGGGTCTTTATTTTCCTTCCTAATGTTGAACCTAAGCTGAGTGATTACTATAGTACAGTGGGACTCACCCACACACAGAATGGAATTCTTATAACAAAAGTATACTTGATTCCTTCATATCCCCATATCCTAACTTAACAATGTATTTTTCCTCAACCTCCCCTAATTAAGCATAAGAAATCAGAAATTAGAGACCATGCTCTTTACCTGGAGAAACTTATATGGAAAAGATGAGCCTGTTTGTTTTTAGTTGAAGAAAGAAGCTAGTAGAGAAGGTACAGTTAAGGACACTGGAGAGAAAACGAGTAAGGGGGAAAGGGTCCCAAGAGGAGATAAGGACATTTGAAGGTGGCTGATTAAGAGGCTGAGGAACTTCACAAAACCTCTACTACTCTATTAAACAGGAAGCAAGTCAACTGCTGAGAATAAGGTGAGAAGAACCTGACAGTAATGATAAAGGACAGTGGTGAACTTATGAAGAGCCACCATGAAATGTACAAAATAAACAGATCAGGAACACAGCCTCTATCTGGCTTCTATTTCCAAGTAGTAAAGTAAGTATTTACAAGATATCTTATGTATGCATATAAAGAAGTTTTCAAGGCACAATTTTAAGGTATCCATTTAGTAAAAAGACAATATACATGAATCACTTATGATAAAGGAAAACATTTCAAAATGTCTGTATTTAGAAAAAAAACAAATGCATAAATCATTTATAATAAAGGTAACATTTTAAAATATGTTTATATTTTTACCCATTTTTTTGTTAGAAATACTAACTACACATACTATATAGAAAAATACATATGTAAAGTAACGTTATAGTCTTAAAATATACCAATGCTTAAATAGAACAGAGTACCTTAAGAACAGTTTGTTCTACTTCAATACATGTTTCCATAACACCAATGAGATTATATGCCTCTGGTAAATATGGGAGTGATATCAGAACAATGCAGAATTGGTTCATATGTAATTTTTTTCCTAGGCAAAGGGAGCCAGGATAGCAAGAGTACAATTAACCTTATGCAGAAAAGGCAAAAGCTCTCAGCTCAGCTGCTGCACAATCAGGAGCACTTCTAGCTCTATTTCAAGAAAAATTAAAATGTATACCTGTATCCAGAGGGAGGGATGTGTCCCCAGCTTTTCGTGGCTCTTGGCTTGTAGCAATTTGCACTTCCTCTTGTGCCCACCTTAATAGCAGCTCACTGGCTCAGAGTTCCACTTCCATCTGCAATGGCTCAGTGCCCACAAGGCACCATTTCCCCTGTACTGCTTTTGTACATTTTTAACAGCCCCTGTAACAGACTCCAAGCCACTGAACTCCCTTCCTATGCTTTCCAAGTACTCCCCACTGAGGTACCAATTGTTGACTTTGTTAGCACTCCAATTATAAAGTTGCATAAAGTTTTCCTGATCTAGCTCAAACCTATTTTTACCCATAGGCTCTGTTATTTTCAGTGTGCAATTTTATTAAAAGCAAGGCATTTTAGCAATGCAAACATATGTATTAAAGCCCAAACACGTAGGTTATGCATCAAAGTGTATCTTAGTGGCTTACCTTTGGAAGCTTGATAGGGGGCTCTTTGGATTCCTCCTCTTCATCACTATCTGATTCTCCACTCTGCACAGAGTTCTTAGATGCAGCTGCCAACGATGTTTCCTTTTTCTGCCATTCCAGAACGCAATGGCGTACATTGCAATAAATATTAAATGCCGAAGGATTGCTATGTAGCTTGATATCTGGTATGATTACTGTATTCTCCAAGTTTTCAGACTGAAATACAGGATATAATATTTCAATTTTATATTCCTTTCCATCATCATCAATTCTCATTTTTTTAAAAAAATTAAATATTAGACAGGCTAGATGATTTGTAGGAGTCACATAGGTGATATAGCAATAACCAACCTGATAAGGGCTGGAAAGACACCAGTAAAAAACTCATCAGGACTACCCTTTTACCCCACAATAGGAAAAGAGCCAACAAAGCTCAACTGCTGGATTCAAAGGATATTCATCTGTTGCTTTTCTAAGGGACACCAGATGTACTGCAGAGTCTCAAAGGCCTACTACAAATATTGAATTACATTTTGATTTCTTTCAAAAGTAGATATAGGGCCTTAAACAGAAATTAGGACTAAAAAAAAAAAAAACTAATCCCTCAACTTTAGTCAATTCTAATTTCATTCTCATTCAAATAATGGTAATGCTAAGAAAACTACAGATTATGGGCATATGCTTTCTGAAAGCTCTCTCTTACCTATCTGTCTTAATAAGTACTACAAATCACATGTTTGGTACTTTAATTGTTAAAATTAAATGCTCGGGAATTCCCTGGTGGCGCAGGGGTTAAGAATCCGCCTGCCAAGGCAGGGATCACGGGTTCAATCCCTGGTCCGGGAAGATCCCACATGCCGCGGAGCAATTAAGCCCGTGCGCCACAACTACAGAAGCCCACGTGCTGCAACTACTGAAGCCCGCACGCCTAGACCCCATGCTCAGCAATAAAAGAAGCCACCGCAATGAGAAGCTGTGCACTGCAAAGAAGAGTAGCCCCCACTCACCGCAGCTAGAGAAAGCCCGTGCACAGCAATGAAGACCCAACACAGCCAAACAAACAAACGAAAACAACTAAATACTCAATTTGTATTTTGGTCCAGCATTTTATTCATCAGACTCCAACCACATTTTTGAGATCAACATTTACATCATAAATATACAGAACTAGTTTAAGATAGTCTACAAATGCAAATTCCAACAATTAGAGTATGTCCAACAAGTATCCAAGATAAATAAAATGACACTTTGAGTACCAAGAACATTTAGTCTCAAAATTCTACCCTTCTTCCATAAATAATTAGGAAAAAAATGGAGTACTTCTTGTTAAATCAAAGTATACTAAAGTTAACTGACATGTAACATGTAAATAGGTCTTCCAGAGATATTAAAAACAAATATTAATAATTCAAATCCAACAATACTCTTAAAAAGATGATACATCATGATCAACTCAAACAAGGATGTACAACACTGGAAAAGCAATCCAAAATCCACACCAACAAAAGTAAGAGAAAAAAAAAAATAAGACACTGTAAATAAACATGGAAGAAGCATTTGACAAAAATCAAATACCCATTCATAACAAGAGCCTAAGTAAATTAGGAACAGAAGAGAATTCCAAAACTGGATTAAGAGTATGTATGAAAAACACACAGCTAACATAGTAAAAGACTGAATGCCTTCACCCTAGATTGCAAACAAGGGAAAGATATCTACTCTCAGCAATCAGACTCAACAATGTGCTAGATATGCTATCCAGTGCAGTAACCCAAGAAAAAGAAATAAAAGGTATAGTTAGAAAGAAGAAATTATCTCCTAGAAATCAAATGTGTTTATTTGTAGGAGACATAAAAAAGAATCTTAAGTCTGCAAAAAAGAGTCACTAGTAATAATGTGTGGATTTAGCAAAGTCACAGGGTACCAAATAAATCTATAAAAATGAATAATATATCTATATCCTAGGAGTAAACAATTAAAATGTGTAGTTTTAAAACTAGTAGCAGTAAAGTTACAGACTGGGAGAAAATGTTTGCAAACCACGTATCTGACAAATGACTAGCATCCAGCATATATAAAGAATTCTCAGCTTGAAGATGGCGGAAGAGTAAGACGCGGAGATCGCCTTCCTCCCCACGGATACACCAGAAATACATCCACACGTGGAACAACTCCTACAGAACTCCTACTGAAGGCTGGCAGAAGACCTCAGACCTCCCAAAAGGCAAGAAACTCCCCACGTAACTGGGTAGGGCAAAAGAAAAAACAGAGACAAAAGAATAAGGACGGCACCTGCACCAGTGGGAAGGAGCTGTGAAGGAGGAAAAGTTTCCACACACTAGGAAGTCCCTCCGCGGGCGGAGACTGCGGGAGGCAGAGGGGGGAGTTTCGGGACCGCGGAGTAGTGCACAGCGACGGGTGCGGAGGGCAAAGCGGGGAGATTCCTGCACAGACGATCGGTGCCGACCGGCA
Source organism: Phocoena sinus (assembly GCF_008692025.1). NCBI lineage: Eukaryota > Metazoa > Chordata > Mammalia > Artiodactyla > Phocoenidae > Phocoena > Phocoena sinus. The sequence continues at coordinate 51,174,631 of NC_045780.1, forward strand.
CTCACCAACCCGAGAGGCTTGCTGCTCACCCACCGGGGCGGGCGGGGCTGCGAGCTGAGGCTCGGGTTTTGGTTTTGGACGGAGCTCAGGGAGAGGACTGGGGTTGGCGGCTTGAACATAGCCTGAAGGGGTTAGTGCACCACGACTAGCCGGGAGGGAGTTCGGGGAAAAGCCTGCACCGGCCGAAGAGGCAAGAGACTTTTTCTTCCCTCTTTGTCTCCTGGTGCGCGAGGAGAGGGGTTTAAGAGCGCTGCTTAAAGGAACTCCAGAGACGGGCGCGAGCCGCAGCTAAAAGCGCGAACCCCAGAGACGGGTGCGAGCCGCGGCTGAGGGCGCGAGCCCCCGAGACGGGCGCGAGCCGCGGCTGAAAGCGCAAACCCCAGAGACGGGCGCGAGCCGCGGCTAAAACCGCGGACCCCAGAGACGGGCGGGAGACGCTAAGGCTGCTGCTGCCGCCACCAAGGGGCCTGTGTGCGAGCACAGGTCACTCTCCACACCCCGCTTCCGCGGAGCCTGTGCAGCCCGCCACTGCCAGGTTCCCAGGATCCAGGGACAACTTCCCCGGGACAGCGCACGGCGGGCCTCAGGCTGGTGCAACGTCACGCCGGCCTCTGCCGCAACGTCACGCTGCCTCTGCCGCCCGCAGGCCGGCCCCGCACGCAGTGCCCCTCCTTCCCCCATCCCCCAACCCCCGGCCTGAGTGAGCCGGAGGCCCCGAATCAGCGGCTCCTTTAACCCCGTCCTGTCTGAGCGAAAAAACAGACGCCCTCCAGCGACCTACACGCAGAGGCAGGGCCAAATCCAAAGCTGAGCTCCTGTGAGCTGTGAAAACAAAGAAGAGAAAGGGAAATCTCTCCCAGCAGCCACAGAAGCAGCGGATTAAAGCTCCACAATCAACTTGATATACCCTGCATCTGTGGAATACCTGAATAGACAAGGAATGATCCCAAATTGAAGAGGGGGAATTTAGGAGCGAAATCTATGATTTTTTTCCCTTTTCCTCTTTTTGTGAAGGTGTACGTGTATGCTCCTGTGTGACATCTAGTCTGTATACTCTAGCTTCCACCATTTGTCCTAGGGCTCTATCCGTCCATGACTTTTTTTTTAAAATTCTTTTTCTTAATAATTAAGTTTAATTGGAATAACTTTATTATACTTTACCTTCGTTCTTTCTTTCTTTCCTTCCTTCCCTCCCTCCTTTAGACAACGAATCACCCCAAATTGAGGAGGTGGTCTCAGGGAGCAGGATTTATGATTTTTCCCCCTTTACCTCTTTTTGTGAAGGTGTATGTGTATGCTTCTGTGAAAGATTTTCTCTGTATAGCTTTGCTTCCAACATTTGTCCTAAGGTTCTATCCGTCCCTTTTTTTTTCTAAATATTTTTTAATTCAATAACTATATTATACTTTATTTTATTTTTACTGTATCATCTTTCTTTCTGTCTTTTTTTCCTTCTTTCCCTCCTTCCTTCCTTCCTCCCTCCCTCCCCCCCCTCCCTCCTTTCTTTCCTTCTTTGCTTCTTTCTTCCTTCCTTCCTTTCCTCCTTTCCTTCTTTCTTTCCTCATACTTCTACTAATTCTCTCTACTTTTTCTCCCTTTTATTCTGAGCCGTGTGGATGAAAGGCTCTTGGTGCTCCAGCCAGGAGTCAGGGCTCTGCCTCTGAGGTAGGAGAGCCAACTTCAGGACACTGGTCAACAAGAGACCTCCCAGCTCCACATAATATTAAACAGCGGAAATCTCCCAGAGACCTCCATCTTAACACCAGCACCCAGCTTCACTCAACGACCAGCAAGCCACAGTGCTGGACAACCTATGCCAAACAACTAGCAAAACAGGAACACAACCCCACCCATTAGCAGAGAGGCTGCCTAAAATCATAATAAGGCCACAGACACCCCAAAACACACCACCAGACGTGAACCTGCCCACTAGAGAGACAAGATCCAGCCTCATCCAGCACAACACAGGCACTAGTCCCCTCCACCAGGAAGCCTACACAACCCACTGAAACAACCTTAGCCACTGGAGACAGACATCAAAAACAACGGGAACTACGAACCTGCAGCCTGCAAAAAGGAGACCCCAAACACAGTAAGATAAGCAAAATGAGAAGACAGAAAAACACACAGCAGATGAAGGAGCAAGATAAAAACCCACCAGACCTAACAAATGAAGAGGAAATAGGCAATCTACCTGAAAAAGAATTCAGAATAATGATAGTAAGGATGATCCGAAATCTTGGAAGTAGAATGGACAAAATGCAAGAAACAGTTAACAAGGACCTACAAGAACTAAAGATGAAACAAGCAACGATGAACAATGCAATAAATGAAATTAAAATCACTCTAGATAGGATCAATAGCAGAATAACTGAGGCAGAAGAACGGATAAGTGACCTGGAAGATAAAGTAGTGGAAATAACTACTGCAGAGCAGAATAAAGAAAAAAGAATGAAAAGAACTGAGGACAGTCTCAGAGACCTCTGGGACAACATGAAACGCACCAACATTCGAATTATAGGGGTTCCAGAAGAAGAAGAAAGAAAGAAAGGGACTGAGAAAATATTTGAAGAGATTATAGTTGAAAACTTCCCTAATATGGGAAAGGAAATAGTTAATCAAGTCCAGGAAGCACAGAGGGTCCCATACAGGATAAATACAAGGAGAAACACGCCAAGACACATATTAATCAAACTGTCAAAAATTAAATACAAAGAAAGCATATTAAAAGCAGCAAGGGAAAAACAACAAATAACACACAAGGGAATCCCCATAAGGTTAACAGCTGATCTCTCAGCAGAAACCCTACAAGCCAGAAGGGAGTGGCAGGACATACTGAAAGTGATGAAGGAGAATAGCCTGAAACCAAGACTACTCTACCCAGCAAGGATCTCATTCACATTTGATGGAGAAATTAAAACCTTTACAGACAAGCAAAAGCTGAGAGAGTTCAGCACCACCAAACCAGCTTTACAACAAATGCTAAAGGAACTTCTCTAGACACGAAACACAAGAGAAGGAAATGACCTATAGTAGCGAACCCAAAACAATATATAAAATGGAAATAGGAACATACATCTCGATAATTACCTTAAATGTAAATGGACTAAATGCTCCCACCAAAAGACACAGATTGGCTGAATGGATACAAAAACAAGACCCTTATATATGCTGTCTACAAGAGACCCACTTCAGAACTAGAGACACATACAGACTGAAAGTAAGGGGATGGAAAAAGATATTCCATGCAAATGGAAACCAAAAGAAAGCTGGAGTAGCAATTCTCATATCAGACAAAATAGACTTTAAAATAAGGACTATTAAAAGGGACAAAGAAGGACACTACATAAGGATCAAGGGATCGATCCAAGAAGAAGATATAACAATTGTAAATATTTATGCACCCAACATAGGAGCACCTCAATACATAAGGCAAATACTAACAACCATAAAAGGGGAGATCAACAGTAACACATTCATAGTAGGGGACTTTAACACCCCACTTTCACCCATGGACAGATCATCCAAAATGAAAATAAATAAGGAAACACAAGCTTTAAATGATACATTAAACAAGATGGACTTAATTGATATTTATAGGACACTCCATCCAAAAACAACAGAATACACATTTTTCTCAAGTGCTCATGGAACATTCTCCAGGATAGATCATATCTTGGGTCACAAATCAAGCCTTGGTAAATTTAAGAAAACTGAAATTGTATCAAGCATCTTTTCCGACCACAACGCCATGAGACTAGATATCAATTACAGGAAAAGATCTGTAAAAAATACAAACACATGGAGGCTAAACAATACACTACTTAATAATGAAGTGATCACTGAAGAAATCAAAGAGGAAATAAAAAAATACCTAGAAACAAATGACAATGGAGACACAACGACCCAAAACCTATGGGATGCAGCAAAAGCAGTTCTAAGGGGGAAGCTTATAGCAATACAAGCCCACCTTAAGAAGCAGGAAACATCTCGAATAAACAACCTAACCTTGCACCTCAAGCAATTAGAGAAAGAAGAACAAAAAAACCCCAAAGCTAGCAGAAGGAAAGAAATCATAAAAATCAGATCAGAAATAAATGAAAAAGAAATGAAGGAAACAATAGCAAAGATCAATAAAACTAAAAGCTGGTTCTTTGAGAAGATAAACAAAATAGATAAACCACTAGCCAGACTCATCAAGAAAAAAAGGGAGAAGACTCAAATCAATAGAATTAGAAATGAAAAAGGAGAAGTAACAACTGACACTGCAGAAATAAAAAAAATCATGAGAGATTACTACAAGCAACTCTATGCCAATAAAATGGACAATCTGGAAGAAATGGACAAATTCTTAGAAATGCACAACCTGCCAAGACTGAATCAGGAAGAAATAGAAAATATGAACAGACCAATCACAAGCACTGAAATTGAAACTGTGATTAAAAACCTTCCAACAAACAAAAGCCCAGGACCAGATGGCTTCACAGGTGAATTCTATCAAACGTTTAGAGAAGAGCTAACACCTATCCTTCTCAAACTCTTCCAAAATATAGCAGAGGGAGGAACACTCCCAAATTCCTTCTACGAAGCCACCATCACCTTGATACCAAAACCAGACAAGGATGTCACAAAGAAAGAAAACTACAGGCCAATATCACTGATGAACATAGATGCAAAAATCCTCAACAAAATACTAGCAAACAGAATCCAACAGCACATGAAAAGGATCATACACCATGATCAAGTGGGGTTTATTCCAGGAATGCAAGGATTCTTCAATATACGCAAATCTATCAATGTGATAAACTATATTAACAAATTGAAGGAGAAAAACCATATGATCATCTCAATAGATGCAGAGAAAGCTTTCGACAAAATTCAACACCCATTTATTTATTTATTTATTTATTTATTTATTTATTTTTTTTTTTTTTTATGCGTTACGCGGGCCTCTCACTGTTGTGGCCTCTCCCGTTGCGGAGGACAGGCTCCGGACGCGCAGGCTCAGCGGCCATGGCTCACGGGCCCAGCCGCTCCGCGGCATGTGGGATCCTCCCAGACCGGGGCACGAACCCGCGTCCCCTGCATCGGCAGGCGGACTCTCAACCACTGCGCTACCAGGGAAGCCCCTCAACACCCATTTATGATAAAAACCCTCCAGAAAGTAGGCATAGAGGGAACTTTCCTAAACATAATAAAAGCCATATATGACAAGCCCACAGCAAACATCATCCTCAATGGTGAAAAACTGAAAGCATTTCCACTAAGATCAGGAACAAGACAAGGTTGCCCACTCTCACCACTCTTATTCAACATAGTTTTGGAAGTTTTAGCCACAGCAATCAGAGAAGAAAAGGAAATAAAAGGAATCCAAATCGGAAAAGAAGAAGTAAAGCTGTCACTGTTTGCAGATGACATGATACTATACATAGAGAATCCTAAAGATGCTACCAGAAAACTACTAGAGCTAATCAATGAATTTGGTAAAGTAGCAGGATACAAAATTAATGCACAGAAATCTATGGCATTCCTATATACTAATGATGAAAAATCTGAAAGTGAAATCAAGAAAACACTCCCATTTACCATTGCAACAAAAAGAATAAAATATCTAGGAATAAACCTACCTAAGGATACGAAAGACCTGTATGCAGAAAATTATAAGACACTGATGAAAGAAATTAAAGATGATACAAATAGATGGAGAGATATACCATGTTCTTGGATGGGAAGAATCAACATTGTGAAAATGACTCTACTACCCAAAGCAATCTACAGATTCAATGCAATCCCTATCAAACTACCACTGGCATTTTTCACAGAACTAGAACAAAAAATTTCGCAATTTGTATGGAAACACAAAAGACCCCGAATAGCCAAAGCAATCTTTAGAACGAAAAAAGGAGCTGGAGGAATAAGGCTCCCTGACTTCAGACTATATTACAAAGCAACAGTAATCAAGACAGTATGGTACTGGCACAAAAACAGAAAGATAGATCAGTGGAACAGGATAGAAAGCCCAGAGATAAACCCACGCACATATGGACACCTTATCTTTGATAAAGGAGGCAGGAATGTACCGTGGAGAAAGGACAGCCTCTTCAATAAATGGTGCTGGGAAAACTGGACAGGTACATGTAAAAGTATGAGATTAGATCACTCCCTAACACCATACACAAAAATAAGCTCAAAATGGATTAAAGACCTAAATGTAAGGCCAGAAACTATCAAACTCTTAGAAGAAAACATAGGAAGAACACTCTATGACATAAATCACAGCAAGATCCTTTCTGACCCACCTCCTAGAGTAATGGAAATAAAAACAAAAATAAACAAATGGGACCTAATGAAACTTCAAAGCTTTTGCACAGCAAAGGAGACCATAACCAAGACCAAAAGACAACCCTCAGAATGGGAGAAAACATTTGCAAATGAAGCAACTGACAAAGGATTAATCTCCAAAATTTACAAGCAGCTCATGCAGCTCAATAACAAAAAAACAAACAACCCCATCCAAAAATGGGCAGAAGACCTAAATAGACATTTCTCCAAAGAAGATATACAGAATGCCAACAAACACATGAAAGAATGCTCAACATCATTAATCATTAGAGAAATGCAAATCAAAACTACAATGAGATATCATCTCACACCAGTCAGAATGGCCATCATCAAAAAATCAAGAAACAATAAATGCTGGAGAGGGTGTGGAGAAAAAGGGGACACTCTTGCACTGCTGGTGGGAATGTGAATTGGTTCAGCCACTGTGGAGAACAGTATGGAGGTTCCTTAAAAAACTACAAATAGAATTACCATATGACCCAGCAATCCCACTACTTGGCATATACCCTGAGAAAACCAAAATTCAAAGAGAGTCATGTACCAAAATGTTCATTGCAGCTCTATTTACAATAGCCAGGACATGGAAACAACCTAAGCGCCCATCATCGGATGAATGGATAAAGAAGATGTGGCACATATACACAATGGAATATTACTCAGCCTTAAAAAGAAATGAAATTGAGCTATTTGTAATGAGATGGATAGACCTAGAATCTGTCATACAGAGTGAAGTAAGTCAGAAAGAAAAAGACAAATACCGTATGCTAACACATATATATGGAATTTAAGGGAAAAAAATGTCATGAAGAACCTAGGGGTAAGATAGGAATAAAGACGCAGACCTACTGGAGAACGGACTTAAGGATATGGGGAGGGGGAAGGGTGAGTTTTGACAGGGCGAGAGAGAATCATGGACATATACACACTAACAAACGTAGTAAGGTAGATAGCTGGGGGGAAGCAGCCGCAAGGCACAGGGATATTAGCTCGGTGCTTTGTGACAGCCTGGAAGGGTGGGATGGGGAGAGTGGGAGGGAGGGAGACGCAAGAGGGAAGACATATGGGAACATATGTATATGTATAGCTGATTCACTTTGTTGTAAAGCAGAAACTAACACACCATTGTAAAGCAATTATACCCCAATAAAGATGTTTAAAAAAAAAAAAAAAAAAGAATTCTCAAAACTCAGAGAGGAGAAAACAAACAAGCAAGCAGCCCAATTAGAAAATGGGCAAAAGACATGAACAGACATGTCACTGAAGAAGATATACAGAAGGCAGATAAGCACATGAAAAAAAGTTCAATATCATGAGCCATTAGGGAAATACAAATTAAAATAAAATGAGATTAGTACACACCTATCAGAAAGGCTAGAGTAAAAAATAGTGACATCAACAAATACTGGTGAAGATGTGGAGAAACTGGATCTCTCATACATTGCTGATGGGAATGTAAAATGATACAGAGACTAGAAAAAGTACAGCTTTTTCTTAGAAAATTAAACATGTATTTACAGTATCATCCAGCAGTTGCACTCTTAGGCATTTATACCAGAGGAATGAAAACTTATGTTTATACAAACACCAGCACGTGAATGTTCATAGAAGCTTTATTCAAAATAATCAAAACTGGAAACAACTCAGATGTTATTTAATGAATGAAGGGTTAAGCAAACTGTGGTATATCCATGCCATGGAACGCTTACTCAGCAATAAAAGGTGCAAGCTTGGTATATGCAACAACTTGGATGAATCTCAAGGAAATTATGCTAAGTGGAAAAGAACCAATCCCAAAAGGTTACATACTGCATGAGTCCATTTATATAACATTCTTGAAATGACAAATTACAGAGATGGAGAACAGATTTGTGGTTTGCAGAGGCTAGGGACAGGGTGAGGTTTGGAGGTGTCTTTGTTTATACAAAAGTAGTACAATGGTTCCTTATGATGAAACTGTTCTACACCTTCACTGTAGTAATGGTCACAGACACCCACACATGATAAAACTGCCTAAAACTAAATACACACAAACAAATGAGTGCATGTAAAACTGGTGAAATCTAAATAAGATCTGTAGGTTCTATCAATGTTGATTTCCTAGTAGTGATATTTACTATAGTTATGCTATACCTTACCAATGGGAGAAAATGGGTAAAGGGTACACAGGATCTCTCTATATTATTTCCTACAACTGTGTTCACATTACAATCTCAAAATTAAAACAAAATTTTTAAATAATAGCATTTACAGTAACATCAAAAATATATAATTATTAGTTAAATTTAATAAAATTATGTACAATCTCTGTTCACTGAAAACCAAAATAATGTTGCTGAGAGAAATTAAAGAAGACAAATAAATGGAGAGAGAGACCATGTTCATCAATGAGAAGATTCCATTTCATTAAAATGGCAATTCTTCCCCAAACCTATATTCAGTGAAATCCCAATAAAAATTCCAGAGGCTTTCTAAAAATGGAAATTTACAAGTTGATTCTAAAATTTATATACAGAAACGTAAAGAACCTAAATTAACTATAGCAATTTTTTTTAAAAAGACCACAGTTAAAAACTTATGACCTATTTCAAAACTACTGTAATGAAGACAGTACAGTACTGGTATAAAGGTAAACATACAGATTAATTAAACAAAATAAAATCCAGAAATAGGCTTAAACAAATACAGTCACCTGATTTTTTACAAAGGTACCAGGATGATTCAATGGGAAAAGATGTCTTTTTAAGAAATGATACTGGATCGACTGAATACCAACATGTGGAAAAATGAACATCAACCTTTATCTCACACCATACACAAAAATTAACTTGAAATGGATCACAGACCTACATGTAACAGCTAAAACTATAAAATCTGTAGAAGAAAATATAGAAGAAAATCTATGCGACCTTGGGGTAGACAAAGACTTAGAACACGTGAATCATAAAAAAAATATCAATTCGTTAAATTTATAAAACTTAAAAACCTTTGCTCTTATAAAGCACTCTACAAAAACAAAAAAGGCAAACCATAGAAGAGGAGAAATTATTTGCAACACAGCTGACAAAGGACTTTGATCTAAAATGTATAAAGTACCCTCAGAATTCAATAAGAAGACAATTATAAAAAGGGGAGACGAGTTGAAGAGATCTCACAATAAAAAGACATAATTGGTGAAAGGCACATCACATGATGATTATGATGCTCACATTAGTCATGAGAGAAAAGCACAGTAAAACACCAGTGAGATACCCCTATATACTTATCAGAATGACTAAAATTTCGTGTAACACTCTTATAGAGTGAAAAACAGTGATATCTTTTCAGGAGTATTTTTTTTTCCTAGCATGCAAACTTTGACCATGATTATTCCCTAGGAAATAATTTTAACTGCTTTAAAATCATTCATTTTCATCTATGATTCTAAATGCCCCTTTCTTTTACAAAAGAATAAAATTAATGTATTAATAAAAAAAGAATGACTAAAATTTGAAAAGCTAACAAGATCATGTGTTTGCAAAGATGTGAAGCAACTGGACTTCTCATACACTACTGGTGGAACAGTAAAATGGAATAATCACTTTGGAAACAGTTTTCAGTTTCTCAAAAAGCTAAACATTCATCTACTACGCCACCTGCGAAGAACAGTTAACACTGAGTTAACACTGCTTACTCCTTGTATTTCTCCAAGGGAACCATCACTGCCCCCTGGCCAGTACTTAGGAATGTGGTCTTTAGAGTTTCCTTTATATTAGGTATTGATGATTTTGTTACATACTCCTAGAGCAACCATACCCACTGGCTTGTCCGACTGCTTTGCAGAAACATGACTGACGATGTGAACCCAAGTTTCACTTGCTATGGCTGGCTGCATATCAGGATGTGTCTATGTGACCAGATCCCCATAAAAGCCTCAGATCCTGAGACTCAAACGGGCTTCCCTGGACAGAAATGTTCCACACATATTCCTGCAGTTCACCACCAGAGAGAAATCATGTCCTGTGTGCTCACACAAGGAAGGACCAGGAGGCCTAGGCCATTACTCCCTAACCACCAACACATTTATTTTTCCTGCTGTTTACTCTGTACTTTTTGTTGTAATAAATCTTAGCCATTAGTATAAATTGCTTTCGAGTCTTATGAGTCCTTCTGGCAAATCATCGAAGAAAACATCACTTAATCATCCCACTCCTAGGTATTTACCCTCCCCAAAAAACAAAAACTTATACCCACACAAAGACTAGTACACAAATTGTTCATAGCAGTTTTATTTGCAAGGGACAGAAACTGGAAACAACACCAAAATGTCCATCAACAGATGAACAGATTAACAAATTGGGATATATCCAAACAATGGGATACTAATCAGAAAAAAAAAAAGGAAAGACTATTAATATATACAACTACATCAACACAACTCAAAATCATTATGCTGAGGGAAAGAAGCCAGATACAAGAGTATACCCAGTACGATCTCATTTATATGAAATTCCAGAAAATGAAAAATAATCTATAATGACAGAAAGTATACCTGTGGTTGTGTACAGCTAGGGCTGTAAGGAGGGATGGAATGCAGCAGAGGATGAGGAAAGCCTTGGGGATGATGGAAAATTTCTAAACCTTGATTGTATCTTTCAAAACTCACTGAATTGTACACTTTATATCCCTGTCTCAGGTTCTACTATTAAGGAACCTGATCTAAGACAGATACATTTGGTAGGAGGATGCTGAGGAAGTTTCCTGTGTAATGGATTTGACTTCTCTTATAAGGCAGTGAAGTCATTTGCTGGAGAGCAGAATTTATCAGAAGTTTGAGGAGACTGGCAAAGGTCTGAAATAGCCACAGGAAAAATGGAAGAACTATCTGACCAGAAAAAACAAGAAGAGAGTCTGGCTATGGATGGTCCATTTGATACTGGTAATCATGAAACTGTACTGGTATCAATAAATTCTTGTTTAACTCCTTTTAGCAGTACATGGTACTCACCTGCAGGGAAAGAGGGAAAGATGGCTGGATTTGTACAGGACTGAGTTTTGTCAGATAAATCCAACAAATGTACACGAGAGAAAGGAAGATGTGGTAGGCAGAATAATGGCCTCCAAAAATATATACCCCCTAATCCCTAGAACCTGAGAATATGTCATCTTACATGGCAAAAGGGAGCCGGCAGATATGACTAAATTAAGAATTTTGAGATGGGGATTATTATGGATTATCTAGGTAGGCCCAAAGTAATCCCAAGGGTCCTTATAAATGGGAGAAGGTGGCAAGATGGAAGGAAGCACAACCCAAAGAATGCAGGCAGGCTCTAGAAGCCAGACAAGGCAAGGCAATGAATTCTCTTCTAGAGCCTCCAGGAAGAATATAGCCTTGCTGACACTTTGATTTTAGCCCAGTGAGATCCATTTTAGACTTCAGACTTCCAGAACCATAAGATAATTTATATTGTTTTAAGTGATAAAGTCTGTGTAATTTGTTACAGCAGCCATAAAGAACTAATACAGGAGATTAAGCAAGAATTTTTCTAAAAATACTGTAGCATCTATACTGGATAAGAAGGAAAGTAAATGAAGGAGATGGCTAATGGAGAAACAGAGGGGTCAATGACAGCAATAAAGAAGGAGATGAAGAAGTATAGCTAAATGGCATTTTAAAAATAACTTTTATAAAAAGAGAGTGGATAAAAAATACTCCAAAAACAGTAATAGAGGGCAAAGAGACTAACACCACCATTTTATGAGCAGTAAATGTTTCTTACTCCTCTTTGCATCCCAAATACCAAGCACAAGGCCTGCACAGAGTCAGTGTGCAATTAAAGTCTGAGGTGTAAATGAAGTTTTTTTATATCAGTCTTATCACAAGCTGCTCCTAAAAAAGCAGATATAAAACCTGAAGGCCAACAGAAGAAAGATGAATTATGAAGGGAGCAAAGCTAGTTAGAGGCAGAACTGAAGTGGAAGAAAGAGCTTGACGTCCCATATCTTCCTGGATATCACATGCCACCACTTTTAGGAAAATCAACAAATGAAACCTTAAAAAGGGCTTTAAAAGATTTTCAATATTCCCATATTCCAACTCTGCACACAGCAACAAAAAGTGGAAAAGGGTTAGAAGTAGTAAATCTAAATGACTATTTACTTGTTAAAGGTTTTCATATACTAAGTATAGTAAGAATGCTTTCCACTTCCCTCTTCTGTCCCCAAAGCAGTAGTACGACATGATATACTGAACATATATTATTTATCTTCCACCCAGCAACATTTCCCTTAGGGCAACCACCCCTCCCATTCCACATAGCCTGCTAATCAGGGTGCTCACCTATAGTCCATCACAAGGTTACAAACATAACTCAGTCTAACCAATCAAAGTACCCCACCTTCCAGGTCAAAGTGAATGCTGCAGGTCAGTCAAAAACCCTATCCAAGATTTTCTGCCACAACTAGTAGAAGAAATCGCCTTTTGCTTAAAGAAAATAAAGCTGGAGCTGCCAGCAGCCTTAGTCCTCAGCCACAGGCAATAAACCCACACTCAGAGGAAAAGAGAAGCAAGAAGATTTGATGACATTATTATAATCCCTGGGTCCAACTGATCAATTCCAAGCCTTATCCTTCTATTTTTGGTTCACTACTTTAAAGGAGATTTCTCTCTGTTACAAGAGCAAAAATACTCATTAAAAAGTGCAGGAAACAATTGTCTCTAGAACTTAAATATGATATACAACCCAAGCTAAGTGACTGTTTCTATAACCAAAAGTAGAGCTCTTCAGAAATCACAAGTATGATTGCTTTCTTCCTCCTGTCTAAGCTTCTTACTACTGTTCATTAGAAAAAAGATTCTTTTACAAAAAGCTGTATCTGGTCCCTGAAAATGTCTAAGAAAAAACTAGATGGATTTTATAGAGAAGATATCTGCATTGGGTAGAAGAACAGATCCTTGATCTCTAAGGTACCACCTAATTCAAATATTCTCTATTGCCTTTTCTTTGTACAGCCACCAACAATCTAAAGAAGCTCAGAACAGTCAAAAGTCTACAGATGCACCAAGATACTCTCTAATTCATAATGTATGCATAGGTATGAGACAAACCCAAATCCAAGTCCCAACTCACAAGCCAATTTTACTCAGTTTCCAGTACATGTAGTCAGAGTGAAAAAAGAGAAGAGAAATATATACCTTCCCCCAAAGGACTGATCAAAGAAAACAAGAATAAATAATAAATAATTTTCAGCACCCGGATAATAACTTCCAGGTTGCTGGTCAAAAAAATGCCAAAAAGATGAAACTAAACAGGGTGACCAAATAATAAGGGGTTTTTAAAAATTACTTTAGCACACAGAAATAAAATGGTTTGCTAATTATACTCATACCTTATTTTTCTTATTGAGGTATAGTTGATGTACAATATTATACAAGTTTCAGGTGTACAACACAGTGATTCACAATTTTTAAAGGTTATATTCCACTTATAGTTATTATAAAATATTGGCTATATTCCCTATATTGTACTATATATCTTTGCAGCTTGTTTATTTTACACATAGTAGTTTGTACCTCTTACCTCTTACCAAAATTAAAATTACCTTTTTAATTTTGGCATTTTTATTCAAATTAATAAAAAAGTCCTCACTCCCTATAAATTGCTAACAGTTTTACCTTGCTTCTTGTCTTCACTTTTGATTTGCTCTTCTGTTTTCTTTTCAACTTCTTCTTATTTAAAATTTTCTTATTCCTAAAAATGTAAAAAAAAAAGGAGAATAAAAGAATTATGGAAGTTCATATTTTAGAACATATAAAGCTATTAAAAATAGGTACTTCCAAAACAGATGAATAATTCTTGTATAAACTTTCTATGAAACAATATACTCTAGATGTACATATAAGATACTAACATACAATATAGCTATTGACATGACAGCAAAATACTGGATGGCTAAGAAATACACATTAAATTATTTTTTAAACGTGAATTCTGCAAATACTTTTATAAAATTGTAAAAAGCCATCAAATGAAATTTTTAAAACTTTATTCAAAAGTGGGGCTGCTAATAAATACCAGTTATGTCCCCTTCCCAGAAAAATGTGCTCTTTGTAGTAGTCAGGGCTACAGTGCAAAAAGGGTCAGGAGTCCATTTTTACTAAATTACTACAGGAAAACTCCAACTCATACACTTCTCATATCCAGCAGCCAGTTTTTCATAACATCACAGCCCTAAGACCAAATTATTCTTTAAGAAAAAGGAAGCCCCTGAATGACTTTGAGAAAAGTTTTTAATGTGGCTAAGAATTAATGGAAGAAACCCAAATCGAGGAAAATGTATTTTCATCTCATTTAATACTTTTTTACATCTACCATGCTGAAGTGCACACTGCTAGGTACGTAAGACATAAGATGGAAAGGACAGTTCTTTTCCTCAAGGAGCTCAGAGACCTGGATGAAAAGCATAGTTTAAGGATCCAGCAAAAGGATGCTACTGCTATAACAAAGACAAAAGGTGAAGCAGAGGAGGAGGAGGAAGAGGAAAAGGGAAGGATTTGCGGAGGAGGAGAAGGGAGAGACTCCAGATGTTACAGAGGTCAGGTCCTTAACACTTGGTAACTAATGTAGTGGAAGTTGTGACCAAATAAAAAAGTCGTAAGGCTAGGTCACTTGGAGGTAGGGATGTCATTCACAAAGCAGGGAAGTCAAGGGGAAGAATTAGTTTGCAGAAGGAAAAAATGAGTTCGATTTTGAAAATGTTTGACTTCAAGACACTAAAACGTCAACAAAATACACATGAACAAGCATATGAAAAATTTATCCTTGACACTATCTTCAGCTTCATACTTTAAACTAAAAAAATCACAAAATCTTATCAATTATATCTTGTAAGCAGTTCTTGAATCTATCTACATCACCTCTACTGCTGATATGCTAATAATGTAAGTAACCCCTACCTCCTGCCTGGACCACTGCGAAAGCTTCACAAAAAAGCTTCATTTCTGCACATCCACGTCTGCCCCTCTTCAATCCATTTTTCATATAAGCACTCAAGTCAACTTTTAAAAAACAAACGAATAGGTAATTCTCCCACTATAAACTCTATTAATATATTCTCAGTTCTCTTAGATAAAGACCAAAAGCACTGACGTGGTTTAAAAGATCCTCTACTAACATCTGACTTCCACCAGTCTCTCCCACCTCGTTTTGCATCCTTCTCCAACTTGTTCGTCACATTCCAGCCACAAGGACTATTTATTCCGTTGTTTGAACCTGCTAATAAGCTCCTTAGCAGCTTTTTCTAAGGGGCTTTTTCTCCCTCTTCCGAGAATTCTATCCCACATCTCTTGCTAACCCCTATTCATCTTTGAGGTCCCAGTATAAGTGTCACTTACTCAGGAGTATCCCAGACTAGTCTAGTTTCCCTAACATCCGTTCTCATTTCATCTTATACTTGTGTCTCATTGTGTAACCTACAACTGTATGTTTGGAATTACTTGTTTAATGCATCACTCACCAAGCTGTAAGCTCCAAGAGAGCAGAGGCCAAATCATTCTTGTTCACTGCTCCAGCCTCTGTGCTCAGAAAAGTACCTGAAACAAAGTACTCAACAGTACTTTGAGAGACAGAGAAAATGGGAGGAAGGAGAGAGGACAGGGAGAAGAGAAGGAAGTTCAGAGCTATAGCTACCAGCCTTACTTAGAGAGAAAAATAAGCAGAGGGCCAAGGATGGATCCATATCCACCAGAACACAGGCACCAGTCCCCTCCACCAGGAAGCCTACACAACCAACTGAACAAACGTTAGCCACTGCGGACAGACACCAAAAACAACGGGAACTACGAACCTGGAGCCTGCAAAAAGGAGACCCCAAACACAGTAAGATAAGCAAAATGAGAAGACAGAAAAACCCACAGCAGATGAAGGAGCAAGATAAAAACCCACCAGACCTAACAAATAAAGAGGAAATAGGCAGTCTACCTGAAAAAGAATTCACAATAATGATAGTAAAGCTGATCCAAAATCTTGGAAACAGAATAGATAAAATGCAAGAAACATTTAACAAGGACCTAGAAGAACTAAAGATGAAACAAGCAATGATGAACACCACAATAAATGAAATTGAAAATACTCTAGATGGGATCAATAGCAGAATAACTGAGGCAGAAGAACGGATAAGTGACCTGGAAGATAAAATAGTGGAAATGACTACTACAGAGCATAATAAAGAAAAAAGAATGAAAAGAATTGAGGACAGTCTCAGAGACCTGTGGGACAACATTAAACGCACCAACATTTGAATTATAGGTGTTCCAGAAGAAGAAGAGAAAAAGAAAGGGACTGAGAAAATATTTGAAGAGATTATAGTTGAAAACTTCCCTAATATAGGAAAGGAAATAGTTAATCAAGTCCAGGAAGCACAGAGAGTCCGATACAGGATAAATCGAAGGAGAAATACGCCAAGACACATATTAATCAAACTGTCAAAAATTAAATACAAAGAAAACGTATTAAAAGCAGCAAGGGAAAAACAACAAATAACACACAAGGGAATCCCCATAAGGTTAACAGCTGATCTTAAAGCAGAAACTCTGCAAGCCAGAAGGGACTGGCAGGACATACTTAAAGTGATGAAGGAGAAAAACCTGCAACCAAGATTACTCTACCCAGCAAGCATCTCATTCAGATTTGATGGAGAAATTAAAACCTTTACAGACAAGCAAAAGCTGAGAGAGTTCAGCACCACCAAACCAGCTTTACAACAAATGCTAAAGGAACTTCTCTAGGCAAGAAACACAAGAAAAGGAAAAGACCTACAATTACAAACCCAAAACAATTAAGAAAATGGGAATAGGAACATACATATCGATAATTACCTTAAATGTAAATGGATTAAATGCTCCCACCAAAAGACACAGACTGGCTGAATGGATACAAAAACAGGACCCATATATATGCTGTCTACAAGAGACCCACTTCAGACCTAGAGACACATACAGACTGAAAGTAAGGGAATGGAAAAAGATATTCCATGCAAATGGAAACCAAAAGAAAGCTGGAGTAGCAATTCTCATATCAGACAAAATAGACTTTAAAATAAAGACTATTATAAGAGAGAAAGAAGGACACTACATAATGAACAAGGGATTGATCTAGGAAGAAGATATAACAATTGTAAATATTTATGCACCCAACATAGGAGCACCTCAATACATAAGGCAAATACTAACAGCCATAAAAGGGGATATCGACAGTAACACATTCATAGTAGGGGACTTTAACACCCCACTTTCACCAATGGACAGATCATCCAAAATGAAAATAAATAAGGAAACACAAGCTTTAAATGATACATTAAACAAGATGGACTTAATTGATATTTATAGGACACTCCATCCAAAAACAACAGAATACACATTTTTCTCAAGTGCTCATGGAACATTCTCCAGGATAGATCATATCTTGGGTCACAAATCAAGCCTTGGTAAATTTAAGAAAATGGAAATTGTATCAAGTATCTTTTCCGACCACAACGCTATGACACTAGATTATCAATTACAGGAAAAGATCTGTAAAAAATACAAACACATGGAGGCTAAGCAATACACTACTTAATAACGAAGTGATCACTGAGGAAATCAAAGAGGAAATCAAAAAACAGCTACAAACAAATGACAATGGAGACACGATGACCCAAAACCTATGGGATGCAGCAAAAGCAGTTCTAAGAAGGAAGTTAATAGCAATAAAATCCTAACTTAAGAAACAGGAAACATCTCGAATAAAACAACCTAACCTTGCACCTAAAGCAACTAGAGAAACAAAAAAACCCCAAAGTTAGCAGAAGGAAAGAAATCATAAAAACCAGGTCAGAAATAAATGAAAAAGAAATGAAGGGAACAACAGCAAAGATCAATGAAACAAAAAGCTGGTTCTTTGAGAAGATAAACAAAATTGATAAACCATTCGCCAGACTCAACAAGAAAAAAAGGAAGACTCAAATCAACAGAATTAGAAATGGAAAAGGAGAAGTAACAACTGACACTGCAGAAATACAAAAGATCATGAGAGAATACTACAAGCAAGTCTATGCCAATAAAATGGACAACCTGGAAGAAATAGACAAATTCTTAGAAATGCAAAACCTGCCAAGACTGAATCAGGAAGAAATAGAAAATATGAACAGACCAATCACAAGCACTGAAATTGAAACTGTGATTAAAAAATCTTCCAACAAACAAAAGCCCAGGACCAGATGGCTTCACAGGCGAATTCTATCAAACATTTAGAGAAGAGCTAACACCTGTCCTTCTCAAACTCTTCCAAAATATAGCAGAGGGAGGAACACTCCCAAACTCATTCTACGAGGCCACCATCACCTTGATACCAAAACCAGACAAGGAGGTCACAAAGAAAGAAAACTACAGGCCAGTTATCACTGAACATAGATGCAAAATGAATATAGATGCATAGATGCAAAAATCCTCAACAAAATACTAGCAAACAGAATCCAACAGCACATTAAAAGGATCATACACCATGATCAATTGGGGTTTATTCCAGGAATGCAAGGATCCTTCAATATACGCAAATCAATCAACGTGATACACCATATTAACAAACTGAAGGAGAAAAACCATATGATCATCTCAATAGATGCAGAGAAAGCTTTCGACAAAATTCAACACCCATTTATGATAAAAACCCTGCAGAAAGTAGGCATAGAGGAAACTTTCCTCAACATAATAAAGGTCATATATGAAAAACCCACAGCCAACATTGTCCTCAATGGTGAAAAACTGCAACCATTTCCACTAAGATCAGGAACAAGACAAGGTTGCCCACTCTCACCACTCTTATTCAACATAGTTTTGGAAGTTTTAGCCACAGCAATCATAGAAGAAAAGGAAATAAAAGGAATCCAAATCGGAAAAGGAGTAAAGCTGTCACTGTTTGCAGATGACATGATAGTATACATAGAGAATCCTAAAGATGCTACCAGAAAACTACTAGAGCTAATCAATGAATTTGGTAAAGTAGCAGGATACAAAATTAATGCACAGAAATCTCTGGCATTCCTTTACACTAATGATGAAAAATCTGAAAGTGAAATTAAGAAAACACTCCTATTTACCACTGCAACAAAAAGAAAATAAATCTAGGAATAAACCTACGTAAGGAGACAAAAGACCTGTATGCGGAAAATTATAAGACACTGATGAAAGAAATTAAAGATGATACAAATAGATGGAGAGATATACCATGTTCTTGGATTGGAAGAATCAACATTGTGAAAATGACTCTACTCCCCGAAGCAATCTACAGATTAAATGCAATCCCTATCAAACTACCACTGGCATTTTTCACAGAACTAGAACAAAAAATTTCACAATTTGTATGGAAACATAAAAGACCCAGAAGAGTCAAAGCAATCTTGAGAATGAAAAACAGAGCTGGAGGAATCAGGCTCCCTGACTTCAGACTATACTACAAAGCAACAGTAATCAAGACAGTATGGTACTGGCACAAAAACAGAGAGATAGATCAGTGGAACAGGATAGAAAGCCCAGAGATAAACCCATGCACATAGGGTCACCTTATCTTTGATGAAGGAGGCAAGAGTATACAATGGAGAAAAGGCAGCCTCTTCAATAAGTGGTGCTGGAAAAACTGAACAGGTGCATGTAAAAGTATGAGATTAGATCACTCCCTAACAGCATACACAACAATAAGCTCAAAATGGATTAAAGACCTAAATGTAAGGCCAGAAACTATCAAACTCTTAGAGGAAAACATAGGCAGAACACTCCATGACATAAATCACAGCAAGATCCTTTTTGACCCACCTCTTAGAGAAATGGAAATAAAAACAAAAATAAACAAATGGGACCTAATGAAACTTCAAAGCTTTTCCACAGCAAAGGAAACCATAAACAAGACCAAAAGACAACCCTCAGAATGGGAGAAAATATTTGCAAATGAAGCAACTGACAAAGGATTAATCTCCAAAATTTACAAGCAGCTCATGCAGCTCAATAACAAAAAAAACAAACAACCCAATGCAAAAATGGTCAGAAGACCTAAATAGACATTTCTCCAAAGAAGATATACAGACTGCCAACAAACACATGAAAGGATGCTCAGCATCATTAATCATTAGAGAAGTGCAAATCAAAACTACAATGAGATCTCATTCTCACTGGTGTCAGAATGGCCATCATCAAAAAATCTAGAAACAATAAATGCTGGAGAGGGTGTGGAGAAAAGTGAACACTCTTGCACTGCTGGTGGGAATGTGAATTGGTACAGCCACTAAGGAGAACAGTATGGAAGTTCCTTAAAAAACTACAAATAGAACTACCATATGACCCAGCAATCCCCACTACTGGGCATATACCCTGAGAATACCATAATTCAAAAAGAGTCATGTACCAAAATGTTCATTGCAGCTCTATTTACAATAGCCGGGAGATGGAAACAACCTAATTGTCTATCATCGGATGAATGGATAAAGAAGATGTGGCACGTATATACAATGGAATATTACTCAGCCATAAAAAGAAATGAAATTGAGCTATTTGTAATGACGTGGATGGACCCAGAGTCTGTCATACAGAGTGAAGTTAGTCAGAAAGAGAAAGACAAATACCATATGCTAACACATATATATGGAATTTAAGAAAAAAAATGTCATGAAGAACCTAGGGGTAAGACAGGAATAAAGACACAGACCTACTAGAGAATGGACTTGAGGATATGGGGAGGGGGAAGGGTAAGCTGTGACAAAGTGAGAGAGTGGCATGGACATGTATACACTACCAAATGTACAATAGATAGCTAGTGGGAAGCAGCTGCATAGCACAGGGATTTCAGCTCGGTGCTTTGTGACCACCTAGAGGGTTGGGATAGGGAGGGTGGGAGGGAGGAAGACACAAGGGGGAAGAGATATGGGAACATATGTATATGTATAAATGATTCACTTTGTTATAAAGCAGAAACGAACACACCATTGTAAAGCAATTATTCTTCAATAAAGATGTAAAATAAATAAATAAATAAATAAAATTAAATAAAATAAAGGATATCTAGCCAGAAATGTCCATTAAGGAATTATCCATGGGAGTATTTTACTCAGATTTTGGTGCAAAGGAGGTAATGAAAATCATGTATGTAGATGGGATTTCCCCAAGATAGCATGCTACAAAAGAAAAGAGAAAGAGAGTAATAGTATCAAATGCTACACATGAACAGATATACCTCCTCACATAATATATTCAACTATGAGCAAAAAATATTTATTTCAACATTTTCCCTTTCAGCACCTGCATCAGTGCCTGACACATCATGGATGTTCAAGAAATATCAGGTGAATAAACAAGTTGATGAAAAGCAATGAGTATTTTTCATGTGTGGTTTAGGAAACCAACTTTCCTTTATACTAAAAGTTTACTTAAGTGAAATCAGTTATTTGAGCAAAAGGAATATGTAAATGCTAAAAGGTTAGCCCTTTCTATACAATTTAGAAAAGCACGAAGTTTCATTCAAAACCAATCTTCCGAGAAACAGAATTTATAAATATAAATTAAGATGAATTTCCTGAAGCCTACTTATCACGGACTTAAATTTTCCAAAGCATATAATAATACTTTTGTCTGTTTTGTTTAACAGACCTTCTTAAAGTTCAAATGACTTTATACATATTCCTAAAATATTTCTTTTTATGCATTTGGCATTTAATTAGTTTAATTAAAATTAATTTAATTTGGCACAATTTTAATGAATCTGGACCCACCAAATCCTGCATACAGATCAACTGAAAAATCAGCTTTCCCCAAATCCCCACAAATTGATTTTACTGTGTTTTTTGTTGATTTGGCTGTTTTAGAAGTAGAGAGTTATCCAAAAGAGCTAGTAATAAGCTAAAAATTATATGTAGAATATCTGTATTCAACATTAGAAAATAAAAATGCTATTTTTTAGTAATATAACATCCCACTATATGACTGCATTTCAGAACTAAGCTTAAATAAACTTTTCATGGTTTCTGAGGATGGAGAGATAAAAGAAAAACTCTAGAAACAAGTCTTACACATTAAAATTTCACCGTGGAATTTCTGATGATTTAGGACTTTAAATCCTAAATCAATAGGAGCTTAATGAAGAATGTCTGGAATTGGTCCTATAAGATTTTTAGTCTTCTCATAAAAAAAAACCTCATACCCATGAGATTTGAAAGAATTATGGGTGGTAATGAAAGGCAAAGGTTATTAACATGCTCTAAATATTTATTTTAAAATATTTACTTTAAAAATTCCAAAGAAGAAATTCTCTTAATAGCTACCACTGTTTAGTAAAACCAAATACTTCTGTAATAAGAACAAATGAATTTTGCAAGTTGTTCTGTGATATAGATCATTAGTTTCTGTATCAACTTATTACTGAGTCTATTTTCTAACAAAACAAAAATTAGCCATAATTTAATTTAAAACTTCTCTGACTCTAAATCTGTCTCTTCATTTGCAAAATAAAGAGATAAAAGAGATTATCTCTGAGGTCCCTTCCAACTCTAAAATGCTAGTATTTAAATAACTCAAAATTCAAAGAACTTATGGAATAAGAGGGTTTCAGTCTTTTGTTCAATTTCCCTTAAAAATGAGAAATGAAAAATTCCTGAGTCTATGATCTAAGACAGGAATAGGCAAATTTATTTCTATAAAGGGACAGATAATAGATATTTTATACTTTGTGGGCCATAAGATCTCTGTTGCAATTACTCATCTGTTAGCATGAAAGCAGCCATAGACAACACAAAAATAGATGAATGTGGCTGTATTACAATCCGATTGTAATTTCTGGATATTGAAATTTGAATTTCATACAATTTTCATGTGTCACAAAATATTTTTCTCCTTTTATTTATATAGCTATTTATGTATGTATGTATTTTTTTTTTTTTTTTTTTATGCGTTACGCGGGCCTCTCACTGTTGTGGCCTCTCCCGTTGCGGAGGACAGGCTCCGGACGCGCAGGCTCAGCGGCCATGGCTCACGGGCCCAGCCGCTCCGCGGCATGTGGGATCTTCCCAGACCGGGGCACGAACCCGTGTCCCCTGCATCGGCAGGCGGACTCTCAACCACTGCGCCACCAGGGAAGCCCCTGTATGTATTTTTAAAATGTAAGAACCATTCTTAGTTCACAGGCCATACAAAAAAGGGAACTGAGTCGGATTTGGTCTGTGGACCATAGTTTGTTGACCCTTGACATAGAGTATATTTTGATATACAGGATCATATCAGAAGGGAAAAAAATTGTTATGCAACACAGATAAAAATATTCAGAATATCACTATGCTTATATCAATAAGCACCCTTAAAATTATCTGCCTTTCTTTCTGCCAAGAAAAACTCCTGACTTTCACTTTTATTTTACTAAAGTAAGATACCAGATAGAAGCAACCATTGTTTTTCCTTCAAAAACTAGACTAATATAGAAAGATCTGGAAGCAACTGAGGATTGGATGAAGTAAAAATCCAGAGATGGAAGAGCACTTCCAAGTTGAGCGGAGATCGCTGGCATTTTCTTGCATGAGGGCATTTGCAGAGTTTGGGTACAAGTGAGGATTGAGCTCACTAAAGGAAACCAAAAACTCGGGTGCTTTATAGATGTCTGCATGGGCTGGAATGACAGACTGGAATCTAGAAAAGCTCCGAATATGTGGCCAGGACATCTAATAGTACATCTGCTTAGTGGTGGGGCACTGAAGAAAGATAGGGAGGCTGGGCCAAAAGAGCAGGGTCGATTTACCATAGTTGCCCAGTTTTAGAAGACAGAATCTCAGCAGATGGAGGAATCGACCTTATCTCTGATTTGGACTGAGGTAGCCAACACCTCACGCTATCTGTCTAGCACAATAAAGAACAAACCTTTCTGGAAGAAAATATCATCTGAAATAAATTAACTGTTCTTTTACACATAATGTTAGGCATAAAGTAAACATATTAAGAGACATCCAAAGAAGCAAAATAATGTGATAGACAGATAATCAAGAGAAAATCAGACAGACTCAAGATAACCCAGACTGACATTAGGAGGCAAGGACCTGACATAGATGCAAAGTTGAACAAAATGGATGAAATGATGTAATTTTCAACAAAAAAAAATTTCTTTAAAAGCCAAGTGTATTTCCTGGAACAGAAAAATCAATATCTGAAATTAAGAACTTGTCAAAAGACTCTAATAAGCAGAATAGACCAGAGGAAAACAGAATTCACTGACTTGCAGACAGGCCAAGAAAAAATATCCAAACTCTCCCACAGAGAAAATAATGTGATGAACAAAAAAGAGAGTATGAAACATGCAGGACACAGTCAGATCGTCTCATATTCATGTAATTGTAATCTCAGAAAGAGAGAGAAAATGAGAACGGAACAAAAGCAACAGGTGAGGAAATAATTGATGATAATTTTACAAAAGTAAGGAAAGAAGTCAACCCAGAGATTCAAGAAATTCAGGGAACTCTCAAGCAGGAAAATGCAAAGAAAACCACACCTAGGCACACCAGATGCTTGGCACAGTCAAATTGCTGAAACAAAGGATAGAAAGAAAATTTTAAAAGCAGCCAGAGAAGAAAAGATATATTTGAAGAAACAATAAGATTGATACCTTCTGTTCTTTGTGTTGAAAGTGCTGAGGGGTGGAGGATAGGGGGGATTAGCAACCTAGAATTATATATATCTATCAAATATATCCTTTAAAAATGAAGACAGGGCCTTCCCTGGCGGTCCAGTGGTTAAGACTTTGCCTTCCAATGCAGGGGGTGAGGGTTTGATCCCTGGTCGGGGAGCTAAGATCCCACATGCCTCGCAGCCAAAAAACCAAAACATAAAAACAGAAGCAATATTGTAACAAATTCAATAAAGACTTTAAAAATGGTCCACATCAAAAAAAAAAATTTTTTTTAATGAAGACAAAAATAGAGATAATTTTAGATCCACAAAAGTTGACACAATTCCTTGTCAATATACCAACACTACAAGAAATACCAAAGAAAGGTCTTCCTTTAAAAATTGCTATGTCAAAATTTTAAATGAAAGGACACAGACTAAAAGTAAAAGGACTGCAGAAGATATATCTTGTACACACTCACCGGCCTCCCAAAAAAAGCTGGTGTGGCTATATTAATATTTGACAAAGTAATTTTTAAGGCTAGAAGTGTTATTAGAGATAAGCAGAACATTTCATAATGCTGAAAGGGTCAATTCAATAGGAAGACACAAAAATCCTAAATGCGAATGAATCTAATAACAAAAGCATAGCTTCAACATATATAAAGCAAAACTGAGAGACGTAAAAAAAGAAAAGACAAATCCACAGTCAAAAAAATCAGATTTTAACATACTTCTATCTAACTGATACAACAAGTAGAGGACAAAACAGCATGGATGCAGGAAAATGTAAAAACATGATTAATCAACTTGATCTAACTGACGTACATAGAAAACTACATCCAACAACTGCAGAATACACATTCTTTTTTAAGGCAGATAGAATATTTACCAAAATAGATGATATGCTGGACAACAGACCAAGGCTCAACATGTTTCCAAGGACAATGATCAAAGAAAAATTAAACTATAAACCAACAACAGAAAAAAAACTAAGAAATTCTCAAATGTTTGAAAATCTAAAAAAACAGATTTCTAAATAACCTATGGGTCAAAGAGCTATAATAGAGACAATGGAAATTAGAAAATATTTTCAATGGAATAAAAATTAAATATGACATATCAAAACTTGTGGCATGTCACTGAAGCAGTACTTTGAGGAAATATATAGCTTTCCGCATACAAATGCATACAATGAAAAAAGAAAGCTTGAAAGTAAATGATGTAGGCTTACAACTTTAGCTAGAAAGATGAGAGCAAATTCAATGTAAAGAATGTAGAAGGAGATGGGACTTCCCTGATGGTCCAGTGGCTAAGACTCCATGCTCCCAATGCAGGCGCCCAGGTTCAATCCCTGGTCAGGGAACTAGACCCCACATGCCGCAACTAAGAGTTTGCATGCCGCAAGTAGAGTCCACATGCTGCAACTAAAGATCCTGCATGCCGCAACTAAGGATCCCGCATGCCACAACTAAGACCCGGCACAGCCAAATAAATAAATAAATTTTAAAAATAAAAGTAGAAAGTAGAAAAATAAAAATAAGAGCAGATATCAATGAAACAGGAAGCACCCATTCAATAGAGGAAATCAAGGAGTCAAAACGGATTCTCTGAAAAGATTAATAAATCTAATAAACCTCTAGAAAGATTGGTCAGGAAAAAATAAAACCACAAGTTACCCATATGAGAAATAAATTAGAAAGGGGACATAATTACAGACACTGCCCATACATTTCACAACTTAAATAAAAGGACAAATTCCTTGTAAAAATATAACTTCTTGACACTAAACAAGGAAAAAACACAATATCTGAGTAGTCATATCTGTTAAAGAAATTGAATCCCTAGTCAAAACCTTCCCACAAAAAAAAAAACCCTCTAGACTCAGATGGCTTTACCAGAGAATTCCTTCAAACACTTAAAAGAATTCACTGGTACAGTCTCAAACAATATCAGTCTTAGACAAACTCTTCCAGAGACTATAAAAAGAAGAAACATTTCCCAACTCATTTTGTGAGGTTAGCATAATTCTGATACCAAAGTCTGAAAAGGATATTTCAAAATAAGAAAATTTCAGGCTAGTATCTCCCATGAACATAGAAACAAAAATACTACATAGGCAAAAAGTAGAAACAACCGAAATGTTCATGAACTGATGAATGGATTAAACAACGTGTGGCACATCCATATAATAGAATATTATTCAGCCATAAAAAAGAATGCAGTAGACACATGCTACGATATGGATAAAACTTGAAAACATTATGCTAAGTGAAAGAAGCAAAGTCCACAAAAGATCACAGATGGTATGACTCCATTTATATAAATGTCCAGATAGGCAAATCCATAGAAACAGGAAGCTGATTACTGGTTGCTAGGGGCTGACGGAAAGGAGACAGAGAGTGACTACAAGAGGATATGGGATTTATTTGGGGAGTGAATAAAAATGTTCTGGTTGCACAAAGTTGTGAATATATTAAAAATAATTGAATGATATACTTTGAAAAGGTCTATTTTATGGTATGTGAATTTCATATCTCAATACAAAAATTATGAAGAAAAAAAGCCATTGACCTAAATATGATTTCAGTGTCCATCAACATATAAAAAGGATAATAAATAAAATGCAAAATTTATTTTTTAAATGTTTCCCCTTATTCTGAATAAGAGGAATAAGCGGAAAAATATTATTATTTCAACAGAAGCAGAAATGTTATTTTATAAAACTCAACAATCATTTGTGATGAAATGCCTCATTAAGTAGGAAAAGAAGGGAAGCTACTTAATCTGATTAAGATTATCAACAAAAACCCTACAGCTAACATTATACTTAATTATACTCGATGATGAAAAATTAAATACTTCCACTAAGAATGGGAAAAAACACAAGAACTTACATTGTCACCATTTCTATTTAATACTGCACAGGAAGTCAGTAAGTCAAGCAAAAGAAACAAAAGTCATAATGGTTGAAAAGGAAAAAGTAAAGCATTTTAATTTGTAGACAACATAACCATGTTTATAGGAAATGCAAAATAATCCACAAATAAAGAATTAATAAATAAATTATCAAGGTCAGTAAATAGAAGACCAATTTAAAAAAATCCATTAATTTATAAAACACCATATGTAAGCTGAAGTTTTTCTATAGAAGCCAGACGTTTCTCCTGTGTAATTAATGTAATGATACTCTCACTGTGTTCATGCAACACTGAATAAATTAGGGAGGGATAGTAGTCTGATTACTAAGTAGAAAACTTTTATTTACTTAACCTAGGCTGATAATTAGTAATAAGAACAGAGATTTTAACAGTTCAAGTTGATCTGGGAGAGAGGCAAACAATTCCCTATATATCTTCAGTCCCTTCATTTTATTTGGAAGTCTTTAGGTTGGGGATAGGAATGGGAGGGTGTGGGAGTGGTAAGGACTATAAATGAAGTTACCTTGGCAGTGGGCAGAGCAGCATAAGAAAAAGAGAGTGGGGGAGAGACTGGGAGTAGAGAGTGAGGGGAGGAAAAGGCTCTGAAAAGTTATGACTTTATTAGACCATGCCTCATGCAGATTTATAATCTAGGTACACAGAGCCTAGGTGGCCAAGCAAAACTCAAGCCATGGAGCAACTATAAAACTTTCTGAAGACAGTCCACTTATCCTAGGACTAAGAGAGCCACCAGAAGGGTAATGAGAGTTAGCAGTCAAACAACCAGGCACACAAAGATATAAGGCACCATGAGTGAGAACTAGCGGAAAAAGAAAACAGAAGGACAAACAGACTCCATGTAAAAGCTTCGGACACAACTATGCTTACCAACTTTACAGAAAAAAAAAAAAGACTAGCTTTAAAATATCTGCAGGGTATGGGGAATATAGCACATCTGAAAAAGAATCAAATCCCACTTCTAGACATGAAAACTATAACTGCAACTAAAGACTCAGTAGGTGACTTTACAGCATTAGACACGGTGAAGAGAGAATTTGAAGAGATCAGAAAAAATTACTAGAATTCAGAGAGAAAGATAAAAAGGGTGAAAATATGCCCCTGAGACCTCTTCCAAAACTTAAATCTCCTCCTTCAAGTCCCTCCATCCCAAAAGAGACAGCACTTACCGTATCCAAGTATACCCTTCCTACCATACACTGGACCCCAACTCATTCACCATCCTTGGGATTTTGCTCAACCACTTACACCCTTTCTTTGTTCACTCTTTAATCTCTGTCTTCTATGGCTTCTAACCCTAGAGGCCCACTGGCCTCCTCCAATTTAAAAAAAGAGTTTAAATGATTCTCTATCCCTCCGCCCTCTTCATCACTAAACTTCTTGAGGAACAACTGTCTCAAACTTTTTCAATCCCCTACCATCAAGCTCCTACAAGTGTATGAGACTTCTCAACATCACAAACTTTCTTGTTGCCTACTGAATTCCTTACCTTCAGTCTTCATCCTTTATATTCTTCTACATATGAGTACTATCAAACAGTCTACTTCTTTAAATACTCCCCACCCTCAGCTTCTAGAAGAACCTCTATTTTAGTGTTCCATCTCCCTTGATGATGATTCTTTCTCAGTCTTCTTTATTAGCTCCTTTTTCTTCCTTTTCCTGTCGCTTAAATCTTTAGCACATATATTACTTCTCATGAGAGTTATCTGTTCATAATTTATATTCATTTCTATATTGGTAACTTACATTGTTTTCAATAAGCTATAACAACCTTAATAATAGCTACTGGGAGTTCACAAGCATCATCAGAATGCTGGTCTAGAGCCAGTTATGTTCTCTGACAATAAAGGTACATCCACCATGAAAATCTACCACCTCTCAAGCCACTTCAAAATCCCACCACTACCCATTTAGCTCAGAGCACATAATCTAACCCTCTACTTAATTGCTGAAAGGGACGTCACTTAGAATGTACTACTTCCTTTACCTTCCTTTCACCCACCTCCATTAATTGTCCTCACTCTCTCTTTTTCGCTCATTATTCCTGCTCTTCTCCCTTAGCCTACCAGCTTACGAGGACAGAATTTAGAGACATACGGCATAGGTTCAAATGCAGGCTCTGTCATTTATTAGCTCTGTGATCTTGGGAAGGTTAATCAACTGCTCTGTGCCTCAGTCAGCTCACCTGTAAAATAGGACTTATCCCATTAGATTATGAGGCACTTACAGTTATGCTTACTATTAATAAGTGCTAAACAAATTTTATTCTTTTTATTACCATGCTAAAGTGTCTACTGTGGTTTGGGTTTCCCCAAAAGCAGACATGATTTAAGGATTCAGGAACAAGTAGTTGTTTGAGAGGTGATCCAGGAAAAACACTGATAGGGGAAATCAGAAGTGAAATAGGGAAGGGAAGGCAGTCAAGAAAGAGTGTATTATTAAGCCAGTTACCCTGATGGGCAACCAGAGTGTGATCCTACTGGAGAACTCTAATGGATGGTATAGAACACAGCTCAGTTATCCCAAAGAAGAGATGTGAAAATGAGGTATTTATCCACCACGTCCCCATCCATCAGTGGCTGAAAGCCTTTCTGACAGCATTAACTCCCTGGCATTTCTGGCTTGCCCTGCACACAGGCCAAGCATGTCTCTATGGCCAGTAAGAAAGTTCTCAGGCAGAAATTCATAAATGTAAGTAGACAATATCGAGATGAAAGCCAAAGAAATATGGCTAGGACACTAAGAACATCTGCTACAGTGTCTCTTATCCAAAAGACAGATTAATTCTTTGTCCCCTTCCTCAAGCTACCATCTTCCTTCTTTCCCTCTAAACACTAATTTCTAAATGCTGTACTCCCTTCTCCGTCTAACCTCAATTCACTTTCCCACTGAATGTGACTTTCTCAGCCTTCTGAAAAAAGGAAGTGGGGGTGAGAGAGTGATAGGTCATTATCATCTCTTAATGCCAACTTCAAGATGATGTCTCAGACTTCTGTTTAGCTGACCTATAGGAAAAGAGTCAGTATGTAAGTGCTCATGAGGAGCCTCTGAATATATTGTACATAATATATTTGAGACAGGATTGAGAGACTCCTAGCAGGAGACTTTTCAAAATACAGGTCAGGAGACCAAGAAAAAGGTTTTAGCTACAAACCACAGACCAAGAAGTCCAAAACAATTAGGTAATTACTGAAATCTGAGGACTGACTGAAGTAACCGACAAAGAAAATGTAGAGAGAAAGGTGTCAAAAATGGCCTCCTGAGAAACTAGCTCTTCCTCCCTCCCTTAATACCTAGAGGAAATGCATTATTATTTCTGTATTTGACATCTAGTCACTTGCTATACCTGTCATTCTTTCATCATCTTTCTAACACCAAAATGTCTCTCAGATCTGTTCTATTTCATCTATTCCCATTGCCTTCTCTCAGGTTTTATTATCACTTGTCAGAACTACTACAATTGCTTCTTTAAAGGAACCCCTGCTTTGGGGATCTATGTCTTTTCATCCCTTATAGCACTGCTATAGACATTTTTATAAATTGAGAGTTTAACTCTATCACTTCTGTCATCAAATAAAGCAATACAGGAACATAGTAATACAGTCCTAACATATCTTTCAGTCTCTTCTCCTACACCCTTATTCTAATTTGTCCAGTTCACCCACATTTTAGTTATTGCCAATATCTGTGTTTTACACTTCTTTGATTTTACCTCTATATTCACAACGTAGCTCCAGCAACTATTACTGTCTACACGTCAGGAGTCAGCAAACTATGGCCTGCAGTCCAAATCTAGCCTGCCACCTATTTTTGTAATACAATTATACTAGAACACAGTCATGTTCATTTGTTTAAATATTACCTATGGCTGCTTTCAAGCTGTAACAACAGAGTTGCAATAATTGCAAGGGAGACTAGAGAGCCTGCAAAGCCTAAAGTATTTACTATCTGGCCCATTACAGAACAAGTTTGCTGACCCTTCAAACATGGGACAACATCAAGCAGCCTCATGTGTGTATAAGTGGATTCCCAGAAGGAAATGAGAGAGACTAGGTTTGAAATAATATTGGAGGAAGTAAAGGCATAATGTGTGAAATTAAACAAAAATTATATCACACATATCTAAGGAGTTCAATGAACACCAAACACATGATAAACACACACTAAGAAAAAACATATTTAGGAAGAGCATGGTCAAATTGCTAAAAATCAAAAATAAAGAGAAAAATCTTAAAAGCAACCAGAGAAGGAATTTTGATTCCAGTATGGTGGCATAAACCAAATACAGTCTATCTTTCACACTGTTTACAACTATAAACTTTGGGCAAAATACAAAAAAAAAAAAAAAGAAAGAAAGAAAGAAAGAAAAAAATTATTTGAGGACTCTGAAAAGGAAACAAAAGCATATTGTGGAGGGGAGTCAAACTTGGAAAAATGACCCACAGGATAGTGAGCTTCCCGGCTTGGCTATTTTCTTCTCCTTTCTGTAACAGCTTTGCTCTAAAGCCAGGAAGCAATCACTGCATACAGAGAGCAGCAACACAGAAGTTAAAACTCCAAGAGAAACCCTATCTTTCTGGCCACAGGAATTGGGGAAAGGGGCTCCTGCATGCTGGAGAATGTGGAGAAAATCCTGGAAGGGAGAAAGATTGGAGAAAGGGATTCTCTAATCCTGCCTATAAGCCCACGTAAGTCTTAGGCTTGCTCTGGAGCTGCACAGGTATGAGACAAACCCATACCAACATAGCAAAGTCTCTGAGAATTAAAAACCACCACCCACAAAAGGCAAGACCAAATTTGCAATCTGAAGCTAAACGGGTTGAGAGTCGGCTAAAAGAAACAAAGATCAACACTCCAGAGAATTATGGTAAGACCCAGAGTTTTCAAAACAAACACTCATAATGTACAAGATACAATCCAAAATGTTCGCAATGCAAAAAGAAAATGTGATAAATTTCAAGGGAAGAAACAATTAACAGATGCCAACCCTGAAATGATCCACATGTTATAATTATCCAACAGTACCTTAAAGCAACTATTATAAATATGCTCCATGAAGTAAAGGCAAACACAGTTGAACTGAACAGGAAAAAATTCTCAGAAGACAAAGAGAAATTATTTAAAAAATGAGCCAAATGTAAATTTAAAAACTGAACAATGCAGTATGTGAAATAAAATTCACCTGGATCAGCTCAATAAATGAATGAAGATGAGAGAGAAAAGAGTCTGTGAACTTGAAAATGGATCAATAAAAATTATCCAACCTGAAGAACAAAGAAGAAACAAATTGACAATAGAAAAAACAGTCAGAGACTTGTGGGACAATCTCAAAAGTTTTGTCATTGGAATCTCAGCGGGGAAAAAGACAGAAACTAGAGCAGAATATTTTAAGAAACAATGGCAGAAAGCATCCCAAATTTGGTAAAAGACAAATTTATAGATTCAAGAAGCTGAGCATTTTGCAAAGAGGAGAAACTCAAAGAAAATAAAGACTAGATACAACAAATCTAACTGCTGAAGAACAAAAACAAAAAAATTCTTGAAAGCAGATAAAGAAAAATGACATACTACATAAAGGGAAATAAAATTTGAATTACCAAAGGTTTGTCATCAGAAATCATAATGGTGAAAAGACAGTGGAACAACATCATGAAAATGCTAAAAGGAAATAAGCTTTTACTCAGAAGTCTATGTTCCCCTAAAACATCCTTTAAAAATGAAAGCAAAATAAAGACATTCTCAGAGGAAGGGAAAAAAAAGAGAGTTTATCCCTAGTAGACTAGTTTATAAGAAATGCTAAAGTAAGTCCTTTAACCTGAAAGGAAATGTAGCATCTTCAGGAATGAAGGAAGAATAACAGAAATAATAAATATACAGGTAAACATATTTTTTTCCTTTAATTTCTTTAAAATATGTATGACTGTTGACAGCAAAAATTATAATACTGCATAGTGAGGTTTTCAAAGTGTGCAGCCATAACATACATAAGAGCTGTAACATAAAGGAGGGAGTGGGATGTAGCAGAGGGGAAAAAAAATCATCTGTGTGTTTGTAAGGTTTCTCTATTTTAAGTGAAGCAGTACAATAGTAACTCTAAGTAGGTTGTGAAAGGGTAGGTTATCTATATTGTAATCCCTAGGGCATTAAAAATTAATACAAAAAGATATAGCCAAAAAGTCCAATAGCTACATTAAAACGGAATACTAAAGAATAATCTAAAGAGAAGGTAGAAAAGGAGTAAGAGAGGAATGAAAAACAAAGAGGGAAAGAGAAGACAATAAAATGGTAGACCTAAAGTCAACTATATCAATAATTAATTACATTAAATATTAATGGTCTAAACTCTCCAAATAAAAGGTAAAGATTGACAGAATAGAATTAAAAAAAAAAAAAAAAAAAGCAGGGCTTCCCTGGTGGCGCAGTGGTTGAGAGTCCGCCTGCCAATGCAAGGGACACGCGTTCGTGCCCCGGTCCGGGAAGATCCCACATGCTGCGGAGTGGCTGGGCCCGTGAGCCATGGCCGCTGAGCCTGCGCATCCGGAGCCTGTGCTCCGCAATGGGAGAGGCCACAACAGTGAGAGGCCCGTGTATCGCAAAAAAAAAAAAAAAAAAAAAAAAACATAGATAGATCAAAAGTAAATGGACAGAAATAAATTTACCAGGCAAACAGTAAGCCTAAGAAGTCTGAACAGGCTATTTTAATATCAGATAAAGTAATTTCAAGACAAAGAGTCTTACTGGAGATAAAGAAACATGTATCATAATGAAATAAAAGAATAATTTATCAGGAGGTTTTAACAGTTATACAAATACATGTACATAATAGCAAAGCCCCAAATATATGAAGCTAAAACTGACAAAATTACAGGGACAAAGACAAATCCACAGTTACAATGGGATATTTTTAATACCCCTTTTCAGCAACTGATAGAACTAGACAAAAAATGAGTGTAGACATAAAAGAGCCGAACAACACTATCAACCAACTTTAACTATATGACATTAATAGAACTCTACATGCAAAAATGGCAGAACACATATTCTTTTCAAGTGCACATGGTCTAATCACGAATGTAGACCATATCCTGGGAGATAATGCGTATCTCAATAAATTTTAAAAGACTGAAATTATATAAAACGTCCATTGGAAAGTAATAATAATATACATTAAAAAAATCAAATATATGAGGGTTAAATAAAATAATTCTAAGCAAGGCATGAATCAAAGAGGAAATTACAAAGAAAATTAGAAAATATTTTAAGTTAAATGACAAAGAATATACTGAATATAAAAATTTGTGGGATACAACTAAAGAAGTGCTTAGATGAAAATCCATCACTTTAAATACCTATATTAGAAGACAAGAAAAATCTAAAATCAATGACCTAAGATTCCATCTTAAAAAACTAAAAAAGAAAAAACAGAGCAAAGTAAAAAAGAAGTAAATTATAATAAGAGGAAAGTCAATGAAATAGAAAATAAACCAATATTAGAGAAAATCAGTAATGCCAAAAGTTGATTCTTTGAACTTATAAACAAAAATGACAAACTTCTAGCTAATCAAGGAAAAAAGAGAAAACACAAACATGAAGAATGAAAAAAGGATTATCCCCACAGACCCCCACAGACATTAGAGAATAATAAAAAGAATGCTATGAACAACTTTATGCCAAAAATTTCAACAATTTAAATGAAAGGACAAATTTCTCAAAAAAAAAGTTACTGAAATTCACATGAGAAATAACAAAAAAATCTGAATATCCCTGTATCTATTAAAGAAAATGAATCTGTCAAAAGCCTCCCCCAAAGAAAAGTCTAGGACCAGATGGTACCCCTAGTGAGTTCTGTCAAATATTGAAGAAGAAATAAGACCAATCTCATGCAAACTTTTTAAAAATGCAGAGAAGATTACTAACCAACTGGTTTTCTGAAAGAAGGATAACTGTAATACCAAAACCTGACAAAGACATTACCAAAAAAAAGATTATAGACCAATATCCTTCGTGAATATAAACCCCAAAATTCTTAACAAATAAAAGCAAATCAAAGTCAACAATACATCACATATGAGGTTTTATCCCAGGAATGCAAGGTTGACTTACCATTCAAAATTAATTAATTTAATTTTTCCTTTTATTCTCTTAATATATGATCATATTGATAAATGCAGAAAAAGCATTTGACAAAATTCAATACACATTTATGATAAAAACCATAAGCAAAATAGGAATAGTAAAGAACTTCCTCAAATTGGCAAAGGCCATCAAAATATCTACAGCTAATAGTGAAAGACAAGAGATTACTTTGTCATTGTTTCTCCCTCACATTAGGAACAAGGAAGGATGCAACTTTCACTTCTATTCAACACTGAACAGAAGTAGAAAGGTTCTTGTCATTGGAATAAAGGTTGGGGGAGCACAGAGGTATCTGGAGATCAGAAAGAATGATGATATGATTTTACAGAACATCCCAGAGAATCTATAAAACAGTTAAAATTAATCCACAGCATTCACTACAGGTCACCTATTATACTACTAGCATTTACTTGCTTCAAATAAATTCTGGACAATGTTCCTGCAGAATTCTGGTTAGTCTCATTTCCTGGAGAAACTTTCCAGAGGAAGTAAAGTAGGACAAACTACAGCCTCCACCACTGGTTTCAGATGGTTTCAAGGTCAAAACTTATAGTCACAACCTCTTCTCTGCTAGTCATTCTGGATTCCCTTCATCTTTGGCTAGAATTTCTCCTGGTCCAGTTGGCTGATCCTGTGAGGTGGCCATCAGGCCTTTCTCATGTCCATCTACCATTCAAGTTGGAAAAGAAAGTACCAATAGACACCCAGTGTATCACCTGTGTGCCAAACTCCATGTTCCGTTGCATAACAGCAGCCCTACCTCCTTCAGATGATCAGGTACATTAGCCCTGTCAAAATGGTGACTCCTTATCTTGGAAAAGAAGCACCAAATCCCACCAGTAGCAGTGTCTTAAAGTATAACAGGACTCTTACAGTGTCTCTGTTGAAAATGTTTCCCTTCGGAGAACCAGGACCTTTTAACCCCCAGTGCTCAGAGCTACAGAGATGGGAAGCATAAAGTCCCCAGTGGATCACTGACAGTGATGCTAAGTGGAGGCATCCCAATTTCCATGTGTTCTTCCTACTAGGAACACTGAAGGATAGGACCTTACGCTCATCATCAGTTGTGCCATCAAAAGACTGTCTTACGGGGGCTTCCCTGGTGGCGCAGTGGTTGAAAGTCCGCCTGCCGATGCAGGGGACACGGGTTCGTGCCCCGGTCTGGGAGGCTCCCACATGCCACGGAGCGGCTGGGCCCGTGAGCCATGGCCGCTGAGCCTGCGCGTCCGGAGCCTGTGTTCCGCAACGGGAGAGGCCACAA
Source organism: Phocoena sinus (assembly GCF_008692025.1). Classification (NCBI taxonomy): domain Eukaryota; kingdom Metazoa; phylum Chordata; class Mammalia; order Artiodactyla; family Phocoenidae; genus Phocoena; species Phocoena sinus. The sequence goes on from NC_045780.1 coordinate 51,211,949, forward strand.
CAGTGAGAGGCCCGTGTACCGCAAAAAAAAAAAAAAAAGACTGTCTTACTATCTATCAGGTCAGCAGCTTCTGGGCAGTTATGGTGCACAACAGGACAAATGGATCTGTGGGATTCATTTGCTATAAAGTGGGTCCCTTACTCTGAAATGATATTATGTGGCACCCTGTGCTGATGGATCACTCTGTAAGCCCCCAAATATGGGCACTGACGGAGCCCCGGCAAGTTGCAAAGGGAAACTCATAACACAGAATATGCATCAAATCCAGTCAAAATGAATCACGGTCCTTTCCAAGGCACAAGGACTGGTTGGTATCCTTGAAGGAAAGTTAGTCTCTGCTATTGTCAGGCTGGACATTCATCAGTTCAGTTGCTAGATCAGCACTGATGAACATAAATCCATTACTGGGCCCTTGCATAGCCATCATCAGTAATTTTTCCATAACCCTTGTAGGCCAAATGGAATAACGTAACAGTAGGGCTTATTATGTAATGAGATCCAAATAATTAATAAGAATTTACATTCTAACAACTTAGTAGCCATTTGAAAAATTAATACACATAAACTTAAAGAAAAATATTTATATCTCACCTTAACCACAATTACTTAATAATAGGACACTGCACATTCTGAGTACTGCACAACTTCTCAAACTTGTGCAGATTAAACACGTCACCCTCCTCTTCTCTTCCACACTGATTTCTGTGCAGTGCTTTGTTGTATCACAGCAACAACCAAAAATTCAACTTTAAAAAGATATGACATCATCATGGGCTTCCCTGGTGGCGCAGTGGTTGAGAGTCCGCCTGCCGATGCAGGGGACACGGGTTTGTGACCCGGTCCGGGAAGATCCCACATGCCGCGCAGCGGCTGGACCCGTGAGCCATGGCCGCTGAGCCTGCGCGTCCAGAGCCTGTGCTCCGCAATGGGAGAGGCCACAACAGTGAGAGGCCCGCGTACCGCAAAAAAAAAAAGATATGACATCATCAAAAGGAGTGCAACAGGATCTAATGTAGAAACCGTGAACTACCTCAAGTTAGTAGTTTGTGACAGACATTTCTGTGTTTCCTTTAAAATTCTGAAATATCCCATGGTATTCTTGTGTGTCTGCTGGGGTGTTTGGGGGTGCCTCAGTGCAGTCTGGGAATCAATCTGTGTGTGGCGCGCGTGCGTGCGTATATGTGGCACCGCAGTCTCTCTCCTCCCTCAGCAGACCCAGCACCTCTCAGTAGGCTTTGTTGTGACTTAACTCTAGTTAGTTATTGGTTTGGTGATAGACAGCAGGGGAGAGGAGAATAGATGGGGGTAGCAGGGGCAGCATAATCTTCAAGTAACTACCCTCTAGACAGGAGAAGAAGGTCACTTCTGTAGGCTCAGAGGGTTCAGAGGAATTTGGGGTTCAAGGTTTTCCAGTGCATCAACTCAGACGTCCCATCTTAAAGCCAGGGTCTCATTCCTTCCTAACCAGAGGACAGCACACTGGCTTAGCAGACTTGCTGAGAAATCAACCTGCCTGGAGCTCTGCTACCCTTGTTAAATCTTGGGCCTAATCCTTAGTTTTTCTTTCCTCCTACTGCAGAAGATGAGTTTCTTTACATGATACCAAAGAAAGAAATTACCTAACTTTCTCATTTTGCCCCAATTACCTTCAGGCTTTCATTGTCTTTCTCCACCTATGTCACTCACCAAACAGCCATCTGACTACACCGTCCATATAATTAATAACTTCCCTAAATGTCTCAAAAGCCTAAGATACTGTACCCACAAATACTTTTTTCTTCTACAGGAATGCCATTCCAATTTGCCACCACTGAAAAGTTTTAACAGGTGCACAGCTACAGTGCATGCAAAGGGTTATCAGTATCAGTGCTCCATCTACACCAGTAGCGGGGGTCCTTACTGCTAGCCAGCCAGCAGATAATCTAGCTCCAAAATTCCATTTTGAAGACTACTTCCTCAGACCACTGCTGATACCACAACTGTCTTGGAAGAAAAAAGGCTCTGAAATGAAGATCTGCACAATCGAAGTACTGGGGAATGCCCTCCAAATCAACGCCTGTGGGAGAGTAAAGGAAGTGAGACTAAACAGAGGAAGCAGTTGAATTGAAATGCAGTCACAGGAAGGGCCTCAGCCAATCCATGGGGAGCTCTGGAGTTGCGATGGATCTTCAAAGTTGTCCTACCTTAGGGCAAAAGGGCCAGGCATTCACACCCCACACAGAATAGGCATTGGATGCAGGCTGATCCTGAAGAAAATGCAAGACTTTGAGGAAAGCAGGTCTGTTGGCTCACAGCAATGCCTGGAGAGACTCAGTTGCAATCAGTTTTAGCTGCCAATATTCTCAGTGGCTAGGGGAACTTGTAACTGAGTGGAAGGACATGGGTGATGAACTAGAGAAAACCACCACACCACTGCTAGACTATTATACCAAATGGGCTAATGAGGGGAGAAAATGAATCATTTACCCTGCTTTCTTAGGAGGAACTAAGTTTACCACCAGTTGATAAGGGAAAACTCTTCTTTGCAGAAGAGCAACAGCTACTAAATTCTATTTTAACAGAAATATAAAAATCATCATTTTGAAGCCCCTAATGAAATTATTGACTCAGTCAAGGATTATCAAAAGATGCTAAAACCGTTAGGTGGAAGATATTCACAGTGTGCCGAAGTTATTACCCATGATTACCTGCCTAATGCAAATGGAAGAAGCATACATTTACAGAAAGGAGACCTAGTGGGGTACCATCTCATCCAAGTAATTCAAGTAACTAGACTGAGCATTATTAAACAATGAGACAACCTGAAAACCTCTGGATGGGATGTAATGTGCAGTACTCAGCATTATATACAAAATATTCTTGCCAAAAAATGTTTAAACCGAAACCTATTGAAGCTTTAAAGCCTAGCTTCCATTTACAGGAAATATGGGGATAGATGACATAAAGGGGAACAGTATCTGGGGTCCTGTCCTTAAGGAGCTAGTTTTATAAGACATTCTAGAAAAGGTAAAATATTAGTGACAGAAAACTGGTCTGTGGTGGCCAGTGGCTAGGGGTAGGAAAAGGGCATTAACTAAAGAAACTTTTTAGAATGATGGAAATATTCTATACTTGACTGTGATGGTTCGGAGACTCTTCAAATGGACACTTAAAAAGGGTGAATTTTATTATATGTAAATTAAACCTTGATTAACCTGTCCCCTCCCCCCAAAACCTGAATATTTAATCTATTCTTGAATGAAAAAGTGAGACTATTCTGACGATTTTTTAAAATGGAAAAACTATTTTTAAATTAACATTTTTAATTTCTTTTTTAGCCCAAAGGCAAGATCTTCTTTATCTTGATCTAAGAAACGAATTCATTTCATATTTCTACTTGCTAATATGCAACAGAGCAATTTTTGCCTTAAAATGTGTTTATATAGGATTCCATAGATGTAACAGCTATATGAAGCAAATTACTACCTATCCACAAATATACTGATTCGATCCTATATCACTTACTAAAACACTCCTACAATAATGCCTCTTCATAACTCAAAAACCATCAGTGTCTCCTGAATAAAAATCTAACTCTTACCTGGCAGTTCAAGCTGCCATACCCTCTGACCAAAGCCTCCACTTCCAGACTGAATTCCACTGTTCTCCCTCATAACACCTACATTCTAGCTCTAACAGAATTCTTACCATTACCTACACACAAACTGTGCTTTCTCACCTCTTGCTCATGCTTTTGTACCAGCTCAGAATGCCATCCCTTGGTCACAATAGGCTATGCTTCTTAGTCATTTCATTTAACACTTTCTAAGTACCTGCCTTTGTACCTTTCACACCCATCCAGACAATAAACTCAACGTAGAAACTGTCTTACAAATCTTTATAGTGCCAATGGTTAGCACCAAGTATTAATCCCGGAATCTTTGATGGATTAACCTCTTCTAACCGAAATTCCATGCATCTGAAGGATGGGCTCAAATAGCATTTCTAACAAGAAAGAGATAAAGAAGCTGAAGGAAGTAAGTGGGTTTAGCTTGGAGAAGAAAAGCCATTTCCCATTTTAACCACAGTCCACTCTATTGTTTCCACTAACGCTGTTCTTCTACCACTTCAGCCCAGATACCCTGACTGTCTTTATCTCCCAGTCTATCAGTTCCCTCCTGGCATCACTTTCCTTTTTACCATATGTTCAATCTTTGTCACCAAAACCTTCACTTTCTTTTTTCTTAGACCTCCAGGCACACTTCAACCTTGAATCAACTAGCAGTTTTTTCATTTCTCTTCTGAGTGGAAAAGCTTACAACATCATGCTGACTGGAATTTTAAATATGTGATTTTAATAATAATAACAGTAGTAGTAGTAATAGTAATACCATGACCACCACCAACAGCAGCTAACACTTAATGAGCACTTAACAATGTTCAGACACAATGTCCTTTCAATAGCCCTATAAGGATACAAGTAAAGAAACAGACATGGAAATGCTAATTAACTTACCCATTTTAAGACAGAAAAAAGCAGAACTGAAATACTAAGATGGTCTGACTCCAGAGCAGATTTAGCCACCATGCTATGGGTTCTTCCCAAATGCAATCAATGCTGTACTACCATTCCCACTAAGAACTGATCAAACATTCTTTTATTCATTTCCTAACAATCCCTTTCCTCAAGCAAATGTTCCAACTTTGACTGATTCATTCCTACAAAAATATATTTATTCAGTCACTGAATAAATGAAATAGTTATTCCCACATTCACACAGTCATTGAGACCAAAACATAAAAGAATAAGACAATGATCTCTGCCTTCTCTTTAAGTCCCCAAACTCCATCTGCCCCTTCACTCTCAGTAATCATTAATTAATATTTATTAGCACTTAATGTGCCAAGCACTTTACATATACAGATTCATTCAATCTACAATACAATCCTCATTAGTATTATTATTCCCAATTCTAACATAGAAGAAAACTGAGGCATAAAGAAAAGCAAAACAAAACAAGTGGGACTACATCAAACTAAAAAGCTTCTGCACAGCAAAGGAAAGCAACAAAAAGAAAGGCAACCTACCAAATGGGAGAAAATACTCGCAAACCATATACTACTGGTAAGGAGTCAGTATCTAAAATTAAGAACTCACACACCTCAATATCAAAAATCAACAAAAACAAACAAAAGACACAAACAATCCAATTCAGAAAATGGAAACGGCTCTGAATAAACATTTTTCCAAAAAAAAGATACATGAATGGCCAACAGGTACATGAAAAGATGCTCAACATCACTAATCACTAGGAAAATGCAAATCAAACTACAATGAAATATCACTTTACACTGTTAGAATGACTATTATCAAAAAGACAAGAAATAAGAAGTACTGGCAAGGATAGGAGAAAAGGGAACTCTTACGCACTGTTGGTGGGAATGTAAATTGATGCAGCCACTACGGAAAACAATAGGGAGGATCTTCAAAAAAATTAAAAATAGAACTACCATATGATCCAGCAATTTCACTTCTGAGAATATACTCAAAGGAAATGAAAACACTAACTTGAAAAGATATCTGCACCCCTATGCTCACTGCAGCATTATTTACAATACCCAAGAAGCCACCTAAATGTCCACTGATGGATGAATAAAGAAGGTGTGATATATATAAATGGGATATTATTCAGCCATAAAAAAGAGGGAAATCTTGCCATTTGCAACACCAAGAATGGATCTTGAGGGCATTATGGTAAGTGAAATAAGTCAGACAGAGAAAGACACATATACCATATGATCTCACTTATAAGTGAAATCTAAAAAAAAAAAAACAAAACACAAAACTGAACTTATAGATACAGAGGAGAGATTCATGTTTGCCAGACGCAGGGGGTGGGAGATGGGCAAAATGGGCAAAGGGAGTTGAAAGGTACAAAGAAAAACTTCCAGTTATAAAATAAATAAGTCATGCGGATGTAATGTACAGCATGGTGACTATAGTTAATAATACTAGACTGTATATTTGAAAGTTGCTAAGAGAGTAGATCTCAAAAGCTCTCACCTCAAGAAAAAAAAACTTTCAACTATGTGTGATGATGGATGTTAACTTGACTTTATGTGGTAGTCATTTCTCAAAATATGGAATGGTTATGTTGTACACCTACAACTGATAGAATGGTATATGCCAATTATATCTCAAAAATATTTTTTAAGCAAAAAACTGAGGTATAGGAGTTATGTAATGCACCCAAGGTCACACAGCTAAAAAGTGGCAAAGCCAGGATCTAAAACCAGTCCAGCTTCAGAATCTAGGCATTCACTGCAAGGCCATCAAAGTCACTGACACCATTAGGCTGCCATCCCTTAACTTCTCTACCTACACCTAAAACATAATCCACAGTAATTAATTTATTCAACACTGACTGATAACTCACTCGCCTTGTTTTCATTCCTTGAACACAACCTTGTTTCTGCGTCAGAGACTATATTTTCCTAGAACACCATTCCTCTAGTTCTGCCTTCTAATCATTATGACTCAACTTAAGTGCCAACTCACAAAGAGACCCATCCTGACCACCCTACCTAAAATACACCCCCAGCCCCCGCCAACTACAAATCATCTATCACGTGCAACTGGGTTCATTTCCTTCCTGGTTACTTATCACTACCTGAAATGATCAGTTGCTTATTTCTCCCCATTGGAGTGGAAGTTCCAAACAGAGTAGAGACCTAGTCTATCCTGCTCACTGTTACAGCTTCAGCACCTAAAACAGTGCCTGGCACACAGTAGGCACTGGATATTTACAGAACAGATGCCAAAAATTGTGCTAGACACTGGGATTACCAAAACGAATAGGATACAGTTCTTAATAAACTCCTAGTCTTTAGATTTACCCTCCCCTTCTACACTAAAGGATGACTAGCTCCTAACGTTTTTTTTAGTGGCTAACCTCTCCACCTGTCATGTTAAACCTGTCCCCGAGATCTCCCTTAGACTTCTCACCATCATTTAGCCTCTCTCTAACTTCTTTAATTTCTCCTTCTCCACTTACTGAATGTTTCCCACCCACCCTCCCATACTCAAATATCCTTCCCTCAACCATCTCCCCATTACCCCAAAATATCCCATTGACTCCGCAGCCACATCTCTCTTCCACAGAATCTTGACCACTTCCTCAAAAGTCATCAGCGACCTGGAAAGTGTTCTCACTTTCTTCAACATCTATCCCTGTCGAGGACTTTCAATCCACTTTCTTAGGACCGGAGGTGCCACTGTCCCACAGTTCTCTTCTTAATTTTTTAAATCTTTTTTCAGCTTCCTTCACTGTCTCCTTTCTCTCACTAGAGAGAATCAAGCTTTAAACTTGATTCTCACTAGAATTTCACCCTCTATTCTTGCTCCATTCTCTGTCTCTGAAACATTTCATCTTCTCCTCTAACTCAACTAGTGCCCCATACAAATAATTACATCATTCAGTCAGAACCGAAATCCCAGCTCCAATTTCCCCATTCATAGTTAATAAGAAATGTGACTGAATTCTTAAGCAAACCCTCAATAAAGAATAGCTGCAGGCCAAACTTAGAAAAAATAATGTGAAGTATAATAAACAATCATGTTCTGAACAAGCACTAGAAGGCAATATCACACAACTTAAGGCTCGTTTCCATTAGTACTTCTTGAAATACAGTACTTGAATTAATTCTTCACTAATTTTAATTGACAGCTTGTACAAAAATTGACCAAAGACTAAAAATCATTCATAGACTTTATATATGTGGTTAATCTATATTAATTTTGTCTAAAACTGTTTATACAGTTCTAAATACACAGAAACTGTATTATTACACAAGTATAGTAGTACAGAGTTAAAACAGGGAACATACCAGTCACAAATTATTGCATAAGTCTGGAAACAACATACAAAATAAATTCAAATTCTTTGAGAGGAGTTTGTAAAGATGTACCTATGGTGCCATAATATACAGACTCACAGCTCCAAATTATACCTAATCATTAGAGCAAACAGTCTATTGAGATTTTTGTGCTATTTTCAAAAGCATCAGCAAGAAACAGACGTGCCATTGTGGCCTTCAGTTTACATAGCAAAGGGTAGTTAGTTACACACATTTATATCAGTATGATAAAACTATTCAAGTTCCAATCCTGTAAACAATTATACACACGAGAAGAGTGGTTTACCCAGAAAACGTGTGAAGAAAGCTCCATCTTTACAACTCTCTGCAGTGGATAAGAGCCACAGTACATACTGGTCAACCACAAATACCTGACTCACAGCCTAGCCCCTCTCATAATGAGAGAAAACGGCATCTGGTTATTACCGAACAAACTACATATTCAATAAATACAGTAAACTGTAACTTATTTGACAAAATCTTACTATGCTTTCCCTATGTATTGCAAGAAGGTGTGAGAAAAAAAAAGATGAAGCCAACTCCCAATTACCACTGCCAAAGGTAAGCTGGTGAAACAAGTCAGTCACCATCCTTCAAGTTATGTGGCATGTAAGAGCATGGAAAGGAAAACAACAGGAGAGCCTTAAGCAAAAAGACACCCACATTTTAAGAAAATGAAAGTGGTTTAACATCTCCTCCATCGCGGGAGCTGAAGGTGCACCAAGCCTAGGAAGAGATCTAGGAGCTACTCAAATTTTCCAGTTGGTGTCAGTTGATCACTACACCAGCTGTCATATTTTGAAGTTCTTCAGGTTTCCCCTTTTCCCCATAAACCACCCTCCTGCACTCTAAAGCTGAAAAGTGGCAGAGGAAATAGAACAGAAGATGAAGGGAAATGGCCGATGGGACAACAGAACACAAGCACTGCTGCAACCACATCTCTAGAGGACCAAAAGGTCCACTTATCAAAGTACAGCTCTAAAAATCTGTATCAGACAGCTTTCACAGCCACCTAAACCTCCAACTGCATCCCTTTCGCATAAATCTCTTAAATTGAAACCCCATGCCTTATCCTACAGGCTGATTATCTAAAACTCATCCTATATATATGACATTATCCTTAACGGATACCATCGCCCCCCCAGTGAAAGGCAGATTTTTTTTTAAGGTAGGCGGAGAGGTGAGGATGGAATGTCATGAAGGGGTGGGGGGAGGGGTTATGAGAAATACGTGCAAATACCATTGCGGCAGAGACACTGGGAACAACACTTCCCTCATCGCTCTTGCAAATTCTCTTGGTGCATTACCCTCTGCTCATCCCTCCTCCTTCAACAATACACATACACGTGTCATAACCGACCCGCACCACCACCATTTCTAGCATCACAAGCTCCCCTCCCACCCTCTCTTGCCCCCTACAAAGACAGTTACACACACTTAGAACAGAAACTGCCGCCACCGCACCCTCCTATCTCAATAAGTGATTCTACCACCTAGCATCAAGCGCTTGCTGAAAGACAGCTCAGTAAATACGTATGTAGACAGACAGACACACACACACGGGCGCACATGCAGCATGTGGCGCAACGAAGGGCACCCGGAGACGCACCTGGAGGCCGGGTGTCCAGCGCTGCTACCCCCCTGGTCCCTGTCACTGAGCGCAGCTGTGTAAATCCTCCGGTAGCGGTCGGCCAGCGCCCGGCCTGACAGCAGCAGCTGGTAGTGACCCCGGGAGTCCGCGGCCGGCAGCCCGAGCCCCAGCCCGTGGCCGCCAAGGAGCCCTCGGAAACCGGCATGAACAGCGCCCCCGGCGCCGGGGAAGAAGAGATGGTGGCGGCAGGGAAGAATCCGTCCCCACCGGCCCCCGAAGAGGCGGCGGCGGGAGAGGCAGTCGCTGCGCACATCATCATCCTTGCAGCCGCCGCCGCCTCGTCCCCGCGGGACGGGCAGGCAGACACGCGCGCGCACACACAGCCCTTTTCCAACGACGACGGCTCCGGCGGCGGCCTCTCGCTCCGCAGCAGGGAGACTACAAAGACAGAGACCTCCTCCTCCTCCTTCTTTTCCTTCCTCCCCCCGCGCTGCCCTCACCACTACTGGGGCCGCTCATCTAACCTCGCCACCCCGGGAGTATGAGGAGGAGGCGGTGCCGCCGCTGCTGCTGCCGCCGCCGCCGCCGCCGCCGCCGCCGCCGCCGCCGCCGCCGCCGCCGCCGCCGCCGCCACCACCGCTGCCACCGCCTGAGCCACCCGCAATGGGAAGCTGCCGGCCGCACTGGGCATGCGCCCCTCCTCGCACATGCTCAGTCACTTCGGCCCCGCTCCCTCCCCACCCCCTCTCCGCTACCACTCCCTCTGCCTCAGGCCTCTGGGCGTGAGGCCTGAGAGTCGGGCCGGATCTGTAAGAAGGCCGCTTCTCCGGGTTTTACTAGCAACTTGAGGAAGAGTAAGGAAAGTGCTGGGGAGGCTGTCAGCTACAGCCAGTCGGCTTCAGGTACTGGGTTCCCTCCAGGTGTGAGAACTGGGACCTGAAAGATAGAGGCCCCCGTGCCCACCGCCAGAGGTTGACGGTACGCACTCCTGCTACCGTTCCCCAAAGTGTGTGCTGCCAGCGGAAGATGTACTGTGAATGGCGCTGGTTGAACTCAGAATTCTAGGCAGAGGAGCCCCGGCGAATTAGAAGTCCCTTTGGCGATCTTAGTTTGGAATTTTTATCATTAGGATTTAAGTCTGTTTAAAATAGTTTTTACTTACGAAAGACAGGGAGTAATTTAGCGCATTCTTTTTTTTTTTCTGTGAAAGTAGAATTCCCAGGTATGAGAGTATTCACAAGTCAGAGGCATTCCAAAATTCTTGTTTGTAACGTTTATGTCAGCGCTAAATCTTAATGCAACAGTACTTTTCTTAAATATTCTTTTTTTTTTTTGACTCCACGCTCACCCTAAGAGGGCACTCTTATCTCTTCACAGTGGTCACTTCATGGCTTATCTTTTTACTCCCTGACTTACATTACTAAAGATAATTCTTGAATATGACCTGAAACTAGTTGTGACTGACTGTGTAACATCTGAAAATGCCATATCTATCAAAGATCTTATCACTGTTATGCTTAAAAATGTAATATTTGCTGAGTCCCCTGTTCCAAGCTATTCTACCAGCTCCTTCTAAGTAAATGCCGTAGAAATGTATGCGCCAGTGCACCCTGATTCCTATTAAGTTTTATCCTTTTGATTCTGAATTTGAAGAGTTTGCCCAATAGTCCTGGCAAAGTCATTTTTAAGTCCTATCATCCCAGTGCTATATCCTTTATATACTTACTGGCTCTTAAGCCTCTTTAAATGTCCTGCTTTAGGGGAAAAAAAAAATCAAGCCCTGTTTACTGTTTAGAGAAGTACAAACAAGGAGTGGGGAAGTAAATTAAACTAATTCTAGTTTTTGCGGGGAGAGAGTGCTGAAGGAGTGCATTTATCTGGGGCTCTGAATAATAAATGGATGTCATTTTTATTTTAAAAAGTTGTCTTTTTTGAAGACAAGGAAACTTGTTTCCCCAACTATCTTATAAGCTCCTTCAGAGCTTATTGTTTACCTTGGTGTCTTCCTCAGCCCCTGTCTAGAACCTCCTGTATGGTAGATAGCCAGTAAGTATTTGTTGGGCGAAATTCCTATCCTCATGCTTCTGCACAGTTACACACCTGTGTCGAAGAGAAACCGCCCCGTCCCCGCGCCCCCTCCCCCCTCCCCCAACTCCGGGAGGAGAGCCAATACACAGGTATGGAGGCCGCTAAAGGCTGGTGGAGTTAAAGGCCCGAACTCTTAGCAGCTCTAAGGGCTGTAGCTGTTGCAGGAGCCAGAGAGGCCCCCAAAAGGAGGAGGGGTTTGGATCCTGACTCTGATACTTGTATGTCTTTGGGCAAGTTTCATCCTCTGAAAAATGGTCAAAATAATACTTCTGTGGACTGTGGACTGTGGGAGGGCTTCAAGCGTCTAGGACAGCCACCTTGTCACACGGCTTTTCACAGATGGTTACACACAAAGCAAAACATGAGGACTGGAATTATGCTTGTGTCTGTTCCCCCATCACGTTCCCAACTCCTAGCGCAGACTCTTGCCCTAAGCAGGAGGGAAGTAGATACTGGTTGAATGAATGAATATGTCAATGAATAAATGTTGCCGGCACAGAGGAACATTTCCAGCTCAGGCTTAGGTGGTGGCATGTGCAGTCATTGCCCGTTTAGAGTTTCTAGTGGACACTGACCTGGAGCACTTGTCTCCCCAAGTACCCCCTTACCCAGTCCTGAATTCCCCTTTGGTCCTTTTGATACCCTTCAGTCCCAGACAGGCCCCTGCCCGAGCCTTCTGGGTACACACAAAACCCGGTAGCTGGATAAATTTCTAAGAAACCCGTTGTCATTGAGGGGCGCAACTAGGCGTGCGCAGAGTCGCACACATGCTCACTTAGGTATCCGAGGGTGGCGTTTCTCTTGCGGTTGGCAGCGTTTCCTTCCACGGCAGCGGTAGCGGCCGCTTTACTCTAAATTGTAGCAATGCAGCGTTTTTTCTCCTCCTCCTCCTCTTCCTGCCTCCGCACTGTGCGCTCCCGGGTCACTGCGACTGCTACTCCTCTGCTTTGGCAGCTGGGCACCTTGGAAGGCTCCGTGGGGTGGCAGGGCATGGGGCGCAAGCCGGGAAGGAGAGGGCGCTTGGACTCACCCTTGATTCCACTGTCTAGGCGACTTGAAGGGGAGGGTGGTCCCCAAGGCAAGTCGCGAGGGTCACCTGAACCACCGCTGCAAACGGGAGAAGTGGATTTCTCGAAATGTTTAAAAGCAAGCGTCCCCTGCCGCCAATACTGCGCGCACTACTGCAGAATGCCTTGTGTTGGGCAGGGGGGCAGGGGGCTCTTATTATTCAGAGAAATGTGCAGAATGAAGAAATGTACAGAGGTCTTTGCTTTTGTTTTTCCGGCCACACTGAGCGCGGCTCCAGTACTTTCCGCGCTGCCATCTTAGCTTTATCTTCTGGCCGGGCTGGGTGTGTGTGCGCGTTCGTGTTGGGAGGGAGGGCGGGCAGTTGGCGTGGAGGAGAGTGGCGGGAGCATTGGGCGGGTTGGGTGTCAGAATTGGCTAGACAGGAGTTGAGGACACAGTCACCCTCAAATAATAACATTGAACTACGGCAAATCCTGACTTTGCCCATTTTATTAGTGAAACACATGCATAGTATTTTTTTAGTCTTTGTGGTTGATATCATGCTCATTTCTCAAAAGCATCTCTCTTATCTATGACCATATAAGACCATGGCTTCATCTTTTATCCCTATGATCACAGATTTTGCCGCTCTTCTCCACTTGAAATTGCAAACCTGGGACTACAATTTTCTGAACTCTTATCAGATTTACATTTTTTCTACTCTATCTTTAAGTAGTTTTTTTTTTAAAGGAAGCCATCAGCACTGGTGTAGCAAATAACAGGCAGAAACCATAAAGTGTTTGTAAGAGGACAATGACTGATATTGTTAGTTTCATTTAAAAGGTTAATATTGTACTAATGCTACACAAGACTATAAACACAGGAAGCATGTACATTATCAGAAACATCAAGACTGCTGAAAATGTGATCAAAGTCAAGAGTCTGAGTTTGTTTCCCGGATTTGTACAATAATGCATGTAAAAAACAAAATTGGTGGCCGAGAGCATCTTAAAACAAGCTTGGTCGCTGAGAACAATTTGGAAGGAAAAAAATGCTCCAGCTTCACTCTTCAGTAGCCTCTTTCTAAGGACCACAGGGTTCTGCTTTCTTGACAAATGTGATGTATTGCACTTTAAAATGAAATATATTTAAAACTGAACAGAAAATGTCAACATGGCAATTTAAATTCTTTTAAACAAAAATTACATATAGGATCACCTAGATACCTTGACCTCTTCCTTTAAACAACTATTTTCAGAGCCTTGGAAGAGTCAGTAATTTGTAGGCATGAAGAGTTAATGATTTTTCCTCTTTATTCATATTAGTTTTAAAAGATACAAATTTTATGTGCAAATTTTCCTACAAATAAAAATTTCAGATTCTAGGGGCCCTGAGTTAAATTTTTCTCCCTGAAAAATTATTCTAAAATATCTGTTAATGAGAATATTCTTTGAAGTATGTAAATTCAATAACATATACTTGAATGCAAATCACAGTTTTAAAAATCTCATTGTTGTGATGTGTTTTAGCCCAGAAGAAGCTTTCACAACTGATACAGAAAGTCATATAAAGTATAACTCTGGGTGCTTTGCGACCGCCTGGAGGGGTGGGATAGGGAGGTTGGGAGGGAGGGAGATGCAAGAGGGAAGAGATATGGGAACATATGTATACGTATAACTGATTCACTTTGTTATAAAGCAGGAACCAACACACCATTGTAAAGCAATTATACCCCAATAAAGATGTTAAAAAAAAAAAGTATAACTCTGAAAGAGAGAAGTGTAAGAACCACAGAATTTTAATCTTGAAAACTTCAATATAGTTTATAGGTTATTAGGTTGGTCTTTATTACTAAGGTTAAATAGTTTAATAATTAAATCATATTTCCTCAAACCCTAAAGGACTATTGAAATTTGTATATAGAATAGCAATTTTACAATGTCTAAGTTTCCTTGAAATATATTATTTTTAATAGGGTTCTTGGCTAATCCAGCTATCAGGATATATCTAAATGGCTCTAAACTGATTATACTAGGCATGCTCTTATTTTAAAGACATTTAGCCTCCCTCAGGCTAAGTTTTCTCATCAGTAAAATGAAGGTAATAATAGCACCTACTTCATTAGATTCTTTGAGAATTAAGTTAAATAATATGTATGAAACACTTGCGTAGCACATTTTCTGGCAGGCAATAATTATTATTATTATGTGTGGTGCTTTATTTGAGGTGTGTCCCAATCTTATGCTAGAAGAAGTAACAAAATAGTTATACAGTTTGAGTTTTATACACTTGGATTTAGAAGTTTGTTTTTTTACAGTGTTCTCTCCACAAATACAGATTTACTATATCTTGATATGACAAGAATAGAATCTTAAGACTATTCATTTCCCTAAAATACCCTTGGATGATTTGTTACTTCAACAGAACATATTGCTTACTTTCATAAATTCAGTGAGTTTTTGGAATTTTAACTGATGGCTATATTTTTGACACGTAATAGTCAAAACATTATAGTTTCTTCTCAAGTGGCTGGTGACACTGGTACACTTCTAGGGTCAAATATTATAAATCATCCATGGCTCACATTCTCTGTTAATTTATCTGTAATTAACATCAAAATCTTAGTCCCACCTAGTTAAACTTCCTGTTTTGATCAGTATTTTTACTTTTATATTTTGAAAGTAAAAAGGAATTGATTCGCTAGTTCTTCATAAATCATTCTCTTAAAAATATTTTGCTCCTTCCTTATCATATCAGTTTTTTTTATCTCTTTATTGGAGTATAATTGCTTTACAATGTTGCATTAGTTCCTGCTGTACAACAAAGCTATATGGATACATATATCGCCATATCCCCTCCCTCTTGAGCCTATCATGTCAGGTTTGTCCTCAGACTGGGCCAGAAGCTGTTTAAAAAGTTTTTAGAACATGTATTTCATGAAAAATAGTTCACGCTTTTCCTAAATTAATTTGTGGTGAGTAACGCTATTTTCTTAGTTCAGATCAAATAATCTTATCTGTATGATGTCAGATGTTGGGAACTATATTGTTTATGTGGTGGAGCAAAGACAACACTGCTTCCTGAGAAAAGATGTGGCTTCCCTGCAGGTACTCCTAAAGTCCATCTCCACATGCATGTGGGATGGCGTGCCAGTAATTTGCTTGTTTGCTCTTGAGTCCATTCCTTTCCATTTCCCTGTCCTGCTCTGTACAACAAGGGAATGAACCCCGCAAACTTCATTTTCCAGGCTCTGTTGCCAGCTAGCCTGTGCGATGAGATGGGTGATAGGAAAGTCGGAAGGAGGAGAAACTGTGCCTCTCCCATCCCCCACCCTCCCTGCTCTATTTTGGGCCGCATCTCCTTTGTGATTCCAGCTTCTCCTGGACAGCTTCTCCTTCCATGATCCAGCTCCAGCCAGGTACCCGCTGTTGCAGAAACTGTTCTCACTGGGCAGCCCCAGATCCTGGAATCTTGTAACAGTATCTCCTCCTTTGGGATCTCCAACCCTAGGGATTAAGAGTAGCTTCCTGCTGATATTAATCCTTGAGATATCTCGGTCCCTTCTTTGGCTTTTCAGCTCCTTCAGTACCCTTGCAGTTAGTTCCCCGTATTCAGTCCCCTCTCTTAAAGACCTCTCATGCACTTGTTTGTTTTCCTGATTGGACTTGGAGTGAGGCAGATAGTCTCCCATCCACATAATAGACCTGAATTGGCTCCTCAGCCAAATGATGGCATGTCATCATCTTTCATTTGGTCTTTAAAGCTTGTAGATCTGACCTCAATTAGCAAAACAGAAACCTACTTTGAAAACAGTATTGACTGACTCACTGCACCCATTCTAAATCCCCTTCGTCCATGCCTGCCTCTTCTCTAGAGACAGGAAATAATGAAGTATTCTCTCTGTGAGACTCCTACATCTTAGGTTGGCTTTGGGACACAATTCAGGCCAGCAGGATGAAGGGAAATCTTCTGGTACTGCTCTCTTGTCTTTCTCTCTTTCCACCTCAAAGGTGGTCGGAATGGCTGATGTCTGTAGCCATGAGATGAGAGGTATGAGATAAATGCCAATGACATCACTGACATCATCCTTGGCATTGTGGAACCATTGAACAAAGTTTCAAACTTATTTTTATGGTTGGGGGGGGAGCCCTTCCTTGCTTTTCAAGTCAAACATCAAGAAGTTCACTGAATTGTATTTTATGTCATTCCTTTTGCGTTTAATAATGATTTCTACAGGTGTGCCTCTCAGGTATCCTCCAGGTCTGAGGCACTTATTCCACCCAGCTGCTGGAAGTAGTGACTTGCTGGCTGATCACAGCTAAGCCCCTTCTCATAAGTTACTCTTGACCTCTTGACCTTAGAGAGCTGTCCAAGATTCCAAGGTTCCAGCCCCTCCCCAGGGGGATCCCGCATCCATTAATTGCTCAATGTGGTGTACAAAGACCTGGCCTTCTGACCATACTTCAGGATGACTCTGAGGAGCCATGCTGGCTCAGAACTCTGCATTAGCTAAGGCCTTTGTTCCAACTGCATTGCATCAATTTCTCTTTCTCACCTGCTTTCCTCACTCATTCATAGGCAGTATTGTTGAAAGGACTTATTGATAAACTTTCTTCACACAAGTCTCCATCTCTGAGTCTGTTTCCTAGGAAGCCTGACCTGTCAGTTGGTATGGATAGTGGTCCGAAGAAGCAGACTCTAAAATGGGATTTCGGAGGTGGATCATCCACTGGTTGGGTGGCAATGAGGACCCCATCTGTGGTGGACAGTTTCTAAGGTGATCCCATGATCTCTGTCTCCTAATATCCCTGCCCTTGTATAAATCTCTCCCCTTGTGTGTGTGTAGGACCTGAAAATTCCTTTCAACCAATAGAATATGGTACAATGACAGGATGTACATGATTACATGTGTGTGACTAAGTTACATAATATTACAACTCCCATCTTGCTGAGACCCTCTCTTTTTTGCTGACTTTGAAGACTCAAGCTACCATGTTGTGAGCCACTGTATGGAGAGGTCCACATGGCAGGGGGCTGATGGTAGACTCTGGCCAACAGCCAGCAAGGACTGAGTCTTTCAGTCCAGCAGCCTATAAGGAGCCTAATTCTGCCAAAAACTGAATGTGGGAGTGGTTCCTTTCCCAGCTGAGTCTTAGATGAAACTGTAGCCCTAGCTGACACCTTGATTACAGGCTTGCAGAGGACAGAGCTAAGCCGTGATAATAATGTGTGCCATTTAAGCCACTAAGTTTGTGGTAATATGACACTGTAGAAAGACAATGAAATGCTGAGTTAGGGGTCCAGTGGTCTGAGGCATGCCAGATACCTCCTACAAAGTAAAGGGTAGGTTATCACATCTTGCACTTGCTACACAAGGGAGGGACAACACCTGCTAGGCTTCTCTGAGTTCTGCAGGTAAAATGTTTACTTGAGAATATTTAATGACACATTTCCTGAATGACACATATGGCTACCAGTTTTAAGTGGTGCCCAGAGCAGAAAAGGGTTCTGCATCATCTCTTAAGTGTGGGGCAAGCACTTGGAACATACAGCATGACAGAGTGTACGATATTAATGTATTAGTGGTGGGGAAAGATGCTGTGGAATGAATGGAAAGTTTCAATGGGAAAATCACAAAGAGAAATCCAAGGGTTCTGGAGCAAGGCCACATATGTGATCTTTAGAATTAAAAATCATAAACTATTGAAAAATAGCTCCTGGCACCCTATTTGAGCCAGGATAATGACAGAGCACCTCGCCGTGAGATGTCAGGTGGCTAGAACTGCCCAACAGGAGCTAGGTTTTGTCAGATCCACCAACTTATAAGGTCCAGTGGGCCCAGCAAAAACCTATGGTAAGATGGAGGTGATATACCCAGGACTGGGCATGAACAGGGCCAGAGAACAAGTAAGCTGCATGAGTGTGTGGCCAGATGTCATCAACCATTATTGCACTGGTACCTGCCTCTAAGCTCAGACATATGGCTGCATGGGACCGAGGGGTCCCTTATGATTGATGTAGAAGAGGAAAAAGGCTGAGCTTGGTTCAAGCATAGATGACTTGGTAAGTAAGTGCAAGTTGTCATGAACTGCTGCTATACTGTGATCTGATAGATAATGATGAGGCAAAATCCTCCCAGTGGTTCAGACTTCATGCATTGCACATAGTCATCCATTTTGCATATAAGGAGAAGTGGCCTGAAGTAAGAATATGTAAGGCTAATGGGTAGAATAGCCATGGTGCAGAGATGGAGGCTATGTGTGGTGGCAAGGATGGAGGTTACGCATGGAACTTACAGGGAGGGCTCTCCCTTAACAATGCTGGTCTAGCTGCTGCAGAATGTGCAATCTGCCAGCAAGATTAAGCACAGTATTTCAAGGAAACCAACCAGCCACTTGCTGGATAGTTGATTACATTCTACCCTGGAAGGGTCAGTGATTCAACTTGCCTGGGACTGATGCATATTTTGGTATGGATTTACGCTCCCTGCCCACACTGGCCAGTGCCATTATCTGAAGGCTTGCAGAGTTCTGTTTCACAGATATGGGATCCTGAAAAGATTGTCTCACACCAAGGTGCCCACTTTGTAGTAAATGGTATATGTGTGTGTTAGACTGAATAATGATGCACCTCCAAAATTGTCCACCTTATAATCCTCAAAACCTGTGAATACGTTACAGTACAAAGGGGTGTTGCAGATGTGATTAAATTAAGGATCTTCAGATGAGAAGAGCATTCTGGATTATCCAGGTGGGACTAATAGAATCACAAGAGTTCTTATAAGGGGGAAGCAAGAGAGTCCCAGTGAGAGAAGGAAATGTGTCAGTGGAAGCAGAGTCAGAGAAGAGGTGATGGCAAAAGCAGAGAAGAGAGAGAAAAAGAAATTTGAAGATGCTATGCTGCTGGCTTTGATGGTGGAAGGAGGGCTGTGAGCCAAGAAATGCATATGACCTCTAGAAGCTGGAAAAGGAAAGGAAACAAATCGTTCCGCAGAGCCTCAAGAAGAAATAGAGCCCAGCTGACACCTTGATTTTTAGGACTTCTGTCCACCAAAAGTATAAGATAATAAATTTGGTTTGTTTTAACCCAGTACATTTGTTACAGCAGCAAAAGGAAACCAATACACTATCCATTGGATCCACTTATCCTATCATATAAAATGCCACCCAGAACCTGCTGTTAATATCAATAGAATGATGGTGTGGTCTTTCGAAGGTGAAGTTGGGGCATAAGCTGCACCTAACGTACGTTAACAGCTATTGCATGGTGCTGTGTCCCCAGTAGATAGAATCTATGAGTTCAGGAACCCAGAGCAGAAGCAGTAGTGGGCCTACTCCCAGTAACCCCTTAGAGAATATATGCTTTCTGTCCTGCTTGGGCTCTGTAGCTCTAGAGCTTCTGGTTCCCAAAGATGTAATACTTCCACAAGAAGGCCCAGTAAGAGTCCCGTTGGACTTGGGTTGCTCTTAGTCATTTCAGGCTCCTTGGTCCAGGAGACTAGCAGACCAAGAAAGGAGTCCCTATGCTGGCAGGAGTAACTGACCTCTATCATCGGGAACAGATAGGGCTGCTGTTACACATGGGAGCAGGGAAGAGTATGTATAGGTGAGCCATGGGTGTGTCTCTTGGTACTCCTAACAAAGTTTTGATGTTAAATGGGCAAGTACAGTCCCCATGGCCCAAGAAGGGCATGGTGACTAGGACCTCAGGGATGAGTATGTGGGTGGTCCTACCAGGTGGTCCACCTAGACTAGCAGAGATTCTAGCTGAAGTTAAGACAGTCTAGGACAGATGTGGAGGAGGGTCATTATGAATTTCAGTTGTAGCATTGAGACCAGCAGTAACAAGGGCTGTGGCTCACCCCACTTATCTTCCAGTTTTAGGTTTCCACAGGAAAGAAAAAAAAAAAAAAGACTATCCAGAATCCTGGATATGGGGTGAACTCTCTAGAGAAGCAAGTGAATCTGAGCAATGCTGCAGGTGGACTGTCTTAGATACTATAAGGTTCTTGCCCAGATTCATTGCCCCTTCGGGATTGAGTCATTTATTTCCCAGTGGTCAGAAGTGTTGGCGGCTGACAACTCACAGCTGCGCTCTTCTCTGAGAATTGGGCTCAGAAGTCAGCGGAGGGTTGCTGCCTGGACCATGGTTATGTTATGCCCCCTCCCTGAGGTGCAGTTTGCATCAAATGACTTAACATTGTGGTGGTACCGGGGTCTAGCCCAATTGCCTTAATTTGGGTACAACGCTAAGGGCATCTCAACTTTAGAGTTCTTTGTAGGTTTGGCTGAAGCATCTCTTTTTAACTGATCTCTGTTCAACTTCTCCCTTTACCTAATCCTGCTTCCCTCATTTCTTTACAGGTTTTGTTTCTTAGTGTACTCCGTAATAAACTTCTGCATGCAAGCTTTTATTTCAGAGCTGGTTTCCTGGGAAACTTAAACCAAGACAATTACTATGATTAGAAGACATAAAATGTGTCCTTGTATTTGCTTGAAATATTGATGACATTATTCATGACATCATGCCATGTTCCAAATCTGATTTTACAATTAAGTACTCATAAAAACAGGTTTTACTGTTCTTTTCCTTTTTATTAATAAAAGTTGCATAATTGATCACAATTCCTCTTACATTCGGCTACTGCAAAACAGTAAACATAGTATTTGCTGCAGTCCTTTCTCTCAAGTTCTGAAAAAAAAGCTGTAAAAAAGGTTTATAGCAAATGGAAGCAAAAATTCATCTTTATTTTAATAATGGCTAAGTGAGAGGACAGGCCTCAACATAAAGCCAAAGAAGCTCTGTTCTCTGAACCCCAGATGTTAACAGTTTTAGCCACACACTCCCTTTAAAACTGGCAGGGCAGTCCTCATTATGCTGTTGGGAAGAGAGCGCGTGCTCCCTGAAGGCACCTCACTCCCAATTGGATGAAAAGAGGAAGGGGCCAAGCTATAAACACCTTTGTATTTCTGCTTCCTAACTCAACAGTGAGATAAGGCACTGCACCTCCCCCATTCATCGTTCATCTATCTTCTGTCATGGTTGCTCCTCCTGGTGATAGATGTAGCTGGGCACCAGGAACAAAGGATATTAGTTAGGCAGTTGTTGTAGTTCAGCATGACCCGCTGAGGGCCTCAACTAAGGCAGTCGGCACGGAGGGGAGAGGATCATTCAAGACGTAAGACCCATAGGAAAAAAGTGATCTAACGTGAAGGGCGAGGGAAATGGAGGATCCTAATGTCGCTCCCAAATTCTGTGTGGACAGTGGTGTCATTCATTGAAATGGAATCCAGGGAAAGAAGGCTGTTTCAGGATGGGAGATGAAAAGTGCTGTTTACCTTCTCTGTTTCTGGCTCTGAAGATAATTTGAGAGAATGTTTTTAGAGAGTGGGATCACTCCCCAACTTATACACATTCCTCTGCCATTGATTTTTGGCTTACCCCGACCTATTCTCTACACAGCTGTCATCTTTGAAAATTGTATCATATGCAATGAAATATTATCCAGCAATAGAAAGGAATACATGCCACCACATGGATGAACCTTGAAAATACTATGCTAAACGAAAGAAGCCAGACAAAAAAGGCCATGTATTGTGTGGTTCCATTTATGTGTAGCATTCAGAATATGCAAAGCCATTGAAACAGAAAGTAGATTTGTGTTTGCCAGTGGCTGGGGAAGTGGGGGATGGAGAGGGACTGCTGGTGGGTATGGGATTTTTTTTTTGGGGGGGTGGGGAATGTGATGAAATTGAATATACTAAAAGCTATTGAATTTTATACTTTAAAAGGTGGAATTTTATGGAATGTAAATTATTTTTTAATGAAACATTTTTAAAATCTGCTGAAAATCCGTCAGTGATTTTGTATTAGAGTAATTAAAGCTAGCTGCCCCAACAGGCAAGCCTCGTGAACTGCTTGTTCTTTCTACCCCGAGAGCCATTCTCCTCCCTTCACTGACCTGCTTTTGCGCCTGGAGGCTAGGACCTGGGCTCCCTTGAGGCTGCATTCTGATTGGGCTTGGCCAGTGGGGATACCCTCTCAGGAGACTGAAGCACAGGAGAAGTGGAAGCCAGGATAGTTTATTCCCCCGGCTCTCCCCCTTCTTCTGGCAGTGGCTGTATCACGTCATGACTAGAGTTCCTGCTGGGCTCCTCCTCCTTGGCGCCAGCTCCCAGGGCTCTGATAACTCTTTTCCTCTCTGCCCCTTCAGTTCTAGGAATGAAACAGCTTCCTGCCTCCCGTGTTTCTTCCCTGACCCTGCCCACACCTCTGAAAGGATTTCCTTCATTAAAGTCTCTTCATTTGAACCATCTGGGGTGATTTGTTTTCTGACAGAATTCTGATCGATACTCCCCAAAACTTGATGGATTAGGACAGTGAAAGCTTACTCCTCACACACTTGATACAAGTCAGATAGCCCTCTTTCATCTTGGAGCTTTGCCATCTGGACCATGTGGCCTCCAGCACAAGGCAGGAAAAGAATGAATTGGAAGATCGTAGGGGCTGCTATCAAGGGCCAGCCCTGGAAGTGGCTTACATCCATTCCACCCACATTCTTTGCTGAGAACAAGTCACAGGGCCACAAGCTAACTGTGAGGGAGGCTGGGATTAGTGGTGTGGTGAACATGTGACATTATCTCTGGATAGAATTACAAAATCGCCTTCGGGTTTAAATGGACTCTTTAGCAGGACATAAAAAATACACCACCATCAGGGCCCAGCCCATCTTACTACCTTTATGACTGCTAGTGCCCCACGCTGTGCTTTGCACAAGCTGTTTCCTCTGCTTGGGTTTCTATTCTCCCTCTTCTCTACCTGGCTGCATTTCAAAACTCGGCTCAATAATTAACTCCTTCAGGAAACTTACCCTGACCCTTCCTAAGGCTGATTTAACTACCAGGTCTCTGTACTACCAGAGTGCCAGGAAAACAACTCCATCATAATGTTTATCATTTTGTGTTATTTCATTCATTTCTTGTCAGTTGAACTGTGACTCTCTTGAAGGCATGGATTGTATTTCATTTCTACCTTTTCCAGTATCTATCATGTAGTCACTATACAAATAATTATTTTAGTTAGTTGTTCTTAGCAGAGTCAGCATCTAGAGAGCATTTTGAAAATTTGTAGAAGTGTCTTTGGTTGTCATAATAACCAGGACACTACTGACATTTCGGGCAGAGGCTAGAGATAATGAACATCCTGCATTATACAGGACAGTCCCTCATAATAAAGAACCATTCTCTTTACTGCAACATTTTCAAATGTCCCACTAGATTTTCAAATAGATGAAAAATCTATTCATAGCAACCTAAGCCTAGAACCTCATTCAGCTTTATATATAAATGCTGTTTTAGTTACCTACTGCTGTATAGTAAACAACCCAAAACTTAGAGGCTTAAAACAATAGAAGTTTATTATTTCCTAAGATCCTATGGATGACTGCCTCAACCAGGCAGTTCTGTTCCAGGTGATGTTGACTCTTGCTGCAGTCAGCTGGGCTCACCTGAGCTTGAACACCCAAGATGGCTCACTCACACTGCTGGTCCATGGGTGGGAGTTGATCTGGAGCTGTCAGTTGAAGCACCTCAGACCTCCTTCATGTGGCCTCTTCACATGGCTTGGGCTCTCATAACATAGTAACTGGGTTCCAAAAGGCAGTAAGTGAAAGCTGCTGTTGCTTTTCAGGTTTGGGCTTAGAAGTCCCAGAAGAGCACTTGTGCTGCTTTCTATTGGGAAAGACCCGTCCAGACTTAAGGTGAGGACAAAGAAACTCTGCCTTTTGTGAGAAGCAGCTTGCCCATACAGGGAGGAGAAGAGCATTGAGGGCCATCTCCAGAGAGTAGCTACCTCAGACACTAAGAGACCGTTGTCTAGTTCTAAGAATTTTCCGGAAATATAGCAAAGGTTTAAACCAAGGGAAATTTAACCTTTCTTATGTTTGGAATTTTATTCATTATATTTGAGTCACCAATATAACACACCTGCATCAGTCTGTCTTTGTAGTTATCCCATTCATGGTGAGTCAACATTTAGATTCACGTGTCTGATTGCTTCTTTATATCTTCTAGTGAAATCTTACCAAAGTATTTATAAATATGTAGTATATACATGTATATATGTACTACATAGATGTAAACATATGTACATGTATTTCATTTTAGCTTAAGCGTATTTATATATTCAAGTATATTAAAATAATTATAAAATAGAAAGTATATTTAAATATATTTATATGTGCATTTTATTTATTAAATATATATATAAAACACCAAAATATTGATAGGATAGATAAATTTTAAATTTCATTTTAGTTTTCCTTTATTTAAAGGCATTATTTTTTTTTAGTACATATGAAGATGAGTTATATTATTAATTTAATATCAGGGTAGTAAAGTAGTTGTTACACAATATTTACTATAAGGAAGAGGTTTGGTAATTGAGTTGAAAAATCACTGGTCTGTGTAAACTGAACTGATACTCTGGCATTTCCTTTTGGTTTCCATATTTGTCTTCTCCTTGATCTTAATTTTCTACTTTGATTTACATTTTGTTAACTGAAAATATGTACTCCAGACACAGATCAGCTCAAATCTCTGAGCAATAACATGGGGAATATAAATGAATGAATGACTAAATAGCTAGTTCTGTGTTTTCTCCAATTATTAAAATGTATAATTCTTATAGAATATATAGCACTTATCTTTTAAAATGACTTTCTCCCACAGAGATAATTCCGTTATTTTCTAGTTTGAACCAGGTTAGTAAGAATGTCTAGATATGTGTTATAGTAACACTCATATTTTACTGATGTACCTTACTATGAAAATTTTTAAAATTTGTCTACTACATAATCATGTTTTGGGAATAAAACTGAAATTTTATATAACTATTTTAAATTTGACATTGCAAAGTGCTTCACCTCATATTATGATCTCAAGAAAAAAAAATCATTAGACCTTTTAGTGAATCCAGCCTATGCACAAATGTATTTATCCCATAGCTTTCCTTAAAATACTGTACTTAGAATATATTCACCATTTGAATCTAAATTCTGTAGAGCTGTAAGTACTGATAATCTGTTCCTGTGACCTCTTACTGCTTATACAAGTGTAGTAATTCATTACTCTGCACTCAAGAGTTAGTTTTCTAATATTTTTACGTTTATACCAAAGTATATAAATGGGTCTTTGATTATTAAATCATCAGCATTTCCCATAATATGATTTTTAAAACAAGTAAACAAATTAAAAACCAGATAAATTCAGTTAAGCTCTGAAAAATGCTACTCTCCTGGTCTGGTCGGCAGAGGCTACCCTCCTGGCTCTTGGATAGACAAAACTTCGGGTTCTAGTAGACAAATATCATCCTCTTGATCTAGTAGGCAGGTCATACCCTCCTGATCTGGTAGATGCTACTCTCCTGGACCGGTCAACACATGCTACTTTCTTATTTAATAGACAGATGCTACTTTCCTGGTCTAGTAGACAGATGTTGCCCTTCTGGTCTGGTAAGGCAGCAGAGAAACAAGGTCTCAAAACAGTCCTATAAATCATCATTCAGCTTCTGCTCAGGAAACAGTAAATGATTCTCTGTTCATTACCACTGGTGTAAGGTACAAATGGCCCCTGAGAAGTACATCACGGAAAGGATGTAAGAGACATAATTACTTAACTACTGTTGCTACAGTAGGCTCAGGTGAACACTATCATTTTCCTTCTTTATTTTAAGGAGGAACAAGAGAAATCTAGCTTCACATCAAGCTCTATCTACATGCTTTGTAAAACTAAAGACTTGTGTGGGAACCCCATGAATATTTGACCACAGAGAGAAAATCCCCACTCTAAGCCAACCACTGTGTCTACTTCAGTTTTGATTTGGGGAACTAGGTCAGCCTCAATTCTAAAGTGGCAAGAGAAAAATGAGTATGACTCCTAAGTGCAAACAGTGACTGATTTAACGGTTAATTTTTTTAAAAAACTGGCAACATATACAGTATTAAAAGGTATTACAAATTTTTTTTTGACATACTCATCTTCTTTGTCACCCTGTTTTCTTCCAACACAAATCATAGAGTCTTTCTTCAGTGGGTGAAAAGTTAACTTTACTTAATCTTTGCACCAAGGAAAGTATAACAAGAATACCACATAATAGTAAATTTTAGAAGTCAACCCACCACTATTGTTTATAATACAGGTGCACAGTCTATTTGGGTTAATATCATCGCTTACATTCTTTAATTTACTCTCATTTCAAAGTAATATAAGGTTCTAAAAGTGAACATTGGCCTGTCCTAAAGATGTTTACAGAATGCAAGAGAAAGCTATTTCTGTTGACAAGCAGAAGCATTGCCTCAAAGTATGTGTGTGTATATGTGTGTGTGTGCCCAGTATCTTGCCCCATGATTCCATTTTCTAGCCACAAGCACAGAACTGAGCACAACCCCTAAATTTCTTTCTTTACTTGGACATCAAAGCATAAAATAGTACAAAGGAAAGAACAACTTCTTATTCTGCCCAAGAAAACTGCATCCCCCAATTTAAAGTGTACCATGAGACACATTTAAAAATACTAAACACATTAGTTAGTAGTAGTAGTATTACAATTGCAGTGTTCAAAATAATGGGGTTATTTTATAAAATTTTCACTTATTAGAGTTATTACTTTTTCAGAGTTGTACAAATCTGATAACTATTGAATAAACTATTGTAAACTCTGTAAACCCCACTGCTCCGATTCCATACTTTATATAATCGGTGATAGGACATAACAGTTGTAGAATACCACAGTAACGGTTTGTCTTATATGAAATGAATTTATACCACGTGGGATCATAGTGTAACTCTATTAATAAATTTTAAAAGCCAGAATACTTCTGGGACCAATGTACTGTTTATTTGACTACTTTAATATGGCTTACATAAGGAAAACAGCCCTAGTTCCTAAAGTGAAATAATTGGATTGGAAAGATAATATGTGAGAGGATGGGGCATAAAGATAACTAGAGGGTTAGCAGGATTTTGCAGAATCAGTGAGAACTTTCCATTCTTGTTCTTCCTCTTCCATTCTGCACAAAAATCATAACAATGTCATCCTATCCTTTATGAATATGATAAATTATTTCTGAAAAGGGACCTCAATAAGCTGATTCATTGTTACTGTTCCCTTCCCAAGAGAGTGAACTTGGAAGGCTGTGACATTTAAACTCTTATAACCAGCTCTGATGAAATGCATATTTACTTACAAATCTTCATGTATACACACATGCATGCATGCATGCATAAATACATAGCTTAGGAAGAATGAAAATAATCGGCTAAAATAAATTTTAAGTTGATATTTGGCTTTATTTATTACATGCCTCCAAATTTAGGATTTTCTAAATTGTACTTTATAGCTACCCTATTTTTTTAAATTCCACTTTTGTAGCACATGAGTGAATATTAATTTCTCATATTTGTATTAAACACAATTTCCAAAATATAATTTAAATAATAAAGCACCATAATATGATGGTAACGAGAACCATAGCATACTATGTGTTTGATCTTTTGTGTTTGTTTTTTATGTATTATTTGTGTGAAAAGTATTATAACCCTATTACAGTATAGTACTATATAGCTGATTGGTTAGTTGGGTACCTAGGCTAACTTTGTTGGACTTATGAACAAATTGGACTTACAAATGTGCTCTCTGAATGGAACTCGTTCGTATGTAGGGGACTTTTACTCTATATTTTAAATATTAATCCTTCATTCGTTGCAATAAAGGACTAATTGGTTGCAGTATTGCAAATATTCATGACTTGCCTATTAACTTTGAGATCTCATTGACCAAAAGAATATGTGTCATTTGCTGAATCCACTTGTAAGTCTTCTTTGCCTCAGAGGTTGCATAATATTATGTGGAATCTGGTACATTCTCAAAAGAACTTCTCCATCTAAGATTGTTGTGAGACTTGTTCATATGGCATCTGCTGCCAAGTTCCAGTAATACACATCTAGGCTGCACATAGAAATTTGTGTGGCTGTGAAATGTTATCACATTTCTGCTGCCAGCTTGCATTATTTCCTAGGAAATACTGATTGAGCATACAGCTCAACTGAGCGTCCACACACTGAGCAATACGGTTCATTTGTAACAGAATGGGGACTTTTCTTGTTGCCTGAGAATTAGGCTCAAGATTGCATAGCAGCCACAGAACTGGCTCTGAAATAACTGATGCCTGACATCCTTTCTCAGTCTACATAATAAGTCTGAGAGTCAAGATAATGAAAGGCAGTTGGGAATTGTCAGCCTGGTGGAAGTGGTGGGGAGGACAGGGACCAAGAGAAACTCTTCTAAAAATGGGGAATAACTGGCTAGAAGAAGAGACTGCAATCTCTTTCCTGGTAGACATCTGTCTCTGTTGGAAGAAATTCTTCCCATTCTTCATGAGTCTCTCACATATCTGCTTGTCTCACAAGTGAAGCATGGACTACACTTTGTTCTGCCCTATCTTTTCAAGAATGTTTATATAGCACACAGCCTTAGAAGTCAGGGATAGTGTTTCCCTCCGGAGCAAAGGGCAAGAATGCTTGCTGTCTAATATAATGAAGATGTCTCCTTCTGGAGCAAACGTCAGGCTCAACAAGTACCTGTCTTAAGAGATTTGGGTTCCCTAAACTCGAAATTCCTCTCCTGAAATACAACCCATTTCATATGCAGGTATCATCTGGCCCTCTTCATCACTCCCGGTGGGAATTGAGGCTTGGGGAAGAAGCACAAAATTAATGATACTGTGGCTACACTCTTGCTGTGAGTCATAAACTACAACTCTTCTCTGATGCAAGGGTCTTGTGTTTTCTACCAGCATCCTTGAAACTGGCAGGCTAAGTTGTTAGCTTGCAAGCAAGGTAAAGTCTCAGACTCTTCACTGTTCTTGACAATCTGCTTAGGCAGTGGATGTATATTGCTATTCCCTTGTGCTTATTTGAGCATAGGAAAAGGAAATCAGAGAAAGATGGCAAGACTGAAGAAGGAAATTTAATAGACCAGCTTCAGCATAACCACCACTGAATGGAGTGTACAAGTTATCTCTTGCCAAATAATGTCATACAACAAACAACAATGAAATTTTATTTAACAAATATTTATTTCACTCAAAAGTTTAAGGTATTCAGCTGATTTGGGCTGAGTTCACTAATTTTCTGGGGGTTGATGATTCTTGAATAACCTAGGATGGCTTCAGCTAGGATGGCTTTGGCATTTCTGATCCTGGAATCAGTTGGTTGACACAAACATGGACTTCTCATGGTGAAGGCAACATGCAAAAGCATGGAAAGCCCAATCGTACCAATACTTTTCAAGTTCCTCCTTGTGCCACGTTTGCTAATTACCCATTGGCCAGAGAACAACCCAGAAACAGCATTGATTAAAGAAAATAAAATAATTTTGACACAAAGAAATCCCAAGGCAAGTCCCAATTCAAGGAATAAAGAAATAGACTCTATGACTTTAGTGAAAGAATCTGCAAGTTTATGTTAAAGGGTAAGGATAAACGGAGGGTAAATAACTGGGGCTCTGAGAAACCAGTGGATCAAAGAAGTTAAAAGGGAAATTTTAAAGTTTCTTGAGACAAACAAAAATGGAAACACAACTTACCAGAACTTAAGGGGTGCAGCAAAAGCAGTTCTAAGAGAGACGTTTAAAGCAGTAAAGACCTACATTAAGAAGTAAGAAAGATCCCAAATAAACAGCCTAACTCTATGCATTAAGGAACTAGAAAAAGAACAGACTAAGCCCAAAGTTAGCAGAAGGAAGAAAATAATAAAGATTAGAGCAGAAATAAATGAAGTAAAGAACAGAAAAACAGTAGAAAAGATGAACCAAACTAAGAGTTGGTTCTTTGAAAAGATAAAATTGACAAACCCTTAGCTGGACTAACCAAGGAAAGAAGAGAGAGGACCCGGGTTCAATCCCTGGTCAGGGAACTGAGATCCCGCAAGCAGTGCGGTACAGACAGAAAAAAAAAAAGAAAACTAACCCATAATCATAAAACCTGGAAATAATACCTGTTAGTATTTTGGTATATTTTCATTTAATATTTTTTCTCTATGTGTGCATATACTTCTAAAGATATTTTAAGATTATACTGTATATCCAGCATTCTATCTTACTTTTTTACTCAGAATTATGTTGTAGTAATTTTTGTATAATTAATAATTGAGAAATTCATTTTAATGACTACATACTAAGCAACATAGGAAAGTACCATGCATTATTTAATAATTCCCTTTTTGTTATTCCGTTGTTTCCATTCTTTTACCCTTATAAATAATGTTGAGTTGTACATCATTCTGTACAAAAATTTGTGATTATCACCATTTTTTTTTCTGTTGGGCTAGATTTCTAGAAGCAGACATCAGATGAACAGGTTTTCTTTTTAAAACTTTTACATACTGTACATCGCTTTCAAGAAAGATAATGTCAGTCTTAACTCCAAGAACTATTGTATTAGACCTGTGTCATAGTACTCTTGCTAGCATTAAAAAGTTACCAAGCTGATAGGCAAAATAAATGTATGACTGTTTTCGTCATTTGTGCTTACTAGAGTTCTATTTTTTAAGTGCATGTGTATATATATATATACACATACATATTTAAAGTGTTTATGTGTGTGTATATATATACACACACACACACACACACACACACACACATATAAATTTTTTTGTACTTTATCTTCTGGGAACTGTTTGTTCTTTCCTTTTCTAACCACCACTGGCAATGCTTAAAAGTTTATTAAGTTCTAGTTTTCAGATTTGATTAAATAGTAATCAAGTTGTCTAATCGTATACGTGTTAACAGTTCAGAAATCCCATGTCTTCTGAAGGTAGGCTTCACGTATGAACCCCTATTTAGGCCGTTGAGATGGTTTAGCCTAGCAAATGAAAAGCATTAAGTTGGAGCCAGGGAAGCAAAATTTACTTTTATCATTTAGTAGTTCTGTGATCTGTATCCATACTTAACTTCTCCGAGCCTCAGTTAACTCAGTTATAAAATGGAAAGGATGATTCTAGTCTTCTGAGGTTACTGTGAGAATTAGAAGATACATGAGATAATCCAGCACTTAACAGGTGTACAACATTCTATCATCGTTTAAAATCAGACCACGAGAGAGCATCTAGATACACAATGGAGAACTTATTAATGGGAAAGTATAATTACCTTATGCTTTAACAGTTTCATCCCATAATGTATTAGCTTTTCTGTTCTTGTTTTTTTTTTTAATGGTGGCTCTTATATTTCCCGCCATTATAGGTAAAACTCAAGTTAATATATAAAAACCCTCACTCTATAAACCACTTCCTTTTCTTATTTCCTCTTTAACAGTACTATAAACTTTGACTCAAATCTTTCTTTCTTTTTTTTCTTGTTTTTTTAAAAAAAGCTTCTTGTTCTTAATCATTCAATGTTCTGCTAGGTTCACTCCATTTAGTAACTAAAATACTTTCTTCATCCTTGAGTGTTAGCTACTTTATTTATTTTTAATTATTTATTTATTTATTTTTGGCTGTGCTGGGTCTTTGTGCTGTGTACGGGCTTTCTCTAGTTGCGGCGAACAGGGGCTACTCTTCATTGCGATGTGTGGCCTTCTCATTGCAGTGGCTTCTCTTGTTGCAGAGCATGGGCTCTAGGTGCACGGGCTTCAGTAGTTGTGGCACAAGGGCTCAGGAGTTGTGGCTCACGGGCTCTAGAGTACAGGCTCAGTAGTTGTGGCGCACGGGCTTAGTTGCTCCGAGGCATGTGGGATCTTCCCAGACCAGGGCTCAAACCCATGTCCCCTACATTGGCAGGTGAATTCTTAACCACTGCACCACCAGCGAAGTCCTGAGTATTAGCTACTTTAATTATCAAATTCAAAGACTGTTAGTCTTCTGATTGGTATACGTGCTTTCCATTCAACTGGTCCTCAGGACAGAGAACAAAGTTTCATTTCTGTTTTACCAGCTCATTTCACAATAGCAATGAATTAAACTGAATGAAGTACCAGAACAGATTCTTCAAGGTGATGCTAGTTATAAAAGATATTTTGTATTTCATATTAAAAATCTATTTGGTTTTGTACAGAAAGAAATATTATATCCAAAATAATGCTGTATTTTAGAACTGGTCCCAACTGAAATAAGAGTGTATCCTCAGAAAGGTTAAGAATTGCATTAAGGATTTCTCCTTCTGATATTATATTGGTTTAATATCTCTGAAAGTATCTTCCTTTACAGAATTTTAAACTTCTGGACAGTATACACCTTGGAGGTGTTTCTGTTTTTGCAAATGGTAAGGGAATTCTCTAAGGGTAAACCACTAAAATCTGAAAATAAAACTGCAAATCTGGGGCTAGAGCTTTTGTGTATACTTGAATATTTCCATAATGAATCTTAAAAATATCAAGATAGTTGGGGAGGAGTTTGGAAGATAGGATGAAGAAGAAGAGCATATATGTAGATTTATTGATATTGCTAGTGTTCTAGATCTTGGGTGGTATATTTATGGGTATTTATTATATTATGTTTTATAACATATCTTTACTCAATATATTATTTAGAATTATTTTTTAATGAAACAACATTTAATTTGCCTTTCTGACAACTTTTTATTTTAAAGTATCAGATATGCAGAAATGGTGAAAGGATGATACAGAAAAGCATTCATATATCCCCAGTAAGTTCAACAATTTTTTTTTTTTTTTTTGCGGTATGCGGGCCTCTCACTGTGTGGCCTCTCCCGTTGCGGAGCCAGGCTCCGGACGCGCAGGCTCAGCGGCCATGGCTCACGGGCCCAGCCGCTCCACGGCATGTGGGATCTTCCCAAACCGGGGCACAAACCTGTGTCCCCTGCATCGGCAGGCGGACTCTCAACCACTGCACCACCAGGGAAGCCCCAAGCTCAATAATTTTTAACGTTACCAAATTTTTAAATATTTGTCTATATACATGTGTAAATTAATTTTCTTATGGAAATATTTGAAAGTCATTTGCAGACATATGAAACTTCCCTCCTTAATATACTTCATCATACAGCTTCCAAGAATGTTCTACTTTATCCCAATGCCATTATTACATGCAAGAAAATTTTTAATAATTTCATAACGTTATTTAATATCCACTCCATATTCAAATTCTTCCGATTGTCTCCACATACTATATATATATATATATATATATATATATATATATATATATATATATATATTTGAATGTATTGAATTTGACATATTGAACTTGATGGTTGTCTCTTTTCTTTTTTTTTTTATTATTATTTTTTTTTTGCGGTACGTGGGCCTCTCACTGTGTGGCCTCTCCCGTTGTGGAGCACAGGCTCCGGACGCGCAGGCTCAGTGGTCATGGCTCACGGGCCCAGCCGCTCTGTGGCATGTGGGATATTCCCAGACCGGGGCACGAACCCGTGTCCCCTGCATTGGCAGGTGGACTCTCAACCACTGCGCCACCAGGGAAGACCGATGGTTGTCTCTTTTAAACCAGAACAATTTTGACCATTTTTTTATGACATTGACTTTTTGAAGAGTCTAGGCCAATTGTCTTGTATAGTTTATTCTATACCCTGATTGTTTCTCATGATGTTATTTAACCTGTTCCCCTATTCACTTTATTTTATGTAGACTGAACTTTAGATCTGGATTTGATTAAAATCAGATTAAGCATATTTGTGAAGAATACTTCATTCACAACACAGTAATGTTGTGACTTCACATCTAACTAGGAGATATATAATGTCAGGTTGTCCCACTACTGACATTAAGTGTCATCATTAAATTCGGATTGTAACTGCCAGATCTTTATGTTGGAAAATTAATAAGTAATCTGAAAAGTGATACTTGGGCACTGTGGGGTTATCCTATTCTCCCAGCATTCTTCTACTCAGTGGTTTTAGCAGTCATTTATTTCAGAATCTTATTTTCTAATACTGTCATACTAATAGGAAATTTTTTCAGTACCCCCCCTTTATTTTTAAAGAATTGTATCAGGGTGCTAGATCTTTAGCCAATATAAATGGATTAAATTTAACATAATTATCATTTATTAGAACCACTCTATAGTTAGACTGACTTTGAAAGATTATTCTTTATTATAGTGGTATGGACTGAATTGTGTCACCCCAAAATTCGTATGTTGAAACCCTAACCGCCAAATGTGATGGTATTTGGAGATGGAGCCTTTGAAGATAATTAGGTGTAGATGAGGTCATGAAGGTGGGGACCCCATAATGGGATTAGCGCTTTTATGAAAAGAGATACCAGAGACCCTGTCTCTCTCCATCCCCATCATGTTAAGGTCTCAGAATGAAGATAGCCATCTGTAAGCCAGGAAGAGGACGCTTACTAGACACTGACCATACTGGCACCCTGATCTCAAATGTCCAGCCTCCAGGACTGTAAGAAAATAAATTTCTGTTGTTTAAGCCACCCAGTCTGTGACATTTTGCTATGGCGGCTTGAGAAGACTAATACATAGTTTTCTAAGTATTATAAAACCCTTTGTTTGTCCCACCCCGAGTCCTACCAAATTTCTTACATATTGCCAGACATTTTCTTAGGAAAAACGACCCTCTGCTCTGAATTACACAAGCTGAAAAACACTGATTAGCATATTTATTGCTGTTTCTTGTGTACTCATTACAGTGCACACAAAGGTGATCTTAGCAAAGGATTCTCATGGTTGCCTTCCCCATGGAAGACTAATGGGGCCAACTTTTCACTATTATAAATAGTGAATGTTGTTGACTGTATATCTTTCTCCTTAAGGTAGGTTCTCCCCCCACCCTGGACCTTTATTGAGATATAATTGACATATTAACGTAGTCAACAATGTTTATTTTATACGCTTACACATTGCAAAGTGACTATAGCCATAGCACTAGCTAACATTTGCAACACATCACATAATTACCATTTCTTTTTTATGGTGAGAACATTTAAAATCTAGTCTCTTAGCAACTTTCAAGTGTGTAATACAATCACTGTGTTGTACCTTAGATCCCCAGAACTTATTCATCTTTAACTGGAAGTTTATACTCTTTGACCAACATCTCCCCTTTCCCCGACCCTCCAGCCCCTGGTAACTACCATCTAGACTCTGTTTATATGAGTTTGGCTTTTATAGATTCCACATATAAGTGAGATCATGTAGTATTTGTCTTTCTCTGTCTGACTTATTTCATTTAGCATAATGCCCTCAAGGTCCATCTATATTATCACAAAGAGCAAGATGTCCTTCTTTCTCATGACTGACTGATATTCCATTGTATGTATGTTCTTTGTCCCTTCATCCACTGATGGGCACTTAGGTTGTTCCCATATCTTGGGTATTGTGAATAATACTGTAATGAACATGGGGGTGCAGATATCTCTTTGAAATCCTGTTTTCATTTCTTTTAGATGTATACCCCAAAGTAAGATTGCTGGATCATATGGTAGTTCCATTTTTAATTTCTTGAGGAACTCTATACTGTTTTCTGTAGTGGTTGCACCATTAGTGTAAATTCTTAAAAGTAGAAAGCTTGGTCAATGTTATAAACCTTCTTAAGGCTTATGATCTGAATTTCTGGCTAGCTGTCTATAAAGATTGTACCAAGTTCCATTTACACAAGCTGTGTTTGCGAGTGTTCACTTAAATATCACACTCCTCAGTGCTGATCATTATAATTAAAACTCATTTCTGAATATTATAGGAAAATGTTTTATTTGTGTTTCTTTGATTATATTTTTTCATTTTAATTAAACTTTTTTTTTTGGTAAATTGTTTTGGTCATGCCATTGCCAATTTCTCTACTGCAGTTTCAGCATTTTCTTGATCAATGTTGAATGACCATAAATCAGGTTATATTTTACTGCAGATTATTTTTTACAGTTTGACTTTTGAAGAAGGCTGTTTTACTAGGGATGCCATGGTCCTGCTAGCATTAGTAGGACACTGGGAAATGTGAAAACAGTGTTTCTCTGCATCTTATTTCCAGAAAGCTTATTTCTAGCACATATGTATGAGAATCAGACAGGCTAAGTGATTTAAAAATCAATGCCATTTATAAGTGGATATTTGATTTTAATAAATATTTCAGAAATAAATATTAATGTATTTACCAAGTATCCACAGCATAGCACTGAACATGAAGCAAATTTTAAAACCCTTCTTTCATTTTTACTCAATGATTATGTAGAAATTTTCTTATGGTATTTTTTATATGGTCATGCTTTCAACTACCAGAGTATATACATGGACATACTGTAGAAACTTTAAAATTATAAATATTCTAGGTCTGTTTTGAAATTGAAATTTTTGAACTGTAAAGATCCTTCTTTAAGCACATTTTCTTCCTTCTGCAAGTTTTCCTAACTTAAAACCTTTCCCTCCTTGTACACTTGGTCAAAGATGTGAAAACTAGTAATGTTCAACTCTGTTTACCAAATTGTGTTAAATGATATTGCTATATTGCATAGCCAAATGGCAACTTCTTTTTATTTTCTATAGTTAGTCCATCTTATGGTTACTCAACTAATGCTCAGTTCCACTTTGAGGAGCGAACACAGCCTATGGGCTGAGACATCTGAATCTCAGTTTTTGTCATCAGTGATATAATCTGATAAATTGTCATTACAGTGATATGCTCTGCAGAAATATAGGATTTTGTTTTTATCAGTTATACTTTGCTTTATTTTGCAGTTACTTTTATATTTGGCTAAATCTGCTCACCCTCCTTTCAGTATTGTAACTCTCAGAGGGCAGAGATATGTCTTCCTATATCACTCCATCCCTGCAAAGAATCTTGATGTGAATTTAAGTCATCCTGTTTTGTTTGTGTTAAAATTACTTGAAAATAACTATCAACTCTACCCTGTTTAAAAAAAATAAAACTCTATAATCCTGTGACAATATATACCCACATTTCATAATCCTTAGAGCTCTTCTAATTTCTAGTTTAAATCCTCCCTGCTGTAATTTCCATCTGCCACATGGGACTGAGAGTAATTGTTTTCTATCTTTTATGTAGGAAACCTTTTCGTACTCAAAAATGAGAGTCAGTCTCTCTTAAACATTCTAACCTTCAGGTCACATAAAATTCAACTTGTTAACTCACACTCCTTACTACCGAACTTTGAATTATATCTGTCCTTTGTAGCGGAATTTCTCAAAATTGCCACAGAGAACTTTACCAAAGTTCTAACTAATACATTGTTGTTTGCATAGTGTGAAATCATTTGTATGCTTGTGGCATCCAGAGGTCAAGGGAATCATGAAAACAATAGCAAACTTAGGACATGAAAGAAATTAGTGAAGACCAGATAACCACCCCTATCAGCCCTCTGGAAAAAGAATCAAGTACCAGAAGTTTTGTTTAATGTGGTATCTTTTCTGTTATTCATCCTGTGAGCCTAATAGAGGGAAATGTTTCTTCTTCCCTCCTAGTGTACTGATATAAGTAGCTAGGTAGTAACTGCCAATTCAAATTCCATGAAATAAATTGAGATTTTCTACCAGATTAGATTTGAGGGACAGAATTAGTCAATGGACTCTAGTTTGTGTATGTGAAGACACTGAAACTGATACACTGAACTGTGCGTTTAGAGTATGATCTTAATATTGACGTTGACACAAATATTGTCATTTCCTGGGACTATAGTATGATCACTTTCCACCTCTGTCTTCTATCCAATGGTGTGTGACCAAAAAACACAGAACAGCTGATTTACCTTTATGGCCTGTGAAATAGTGACCATGGTTTCATTAGTTCAAGCTCTACTACCCCAAAATAACTGACCGAAGAAAAGTCTGTTCTACACTCTTCCAGTATTTTCTCTCTCACATGGCAAAAGTGAATAAAAATTTACTTTGAGCATGTTGATTTTGCCACTTGACTTTCCTGTGCAGCAGCAAACCCTGTTTCCTCTTAGTCATGACCAGTCACTGTACCAAGTTCACCCAGGGGATATGAAGAGCTGGGCTCCACAGCTTCCAGCTCCAATGCCAATGACACTGCTAGGTATTCCCGGGTGCTGCTGCGGCCACTGAATACTGGTTGCTACCCCAGCTCCCCATGTGGCTCTTTGTCCTGCCCCTGACACTGCCAGATGAATCTACCACCTCCCTAGAACTTTATGTCACTAGCTCCAGATTGAAAATCCTGAAGAGTCTGATCCTGATAATTGGCTGAGCCTTGCTCACGTGCCATGTTCTAACTACCACACTTCCTGGGAAAGCAAGGATCCATCCTCTTTACTGAGAGGTAGACTCTGCCATCTATGAAGATTCAAAAGGTGGGGAAGTTCCCCAAATGTGAAAAAGGGATTCAGACAAATACACTACAAGTTGGGAAATGATCTGTATGTTCTGAGGTTGGAAAGCATGGAGAAAAAGTGGGGGAAAAACTCTGGACCCAGAACAAGGGGAACCCTGGAAATCAAATGAAGGTATTTAGACTTTATCTGTTAGGCAGAAGAAGTCACTGGAAATGCCTGCACAAAGGGATCAAAGTGGGCTTTAGGAATATTAATCTGCAGCAGTTAGCACAGAAGAACATTTGGAGAGAGGAGATTTTGGAGACAGAAACCGATGAGCAGTCCAGGGAGTTATCTGTATATAAAGCAATACATGCCTGATCTTGGATAGTGTCTGTAGCAATGCAAGTGAAAGAATAGGTGAGAGGATTGTAGAGATAAAATTCTAGAGCTCCCTAAAAGAACCCACTTCTTTCCAATTTTCTCAACAGCATAAATACCAACATCTTATTCAGAAGTATTCTATTCCAGGGACTTCCATGGCAGTCCAGTGGTTAAGACTCCACACTTCCACTGCAGGGGGCACAGTTTCGATCCCTGGTCAGGGAACTAAGATCCCACAAGCTGCACTGTGTGGCCAAAAAAAAAAAAATGTATTCCAATGTGAACTAAGTAGTTTGCCTAGGGTAGTAGTCCTCAGAGTATGGACAGCTCTGGTTCCTGAGACCCTTGCAGCAGTTCTGCAAGGTTAAAACTATTTTCATAGTAATACTAAGGTGTTATTTGCCTCTTCCACTATGGTAACATTTGCACTGATGGTACAAGAGAAATAGTGGCTAAAATGGCTGCTTAACAGGAATCAAGGCAGTGGCACTGAACTGTATCGGTAGTATATAGTCATCATTGTATCTGCATATTTGTGTCAAGCAAAAAAATAGTCATTCTCACTTAAGAATATCTTTGATAATGCAGTAAAATGTATTAATTTTATTAAATCTTGATTCTTAAGTACACAGTATTTAATAATCAGTGTGATGAAATGGGAAGTACCTATAAAACACTTCTACATATCGAAATGCCTAGTTCTTCCAAGGAAAAAGTTTGCATGATTGCTTGAATTACAAGCCAAACCAGCCCGTCACACCCCCACTACCCTGTAGCACATCATTTTTACTTGAAAGAACAATTGACAGACAAACTATGATTTTGGGGGGCCTTAGCTATTTGGCAGATATTTTCTTGAAAGTGAATGAAATGAGTCTGTCACTTCAGGAAAACAAAGTGTATTTTTTGCCAGTGATAAAATTAGTATTTTGTAAAAGTTGTATCTGCCACCATGAACTTGACAGCTTCCTAACATCTAAAGATTTTTCTAATGAGATTGTTGGTTAAACTAATGGATGTGATTTTTAAAAATATTATGTCATGAGCTGAGTCAACATTTGGAAGATCTGTATAACTCAATGAGCCAACAAGTGCCAAATGGCCAATGCAGGATGTTACAAAATCATGGGAAAGAAATCTATTCGAAGTGCAAGATAGACCAATAGATTTTAATGTAACAGAGAATAAAAACTTCACTGGTATGGTTTTAAATTCCATATTGCATCTAACCTCTTAAAAACTACCACTGCCCAGTTATCAATTGAACAATGTCTGTAATTATCTGAAAAGGCTATTAAAATACTCCTCCCTTTTCCAATCACACAGCTAAAACTGGATTTTCTTCATCTACTTCAACCACAACATATCATAGCCGATTAAATGTAGAATCAGACATGAGAATCCAGCTCTTTTCTATTTTAAGCCAGATACTAAGCAGATTTGCCAAAATGTGAAACAATACGACTCTTCTTATTTTCCAGTTTTGGAAAATATGTTATTTATGTTAACATACAAAGCATTTACTATTGCTCTTTTTTCATAGAAATAACACTTTCCTAAGTTTTATTGTTATTATTTTAAGTGACATCATTAGTCACCAGAGAATACAAATCAAAACCACTTCATATGTACTAGAATAACTATAATAATAATTTTTAAAAAGTAAGAAGTGTCAGTGAGAATGTAAAGGAACTGTGCCCCTCATACGTTGCTGGTAGGAATGTAAAATGGTATAGCCACTTTGGGAAACAGTTTGATAGTCCTCAGAAAGTTAACTGTAGAGCTACCACATGACCCAGCAATTCCATTCCTAGGTATATACCTAATGGAATTGAAAACATATGTTCACAGAAAAGCTTGTACACAACTGTTCATAGCAAAATTGTTCATAATTCCAAAAAGTAGAAACAATCCAGGTGTCTATCAACTGATGAATGGATAAGCAGAATATATCCCCACAATGAAATATTATTCAGCCATAAAAAGGAATAAAGTACTGATTCATGCTGTTGATACATTATGGATGAACCTTGAAAACATTATGCTAAGGGAAAGAAGTTAGACACAAAAGGTCATATATTGTATGATTCCATTTATATGAAATGTCCAGAATAGGCAAATCCATAGATACAGAAAGTAGACTAGTGGTTGCCAGAGGCTAGGAGGAGGAGGGACTGGAGAGTGACAGGTAAGGAATAGTGGTGATTTGCACAACCTTGTAAATATACCAAGAAAAAAAGTGTAATGTTAGTGATTAAAGTTATCCCCATTGCAAAAATGTTTTGAGTAGTAGCCACAGAGACTAGAATGATATTGTTGAGCATAGGGAAAATCTCATTTTAGGGGTTAGAGATTCCCAAAATTTGTCCTAAGTACCAAGCTTAGTTTCCAGAGCTAACTCTAGATCCAATCAGCTAGGATTTTTTTTTTTTTTAATCCTAGCCTTGCATTTCAGCTTGGGAGTAATTTCTAAAAGTGTTAAATGCTTATTCATCTTGCATGTGGACTTTTGTTTGCTTTTTGTACAAGTTTTAACCAATAATGGGATATTTATTATTACTGAAAGACAAAAATTACTAAATTACTGAATATTACTGAATGACAAATAAAATAACAATACAAATTGTGAGACAACTGTCTATTGACAACATAGAAAATGGGGTCACTGAAAAGTGTTAATTATAGAAAAAACACTTCGCAATTTGTTTGTTTCATTGTATCATTTAAAATTGGTTTAATTTCCATTTTTGAAGATAAAAACTTTTCTCCTCCTCTTTCACTGAGAACAAATTGTAATTAACAGAAACACAACAGCTATTAGCATAACAATAACTTCCTTGGCATTAGAGAAGCTTGTTATTTGGTTTTCTTTAAGTGTGTCTCTGTAGGACACATCAATATTTTTATCTTAATATTTTGTGATCTTTCCATTATTTTCTGAAATCTGAATTTGAGTACATAATATACCATCATGTTTCTTGCCAGCATACCTATGAAAATCCGTCTTAAATTTTTACAGTTTGACCTCACCTCACTTTCCATTTGTACCAGCTGCCACTTCCTCCTATGCTTTAGCTAGAGATTGGTCTTCTCCACAGTACCCAAATTAGCTATGGTCTTTAATGTTTGTCAAAAGTGAGTGCCACTCTTCTTCCTTTCCCTGGAATTCCCTTCACCTTCTTAGCCTGCCCAATTCTGTTCTTTGTGCTTTTCTTTGTGAAGACAGACCTGGCTCCACCACAAAGAAACCATCATTCCTAGCTTGTGTTCCCACCACACTCTACTGCCAACCTCAGGCCTGGTGTCCAGCAGTAGTTTTTCACACTGCATACACTCTAGGGTACTTATGCAGAGGTGCCTCAAAATTCTCCTCATGTGCCTGAAGATTTACCTCTCATTGTGGA
Organism: Phocoena sinus; assembly: GCF_008692025.1. NCBI lineage: Eukaryota > Metazoa > Chordata > Mammalia > Artiodactyla > Phocoenidae > Phocoena > Phocoena sinus. Next base: position 51,254,592 of record NC_045780.1, read on the forward strand.
GAGAAAAGAAAATAAACTCTGGAGTCAGACAGATCTTAGTTGGCATTTAAACCCCACCCCTCATTAGCAGGGTAACCTTGGTGACTCATTGAGTCTCCATGGCTTTAGTTTCCCATTTGTAAATTTGTTGAATAATACCAAGCTCATAGGGACATTGTGAAGATTAAATCAGACTCTGTATATATTGTGCCTGGCCCATTAATAAATGTTAACTCCTGAGTTCCCCTTTCAGCATGTAACATGTATAATTTTAACAATATGTTTACATTGCCCACTATGTTATACTAGCAGAGAGACAGACAGACAGGCAGACAGACACAGCACAGTGTCCGGCCTAGACCAGGCACTCAATAAATCTTTGATGAATGAATGGATAGCTGTGATTTCTTTCCAGTTTTTTTTGGAAGTTGTGGCTTTGTGCCTGCCTTAAGTGAACAGTTCTGTATTCATCAGACATGTGTCCGATTCAAATGGAAAATTGGATGAGGTTGCAGCTATTTCACCTTCTCCATCATCTCCAACTTGTTTTGGATTCCAAATGGTCATACATTTTAGAATCCTTAAAAGAAATTTAAAATTAAAGATACTTCTTCTGAAACTAACAGAACATTGAAAGCAATTATACTCCAATAAAGATGTTAAAAAAAAAAGAAGAATCCGCCTGCCATTGCAGGGGACACAGGTTTGAGCCCTGGTCCCGGATGATCCCACATGCTGCAGAGCCACAAAGCCCTTCTGCCACAACTACTGAGCCTGTGCTCTAGAGCCCACGAGCCACAACTACTTAGCCCGTGCACCACAACGACCGAAGCCCATGCTTTTAGAGCTTGTGCTCCACAACAAGAGAAGATACTGCAGTGAGAAGCCCGCGCATCACAACGAAGAGTAGCTCCGACTCACCGCAACTAGAGAAAGCCAGTGCACAGCAGTGATGACCCAACACAGCCAAAAATAAATAATAAATAAGTAAATTTATAAAAAAAATAAAGTCTACATTATCAGGAAGAGCAGTTAAGGTAATGATATACAAAAAAACGATGTATGCAAAAGTGGAAAACTGTGGTGTCAGATGTTCCTTTATTATAAAATTTTATAAATTGAAAAAAAAAGATACTGCTTCTCATGTTTGTACCCCTTTTATTTAGCTTTTCCTTCCATTTAGATTATATTGTTCCATGAAGTTCCAGAGCAGACTTTCCTCAGTTTCATCATGGTTAGTTTTCAAATAATTTTTCAGATAAAAAGGTATCTATTGAACATCTATAAGTACTTCTGTTTTCTTTCTTAAAATTAGCCAGGCTCAACGATGGCTTGTTAAGTAATTCGATCTCATAGGTATGCTTAGAGAACAAAAAAAAGACAATCTTAATTATTGCTATGAAAAATCCATAAAGATAAATGGTTGGTAGTTGGATAATAGCTTTTTATTCAACAAAGGATGAGATATTTAATGGGAAAAGAGGGTTTTTCTTTCAATGCTGTATTAAAAGTTTTCATACATTCAAGTGTAGAGTTATTGTCTTAGAAGTTACAATAGTTATTGCAAGTTCTTTTCTTTTAGTAAATTTTATTAACCATGAAAAGATCTCTCTGGGCAATGCTTTTGATCCTGAACAAAGCTAGCCATATGTGTCTTTTATGAAATTTTTATACTGGAATGAAATAGTAAAAGCAAATATTAGGTAGCTTCTTCAAAAGTAATTATACGAACCAGGATACTATTGAAAAGTAACTCATTTTAATCATTTTAGAGGTTAAAGTTCAGAGAAGGATCTGGCTTTGCCTAGAATACTCAGAAAATGCTAAGCAGAGTCCATGTTTGAGTGGAGTCTTGAAGAATTAACAGGAGTTTGCACGACGAGGAAGTGAGGAAGACATTTTAGGCAGAGGGACTAGCCTTCACCAGCTGATGTTGGGTTTGGCTTTTATGCAACAGCCATACAAATGTTGAAAACAGCTATTATGATAACTGTCAGTCTTTGCTCTTTAGAGAAATGTACATGTTAAGACAATGGAAAGAATAGGCAATTTCTCTCTTTAGCCTCCTTTTCTCTCCTGGAACAGGTTGCCTAGTAAAATAGGCTGAGTAAAGTTCCAGGTTGCTACCAGAGTGTTTCTAAGGATGTTAGGTTACTGTCATTCCCCCCAAAAACATCTGTACTCTTCAACTTTCTTTTCCTACATTGTTTATAAAAATTATAAAAACTGCAACTCACACATACAACCTGCCTTAGAGAAGGTAACTGGTCTTTCCTGAAGCCAAATCTTCAATATTTTCTATGATCTACAACTTGTTGTCTATATTATCTTGTTCCCATTTATTCCAGTCTTTATCTTGGGGAAGAATCCGTGTCTTGAACTTCTTTATATATATATATATATTTTTTCTAGTTATTAGGCTTTTTTTTAATTGAGGTATAGTTGTTTTACAATGTTGTGTTAGTTTCTACTGTACAGTGAATTGGATTTCCCTGTGCTATACAGCAGGTTCTCATTAGTTATCTATTTTATACATATTAGTGTATATATGTCAGTCCCAATCTCCCAATTCATCCCACCCCTCTATGTTTTTCTATAAGACTTTAATATAGTGCTAGAATCTAGAGAGATCTATCTAGAAAGTTTGAGTTTCCTGAATACCTATTAGATTGCTTCTTGACTTGCCCATCATGGGGATGAGAGAAACTGCTGAAAAATATGTAAGGCTAATGAAACTGTAATTACAGTGGTGGAAGGGAATGTGTGTTGGATATTTCCCAATGCCCTTCTAGACCCTCTCTCTACCTACTCTGTCTGTTCCTTATGGATTGTATTAATTTTCTCCCTTGCCCTCTGGCTTCTACTGGGTTCAGACAATACGAGGCACTGGAAGGAAATCTGAAGGGCAGAAGGAGTGGAGTTAGGGTATTTATTCACCCAGCTCCTTCTCTGCAGGGCCTCATAGCTGCTTTCTTCTCCCTGAGTCTACAGCTTCTTCTGAGCATCCTTCTCCTGCACATACAGCTCCAACCTTCTTCAGGTTCCAGTAATTGCCTACTCCTTCAGATCTAGGGATGGTCATGTCTCCCAATTATTTAGCCTTGGAGTGCTTCACTTCCACTTGTTGATTTCCTTAACCCTGCCCACCCCTTCAAAGATCTCTTCATTAAACCCTCTCCTTACTAGTCTATATCCTGCTGGGATTGTTACTGATACAGGTGGTGGCATAACTTTCTGACTCACTCTGGAAATCACAATTTGCATTTTATTTGTTTTTATAGAGTGAAATGTTTTCCAGTTCAATGTGAATATTTATTTCTTAGAAACAAAAACAAAAACCCCCCAAAACACAGACATATAACCTTCTGAGATAGATGTTTGAGGAGACTGCATATAATTTTAAGCTATAACCTTCAGTGATTTGTGGAGCAAACCAGATTTCTTACTCAACACTGCACTTTTATAAGCTTGTTTATGTAACAAAGATGTTTCCTGCACAACGATTCAGTGATCCCTTATGAACCAGCCTTGTTCATTCTAACGCATTGTTTTGGGAGCTTAATTGACTCAGTCCTCCCATACAAGGTAAAATTGCTCAGGAACCCCTTTGACTATTAGGGTAGTTATCTAGATGACAGTGAATTGAATGTTTGTGTGAATAACAAATAATATTTACACTGACTCTACTTTTTTTCCCCAATAGTGAGCGAGTAATAAAAAAGATCACAATATTATTAGAAATGACAGAAATATTGACCTTTAGGTAATTCTTTTTAAAAAAATAAATTTATTTATTTATTTATGCCTGTGTTGGGTCTTTGTTGCTGTGCATGGGCTTTCTCTAGTTGCAGCGAATGGGAGCTACTCTTCATTGTGGTGCACGGCTTCTCATTGTGATGGCTTCTCTCGTTGCAGAGCACAGGCTCTAGGTGTGCAGGCTTCAGTAGTTGTGGCACATGGGCTCAGTAGTTGTGGCTCATGGGCTCTAGAGCACAGGCTCAGTAGTTGTGGTGCACAGGCTTAGTTGCTCCATGGCATGTGGGATCCTCCCGGACCAGGGATTGAAACCGTGTCCCCTGCATTGGCAGAAGGACTCCCAACCACTGCGCCACCAGGGAAGTCCCTAGGTAATTCTTGATTTATGGAAGAATAAGGTAATTCTAAAATATTACCGCTGTTAAGGTTGTTTTCTTTTGAAGAAGAAACTTTCTCTTTCAGTTAAGGTCATTCATTCATTAGCTATTTTATATTATGTTCTATGACTTTTACACTCATGCTTCTGCAATAAGAGAAATATTTAGTTGATAGAAATGTTATTCTGACAATAATCTTAATTCCTTTTTAAGGTTGTTTTGTAATTAGTACTAGGAAGTGTATACTTTTTGAAGCATATTGAAAAATAATTTCTCTAGGATCTTCTTTCTTCATTTTTCTCTTGGAGCCAATTTTTACCTGAGTTAATGAACAAATCCCTCAACATGGCTGGAAGCTATCATAGCATGAGCTCTAAAAAATAAAAGGTAAATGAATGAATGAGATTTTTCTATATAACTTTAAAAATAGTTTAATGAAGCAATATATAATTTATGCATTCATCTGTTCTTTCAGAATATATTTGAATGCCTTCTCTGTTTCAGACACTGGACTAGGCACTAAGGATACTCTGGGTAAAAGCCAACGTCATGGCAATATTTCTTGTAATCAGGGGTTATGTTCAAATATTTAACAACTCACACATCACAGTCCCATACAATCAGAAGCAAAGCCAGCAGTAAACAACAGATTCTGCTGGATCAGCAGTAAACACACTGCATCCCAGCTGAGTGTCTCCAAGACCTAACTCTTCTTGGTTTTATCCCTTGTAGCCTCTGGACCATTCACTGGGGATTTTCACTTGCTTCTCAGTTGAGACCAGGACAGCTGGGTCTCCCTTCCTTGCTCCGTGTCCTCTGTTCCTGGGATTCTGGACTGTACCAGGCCCTTTGACCTTCCACTGCTCCTTCAAGAACTTCGGCCCGTCAGTCCCAGGTGCCGATTTGAATTCTGAGTCTTGACTTTCTCAGCTTCTGGTGATCCCCTTGATTTTTTTGTTACACACTTGTTTCTGGGTTCCTGATTGTATTCTAATATATATTCTACTTTTTCCGTCTCCACCATCGTCTCCCTCCTTGGACCATTCACATGGCACTTCATCTCTGTTTTTCTTATGGTGTATGTTTCTCTTGCTTATTTAAGTAAAGGTCTTAACACCCCTTCTAGATTTAAACTTTTTGATATAAGGGACCAAGTCTTATAGAAATGGAAATATACCAACGAGTGACATCTAATATTAAGGAATTATTGTTACTTTCTTCAGTATTATAATGCTATTATGATTATGGTTTTAAAATTCCTTACCTAATACAGATATACAGTGATATATTTATAAAGTGAAATATGATACCTGGCATTTATTTAAAAATACCCCAGGAAACAAGCTTTTGGGTATGGAGAAAGTAAAATAAGGATAATTAAAAACTAGTAATTATTAAAGTTGGGTGATGGGAACATTGAGGGGTCATTGTATTTTATCTCTACTTTTATGTGTTTGAAAATAAATATAGATAATATAAATTATATATAACTATAAATATAAAGAAATAAAATACACAATAAATATAATTAAAAGTCTATCTGAAAATATTTCTTTGTTAACAGAATTGACCCTGAAATTTCCCCTTCCCCTGCTCTAACATGACTGCTGGACAATATAAACAACTTCCCTATGTATCTAAAGGGGTTGTCACCTGGGGTGGCCACTTTGCTCAAAATAGTTTCCTTTTTTCTGGGAATGGATCAAAACACAGAAGCGGGCCTCTAGTGACCATGCCTGTACTGTGTGACACTGCCACTCCAGTCAAAGTTGATCGATCCAGGTGTAGGAGGACAGTTGACACAAGTTGGGCCAATTGTACCCTCTCTTCAGACAATTTGAAACTTATAGGAGAGAAGCACAGACTGGTCTGATTGGAGGCCTGCTCTATTAATGGCAGTGCCCAGAGATAAGGCCTCTTAACTCTTGCTCTGAGGTTTCCTACCTTGTTACCTTTGCACCTGCCTTCCTGTGGTTTTGTTGTCCACTCTTCCACTGATCTTGTGAAATGCCTCAGTATTCATCCAGTAAATCCCCCTCCCCATTTTTAAAATTTGTTATCCAGAGTTTGTTTGTTACTTAGAATTTAAAAAGTTTATCTCATATACCATTTGAATGAGATGAGCTCATTCACGTTACAAGGAATAGAATGTCTGAATGCAATGCAGTTCTGCACATGAAATATTATCATATATTACTATGCAGAGGATTTCCTGTCTTCTGTCTTACTTTCTCACCTCAACAAATAATTATTAAGTAATTATAATTACTTAATAATAATTAAGTACCTACTATGTGCCTACACTGTGACAAGTGCTGACTATTCAATGAGAAGAAAACAGAGTCCCTGCACTCAAGGAGTTTACAGTTTTATGGGGGAGACAGATATCTTCAAATAATGATACTAGCAGTTGTATTATTATAGAGATGAGTATCCAAAATGAAAGGAATGTGTCTCTAAGAAGGTGTAGAACAAGAGAACCTGATTAAGCGTGGATGATGGGGGGTGGGGAGTGAACTTGAGTTGAGGGCTTATTGAGCAATTTATCATTATATGAGAGAGTAGTGGAATAGATATGGGAGTGTAAAATCATTCCTGAAACAATGACCTCCAGAATTCAGTCTAATCAACAAAACAGAAGGAAACAGAATCCCTACATTCAAAAAGATGTTTGTAACTGTCTGATTAATAATTAAGACTAAATTGCAATCGGTTTAATTTTCACCATTAGGGCAGTAGTTAAACTAACCAGTACAATCACTTTATTATAAGTACAAAAGCTCTCTCAGGTTTATTGGTCTGAATTGTGACACATGTATGTCCTTCCTAAGCCAGCTAACAGTAAGAGCCATGGTGGTAGGGTGGATGGCTTAGAGAATAATCATGATTCCTGACCCTCAGGCTAGAGAAAGGCCCAAGTCCCCTAAAGCACATGGCTGTTTTTTGAGCAATGAAGTTGGTAGAAAGAAATGGCTATTGCCTGAACAACTAACAATATGTGATGCAGATAGGTCAGGTAACCTGGACAGGAAGGATTCTACAGAAGCTGTGGGGAGGAAATCTGATTGGACAGCGTTCAAGAGAGAATGGAAAGAAAACAATTAAAGCAGTAGATATCAACAGCTCGCTTGAGAAGTTTTGCTATAAAAGCTAGAAGAGAAACAAGGTAGTCGCTGGAGAGGGATATAGGGGCCAAGAGAGGTTTGTATGATTAGATGTAAGTATGTATGTATTTAAGATTGGAGAAATTACTGCATGTTTAATGTTGATGGGTATGAGCCTATGAAAAGGCAAAAATTGAGATGCAGAGGAGAGAGGAAAGAGTTGGAATGATATTGTTGGTTAAGAGAGAGGTGGAAGGCATGAATGAATGCACAGGTGGAAGGGTTGGTCTCAGGAGGAATATAATTCATCCACAGTAATAGCAGGCAAGGAAGAGTTCGTGGGCCCAGATGCGGGTAGGTGTAGAGAGTGTGGGAGGCTTGTGTAGATTCTCTTCTGACTGCTTATGTAAAATCCCGGTATATAACGCAGATTAAAGAAATGAATAGGGGACTTCCCTGGTGGCAGAGTGGTTAAGAATCACTGGCCAATGCGGTGGACACGGGTTCAAGCCTGGGAGGCTTCCCAGGCCAATGCGGGGGACACAGGTTCAAGTCTGGGAAGATCCCACATGCTGCGGAGCAACTAAGCCTGTGCACCACAACTACTGAACCTGTGCTCTAGAGCCTGCCTCATTAGCCCAATTAGAGTCTCTGAAAAATTTTGCAGTTTATAGCTTACTAAACTTACTTGCCTAAGTAAGTTTTTTAGGTGGCAGAATATTTATTAACATCATAAAGGGCACTTGTGTTCCCCAGAATACAGTTTGCAAAATGCTGCTTAACCATCATAATGCTTGGAATTCCTTGAATGCTGCTCATGCCATTTATGACCAGAATAACAGTTTGTTTAGAAAAAGCCCCATCATCACAAAGATATACCAAGGCATTTATAAGAAGGAAGCCACAGAAGATAAGGATGACTTGTGAACTATTTCTGTGACTTAAACCTATGTCTATCTGCCCTCCAAGGCCTGTGATCTACTGTGTAATGAAGTTAGAAGCACAGTCTTTATACACAGTTTTCTTTATTTTGACTAATTTCAGTCTCAAAATTCTGTGTCATTTGCATTTTTGTCTTTGGGATAAAGATTTTTAGAATCAAGAGATATGTACAATAGTTCACGTGTGAAGTGATGCAGTGATATTTGAAAGAAACTGGTTCCATCAAGTAGACAGCATTTGGTAAGTTTAAGAGTGTCACGGGCTTCCCTGGTGGCGCAGTGGTTGAGAGTCCGCCTGCCGATGCAGGGGACGCGGGTTCGAGCCTTGTCCGGAAGGATCCCACATGCCGCGGAGCGGCTGGGCCCGTGAGCCATGGCCGCTGAGCCTGTGCGTTCGGAGCCTGTGCTCCGCAACGGGAGAGGCCACAACAGTGAGAGGCCCACATACTGAAAAAAAAAAAAAAAAAGTGTCACTTGTTAAGTTTTGTAGGATTTATTCAAAGGAGTGCCAATTATTTGAAAGAGCGACATACATTTAAATTAAGAAAATGAGAATCTTCCTTGGTGAGCAGAAATGACCTTTGCTGACACATGCTTGTGTGCTTATCTAGAGTAGAGAATGGATGAACTATTTGTTTCGAGCACTCGTTACTTTGCCTCTTTCTCTAAGATGTCCGTAAATTGTGTCATTCATTCATTTATTCACTGACTTTTTCAGCTTCCTATTGAGACAATTTTTCACGTGTTTCTCGTGTTTCTGAACATCTTGTGAGCAAAGGTACTGAGATAGTCTTTAGTTCTGGATGATCTTTTCAAAGATGTTTGATAGCGAATAGAAGATAGAGATGGTATCTCCCTCTGGAGCAGAGGGCAAGTTCTTTTGCTGTCCAGTATAATAAAAATAATGTCTCTCTCTGAAGTAACTTTAGACAGGTTTTCTTGTCCATTTTTTATGATAAAAGATCGGAGTTTCTTAAGCCCAGAGTTTTTCAGCTGTGATGCAAATGCATTGCATGAGCAGCATCTACCTAAGCTGCTACATGTAACCCCCGTGGGACTTAAGAGGTAAGGAAGAACCTTACCTGATGGAGAACATTGGCTGAGCCCTGAGACCTTCCTTTTTTTAGGGTGTGTTTTTTAGGGTGTGTTGGTTCCTGGTGTCTGTTGTCTAAGCTCTCTCCAAGACAGTTTTCTGCTGCTGGGACCAGTCTCTCTTGAGGGCTAGGTAGAAATATGGCACTTTGGGCCATAAGAGATCACTCTGGACAAACAAAACCCAAGTTGATAGTGGCTTAAATAGTAACAAATTTCCGAGCGATGTGTCATTCAGTTTTCTCAGTATAAACAGTTATGTTTCCCTCAGGAATTTGGAACTGTTGGCTGTGCTCTTTCTAGAGGCAAATGTGGTTAAAATAGCCGCAGTCAGTCCAAGCTGGCAAGCCAGAGAAGTGGTGGCTAAGCCTCTTTGTACTCATAAATAGACTTATAAAAGTGGATATGCCATAAAATGCAATGGACATGGTGTGATCGCATGAAAGTTTGTGGAGACTACAGTTCTTTCAGATTCTTAACTTTGGCGCAATTTATAATGCCCTTCTAAATGGTTGATCAGCTCTTCTCTTGAAGTTATTGGCAGGATCTACAAAACATAAAAATTTTTATTACCTTAAGGGAAACACTTACGAGCAGTTTAAGTAATTTAGAAGTGTTTAATGTCCTATGTTGCCCTTCAGCTTGATTATCCTTATCTTCAGTGGGGAATATGCTTCTGGATGTTGAACTTGGAACAAAAAAGGCAAACACAAGTGAGAAAAATCCCAAGCAAAGTGCAGGTCCCAGAACAGAACCAGGTTCAAAAGGAGGTGTGGAAAATGAAGGGCCAAGTTGGAGGGCAATCCAAGAGAAGCTGGTAGAAAGCGACGGCATCAGGAACTCTGGGCCACATTGGATTTCAGGAACATCTTGTTAAGAGGGAAGACCACCTGACTGGAAGTGCAGGAAAGCAAAAGAGAAGTTTAGCTTGATGACAGAGAGACTGGGAAAAGTGAACATGGATTATTCAAGCATATTGGCATCTCCGGGTAGGTCATATAACTATATAGCAAAACAAAGCACCTAGACATGAGTGTCTGACCAGACTATTTTAACAGAGCAAACTAGATGGAAAGGGAGCTACGAATAACCTGCTAAACTATCATCCAGTTGTTCTGGGCTCGGGTGGAACTATGCCTGATAAAGGCTGTGATGTAGGAGCAACTAGAATAAGAATGGGGCCATTTGTATCTCTTTCCTTTGGCTGGGGAACAAAGTTTCCCTGACTGGGAGAATCTTACCAGCTTGTTTTGGTCAAGAGTCCTCTCACTAAATCCCGGGTGAGATTTAGTTAGTAGGGGTAGAACCAAAGCTAGATGAAGGCATTCAGAGAGGAGATTTGTACACACTACCAAACTGATGGGCCAGACGGCATCAGAAGTTCTGGGGTGGGGTCAGGGATAAGCAGTCCTCCTTTCCTTCATTCATTCAGTGTGCCAGGCTCTATGATAGATTTGGGGAATACAAAGGTGAAAAGGTATAATTTAGAGTCTTGTAGGTGAACTAGGCAAGCTGATTACAATCAAGTGTGGTCAGAACCACAAATAAAGATAAGCATAGGACTCTCCAGGAGCATACAAGGCAGTGGTACGGAGTACAGATTGTGAAAGATGGCTTTCTGGAGGAGGTGGTGATTGAGCTGTGTCAAAAAAGGCAAGTAGACCATAGGCAGGTAAAGGTGAGGATTGTTTTCAACTGAGGTTTGTGCAAATCCTGTAATTGAAAGACAGCATGATGCCTTCAGGAACCTTCAATATTTCAGGGTAGCTGAGGCTGGAAAGCATAAAGAGCACCTTGTGCATCATGATTTCTCTACAGAAGTGGAGGAACTCTAACATTCACTTTTAGGTCTCTCAGACCAGCTCCAATCATGGGTGACAGTGCTCTCTTAATTATCTTTGAGTCCTTCTCTAGGCAAGTGCAACCTTGCTGGGATTCCCTCTCATTAGAGAATAGAGTCTAACCTCTCTCTTCAAAGGCTGGGGGGTGGGGTGGAGAGGGAGAGAAGAAATGGCCTCTTTATTGCACATAGACCCACATGCTGAGATTCTAGTACTCTTCCCCCTTAAACCTTTGGAATGAAGTTATAGACCAGCATACCCAGGTCAACCCAGGGTGACTTCTTCCATAAACTCTCCCTCTAGCAGAGGGATATGGACCCATGCCGATCCAAACAAATAGCCGACTCTGGGGCATGCGCTTATGACAACCTTTGGGCCTTTTTTCCTGGGAGGAATTTTTTCCTTTAGGTCCTACAGTCCTTGGGATGAATTCATATTTAGCGTCTTCCTTTCTGTTTTAAAGATGTTACAGAAAATGTCATGTTTGTTTAGATATTATCTATGGTGATGGATTGTTGCTATGAATATTTGAGTTGCTATGAATGCTTGAAGAGGCAGAGTGTGTATGTTAAAGTGAAAGTACTAGAATGCTGTGTTAGCCACAAGATTCTGATGGTTCCAGTGCTAGACTGCAAGTAATGAGTCTTGCCTTGTCCACCTCATGTGGTTATTTGAAAGATTAAATCACAGAAGGTATGTGAAAATGAAGTGTCACTAGGATGCTATACAAACATAAGATGTTATTAATTGACTTGCTCCTTGTCTAGCTTTCTGAAAAAAAAGCATTTACTGGTTATCTCATAACCAGAAATGAGTGACCATGGTATTAAAGACACTTTAATGAAATGTGGACAAATACATTTTTAAGAACTGATAAAATGTCATTTAGGACTGTGTTTTTTAATTAATTTTTTTTGAGTATAGTTGATTTACAATGTTGTGTTAGTCTCTGCTGTGAATCAGTTATACAAGACTGTTTTTTCATAGCATCTCAATGCATTGAATAACATTTAGGGTTCGTTCCTCTATCTTTATTTAGGACTCTGCTTGCAAACTGGCAGATATTTGATTCTGTAATTCAACATATTTTGCTGTAGGAACACTGAAATAGGTGGCAATTTTTTGAAAGATAATTGCTTTAAAAGAGAGGTTTAGCTTTGACTGAGAGAAAAGTATTGGTAATTTCCAAGGGTGCATTAAAAATGGGTGTGCAGAATTCAGACAGGAAGCAGTCCAGATCAGTAGGAGTGAGCAGAATGCCTGTTCTAATAGTTTAAATGTGCAAAGGGAGATGAGACATGAGGAAACACATGGAGGTGGAGAAAGATCTGCAAGATGCTCATTATCTTTCAACAAAGGGTGGTGCTCAATATACAAGTATTGCAGAAAGGGTACAGATCTTCCCTTTGGCAGCCATCCATGTCTAGGATTAAATATCTGCCCCAAGCTCCTCCTATCCAGTCATCCTCCCTGCTTGCCAGGGGCACATCTCCCTCTGTCACAAACCTCTGGAGGGAATCCCCTGGGTGTTTTTGTGGGCAGAAGGAGTATCACTCACAGTCACTCGCAAGGCAGTGGACATTGACTCGGGGCTTGGAAACATCCCAAGAAGAAATGGCAGAGACTTATTCTTTTTTTTTTCTTCTTTTTTCTGATTTTCCTGCCCTGATCAGAGAAGGAGTCATATTAGTGGCTGCAGAGGCAACCTGCTGCCACAGGAACTAGGTGCAGGGCAGGGTGTGATTGCTTTGTCCTTCTGTGCTCAAGGAAGTACATTACTTACATTCAATGAAGAGGATTGACCTCAGATTTATCGAGTATCATTTCTCATAATATTTCTATAAGTAGGAGACCACGAAATAAAATTAATCATTTCATTTACCAAAACTATATAAGTGGACCAGTGTCACACTAGTGTTTGAGAAGGAAACAAGGAAATTTTAAAGCCCTTGAATATTTAGTGTGGCCGGGAATTATATCATATTGATAATATGTTAATCTGATGTTTTCAATGAAGTCTTTCAAATTAGTGCTCACAAATCATCTAATTCTATTTATGGGGGGAATAACTTTGAATACCTTTACAATATATACACATCCACGCCCAAAATACTTTTTCAAATGAAAATTCATAAGTACATTATGAAAACTCTCTTTCAGTACATTAGTTATTAAGCTCTAGAACTAAAATACTAAATTCATTGTTTTCTCAAAACAATATTAAGTTTCATGAATAAGGGACAGGAATCATGTCAATAGCAATAGATGATAGTAATGAAATGTCTGCTGCTTAATAATTTAGCAAGTGCAATGAATGAGTTTTAACTTTGTATTTTATGATGTTATGAAAGGAGGTCAGAAACTTTTTGAAAGTACTGCCTGTGTAATTTTGTACTTAGCAAATCCTGTTTTAAGGCTAGTGTGATAAACACATATGTGGAACAGATAGTTCTTGCTGAATGGGTGTGGTAAATCCTGCAGAGTAACTGTTTTTTTCTGTCCGCCCAGGGGCTTGTGTCTGCCTGTTTCTGGAAGGGTGAGTCTGAACCACAGCATGTTTGGGTATTCTTTTCTGCTGCAGAGTGGTTCTAAACAGGCTAATCTGACATTAGAGCATATACAAAATGGAAAAGAAAAAACCTCACCAAAAAACCTGTCAAAACCCTGGGAAATTAGGATATGCATAGGATTTTAAATACATGCTCAGTAGGGGCTAGAGCAGACTGGCTTATGAAGCACATTCACAGACTTTGAGATCCACTGAGTACTTGTAGAATCAGAAAATGGACCTTGTGAAGTTTCTTTTTCTTAAAAAAAGATTTTAAGTAAACTTTTAAAAATTGAAGTAGAACATTCATACTGAAAACTGCTCAGATCAAAAGTATATATTTATTGAGATGGATACTTAGATCAGTGAACTGTAGCCCTATGTTTCCTTAATGTCAGCATTTAAAGCTCTAAATTTCACCCTAGGCACAGTTTTAGTTGCATCTTACACATTTGATATTTCACATTTTCTGTTATAATTCAAAGTTTTTATTGTGAACTATTCTTTGACCAATAGGTTTTTTTTTAGAAGTGAATGGCTTTTCCCCCCAAACATTTGGACTTCTTCTAGTTACTTTTAATAGTTGATTTCCAGCCTCATTTCATAAGATTAATGATTTAAATTCTTTGAAATTTGTTGAGACTTGATTTATGGTCCAGCACGTGGTTAATTTTGGCAAATGGTTTATGCACACTTGAAAAAAACATGTATGCTATTATACATACCAGTCAAATGAGGCTCATTAATCATGTTTGTTAAAATCTTCTAAATCCTATGATTATTTTTTTTGCTTGTTCTTTGCTGAGAGTGATGCATTCAAGTCTTCAAATCTAATCGTGATTCATCCATTTTTCCTTTGGTTTTGTCAAATTTTGCTTCTTTTGAGGCTCTGTTATTAGAAATACACACATTTATAATCATTAAGTCAATTTAGTGGATTGACCCTTTTATCTTGATCATATATTTGCTACCTCTAGTAATGCCTTTTCCCCCCTGATATTAGTACAGCTCTAGCAACTTTTTTTTGTTATTGCATTGTATACATTTCTCCAATATTTTGTTTTTAATGCCTCCATGTCCTTATGTTTAAGGTGCGTCTCTTTTAAGGGTATATAATTGAGTTTAACTTTAAAGTCTAGTCTGATGGTCTCTCTCTCTCTTTTTTAAATAAATTTATTTTTGGCTGTGTTAGGTCTTTTTTTTTTTTTTTTTAACCTCTCACTGTTGTGGCCTCTCCCGTTGCGGAGCACAGGCTCCGGACACGCAGGCTCAGCGGCCATGGCTCACGGGCCCAGCCGCTCCGCGGCACGTGGGGTCTTCCCGGACCGGGGCACGAACCTGTGTGCCCTGCACCGGCAGGCAGACTCTCAACCACTGCGCCACCAGGGAAGCCCGATCTTGCCCCTTTAAGTGTTGCTCTTGAGTGCCTTCTAATAGCTGATTTCTTTTATAGGATTTGACCCAGCTTCTTGGTGAGATTGTTGGTCTGATACATAGTTGGGGGTGGATGTCCTCTAGATTCCTTTAAGTCAGGTTAAAGCTAGAATATGCAGATTCTCTTACCTGGAAATTCAGTCTGATCAGAACTCGTAGGTGTTTGTTCATCTCCCTAGAATGTGCCTTTACTAAGTTTTATTTCAGTGGGAAAATGGGTAAAGGACGCTCATTAATATAAAAGTTAATATAAAAGAAATAATATAAAAGTGGCCAGGAAATCTATAAACAAATGTTCAACCTCAACAAATATTAAGAAAATGGAAATTGAAACAATGAGATGATTTTCCTTCATCAGATTAAAAAAAAATATTTTCTTGCTGTTGGTGGGAATGTAAATCAACCCAATCTACATTAACAGTAATTATAACTGACATTTATTGAGAACTTCCTATGTGTGTCATGAGCTGTTTTATAGGAAGGAAAAAACTCTCTACACCAACTGAAGAAAAACTATTTTTTCCTACTCACTGCATTCACACAGAATACTTCTATGACCTGCTGTGTGGACTTTTTCCCCACACTAACCAATTCTCTGACACCAGCTAGGTGTCCTACAATTCAGTTAGTTCTGACACTATTAACCTGAAGTTAGCATTGGATGCCACAGGTTAAAGGCTCAGTCCCACAAGACTGCCCCCACTTCAGACATCAATAGCAAGTCCCAGGTTCTCACCTCTAGTTCTGACCAATTGGCTATAAACTGGAGGTTCCCATGACCCCCTCCTTGGGTTTGATAGTTTCTAGAATGGCTCACAGAACTCAGGGAAATACTTATTTACATTTACCAGTTTATAATGAAAGATGTAATAAAGGATGCAGATGAACACCCAGATAAAGAAATATATAGGTGAGTTCCGGATAGATCTCAAGTATAGGAGCTTCTGTCCCCATGGAGTTGGGGTGTACAACCCTTCCCACACAAGATGTGTTCATCAGCCCGGAAGCTCTTCAGACCCTGTGCTTTAGGGATTTTTATGGAGGTTTCATTATGTAGACATGATGGATAATACACTCAGTTTTCAGCTCCTGTCCCCTTTCCAGAGAATGGAGAGTAGGACTAAAATTTCCAACTTTCTAATCATGTCGTGGCCCCATCCAGGAGCCCAACAGGAGTCACCTCATGAGAACAGAAGAAGCTTCTATTACCCAGGAAATTCCAGAGGATTTAGGAGCTCTGTGTCAGCCACTCCTTTCACTCAGGAAATTACAAGGATTGTAGGAGCTCTGTGTCAGGAAATGGGGTCAAACACCAAATATAAGTATATAAGTAGCAGGAACCAGGGACAGAGACCAATATATATATTTCTTATTATTTCACAGCTATTCTAAATACTTTATATGTTATTTATTCTCACAATAATGTTATCAAGTGAGTATGATTATTATTAATCCTATTTTCAGGAGACAAACTGACATTCTGAGTGCCCAAGATCACTCAGATTGTCAGTGACAGCACTGAAATTAGGACCCAAGGATCCTGACTGCAGTGTGCACACCCTTGCCCACTAATTTAGACTGCCTCTCAACCCTACTCCTAAAACTTTATTCTACTGACATGGTCACACAAATGTACAAAGAGACATGTACAAAAAGTTCCCTGTAATTTTGATTGTAATAGTTAAAAACTGGGAACAAATGAAATACTCATCTATCTGGGATTGTAGAAATAAAGTCATCCATGCAAAATATCCAAGCAACGGTATTATCTTAGTAAGAATAAGGTAGGTCTAAACTTACTGACATGGAAAAGTGTCCAAGATACAGTTTTAATGAAGAAAAGGTTAAAAAGCATTTTGGTAAAAAAAATTAAATATGTATATATATAGGTATATATGTAGATAGAAATGTCCATATTGGTATACACACCAAATTGTTAATAGTGGTTTCCTCTGTGAGTAAGATTTATGGGCGGTGGTGAGGGAGGACTTCTGCATTTTAAATTATACATGTCATATTATTTGTACTTTTACATATTGAATATGTGTTACTTTTTTATTTGTTAAAATATTTTTATTTTAAAAGATTTAAACATATACAGAAGTAGAAGATAGAATAATGAATCTCCATATATGTATACCATCTAGTACAGCCAACAATTATCAGGGTTTTTACCTTACTTACTGCATGTATTCCCCACCTCTTTTTACTTTGCTAAAATGCCTTACAGCAAATCTCAGACAGCATACCATTTCACTCCTAACTCAGTATGCGTCAATAAGAATTATAGAAATTTTATTTCACAACCACAGCACCATTATCATACCTCACAAATTGAAAATAATTTCTTGGTATCATGTAACACCCAGGCCATAATCAAATTGTCCCAATTGTCTCAAAGATGTCTTTTTACAGTTGGTTTGTTTAAAACAGGATCCAAATTAGGTTCTCACATTCTATTTAATTATTACATTGTTTTTGACTCCTTTAACTTGGAACATTGTCCCTCACTTATTTTTTTCACACCATTGACTTGTAATTTAGTAATTTTAAAAGAATTCAAACAGGGATTCCCACAGCTACTTAAGTCAGGTGGCAACCCATGTCACACATTAAATCCTATGGAAATAAGACATTTTAATCCTATTTGTATTTCTTCCTCCCATCATCCATCAATATTGTACTTCTCAATTAGCCAGTATTTGCTGAATGTCTAAGATGTCAAGCAAAAGACATTTTGAGAGAATAACAGTAGAGGAGAGGAGAAATACAAAAGGAAAAAAGACAAAGTCATCAAATTTTTAAGCTCATTAAACATAGCAACTGGACTAATTTTAAAGTTCTGATAGTTTTGCTTTATATTAGAAATTGGGTTAGTCAATATCATAGTTAAAATGGCCATAAATGTATTTTGTGTTAAATTTCACTTTAATGTTCTTTGGTAAATCACACTTTTTTCTTCTCTCTCTTCTTCTCTCTTCTTCTCAGTCTCTGTCTCTCTCCTTCTCTCTGTCTCTTTCTTCTCTAGATATAATCAGAAGTCATGGGTGTGGGTGCTGACGTTTTCTTTAATATTCTAGTGAATTTTAAATACCTTGCCTTTGAAAAGATCAGAAAGTTTGAGAACTTTCAAAGAAGGCCAAGTCAGCATAATTACAATCTCAGGCAGAATTATTCAGGACAATTTAAAAGTATTCAATGCATAATAAATAAAACTGTGCCTCATTGTCAACAGCATTTGAGAGAGAATGCCAAGATGGAACAGTATTATTCTCCCTGATCCAAGGGGATCTAATTAGCACTAAGGTGGGGAAAATAGCAAATGAGAGCAGGAGCTCAATATTATTTCAGGGAAAATAACCTAATGGACAGATTGATCAGTTAATGGAAAATTCCCAAGAGAAATAATGCAATTGAAATACATAATTAAGAGGGCAGAGAACAGTGGAGGAGAAATAAATGTACTGTTTGTAGTTCTCTATGCAACCCTGCACAGATCAGCTCCTGTTTGGAACATTTTGTCTTTATTTTGGAAAGAGAAAAACTAGCATTGCTGTATTCTTAGTGAAGGAATATCTAGAAGGGAACAGAATCATGAAAACTAGGTTTTGTTTTCATGTTTCTTGTTGATGTTAGAGTATGCCTTCTAGAAATTCCCAGAGGAGGCTCACACTCTGTTATTCACTCACTTCAATACCATAAAATCTGCTTAGTTATAATATTACTGTGATATTACAAAACTGCATTGAGCAGCACCATGCATTCAGTTTATAAGCCAGTTGAAAATAGTATACCATGTATTTAGTGCATTAGCAAGTTGAAAACAGTTGGAAAACTGAAGTCAAGTTGATGTCTGTTTATATTAAGAATATACTCCAGAAAGTTAAATCAGCATGTACTGATTTAACTTTGTTTCTTGATGGTAGAAATAAGTTTTTACAGCATCACTGTGCTTGCCGTAATTGATGTTGCCTAAGGAGAACGAGAAAAGTGAAACAAATTCTTTAAGAACTTTTTAGGAGTATGATCATCTAGGCTAGCCCAACTAATCTTAGTCCCAAAATAATAGGTTATTTTGTATTACCAAATTCAGAATATAATTTTACTATTGTACTTTCTTTTTATATTATTTGGTGGAAAATCTGAAATTGTAGAATAAGACTGAGACTCCTCAACAACTTCACCAAAGCCCTTTTAATTAAGCTTGGGCATGTTAACCAGAGCTACAGTACATAATAATGCATAATTCTTTCCCGTTAGTATTAACTGAATCAAATATTTTACTTTTAGTGAAAGAGACAAATTTAGAACTAAATAGTGATTTTGCTTTCCTAGGTTAGCAATATAGATGGGAATTATTCGATCTACTGTATCCAGCTTAACTTCCCTAGATCTTCATTTTACTTTCTGTTGTGTAGATATAGGCAGAGCATATTAGAATTTAAATCAAGTTCCAGAAGCAGGGTTAAGTGCATAAAAAATAATAGCATATTAATAAGAGTGAGGGTTATTGTGAAAAGTTACAAACTAATGATAGGGAAGTGCCTACCTAATTATAGTCACTATACTTGTACTACACCCACTCTCTGCATTTGTTTATTTAAACTTGCTAACCACAATCTAGGACACATCTAAGTGAATGATGCAAAACAATTTCTTATTTGAGAAATGATCACACAGGCAGTTAATCTTGATTCTGGAATTTGCCAAAAAAAAAGCCTGAAAATAGAATTTGAAGTCTATCACCAAGGTAATGAATCAACCTGAAACAGCCTACAGATGTCAAAAGAAAGTCTAGGGCTTCCCTGGTGGCGCAGTGGTTGAGAGTCCGCCTGCCGATGCAGGGGACACGGGTTTGTGCCCTGGTCTGGGAAGATCCCACATGCAGCAGAGCGGCTGGGCCCGTGAGCCATGGCCATTGAGCCTGTGCTCCGCAACGGGAGAGGCCACAACAGTGAGAGGCCCACATACCAAAAAAAAAAAAAAAAGTCTATAAGGAAACAGCTGCCTTCATATTTGACAAGAATAAATTCAAATTAAAGATGATTTAGGCCTAGTGAACAGATAATTTGCTACACGGTGTTATATTTTCCCTCTTTCTTTGTACCCAGACATGCAATTGCTTGATCTCTTTTGTGTCAGTGTCTGATTCATAGGGTGTTCACAAATCACAACCATAATGCAGTACTCTTTATTATTCCATGGGCTTAAAGCCATATTCCCTATAAATTCAGTGTAATTATTTCTGCAATTAGAGAGTTACATCTTATTCTTTAGCAATACTATGGTAAATTACGTTCATGATGCAATAGTAATGCTTGTTGATATCAAGATAATACTAAACTATGAGTCCCTTAAGACCTTATAATTGCTCTTGTATGCTTGGTATACATAGAAAGCCTGGCACATAGTACAGTGAACAGCCTGTAATATAGATTTGATAAAAGTGTTATCATCCTACTAAGTCAACAGATGTCTTTACCCACTGAATGGCTAGAATGCTAGGTACCTAATGGTGGTTTAACACCTCCAGAGGTTGCGGTTACTAGCAGGGCCTGCTGAAATACACTGTGTTCCATGCGTTTAAGCTAAAACTTCAGGGAAAGTGGACTCCTACTCCAGGATCCCTACATATAGTCCTTCTCAAATCAATTCAAGTCTTTCACGTTAAAGAGTACTAATTTAACATTTCCCTGCTTCAAAAAGAGTAGTGATTTAACTTTTTACTGTGTCACTGTGGTGCAAAATAAGACTATTAGTGACTTAAAGTATTGTAATTCCAAATATCCATTTATTTCAGACTTTTGGTGAATGTCCATTTATTTGCAGACTGTTTAGAAGGTAGGAAGTTGATACAAATGTTAGTACTTCTTACTGTTGGTGCCAAGTTTGAAGCTTCAAGTGATATTTCCCATTCGATAACCCGGGGAAAGTATTTTTCGTGTGTTCTGTTTTTACGAGCATTATTGAGGTATAATTGTCATACAATAAATTGCATGTATTTAAAGAGTAAAATGTGATGTTTTAGCTTATTTATACACCTCGGAAAATGTCACCACAATCATGATAGCAAACACACGCATCATACCCAGAAGGTTACTTGTGCCCCTCATAATACCTATCCTCTCTCCCCTTTCTCCTCAAGAAACCACTGATTTCTTTTCTGTCACTCTAGATTAGTTTGGATGTCTTAGAATTTAATGTAAAAGGAATTATGTAGTATGTACTCTTTTTTTGTCTGTCCTCTTTCACTCAGCGTAATTATTTTGAATTCACCTATGTTGTGTGTACCAGTAGTTCATTCATTGTTATACTGAGTAATATACCATTATATGGATTTACTACAATTTCTTTATTCATTAACCTATTGATGGACATTTGAGTTGTTTCCAGTTTGGGCTATTACAGTAAAGCCACTGTGAACATTTTTATATAAATCTTTGTATGGACATGTACTTTCATTCCTCTAGGTAAATATTTAGGAGTGGGATGGTAGGATCATATGGTAAGTCTTTGTTCAGCTTTTCAAAACTTGCCAAACTGTTTTCCAATCCATTTTACATTCCTAATTACAGTTGGATAGGAGGTGTAGGTGTCCTGCCATCATTTGGGATGGTCACTCTTTTTTTTTTTTAACTTCTTTATTGGAGTATAGTTGCTTTACAATCTTATGATAGTTTCTGCTGTATAACAAAGTGAATTAGCTATATGTATACATATATCCCCATATCCCCTCCCTCTTGTGTTTCCCTCCTACCCTCCTTATCCCACCCCTCTAGGTGGTCACAAAGCACCGAGTTGATCTTCCTGTGCTATGCAGCTGCTTCCCACTAGCTATCTATTTTACATTTGGTAGTGTATATATGTCAATGCTACGCTCTCGCTTCGTCCCAGCTTACCCTTCCCCCTCCCGCTGTCCTCAAGTGCATTTTCTACATCTGCATCTTTATTCCTGTGATGCCCCTAGGTTTATCAGAACCATTTTTTTTTAATTCCATATATATGTGTTAGCATACAGTATTTGTTTTTCTCTTTCTGACTTACTTCACTCTGTATGACAGACTCTAGGTCCATCCACCTCACTACAGATAACTCAATTTCATTTCTTCATATAGCTGAGTAAAATTCCATTGTATATATGTGCCACATCTTCTTTATCCATTCATCTGTTGATGGACACTTAGGTTGCTTCCATGTCCTGACTATTGTAAATAGTGCTGCAATGAACATTGAGGTACATGTCTCTGAATTATGGTTTTCTCGGGGTATATGCCCAGTAATGGGATTGCTTGGTCATATGGTAGTTCTATTTTTAGTGTTTTAAGGGACCTCCATACTGTTCTCCACAGTGGCTGTATCAATTTACACTCCCACCAAAAGTGCAAGAGGGTTCCCTTTTCTCCACACCCTCTCCAGCATTTATTGTTTGTAGATTTTTTTGATGATGGCCATCCTGACCAGTGTGAGGTGATACGTCATTGTAGTTTTGATTTGCATTTCTCTAATGATTAGTGACGTTGAGCATCTTTTCATGTACTTGTTGGCCATCTGTGTATCTCTTTGGAGAAATGTCTATTTAGGTCTTCTGCCCATTTTTGGACTGGGTTGTTTTTTTTGATATTGAGCTTCATGAGCTGCTTATATATTCTGGAGATTAATCCTTTGTCAGTTGCTTCATTTGCAAATATTTTCTCCCATTCTGAGGGTTGTCTTTTCAGCTTGTTTATGGTGTCCTTTGCTGTGCAAAAGCTTTTAAGTTTCATTATGTCCCATTTGTTTATTTTTGTTTTTATTTCCATTTCTCTAGGAGGTGGGTCAAAACGGATCTTGCTGTGATTTATGTCATAGAATGTTCTGCCTGTGTCTTCCTCTGAGAGTTTTATAGTGTCTGGCCTTACATTTAGGTCTTTAATCCATTTTGAGTTTATTTTTGTGTATGGTGTTAGGGAGTGTTCTAATTTCATTCTTTTCACGTCGCTGTCCAGTTTTCCCAGCACCACTTATTGAAGAGGCTGTCTTTTCTCCATTGTATAATCTTGCCTCCTTTATCAAAGATAAGGTGACCATATGTGCGTGGGTTTATCTCTGGGCTTTCTATCCTGTTGCATTGATCTATATTTCTGTTTTTGTGCCGGTACCATACTGTCTTCATTACCTTAGCTTTGTAGTATAGCTGAAGTCCAGGAGCCTGATTCCTCCAGCTCCATTTTTCTTTCTCAAGATTGCTTTGGCTATTCCGGGTCTTTTGTGTTTCCATGCACATTGTGAAATTTTTTGTTCTAGTTCTGTGAAAAATACCATTGGTAGTTTGAATCTGTAGATTGCTTTGGGTAGTATAGTCATTTTCAAAAAGTTGATTCTTCCAATCCAAGATCATGTATATCTCTCCATCTGTTTGTATCATCTTTAATTTATTTCATTAGTGTCTTATAGTTTTCTGCATACAGATATTTTGTCTCCTTAGGTGGTTTTATTCCTAGGTATTTTATTCTTTTTGTTGCCATGTTAAATGGGAATGTTTCCTTAATTTCTCTTTCAAATTTTTTGTCGTTAGTGTATAGGAATGCAAGAGATTCTGTGCATTCATTTTGTACCCTGCTACTTTATTCATTGATTAGCTCTAGTAGTTTTCTTGTAGCATCTTTACAATTCTCTATGTATAGTATCATGTCATCTGCAAACAGTGACAGTTTTACTTCTTTTCCGATATGGATCCCTTTTATTTCTTTTTCTTCTCTGATTGCCGTGGCTAGGACTTCCAAAACTATGTGGAATCATAGTGGTGAGAGTGGGCAACCTTGTCTTGTTCCTCATCTTAGTGGAAATGGTTTCAGTTTTTCACCATTGAGAATGATGTTGGCTGTGGGTTTGTCATATATGGCCTTTATTATGTTGACATAGGTTCCCTCTATACTTACGTTCTGCAAGGGTTTTATCAGAAATGGGTGTCGAATATTGTCGAAAGCTTTTTCTGCATCTATTGAGATGATCATATGTTTTTATCTTTCAATTTGTTTATATGGTGTATCACATTGATTGATTTGCATATATTGAAGAATGCTTACATTCCTGGGATAAACCCCACTTGTTCATGGTGTCTGATCCTTTTAATGTGCTGTTGGATTCTGTTTGCTAGTACTTTGTTGAGGATTTTTGCATCTATGTTCATCAGTGATATTCGCCTGTAGTTTTCTTTCTTTGTGACAGCTTTGTCTGGTTTTGGAATCAGGGTGAATGGAGGCCTCATAGAATGAGTTTAGGAGTGTTCCTCCCTCTGCTGTATTTTGGAAGAGTTTGAGAAGGAGAGAAGGATAGGTGTTAGCTCTTTTCTACATGTTTGATAGAATTCATCTGTGAAGACATCTGGTCCTGGGCTTTTGTTTGTTGGAAAATTTTTAGTCAGTGTTTCAATTTCAGTGCTTGTGATGGTCTGTCTATACTTCTGTTTCTTCCTGGATCAGTCTCGAAAGGTTGTGCTTTTCTAAGAATTTGTCCATTTCTTCCAGGTTGTCCATTTTATGGGCATATAGTTGCTTGTAGTAATCTCTCATGATCCTTTATATTTCTGCAGTGTCAGTTTTTACTTCTCCTTTTTCATTTCTAATTCTGTTGATTTGAGTCTTCTCCCTTTTTTTCTTGATGAGTCTGGCTAATGGTTTATCAATTTTATTTATCTTCTCAAAGAACCAAGTTTTAGTTTTATTGATCTTAGCTATTGTTTCCTTCATTTCTTTTTCATTTATTTCTGATCTGATCTTTATGATTTCTTTCCTTCTGCTAAATTTGGGGTTTTTTGGTTTTCCTTCTCTAATTGCTTTAGGTGTAAGTTTAAGTTGTTTATTTGAGATTTTTCTTGTTTTTTGAGGTAGGATTGTATTGCTATAAACTTCCCTCCTCTTAGAACGGCTTTTGCTGAATCCCATAGCGTTTGGGGTCATCGTGTTTTCATTGTCATTTGTTTCTAGGTATTTTTTGATTTCCTCTTTGATTTCTTCAGTGATCTCTTGGCTATTTAGTAGCGTATTGTTTAGCCTCCATGTGTTTGTATTTTTTATAGGTATTTTCCTGTATTTGATATCTAGCCTCATAGTGTTGTGTTCAGAAAAGATACTTGATACAATTTCAATTTTCTTAAATTTACCAAGGTTTGAATTGTGACCCAATGTATGATCTATCCTGGAGAATGTTCCATGAGAACTTGAGGAGAAAGTGTATTCTGTTGTTTTTGGATGGAATATCCTAAAAATATCAATTAAGTCCAATTAAGTCCATCTTGTCTAATGTGTCATTTAAAATTTGTGTTTCCTTATTTATTTTCATTGTGGATGATCTGTACACTGTTAAAAATGGGATGTTAAAGTCCCCTACTATTATTGTGTTACTGTCGATTTCCCTTTTTATGGCTGTTAGCATTTGCCTTATGTATTGAGGTGCTCCTATGTTGTGTGCATAGATATTTATAATTGTTATATCTTCTTTTTGGATTGATCCTTTGATCATTATGTAGTTTCCTTCTTTGTCTCTTGTAATAGTCTTTATTTTAAAGTCTATTTTGTCTGATATGAGCATTGCTACTCCAGCTTTCTTTTGATTTCCATTTGCATAGAATATATTTTTGCATCCCATGAGTTTCAGTCTGTACGTGTCCCTAGGTCTGAAGTGGGTCTCTTGTAGACAGCATATATATGGGTCTTGTTTTTGTATCCATTCAACCAGTCTATGGGTTTGGGTTGGAGCATTTAAGCTGTTTACATTTAAGGTTATTATCGATATGTATGTCCCTATTACCCTTTTCTTAATTGTTTGGGGTTTGTTATTGTAGGTCTTTTCCTTCTCTTGTGTTTCCTGTCTAGAGAAGTTCCTTTAGCATTTGTTGTAAAGCTGGTTTGGTGGTGCTGAATTCTCTTAGCTTTTGCTTGTCTGTAAAGGTTTTAATTTTTCCATCGAATCTGAATGAGATCCTTGCTGGGGAGAGTAATCTTGGTTGTAGGTTTTTCCCTTTCATCACTTTAAGTATATCATGCCACTTCCTTCTGGCTTGCAGAGTTTCTGCTGAAAGATCAGCTGTTAACCTTATGGGGATTCCCTTGTATGTTATTTGTTGCTTTTCCCTTGCTGCTTTTAGTATTTTTTCTTTGTATTTAATTTTTGGTAGCTTGATTTATATGTGTCTTGGCGTGTTTCTCCTTGGATTTATCCTGTATGGGACTCTCTGCACTTCCTGGACTTGACTGACTATTTCCTTTCCTATATTAGGGAAGTTTTCAACTATAATCTTTTCAAATATTTTCTCAGACCCTTTGTTTTTCTCTTCTTCTTTTGGTACCCCTATAATTCAAATGTTGATGCGTTTATTATTGTCCCCAACGTCTCTGAGACTGTCCTCAATTCTTTTCATTCTTTATTCGGCTCTGCAGTAGTTATTTCCAGTATTTTATATTCCAGGTCACTTATCCGTTCTTCTGCCTCAGTTATTCTGCTATTGATTCCTTCTAGAGAATTTTAAATGTCATTTATTGTGTTGTTCATCATTGTTTGCTTGCCCTTTAGTTCTTCTAGGTCCTTGTTAAACGTTTCTTGTATTTTCTCCATTCTATTTCCAAGTTTTTGGATCATCTTTACTATCATTACTCTGAATTATTTTTCAGGTAGACTGCCTATTTCCTCTTCATTTGTTTGCTCTGGTGGGTTTTTACCTTGCTCCTTCATCTGCTGTGTATTTCTCTGTCTTCTCATTTTGTTTAACTTACTTTGTTTCAGCCTTCCTTTTTGCAGCCTGCAGATTCGTACTTCCCATTGCTTTTGGTGTCTATCCGCAATGAGTGAGGTTGGTTCAGCAGCTTGTGTAGGCTTCCTGGTGGAGGGGACTGGCACCTGTGTTCTGGTTTGTGGGGCTGGATCTTGTCTTTCTGGTGGGCAGGGCCGCATCTGGCAGTGTGTTTTCGCGTGTCTGCGAACTTAGTATGATTTTTGGCAGCTTCTCTGCTAATGGGTGGGCTTGTGTTCCTGTCTTCCTAGTTGTTTGGCATGGGGCATCCAGCACTGGAGCTGCTGGCCGTTGGGTGGACCTGGGTCTTAATATTGTGACAGAGATCTCTGGGAGAGCTCTCGCCAATTGATATTACATGGTGTCGGGAGGTCTCTGGTGGTCCAATGTCCTGCACTCGGCTCTCCCACCTCAGAGGCTCAGGCCTGACACCAGGCTGGGGCACCAAGACCCTGTCAGCCACAAGGCAAGCCTCCACTTCCAGCTGGACCCAGTGCTGGTCCTTTTCCCACAGCTGAGTCGGTGAAGCAAAACTGGTCAAGAGGCGCTGTTCTCAGTCCAACTTTTCAGCTGTAGATGTATTTTTGATGTATTTGTGGGGAGGAAGGTGATCTCTATGTCTTACTCCTCCGCCATCTTGAAGGTTGCCCTGCAATAGGAGACTCCACTAAAGACGCCAACCTCTGCAAGAGCTAGAGGTGCAGAGACATTTTTTTCAGAGGATTTACAGCTTGCTTTTTTTTTCTTTTCCTTTGTGCTTCGTCTAGTTTCTCTTGTTCACAGGGTACTTCGTGCAGAGGCCTCGCACCTGGCACTTCAGATCAGAGTGCTTAGTGCGAAATGGCTGCATTGACACCTCAGCTTGGTGGGCCGGGCTGTGTGTGGAAGGGCTTCCCCTGACACTCGGTCAGTCTTTTTCATGTTAGCCACTCTAATAGTTGTGTAGTAGCATCTCATTGTAGTTTTAATTTGCATTTTCCTAATGACTAAAATTGTTGACTATTTTTTATATACTTATTTGCCATCCACGTATCTTCTTTGGTGAGGTGTCTCTTCAAATATTCTGACCATTTTAAAATAATTATATTAATTTTTATTACTGTTGAATTTTGAAAGTTTGGATTTTAATATTTTTTCCTAGTAGGTTTTTTTTCACTTAACCATGTCTTTTTAAGAGCAGAAGTTTTAAAATTTGACAAAGCCAATTTATCTTTTTTTGTTGTTGTCATTGATTGTGTTTTTAGTGACATAGCTAAGAAATCTTTGCCTAACCAAAGGTCACAAATAGTTTCTCCTATGTCTTTGCCTAGAAGTTCTATAGTTTTAGATTTTACATTTAGACCTTTGGTGCATTTTAAATTAATTTGTATATATGGTTTGAGATATGGATTGAAGTTCAATTTTTTTGTATATTAACATCCATTTATTTCAGAACCATTTATTAAAAGACTGTCCTTTCTTATTGAATTGCCTGTGCACATCTGTTAAAAAATCAGCTGTCCATATATGTATGGATCTACTTTTGGAATCTCTATTTTGCCCTATTAATCTATTTATCTACCTTGTACTAATATCACTGTCTTAATTGTAGATTTATCGTAAGTATTAAAATCAGGTAGTGTTAGTCCTCCAAGTTTGCTTTTCTTTTTCAAAGTTGTTTTGACTATTCTAAAGTCCTTTGCATTTCCATATAAATTTTAGAATCTTGTCAATTTCTATACAGAACCTCCTATTTTTGATTGGAACTGATTTGAATCTATAGATCACTCAGGAAAACAGACATCTTAACAACATTGACGTTTTCAACCTATGAACATGGTCTACCTCTCAATTTATTTAGGTCTTTCTTAATTTCTCTGAGCTATGTTCGATAGTTTTCAACATATCATGCATATCTTTTGTCAGAATTATCCCTAAGTATTTCACTTTTTTACGCAATTGTAAATGGTATTCTCATTTCAATTTTAATTTCTGATTGTTGCTGGTATATAGAAATAAGATAAATTTTTCTATGTCAATCTTGTATCTCACAACCTTGTGAAACTCACCTATTAGTTTTGGAAGCATTTTTTTGTAGATTCCATGGGATTTTCTACATAAATAATTATGTATGTCTTCTCTCAATAAAGACAGATTTTCTTTTCCAGTATTGAGGAGTTCACTTCTTTTTCTTGCCCTTTTGCACTGGCTAGAATCCCTAGTTTAGTGTTGAATAAAGTCCTGAATGCAGACACCCTTGCCTTGATCATGATCTTAGGGAGGAGGTGTTTGGTCTTTCATCACTAAGTATTATGTTAGCTTTAGGGGTTTTTTTGCATTATATATAACAATCATCTTGTGAGTCCATCTTTTAAGAGCATATTTATAAATAGA
This sequence comes from Phocoena sinus, assembly GCF_008692025.1. Taxonomy (NCBI): domain Eukaryota; kingdom Metazoa; phylum Chordata; class Mammalia; order Artiodactyla; family Phocoenidae; genus Phocoena; species Phocoena sinus. The sequence continues at coordinate 51,283,804 of NC_045780.1, forward strand.
TAAATATTCCTTGTGCTGATGTTCTAAATAATAGAGGCAAAGGGATTTTCCTAAATGATTGTGAAAAACTCACTTTACCTTCTACATTCTCAATTCAGCAGACCATTGTTAGCCTTTTATCTCACGCTGGGTATATAACAATAATTGAGGATGGCTGCCAACTTTTACAGTTCTTTCTGAGCACACTGGGAGCACCACTAGAGTGTAAGTGGTATTTTCCTCCTAGGATTCAAGCATGTCTGGCTGTCTGGTTGAGTGGGCCTGCAAGAGATCTATTTACATGAATACATGAAGCTTCCTGGGAAAGAACTCATGCTTAAGAAGGAAAAGTCAGGCAGGGAAGACTTGGCATAACAAATGCCTCAGGCATCAAAGGGAGCCTTGATTTTATGTGTAGCACCTTGTCAGACTCTCAGCCAGTGTCCCTGGTCCAGCTCCATAGAGGTCTTACAGAAAATAGGAGTTGAATATACAAGTGTCCACAACCTCACTCTAAGACATGAGGACACTAAGCATCTCTAATTTGGTCTCTAGACACAAAGTCAAAAAGTAAGAGGTGCATTTTCCTTTCTATGGAGGGAACACAGCATGGCTTTGGCACATATAATTTTCTAGAGAGCGTGCCACATTTAGCATCATGAGGGCTGGGTCCTGCAGATGCCGAGTCTCCATGCAGGTAGTAGAGGCCGAATGGATCTGCTCCTGGGGACTCCCAGGTAAAACTGGAGGGATTTTGAGTGAGTCTGGACATCCCAAAATTGTGGTTAGGGGACAAAGTCAGAAGAAATATAGGTTGTTGGTATCAGTGCACCTTAATTCTGTTCTCTAGGTGGGTGTTATATGGTGAAATATGGGCAACATATCTTGATTAGGTTAATTTAAAATACTTTTATTTTAATTTTGAGTCCAGTTTAATGAGATAAAAGAAAGAAAAAAGATGATAAAATCAACTACTAATCAACATATCTTTATAAAAAAGGCCTCTTGTTTGGCACAATAATTATTTTCCTGCTATTCTTGACTATTTTTAAACGATGAAAACTTTGCTGTGATTTCTAAGTGCTAATTAATTCTAAAACTCTCTCAGGTAGGTAAATGATAAAGAGTGCAGGGGACGTGATTTAGAAAGATATTGTCTACTTTAAGTTCTGTTGCTGTATAATGGATTATTTTTCTACTGCTATGCCTTTGTCATTTGTTTTTGAGAAATAAGACATAGCCAGTGACTTGAAAATGGTAAACTAAAGAGATTTTGTATTAGAACATACTATTAAGGGTGATAGCCTGTAAATGCTATTATCCATTTCTTTGTGAACAGATGCAATCTAATTGTCATAAACAGTGCTGGCGGTGCTCCAAGCATGTGTCACCTGGGGCAGGCATTGATTTAGTGACACAGAACTCGACTTGCACAAATCTTCATTCTGGAGACTTTCACAGTGGCCTTTAGTGCCCAGAGCCAGTGAGAGTAACTAAAGAGGAAAATGGTGTATTAGATATATTTGGGTTGGCTAAGAGGGTACTCACTCCAGACACCACGATCCCATACAAAATAAGATTTTGCATTGTTTGAGGACAAGAATATTTCTAAAATGGGTATAGTATTATATCAAAATAACAATAAGTGTGTCATAGTCATACCTTCTTAGAACTTTCAGATACTATTTTCCCTAGGTGACTCTATTATTTTGATATCAACTGCCATTTCCTTAAAACAGGTTTTTTAAAAAAAATTTTCCTGATTTTTCAAAGTCTTAAGATTTTTAAAATTTCTACTGGCATCTTAATTTTCACTGTTGAAAAAGAAAAATCTCTCTTTCCTTCTAAGCTATTATTTTTCCTCTTATCATTTCTCTGTCATTCTCTTGAAAATATACTGTTTTTACTTGTGTTGTGGAAAAGAAATGGAAGGGACCTAGTCTGGAATTGAGACAACATGAAGTTCTGGCAAGTAGATAAGGGTCTAGGGAAGTATTTAGCAACGAAAATCCTTGGAATTGCATCTAAGAAAAGTAACGTGCTGCAATATTAAGAAAAAAAAAACTTTCTAGCTCTTTTTAGCTTAATCGTAGGCTATACTAAACTATTAGATTACTCTTTCAGAAAGAGTTATCAAGAACTACGAAAGGCCCAAACTTTTACCCTTTCTGCCAGCTAACAAGCAAGCCTGCCACAGTTTGATGGAGTCTGGTAGAAAACACGGAAATCCTGGGCCTGAGAGTAACAAAAATACAGCACAGCAAATAGTCTGAGCATCAGCACATACTTGTCTTTGTTTCCTTTGCCTCCAAGTTCCATGTAGGCAACACAGATAGGCTCAGATGAATGCCTTCACGGAAGTGACTTGAGTTACAGGAGAGGAACCCTAAGCTTAGGGAACCTGAATTTTTTTTTATAATGGGCAACAAACATGCCTATAACCTTCAAGGCTGTTTGCTGTACTAAATCCTTGAAGCGATAGTTCAGAATGAATGACAGTACCTTGTTTCACAAGAGGTGTAGAATCATGGGAGACTCATGGAGAATTGTCTCCCAACAAGGTTATATATAGGACCTAGCTCTTTCCCAAAGCCAGGAGTTGACCAGAATTTGTGTCTTTCTGAAAGCAAAACTGAGACCAATACTCACTGGTGTGCTGACAGATGTTTAACAACTGGTTCTCTGAAAAGAAAAAAAGCCCTAATTTGTAGCATTTGCTGATTTCCATGGTGCAAACATTCCTACCATGGCTGATTTTAAACTACCAATAGGACCACTGAACATGGAGTTAGGAAGAGATGTACAGTAGCACGCATTTGTATAGTATTTCTACCATACGCGTATATTAGACGTAAATAATCGCAAGAGACTGGATAACACTAAAATTTAGTAAAATAATTAGGAAGTGATCAGTTTTGAGTATTTACCAACTTTCAATTTAATATAATATGTTTAATTGTAAGTTTATGTAATTTATTTTTAATAATAACCATCTTTAACAACTGGCCTGCAAAATTCCTGAAAATTGAACAATTGGCTTTTGCAAGCCAGTCTTAGCCGGCTCAGGCACCCCACGGTCGGGACTCCTCCCTGTCTAATTAATCAAGTTCCATTGGACATTCTTCAAAACCTAGTCTCTTCTGTGTTTGTTCTACTAGCTTATTTAAAAATCCTTTTTCTCATTTTATTTAAAGCTAAAATGATATTCATATAACCTGTTTATTTTTCAACACCATCTGGTTAACATAAATAAATCTGATCTACTGTATCCGAACTTAGAATATGTTAGAAATAACACAAATTAAATAACTTTGGGGGTTCTCTTTTGGTTGTTTTCATTACTATGGAGTGAGTGTGAGTAGAAAACCTATTTGACTTTTTCTTGGAATTTGATATTTTTAAACCATCTTTTTTCTGAGGATTATATAATGAGAATTACTTCTGTAAAGTCTGTCACGAATTCTTGGGAAATTTCATAGGCTTTAAGCTGGACCAAAAGCAGTGCTCTTGTGGATGGCTAAATCAGACTCATGCAAAAAACAGTAACTGAACACTTACGTGCCACATACCAGGCTAACTGAATTATTTCACTTTTTTTTTTTCATTTAGTAATTTAAAAAAACTATGTGGCTTCCCTGGTGGTGCAGTGGTTGAGAGTCCGCCTGCCGATGCAGGGGACATGGGTTCGTGCCCCGGTCCAGGAAGATCCCACATGCCGCGGAGCGGCTGGGCCCGTGAGCCATGGCCGCTGAGCCTGCGCGTCCGGAGCCTGTGCTCCGCAACGGGAGAGGCCACAGCAGTGAGAGGCCCGCGTACCGCAAAAAAACCCAAAAAACAACAACAAGAAGAAAACTATGAAGTAGGTATTCATTTTGTTTTATGGATGGGGATGCTGAGGTTAGTCTTGGGTTCTTTATTTATATTTTGAGAAGGGAATGTGATTATCATGCACCCCTCTCTTCTCATGATCAGTATATAGTCATTAATTATCAAACATTTTGTGGCATTTTTAAGTAGGGAACCTTGCTTGACAAGACTGCCCTAAGGGCTCCAAGAGAGGAAAGAATATCTACATTCTGTTTGAATTGGTCATATATTTTTGGCCATAGTGATAATCCAGAATGAAACTGTGGGTCACACATTACTAAGATATGCAAGAACATTTCAAATGAAAGTAATCAAATAGTATGTTCATCAAACAGTAACTATAACTCAGTTTCAGGAAAAGTCACTGTCAATATCATTAAAAATGGTGCATGGAGCTATATAAATGCACTGACGAACTTTTTTTCAGGTGGTTTAAGCTCAGACTAACAAAAAATATCAAAGTTTTCATAGGTGATCATTTTATCTCAGTGAAATATCTTCTCTTTCAAGAAAGAGGAAAAGACCATCGCCAACTAATAAAGACTTTGGGTTAAGTACAGCTTCAGCGAGTTTTTCAAGAGAGAAAAATATTTTGACCACTTCATTTGATAAATCTAAAACAAATGAAAAAATCAGCGTTATTCACATCACTTGGTTTGTTGTACTACTGTCACCTTACCAAGGAGAAAATAAATTGCTCTCTTTCCACAAGTAATAAAAATGCTGCAATTGTATACCATAATTGCATAATATGAGTCTGGGTATAGCTTAGCAAGCTTTTGTTTAATTTGTGAGTGTATAGAAATCACCGTTTCAGTGGATTTATTTCGTGTCCATTTCATAACCACCATTTCAGTGGGTATATTTTTAATGATTAATTGTCATCTGGGGATAGCAATTTAAAAACTGTAGAAGACATTTAGTATCTCATGTACACAATTTAAATTCTCAAGATAGAGCCTGTTGCTTAGCTTATTTTGTTGGTCTATATTTATTGCTGGACAATCTGTTCCTTTGGGGAGATATCTACCTGAAGCTGGGGTGATGCGCTGGTATGGTAAGTTTCATAAGGTAGAGGGTGTGGATAGGGTAATTTCATTTAGAATGACCTAGGCAGATAGGCAGCATAAAGTAATTTTACCAAAGAAAGATTAGGCACCAGAAAATTATAAATGGTTTGAAAAATATGTATTTTTCTTTTTGTGTTTCTCTATTTTCTAATTTTTCTTTAATGATTATGTATGATTTGGGAAATAAGGAAATAATATCACTACAATGTGATTTTTACTTTTTCCTCTGTAGTTTTATAGTTTTGGTCTAATTCCATTTAGCAGAGAAATTTCAAATTCTAGCAATATGATGTTGCTTTAGAAAAGATAAAATATACTGGCAAAAAAAAAAAGAAAAGAAAGAAAGAGAGAGAGAGGAAGAGAAAGAGAGAAAATTTTAAATGTATTTGTTTTTTAACCAATCAGAGCCAGTACCGAGTACCATTTTGAGTTGTTTAGGTTTATAACAAGGCATATGCTGGGGCTGTTAGGGCTGGAGAGGTACAGAGACGTATACTGTAAGACAAAGCCTCTGACTTCAAGTTCAGTTCTGTAAATCTTTATTGAGCATTTTAATGTAGAATAGGGATCCACAGGTGATAAGATACAATCACTGCCTTCTCAAAGAGCTAGCAATCCAGTTAATTATAGGAACAGGAAAATAAAATTAATAATGCAGGGAAATATATATGAAGGTTCCAGTGAATGACCTGAGAGTTCAGAGTAGTGGGAAATCAATTCAATGTGGGATAAATGAAAAAGACCTCATGAGAGGTGTGGGATTTGAATTGGTCTTATTGGATGAAGAAAGCTTGGGTAAATGGGGGTATGATAGAGGGCTTTGTTTGATTGGGGGAATCGCTGCAAAAGGTGTATAGGTAGGAGAGCACAAGGCATGTTCGGGAGTCATGAATAAATTTGTTTTGTGGGCTCATGGTGGAGAGTGGTGGCAGATAAGATTGGTTAAGTACGGATAAGATTTCACTGAAAGCTTTTCTAATATGCTTTCATAAAATGCTTTGGATGTACCTTTTTTTTTTTTTTTTTAAGCTTCAAGTTCATTTACTATTTAGACTACTTTGGGGCTGACTAGCTAGCCGGTGTCTGATAAGGAGAATAATGTGTTGTCCTGCATCTGCTTCTCAGCCATGTCTTGCCTATGAACCCAAAGCCTTAGAATTCTCTGTAATGAATGAGAGCCCAAAGACCGTCTTAATTTAACTATGACTTTATTATGTTGTCCTGGCCTTCTGATGTGGAATTGTTATTGGGAGTTTCACTGTAAGCTAATAAATTAGCTTACAGAAAATTAATTTCCTAGAATAGGCCCCAAAGGAAGTGTTATACTGACATCCATTTCATACACTTGTTTATAAAGTTGATGCACATTGTATTATGCTAGTAATTAAAAAACATAAAACCAGTTTTACAGTTATTTTTAAACATTTTCCTATTTCTACCTATTCTCCTTGTTAATCCTCATCAACTTCTACCATTTTCAAAAGATGATTGTGGTGTTGTTGACAATAATTATTCAAAATAAATATTTTAAAAGCAGCATAATTGTGTTTGAACTTGTTCACACAACACAAATTATCCTGAGGAGATGGTCACTGGGTATGAGTGGGGTAGTGGAGAGAGAACACGGTCCATTAATGAAGCTATGCTTTGGTCCGTTTCTGCCTATCCCAGTCCCATTCAGCTACGGATATAGAGGGACCTTCCTACACCAGGCTCCTCTCCTGCCAAGATTTTGAACTCATCCTGTCCAAGGCAACAATATATCACTGGAATCATACATACCTTATGATGGGATCTGAGTGAATATAAATTGAGTAGCATATTCCTGTGAACCACCCCCTCAGCCTCTGTCCTCCTCTCCTCCACTGTGTTCAACCACAGTCTTTAAGAAAAACTTCTTACCATGACTTCCTTTCTGTACTCCAGTATCACCTTCGGAATGGCTGTTACGCTTCTAACTTCAGCCTCTTGTCTGTGACCCTATATTCTTCCTAAGCCTTGTCAACCCCTTTCCTGGTAATTCTTGCTAGAAGGCTGAGAAGGGCATAAGACCTGGGTCAGAACCACAAAGCTGATATGGCTGTGGCTCTAAGGAGGGCCACCTGAGTATACCATATCAGATTAATTGACCTGGAGTTTGTTACCTTTCTTTGAGGTGTTTGAAATGTTACTTCCTTCTTAATTCTGAGGGGTGTATAAGGAAATATACATAAGAACACATCTAGTGTAGTAACAGTTTATTAAATTCTTAATGTGTAGACGAACAGGCAAGTATATGTTTAAAGGACTTAGATGTGCATTTCCTTCTTTTCGTTTGTAACACAAGAGCTGTTATTAATCTGAAAGCATCTGAGACCTAATTAATTCACCATTTATATCTGCAAACTGTATGTCTTTCTTTATAGTGGTTTTTAAATATCTGATAACTATATCTTTAAACCTTAGAGTGACTATTATATTTTCAAATGAGTACTAACTTTTATATAAATCAGATTGGAACCAGGTGCCCACCTAGATCATACTATTCTAGAGAATATTTGATGCTTCATGTATTTCACCCACTAAGTCTACTGAACACCTACTATGTGCAAGTCAATATGCTATAAGGGATATAAAAATAAGTAAAGCATAGTCCTGGCCCTAGTGTGGAAGGATTAAGACAATGGCACATAGACAAGGGCACAGAACAGGGTAGCCAATACAGCCTGTAAAGGACAAGAAAGCAGTTTTAATAATAATGACATGATCTTAGTTTTTTATCCTTGGCTAAGAATAAAGAATAATTATATATTCAAGATGCAAATTATTCCTGGCTTAATTATCTCTATCAATTTGAAGGAACAGACACTCAGGTGTGCAGACAGATTGCCAATACTCCGTTGGGAGCACTTAATCTATGTCTTTTTATTGGGGCAGAGGTAGGGAGGATTCACTGATTTAAAATGATGTTACATTCTTTAAGAACAAGGTAGCAGAAGACCTTTTCTTAAACTGTATTTCACTATGCATGACCTTTGCCTGAACGTTCTTCGTAGCTACAAAGACAGCCTAGCTGATGGCAAAATCCACATTTTTATGTCAACCTAATTTAGGGAACATTTCATCACTTAGCTTCACAGTGTGAAGAACATTAATAATTCAGTGGTTTGTATACATTTCCATTCATTCTCCTTGAGAAGATGTTTACACTGGCAAAACAATGTTGCAGGGATGGCGGAGTTGGGAAGACCTGCCTCTATGGGTTGGAGACATGCTCTTGTGGTGTCTTTTTGCCGCCCTGTCCCCATGCTTCCCCACAACCCCCAGCTCTTTTAGAATATCTGTTGGCTTCAGCAACAGTGAACATTCAGTGGAGCTGAAGAAGTGGTAGGGTATATTAGTACCTTATGCCTTTAGCAACCCCTCATTGATACCCTTCATGCCATGTCTGTCTAGGTTGTTAATAATTTTTTTAAAGTTTCTTTTCTATACTTTTCTATACTAAATTGTTTATCCTGGGTCAAAACAAAGATTTTTTTAAATGTAGACTTTAAGGGAAGATTCCAGAGACTTGTCCCTTGGGAATTACCCCTCAGTGAAAAAATTCTATTTCTTTTGGACTAGAGACCTGGCAATGGCAAAATGGACTGCCACTGTGAACCCATTTATTCTGTCTCACTGGACAGAATAAATGGTTTCCTAATTGAAGCTATGTCATGACATGAACTGTAAAATGTGGTAGCAATAATTTACTCTCAGCTTAAAGAAAATTGTCTGCTCTTTTTTAAAGCTTTTTTTCCCCAACTAGACTGTGAGATAATGTTTAAAAAAGGAATACTCTTTTGAAGTACTATTTACACCATTAATTTAAGCTACATATTTTGCAATATTTTAAAAGAACTAATTAAAAAGCATTGTGTGTGTGCTTTTGAATAGCATCATTTTTATAAGTACATCATAGTTTCTTAAGCATAATTTCATTTATTGTGAATTGTAAGTTCATTTCTTATATCCTATAGCCCATAGACATTATATTAAAACGTGTATATATGTAACAACTACACACACCACACACACACACACACACACACACACCTTTGTTTATATTAACCACGAAAACATATGGAAAGTTAGTATATAATAATTGTGGGATTTCAGAAATAATGGGCAAAATAATTATTCCAAATGATGTTAAGATATTTGGTAATCTAGTTAGATACCACACCATTTCACAAAAATACATTCCAGATATTAAAGGTATAGACACTAAAAAATACCTCAAACTAGAAGAATGCTAGAAGAAAAGGAATGAAATATAGGTTTATAATTGTGGGATGAGGAAGGGCTAATCTCAGCATGTTGTAAACCTAGAAACCGTAAAGAAAAATCAACATAATAAAAAATTTATTTGAAAAGATAAAAGTAAATGGTAAAAGATAAGTGAGAGGTTGGGAGAAAAATATATGCAATGTATGTAAAGATAAAAGATTAATATCCAGATTGTCCTTCTAACATTCTACTAATAAATATTAAAAAGACAATCAGCCAAATAGAAAATTGACAAAGAACTCAGAGTTCCTTTAGTGAAAGAAGGGGTAGAAATGTCCAAAAACTTATGAAAAAATGACCCATTTCAATAATTATTAAATAAATGAAAATTAAACAATAACAAGATATCTTATTCACACACTTGACTGGCAACATTTCAACAGATTGATAACATGTGGCCTTTAGTGAGGGAAAATGGACACTCTCATAATTGTATTGATGGGAGTCAATATAGGTATAGCTTTTTTTTTTAAAAAACATCTTTATTGGAGTATAATTGCTTTACAATGGTGTGTTAGTTTCTGCTTTATAACAAAGTAAATCACTTATACATATACATATGTCCCCATATCTCTTCCCTCTTGCATCTCCCTCCCTCCCACCCTCCCTATCCCACCCCCTCTAGGTGGTCACAAAGCACCAAGCTGATCTCCTTGTGCTATGCAGCTGCTTCCCATTAGCTATCTATTTTACATTTGGTAGTGTATGTATGTCCATGCCATTCGCTCACTTTGTCCCAGCTTACCCTTCCCCCACCCCATATCCTCAAGTCCATTCTCTACTAGGTCTGCATCTTTATTCCTGTTTTGCCCCTAGTTACTTCATGACCATTTTTATTTAGATTCCATATGTATGTGGTAGCATATGGTATTTGTTTTTCTCTTTCTGACTTACTTCACTCTGAATGATAGTCTCTATGTCCATCCACCTCACTACAAATAACTCAGTTTTGTTCCTTTTAATGGCTGAGTAATATTCCATTGTATATATGTACCACATCTTCTTTATCCATTCATCTGTTGATGGACTCTTAGGTGGCTTCCATGTCCTGGCTATTATAAATGGAGCTGCAATGGACATTTTGGTACATGACTCTTTTTGAATTATGGTTTTCTAAGGGTATATGCACAGTAGTGGAATTGCTACGTCATATGGTAGTTTTATTTTAAGTTTTTTAAGGAATCTCCATACTGTTCTCCATAGTGGCTGTATCAATTTACATTCCCAGCAACAGTGCAAGAGGGTTCCCTTTTCTCCACACTCTCTCCAGGATTTATTTTTTTCTAGATTTTTTGATGATGGCCATTGTGACTGGTGTGAGATGATACCTCATTATAGTTTTGATTTGCATTTCTCTAATGATTAATGATGTTGAGAAATCTTTCATGTGTTTGTTGGCAAACTGTATAATCTTCTTTTGGAGAAATGTCTATATAGATCTTCTGCCCATTTTTGGACTGGGTTTGTTTTTTTTGATACTGAGCTGTATGAGCTGCTTGTGAATTTTGGAGATTAATCCTTTGTCAGCTGCTTCATTTGCAAAATACTTCTCCCCATTCTGAGGGTTGTCTTTTGGTCTTGTTTATGGTTTCCTTTGCTGTGCAAAAGCTTTGAAGTTTCATTAGGTCACATTTGCTTATTTTTGTTTTTATGTCCATTACTCTAGGAGGTGGGTCAACAAGGATCTTGATGTGATTTATGGCATAGAGTATTCTGCCTATGTTTTCCTCTAAGAGGTTGATGGTGTCTGGGCTTACATTTAGGTCTTTAATCCATCTTGAGTTTATTTTTGTGTATGGTGTTAGGGAGAGTTCTAATTTCATTCTTTTACATGTAGCTGTCCAGTTTTCCCAGCACCACTTATTAAAGAGGCTGTCTTTTCTCCACTGTATATTCTTTCCTCCTTTATCAAAGATAAGGTGACCTATGTGCGTGGGTTTATCTCTGGGCTTTCTATCCTGTTCCATTGATCTATATTTCTGTTTTTGTGCCAGTACCATACTGTCTACATTACTGTAGCTTTGCAGTATAGTCTGAAGTCAGAGACCTGATTAGTCCAGCTCCATTTTTCTTTCTCAAGATTGCTTTGGCTATTCGAGGTGTTTTGAGTTTCCATACAAATTGTGAAATTTTTTGTTCTAGTTCTGTGAAAAATGCCAGTGGTAGTTTGATAGGGATTGCATTGAATCTGTACATTGCTTTGGGTAGTAGAGTCATTTTTCACAATGTTGATTCTTCCAATCCAAGAACATGGTATATCTCTCCATCTAGTTTATATCATATTTGATTTCTTTCATCAGTGTCTCATAATTTTCTGCATACATCATTGTCCCCTTAGGTAGGTTATTCCTAGGTACTTTATATTCCTTTTGTTGCATGGTAAATGGGAGTGTTTTCTTAATTTCACTTTCAGATTTTTCATCATTAGTGTATAGGAATGCAAGAGATTTGTATGCATTAATTTTGTATCCTGCTACTTTACCAAATTCATTGATTAGCTCTAGTAGTTTTCTGGTAGCATCTTTAGGATTCTCTACTTATAGTACCATGTCATCTGCAACAGTGACAGCTTTACTTCTTCTTTTCCAATTTGTATTCCTTTTATTTCTTTTTCTTCTCTGATTGCTATGGCTAAAACTTCCAAAACTATGTTGAATAATAGTAGTTAGAGTGGGCAACCTTGTCCTGTTCCTGATCTTAGTGGAAATTGTTTCAGTTTTTCACCATTGAGGATGATGTTGGCTGTGGGTTTGTCATATATGGCCTTTATTATGTTGAGGAAAGTTCCCTCTATGCCTACTTTCTGCAGGGTTTTTATCATAAATGGGTGTTGATTTTTGTCGAAAGCTTTCTCTGCATCTATTCAGATGATCATCTGGTTTTTCTCCTTCAATTTGTTAATATGGTATATCACATTGATTGATTTGCATATATTAAAGAATCCTTGCATTCCTGGGATAAACCCTGCTTGATCATAGTGTATGATCCTTTTAATGTACTGTTGGATTCTGTTTGCTAGTACTTTGTTGAGGATTTTTGCATCTATGTTTATCAGTGATATTGGCCTGTAGTTTTCTTTCTTTGTGACTTCTTGGTCTGGTTTTGGTATCAGGGTGATGGTGGCCTCATAGAATGAGTTTGGGAGTGTTCCTCCCTATGCTATATTTTGGAAGAGTTTGAGAAGGATAGGTGTTAGCTCTTCTCTAAATGTTTGATAGAATTCACCTGTGAAGCCATCTGGTCCTGGGCTTTTGTTTTTGGAAGATTTTTAATCACAGTTTCAATTTCAGTGCTTGTGTTTGGTCTGTTCATATTTTCTATTTCTTCCTGGTTCAGTCTTGGAAGTTTGTGCATTTCAAAGAATTTGTCCATTTATTCCAGGTTGTCCATTTTATTGGCATACAGTTGTTGTAGTAATCTCTCATGACCCTTTGTATTTCTGCAGTGTCAGTTGTTACTTCTCCTTTTTCATTTCTAATTCTATTGAGTCTTCTCCCTTTTTTTCTTGATAAGTCTGGATAATGGTCTATCAGTTTTGTTTATCTTCCCAAATAACAAGCTTTTAGTTTTACTGATCTTTGCTCTCGTTTCTGTCATTTCTTTTTCATTTATTTCTGACCTGATCTTTATGATTTATTTCCTTCTGCTAACTTTGGGGTATTTTTGTTCTTCTTTCCCTAATTGTTTTAGGTGTAAGGTTAGGTTGTTTATTTGAGATGTTTCTTGTTTCTCAAGGTAGGATTGTATTGCTATAAACTTCCCTCTTAGAACTGCTTTTGCTGCATCCCATAGGTTTTGGGTCATTGTGTTTTCATTGTCATTTGTTTCTAGGTATTTTTTGATTTCCTCTTTGATTTCTTCAGCGATCTCTTGGTTATTAAGTAGTGTGTTGTTTAGCCTCCATGTGTTTGTATTTCTTACAGATTTTTTCCTGTAATTGATATCTAGGCTCATAGTGTTGTGGTCACAAAAGACACTTGATATGTTTTCAATTTTCTTAAATTTACCATGGCTTGATTTGTTACCCAAGATATGATCTATCCTGGATAATGTTCCATGAGCACTTCAGAAGAATGTGTATTCTGTTGTTTTTGGATGGAATGTCCTATAAATATCAGTTAAGTCTATCTTGTTTAATATATCATTTAAAGCTTGTGTTTCCTTATTTATTTTCATTTTGGATGATCTGTCCATTGGTGAAAGGGGTGTGTTAAAGTCCCCTACCATGATTGTGTTACTGTTGATTTCCCCTTTTATGGCTTTTAGTATTTACCTTATGTATTCAGGTGCTCATATGTTGGGTGCATAAATATTTACAATTGTTATATCTTCTTGGACTGATCCCTTGATCATTATGTAGTGACCTTCTTTGTCTCTTGTAATAGTCTTTGTTTTAAAGTCTATTTTGTCTGATATGAGAATTGCTACTCCAACTTACTTTTGATTTCCATTTGCATGGAATATCTTTTTCCATTCCCTCAGTTTCAGTCTGTATGTGTCCCTAGGTCTGAAGTGGGTCTCTTGTAGACAGCATATATACGGGTGTTTTTTTTGTATCCATTCAGCCAATCTATGTCTTTTGGTTGGACCATTTAATCCATTTACATTTAAGATAATTATCGATATGTATGTTCCTATTACCATTTTCTTAATTGTTTTGGGTTTATTATTGTAGGTCTTTTCCTTCTCTTTTGTTTCTTGCCTAGAAAAGTTCCTTTAGCATTTGTTGTAAAGCTGGTTTGGTGGTGCTGAACTCTCTTAGCTTTTGCTTGTCTGTAAATGTTTTAATTTCTCCATCGAATCTCAGTGAGATCCTTGCTGGGTAGGGTAATCTTGGTTGTAGATTTTTCTCCTTTATCACTTTAAATAGGTCCTGCCACTCCCTTCTGGCTTGCAGAGTTTCTGCTGAAAGATCAGCTGTTAACCTTATGGGGATTCCCTTATGTGTTATTTGTTGTTTTTCCCTTGCTGCTTTTATTTGTTCTTTGTATTTAATTTTTGATAGTTTAATTAATATGTGTCTTGGCGTGTTTCTCCTTGGATTTATCCTGTATGGCCTCCCTGTGCTTCCTGGACTTGATTAACTATTTCCTTTCCCATATTAGGAAAGTTTTCAACTATAATCTCTTCAAATATTTTCTCAGTCCCTTTCTTTTTCTCTTTTTCTTCTGGGACCTCTATAATTCGAATGTTGGTGGGTTTAATGTTGTCCCAGAGGTCTCTGAGACTGTCCTCAATTCTTTTCATTCTTTTCTCTTTATTCTGCTCTGCAGTAGATATGTCCACTATTTTATATTCCAGGTCACTTATCTGTTCTTCTGCCTCAGTTATTCTGCTATTGATTCCTTCTAGAGAATTTTAAATTTCATTTATTGTGTTGTTCATCAGTGTTCGTTTGCTCTTTAGTTCTTGTAGGTCCTTGTTAAATGTTCCTTGTATTTTCTCCATTCTATTTCCAAGATTTTGGATCATCTTTACTATCATTTTTCTGAATTCTTTTTCAGGTAGACTGCCTATTTCCTCTTCATTTGTTAGGTCTGGTGGGTTTTTACCTTGCTCTTTCATCTGCTGTGTGTTTCTCTGTCTTCTCATTTTGCTTACCTTACTGTGTTTGGGGTCTCCTTTTCCCAGGCTGCAGGTTTGTAGTTCCCTTTGTTTTTGCTGTCTGTCCCCAGTGGCTAAGGTTGGTTCAGTGGGTTGTGTAGGCTTCCTGGTGGAGGGGACTAGTGCCTGTGTTCTGGTGGATGAGGCTGGATCTTGTCTTTCTGGTAGGCAGTTCCATGTCTGGTGGTGTGTTTTGGGATGTCTGTGGCCTTATTATGATTTTAGGCAGCCTCTGTGCTACTGGGTGGAGTTGTGTTCCTGTCTTGCTAGTTGTTTGGCATAGGGTGTCCTGCACTGTAGCTTGCTGGTCATTGAATGGAGGTGGGTCGTGGCGTTGAGAGGGAGGTCTCTGGGAGATTTTTGCCATTTGATAATACGTGGATAATGGAGGTCTCTTGTGGACCAGTGTCCTGAACTTGGCTGTCCCACCTCAGTGGCACAGCCCTGACACCTGGCTGGAGCATCAAGAGACTGTCTTCCACATGGCTCATAATAAAAGGGAGAAAAAAGAAAGAAAGAAAGAAAGAAAGAAGATAAAATAAAATAAAATAAAGTAAAATAAAATAAATTTATTTTTAAAAATTATTAAGAAAAAAATTTTTAAGTAATAAAAAAAAAACAATGGACAGACAGAACCCTAGGACAAATAGTAAAAGCAAAGCTATACAGACAAAATCACACACAGAAGCATACACATGCACACTCACAAAAAGACAAAAAGGTTAAATAAATATATATATATGTATCATTGTTCCCAAAGTCCACCTTCTCAGTTTTGGGATGATTCGTTGTCTATTCATCTATTCCACAGATGCAGGGTACATCAAGTTGATTGTGGAGATTTAATCCACTGCTCCTGAGGCTGCTGGGAGAAATTTCCCTTTCTCTTCTTTGTTCACTCAGCTCCCGGGGTTCAGCTTTGGATTTGGACTCGTCTCTGCGTGTAGGTCGCCTGAGGGCCTCTGTTCTTTGCTCAGACAGGACGAGGTTAGAGGAGCAGCTGATTCGGGGGCTCTGGCTCAGTCAGGCCGGGGAGCGGGAGGGGTAAGGATGCGGGGCGAGCCTGTGGCAGCAGAGGCCGGCCTGACGTTGCACCAGCCTGAGGCGCGCCGTGCATTTTCCCCGGGAAGTTGTCCCTGGATCCCGGGACTCTGGCAGTGGCGGGCTGCACAGGCTCCCGGGAGGGCAGGTGTGGATAGTGACCTGTGCTAGCACACAGGCTTCTTGGTGGTGGCAACAGCAGCCTTAGCGTCTCATGCCCGTCTCCGGGGTCCGCGCTTTTAGCCGCGGCTTGCGCCCGTCTCTGGAGCTCCTTTAAGCAGTGGTCTTAATCCCCTCTCCTCACGCACCAGGAAACAAAGAGGCAAGAATAAATCTCTTGTCTCTTCGGCAGCTCCAGACTTTTCCCCAGACTCCCTCCCAGCTAGCTGTGGCGCACAAGCCCCCTTCAGGCAGTGTTCACGCTGCCAACCCCAGTCCTCTCCCTGGGATCCGACCTCCGAAGCCCGAGCCTCAGCTCCTAGCCCCGTCCGCCCCTGCAGGTGAGCGGACAAGCCTCTCGGGCTGGTGAGTGCCAGTCGGCACCGATCCTCTGTGTGGGAGTCTCTCCGCTTTGCCCTCCACACCCCTGTTGCTGTGCTCTCCTCCGTGGCTCCGAAGCTCCCCTTCTCCGGCACCCACAGTCTCCGCCCACGAAGGGGCTTCCTAGTGTGTGGAAACCTTTCCTCCTTCACAGCTCCCTCCCAGATGTGTAGGTTCCCTCCCTATTCTTTTGTCTCTGTTTTTTCTTTTTTCTTTTGCCCTACCCAGGTACGTGAGGGAGTTTCTTGCCTTTTGGGAGGTCTGAGGTCTTCTGCAGGAGTTGTTCCACATGTAGATGTAGGAGTTGTTCTGTAGGAGTTGTTCTGTAGGAGTTGTTCCACATGTAGGAGTTGTTCTGTAGGAATTGTTCCACATGTGGATGTATTTCTGATGTATTTGCGGGGAGGAAGGTGATCTCCACGTGTTACTCTTCTGCCATCTTGAAGCTCCTCCATCAGATGTAGCTTTTTGTAAGCCAAATTAACATTAGCTATCAAAAGTAAAATATGCATGACATTTGACCTAGACATTTCACTAGAAATTCTACTTCTAGGGGTCTATCCTACAGAAGTACTAGCTTAATTATACACAAAATAAATGTCCATGGATGCTCATTCATTGCAGTGTTGTTTATTAGCCAAAAGCAAGCAGAATTCTCAATTAATAGGAAAATGTTTAAATCAATATAGAATATTCATGAAAGGAAATTCATATAGCAATTAAAAAGAAAGTTGTAGATTCATATGTATGGACTTGCAAAAATATTCACTATAAGTAAAACAAAAAGCACATTGCAAAACCATATTCATAACCTGATTCTATTTTCATTTGGGGAAAAAAATCAACAAAAAAATATATTCATATAAGCATAGAATAAAATCTGGAAGAATATAAAATGATCTCTTGATGGTGACTACAGAGCTGCATGCTAAAGAGAAAGGAGAGAAGGAAGGAGTTTCACTTATTTCACATACATTAAAAGATAACAGTGGGATTGTGAGTGATTTTCTTTTTTTATATTTCACATCTCTTCTATTACAGACATGTATTACATGTCTTACTTTTGTATTCAAAAACCAAATGTAACCCTGAAAAGATAATTCTTGAAGGATGGAATGAAAAGATGAGAGACCAGAGACAGGAAGATAATTTAGGAGACCTTAAAATGACCTTGGGAAGGACATGAGCAACTGGCCCAGTGCCGAGACAAAGGGGTTGAGAATGAAGGGCTGAGGTGAGACTCTGGGAGATGGAACTTGAGTGGAGAGGTGGGGTCTGGCTCACAGGTGAGTTATTATATATCTCGAACTCCCAGTCCGGAGCTCTTTCCTGGAGCCATGAAAGGTCCCATTAACCACCACACTGGTGCCACACTGAGACCTTCAAGGATCAGAACATGGGCATGGGCACACCCAGAGCACACTTACAGCAGATAAAACACCCAGGTTGTCTTGTTCCTAAGTAGCCAACCATTTCAGTTCTGATTTCCCACTTACATGTTTCCACATGAGACCAGATGAAAGCAGCACCATCTTTGCCAAGGGCCCCTTGGGCTGTTCTCTGCAGCTCAGTGACCTGAAGGTTATGCATCATTACATCAGCCTCCCGTTCAGGGACTGGCAAGCAGCTCTCAGGCTGTCTCCAGGGAAGCCAGCTTTCCTTCCTTCACTCTGCTTGATCCTGACGTTCGTTGTGTGTAGTCTGCTCAGCCTGTAGTAAAATCTTCTGGTTCCTTTTTACTACGTCACGCTCATAAACAGGAGACTTAACCCACCTGCAGTCTGCTCTGACCCCAGCATTGTCAGTTGCCCTACACAGTCATCGTGAACATTGTCTGTGGCCAAAGCATGTCTCACCTTTGAGTT
Source organism: Phocoena sinus (assembly GCF_008692025.1). Classification (NCBI taxonomy): domain Eukaryota; kingdom Metazoa; phylum Chordata; class Mammalia; order Artiodactyla; family Phocoenidae; genus Phocoena; species Phocoena sinus. Next base: position 51,302,078 of record NC_045780.1, read on the forward strand.
ATTTCAGGCCTCTGGCCATACCTTCCAATATGCATAAGTGACTGCTCAGCACAGAGTAAGCAATGTCACATGATGGAACCTAATTTCATGTGGGGAACCTCTCTGAAAGGCCTGCTTACTTGTTTGTTTACTCAGAAGCAGATGTTTAAACATCTGCTTAAATATTGTGAACTCTTTTCACCGACTGAACCTTTGGTTCTTGCAGCATAACGGGGAAAGCTCATGTTACAAGAGTAGAGGCAAATTGTATGTTGAAAAGGGGAATTTGGTAGAAAAGCTTTTCTAGCACTTCTATGAAAACAAGTACAATGTTAACAAAAGCTTTCATGTATTTGAATAGAAAATACCTTTGGTTTCTTTAAAGCTCATTAGTACACTATTACCTTGAATCTTTATTTATTTTATGGATATATTATATGGAGTGCTACATATAAAAATTTTACAGAAAATTTTGAATAAAATTTAAAATATATCTAAGAACTGAACCGGTATTGTAGAGAAAAAGCATTGTCCTTTTTTCTTCTCCAGTAAAAGGTTGGATAATCTTTCTGATTTTAAATTATTATATTTCCAGATCAACATCTCCAAGGAGCTGCATACTGACCTATGAACATGCAACAGCAGTCCTGCTGCTTTGCTTCTCTAATGCAATAGACAAACATCTAATCTGGTTACTTCACAGAGCTAATGTCTTATTTTGAATTTGAGTGATTTCTGTCTGATGTCACATGGAAGAAAATGTAATTTTTGCCCATCTTTTAGCAGCAGATAATTTGTTGATTTTGTTGCTCAATGGCTTATCTTTAGAAGGAATTTTGAAATTGCACCTTGAGACGTACCATTTTGCACATGAGATAGTTGAGACTATTTACTGGTAGCTTTCTTAGGCAGAAGCATATAACTAGATGAAAATTTAATCAGTTGTTTGTCCTCCCTGATCTCAATCACTGGTTTTAATGGAAGTATCTAGTTGCTTAGCCATCTTGGAGAGCAGTTTGGGAATGAAGAAATTATTTCTAATTCAATCTCTCTGTTACCTTTCTGGACTCAGTTTTTCCGGTACACACACATGCATACACACACACGCAAAATGAAATAACAGGGAAATTTCAATCCATTTTAAAGAAAAATAAAAAGCAAGGATGAAATATTATTAAAACTCTCTCTTTTTCTGTTTGAATAATATGCTACATCGAGGGTGAAGCTTAACTTGTAGCTTGAAGGTGGGTGACCTCCAATATGACAGTGCTTTATTGCAGGGGTCCCCAGCCCTGGGGCCATGGACCGGTACCTGTCTTTGGCCTGTTAGGAACTGGGACACACAGCAAGAGGTGAGTAGTGGGTGAGTGAGTGAAGCTTCATCTGAATTTACAGCCACTCCCCATCGCTTGCAGTACCGCCTGACCTCTGCCTCTTGTCAGATCAGTGGTGGCATTAGATTCTCATAAGAGCTCAAACTGTACTGTGAACTGGCATGCGAGGGGTCTAGGCTGTGCGCTTCTTATGAGAATCTAATGCCTGATGATCTGAAGTGGAGCTGAGGCGGTGATGCTCGCGCTGGGGAGTGGCTGCAAATACAGATTATCATTAGCAGAGAGGTTTGACTGCACAGAGACCATAATAAATCAATTGCTTGCAGACTCACATCAAAACCCTATCAGTGAGTGGCAAGTGACAATTAAGCTGAGTCTGGTGGCAGGCTTTATAGTGGCAAGTAAGTTGATGTATTTCAATTGTACAGATGCATCTGGTGGCAGGCTTTAAGTCAGAATCCCACACTTATTTTAGTCCACATGTGACCCGTGCATTATTTTATTTACCACTCCCGTCCGCACCTCTTTCCCACACTGCGCACTTGTCTCGGTCACAGTTTTGGTAATCCCACAAGCTAACCCTAGCGAAGATGAGTGTCTGCACTGAGAGCATCATTCTTAGTGGCTAACCACATTGCTAAAGCTAAGAAGCCCTTTACTGTTGGTGAAGAGTTGATCCTGCCTGCTGCTAAGGACATTTGTTGTGAACTTTCAGGAGAGGCTGCAGTTCAAAAGGTGGCACATGTTCCTCTTTCACATAGCACCATAACTAGACAAGTTGATGAAATAGCAGAGGATATTGAGGCACAATTATTAGAGAGGATTAATGTGTCACTGTGGTACACAATCCAGGTTGACGAGTCTACCGATGTTGACAACAAGGCAACAATGCTTGTTTTTGTGTGATATATTTTTCAGGAGGATGTGCATGAGGATATGTTACGTGCACTTTTGTCGCCAACCAACACCACAGCTACAGAACTATTCAAGTCTTTGAATGATTCCATATCAGGAAAACCGAACTGGTCATTTTGTGTCGGTATATGCACAGACGGAGCGGCTACCATGACTGGACAGCTTTCTGATTTCACTGCTCGGGTCAAAGAGGTCGCTTCTGAATGTGAGTCTACGCACTGTGTCATCCATAGAGAAATGCTGGCTAGCCGAAAAATGACACCTGAACTTAACAGTGTTTTGCAGGATGTGATTAAAATTATCAACTACATTAAAGTACATGCCCTTAACTCACATCTGTTTGTGCAGCTCTGTGAGGAGATGGACACAGATCACACATGTCTTCTCTTATACACAGAAGTGAGATGGCTTTCTAAAGGCAGATCACTGGCCAGAGTTTTTAAGTTACGAGAGCTGCTCCAAAGATTTATTTTAGAAAAAGTCACCACCGGCAGCACATTTCAATGACACAGAATGGGTTGCAAAACTTGCTTACTTGGACTTCCCTGGTGGTGCGGTGGTTAAGAATCTGCCTGCCAATCCAGGCAACACAGGTTTGATCCTTGGTCCAGGAAGATCCCACATATCACAGAGCAACTAAGCCCGTATGCCACAACTACTGAGCTTGCACTCTAGAGCCCTCAAACCACAACTACTAAGCCCGCAAGCCACAACTACTAAAGCCCTCGTGCCTAGAGCCTGTGCTCTGCAACAAGAGAAGCCATAGCAATGAGAAGCCCGCAGACCACAATGAAGGGTAGCCCCTGCTTGCCGCAACTAGAGAAAGCCTGCGTGCAGCAACCAAGACCTAATGCAGCCGAAAAAATTAAAATTAAAAAAAACAAAATAAGAAACGTGCTTACTTGTGTGACCTATTCAACCGGCTCAATGAACTAGCTGCATTCAAAGCCAAACTGGAATTATGGGGGCGACGAGTGAACACTGGGATATTTGACATTTCAAACATTTGCAGAGATTTTGAAAGGGACTGAGCCAGGGCCTTCTTTCTCCTAGCTGGTGCATGATCACCTGTCTCAGCTTTCAAAGGAGTTTGAGTATTACTTCCCAACCACAAAAGACCCCGGAACTGGGAAGGAATGGATCCGCAACCCATTTCTGAATAAGCCAGGTGAAGCAACTTTGTCCATGCTAGAAGAGGATCAACTGCTTGAGATCACAAATGACGGTGGCCTTAAAAGTATGTGTGAGACAACTTCAAATCTCCATGTGTTCTGGATTAAAGTCAAGGTGGAATATCCTGAGATTGCCACAAAAGCACTGAAAAGCCTGCCTCCATTTCCAACATCCTGTCTTTGTGAAGCAGGGTTTTCTGCAGTGACAGCAACCAGAACAAGATTACGGAGTAGACTGGACCTAAGCAACACACTTCGGGTGTCACTGTCTCCCATCACCCCCAGATGGGACCATCTAGTTGCAGGAAAACAAGCTCAGGGCTCCCACTGATTCTGCATTATGGTGAGTTGTATAATTATTTCATTGTATATTATAATATATTATATAATGTATATTACAATGTATTATTTTATATTATGATGTATTATTATTATAGCAGAAATAAAGTGCACAATAAATGTAATGCTCTTGAATCATCCCAAAACCATCCCCCCACCACTGGTCCTTGGAAAAATTGTCTTCCACGAAACCAGCTCCTGGTGCCCAAAAGTTTGGGGACCTAGGCTTTATTGTTCCTTCATGCAGATATCTGGTGGCCTTGAGTCCTAGGTCAGCTCTTCAGCACTCATAGAAGATCATCACTAGTTTCAGTTGATTTGAAAGCCTATTGATCTGCCCTTAGTTAGAAACATAACCTAGCCATACTCAGGTTTCTACTATAAAATGTTTAACCTTGAAGACCCTGCTTCTCAATCATTTTCAAAAACTGCATTCAGAAGAATAAAATTAATAATGTGAATATCTAATATTTAAAACTGTCTAAAGAATGATATCTACAGATATATGAATATCTAATATTCATAGGTATGCAATTGCCTGCAGGATATGCCATTTATCTCTCTTCATGGACACTGTAAGCCTCACCACTGGGGCAAACCAGGCCATGAGAGAGTTGGATCTTGCCCCTCGTGAGTGCCTCACACTTGGGTGTTGGGATATCAGCCTACCTTTTGAGACCTAAAGTTCTATGATACTGCAAAGCTGCAAAAGTGTTTGGGCAACTTGGACTTCTGCCTGTATCTCTCAGCTTGCCTTAAGCAGATTCTGAGCAACTATGTTCAGGACTGATTGCCTATGTTCTTTTGGTTTTATGTTCTCTAGCTTCCCTTGTAATTGGCATACCAGGTCTCAGGAAGAATACCTATCCATTAGTAAATGTGCCACACTTGTCCCTGAAGTCAGTGATGAGGTGATGAGTAACAAGTTAGAAAAATGAATGAATGAATGAACGAATGACATTTTCTTATTTGGAGCTCACTAGAGAATGTGGTTTTTCCTGAAAAACTGTAGACTTCCTACCATGTGATAATGGAAATTACCTAGATTTCCCACATTATATACCTGATGTAGAGAGGAAAAAAGCAAATATTTGTGGTCTAAGCAGCTCAGATGATGCCTTTGGTAAAAATAATTAGGTAATAGCTTAAAATTTGCATTTGTTTTGTCTATAAAACCATGGTCTTCATCATGGGTCAAACTTTGGTTAGTGGTCAGGGGATATGTTGTTTTTAATAGGCTTTTAGTAGCATCCGTGGCCAAATTTGTTTTATTTTAGACATTCTTGAGTGAAATAAAGATGCCTTCCCCCACCCTAATTCCCAGACACCCAGTTCATTAACTATGAAATCTAATGAAAGTCATTCTCAGTTGGTTATAGAAAACGGTAGATATGCTGTAGATATGTTTACTGGCTTTTTGTAGTTAAGAGGACTAAAGGATATAGCTTCCAGTTATGCATGTGAAAGGGAAAATTGGTGATGTTTTTGCTTTGTCTGAATAGAGTGATTCCTTCAGCTCATTTTCTAAACCCTTCTGCGAGAAGAAGCTGGTTCTTCTGGGAAGACAGAACTGCCTATGGGCATATGCACCCATCTGTTCTTCTCTGCAAACATGCTTTGGTCTTTTCAACACACAGCCAGTGGGTGCTAGGGGTACCCAGTGCAGCTGGCCAAGCCAGGCATGTCTCAGCCAGGTAAGGGAGCATTTATAGTTAAATATGTAATTATAAGAAAACAATTACAAAAAAGAGTTTGCCATAACAAAATTTCTCTGCCTCTGCTAATGGCTCACAGTCTTCTGCGGGCTCTATACTCTCAATGCTTCTTCTTATATTTTTTTAAGTTTTTTTTTTAAGTTTAAAATTTTTGGCTGCATCGGGTCTTCGTTGCTGCACACAGGCTTTCTCTAGTTGCGGCGAGCGGGGGCTACTCTTCATTGTGGTGCACGGGCTTCTCATTGTGGTTGCTTCTTTTGTTGCAGAACACGGGTTCTAGGTGCACGGGCTTCAGTAGTTGCGGCACTTGGGCTCAGTAGCTGTGGCGCATGGGCCTAGTTGCTCCGCAGCACGTGGGATCCTCCTGGACCAGGGATCGAACCCGCATCCCCTGCACTAGCAGGCGGGTGCCCAACCACTGTACTACCAGGGAAGTCCCTGAATGCTTCTTTATAAATGCTTTTCTTGGTCTTTGTCACACATGGTCAAAATAGCTTGTTTGTGTGCTGTTTGCATTGTAAAACTAATATCACACTCATATGTAGTTCTCGAATTCTTTTGTCAAAAATGTCAGCTAACAACCATTCTTCCATTTTGGCTTTCTTGCCTCACTTATATTTCAACTCTTACTGGGAAAATATGCTTGAATTCCCAGAGTACCCACTACACAGGCAGCATCCAGGAGCTTGTAAGAAGACAGACTGGGACAGAAGGAAATTGATGTTCCTTCCTTTTTAATAAAGGGCTCCAAGACTTTCTTTTCCCTTAATAATCTCTCTCTTTTGGCTGTTTAGTCTCTAGGTTCTATAGGAACAATATGTGAATTCTAGTATTGAATTCTCATCTAACATTTTATTTTGACTAAAAATTGTAAAGCTTATATGAAATTCACCACAGTGGGATTTTACTATGTGGGTAATGAGAACACACAGACTTAAAATCATAGAACTCAAGAGTCAGAGTGATTGAAGCAAACCCCTAATTCAATCCCTTCATTTTTCAGAGGAGGAAACTAAGGCTTAGAGCAGTTATATGAGCTGTTTATGGTTATTCATCTATTAAAGAGTTAAAACTGGGAAAAAAGGAACTTCCCTGACGGTCCAGTAGTTAAGACTTCACCTTCCAATGCAGGGGGTGCAGGTTTGATCCCTGGTCGGGGAGCTAAGATCCCACATGCCTCACGGCCAAAAAACCAAAACATAAAATAAAACAGAAGTGATATTATAACAAATTTAATAAAGACTTTCAAAAAAACTGGGAAAAGAACTCCTATTTGCTACTCTACCCAGTGATAGAGAATATTGAATTTTGTCTATTTATTCATATATATGTGTGTATATATATATAATAGAGACTGTTTTAAAAAGTTCTGGTGATGTTTGGTATACATGTTATACTTTAAGGGTTTCAAAGTTATTCAGATGCCCACTTTTTAGTAGGTTTAACATTCTCTAGGTCATAAGTATATGATTTAATTTTATATTTAATAAGAAACTTAAAACTCTATAGTTGGTAAATAAATACTGGTAAAAAGATCAAAGAGATTCATAAAGTATGTTCACTTCCTATGGCTATAAGGTGGGACTTAATGAGGAAGAGAATGGATCGGGGAAATTGTAACAAAACAAAACAAAGCAACAACAATAAAACCAAATTCACCATTTTTTTCCAAAACCAATATTGCTTTGGTTTTTACTTATTTGTATTTGTTTTGTATTTGAATAACATCCCACCTAAAATACCTAATTGATCATGGTCTCTGAATTAATTATTAAACTTTATGCTTCCTACAAAGATACAATTATTATATAAAGATCTCTGAAATTTAATGGTGTCATTTCTCAGCAGCTCTATTAAAAGTGATAAAGCTACATCAAATAGTGTTTTAAAAATGATATCTCTGTACAGTTAAATGCTTTTTAGGACATTGACCTGGAATGATTGCCAGAATTCATGGTCCGAATGGAATTAATTTTCAAATTTAGCAGACACATGCTTTCCACATCTCCATCCCACTAAATAAATTAAAAGTTAATTTACTGTGATAGAGAGCCTGATGGAAACTGAGAGTAATCTTTACTTCCATATGGGTAGATCACACCTGAGCTTGACATGTCTTTTTACACACTGGCCCTCAGCCTGCCCAGCTGTCTTTCCTGGTACTCACTTCATAGTAAGTTCCCTTCTCCCTTTCCTTTTCTGTGCAGTCCCTGAGGCTGTCTTGGCCTCTTCACTTACCTCTATTACAGCGTTACTAGCCCCAGAGCCTGCCCAAGTTTGTGGCAGGCTGACTATTGGTCCTCCAAAGATGTACACGCATAATTCCTAGGACCTATGAATATGTTACCTTACATGGTAAAAGAAACATAGCAGATATGATTAAATTAAAGATTTTGAGCTGGAGAGATTATAGTGGCTTATCTGGGTGGGCCCAATGTAATCACAAGAATTTTTATAAGAGGGAGGTAGGAGGACCAAAATCAGAAAAAGGAGATGTGATGGCAGAACCAGAGGTCAGAGAGATGCCCTTTGCACATGGAGGAAGGATCCAGAAGCCTAAGAATGCAGACGGCAAAGGGAAGAAAACAGACCCTCTCCTACAGCCTCCATAAAGAACTGGTCCTGCCAACACCTTGATTTTAGACTTCTGCTTCTTGAACTGTAAGAGGATAAATTCATGTTGTTTTAAGCCACTATTTTGTTACAGCAATAGGAAACTAATATAATAATCACATATATTAAATCCCTCTCAAGATCATAACATGATAATAGGTATTATTCATTGCAAAAGATAATAATACCATTAAATCCTTTTCCTTAGTACTATATTTAAATAAATGTCTTTTTAAACGTGTATTTCTAAGCTTGTTTCAAAATATTTTTGTAGATAAATCTCATACCATTTCCATATTTTATAATTAATTAATAAATGTATTCACTGAGTTTATATTTATTAAATATGTACTGTCTGCAAAGGAGTGCATTGTAGAGGACATGAATATTTATGACATGGACTTTGATTCCAAAGAATTCATAAGGTTAATATCTAGGAGCTAGTATATATGCATAAATAACTGTTGCCCAAGGTGGCATACTATATTTGTTTTCCAGGGCTGCCATAACAAAGTACCATAGACTGGGCAGCTTAAGCAAAGAAATTATTCTTTTACAGTTCTGAAGACTAGAAGTCTGAGCTCAAGGTGTTGACAGAGTTTGTTTCTTCTGAGGCCACTTTCCTTGGCTTACAGATGGCAGCCTTCTACCTGTGTCTTCACATGGCCTTCCTTCTCTGCATGCCTGCATCCTAATCTGTTCTAATAGGGATTCCAGTCATATTGAATTAAGGCCCACCCTAATGACTGCATTTTACCTTAATTAGCTCTTTAAAGACCCTGCCTCCAAATACAGCCATAATTTGAGGTGCTAGAGATTTGGACTTCAACATATGAATTTTTTTTATTGACGCATAATTTACAATGTTGTATTAATTTTCAAGTGTACAGCAAAGTGATTCTGCTTTATATATATATATATATATATATATATATATTATTTTCCAGATTCTTTTCCATTGTAGGTTATTGCAAGATATTGAGTATAGTTCCCTGTGCTATACAGTAAGTCCTTGTTGATTATCTATTTTATATATAGTAGTGTGCATTTGTTAATCCCAAACTCCTAACTTACCCCCACATACACACTGTTATCCCTTTGGTAACCATAAGTTTGTTTTCTATATCCGTGAGTCTATTTTTGTTTTGTAAATAAGTTCATTTGTATCATTTTCTTAGAAGTTCATTTGTATCATTTTCTTAGATTTCACATATAGGTGATATCATATGATATTTGTCTTTCTGTGTCTGACTTACTTGACTTAATATGATAATCTCTGGGTTCATCCATGTTGCTGCAAATGGCATTATTTCATTCTTTTTTAATGGCTGAGTAATATTCCATTATATATATATATACACACATACATACACCATATCTTCTTTATCCAGTAATCTGTTGATGGATATTTAGGTTGTTTCCATGTCTTGGCTATTGTAAATAATGCTGCTGTGAACATTGGGGTGCAAGTATCTTTTCAAATTAGAGTTTTCTCCAAATATATGCCCAGGAGTGGAATTGCTGGATCAAATGGTAACTCTATTTTTAGTTTTTTAAGGAACCTCCATACTGTTCTCAGTAGTGGCTGCACCAATTTACATTCCCACCAATAGTGTAGGAGTGTTCCCTTTTCTCCATACCCTCTCCAGAATTTATTGTTTGTAGACTTTTTGATGATGGTTATTCTGAGCAGTGTGAGGTGATACCTCATTGTAGTTTTGATTTGCATTTCTCTAATAATTAGGGATATTGAGCATCTTTTCATGTGCCTATTGGCCATCTGCATCAACATGAATTTTGAGGGAACATAATTCAGCCCACAACACATACTAAAGGTCATAAAAGAGATGCAAATAAATTGCTCTGGGAAAATTCAGAGCAGAGTGAGATAGTCCAGATACTGCAAATGAAATTCACTTAAAAATCAAATGATTAGCAAAGATCTCCTTGCCATGTATGATTACTTTTAAGACTGAGCCATCCCTCCCAGAGCACACAGAGGCAAATGGAGCAATCCTGATGAAGTAATATGGAAATGGTAAATAAAATTATAGAACATGTATGTGTCCTTTCATGAAAACACTCATAATTGTGCAGTTCCTGAATTCCATTCCCAGGCAACAAACAAAGCCAGCAGCTAGCAATGATGAATCGGCCCTTTAGAAGTAAACAAATTCTGTTGTGCTCTTAGGAACTATCGTGCCTAGGCTTACACATACGAATGCATCTTCGCTGAGGCAAAAACAAGCCAACAAACAAACAAAAACAAAAATCCACAACAAAACATTTTGAAAAGCTTATTGTTCTCATAAGAGAACATGTCCAGCAAAAAGAGGATGACATATAACATGGTAGGTGAGTAAAGCACGCTATGTTCCTTGGAGTCCTAACTGATATGTTCCAAAGAAAAGGCCCACCCCAAAGTTAAGGTATAGTCAGCTGCAGCCAAGATGTAATCCTGTTATGAAAGCAGACAATGTTCATAGCAATATTTTCATTGCCTTATCAGCAGAGCAAAAATGCTCAGGAACTCACTGGAGCTGGTGATTTAATCAACCTAATTTGACCCATCATTATTCTAGTGCTGCATATGGAAAAATGTGGACACGGGACAGGGAAGGTCCCTGGTAAGGGAGATAAGATGTGCACACAAGATAACTCACTCATTAGAAGGTCATAATACATGATAAAACACTATGTAGAGAGTCTGAAGGAAAAATAGATATGAGCACCTTTGAATTTCTGGGCATAGAAAAAAAATGAAGAAATTTCACTTTTAGGTTATTCATTTGCATAAATATTTGCTAATTTTGTACCTTAAACTTTTCTGTACCTTATACATCACTGTACTCTATTATTTCAGACAAATTGTGTACTAGAAATTTCGAAAACAATTTAGTTCTCAAATCCCAAATAATAGTAAGAGTGGGGCAAAATGAACGCAAAGAAATACAGTGGGAGAATGGGAAGATGCTTAGTAATGACAGTTAAAATGCTGTTTTTTCTAATATAGTTCTGTTTCCGTTGTAAAAGTACCTAAATTCAGTTGTCTAAAGAGTGTTTGCTAGCAGCACATGAATTGATTTAATGATAGTGTACAATTTTTTAGTAGGAGTTACTGGAAGTTTTCTAAGGATGTTGATTCATCTCAAATCACATGTTTTCCAGATGGAGTCTGTTGGGTTTTGACAAAAACCCCATGGCTAATTGCAGGTAGGAAATAGCTATATGCGATAACTATTTCATTGATGTGTTGGTATTTTTTGTGTTTTTTTTTTTTTTTTTTTTTGGTAAGCGGGCCTCTCCCATTGCGGGAGCACAGGCTCCGGACGCGCAGGCTCAGCGGCCATGTGCTCACGGGCTCAGCCGCTCCGTGGCATGTGGGATCTTCCCGGACCGGGTCACGAACCCGTGTCCCCTGCATCGGCAGGCGGACTGTCAACCACTGCGCCACCAGGGAAGCCCTGTAGTGTTGGTTTTTGTCTTAGATCCAGTACAGCAATGTGCTTCTTAGCAACACACTTCCTGTAGTCAAGGAGACGTTGTCACACACTTAGAGGAAGAGATGGAAATGGATATCTAGGGCTATCCTGCAGGTAATGAGAGGATACTTGCCTAGAAGTAACTGTTCTCTATTTTAATTAAATTCAAGCAATTTAATCACAACTTAAATGATTGAGATTGGAAAACAAATTTTTTTACAGTAAGATACCTAAACTTGGTTAGAGATATATAGGTTGGAGAATGATCACCTGAGTCTTAAGGCCCAAATTATTGTTTTTAAGGGGTTAGAGTCAATTCTAAGACTCTATGCCAGAGAGGTGGGGAAGCTTTCTGAAGGAGGTCTTAAGGAAAGTCGAAAAATGTGAAAAAAAGTAAAGAAAAGCCTGAAGGGCAAATTTTCTTGTTGCCTTACCCATATATCTCAGTAATCACATAAAAGTACCCAGCTAATGTTTGTGGATTTGCCCTGCTCTGCCCCAAGCCAACAGAAGAGCATGTAAAACAGCAACAAAATGACCTTGTGCTTTCACCTAATTGCAGAGAAGCTTCAAGGAAAGTACTCAGCTTTTTCATACTGCAGTGCAGGGGTTGGCAAAATACAGCCTGTGAGCCAAGTCTGGCCTGCTGCCTGTTTTCGTATGGCCTGCGAGATAAGAACGTTTTCTATAGACAAACATTTGCGATTTATTTGATGACAGGCACACTAATTTTGACCCCCAACTCAGCAGTCATTACCAAAATAATTCCATTCATCTCATTAGAAGACCTGTATTACAAAAAATTATACTCTATTATGATTATTATATTTTATATATATATATATTTTTTTTTTTTTTTTTTTTTGGTCACTCCACACGGCTCACAGCACCTTAGATCCCTCGACCAGGGACCGAACCTTGGGCCCTCGGCAGTGGAAGCGCAGTCCTAACCGCTGGACCGCCAGGGAATTCCCATACTTTGAATTCTGAATAAAAATTTTTATAAGTTTGTTTTCTCACTTACGTAATTTATATATAATATCCTTTGTGACCTCTTGACTCACGAAGTCTAAACTATTTACTGTCTGAGACTTTGCACAAAATGTTTGCCAACTCCTGTTCTAGTGAAGGAAATAGATGAATTGTTTAATTGTAGCAGTTTCTGACATCTCAGATCTTCCATAGCTACTCAGAAAATAATTGGTAACATTTGTCACCCCATCCTATTTAAATACAAGATGTACTTGACTTTTCATCAATTGCTTTATTTTTAGTGAACATAGCCCTGAGAAATTCTTTTTTTTCATATGATATTGAAGGAGGTAACTTTGAGGTATTCAGCTGGTGGATGGCTTCTCTCACATGTATCTTCTTGGTGGGGATGGCTGGAAGGCTGGGCTCATTTGGGAGAATTCACCACAGCACGCACCTATGTCCTCTACAGCATGGTAGTCTCAGGATAGTTGACTTTAGATAGATGGCAAGGTTCAGAAAAGCTTGGGTGGAAGTTTCAAGTCTTCTTATGATCAATCCTAGAAGTCCCAGAATGTCACTTCTATCATCTTCTATTGGTCAAGAAAGTCACAAAGACAAGCCCAGATTCAAGACAAAGAGATGTGTTCTATTTTTGGCTTGTTAAATTTTTTTAAATTACTGTTTATTTAAATCACCAATGGGTACTGAAAATTATCAACTTTTTTTCTGAATCTACTATAACATTCTTTTTCTTCTTTGGTCTGTAATACAGTAAATTACATTTATTGGTTTTCAAATGTGAAACCACCTTTGAATTCCTAGGGAAAAAACCCATCTTGGTCATGATGTATAATACTTTTTATATATTGGTTACTATTTTATAATACCTTATTTAAACTTTTACATATGTGTTTCTGAGAGAGATTCACCTGTAATTTTCTTTCTTACAACATCCTTGTCAGGTTTTTGCATAAAAGTTATGATGGCTTCATAGATGAGTTGCTACTTGTTCCCCCTTTTATTGATTCCCTGGAATAGTCTGTATAAGCTTGGTGCTATTTCTTTCTTAACTTCACTTGTTAGGCTGTTTGAACCTGGAGGTGTTTTTGTCTTTTGTTTTCTTGGAAGGGTTCTTAATTTTGGGTTCAATTTCTTTAATACATATAGGACTCTATTCTATTTCTTCTTGAATCAGTTTTGGTATATTGTGTTTTTGTAGGATTTGACCACTTCATGTAAATTTTCAAATTCATTGACAAAAGTTCTTAGTAATATCCTCTTATTATCTTATTAATGACTCTAGTATTTGTACTGATGTCCCCATTTTCATTCCTGTAGTGACTATTTGTGACTTTTTTTCTCATTTTCTTAATTAGCTGTGCTAGAGGTTCACAAATTTAATTTTTTTCAAAGAACTGTTTGACTTTAAAAAAATTTTTATTAATCTCTGTCTTTAAAATATTTCCCCTTTTTATTTGTTTATTTTTTGTTATTTTTCTAAATTCTTGACATTGATATAGGTATCATTGACTTTAGTCTTTTTTTTCTAAATATGTATTTAGGCTATAAAATTTCCTCTAATAATTGCTTTAATGCATTTCACATATTTTTGATACATTTCATTTTAATTATCATGTAGTTTAAAATATTATCTAATACTTACTGTGATTTCTTCTTTGACCCACTAGTTATTTAGAAGTTTTAGAGATAATAAATAGTTTAGGGTTTAATAGTTTTTATTTTTTTATTCATTTCTTGCTTAATTCCACTGTAGTCAGAGAACATTACTGTGGTTTGCTATATGGCCCAGCATAGCGTCAATTTTGCATGTTCGATGTGCACATCAAAAACATGTATATTTTTATTTGTTGAATCCAATGCTTTAAATATGTCAATTAGGTCAAATTTATTGTGTTGTTCAAATCTCCTCTGTCTCTATTAATACTTTCCCACAATTATTCTATTAGTAACTAAGAGAGTTGTGTTTAAGTATCACACTCTGTGGATTTGTTTTATTCTCCTTTTAGTTCTGAAAATTTTTGTTTCTATATTTTGAAGCTATGTTATTTGATACATACAAATTTAGCTTTTTTATATATTTCTTGTCAGTCGTCACTTTTAACAGTAGGAGCACTCTATCTCTAGGAATGCTTCTTGCCTTGAGGCCTATTTGTCTAATTATCATAGCTATTACAGTTTTTTTTTATTGTTTTGTTTGTGATAACTTTCCCATTCTTTTAGTTTCAATATTTTTATGTCCTTATACTTAAGTTATAGCTCTTATTTGAAAAAATCCACTCTGTCCTTTAATTAAAATATTTAGTCTATTTAACTGTAATGCAAGTAGTGGCATATTTGAGCTTAAATTTACTACATTAGTGTTGTTTTCTCATTTTCTCCCTGATCTAGCTTCCTTTTCCTCTCTTTTTTTTTTTTTTTTGTTGACAAGAAATTACAATTCATTCACTCTTTTATTCATTCATTAATCAGCATTCTGTTCTCCCTCAGCTATTAGCTGTGTGCACGTTCTTTTTCATTCTTTTCATAGTTACTCTAGAGGTTATAACATGCATCCTTGACATATTAGAACCTAATTTTTTTTTTTTTTTTGGCAAATGCTGTTATGTATTTAGGCCCCAGAAAATATTTTTAAATTATTCAATATTAACTTAGATTTATCAACAAATTTCCCCTTTTTATGACTTTTTATTCTTCCCTGAATTTTCATACTTTTAATCTGGGATTATTTTTCTTATGCCTGAAGAACTTCCTTCAGTACTTCTTTTAGTGTGGTTTACTGGAAATTAAATCTTTAATTTTTTGTTTGTCTGAAAATGAATTTTGGGGTAACTTATAAAGAACATTTTCCTTGAAAAACAGAATTTTCTTTCAGTACTTTAAAGATGTCATTTGTGATGATTAATTTTATATGTCAATTTGCCTGGGCCATGAGATGCCCAGACATGGTCAAACATTATTTTGAGTGTGTATTGGGAGGATGATTCTGCAGGTCATTTGTTCTTGGGTAGACTTCCCTTCTTATCTTCAGAACATTGGCATCTTCTTGTACTCTCTTCCCAGTACCATGGAAAACAACTTGCTTTGCTTCCAGTGGAAGGGTCCTTGTTTCAGGTACTGCTCTTTTTGTTTTTAATGGAATTAATCCCTTTATTTTCAGAATGAATTGCTAGGTCTGGATCTTTTTTTTTTTTTTAAAGTAGAGTAAAACTGCTTTAATGTGTGTATAGGACGTTTTAATAATTTTGATAATTGCCATTATATTTTTTGAAAATGAAACTTTGTTCTTGAATAGAATCAAACTTGGCAAGATTTTCTTAACAATTTGGCTGCAATATTATGCTACTGGCATATGTATTTTGTCACTAGCTTTCACAAGCAAAGAGTAGGTATAGATTTAAAGCAAATCTATATTTTATTTCAATAATCTGAAAAATTCATATATTATTCTGTGAAATGCTTGAGACACTGTAAGTCTTACCTGACTAATGTCTAAGTAGCTAAGCAGTTGGAAGACCAAATTATATAATAGTAAATAAAATGAAAACCACTTATCACTAAACAATATCACTGAGCAGGTCAAATGTGTCTTTTGTAATTCAGAATATTTTGGTTAATTAAAAATTTTTTAATTAAATAAATGTATTTAGTATTATGCAGGTCTTTGGGAGAAAGTGGGTCATGCCTGCATTACTTTACAGCATAAAGAAAGCATAAATATATCTTATTGGGAAGTCAGGACTTACTTGAAAATGTTTTGAACATTGTTGGTCTTTTAGACTAAAAAAGTCTCTGTCGGCGTAACAAAGACTCACAAAGACTAAGAACTGTCTTAGCAGCAGATAACTCCTTAATAGTTGGCCACATTTTAGCCATAAGAATGAAGATATCTTTGTCAAAATCATATATTAATTTGTCAACAGTGCCTATCTTCATAAAGCCTAGGTGGAAATTGTTCTTTCAAGATTCATCATGTTTTCCAATTCAAAAACCTCCCATAGCCAAAATGGCACTGAGATCTGAAATATCAAATTCTTGCCTTCAGTGCTTTGTCTGATTTGCCAATTGCTCCGTGAACCCTGGCAAATTTCAACAAGTCAAGTTGATGACTTCCTTAAATTTCTGATTCCAGTCCCATTAATTTACATGGATGAAAAGTGCATTGTGAAGATGAAAAATTTATTTTCACTAGACTTATGGAAATCATTACCAGTTATTGCTCTGTATAATTTTATTAAAAGTAAAACTGAAAAAAAATTAAGAATTTTGTGGGGTAACTGTAAATTATGTGAGTGCTAGTTTTTCCTAAAGTTGCCCTTTACTAATTTTATTTTTGACAATTTCCATCACCAAATCTATAGTACAACATTCTTTTCCTACATTGCAAAACAAATTAAAAAAAATAAGGAATACTATGGAAAAATAATGGTTAACAATTATTATTTAGCATAGGAAGTCAAATGGTTGAAAAAAATTGAAGGTTTAAAATGATGATTTTGTAAATGGCAAGTCATGATTAATGTCTCCAAAATTTGTTTTAAAATTTATACTTTAAGTTGACATAAAATTGTATCTTTATCAATGAAGTTCTTTTTGGTTTCAAAGTAACTTTTGGTTTTCTAGTATAAATATTTTATTGTACATATTTTGGTTTTCTAGTGTGTAGCTTCTCTTTTCCTTTCTGATAAAATTCACTTACATTTTTCACTTTAAGATTAATTTTTTTTCACACCACATTTCTCTTCCATGTTGTCTAATACCAGCCACACCTATTATTATCCTTTTCATTTCATTCGTGACTCCTTCTTTTATTCCCTCTAACCCTCTGTCTTGGAGCTTCTGTTGTGTATTTATCTGTGATTGCAGCAGGCTTTTTGCAATAATAATCAGGCCTTCCAGGGATTCACCCAAGATTTATTGAGCATCTAGTATGTGCCAATCAGTGTGCTATATTTTGGAGATAAGATAAAGATAGTCCCTCTGAGCTCTTTAAGGTTAGGGATTATGTCTTTTTCATCCTGTATCCCTAGTGCTTGACACATGCCTGACCCATAGCAGCCTTCCATAAAATTGTTATTGAAAGTAACCCCAAAGCCCATCTGCTCTGTGAAGTATTCCATCTATATTAACTGTTTCCTCTTAGTTCCAATAATGTTTGTTCAAATTTTGGGGACAATTCCATGTAGCAATCAGTAAAATATGGGGGAGCAAATATTGTTCTTAGGTTTCCAAATACATTCACTACTATGGCAATAATTGCCTGAGTACCAGGAACACACACTGTGCAGACGTTGCTTCAAGTACTTCATTGCTGCATTGAGCCGGGTTGTAATGCACATTTGGGTGAGTTGCTGGCTTTCTGGTTAGATGTCTGCTACAGATAAAGCAATCTGTGCAGTGCTAACTTCATGAGGCTGCACCTTAATTATACATTCTGTTTTGTGACCCAGGGACCAAAAAGTTGACGAATGTAAAATGTAAGATGAAATTAGGTTGTGTATTTTAAAAACGTACAGTATAATTATTTGTATTCATTACTGCAAATGAAGAGAATAACAAGTAGTAAGACATGTAAAATCAAGACATTTGTGAAATCAATTGGACTTTTATTTCTGAATAAAATAACACAAAAATATTTTTAAACTTCAGAAATGCATTCCAGAAAAATCTTAATCGCTATTTCCTTATCCTTCTTCTGTGGGTAATCAAAATGACATATTCACATTCAATCATTCAATTATTCACTGCCTGACCTTGCAGACTTGGCTTAATATAATTTCTTTTCAGCTAGACTAGTTCCTAGAACTGTGAAACTACTGGATTTATGATTGAAAGAGTCAATTTGTGTATTGTATGGCATTGGGTCAACATGTCCTTCTGAAATCTCATTCTTTGTTTTGCCCAGTTTTCTTGTGAAAAGTGAATTGCTGACTAATTTTAACACCCCCCCTGTTTTTCCAGATAATGTGTGAGTTAGTCTTCATGCTTTGCAGAATTTTGCCTTTTTCAAGATCAGACTTGTTCAATGCCATTTCCTTCCTTCCTTCCATTTGTTTCCTTTGTGAAGAAATTACCCCTTTCAGGAGCAAACGAGTTGATAAAAGATAACTCTCACAATCAAGTCTGTTTTAGGTTTACCAAAAGAGGGTATGAAAGGAGTCCATCTCCAAGGGGAGGCTTAAGTGACTGAGAAGAGAAAGGAAGAAAAAATAAATCTAGCAACCCAAAGAACAAAAATGTGGAATTTGAAATAAAAAATATACATACCTATACATTCCTGACATATTTAATCATAATTTTGACCAAAGTTCACTGTCCATAAGATTTCATGTAAGTTCAATATATTGTTCAGTTAATTTTGACTTTCATCGAAACTAAATTTTGTCAATCATCTTTTGTTAAAATGTTTTACAACCAAACCCACAACACAATTACGTCTCCAGAAATGCCGTTACATTTTCTAAAGGAACATCAATCTACTTAGAAGTGTGAGATCCATATTTTTAAGCTTGTGTTACATAGATGCTCTTTTTCTACAGGCAGCATGATGTAGTGGAAAGAATACGAGATTCTGGAATTAGAAAAACTGGGCATGAGTCCCAGACTCTCCACTACCAGCTGTGTGACCTTGGGTAAGTCATTTAATCCATCTGAGGCTTGTTTTTCTTGCCTATCAAATTAAAAATAAAAGATACCAACCTTTTAGGTTGGCTGTGCAGATCAAATGTGTGAAAGTGCTTTATAAGTCATAAAGCATAATGCAAAGGCTAGTTATTTTATTTCAGATTAATTCAAATATTGCTCTAAATTGGTATGTCCCCTAACAAAACCAATGACTGCTAACGCCGGTTGTATCCCCGGTTCTATCCTAAATGTTTTCTCTTCTTTGGAGAAAATTTTTAATTAGCAAATTGTCCATGGGTTTAAAAATCTTTTTTAAAAGAATTATTATATACTTGAATCATTCAATTAGAAAAAATATATAAGCCTCCTTTAAGAGAACCCCTCTGAGACCGAATCATTTTACCCTTACCTCAAGTTTGGTTCTATCCCCACATTCTGAAACCAAACCTATCTTCCTTCAGAGAAGCCCCTTTAGGCTGTGGATTATATAAGTGAGAAAAATGTTTAAATGAGAGCACAGACACACAGGGACAGCTTACTCATTAGACAAAGTGGGCACGGTGCCAAGGGTCCACTCTACTTTTAAAGGTCAATGAAAATGTTTTACTCTCTTTTGAAACTGGCAGAAAGAAAAATGAACTTTTAGGTCAAAGAAAATGTTTTAGTATACAATATTAATATATTCATCCTTATACCAATGAGTCAAATATAACTTTTAACATTTGTTGTAGCCCTGGGTAACCTCAGATGAATTCTTCGAGGAGTCCAGGTATCTGTAGTTCAAGGCACACCAGGGCACTGCTCCAACCAAGGTGACGTTGCCAGGAATCACAGATGTGGAGCGATTAGTTCTATCCTGGGAAATAGGGAAGGCTTCACAGAGCTGATATTTAAATCAGCCTTTTGAAGATAAATATGTTCTCTACAGGTGAAGACAATAGGAAGGGCATTTCTAGGAGAAAAAGTAACATGAACCAAGGGCTGTGGAGAGAGAGTGTTGGAACTTAGCAGTAGTCAGTAACCAATGATAGCTTCTTCAATATAAAATCATGGGGAAAAAGCCTGTTACTTATACTGCTAAATCTTACTCAAGTTGTTCTTGTCCAGTATCTTGCATCAAAATATTTTAGAGCTAAACCACAAATTACATGAACATCTGTAGAAATACCTAATGAGTAAGCAGTTGGTTGTTCAAAGAGCTAATGAGGTTAGAAAGAATTACTAGGGATATTGTGTCAGAAATAAGGCAAAGTATTTTATGTAGCAGTTATTCTTTGATTGCAAGCAATAGCAACTGATGCTATCTAATTCAAACATAAGAGAAACAAAAGGAGGAAGGAGGAAAGGTTCCTGCTTCTACAAACACATATGATATTCATTTTGAAGTCTGAGTGGTTTCTCCTTTCCCTACAGCTGAACCGAGTAATCTCCACCTGCAGGTTCTATTTAACCCCAGAGACCACTGGATGAATCCCATCCATTTTCAGTACCTCTAGGTCAATACTTGGGTTATCCAGCACCAAATATGCAAGTATCTGATCTGTGCTCAGCCTTTTTAGTAACACTTGTGCCTTGCTACAAGACTGATATGGGTTATGAGGTTAGCAAACTGTGCTCTATCCTATTCCTCAAAACAAGTCCTCACATTAGAGCCTGTTCTGTGGTCCTCTTTCCTCTTCGATCTCTCTCTACGCCTCACCTCCAAGGACCTATGAGCAGGGCTGTTATTTATGCCCTACACAATGCATTTGACTGGTAATTTATACTGGTGTCTGTTCTTACCTATTGAGGCATCCTTCTGCTGGGTCATGATGTCTGTCCTGACTAGTTTGTACTTATATGTACCAGTGGTTAGATATGTTCATGTCATTCCTGCCCATAATCTACATTTAATTTGACATCTGATAGCATCATTGGAATTGCATTATGAAGATAGTAAATGTAGTTATTTTGTGTGGTAAAACATTACCTCTCCTCTTCCTTTAAGGATCAGTCTAGAATTATTTGTCCACCAGAAAATGTTATTTTCAGAATTGGACTGTTTCTGTTACTTAAAAGGTCAGTCATGCATGACTCTAATCAGAACTGTTGACTGATTAGACTTTCAATATATGTTTGCCAAATATGTTCAGAGGCCAGATAATAGGGACAAAGGGATGAATTGGCCATGGACTGTGTCTGCAAGGAACTCACTATGTAGGGCTTCTATTCATGAATCCGCCACTTATTACTTTATTCAGAACCATTCAGCTTATATTTGTTAAATTTAAAATTATGGTAGATTTCTTATTGACTTTTTAAAATGTATATGATTAATTCGATTTAGAAATATGTTTGAGAATATCACAATTCACTTGAAAGGTAATTGGATAGACCCTTGGAAAAATCCGTTCAAGTAATCTCTCAAATGCTCATTTATCCATCCATCCATCCATCCATGCGTCCATCCATCCATCCATCCAGTCATCTGACAGCTTGTTGGATTCATCTATCTTCTAGGAAATGTGCTTACAAATACAAAACAATTCCCAAGAAGCTTACAGACTAGTGCAGAAATAGATACACAAATAAACAATTACAATGCCATTGTGAGGATAATTTCACATGTGGATGATCTCATACAAGTTCCAGGCAGTGTAGTGAAAATGATCCTAGATTCTAGAGGGACTGTAGATTGGGGTTTGAATTCTGGCTCTGCTCTTGTTTGTTTGTTTGTTTTTGAATTTTATTTCATTTATTTTTTATACAGCAGGTTCTTATTAGTCATCAGTTTTATACACATCAGTGTATACATGTCAGTCCCAATCTCCCAATTCATCGTACCACCACCACCACCACCCTGCCACTTTCCCCCCTTGGTGTCCATACGTTTGTGTGTAACCTAGAAAAATGGTACAGATGAACCAGTTTGCAGGGCAGAAATAGAGACACAGATGTAGGGAAACAAAAGTATGGCTCTGCTCTTGTTAAAGCTATGGCTTTGAGTGACTTAATTAACATCTTTATGTCTCAGCCTCCTCATCTATTATATATGCATAATGTCATTTGTCTGACACACAATGGGTGCCCACCATGTTAGTTACCTTATATCTCCCCCTCTTTCCTGTCATTCATCTCTAAACTTTGGTTTCTTTATCTCAAAAAGGAGAGGGTTTATGATTTAGGAATGATCCCCTAAATCTTGAAAGAAGTGTGTTCATTACTTATGGTCAAATACGCAGTATGTTTTGTAGATACAGTAAAGCTTTATGAATAGCTCTGATTAGTGTCTAACACACCCTGCTCTTTCTCACCTTCAGGACCTGGTACCTCCTGTACCTGCAGATCTCTTTCTCCTCTGTGCTTACCCAGCTAACTCCTGCTCATCCTTCAGGTCTCAGCCTAGAAGTCACTTCCCCCAAAATGATTTCCACAGGTGATCTCCAGGGGGCTGATCTGTGAATTTCTCTGGACTCTACTCATCCTGTCAAAATAGCCATGACAATACAGCAATCCCCTACTCACACATAAATGCCAAAATTTGAGAGCTCTAATCGTCTAATGTGTTTCCCTTAAAAAAGTCAGTGATAATGACTCTTCCAGTAGACCCTTCTGGGAGCAACTTTATGGTTTACTGCAGAGAAAGAGAATCTATTTATATTTCATCCTCTCAATGCAAAATGTGGATACAAATTATTAATGGCTAACATGTATAAATCATTCAGTACCTGCCAGGCACAATGCCAGGCACCCTATATGCATTATTTTATTTATTTCTCATATTGACTTTAAGGAACAGGTTCATGAGTAAAATAGGTTTACAGATGAAGAAACAGTGACTTAAGGAGGTTAAACAAATTGCTTACCATTACACAAATTACTATTTCCTAAATGTTAAGACACTATAGGTTGTAAAAATAAAACAAAGCAAGGCCAAGAAAGCCCCAAACACCAAAAACTCAAAACAAAAGCCAAAACACTATTGGTTTAACAATAGCTTTTCAGGGAGAGAAGGAAATATGGCCTTATATACACACAGTAATTCTAAGATGATCCTAATGTCAGATGCATTCGAATTGAGGAGTGTCAGAGGCAAGTTTGAACTCAGAACTGTATGGTTTCAGAACCAATACTTTTACTATTATTCTTTGCTCTTACAATTCAGAAAATCAGTCCTGAGCTACCAAGATACTTGAGAAAGCCTCATGAGGTAAATAAAAATTTTATTGAAAATTGTGAAAATAGGAAAAATATAAAACCAAAGGAAAATATAAAAAATCTCTCCCATCCACAATTTACAAAGAGCTCATGGGTCTTAATATCATCAAAACAAACAACCCAATCAAAAAATGGGCAGAAGACCTAAATTTCTCCAAAGGAGATAAATAGATGGCCAAGAGGCACATGAAAAGATATTCAACATTGCTAATTATTAGAGAAATGCAAATCAAAACTACAATGAGATATCATCTCACACAAGTCAAAATAGCTATCATCAAAAAATCCACAAACAACAAAGGCTGGAGAGGGTGTGGAGAGAAGGGAACCCTCCTACACTGTTGGTGGGAATGTAAATTGGTATAGCCGCTATGGAGAACAGTATGGAGGTTCCTTAAAAAACTAAAAATAGAGCTACCATGTGATCCTGCAATCCCACTCCTGGGCACATATCTGGAGAAAAACATGGTCCAAAAGTATACATGCACCCCAATGTTCATTGCAGCACTATTTACAGTAACAAAGACATAGGAGCAACCTAAATGTCTATCAACAGAGGAATGTATAAAGAAGATGTGGTATGTATATACAATGGAATATTACTCAGCCATTAAAAAGAATGAAATAATGCCATTTGCATCAACATGGATGGACCTAGAGATTGTGATACTGAGTGAAGTAAGTCAGACAGAGAAAGAGAAATATCATATGGTATTTCTTATATGCAGGATCTAAAAAGAAATGATACAAATGAAATTATTTACAAAACAGAAACAGACTACTGGTGAGGGGAAGGGATAGTTAGGGAGTTCGGGATTGACATGTACACACTGCTATATTTAAAATGGATAACCAACAAGGGCCTACTGTATAACACAGGGAACTCTGCTCAATATTATGTAACAACCTAAATGGGAAAATAATTTGAAAAAGAATAGATACATGTATATGTATAACTGAATCACTTTGCTGTGCACCTGAAACTATCACAACATTGTTAATCAACTATACTCCAACATAGAATAAAAAGTAAAAAAAAAAATCCCTCCCAAAATCAAAACAAAATACCACTCATTAAATTGAAACTTGCCAGCAACATTAGATTTATAAACTTTAAAATAAATGCATAAAATATAGAATCCAGTCACTTTATATGATTTATCTCATTTAATCTTCTTAACAATTCTATATTATTATAATCTATACTTAACAAGTGAGGAACTGAGGCACAGAACATGCCCAGTTCATACACTAATAAAGGATGGAGTTTGTATTGGACCTAGAGAGTCCACAGATTGTGAACTGGTAGGAAATTCTGTAGTTTCCCAGATCACAAGGATGCAGTAATTTTTTCTGAATGATTGGAGAAAATTAGTCAAGAGAAATGTTTGCTGTTGAAGCAAGGTTTTTAACATGGGGGAATCTGGTTTGCTGTGGAAATGAGCTATTCCCTTCCATATTCCCTGTTTTCTGCCACATGTTATTTTGCCAGCTTCAGTTTTGATAGTCATGGTAATTTTAGGAACATAATCCCACAAAAGCCTAAAAGGAACTATGCATTGTAATCTTTGGGTACTTGTCTCCATGTACCTAGACTAAAAGCTCCTTGTGGTCAGGTGCTATGGTTTGTTCCTCGGTATATCAGTGTCTGAAACAGCTAAGGGACTGTTGAATGAATGAACAGCATACGAAATTGCACATAGCAATTTTAGAGTTAAAGAAAATGCGTATCATGAAGAATGTGGTCTTTCCACCAGATGACAACCAGGCTCTACAGGGCCTTTTACAAATTAGAAAGAGTGCTCCCTCTGGCTGGGTAAATTAGAAAAAGGCATCCACTGGGTAGATGTGTTCTTTCTGACTTGCCACCCCCCATCCCCCTCACAGAGAACCTCCCCTGGAGAGCCATGGAGTCTAGCTAGGCAAACAGAGCTTAGATTTCCAAACTCATTTGCCCCCGCCTTGGTCATGTGTGTTTAAGCAGTGCACAAAATATACAACTGTATGGGATGCTCTAGTTTATCTCATCTTCTCTTTGATTTTTTTTGGGGGGAAGGGCAAGCATCCTTTTGTATTTCTTAATTGAGAAAAGACTAGTCTGCCTAGTTTGAAAAGATGTAAAATGATTACATTCTATTGATTTATACCTTATTAAACATCCACGTCATTATTTTTCAAGGAAAGTGCATTAGGTAGATTAGTTCCTTCCCTTCTAATATTGTAATCTATAAATAATTTTAATAAGATATTTTGAGATTTTGAAAACCAAAAACATTGAGCCCTGAACCTGGATATTTTAGTAATGGAACATTCAATGAATTTTCTGCTTTTCTTGTGCATTCTTCTTATTTTGTGTTAGATGAGCCACTAGAAAAAAGAAAAATTAGCTAAGGCCAGAGTCTAAAAATCTTAAAATCATTTTTTTTCTCTTCCAGACACATATACACAGCTTTTCTGTGCTAGGTAGGATTTAGGGGCAACCTGAGTCCTAGCAAGAAAAACAGGAATTCTGCTGGAATCAGTGGCTCTCTAAACAGCTCCAGTTAATTGCAAGTGATCATCATGGTGATAGTTCCTCAAGAGGAATTTATTAAAGCCGAAGTCTTAAAACTCCATTTCATCTCACTTAGACATACGCACACTCCGAAAATTAAGGAATTACAACCAACATTCCTTTCTTGACGAAAGGAAAGGCCAATTATAGCCCTTTTGGCCTTGATTATAGCTCTGCTATAGCATGCCTTTTAAGAATGATATTTGTATTTACTTTTAATAAGGACTACAGAATCATTCTTCGGTTTTAGACATTGTGAGGGGAAGAAAATGTTTCAATTCAGTTTGCAAGTCTTCAGGTTAGAATATTGATTTCCTGTCCCCAAATACATTTAGAAATGTGATCTCTGTGGATGGATCTTAGTATCAATTGTTGTCCTTTTAATCATCATTTTCTCCTTTAAGTTTCTCATTCATTAAGCTGAAGCAACAAAGTGGGAAAAATCTTGATAATGATGAAGAGAACTTCACCACCTCTGAGGGTGATTCACTCTTGTGCGGGTGGTGTCTGGATAGAAGTAGGCTCTGCTTTCCCCATTGGTAAGCAGGGCAGAGCCAACTCTGTCAGGAGAACCCTTGTGAGCATTAGGGAAAAACATAGATAAGTGTTTGGAAGAAAAGCTAATCCTGGTGTTAGGATTGCTACTGCCTACCAATATTGGTTACCCCCTGCTTTAATAGAAACATTCATTTGTAGCACATTTAAAATGATGTGGCTTCCTGACGTCAAAGCACTTTCTTTTCTGGTTCATGTTGGTTTTACCATTGGCTTTACCACTAAGAAAGTGCACACCCTAGAATGGCCTCTAAGTGAGCCAGCAGGCCTGGAAAACAGAGGGTTTGGATTAGCTGGAACACAGTTTTGAATGGTAAAGCGCAAGGATTTTAGAGACATGACTTTGAATCCCATCTTGCATCTTACTGAATGAACTTGGGCAAAGTGTTTAACCTCTAAAAGGCTTTGTTTCCTTCCTTTGCAACGGCCACTACCTTCAACGATTCTTGTAGGACTAAGTTAGATAATACAGGTAAAGCACTTAGCACAGTACCTGGCACTTAGTTCTTAGTAAGTGACAGCTTTTCCTGCAGTTGACGTATGATCCTGGAGAATCTCTTTGGGTCTGAAATTTCCTTCTCAGAGGTTGAATTATAAGTCCTAGGAATAGCTAAAATAAAATAAAATTTTGGAGACTTTTGAATTTGTGCAAAATAAAATATATTGCCAAGAGTAGCTACCAAATTAGTGGTAATATGCCTTAAATTGTTTCCAATGAACTTGACTACATATATACTATAAATAAAAATAATAATGATAAAGCTCATAAAGATAATAACATTAAAGATTTCTATTTGTTCAATGCAAACTTTATTTTCCAGGGACTTTAAATATACAATTTTAAGTACTTATAACAATGACACAAATTAAGTATCATTTTTCATATTTTATAGATAAATCAGAGGCTCAGAGAGATTAAAGAATATCTCAAAGGCTGCACAACTAGTAAACAG
This sequence comes from Phocoena sinus, assembly GCF_008692025.1. NCBI lineage: Eukaryota > Metazoa > Chordata > Mammalia > Artiodactyla > Phocoenidae > Phocoena > Phocoena sinus. The sequence continues at coordinate 51,329,503 of NC_045780.1, forward strand.
AAGACCTGGAATTCAAAACCAGGTTTGTTTTACTCCAGAGCCTTTGTTCTTTCTACTACACCTGCTGTATGCTCAGAGAATATGCCAAAAGGTCTGGGAAATTTGTCCTTTCAATTACAGGGAGCGATAATCAGAAGGTGGTTTTGTCTCCTTAGTGAATACTAAATATTTTGCTGCCAATTTCACAATCTCTGAGGGAAATCTACATTATCTTTTTTGCTAGAATCCAGAATCCCTTTAGCTGATTAAATTATTTCCATTGATGTGGATTTCAATTCAGTCTAATAGCAACAAGGCCCCCTTTTGACAAAGGATGTGCTGTTGTTAGGGGTTTTTCTGAGATGCAATTCTTTCATAATGTTTTCAGTCAGATGAATCTGAGGACAGCATTATTCATATCTGTCCAGTCCATGGTGGATAAAAATTCTATTGTAGGGAATAGTTTTGCTTCTAGTGGATCTTATCATGCGATTTGAAAAATGATGTAAAAGAAAGAAGAATCAATACAGAGAGAACAGATCACAGTGTTAGGAGGACAGATTGAAGATGAATAAGACATAGACTGCTTATAAGGAAGAGACAGAGCTAGCAATAAGATTAAAGGTACCAGGAGAGAGAAATATGTGCAACATAGTAGGGGCAACAAGGAGGGTAATGGTCCCACTTATGGAATTCAGGAAATTCTTCAAAGAGTTAAAAAGCACTTAATTGAGTGTTGAACAGTGAATGTGTGCTTCCAAATGATGGAGGAGAAGAAAGGAGTGTGCAGACAAGTTAAAGCTCATATGTCAAAGTAAAGTGTCAGGCATCTTGGAAATAGATCAATAGAAATCATCCAAGAGGGACAAAAAACAGAAAATAAACAAAATGTAGACCTACGTCCAACCGTATCAGCAATTACTTTAAATGTTAATGAACTAAACGTGTGCTGTTTAATATGGCTGCCACTGCCATATGTGGCTATTTAATCTTAAATTAATTAAATTAAATTAAATATAATTAAAAATTCAGTTTCTCAGTGTATTAGCCAGATCTTAAGTGCTCAATAGCTACACGTGGATAGTGGCTACCATATTATATACTACAGAGGTAGAGCATTTCCAGAAAGTTCTACTAGACAACGTTGGAAACAGAGAAGGTCAAAATGAATTTAAAAAAATTACATTTTGGGCTTCCCTGGTGGTGCAGTGGTTGGGAGTCCACCTGCCGATGCAGGGGACGCCGGTTCATGCCCCGGTCCGGGAGGATCCCACGTGCCGCGGAGCGGCTGGGCCCGTGAGCCATGGCCGCTGAGCCTGCGCGTCCGGAGCCTGTGCTCGGCAGCGGGAGAGGCCACAACAGTGAGAGGCCCGCGTACCAAAAAAAAAAAAAAGTACATCTTGTCTACAAGAGATACTATTCATTTATTTATTTATATTGAAATATAGTTGATTTACAATGCAGCATTTTCTGCTGTACAGCAAAATGATTCAGTTGTACATATACAAACATTCTTATATATATATATTCTTTTATATATATAAATATTCGTTTCCATTATGGTTTATCACAGGATATTGAATATAGTTCCCTGTGCTATACAGTAGGACCTTGTTGTTTATCCATTCTGTATATACTAGTTTGCATCTGCTAAATCCAAACTCTCACTCCATCCCTCCGCCTTGGCAGCCACAAGTCTGTTTTCTATGTCTGTGAGCCTGTTTCTGTTTCATGGTTAAGTTCATTTGTATCAGATTGTAGATTCCACCTGTAAATGATATCATATGTTTGTCTTTCTCTTTCTAACTTACTTCACTTAATCTGATAATCTCTAGGTCCATTCATGTTGCTGCAAATGGCATTATTTCATTCTTTTTATATGGCTGAGTAGTATTCCATTGTATATATGTACCACATCTTCTTTATCCATTCATCTGTCATTGGATATTTAGGTTGTTTACATGTCTTGGCTATTGTGAATAGTGCTGCTATGAACATAGGGGTGCATGTATCTTTTTGAATTATAGTTTTGTCTGGATATATGCCCAGGAGTGGTATTGCTGGATCATATGGCAACTCTCTTTTTAGTTTTTTGAAGAACCTCCATACTGTTTTCCATAGTGGCTGCACCAGCTTATATCGCCGCCAACAGTGTAGGAGGGTTCCCTTTTCTTCACACCCTCTCCAGCATTTGTTATTTGTAGACTTTTTAATGATGGTCATTCCAACCAGTATGAGGTGGTATCTCATTGTAGATTTGCATTTTACAAGATACAAAAATATATACTAAATGTAAAGATACAAAAATATATACTGTACAAATGTCAGATAAACATCCTTCAAGATGAAGAGCTTTATTAGAGACACATGGGAATATTTCATAATGATAAAGGGATCAATTCATCAGGAAAACGTAACAGTCATAAATGTTTATATGCCTATGTGTTTCTTCTCTTGAAACCAACTTATTCTCTTATTCTCTGACACCAACTATGTGTCCTACAGTTCAAGTCAATCGTTTCAGTTCTGATGCTAACTACTCAGACTTGGTCCAAACCATACAAGTTAAGGGCTGAATCCTAGAAGACTGCCCCCACTTTAGACACCAGCCACAAATGGAGTTCCCAGGAGACTTATACTTCTGCCAGACTGATCACAAATTTAAAGGTTCTCATGACCCTCCCTCAGAATCAATAATTTGCTAAAATGAATCACAGAACTCAGGAAAGCACTTTACTTACAATTACTGGTTTATTATAAAGACTACAACTCAGAACAGGCAAATGGAAGACATGTATAGGGCAAGGTATAGGGGGAAGGGGTGCAGAGCATCCCTGTTCATTCTGAGTACATCACCCTCTGAGCACATTAGTGCGTTCACCAGCCCAGGAGCTCCCCAAACCTGGTCTTTTAGTTGTTTTTTTTTTAATGAAAGTTTTATTATGTAGATGCCATTCATTAAATCGCTGGTTTATTGATGACTGAACTCAATCTCCAGTTGTCTCCTCTCCCTGAGGTCTAATTCCTCTAATCATTTGGTTTTTCTGGTGGTGCACCCCCATCCTAAAACTACATATGGCCCTCCCATGAGTTATCTCATTAGCATACAAAAGACAGTAAATTCCAGGGGTTCTAGGAGCTCTGAGCTAGGAACCAGGGACAAAAACCAAATATTTCTTTTTTATTATACCACAATGGTTAATAACTGTGTCTGCAAATACATGAAGCAAAATTAACAGAATTAATGGGAGAAATTGACAATTCCCATCATATTTTGAGTTTTAAATATTCCTTTCTCATTAATTCATAGACAAGACAAAGGAATCAGTAGGGACCTAGATAAAATGAGCAACACTATCAACCATCATAATCTAACTGATATTTATAGGACGCTACACCCAACACCTGCAAAATACATAGTCTTTAAAAATGTATATGATACTTACACTATGCTAGGCAATGAAATAAGCCTCAATAAATTTGAAAGGATTAAAATTGTTGACCTAAAACAAATAGACTGCCAGTTATTTCTACAGCAAAAATGGGTTTCCTTGGGATCGATAAAGAATGTCACTTCAGGGTCTGCAATCATGGTGAGCCATGGTGCAATTCCCCGAACAGCAAGGGAAGGAGACATCTTTTATAGAGGGGAAAAGGAAGTTATGAGAGGACTACAGTAAACAAAGAGTCCGTTGGAGGAACTGAGAGTTCAAAGCATAGTGGCTTTTCACTGGCTAAATTGTGACAGTCTCTCATTGGCTGAGCTCCTGCCAGGTAAGAAGAGGAATCCTTCCTTCTTCCTGTTGGGGTTTGCTGTCCTCATAGGGTGTGAGGGCTCCCCCTTCTGGCCTCACGACTGTATTTTAATTGAGGTTTCTGTTTATTAATTTTAACAAAACGAGTATGATTTCGAACCACGACAATTAAATTAAGAATCAATAATGACATGTCAAGGAAAATCCCAGATTTTTGGTATTTTGGACTTCTAAATAACTTACGGACCAAAAAAGTAATAAGAGAAATTAGGAAATATTTCAAACTGAATGATAACAAAATGACAATGTATCAAAATGTGTGGAATGCAGCAAAGGCAGCACTTAACAGAGAAATTTAAATTTTCTTTGAGGATATTTATTGGCACATTATTTATAATAACAAAAAATAGCAGTAATCACTAATAGTCCACTAACAGTTGGTGGTTAATAAATTATAGTAGATCCATACAGAGAAATACTGTGAAGTGAAATGAGTAAAGCTCTGTAAATATGAATATGGCAAGATCTTCAAGAAACATCATAAAAGTAGAGTGCAGAAGAGTATTTAGAGTTTTTCTTTTAGTTATGGAGTAGGAATGGATTTTTTTGTTCGTTTGTTGGTTTTTTACATCTTTATTGGAGTATAATTGCTTTACAATGCTGTGTTAATTTCTGCTGAATAACAAAGTGAATCAGCTCTATGTATACATATATCCCCATATCTCCTCCCTCTTGCGTCTCCCTCCCACCCTCCCTATCCCACCCCTCTAGGTGGTCACAAAGCACCGAGCTGACCTCCCTGTGCTATGCAGCTGCTTCCCACTCGTTATCTATTTTACGTTTGGTAGTGTATATATGTCAATGCTACTCTCTCACTTCGTCCCAGCTTCCCCCTGCTGTGGCCTCAAGTCCATTCTCTACATCTGCATCTTTATTCCCATCCTGCCCCTAGGTTCATCAGAACCATTATTTTTTTTTTATTCTATATATATGTATTAGCATACAGTATTTGTTTTTCTCTTCTTGACTTACTCCACTCTGTATGACAGACTCTAGGTCCATCCACCTCACTACAAATAAATCAATTTCGTTTCTTTTTATGGCTGAGTAATATTCCATTGTATATATGTGCCACATCTTTATCCATTCAAATGTCGATGGACACTTAGGTTGCTTCCATGTCCTGGCTATTGTAAATAGTGCTGCAATGAACATTGTGGTACATGTTTCTTTTTGAATTACGGTTTTCTCAGGGTATATGCTCAGTAGTGGGATCGCTGGGTCATATGGTAGTGCTATTTTTAGTTTTTTAAGGAACCTCCATACTGTTATCCATAGTGGCTGTATCAATTTACATTCCCACCAATAGTGCAAGAGGGTTCCCTTTTCTCCACACCCTCTCCAGCATTTATTGTTTGTAGATTTTTTGATGATGACTATTCTGACCAGTGTGAGGTGATACCTCATTGTAATTTTGATTTGCATTTCTCTAATGATTAGTGATGTTGAGCATCCTTTCATGTGTTTGTTGGCAATCTGTGTATCTTCTTTGGAGAAATGTCTATTTAGGTCTTCTGCCCATTTTTGGATTGGATTGCTTGCTTTTTTGGTATTGAGCTACATGAGCTGCTTGCATATTTTGGAGATTAATCCTTTGTCAGTTGCTTCGTTTGCAAATATTTTCTCCCATTCTGAGGGTTGTCTTTTTGTCTTGTTTATGGTTTCCTTTGCTGTGCAAAAGCTTTTGTCTCATTAGGTCCCATTTGTTTATTTTTATTTCCACTACTCTAGGAGGTAGGTCAGAAAGGCTCTTGCTGTGATTTATGTCATAGAGTGTTGAGAAATTTAAGTTTTTAAATGTTTATTTTAGGGAAGAAGAAAGGTCTAAAGTCAATGATCTAAAGTTCCATCTTAAGAAGGTTGGAAATGGAAAGCAAAGCAATGTAAAGTGAAAATACATAGGAGGAAAGAAATAGCAAAGATAAGAGCAGAAATCAATGAAATTGAAAAAGAAAAACAGTATAGAAATTTAACAAAGGCAAAGTTCAGAGGGAAAGAAGCTAAGTGGTCTGGGGATGCCAACTGTGAGGATGAGGGGTCTGAGAGGGGAGATTGCCCCACAATGTTATCAAGTGTTCGTAGAATCACCCGGTCATGTGAGGGGTCTTGCTGACACCGTCGTTTTGCCTGAGTACAAATTGTGTTGGGAAGCAGATATTATTTTTAACAACATTTTGAAATTTAAAATATTAGCATCATCTTATGTTCAAAATGAAGGCAGTACCTGCCACTTTCCTGTGCTTCCAGTTTCTGCCATTCAGCACGGTTGACAAGAACCTCTTTATTTCTCACACCATTGCCTTTGCTTTTTGGAAGCAATATACAAACCTATGGAGATTTCATTCAAGACACAGTGCCTGTAAGGGCTGGGTCTCCAGGAGAACAACCTCTGGAAGAGAGAGCTACCTGTTCTTGCTTCAGTTTAACAGGTTGTTGAAATTTGCAAATGCTATGTGCATTTGTAAGAATGTAAGTTACAATTTAGTTTATAGGAAATGGTTATTCAATCGATAAATTTTTGCTGTTAATTTCCATTTGAATTTGGATTTTTTGTTTATTTTTGTTTCTTAAATGACATTCATAAAGCAATAAAAGCTTCAATAGGTTATGCATAAGCAGTAGCATTTTATTCTTATGCTATTTGACCATAACATTCTTTTGCTCCATTGTGCCTTTCCTTTCTTTCTTTTTTTTTCTCCATGCAAGTAGAATAAGAAAAAAATACATAGTTTAAATGAGAGGTGTGGCCTCTAATGGAAACTAGAAAATAGAGGAAAACTTTATCATAGAACAATTTGTGTTGTATACAGATTTGGCCACACCATAAGTCAAATATTATCCTCTGAAAATAACTATATTCAATTAAAAATTCTAATCTAAGATGGTATTTATTCAATCCATAAATACCAACATTATCTAAAGACTTCACTTTGTAGGGGGTGGGAAGGTAAAGCAGAAAGAACATGCGTTTGAGTTAGACAAACCTGATTTCAAGTACTAGCTGTGCCACCTAGTATTTCTGTAATCTTGATTATGTCCCTTAACGGGTTTGAATGTCAGTATTCTTACTTCACAACTTTGCAGTGTGCTTTCGAGGAGGTAATGTATGGAAAGTGCCTGGAACACAGGGGGTCCTCTGTTTTCTTACCTCTTTGACCCACATTATATACCTGTACTGCTAAGAAATTGTAGCTTTCTGCATTTTCAGAGAGCAAGTATGGCAGAGTGGAACGAGCAGGGCCTGTGAAGTTGCACAAAAGCATCCTTATTCTCCTTTGTCACTCCTTGACCACAAGCGACTTTAAGCAGATTATTTAACCTCGTTGAGTTTCTGTTTCCCCATGTATTAAAAGAAAAAGAAGACTGCATCTGCAGACACATGAAAATTAAATGAGTTAGGATCTGTAAACATCTAGCATTGTGCTTGGCATAATAAATGCTCAATTAAGAGTAGCTTCAGCTATACTATTTTTGTGCTATTAAGATTTTTTATTGCTTTTTTTTAAAGGCACTTTCTATTTTAAAGATCAAAGCCCTTAGGATTGCAATCAGCAATGCTAGAGCTCAGATCAATTTCTGGGTCAGATACTGGTTATTTAAGGTGCTCTCTGCCTCTGTTTATGGGGACTAGAGAAGATATCTCATTGTTCCACATGCTGCAGAGTAGAAAGATGCTCATGGGCTCAGTGGAGGTTATTTTTTATGGCTCCAAGAACCGAATCTTTATGATTGATGCTTGCTGTTTTTAAGATTTTTTTTAAAGTTCCCTCCAAAAAATTCATCTCTCAGATTATTGATTTCTACTGAACTTGCCTACTTTTCAGGGCAACATAGTATATGATCAGGGAGGTAAAGAGCAGTATTTATTTGATTAAAATTTCTTCAGTTTGATTTTCTTGTTGCTAGTGGCAACCAACAAAAGAATAGATCTAAAATGACAGGCAACAACCACAATGATTAGAGTCTGTGTTTTTATCTTTCCCCAGCTGTAATTTTATAATAGCCTCTCTAGTGCTTGTGGTCATAAAAATGATTACTATATACACCACTTTAGACATATTGACAAACCACCCACCTAAACAACCCTATTGCAGTAATGAACATTTTCCCAGGGCTTGGAGAATCGACTTCAGGCCATGTGTGCTCTTGCTACCCTAACAGCTATAAGGAAGATGGTACTGTGTATTTTACAGAAATTATTTTCCAAAGTGAATTTTCTATTAACTGGTATATCTTAGATCAGCATAACATTATGTGTAGCAGCAGAATTTATACAGTTTATATCTTTTTGAAAACAGTATCGCTTCCTAAACACATACACACACATATGCACACACACACATACACACAAACACACGCAAACTGTATGTAATCTATTTACGAATTTGATGGTTCTGGTATAGATATATACTAAAGCCTCTAAAGGAAACTAAAAATACACCCTTGGCCGAGCTGTTCATTGTCATGGTCCTTTGCCCTTGAAGCACCATTGTCCTTGGAGCACCACATTCATAATACAGTTAAATTCTATTAGATTACTTTCCAAGGACAAAAGAACATCATTGTAAGAAGGAAAATAATTTTACAGAAGCATGACCCACCTTTGGGATGTTTGTTGGATATTCCAAAATTGAACCTGGTATACAGGAACACACTAGAACTGCATGTGACGTAGTAATAAGGTTCACTCTCTTCCTCTCTCATCTTGTTCATTTGCCAGCCAATTGAACCTTTTAGTGCAGGGTTTGATCTCTGCATGCTGTGATGCTATTTGTCTGACTCCTGGAGTGTTATATTCACATGGACAGGACTTCCTGAGGGGTGGCCATTATCAAACTTACAATAAGACTTCAGCTGGATGAGAAGCCTTTTTGATGAATATCATGTGTGCTAAGCTGCATTTCTTGAGGCTAAGGAAATGTTTCCATACACGCCATGTTAAAGGGTAGGATTTCTTAGGAGGAATACCTTAGGCTGCTAACAGCACAGTTGGGGATGGAGCTGGGGAGCAAAATATTTTGTAGTCAGCTGGGAAGTAATGGAGCCAGTACTCCCAATGAGGGAAGGCCTGTAGCAGCCAGATTTGATACTGGAAGCCAGTGCAGGGAGAGCGTCTCTCAGTTGAGCAAGGTAAGAGGGCAGGGAAACCAAGGCGAGGCTTAAGAGGATCAAACATATTTTGTCCACTTCATAAAACTTCTTTGGGCTGGCACGCAAACCATCTTCTAATTAAAAAAAAAAAAAAGTGCTGTTAAAAAGTTTAGTCTAGCCAAAGTCACGAGATTCAAGAAGCAGTTCCCCATTTACTTTTCTTCAAATCTGTACAACACTGCAACTTTCCGCTCATCTCCTTGCTTAAAATTGCCACAGGCCTGAAGGCCTGACCTTCCTGGCTCTGAGTTGGAGTTGGCTCTGAGTGAGCGTTGCCAGGGCCCAGGTTGGTAAACTAAAGAAGAAATGACTAAACTGTTAACCAAATGCTTAACTCTGCTAGTCTCCATCAGCATTCAAACTGGAAACGGATTAGAGCGCTCCTATTCTCTAGGGCTCCCTGTGGATATATTATTTATTAAACCAGAAGACAAGTTTGTCTCTGGGAAGAAGAATTTGGCTCCAGCCCCGACCATCAGGCATTCATTCATTTATTAAGCATGTACACTCTGTAGCACTCTCCATTGCACTGGGGTATCCTGTGAATGTAGCAAACCAGCTACACTGAGGGCATGTGAGAATATGTTCTCTAAATTCAGTCATTCCCATCCATGATGTTCAATAAAATTCATTCACTTTTCTTACATTCATTTAAAATACTTTCCATTTTCTTTGTTCTTGGAGCATCCATTTTCACTGTATTGCCTGGGTTTTCTCAACTTGTTTCAACCTCTTGGGGGTGATGGAGACTCTAGAGCTAAAGGCAGAGGATTCCCTTGAGGACTTGGTAGACTGTGGAACTTGATCCATTTTTTTTTTCTTTTAAATAGAGTATGCAAAATGCTCTTTAAAATAACTTGGCTCCATTGGCACAAGCTGGGACGTAAGTAAATCCTGGCTTCAAATAATTTAGATTCTTGAGAATATATAAACCTGACAAAATGAAATAGTAATTTATGAAATTAAAGCTGTATCTCCCTGGGAAACTGATGTCACAGATACTTAAAGGTTGGAGGGTATTTGTAGGCAGAGGAATTTTTGAAGCTCTATGTCAGCAGGGACTGTATTTTTCTTATTACTCTTTCACATGGCACAAAATCGGCGCTGAACAAATATGTTGAATGAATGAATGGATGGATTTTTATTTTGTATTGCTCTCTCTCTTTCTCTCTAGATCCTACTTCTCTAGGGCCTATATTTATTTACGAAGCAAATACTTATTAAGAGCCAGCTTCACTTTATAAGTGCCACTGGCACTTATTAAGTGCCAGTGTTAGGTGCTATGGTAGGGTAAGAGTATAGAAAAATGAATAAAACTTGAGGCATGTCCCCAAAGAGATCTCAGTCCACTATTGCAATGCTTAGATCTATTGAGCAATGCCGTTTATCTGTACCCCTTTTTCATCTCATTCCTGTTAAATTTTAAAAATTTAATTTGTTTTATTTTATATTGGAGTATACTTGATTTACAATGTTGTGTTAGTTTCAGGTGTATAGCAAAGTGATTCAATTATACATATATCCATTCTTTTTCAGATTCTTTTCCCCTATAGGTTATTACAGACTATTGAGTAGAGTACCCTGTGCTATACAATAGGTCCTTGTTGATTATCTATTTTATTTATAGCAGTGTGTATGTGTTAATCCGAAACTCCTAATTTATCCCTCCCCTCAACCTTTCCCCTTTGGTAACCATAACTTTGTTTTCAAAGTCTGCGAGTCTGTTTTGTAAATAAATTCAATTTTTAGATCCCACAAAATTTTTTTTAACTTTTTTTTCAGTTTTAAAAATTTTAATTACTTACTGGGCTTCCTAACATTTCTCCTCTCAGTAGCCCTTTTCTTCAAAATGCCATAGGCTTTGAATTTTGAGCACACCTAGTGTTTTTGTGAACTTGCTAACTTAGATTTTCTTCTTTCCTTCCTTCCCTCCCTCCCTCCCTTCCTTCCTTCCACATTGATTTCCTCTAGGTATAACTTGTGCACTAATCCTTTCAACATTTTTATTATGGTGTGATTATCAAGTGTTTGGGCGAGAGTTTTGAGGACTTAATGACCTTGCATTAGGTTCTTACTGTTGCTGTAACAAATGACCACAAATTTAGTGACTTAAAACTATATAATTTTATTATTTACATTTCTGGAGGTGAGAAGTATGGAATGGGCCTCTTGGGGCTAAAATCAAGGTCTCATCAGGGCTGTGTTCCTTTTAGAAACTCTGGGAGAGAACTCTTCCTTTTGCCTTTTCCTACTTCTAGAGGCTGCCTGCATTCCTTCAATGGTGGCTCTTCCATCTTCAAAGCCAACGATGGCCAATCAAGTCTTTCTCATGCTCATCACTCTGACTTTGTTTCCCTCACCATATCTCCTTCTCTTGACTTAAACTCTTGCTTCCCTCTTTCACTTATAAGCACACTTGTGATTACATTGGACTCACCTGGATAATCCAGGATTATCTCCCCAGCTCAAGATCCTTAATATAATCACATTTTCTAAATCTCTTTTGCCATGTTAGACAATATATTCACCGACCCCAGTATGAAGACACGGATATAATTGAAGGGGTCATTCTTCTGCTTACCACACATCTAATGGGCTCTTAAAAAATAAGGTTCTTTATCCTTTTTGGTTGAAAGCATAGCTGCATCTAACCCAGATTCTGACTGTAAGTCTTGGCCCAAGTGCTTGGCATATCTTCTCTGCCTTAAGTCCAGTAGAAGAACACCTGATGTAATACTTTTGTGGACGAGTATATTACATTATAGACCAGAATGAATTCTTTATGTGTATGTAGGTAGGTAATATACACTTTAGGGTGCTAAAAATGAGCTTGACTCTGGAAAAAGTCACTTTATATTTTGGCACTTTTGTACTTGTTTCACACAACTGTATGATTTTAGTAATGATGTATGAGTGCTATTTTGTGTACTGTAATACTTTCCAACTTTTGTCCCTATGTCTTTGTACCTCTTTTTCTTTTTCCCAGGGAAAGTAGAGGAACATTTTATAATATTCTCTTTGGAATAGAAGATACAGATTTTAATCACTGAGATGATGTAATCACCATTATTCTGTTGAATTTTAGACCAGAATGATTTATAAGCTGTAGTAAATCATCAGTAAACATCATTTAGTCTGCCAGTCCCTGTGTGTTCATAGGAATAAAATGTTACTTCTGTCCTTGAGGAAACCATAGTTTACAAGAAAGAGAGCACACACAGAAGAGAGACTTAGCAATCTATGAGGTCAAGACTCCCATCAGAAAATTAAATAAGGGTGACCCAAGTTTTGTTAGCAGATGACATTCAGACTTTAAACATACAAGCAAAGATATTTCCTCAGGAGCTGGAGGTAAATGTCACTTTCTTAAATTCATATTTGGAACAGAGGAGGTTGACAGTTATAATACATGTCAAAATAAAATTTCTAATTTGAAAGAAGTTTTAATTGCTTACATATTTCTTCTTAATGTCATATTAAATTGGTGCTATTAATGAATGGAACATTAAAATTGTATTTAATGAGGTATTTCAGAGATTAGAAAAGAAGTAAAAACAATTGAAATATGTTTTTTTGACTTGGGGGATTTTTGTTTATAAAATACCTTTGAGTGTATATATCCCAAAAGAGTGTGGAAGACGTAGGTCAGTGGGGAAAGAAAAAAATCAATGGAAGACATAGGTCAGTGGGGAAAGAAAAAGATCAAAGTTCTCACTCTTGATGAAGAGAGATGACAGGCAGGTCCATAACAATTAATCATGGTATGAAAATAATGTAAGTGATTAAATCTCAGAGATACATAGACAGTTACCTATAGTTGTAAGGTGCTAATTACATTAAGACTTAGTTATTGGGGAAGAGGGAAGAGTAAGAGACTTAAGAGTGCTTCTTGAGTGACTGCTAAGAAATTCCCATTTTAAGAAAAATTCTCCTTTAAACATATGTTGTAATCATGAACAATTTTGTTGGAGTTGATTCAGGTAGCTTTAGTCTGGTCCTTCAGTAGAAGATATGATTAGATTTGTGACAAGGCTTTGTGATCATCTCTTGCTTTTGTCTACCCCACACAAGTTGACTTAGATTGTAGCTATGGGAAAACTCTTATCATTCGATCAATATAGAATTGCTATTTCTTCACCTCAGAGGATTAAAAATTACTCTGTGTGTATATGATTGAGGTTGGGTTGGGATTCTAATGGCTGGAGCCAGGGCAGAATTGAGGATATTTGAGAACCACTACCTTGGGTCATGAGACCTGCATCCACTTGCTGCTCTTAACCAAGCCATGCTTTATTCCACTTGAAAGTGTGCATGGTGGTTTTGGGTGGACAATAAAATGTAATTACGGTAATTCCAATCTTGTTGGGAAATGGTCAGCCTTTAAAATTGTATCCATATGACACCAAAATAACTGCCTATTTGCTTTTTACTCGCCTGGATTTGTTATTTTGGCTACATAAAGTCTCGGTAGTCAAATCCATGTTGAAAATTAGCCAACATTAAAGGCTGAAAAGAACTTTAAGGAAAATTTAAGCCAAACTTTTCATCTTGGAAATGACTATTGTGATGAACTGAAGAGACCATGGAATACTGTTCTGTGTCTGCGAGTCCTGCTGGAGCCCTGTAGTGACAAACAGAAGCAGGAAGAATGATTGGCTGGCATAAATAAATCTTTGATTTGCTTAAGACATGAATGTCTGAACTACATGAACCCAGTAATACCAAATACCATTCTTTAGGAAAAGCAGTAGGCTAAGTCATTTGAAATTTGGATAATAGACTATTGCTTGGACAAGCTAAGTCAAAAGTTTTATCCCTAAAAGAAAATTGGGGGGTTAATGTGATTTCCAAGCAAGAAACAATTTTTTGCTTTTAAAAATAACCTCAAAAAATAGCCTCATTTGTTAAGTTGATTTTTTTCATTCCAGAAACTTATTTCTAAGGCAATGTCTTATGTTTACTATTATATGTGTCTCAAAGAATTAAAGGCCATGAAGGACAGTAAGACTGAGAACATATGGCTGACATGAAGAGGGCAGCTGAGGCAGTACAGAAGTCCTACTTGCAAGAAAGTTGTTTTGGCCTAAATTTTCCAAATTAGTTGTTTTATTTACTAGATTATTGTTCATGTTCCTCTTTGTTTTGACTGGGTCCACTCACAGGATGGTAGAACTGGAGAGGCTAAAACTCTGACCAGTGATTTATTGAGGCCAGTCTATAAACTCAATGAATGGCAGGAGCCTGGGACTATTAGTACCTATGCCAGGCAAGGTGAACATTATCTTTGCTGTAGCTAAATCCTATGAACTCTGGTTGTATCTCATTATACTTGTTAATATACAGCCACACTTAGACATCAGATTTTCATTGGAAGTGATTGTATAGTCATAGATTCTTAATTAAATTGGAGCTTTTATGTGTATGGTGTCAAAATTTAGTGCATAATACTATCCATTGTTCAGAGAAAATTGACATGTTAGAAAGCAAAAGTGAATGCTAAATTAGCAGTGTTGTTGTAAATTTAAAACATGCTGTTTTAAGTGTCATAAGGAGTTAGTGCAAGAGTTTTGTATAAGTGTTTTGTTTTTGCTTTTTAAAAGGGACCTGGGGTAATTGATTTGCTTCAGTAACCTGTGTTTAACCTGTGTTTTTCCGTATACTTATCTCCCCCTCTGCTTAGTTCTGCATCCTTTCAGTACTTCTACACTTCAGGTGGGCTTGTTGATATACTGCTTCTTATGTGTTTCTATGTTAGCAGTAATTAGATTGGAGCTGGGATTTTGCAAGATATTTAGTTTCTCCTTTTCATTTAATTGTTTTTGAAAATTAGGATAATAATATTTGCCTTGCAGATTTATTTAATGATGTACATAAATGTATGTAAAGTTTCTACTGCTCAATAAGTCCTCAGGAAACTAAGTAGAATGTATGTTCATCCAGGGAAATGTCTGTGGTTTCTCTTTGTTTCGCTTTAGGGTGGATATTCAAGAAATGTTGCCAAATAAGAACTACTCAGATGCAAACACAAGAGCAAATGCTGAAACTGGCTTATAAATGCAAGCCAGCTGGCTGCTCTAGACAAAGTCTTAGGAAGAAAGCTTTCTTCATCTAATTCATAAATTGAATTGCCAGGCTTAACTGGCTTTTTAAAAAAAATTTTTTTTGAACTCTGCATTGCTGTATAACTGTGACAACATTAAGAAGAGCGTATAAGAGTAAAATAAGGGGGTGACAGTTCACAAAGCAGTGTTATAACCATCTCTGTGGAAGAGCCTAGAGATGGTTCCATGTAGGAAGCCACCTGTCTGGATGGTGTGACCTCAGGCTAGCACAGTTGATAAGCAGGAAAGGGAAACCCTTTACCTGAGGTAGGAGATAGCTGGTGTCTGCTAGTGGAGTAAAATTGAAGCTTTGTTTTCTCCCAGACACTCCAAGGACAAAGCTAGTGGCAGAAGCTGAGCTCTGCTGGAATAAAGAGATAAGATGACCACTCCTGAGGTCAAGGAAACTTCCCCGACTTCACAGAATGACTCTTTGGAGGTCAAAGCGGGAGGGTGCCACCCCATAATAGGTGATGCCAAGACCCCCCCGGGCCTCTGCGGTGGAATCCATCTTAGCAAAAACTTGCGCACGCATGTTGGAGAGGTTCCTAGGGCAGGTCAGTTGTGAAAAAAGAAGATTAATTGGCCAAAGGTAATCAAAGACCTGGAAGAATTGTCCTATATAAGTGATTTAAATCACCTCTTTACTGCACTCCTCCTCATTAGCGGGGACGTCCACATCCTTTCTCTCCGGGTGTGTATCTCTGCCTTGCTTCAGTCTCAAATAAACAAGCTGTTTCTCTGTGTGCTCTTCCACTTGTGCTGTGTCTCTAATAATAATAAACTTCGTACCTGTTTTTACAGGTTTTGCCTCCTTGAAATATTTCTTGCTTTCAAACGGGGCCAAGAGCCAGGGCCATTTTGCTTCTAGCCTCTAGCCCCTGGTGGTCTAGCGGCTAGGATTCCTGGGTTTCATCCAGGCTACCCAGGTCCAATTCCTGGGCAGGGAACTAAGATCTCTCTTCAGGACTGCTCACTGCTGTGTCTCCGAGATCATACATACCCAACTTGGCAGATGTGTGTGTGTGTGTGACGAATATATTCTATATTTATGACCCTCTCCCTCCAAGTATATATATACACATAAATTCAGCATTTATTTCCACACTTTTGTGCTCTCCCTTGTATCACAGGACTGGAAGCCTGAGAATATTATTTCCCAGACTCCTTTGCTTTTGCTGTTGTGGGTGTAATTTATATTGTCAATGAAATGAACTCATGCAAGATTTCAAAGGCTGAATCGAGGCTTAGTGAGTCCATATATGAAAAACATAAAAATTCCTTTGTGATATAAATAATAATTTCCCGAATTTATTGATTTTATAAATTTGGAAGTATGAAAAGTTGCTTTCCACCCCCATGCCCCGACTTAAAACAAAAAATACCTGTTTGTTCAGCATTTGCTGCAAAGATTGAATCCTTTGTTAGACAAAAAAGTATGACTTTTCTTTCCCTTTAGCTTGCTTTTTATGTGACATTGTTTGAGAGACAGAGCACAGTATTTTTAAACAGATGACAAAATGTCAGCTTTGAGTGGCACAAATTTAGAAGCAACAGTGGAGTGTTGTATTACGATTTCTTTGTAGTATGAAAAAACTCCAGAGTTATTTCTCTGTGCCTTCATGATAAAATCACACTGAGAGGCAACATTAGGACACTGATTGGGAGGAAGGGCCAGCGTGAGGAGGGCAGGACCGTAATTTTCATCTAAGGAAACAGCACTAGACTTGCGAGAAGGGAATTGCATGTATTACTGAGCAGTGTGATGGTTCTCCCAGATGAATAGTTCATCTCCAAGAAGCATTCGATCAGATGAGCTATCAACAAGATCTGGCCTTTGATAACCACATCCACTTTAATAGCAGTTCCTGAGATGAAAGGTTTGGATACCTTCAACTTCATGGCACTCAATCTCTGCAGCCTGAAAATATGAAATGATAACTTCCTAGTGTGCTGCCTTGAAAACCATCAAAGTATGCTAGAATCATCCTTTTAAACATAAAAGGAGACATAGGTTGTTACTAATTAACTCATCTCCCTTGTTATTCCAAAAATGATTTAAGGCAATGGGCTATATGATATAATGGGAAAATACTCCCTCTTGGCCTGATGTAAAATGACGAATTGTCCAAGATAATCTCTAGGTGTCTTCCATATTACACCTTTTATGAGAAAATTTAGGGAGTCATTCATTTAAAACTTCATTGCAAGGGACCATATTAAAGTGAAGTCTTAATAATAAACCTCCCAATGTGGGGTTTAGGATAGACATAAATTCATCCTATAATCTACTTGGTTTTTGGACTGTTTTGATTCTGAAGCTTACATGTATCCACAGAGTTGATGTCAACCCAATTCCCTGGAAAATTGGAAGACAAGGATTTTTTTCTCTGTTCTTGTTACTATCTTGGTGAATTTGGCAAATGATTGTCTTTTCAGTGGCACAAATTTAGTAACAATAGGAGGATGTTTCATTACAATCTCTATATCACATGAATTCTAAAACTGTTTGGTGATCTGGAGGGAAGTTGGTTAAGAGGATAGTATACTTTTCATCTAATGAAACAACCCTTAACTTGAGGGAAGGTGATTGTAGGATTACTGAATAACTGAATAGGTTTTCACTTGAAGCATAGGGTGTCAGTTTTCTCTTGTTGAGAAATTTTTCTAGCCAATATTTTACAAGAAATGTTTCCTTTTACAAGACATGTTTTTAAAAAAGTGTTTAAACAGCATAATTCACAATAGCCAAAAAATGGAAGCAACCCAAGTGCCCATAGATGGATAAATGGTTGAAGGAAATGTGGTATGTACATACAGTGGACTATTAGCCTTAGAAAGGAACGGAATTCTGACACATGCTATGACATAGATGAATGTTGAGGGTATTATGCTAGGTGGAATAAGCCAGTCACAAAAGGACAAATATTGTATGATTCCACTTGTATGAGGTACCTAGAATAGTTCAGTTCCAGAGATGTAAAGTAGAATAGTGATTGCTAGGGGCTGGGGGAGTGGGGGATGGGAGTTAGTGTTTAATGGGTATAGAGTTTCAGTTTGGGAAGATAAAAAAGTTCTGGGGATGGATAAAGGTGATGGTTGCATAACAACATGAATGTACTTTAAAGTCACAGAACTATGCACTTAAAAATAGTTAAAATGGCAACTTTTATGTTATGTATATTTTATCACAATTTAAGAAATAAATTTAAAAAGAAAAAAAGAGTTTAAAATGACTCTAGCTGCATCTCCATGTTTATCCCTTTTCCTAGTTTAAGAGGGGTATAAGTTACACTTCTCTAAAGTTCTCTGTCTCTACTGATTTAAGGCTGAATAAAATGTCACCAGCAGTTCTTTTGCCTCTTTTAATATGTACCTCTTGGTAGGCCACCAGCTCTGAGACATATCTATGTGGCTCTGACTTCAGATAAAATAAAGTTGCATCTAGCATTTATTTTACAATTACAAATATGGAAGGAAAATTAAGAAAAATAATGTTGTTGTCTTAGAAAATTGCTTTTTTGGAGATAGTGTACATGACGGTTAACATTAAAGATGTGATATTATCATGTCTTTTTACTATTGAACATATTTAAAATGTACATTTGGGCATCAAGTTAAAGATATTTATAAAATACTTTCTTATTTGCGAAAGTGAGCCCCACCTATTGGTGATATTCTTCTTGTTCCCTTATGAATATTTGACTGAATCTTACTGTTCTTTTATTTTTTTTTTGAAGTAGGCTAATAGAAGGCTTTTTAAAAGTAGGCTAATAGGCTAAAGTAGCCTACTTACTTAAAGTAGGCTAGTGATGCCTTCAAAGGTTGTTTATTTTCTGACATAATAACTGTATGGTATAACTATTGTAAATACCTTTATGTGTCAAAGATTCATGCCAGTAACACTATAGTGAGAATGATTTTTCCATTTTTTAAAGTAGAGACACAGTAATTTATCAGGTGTTTTAAAATCCAGATTTTCATCCAAAAACTTGCCTGAGATTTATTTTAGAAGAGTTGTTTTCCCTCACAGGATGGTGGTAAAAGGCAAGAAGGCGTGACTCCAAGAACCTAGACATATTTTGACAGACTATTAAGCATCTTGAATTTCCTCCCTTAATTAGTCCATTTTTATTATGAGTCTATTGTTAAGTGGTTTTTTTTGGTTTCTTGTGGGGTTTTTTTTGCGGTACGCGGGCCTCTCACTGCTGTGGCCTCTCCCGTTGTGGAGCACAGGCTCCACACGCGCAGGCTCAGTGGCCATGGCTCACGGGCCCAGCCGCTCCGCGGCATGTGGGACCTTCCCGGACCGGGGCACGAACCCGTGTCCCCTGCATCGGCAGGCGGACTCTCAACAACTGCGCCACCAGGGAAGCCCTATTGTTAAGTTTTGACAGAAAAATTTCATAAATAATTATTTTATGGATAAAGTAATTTAAAATAAAACAGTCATTACAAAGAATAATCAATAACGTGTAGCATTGTGTTGAATTTAAAGGTGAAAGCATTTATAATGCAAGCACAAACACACTTGAAAGTTTTAGGAAAGTTATTAGCATAGAAGGCGAATAAGCCATGATCGGGGGCAAGGGCAGGGATGGATGAGGCAGGACTTTTATTGTTTTTTTAATTAAAAAAATTTTTAATTTGTTTTTTAAATTTTTATTGGAGTATAGTTGATTTATAATGTTGTATTAATTTCAGGTTATACAGCCATTTCTCAGCCATAAAAAAAGAACGAAATAACGCCATTTGCAGCAACATGGATGGACCTGAAGATTATCATACTGAGTGAAGTAGGTCAGACAGAGAAAGACAAATAGTGTATGATATCACTTATATGTGGAATCTAAAAAAGGGGAACAAATGAACTTATTTACAAAACAGAAATAGAGTTACAGATGTAGAAAATAAATTTATGGTTACCAGGGGGTAAAGGGAGGGAGGGATAAATTGGGAGATTGGGATTGACATATATACACTACTATATATAAAATAGATAACTAGTAAGGACCTACTGCATAGCACAGGGAACTCTACTCAATACTCTGTAATGGCCTATATGAGAAAAGAATCTAAAAAAGAATGGTTATATGTATATGCAGAACTTTTATTGTTAAATGCTTCTCAGGCCGCATTGATCCTGGCTTTGGACAGATTCCTTAATTATTTTTTCCTCCCAAATCATCTGTTGCAAAATGGAGAGTTTCAAGTGCTCCCAGGAGGTGGTTAGTTCAGTGAGAGTGAATTTCATGGTGGAAAGTCCGTGTAACTGGAGTCCACTGAGAGTCAGTTATTTCCTTGTGAGTGGTTTGAATTTATTTTGGGTTGGTCTGAGTAAATGTCAAGTGTTTTATCACATGGGTAAAGTGAGCTTTTCTGTGGCACCTCTTATGAAAGCCAGAAATCATGGCAGGGATGGGGCAACTCCTCAATCCTTTATGGGCAATTCACAAATCCAACTCTTCTGAAAACTCAAAGACTTTGTTTTCATAGCTTCACTGGTGATAAATTTGGACCTGACTTGATGTGGGGCTATTTGTAGTTTTAATTGGTTCTACTTATTATAAATATTTGTACATTTAGCTGTGGAAATATTAGTGTTTGATTACAGTTGCTACCCCAGATCCTGCCGGGATTCTTCCATAATGTAGTATGTGTACCATGTTACTCCAAAAATCAGAACATTTCTGAATTCCCAGACACTTCTGGTTCAAAGGCTTTAAAAAAAGGGATTTAGGTCTATACTACTATAAACATTTTTATTACTACTACTAAGTAATGATAATCTTTTATGAAATAAATATTTATTGTATGCACATTATGTTCCAAGCACTGTGCTAAGTGCAGGATATATAATAGCAAGGAAAACATATATAGTCCCTGATGTCTAGTTGAGGAGACAATCACATGTACAGCCATATAATTACAGATACATATATATGTATGTGTATATTTATATATAATTATAGCAGATATATAATTACATATATGTAAGTTTACATCTATAAAAATATATAATTACATATAATATTGTATATATTAATATTAAATGTATTAATTTATATTATAGATAATTATAGGTAACTATTATAGATAATCACATGTACAGCTAAATAATTACCAGTTGTGCTAAATAGAGTTCAGGAAAAACTGGGAGAAGTTATAGTTTAGATTGGTGAATCAAGAAAATATCTGAATGGAAATCTGCATGGTTACTCAGAGGAGGCAAGTAAAGGGGATGGGAAAAACATTCTATCCAAAAGAAACAAGTTGTGCAAAGTTGCAGGGGTAGGAAACATCTTGGCCAATGTAAAGGGTGGAAGAATACCATGTACTTGGTGCATGGCAAGGGATGAGAAACTGAGATGAGATGAAGCTTTAGAAGTAGGCAGAGGCTGGATTATTTGAATGGGCCATGGAAAAGACAAATTTTATTCTATTTGCTGGTGAGTGATACGATCAAATTTAATTTTAAAATGATCATTCTAGGATATCATAGGAATTCTCAGAATGAATTGAAGATGCACAAAATTTTAAGGAAAAAAAATTCAGATGACAGATGATGGAGGTAAGACCAGTATAAAGGAAGTAGAGGTGAAGAGAAAAAGAGTCAAAATTTCATTTGGAGAGAAGATTGGCAGGGCTTAGTAATGAATTGGCCATTACTTGGTTGAGGAAGAGACTTGCTCTTTTCTGAGTGAATGGAGGTCTCATCTGCCAAGATGGAGAAGACCGGAAGAGGAGTGTGTTGGCTACGACTGCGGTGAGGGGAGGGCAAGAGTTCTGTTTTGGACATGTTAAGTTCGTGATGTCTGGAGGATATCCAAGTGGACATGTCAAGGGGACATTTGGCTACACAGATCTGGAGCTGAGATCTTTATTTGGAGGCTATTCGTTTGGAAGTTGGAATATAGATAGATTTAAAACATACGAATGGATACAAATATTTAAAGAATGAAGATAGAGAAGAAGGTCAAATGCTGATCTTCTGCACTGTTGAGGAATTTCCACATTTAAAAATCAGGTAGAAGAGGAAAAGCGAGCAATGGGGAGTGAAAAGGAGTGGCCTAACCATTGGGAGACGAGCTTGGTGAGTGTGACGTCAAAAAAGCTGGGAGAAAAGAGGTTTCAAGAAGCAAACGCTTAAGAATTGTGAATGCTGCAAAGCGGTAGTAGGGAAGGGTCTAAACAAGCTCCTTGTTTGTGACAGCAAGGGGTTATTGGTGGTCTCAGCAAGAGCGCTTATGTAACTGGATTGTGGTGGGCCAACCAGTGATGGGGTGGGGATTTCTTTTCAGAAACAGAAACAAAATGACAGAGATAGAGGCAGGGACAGAGATGATTTAGAAGATGGAGCTATGGGAGCTTGAGATGGTAGATCTTAATTGGGAATTTATGATGACCACTTAAGCAAATAGTAAAAAAAGGTTTGGCTTGAGCTGGAGAGTCTGGAGATGGTGATGGCTTCAGGCATGGAATGACCCACATCAGGGGTCGGCAAACTCTGGCCCTCAGGACAAATCTGTTCTTGTAAATGCACATTACTGGAACACAACCACAGACATTAAAAAAAAAAGAAGAAGAAGAAGAAGAAGATGGAGCTATGAGTGCACGTTTGAAGAAGTAAAGCAGATGCAGAAGATGCCTGGGAGAGGAGAAATCCAAGGAATTGAGGCTACTACTTATTCTGTATAAGGGTACTAAGGGTTTTATACACTTCAATCCATTTTAATTCTCACAACACCACTAGGAATAAGTATCACAATTGTAACAACTTGTTACATTCCTAATGGCTAGAAAGTCTAATAAGAATGGTCCCAGGCTACATTCCAAATGGCTAGGAAGTCTAATAAGAATGGTCCCAGGCTTAGTCATATCTATTAGAAATATCCTCTAGTACAAAGTAAAGTGAGATGCTCCTCTGCTGCTCCCTTTGCTTGCCTTGCAGTCACTGCCAAGTTTGCTCTCAGCAGGGCTCACACAGTCTCATCCTCATTTCCACCTGGTCCTCTGCCCTGTCCCTCAGTCCCGACTTTATGTCACTGTGCTACTTTACTTACCTTAGTTAAGTTCTCTTTGTATTGTATTTTCCCATTCTTGGGAAGCACCCATAAGACCAACAAAAGCTAATATTGATCACTTTTCACAGCACATCTTGGATTTATTCACTTAATTATTAAGTGACTACTGTGTGCTAGGTACTATACTATTGATATATAGTGGTGAACAAGCAGACATGGAGATTATGTTCTAATATATATGTATGGATGGGGGGCGCAGATGGCTGGCAAGTGAACCAATACTTTTAAAAAAAAGATAATTTTGGGTAATGATGAATTCTATGAAAAAATAAATCAGGGCATTGTAATAGAGAACTGAATGTTTCCTTTAGATTGGAAAGTCAGGAAAGTTCTCAATATTATGCTAAAAGACCCCTCTCTACTGAAGGTGGGGATGGAAGCAAAGAGAGCCCGCCTTGCCCCACGGGATGAAACGAGAAGAGTCTAAGTGAAACGGTGCACCTCAGACTGGAACTTGAACCTACGTGCCGGGACTCAACACAGCTAAACCCCAGATTGGGACTTGAACCCAGGGTCTTTTAATTAGAATCATTCACCTGGTGTCTGGATTACTGATGTTCAGATTCTTTATGTCTCAGCACAGAAGGAATTCAGCGAGAGGCAAAATGGTAGGCAAGAAGTAGATTTATTAATATAGAACGCTTGTGAGGAATACAAGTGGGCAGGCGAGGGGCCTCTGTCCCGAGAACTAGCGGGCTCTGTTCTTATAATCAGAGGAAAGTGGGGAGGGGGGAAAAGACCACCTTCTTCCTCATTCTTTGAGTAGACATCAGGCTTATATCACTAGCTCCTCCTTCGCATCATGCAGGAGAGTGTTTGACCCTATGAGTCAAACTAAGACTGTCATGATGCTTATTCAAATCAGCAGAAGGGTGGTAACATATACTAAAATATGTTAAATCATCTCAGGTTTCAGTATAATGAGGATCTCCTACTTTGGAATGTTACCTTTCCCTTATGTTCCTGTCCTTGGTTCTAAGGATCATTATCTTGCTGGACTTGACCAGCAGGATGCAGGCCTCATTTTTTTCACTTCATGACCTGGGGCATATCTCGTGCTTTTATTGATGGCTTTATAGTTAAGTAAGCCTGCTTCCTTCCATGATGTTCCAATAGCTTTCTTGAGCGATCATTAACTTACAGTGGTCTCCGCAAGTTCCCTAAGTTTCCTTCTCTATCTATAATACCCTAGTGGGACTTCTGAAACCACCTGTGCAGCTATCCTACTCTATACCTAGCAAAAGGAGTGAAGGGGAAAGGAACCTGGTACAGGTCCTACCCCCATTTCAGAGATAAAGATCCAGAGGGCAGAGTTACCTAGGCTACTCAAGCACATTTGACTCAAAAGGGATGACATTAAGATTCCAGCCTCTTGCTAGTTATTCTTTGAACAAAAGCACTAGTTCTAGGCCTACAGTAGTCTCTTGGAAGCCTTGGACAAAGTAATCTACCTGGCTCTGAAAATGAGGCTATTACTAGCCCTCTTATCTTAGAACTAAGTGATGTATGTACAAAGGCACTGTGAATGGTTTGAAGACAGTGGGCGATATCAAATCAAAATTTTCATGACCCTACCATGTCATCATTGTGAAATGTCATTTTTTTAGATAGTTAGGTTTAAAAGCCTGCCAAAGTTCACGTAGTCCCTCCCTTCTTTTCAAGGAAGGAACGTGCCTAAATTTTCCCAGGAAGATGGGAACTCCCTTCAGAGAAATAGATTGCTCAACCTTGTTTGGTGGCAGCCAACTCCAGAGAATCACAAAAATTAGGGCAGGATTTTTTTTTCATGTCTTACCAAAAGTACTGCATAGAAATTCAAGGCTCTGCACAATGGTCTGTGCTTCACTGTGGCAGGAAAGGATCCAGAAATTGCTATTGCTTGATTGGTGTGACAGTCCCCTCAAGATTCTGGCAAGATACCTGGGGTGTACCTTGACCTGTAACTATGGAGCATGGCTTGGGAAAGTATGGGGAGGTACTTCTCCTGATTAGTCTTTCAGCTTGTATCCAGTTTAGGGGACTATAATTGACAAAACCAGGAAATAGACTATCTATTTTAAAAGAAAGCTAACGGAACGAAATGACAATTAAATGGTTAGAAAATAAGATTTATGAGGGAAAATTGAAGAAGATGGGGAGTGATGATGAGAAGGCTGAAGGGATCAGATCCAAGACTGGTGCTCGTTCCTATTTTCTCCTCATTCCTGAGCAGGACCTCAAGGTCCCTTTGAAAATCCTCTGGAATGTCTCAAGGAATCTCTCCAAGCCCTGCTTCCTACTCCCATCCTGAACCTACTTCTTCTCGTCTTCCTCCTCCCTTTCTCCCCCATTTTTCATACCTGGTTTGTTTCTCCCTACCCAAGCCTTTTGTTAATTTTTTTATTAAGCTGTGCATCTTCTGGGTCTCCACCCTTTTTTTAAGAACTATTTACCACTCCCATCTAGTGATTAACCAAAGGAAGACTTCCTGTTGGTTTCTGGCACGTAGCTTTGCTTACCAAATGTTTTTTTGAATTGAGTATTCACAGTAGCTTTGCCAGGGCTATCTTAAGTTAGTCTGGAACTTTGTGAATGAGTGACAGAAAAAGGGAGAAAACAGTAGGTCTCTGTATTCACACCAGTTGTTAGCAGCTTGGTATCCCATTTCAGCTCACGCTGATGAAGATCTATAGAAGAACATTAACTTTCTCAGACTGGTGTATTAGTTGGGACAGGCCAACTGCTCTAATACAGAACTTTAAAGTTTCAAACTTTCAAATATGGATTAGAAATCCAAAATAAAGTTTACTTGTCACACATATTACAGCCTTCACCTGGTTGGCTGGCTCTACTGGGCAGCTTTACTCCAAGCAGCAGTGTAGGCTCTGGATCCTTTTCTTTATTCTTAGACTTCTCCATTCAATGGGTGCAAGGGGGGAAAAGAGAGAATATTGTGTGTGTGAGCCCTGGAATACATATATATTACTACCCATACACTGTTCATTCTATTCATATTACATTGACCAACACCCAGTCGCAGGGCTACATCCAGTGGCGAAGCCGGCTATGACATGTTGCCCAAAAGTGTGCTTGGGAAGAAAGAAAAATTCATTTGGTGAACAACTAACTAGTTGTTGGCACAGATGCTGTGAGTGATTCTGTTTCTATTAATTACAAACAGCTCTAACTAAAAGCTAAGAAAAAGTACTGCAGCCTCAAAGGGTATATACAAAGTCCTCAAAGATTCTTTCAGTTGGGAAACCATTACACTTTGACATATTGAGTTATGGAAATGGAGTTAAATATATGAACGTATATTGAAGGTTATAATATACATGGTTGACATAACAGAATTGTAACTCTGCCAATATATTCCATTTTCCCATGGCAAAACAATGATCAGTATTTTAGTGTACACTGAAGACAGCTCAGTCACACTTTGCCACGTTTGCAGGGTGTTTGACCCCTTCCCATTTGCCTCATTTTTCATATTTTTAAAAGACGAAAAGCTCCTGTGTTTTATCTGCTTACATGTGTGATCATGAAAGAACGAATGAACAAATGAAAGAGCGAGGAAGAGGGAAGAGAGAATTTTCCTTGTATACTAAACGGGAAAATCAGGCTTAGTGTATAAACATCCCTGCACTTATTTCATATGACCATTTCCTGTGCCATTTTGTTAAACAATTGATCCCATTAAATTTTGAGGTTTTCCTGCCAACTCTGAAAAACAGGCAGAATTTTATTTCAGTGTTTGTTTTCGCACTGGTTTAATAATTTTTCTTTTCTTTTAGTTACACCAGATTATCCCTATGTCTATTAACCTTCAGTCCCAATACAGGAGTGCTATGCGCTTCTGGGTAGAGTACATATTAAAAACAATGAAAGTGCAAGCAATTTCACAAACACAATAACCTGGAGGAGGTTTGGGAAGAAAAGCAGAGCCTGGAGAGAATAAGTAGAAATATAGCTACAAACCAGATAAAAGATCAGAGTCCAACTTTTTCCTAAAACATCCAACTTTATAAAACTATGCTCATGGGAGCTACATGGCCCATTCCAGTGGCATTACTGAGTGTGAAGGTGGAAGAGACAGGAAGGGCTTCAGAGCAGAACAACAAGTGGTCTGCACTAGCCCTGGCAGATTAGGTTTTGAAAATTCTGTATATATTCAAGAAACTAGAGCTTACTATCTTTCCATATAGTCATTCTGCCCTTCCTTCCTCTTGTAGAGAGTATCTCCAATATGAGAGATGCTGTGCTAGACATGACCCGGGCCATACATCCTATGGAAGAGTATCACTTAATATTGTCCAGCAGCTCAAGAACCAGGAGGTTGACTATCATTGGTGCAGAGGTTGAATAAGTCATGCTTCAAGATGCCATAGCCTGAGGCAGCACCAACACCTGTGAACAAGGTGGAGACCATCTCTGGAAGCTCTGGGTCTTGCCTCTGGATGGAGGTTTACATTGCACTAGAAGCGAAGTGCCCAGGGAATTGTGTTGGGTGAGTCCCATCCCTTGCTTACCTTCTGTCTTTGCAGTCTCATTCATCGGGTCAACATTCATTGAATTTACAGATGTGCAAGACAGTCTGGACAATTGAGCAGTGCGTGAGACGCCACTTGGCGTTTTAAGACTTTACAGTAGCTATAAGATGCACAGGGCCATCTGAAAGATACAGTTAGAAACTACAGGGTTGTATATCTCTCCTGATGAGATTAAAGAAGCTTCAGAGAGGAATCTCTAGAATCTATTCCACTGCATTTTAACTGGGTGCCCCAAGTCTCAAACTTGCAGGCACTTTAGGATCCGAACTTTCACCCTTACATATGACTAATTTATTTTACAGCCTGCCCTGAAATTTACATAGTGTAGGCTATATTCTTTGCCTGCAGTAGAACCTGATATACAAAACCCCTTTGGTGCTCAGAACCCTTGTAGCTTATGAAAGCCTCTTCAGTAATCTTAGGAATCACTACTCCAGATTCCCCTGTCTCTTACAGTAAGTAGAATGACTCCAGTGATTCCAAGTGGCCACATATTTAAGGCATGCCTGATTCTACTGCTCCCTTGCAAATCTGCTCTGCAGAAGGAAAAGGAAAGGCAAACCCAAGGTCACATAGATAGAGAGGAGTTTAGAATAAAATATGGTCAGAAGAACCATTGTAAGATGGTTTACATTAGACCAAATGATTTACTTTTCTTTGCATTCATATGACAAATACATATTTCCTGACAAAAATATAAGTAAATATGTTCAATATATGAATTGCAGCTATGTTTTAGACAAATGGTTAGAGAAACTGTCTTAGACCTACTATCACACTTATTCCTTTTTACTGCCAACAAGTTAGGATTAGTCATCTCACCCTGAAGGAACAAGGATGAGGTTATTTCCCATTGTCTCAGCTTGAAGTGCCTTTTCCCCCCAAGGAGCCAGGGTGCTGTTCAGGGAAGTCCCAACAGCGGCTGGCTGAGCTCTACTTGAGGAAATCAAATGTGTTCTGTCCTTATTCATTACATTCATGCCTAGAATCCCTAAAGATAGTTTAGTTATTTTTAACCTTTGCAAACTATATTTTATAACCACAGTTCCATGGTCAATCGAACAGAAGCTGATTTGGGAAAAGCCTCTTGCATGAGATATCACGGTATACAGATTTTTTTTTCTACTTTAAAATGGCTAAGAGAAAAATTATAGACTGGAAGTAAAGGAAAATATTCTATGCTGAGGAACTTAAAATACTTTTTATCTGTAACGTCTAGGATTCTACATAATGCTTAGAATTAATTCCTGTTCATACCCTCCCCACTCCTAGCCCAGTTCTCCTTTTGGAAAGATTTTTAAAGAATAAGAACTGAGTGCTTCAGTGTCTGTCACCATTTTATCTGCATTTTCACAAGCATTTTAGCAATTTTGTGAGTCATTTTTTCCTCACCTCCCACAAATAGTGTGGGCTAAATGGAGCTATAGGATTTTTTTTTTTTTTTTAAGTAATAATTCTGACTTCGGAATCTAAAAAGACATCGCTTACATTAAAAACACACATAGATAGCAAATGATCCACCAGTACAGCTGCCTCTGATTGTTCCATAAGGCTGATGCCAGTGACTTCTGTTTTGGTGTGTTATCCTTGATCTCTTGCTGTTTTGGAAGCAGTGTTAAATCAGAGCGTATTGGGGGACTGACCTCATTGCATCATATGTGCTGATTCACTGTCCTACAACTGTTGTCCCTAAGGCACAGGGCAGACTTCGAACTGTCGTCACACTGCCATGGAAATGTGTGCCAGTAAAAATCCTTGCAGGCTTGTGTGATATTTTTACTGCTGTTTCCCATTAATGTTACATTAATGCAATCAAGGAGACACTTTGTTCTCTCCCCCACCCCTGCTAAACAATCAAATGCTTTTAAAATCCTGCAAAACAGCTTTCATTTTAAGGTTCTGATCCAGGGACTTGCCTTGCTACATTACCCAGTGTTTTTACTGTCCCCTAGTGGCTGTTTTGAATATATTTCAAAAAGAGAATTTGTCTTGCTTCTTTACAGCGTCTCAGATAAAAACCTGTGTGCTGGGAGCTGTCCTTGAAAAATGTGATGCTTTCCTCTTTGAAAAGAACAAAAGAATAAAGGATGAATTTTAATCTCTATTTTGCCTTACCTTTGCTGCAGTTTGAAAACCCCAAACCTCTGAAGTGTTAAGTAAATTAACCCATGTCTGTGCAGCTTCCATCAGTGAATGCGATAGTTTAAGAATAGTCATTCTTTGGCGAACAAACTGCTTTTGTCTGTGCCACTCAGTTTAAGGGAAAACTACTTTTGGAATCCTATCCAAGCTCTTCATACTCTAAATGATTTCTGCTGTCCCTCTAATTATCAGCCAGGATGCTTATGTGTAATCACCAGCTTTCAGTAATTTAAGTAGGTAGTTTTTCAGCCAACTATTTTTATTCAAAATGGGACAAAAGCTAAAATTGCATGTTGAATTTTATCCAGAAGCTGTCTTCTTTTAGTTCGTGCCAACTAATGCAGAGCAATTGTTCATTTTCTTATGACATGTCAGAAGCACATTTTTACTTTATGAATCTAACCAACAATCCAATGCGAAGTCTACAATTTATGTATCAGTTCAGTTGCTTACCAGAACCAGCAGGCAGGGCATTTTAAGATTTAATCCAGCGTACCGAATCGTCAAACGCAACCACACCCAAGCTCTGTTATTTTTCAGAGAGTTTAAATATTAGCTTTTCACTGTCCATTTGAATTTCAACGAGGATCATCTTGGTAGTTACATTTTTCACCAATTATAATAAAGATCATTTTGAATAATTTGTCAACATGAATAACACTACTACTTACTATTTATGTGAGGACCCTAAAAGTCTTTGGTCTAAACTTTCTTTTATACTTTTGTGTACAAAGTGGACTCATTTCTTAATCTCGAAAAGAACTGAATCAGACAGAATCCAGATGCCTTAAGAAAAAAAAATTCTCTTGTTTCAAACTTTCTTTTTTGGTCCAATAATGTTTGCCCTCTGGGCCAGCAAAAGAGGTCATTCTGAAAAGTCCCGAAGCAATTGCAAAATTGAGAAGCGAGGTTAAAGGTCTTCTGTTCTGTGAAATTTGCTATATTTTGCCAAGTCTCTGGTTTTGTATTGAAAAAGTTTCAGAGAAAGCGGTGTTTTCCTTTGTCTGGGTCCTTGTTCAGAGCACGTCTATGAAGTGGGTAATTGCTATTAGCAAATGCAAATAGAAACAGTTGCCTCAATGCAGTTCAGTGGTCCTTTTGCCAGTTCCCAGGAGGCCCCTCTACCCACTTCCCTACTGTGGTTTTTCCAAGTCTTCATCCCTCTCTTCAAATCCTCCCCAGAACTCCCTACTCACCATCAGCAGGTTACCTTGGCTGTTACCTCACAGAGGAAATAGACTCTATTTACAGTAACTCCTTCAAGTCCCTTCCACTGAACAAAGACGCCTACCTCTGCAGTCTCAGGAGTGAGGCTGGGGAGAGGGGCAAGGAGACTCCCCTGGTTTTCCAAGACCCATCCCTCCACCTTGCTCCTGTCTCTTCGGGGCTCTTGCTCCGTCCTGGTCTCTTCTCTCTCATGTATCTTCACTCTCCTACTCGTCACTGACTCGATTCTCTCAGCATATAAACCTGACACGATCTCTCCCAGAGTATTTACTTAGGGTCCATGAGAGTCCAAGCGACAGCTCCCAGCTCCCTCCTGAACAGAGAGGCCACAGGTGGCTCCTGTGACAGAAGCTGCCATGCCTTCAGTTCTGTGGCCCTGCCACCCTGGCCTCAGGGGACTGCATTATGATGGGGGCTATAGCCAAAGGCAGCTCTGATGTGAGAGCCAAAACTACATGGTGTCTGTGTCCTGTTTGAATTCCTGTTTGCAAGCGATAGAAAATGATTCTGCCTAATTTAACCTCAGCAGGATGTCCATGACTCACCTATCTATAGGGGCCTAGAGGACCTGGGTTAGTAAAGAGGCAAAAGCCAAGGTGCTCTGAAGAGCTCTGCTGTGAGGAGGACAGCAAGTTACCCGGGAAGAGCAGTGTGTTCACTCAGTAGCTTCTGCTGCTGCTCCTTTGTGGGGGTGGTGTGCAGCTGTGCCTACATTTTTCTGACTGGTTTAGGCCGAGGACAGGCTTGCTCCTGGCCTAACCGTGCTGGGTGGAGAGAGGGTGCATTGGCTCATTGGCTACCATTTGGGAAGTGGGTTCCATCCCTACAGCTACACGCGGTAAGAGATTTCCCCCAAAAGGAGATTGGATTGCTCCCAGGAGTCTGGTGCTGGACAGCCAAAACCAACAACTGGGGACTATAGATGGTTCTCCAACACAGTTGTTACCGAGTCCAAGCTTGAACTGCTCACTGCATAACAGGCCAGTAAACTGAGAGACGATGTCATTGGGGCAAAAGGACTAGGACTTTATTCGGAAAATAAAGACTGAGAAGATGGTGGACTAGTGTCCCAAAGAACCGTCTTACTCGAGTTGGGATTCAGGCTTCTTTTATACTAAAAGGAGTGGGAGTGTGGCTGTTTGCTACAAACTTCTTGGTGCCGGAATCCTTTGTTCTTGCAGCTGTCCACGTAGGTCTGGTCACAGTATTTCTATAAACCTCCAACAAGACAAATGCTATTTCTCTGTTCTGCGATTTTTTTCTCTCTCTATGAATGGAAAAGTGTTATACCTTTAAGGGTCAGAGCCCTGAAAATGGGCTACGCTGTATATTTCAGGCTAGAGGCAACATTCTTTTACAAAGGTGCAGAGCCAGCTAAGCACAGGAAACAGAGCACAGAGGTTACAGCTAAAGGAATAGATCCAATATGGAGTCACGTTTGTTCTTTTCTGTTACACAATGACATGCTCTCCTGAAGAGCATGAATAGGAGACACACATAACAGAGAAGCAGAAAGTAGTAGAAAGAGAGAAGCAATAGCAGAGAGAAGCAAAGATGAGATAGACTCGAAGAGCTGGTTGGGCATAGAGAAGCCGTATCATGAAAATGGTAGACTCACGAGAGTAGATGGGATAGATTGGTGTCCACTCTCAGGAGGTGGTGAGACAACTGGTGACCATAGGTCCTGGGTTTCTTGGGACACTGGAACTGGCTTGATTCTGGAAAAGCATGTAGTGTTTCCTAGCTCTTAGGCTTTGGAGTCAGAGAATCATGGGTGTCCCTGAGATTCAAATCCCAGCTTCACCACTGGGTGACCTTGGACATGTTTTTTAACCACTGTATCCTCACTTTCCTCATTGGTAAAATTGTACCTACATCATTTAGTTGAAATAACAATAAAATGACAATTCATATAATGACAATGCATAGGCTTAGCATAGTTCATGGTACATTATATATTAGCTGTTGTTATTACTATTTTATATCCCCCATGATTTTTCAAATGCAATTCTATTCCTATATCTTCATAGGAAATTCCAACTTACCTTTCAAGATCCAGCTCAGATGTTACCTTCTCTGCAAATCCATCCATGAATTTTCCCCTTGCCCCACGTGGAACTAATAATTCAGGTCAACACTTATTGTATGGCTTCTATATGCAAGATATAGTATTTTTCTAGATGCTAGAAATATCAAAGATGTCAAAGACGTAGTCTGGTTGCTCAACATCCTATAATCTAAAGGGAGAAACAAAGAAGTAAACACACAATTTTAATATTGATACATTCCAGTAAAACCATGGTAGCACTTTGCTTTGCATTTTCTTCCACCTAAATCATATGTCTATTGCAGCAATTTTGCCATTGTAATCTAGTTATTTGCATGTCTACCTCTCTTAGTAGGCTATGTACTTTTTAAGCTCAAGAATATATCTTTTTCATCTTTTTATCCCTAGAATATTAGGCACTCAATATGTTTGTTGAATAAAGTATGATTCCATTATGTTTTCACCAAAAAACTTAATTATTGATTTTCAGAGATGTCATTCCCAATGCGTAATTACTATTTAAGAGTAAAAGTTTTATTCTGAAATTCCACAAGTTACTTCCTTACCAAAAATGAAGGTTCAATCACACTGTTCAATGTATCACTTCTAATCTGGTTGAAATTTGAATGAGGGGAGGGAAATGTGTCTGGGGATTACTAGGTTGAAGCTTGGGATAAAGCACACATTCCAAGATAAAGCTCCAGGTTCGGGGAGCCATGAGGGGGAGAAGTAGGGCCAGAGGAGCAGGTGAGACAGAGATGGAGCTGGAGAGACATATGATGGGTGGGAGTAGTCCAGGGAGGAGGAGGGGGGAAGGGGAGGACACTCGGAGGCATCCACCATGTGTGAGGGGGAAGAGAGTCCAGGGTGACTGGAGCAGAACAAGGGACAGAGCGGAGACTAGAAAGGCAATGAGGATGAGGGAGAAAGATTTTGATAACTTATTTATTTGGGGAGTCTTGTGAAACATTGGTACATCTAACAAATGCTTGGCGAAGGTTGGATGAATTATGTAATTGTAACGAGGAGGGATGAATGGGAGTGTCAGAATAGTAGTCGCTGGTGTCAGGTGGGAGAGTCATCATCCCAGCTCCAGGTGAGGCAGGATGAGTGGAATAGACAAGGGACAAGGACCCAAGAAGTAGGGCTCAATCCGAATTGTGTCATCCCTTGCCTATGTGAGACCCATACCAAAAATACGTGTGGCTCCTCCAGTCACTCATGGGATCATGCATTCACCCATTTAAAATGTCACTTTCTCTGCTTTTGACTGGTTGGATCCATTTTGTCAATGGCAATTTCTTTCATCTCTGGATCTCTGGGTCTTTTTAAGTACAATTTGTGTTCATGGCCAAACATTGTTTGAAAACATAATAAAGCATTATGAGAATGCCAAATAACCAGATTATTTTTTGCTTATGTGACTTAGACTTGGCAATTTTACAATTTTGTTTTATCATCTTTGGCTGATTACCTTGATTAATCAAGCCAAACGGAAACAGAGCCCATTTTAGGTGGGAGCAGAACATGGGCGAGTGGACTTTGCCAAGGAGAGCTGACAATCTTTTAGAGCTGGAAATAACATTGCTCAATTTCTTCATTTTGCAAATGTGGAAACTGAACTTAAAGAGGCCAAATGACTTGCCAAGGCCATGATGTGGGAATAGCAATAGGAAGCCATATTTCCTCCCCTTAGTTAAATCATTATAGAATCATTGATATCTGGTAGAGACAGTTGAAAAACTCTAGCACTGGGTAAGTGGAGGAGGAATTTTTTAAAACTTTAAATCAGATTTTATTTACCTGTTCTTCATGTATAATCTCCATTCCAAGCAATATAGGGCTTATTTTGAGGATCAGTGAGGAATTTGAGGAGGACAATGAAATGATCAGATTTATACTTTAGGAAGTTATTCTAGCAGGAGTATTCTACAGTACTATAAGTGACTTAAAACACTGTATCTATAAAAACCTTTTCACTGTTTTTTTTTAAATTAATTCAAGCCAGTTCTTTTGGCATGATTCACATTTTGGACGTGTACCAGAAATATATTACCTTTTCTACTATCATATTATTTCCAGATATGGCCATATGTTTCTCCTTGAGTTGACTTGATTTAGATAGT
This sequence comes from Phocoena sinus, assembly GCF_008692025.1. NCBI lineage: Eukaryota > Metazoa > Chordata > Mammalia > Artiodactyla > Phocoenidae > Phocoena > Phocoena sinus. Next base: position 51,364,704 of record NC_045780.1, read on the forward strand.
TGAAACTTTTGAGTTGCTTATAATAGTGATGACCTGTTTGGTATAATTCATGCTCAGTGCTCTTTTAGAGCCCTATATAATATGTACTAATTAATGTACCTGTCACTTTGTAGTCATCAGAGGAGGCTCTCTAGGAATCTCCTTCAAAGTTAGAGTGTGATATACCCTGTACTTACATAGTCTTTGACTTACTGCTATAGAATGAAACATTGCTATTTTGATTTATGAGGTCTGGGATATTAGTTTATTTATTAACTGTGTATGTGTGGGTAAAGCTGTGGGAATAACAGTGGGACAGTGGAATAACAGTGTGGGACAGTTTGGTAGCAAAAAATCACAAGCTCAAAGTTCTTAATTCTCAGCTCAAGGCACCACTGAAAACCAGTCACTTTCTAAAGTAGCGCTAAATGAATAATCTCTGTCAGCCACAGTTGAAATGTGCACTCAAAGATTTAGCCTCCAAGTTGTTTACATCAATTTTATAACCTTCCCTTTTCTCTTATGCAGAAATTCCACCTTCAACTAATATAGGAGACTAAGCAGAGGTCCCAGCATTGGGTGGAGACCTGTGAGAGGAGCTGGGTTGCTCAGCATTCAAACCGTTAATGCCACTGCAAATCCATTCTGACCCCACCAGTGTGAGCACGCCCCAGGGGCTTTTGAAAAGACAACCTAAAAGAATTGCAAGATTTTATTCACTTATATTTGCAAAAAACTGGCTGATACACATAGGACTGAATTCAGAGGACTGTTAACCAAGGATGGAGGCACGCGATTTCGATGAAGCAGAATGTTTCACAGTTTGTGCATGCACCTACGTGCAATTCTATATTCAGCTGGCAGTGATTAAAGTTACTTTAGTTTAGTGATAAAATTTGGGCTCATAGGTAGCCTAGACATTCCTGATATAATATAAATAAGAAGAAATTAAGACTTAGAGATGGGAGTGAGTTTCCTGTGTGCAATCCATTCCCATAACTCCCAACTGTGGCCCCAAGTCCTTTCCACGGAGCCATGTGTTGAGAAATTCATCCAAGCCTTTAAGAAAATCACTATAGAGGCTGTTCTTTGTGGATGTAGAATGCAGTGAGAGGAGACACATTTGAAATGAGCTCTCTGATTTTACTTTGATACCAGAATCCCAGAGTGGCAGAAGCCATGTAGCAGCCATGGAGGCAGCTGGGGTTTGGATAGCTGGGGGAGGAAGGAGAGGCTGAGTCAATGTGGTAATCAGGGTGGTCCTATCCCTAGAGATCTCGTATTTGCTAAACACTCATGGGCATTCTAAAAATGAACTATACGTACAGCACACCAAGAGAGTATTTGATTTGTATAGTAATACCTACATCAACTAAATACCCAACACTCTAGGTACAGTAATCAGAGGTCCAACTTGAACTACCACATAAGAAAGTGTTGGCCTTTTTACCCAATTTCCAAACTTAAATTCTCGGTACTGAAAGGAAGGCTACATAGTCTTGAAAAAGAATTCACTTTTTCAAGTGTGTATCTCTTCCAGCGTCTTCTGCAAAGGGACCTTCAGCTATTGGGATGACTGGACTTTGGGAAAGGGAAATGCCTAGACCTTTCAGGTTTAGCACAACAGTTGCTCTGAGCAACTAGTTCCTGAGGGTCCAGAACCCTGCTGTGACCTATCGGTCAGTGTGAGGGTTTATGGGGATCAGGTAATAAATGGAGTTTTGAGCTGAATCTACATCAGTAGAACCTGGACTCATCTCTGTTACTTTGCTCTGTTTCCTGATTTTCATGATTGGAATGAAAACCCTCAGCAACTACAAAATCCCTTTGTTGACCCTGACACATGGAAAAAAGGTTATTTTGATAAAAAGAGACCAGTGGAAGCCCCTGGAATTCTTCCTAATGGTTTTCAAAAAATACTTAATTCACCCATTAACAATTTGTACTGATTGCCTACTCTATGTCAGACACTATGCAGTGGTCATTTATTAGTGAACAAACAAACAAAAATTTCTGCTTGATGCAGTAAAAGTCCTGGAGGAAGAACACAAATTAATAAGTGAAATATATGTATGTCAGGTAGTGCCATGGAAAAAATAAATTGGGTTTGGGTCAGGGGGAGGGATTGCTTCATTTCTCACACAGCAATTAGGGTTAGAATTGAGGGATTGGGGGCTATTGTGGAGGTCCTGGACCTCCTGAGGTGACCAGTGTAAACACAGATTGAGAGAATAATGAAATAATACATGATACAAATGCAAAAAATAATAAATAAAAAAAACCAATTTCACATGGTGGAAGGAATCACAAAATCACCAGCAGGGACTTGAAAGATGCAAGGTGATGATTCCCTATCCCATGTCCATGTTAAATGTGTCATTGTGGCAGATGCAGGTGGCAGATTGGTGTTGGAGGAAAAAGTATGTTTCTCTAACAGGATTTAAGCTAAGAATGCAACTAGCGAATCGGCTCATCGTGGGTGGTCAGGCAATACCATGTTATATTCTTTGAGTTATCATCCTACTTGATGATACTTGAATGAACGTTTGCATTGATACATTTGATATTAATCTTTTTTTAACATCTTTTATTGGAGTATAATTGCTTTACAGTGGTGTGTTATTTTCTGCTTTATAAGAGTTAAAGTGTTTTAGCAGCTCAGCTGGTCTCCATGAGTGGTGCTAGAGAGTCAAGTATAATATTTGACAGTGTTTGAATACTATCAGCCATAGCTTGATTGATTGTTATATTGTTTCATGAATGGCTTCCTTTTCCACTGTTTTATCATCATTAATCAGTGGGGTAACCTGCTGGGTGTTGCTGTCTAAACTGAAATTAAAATCTATTTGTTCAGGATGGTTTCATGGAAGTTTAGAGAAGAATGATTTATGCAGAGGCTTATCTTTCAGCACATTCGTTTTCAGAACCCACTCAGTTTGATTATATAGAGTGAAGCTTTTGTCCTTGAGCTGGGTAACTTTGGAGTTGATTCCAAACATTAAAGTACAAAGAGAAGATTTCCTCCTCTTTAATGTAGTTCTTTGCTAACAACATTAAGAAAAATAATGTCAGTTCACTTTTCTGCAGAGTATGACTTGGCTGACTTAAATTATCTGTGCTAGTTTTATTTTTGTTATAAAAAGTTTTTTCTTCTGTTTTAAAATAAATATATTTATTATAAAAAATCTGGAAAATTCAGAAAAGTGGGAAGGAAATGTACTCATTTTCTATCGAAAATTTAATTGCATGACAATTTACCACAGGCTTAGTAGCTTGAAACAACATACATTTATTATCTCACAGTTTCTGTGGGTCAGAAGTCTGGGCACAGCTCAGCTGGGTCCTCTGCTCAGAAGCTGCCTTCATGGTGTAACTAGGGACTGTAGTCTCATCTGAGGTTTATAGTATGATACCAACCCAAGTGGTTGTTGGCCAAAATTCATTTCCTGCAGCTGTAGAACTCATTATAGCTTACTTCTTTAAGCCCCAGGAGTTCCTCCTTTCAGGGAAGATCTGGGCCAGATTTCAAAGGGCTAACCTGATTAGGCCAGGCCCACCCAGGCTCATCTTCCTTTTGATGAACTCAACTCACTGGTAAGGGGCTTTGATTATCACTGCAAAATCTCTTCACCTTTGCCATATGATGTAACTTAATCATGAGTGAGGTATCCCATCATATTCACAGGTCCAGCTAACACTCAAGGGGAGACGACTAAAATCACGGGTCATCTTAGAATTCTGCCAACCACAGCAAAAATATTCAAATAATCTATAATTACAAACTCAAAATTTTAAGGTATTTCTTTCCTGTGTTTTTGTGTGTGTGTGTGTAGAGTGTTCTTTACATAAGTGGTATTAAATTTTGCATAACATTTTTCTAAGCTTTACATTATTGAAAGTTTCAAATACACACAAAAGTATAATAAAAAGAAGACTAAATTCCTATGAACCCATCACCCAGCTTCAACATTATCATCATTCTGCAGTGCATAACATTTTGAAGCTTACTCCTTTATCATTAGTATTATCGTTATAGCAATTTTCTCGATTTAGTGAAAAATCTTCAAAACATCATTCATCTGTTTATGGAGTTAGCATATTTATGGAGTTAGAATCATTCATCATTCATCTATTTATGGAGTTAGCATAGCATCTATTTATGGATTATATACTAGGGTAGACTACTAAACAAAAGAGATAAGGCCCTGCCTTCAAAGAGCTTATTGTCAAAAAGTATCTTGCCGGGAAAAAGGCAATTTCAATATAGTATGATGTGTATAACTTGTAGTATGAACTGAGATTGCTAAGGGAGGGATAGATACCAAACCCAGTATTGAAGAGTCATAGGAGGTTTCCTAAAGGAGAAATATATGGCATATCATATGCCATATATATTACTCTAAAATTTTTTTGTTGGTTGTTTCCTTATCTGGAGCTTAAGCTTCATGTATCCATGGATTTTTGTCTGTTTCTTTTTTTTTTTTGCTGCTGTACGTGCAGTGTCTAGATGGTTGTCTGGCACATGGTAGGCAATCAAAAAATATTTGAAGGATAAGTAAGAAACACAGTAATTAGACAAAGGAGAGGAAGCCATAGGGACAGGGGACTGGAGTGCCAGAGATGGTGTTTTCTGAAAAGTACAGAGTATGAGCAAAATTCTAGAGACAGGAGAGCAGAGCTATTATTCTTATTATTAACATTAGCATTTTTCCTCCGTACAGAATGAATGTCCTATAATTAATTAGTCCCCATTGTTGATTATTTAGTTTAAAATTTCTATTATACAACTATGCATACTTTTGCTTATAAATCTTATACTTCTTAAGTATTATTTAAATAGACTGGAGTTCAGAAGTGGAATGATTGGGAAAATAATATGAACATTTTAGAGACTTTTGATGAGTGTATCTGAACCAGGGTTCAGTGAGAGAACAGAACCACAGAGAATAGTAAAAATGATTTATAATAAGAAATTATAAGGCTTACAGAATTTGCGGGGAGAGTCTACGTTGAGCTTCCAGGAATAATTCTCAATTCCACACTCAGAACCAGGCTAGCGAGGGGACTGATGCCTCTTCTAGGAATGGCCAGGAAGCTACCACAATTGCCATATGCAAAACCACACTGCGTCAGCTGAAACCCAAGCCAGCAAATGGATGCCCCATATTTGACACCCATAAAAGAAGTGAAGGAACACTAGCAATTCTCTTCATGCTGTCACTGTAAACCCAAATGCCTCCACATCTATGCTTGCCAAAAGAAATGTGGAAGCAACCTAAATGTCCATTGAAAGATGAATGGATAAAGAAGGTGTGGTGCATATATACAATGGAATATTACTCAGCCATAAAAAAGCATGAAATAACGCCATCTACAGCAACATGGATGGACCTCGTGATTATCATACCAAGCAAAAGAAAGACAAATACCATATGCTATCACTTGTACATGGAATCTAAAAAAAAGAAAGATACAAAAGAACTTATTTACAAAAGAGAAATAGACCCACAGACATAGAAAACAAACTTATGGTTACCAAAGAGAAAGCAGGGGGAGGGATAAACTAGGAGGTTGGGATTAACATATACACACTGCTATATACAAAATAGCTAACCAACAAGGACCTATTGTATAGCATAAGGAATTATACTCAATATTTTGTAATAACCTATAAGGGAAAAGAATCTGAAAAAGAATATATATATATATATATATATATATATATATATATATATATGTATGTATAACTGAATCACTGTGCTGTACACCTGAAACTAACACAACATTGTAAGTCAATTATACTTAAATCAAAATAACAAAAATGCCAAAGCGGCCAAGGATGGCCACTGCCTCATGTCTGCTTTCCAAATCTTACCAAGGGTGTAGACTTGTACCAACTTAAATCATATTAGAATCACAGCTATAAGGGAATATGGAAAATGAATTTTCAGTTTTCCAGCTTTGGCAGTTTAGCAGGTTACGAAGCCATTTTAGTGAAGGAGGTAGGAGTGGCTGCTGAGCAACAATCCACCACACCCGCCAAAGTACAGGTCGTCAAATTGCTTCTAAAAGAATTACACGGGTGGTGGTCCTGTCAGGAAGCGACCCGATATGGGAAAGTGCTGGTTTCACAGCACTGTACCCATAGTTGTGTATGGTCTCCTAAAAGCCTCTGTACGAGGTAGAGTTTTGGATGAACTATAGTAGTTCCATACTACTTTTGGCATCGTTTGATTACTCATGAGGTTGATCACTTTCCCAAACATTTGATAACGAGTACTGTTTTGTTTTTTGAAGTGCCTAGTCATCTCTTTACCATGAATCTATTAGGTTCTCAAAATACTTTTCCTAGTGAATTTGCATATGTACAGGCATACCTCAGAGATATTGTGGGTTTGGTTCTAGACCATTATTGCCTTATTTGTTCACAATAAAGTGAATATCACAATAAAGCAAATCACATGTATTTTGGGGTTTCCCAGCACATATAAAAGTTATAAAAGTCTACACTCTACTGTAGTCTATTAAGTGTGCAATATCGTTGTCTAAAGAAACTCATGTATATACCTTAATGTAAAAATACTTTATTGCTAAAAAATACTAAACATCGTCTGAGCCTTCAGCAAGTTGTAGTCTTTTTGCTGGTAGAGGATCTTGCCTCGATGCTGATGGCTGCGGATGATCAGGGTGGTGGTTACTGAAGGTTGGGGTGTCTGTGGCAATTTCTTGAAATAAGACAGCAATGAACTATACACATCGATTGACTCTTTCATGAACAATCTCTCTGTCACATGCAATGCTGTTTGATAGCAGTTTACCCACAGTAGAACTTTTTTCAATATTGGAGTCAATCCTCTCAAACCCTGCCACTGCCTTATCAACTAAGTTTATGTAATATTCTAAATCCTTTGTTGTCATTTCAACAGTCTTCACAGCATCTTCACAAGAAGTAGATTTCATCACAAGAAACCACTTTCTTGGGGCTTCCCTGGTGGCGCAGTAGTTGAGAGTCCGCCTGCCGATGCAGGGGACACGGGTTTGTGCCCTGGTCTGGGAAGATCCCACATGCCGCGGAGCGGCTGGGCCCATGAGCCATGGCCGCTGAGCCTGCCCGTCCGGAGCCTGTGCTCCGCAACGGGAGAGGCCACAACAGTGAGAGGCCCGTGTACCGCAAAAAAAAAACAAAAAAACAAAAACCACTTTCTTTGCTCATCCATAGGAAGTTCTCCTCAGCCATTAAAGTTTTATCTGCGAATAAGATCATCTATACACATTTTTTCAGATTCCATATATATGTGTTAATAGTGACCTAAATGGGAAGGAAATCCAAAAAAGAGGGGATATATGTATACGTATGGCTGATTCACTTTGCTGTACAGTAGAAACTAACACAACATTGTAAAGCAACTATACTCAAATTTTAAAAAAATTTTTTAAGTAAAAGGAAATTAAAAAAAAAGTTTTATCAGCGATGGCAGCAATTTAGTCCCATCTTGAGGCTCTACTTCTAATTCTAGTTCTGCTATTTCCATCACATCTGCAGGTACTTCCTCCACTGAAGTCTTGAGCCCCTCAAAGTCATCCATGAGGGTTGGACTCAACTTCTTCCAAACTCCCGTAAATGTGGATATTTTGACCTCTTTCCATGAATCATGAAATGTTCTTCATGGCATCTAGAATGGTGAATCTTTTCCATGAGCTTTTCAATTTATTTTGCCTAGATCCATCAGAGAAATCACTATATATTGCAGCCGTAGCCTTATGAAATGTATTTCTTAAATAATAAGACTTGAAAGTAAAAATTACTCCTTGATCCTTGGGCTACAGAATGGATGTTGTGTTAGCAGACATGAAAACAACATTAATCTCATTGTACATCTCCATCAGAGCTCTTGGGTGACCAGGGGCCTTGTCAATGAGCAGTAGTATTTTGAAAGGAATCTTTTCTTCTGAGTAGTCGTTCTCAACAGTGGGCTTAAAATATTCAGTAAACCATGTTGAAAACAGATGTGCTGTCATCCAGACTTTATTGTTCCATTTATAGAGCACAAGCGGAGTAGATTTAGCATAAATCTAAGGGCCCTAGGATTTTCGGAATGGGAAATGAGCATTGGCTTCAACTTCAAGTCATCAGCTGCATTAGTCCCTAACAAGAGAGTCAGCCTGTCCTTGGAAGCTTTGAAGCCAGGTGCTGACTTCTCCCCTCTAGCTGTGAAAGTCCTAGATGGCATATTCTTCCGATAGAAGAGTATTTCATCTACATTGAAAATCTGTCATTCATTATCTTCATTAATTATCTTCATTAGTTATCTTAGCTAGCACTTCTGGATATCTCGCAGCAGCTTCTACACCAGCCCTTGCTGCTTCATCTTGCAATTTGATGTTATGAAGATGGCTTCTTTCCTTAAACCTCATGAACCAACCTTTGCTGGCTTCAAATTTCCTCCTGCAGCTTCCTCATCTCTTTCAGTCTACATAGATCTGAACACTTAGGGCCTTGCGCTGGATTAGGCTTTGGCTTAAGGGAATGTTGTGGCTGGTTTGACCTTCTACCCAGGCCATTAAAACTCTCTCTGTATCAGCAATAGGCTGTTTCTTATCATTTGTGTGTTCACTGGAGTAGCACATTTAATTTCCTTCAAGAACTTTTCTTTTGCTTTCACAACTTGGCTAACTGACATAAAAGGCCTAGCTTTTGTCCTATTTTGGCTTCTGACATGCCTTCCCCACTAAGCTTAATCATCTAGCATTTTTTCTTTTTAATTTTTTAAAAATAAATTTATTTATTTACTTTTGGCTGCCTTGGGTCTTTGTTGCTGCATGCAGCCCTTCTCTAGTTGCAGCGAGGGGGGGCTACTCTGTTGTGGTGCGTGGGCTTCTCATTGCAGTGGCTTCTCTTGTTGCAAAGCACGGGCTGTAGGCTCACGGGCTTCGGTAGTTGCAGCATGAGGGCTCAGTAGTTGTGGCTCGCAGGCTCAGTAGTTGTGGCACAAGGGCTTAGTTGCTCCACAGCATGTGGGATCTTCCCGGACCAGGGCTCGAACCCATGTCCCCTGCATTGGCAGGCGGATTCTTAACCACTGCGCCACCAGGGAAGCCCAATCATCTAGCTTTTGATTTAAAGTGAGTGACATGCAACTCTTCCTTTCACTTGAACACTTAGAGGCCACGGTAGGGTTATCAATTGCCCTCATTTCAATGTTGTTTTGTCTCAGGGAATAGGGATGCCTGAGGAGAGGGAGAGAGATGGGGAATGGCTGGTCGATGGAGCAGTCAGAACACACATTTATCGATTAAGTTTGCCATCTTTTATGGTTGCAGTTCGTGGTGCCCTCCGAACAGTTAGAATGGTAACATCAAAGATCACTGATCACAGATCACCACACAACTATAATAATAATAAAAAAGTTTGAAATATTGCAAGAATTACCAAAGAATGAGCAAATGCTGTTGGAAAAATGGCACCAATATACTTGCTTTACACAGGTTCTCTTTACCTCAAACAAGAAATACACAGTAGTATAAATTTTAGTACCTTTAGGTACTATATTTACAAAGTACTGAAATGAGTCCTATTATTTTATTTAGGAATGTCTCATTTACAAGGAACAGATGCACTAAGCTGTCCTATGTAAGGACATAATCAGGGATTTCTTGGGAATCTGAGAAGAGGAGTAAAATATAGCTGGGAGCTGGATGCCTCTTGTGCATCACAGGCTCTCTCTCCACCCGTTTCCGCGTCTTTGTCTCTTGTGACTTTCTGCTTCTCTTTGCATGTGTGTTGCCATTTATTATCTTCTCTCTGTCTGTACACTAAGCTGCCTTTATGTGAAATCAAATTTGGCTGCAAGGCCACATGGCCTGGGTTTCAGTCTTGCTCTCCCAGCTAGTCTCACTAGTATGTGATCTTGGACAAGTTTCTTAATTCCTGTGAGCCCTGGTATTCTCATCAGTAAAATGGTGGTGGTGGGGAATTGTTAACCACAGTAATAACTTCATAGGGTAAATAAACTAAGAGTATGGAACACATAGTTAGTACCATATAAATGGTGGCTCTTATTATTTATTCATTTGATTTTCATTTCCTCAGAACTTCAGCTTGCCAGTGAACCGTCATGGCTGTCCTGATGCTTTCTACAAGATAGCTCTGACCCTGCTGCTAACTCAGTCCCACATTCTCAAGGGAGGAATCTCTTTGGCTCGGTTCATCTTTTTAAGTGGGGCCACATTGGCATTGGTTCCTAGCAGGCCAGTGGATTGGCTGCCTTTCAGACAAATGCCTTGCTCTGGTCCAATCCCATGTACAGGGGATGGGGGTGGAATCCATGTACACAATATGGCTGCTGTCTCTCACCAGGTATGGTCAATCAGTTTTCCAGTTTCCAACAGAAGAGAGGGTGGGCAATGGACACCATAAAACTTGCATTGGCCAAAGATGTAAGTGAATGTGTTTATGGAAATATTGCTTGAATTTTTAGTGAGCTTTTAGAAATTGAATCATGATCTTCATTGACTCTATAATCTTAAAGATATAACTCATGGACTTCACCTTACCATTATAACATAGACCCTTTAATTCTAGTAAAGGCATGACACCACAGTGTTACAGAAGGAGCGTAAAATTTGGAGTCAGGGGATCTGAATGAGTTCTGGTTCCTGCCCTCACCCACTGGTTAGTCCTGGGAAATGCATGATATCTCCCTGAGCATCACTTTCTTCATCTGCAAACAGGGACCAAAAAATCTACATCACAGAATGTAAAATATCAATTATTGTTATAAATATACCACTTTACAAGGAGTAGCTTCTGTTGATAATGCCTTTCTGAAAGACTCAGCATCAGAACTCAAAAATATAAAGTATGTCATGATCACAATAGATAAAAAATCTTTTTTAATATCTGTATTTGTCAGATTCAAAAGGCTAGAAGCACAGAGAAAAAAAATCAGTGGTAGAGTGAAGAAAATAATGAAATATAAATAATATGGAAGAATAGCAGCTCAATACTAAGCAGGAAATAATAAAATTCCAGAAGTTTCCTTAGATCAAAAACTTGGGCCTCATAAAAGAGAAAAGGAAACCACTTCAAAAGGTTTGAATATATTATTGGCTCGGGTATAGCAGGGCTCTCTCTTACCAATCTCATTTTTTAAATTGCAAAATTAACTTACTTTCTCATGTTCATATTGTACGTTAGTAGCTCAAGCATAGTCACACATAGGATTCTGATAGAAGACCAGCTTGTACGAACTGGTTGAGTGTCCAAGGAGAGTGATTTGGGTGATACAAATAGCCCCCTTCCCAAAATACTCTTCCAATAGACTGATCAGTTCTGTATTATTGATTTTCCTTGAGAAGACACATTTTAGCTAGGCTAAGGAGTGGCGTTTTGTGGAAGATGTAATTATCTGAGAAATGCCAACAATTTTCATTTCACAAATATTCCTGAGGAAATGGGATATATTTGTAGAACAAATTCACATTGAGCCAGACTGCCTGTGTTTGGATTCCAGCTCCAAAATTTACTAGGTCAGCAACCCGCACTTTCATCTTTAAAGTGGGGATAATAAGGGTACCTTGTAACCACGTACTTCATAGGTTTGAATGAGCAAATATATAAAAAAACTGTATAAGTATCAACTCCTATTATGTTAATGAGATGAGAGAAAAGGTATGGAAAATGGAATCATATCTTAGTAAGGATGCGTGTGTGTGTGTGTGCGTGTGTGTGTGTGTGTGTGTAGGGAGCACCCAAAAGACATCATTAGAACATTGCCCTGAAAATAGTGCAAGTGTTAGAAAATAATATGAGGAGACCACCCAGAAGGGTGCTGGGTGTCAATTATTAATTTTCCTTCTCTCACAGCTTTTCAGAGAATCATCCAGTCACTGATTAAAGCACCTTTACCACTGTGGCTGCCAAAGAGAGATTAGTATAAACTTTCTCTCTCATCTTATGGTCCAGTAACGCTTTTGTTTGTCAGTAGGGGAGTTTTCTGGTTCCCAGTTATTTATTTTCTTCTTTCAGTTCCACTAACGTAACAAAACTTTTTGCACTAAGCAATAGGAGTATGCAGGTTTTTCAATGTCTATCTTATGTCTGTGTAAGAAAATCTGGTGACTGGAAGTTTCGCAGAGAAATAGTGACGGAAGTAATCTGGGAATGTTAATTTCACCACTCAACTTGTATATTCCGTGAGGCAGAATGTTAAATGGCTGAAACAGATCATCTGACAACTGATTTCCCACAGGTTTCCCCTCATTTCTACCATTTTATATGTTGATAGTCACTGTAACCACTTAGCATTAGTACTTTCTTCTTGATGTGACTTTTACAGAGATGACAGCAACAAAGCGAATTACTTAGAGTTGGGTTTGGTTTCTACTGTCAATCAAACTCAAGTGCTTTAATAAAGAAAGTTCATTTCTCTCTCCCATTAATGCCTGGATGTAGGCATTCCATGGCTGTGATGGCAGGCTCTCTGCTTCTTGAAGTGGTCAAGGACCCAGGCTTCTATCTTGGTGTTCCTCCATCCAGGGTCTCCATTTCTCAAATCATGCCACCATGTCCCCACCCAGACACTGGGGGTGAGGAATTGGAGAAGGGCATGTCCCCATCATTTAAGGACACTTCCTGGTGCTTCATAAAGTATTCTACTCAAAACCCATTGGCCAGACTTAGTCACAGGGCTACGCTTATCTGTCAGGGAAACTGAACTACATGCTTTATTCTGTACAGTGATGTGCCCAGGAAGAAGGGAGACCAGTTATTTTGGGACAAATAGCAGCCTTTGCCATCCTTAGTCAAGGCTGACTATGAGTCAACCTATAAAATAAGATACGATGTAACATGCACTTAAATGTTCATCTGAGTATTTCAGAGACATCTCCAATTGTTCAGTTTCTTAAAATATAGTATTTAATTAATTATCGTGAAAGAAGCTCTTCTATTTCAATCAGTGAATTAGAAATTCAAGCAAAGAAGATATAATTTTAATGATCTGCTTGGTTTCCTGAACCCATATTTGTTAAATTCCCATAGTGGATTCCCCACAGGATCAGGTGTGTGCCTGACTGAGGATTAATTTCATTCTGAGCTAGAAGAAAATTAGGGAAGAAAATTAGGGAAATGGCATGGACGCTCAGTATCAGGTCACATGCTGTGACTTTCCCTCTTAGACCTTTACTTGATTCTAAACTTTGACTTTTTTAAAAAAGAAACAAGCCCTTGCCTTGAACTTCACTAAGTGGGTCCTGTAGGGCCAAAGTTCTCATCATTCCTTTGGCGGGCAGTTGCCCTAAGCCTTTCTCCGAGGTCATATCAGCATCTGTCCCCAGTGTCAACCACATCCAGCTCTGTGTTCACTAGAGTTCCCAGTACTGTGGGCCTAGTGCTGAGACACTCACTGCTGAACCATTATGCCACTCTGGGCTTCTGGGCACTGCCCAGAGCTTTCTGGACTGCTTTTCCCAGTGAGGTGTCTTTATCCTATAGGTTTCTGCTTCCTTATTCTAGCCCCTTCTAGAAAGCCTATGTCTTCATATGCCTAATGATCCAAATGGAAAGTGAAAGGCTTCATGACTCGTTCTAAAGTCCTATTTTCATGACGTAAAAACAAAACAAAACTAAGTACTTATATACTTGTCGTTGTAGAGACACAGGCCAAAATGGAAGAGTTAGCAGTGAGAGGACACTGCTTAGGGTAGCTGCAGCTACACATTATATTTGGAGCTGAGAGATGCACAGTGTAAAAGAATTCCCCACAGGAGCAAACATTTACACTGCCAGAATCCACCATCATGTAAATGAAAATCAGGTACACTTAAGATTATTGGTGATCCAGACCAGGACAAGCAGCATCACTTCCCCCAGCAAGCCAGAAATGCCTTCTTGGCTTGACAATGGCTTATGAAAAGAATCCTCTAACTTGCTCTTTACAAATATTCAAAAGAAAATGTACTCCTTTCTTTCAGAAAATGACTTCTCAGGGTATAGTGAATAAGAGCTTTGGCTTTGCATTCTGACAGATCTCAGGGAATCCTGACTCTCTCAGTAGCCAGCTATGTTACTTTGGGAAACCTGCATTGTCTCCTCAAACCTCAGTTTTCTTACCTCTAAAATGGGTATAATAGTAGTACTTATGCAATTATTGTGTAGAGAAAGGAAATAATTCATTTAAATATTTAGTGTACTATCTAGCCATTGTATGCCCTTAATAAATATCAGATTAAAAAAACAGGAAAGATCCTACTGTAACTTCATCGCTGTCTTTAAAATGAGCAGGTGGGGAACCACACATTAAATTTTTAAAAATAATATGATCCTTCATCGCACTCTAAGATGACATGGAAAATCATAATTCTCCCCCACCCAAGTTTTATCGAGATATAATTGACATACACCTCTGTATAAGTTTAAAGTGTACAGCATAATGATTTGACTTATATATATCATGAAACCATTACCACAATAAGTTTAACATCCGTAATCTCATATAGATACAAAGAAATAAAAGAAAAAGAAAAAAAATTTTTTCTTGTGATGAGAACTCTTAGAATCTACTCTCTTAACTTTCATATGTAACGTTAAGGAGTGTTAACTATAGTTATCATGTTGTACATGACATCCCTGGTACTAATTTATCTTGTAACTGGAACTTCGTACATTTTGACCACCTTCGTCCAGTTCCTTCCTCCAATTCCTCCAATTCCTCCAATTCCTTCTCCTCTGAACCCCTACCTCTGATAACCACAAATCTGATCCCTTGGAAATACCATGATTCTTAGCATGTTCTACCATTATACTGTACTAAACTCCAATACTGTGGTGTTTATATTCTAGTTTTATGGGTGGTGAGAAGTTGAGGGAATACACCAGGTTCAATAAAGAAACTGGAGGGAGGTGTTCTGGAATAGTTGCATAATTATTATTCCATCTAAACCCCAATTCTAATCTCCAAAATCTTGCTTTAAGCCTGTTGTGATTGCTTTGATTTCTGGTACAACTGGCTATTACCATACCTGTTTCAAGCTGGTGAAACCTGAAAAGGTCTTGCTTCATTTGACAAAGCAGAGAGATATAGTTCTTACCTGGTATTTCAAACAGGTATCAGGTAAAGCTTTGCCATGCACAGAGCAGTCTGTGGACCCATAGATCTGCATCCTCCAAGACTTTAGAAATGCTGAGTCTTCAACCCCACCCCAAGCCAGCTGACTTAGAATCTGCTTTCTTTCCTTTTTTAAATTGAAGTATAGTTGATTCACAGTATTGTGTTAGTTTCAGGTATACAGCAAAGTGATTCAGTTATATATATATATTTTTTCAGACTATTTTCCATTGCAGGTTATTACAAGATACTGAATACAATTCCCTGTTCTATATAGTAAATCCTTGTTGCTTATCTATTTTATGTATAGTAGTTTGTATTTGTTAATCCAATAGTCCTAACTTATCCCTCTCCCCTCTTTTCCCCTTTGGTAACCATAATTTTGTCTTCTATATCTGTGAGTTTGTTTCTGTTTTGTATATAGATTCTTTTGTATTATTTTTTAGATTCCACACATAGATGATATATAATATTTTTCTTTCTCTATCTGACTTACTTCACTTAGTATGATATTCTCTAGGTCCACCCGTGCTGCTGCAAAATCCCCAGAGGCATTGTGGTGAAGAATATTTATCATCATGCATTTCATTTACATTTTAGAAATAGTTATACCAGAGTGATGCACTTCACTATCTGTTTCAACCAATTTGTTAAAAATTGTGTGTTCCCTAATTCTGCCTTCTCTCCCATTCATTAGTCATGACCTTTTGTCTTGGCTTTAGTGAGAAAGTAAAATCACTGTTTAAATTACTATTCCCCATACTTTTCCCCTCATCTTGGCTTGAGCTGGAATAGAAGTAAAGCCTACAAACCTTGGGTTCAGAGAGATGGAGATTAAGTTCCGTCTCCACCAACTTACCTCTGAGTAAATCAGTTTTCTCATCTATAATGAGCATAATATTAAATGGTTCTTTCCCCATTTCATCTGTCAATGACTGTCACAGCTTTGGTGTCAGATACAAGGCTCTGTGTGATCAGTACATTTCCTAAGGAACCCTGAGCGGCTAGCTCAGGTTAGCCTATACGTGAGTCAGAATATTTAGAATTTATGCAATTTAAACTCTCCTGTTGATTTCAGTTTTTAAGATGAAGACAAAAGTTTCAATTTTCATTGCTCAAACCCAAGTTGTATTGATTCAACCAAGACTGAGTGCCCTGCATGTACTCAGCACTGCCCTAGTGACAGGGACACCATACTGGCAAGGCAATGGCAGCCACTACTGTCATGGAGCTTACATTCTAGAAATAACTGCAAACTGTAAATGTGTTTGCAAGATTTTATTATGGCATTCACTTTCCCTTTCTGTTTCAAGCAAATTTCCATAACGCATGGCTCCCTGCATTTCTACAACTTTTATCTGAGCATCACAAAACACTAAACTTGAAGATGAAAAGATTAAAAAATGCTGCCATTGTTATTATTATCATCATCATCCATAGGATTTATGAGAGCTGTTAAGTTTTGAAACTCAGGGATAAATAAAACACAAGTGTAATACTACTTTTTCAAGGTGATTGTATTACTATATGGAACAATTTAGAGGCATCAAACACTATTGAACTTATACTCCCCCAGATTTTAAGGACCCAGAAAAGACTGACTAACTTTATACTCATTCAGCCCTGCAAATAAAAACCAAATGTGCACCAGCACTTAAAGTACATATATTTGGTTTTCACAAAGATTATTCAAATACGTAAAAAAATTGGCATTTATCACTTTGTTTTTTTCTATTCTAACAATGGCTGGCTCTTAACTATAATACACACACATTACATGTATACATTTAAAAATCAAGTATTACTTCACCAATTACTTTGAGTAAATTTACTGGTACCCAATGTTTAAAGTTTGTTTGGAAGAGGCCAGTTACAAGTTCAAGCTCAAACATTATCATTATATCTCAATATCAAACTAATTCTAAAATTATTCCATATGTAAAACATGATTATAACTGATCACTGGGGTAGCACTTAGAAGATGAGCCTTCCTTCACCTGAAATTTTGCTCCATTTGAAGATGGAGGTGAACAGCAGATGGAAGGGTTCAAGCCTGGAAACTCCCAAAAGGGCTTAATGACACTTGTTATTATCAACAGTGAAAATCCCAGACACATTTTCTTTATGGGAAGATGGTGATGGAGTGTATGCACTAAATTGTAATACTTCTTTCTCTTTTGTTTCTGAAAGCCTTGACCTTCCTATTGGTGTACTTGAAAGCCAAAGTCAGAAATGGGTTGTTCTCTCCTGTTCTTCATAACAGTGGAAAATGTGCTACTACATGTAATTTGGGAAGTAATTTCCTGAAAAGAATTTAAGTAGGTCTTTAATAATAAGCTTGTTATTCTCGAACCTTCTCAAACCTGACTTACAGCTTCACTTTTTTTTCTGCCTTCATGGGAGTTAATGGATCTTCTGAGGTTCAGCTGTAGATTTATTCCTGAGAAGTAGGATTGAAATATTGTGAAATAAAATCCAAACCAGTATACTTTGAAGCTAGGCCACTATATGCAAACTTTTTTTTCTCCTGAAGTAGCAGAAGAATGCATGAATAAAATGAAGTGTTTTTAATTGCTTAATTAGACCTCATAATTTTTCTTACTTTGTCTCTCTCTAGTGCCCAAAGTGAAAAGTGCAGGGGGATTTTTCTAGGAAGATATCCAACTCAAAGGAATTTGTTCAATTAAAAAGGAATTGGTACAGAACTGGGGGAAACAGAGACTGCACTCTTGGAGGGAACACACAAAGTGGTGTGCACATCAGAGCCCAGGGGAAGGAGCAGTGACCCCAGGGGAGACTGAACCAGACCTACCTGCTAGTGTTGGAGGGTCTCCTGCAGAGGCGGGCGGTGGCTGTGGCTCACTGTGGGGACAAGGACACTGGCAGCAGAAGTTCTGGGAAGTACTCCTTGGCATGAGCCCTCCCAGAGTCTGCCATTAGCCCCACCAAAGAGCGCAGGTAGGCTGCAGTGTTGGGTTCCCTCAGGCCAAACAACCAACAGGGAGAGAATCCAACCCCATGCATCAGCATTCAAGCGGATTAAAGTTTTACTGAGCTCTGCCCACCAGAGCAACAGTCAGCTCTACCCACCACCTGTCCCTCCCATTAGGGAACTTGCCCAAGCCTCTTAGATAGCCTCATCCACCAGAGGGCAGACAGCAGAAGCAAGAAGAACTACAATCCTGCAGCCTGTGGAACAAAAACCACATTCACAGAAAGATAGACAAGATGAAAAGGCAGAGGGCTATGTACCGGATGAAGGAACAAGATAAAACCCCAGAAAAACAACTAAATGAAGTGGAGATAGGCAACCTTCCAGAAAAAGAATTCAGAATAATGATAGTGAAGATGATCCAGGACCTCGGAAAAAGAATGGAGGCAAAGATGGAGAAGATGCATGAAATGTTTAACAAAGACCTAGAAGAATTAAAGAACAAACAAACAGAGATGGATAACACAATAACTGAAATGAAAACTACACTAGAAGGAATCAATAGCAGAATAACTGCGACAGAAGAACGGATAAGTGACCTGGAAGACAGAATGGTGGAATTCACTGCTGTGGAACAGAATAAAGAAAAAAGAATGAAAAGAAATGAAGACAGTCTAAGAGACCTCTGGGACAACATTAAATGCAACAACATTCGCATTATGGGGGTCCCAGAGGGAGAAGAGAGAGAGAAAGGATCCAAGAAAATATTTGAAGAGATTATAGTCGAAAACTAACCTAACATGGGAAAGGAAATAGCCACCCAAGTCCAGGAAGCACAGAGAGTCCCATACAGGATAAACCAAAGGAGAAACATGCCAAGACACATAGTAATCAAATTGGCCAAAATTAAAGACAAAGAAAAATTATTGAAAGCAGCAAGGGAAAAATAACACACAAGGGAACTCCCATAAGGTTAACAGCTGATTTCTCAGCAGAAACTCTACAAGCCAGAAGGGAGTGGCATGATATACTTAAAATGATGAAAGGGAAGAACCTACAATCAAGATTACTCTACCTGGCAAGGATCTCATTCAGATTCGATGGAGAAATCAAAAGCTTTACAGACAAGCAAAAGCTAAGAGAATTCAGCACCACCAAACCAGCTCTACAACAAATGCTAAAGGAACTTTTCTAAGTGGGAAGCACAGAGAGAAAAGGACCTACAAAAACAAACCCAAAACAATTAAGAAAATGGTCATATTGGTAATTACACTAAACGCGAATGGATTAAATGCTCCAACCAAAAGACACAGGCTTGCTGAATGGATACAAAAACAAGACAAATCTATATGCTGTCTACAAGAGACCCACTTAAGACCTAGGGACACATACAGACTGAAAGTGAGGGGATGGAAAAAGATATTCCATGCAAATGGAAATCAAAAGAAAGCTGGAGTAGCAATACTCATATCAGATAAAATAGACTTTAAAAAAAAGAATGTTACAAGAGACAAGGAAGAACACTACATAATGATCAAGGGATCAATCCAAGAAGAAGATATAACAAAGAAGATATATATAAATATATATGCATCCAACATAGGAGCACCTCAATACATAAGGCTACTGCTAACAGCTATAAAAGAGGAAATCAACAGTAACACAATAATAGTGGGGGACTTTAATACCTCACTTACACCAATGGACAGATCATCCAAAATGAAAATAAATAAGGGAACAGAAGCTTTAAATGACACAATAGACCAGATAGATTTAATTGATATTTATAGGACATTCTATCCAGAAAAAGCAGATTACACTTTCTTCTCAAGTGTGCATGGAACATTCTCCAGGATACATCACATCTTGGGTCACAAATCAAGCCACAGTAACTTTAAGAAAATTAAAATCATATCAAGCATCTTTTCGGACCACAACGGTATGAGATTAGATATGAATTACAGGGAAAATAAAGTAAAAAACACAAACGCAGGGCGGCTAAACAATACATTACTAAATAACCAAGAGATCACTGAAGAAATCAAAGAGGAAATCAGAAAATACCCAAGACAGGGCTTCCCTGGTGGTGCAGTGGTTGAGAGTCCGCCTGCCGATGCAGGGGACACGGGTTCGTGCCCCGGTACGGGAAGATCCCATGTGCCGCGGAGTGGCTGGGCCCGTGAGCCATGGCCGCTGAGCCTGCGCGTCCGGAGCCTGTGCTCCGCAACGGGCGAGGCCACAGCGGTGAGAGGCCTGTGTACCGCAAAAAAAAAAAAAAAAAAAAAAAGAAAATACCCAAGACAAATGACAATGAAAACACGACAATCCAAAACCTATGGGATGCAGCAAAAGCAGTTCTAAGAGGGAAGTTTATAGCTATACAAGCCTACCTCAAGAAACAAGAAAAATCTCAAATAAACAGCCTAAACTTACATCTAAAGGAACTAGAGAAAGAAGAACAAACAAAACTCAAAGTTAGCAGAAGAAATCTTAAAGATTAGAGCAGAAATAAATGAAATAGAAACACAGAAAACAATAGCAAGGATCAATAAAACTAAAAGCTGGTTCTTTGAGAAGATAAACAAAGTTGATAAACCATTAGCCAGACTTATCAAGAAAAAGAGGGAGAGGACTCAAATAAATAAAATTAGAAACGAAAAAGGAGAAGTTACAACAGACACCGCAGAAATACAAAGCATCCTGAGAGACTACTACAAGCAACTCTATGCCAACAAAATGGACAACCTGGAAGAAATGGGCAAATTCTTAGAAAGGCATAACCTTCCAAGACTGAACCAGGAAGAAATAAAAAATACGCACAGACCAATCACAAGTAATGACATTGAAACTGTGATTAAAAATCTTCCAACAAACAAAAGTCCTGGACCGGATGGCTTCACAGGTGAATTCTATCAAACATTTAGAGAAGAGCTAACACGCATCCTTCTCAAACTCTTCCAAAATATTGCAGAGGAAGGAACAATCCCAAACTCATTCTATGAGGCCACCGTCACCCTGATGCGAAAACCAGACAAAGATACTACAAAAATAGAAAATTACAGACCAATATCACTAATGAATATAGATGCAAAAATACTAGCAAACAGAATCCAACAACACACTAAAAGGATCATACACCATGATCAAGTGGGATTTATCCCAGGGATGCAAGAATTCTTCAATATATGTAAATCAAACAATGTGATAAGCCATATTAACAATTGAAAAATAAAAACCATATGATCATCTCAATAGATGCAGAAAAAGCTTCTGACAAAATTCAACACCAATTTATGATAAAAACTCTCTAGAAACTGGGCATAGGGGGAACCTACCTCAACGTAATAAAGGCCATATACGACAAACCCACAGCAAGCATCATTCTCAATGGTGAAAAATTGAAAGCATTTCCTCTAAGATGAGGAACAAGACAAGGATGTCCACTCTCACTATTATTATTCAACATAATTTTGGAAGTCCTAGCCACGGCAATCAGAGAAGAAAAAGAAATAAAAGGAATACGAATTCGAAAAGAAGAAGTAAAACTGTCACTGTTTGCAGATGACATGATACTATACATAGAGAATCCTAAAGATGCCACCAGAAAACTACTAGAGCTAATCAATGAATTTGGTAAACTTGCAGGTTACAAAATTAATGCACAGAAATCTCTTGCATTCCTATACACTAATGATGAAAAATCTGAAAGAGAAATTAAGGAAACATTCCCATTTACCACTGCAACAAAAAGAATGAAATACCTAGGAATAAACCTACCTAGGGAGACAAAAGACCTGTATGCAGAAAACTATAAGACACTGATGAAAGAAATTAAAGATGATACCAACAGATGGAGAGATATACCATGTTCTTAGATTGGAAGAATCAATATTGTGAAAATGACTATACCACCCAAAGTAATCTACAGATTCAATGCAATCCCTATCAAATTACCAACGGCATTTTTTACAGAACTAGAACAAAATACCTTAAAATTTGCTTGGAGACACAAAAGACCCAAATAGACAAAGCAGTCTTGAGGGAAAAAAACAGCGGGAGGAATCAGACTCCCTGACTTCAGACTATACTACAAAGCTACAGTAATCAAGACAATATGGTACTGGTACAAAAACAGAAACATAGATCAATGGAACAAGATAGAAAGTCCAGAGATAAACTGACGCACCTATGGTCAACTAATCTATGGCAAAGGAGGCAAGGATATACAATGGAGAAAAGGCAGCCTCTTTAATAAATGGTGCTGGGAAAACTGGACAGCTACATGTAAAAGAATGAAATTAGAACACTCCCTAACACCGTACACAAAAATAAACTCAAAATGGATTAAAGACCTAAATGTAACACCAGACACTATCAAACTCTTAGAGGAAAACATAGGCAGAACAGTCTATGCCATAACTCACAGCAAGATCTTTTTTGACCCACCTCCTAAAGTAATGGAAATAAAAACAAAAATAAACCAATGGGACCTAATGAAACTTCAGAGCTTTTGTACAGCAAAGGAAACCATAAACCATACAAAAAGACAACCCTCAGAATGGGTGAAAATATTTGCAAACAAATCAACGGACAAAGGATTAATCTCCAAAATATATGAACCACTCATGCAGCTCAATATTAAAAAAACAAACAACCCAATCCAAAAATGGGCAGAAGACCTAAATAGACATTTCTCCAAAGAAGTTATACAGGTGGCCAACAAGCAATTGAAAGAATGCTCAACATCACTAATTATTAGAGAAATGCAAAACTACAATGAGATATCACCTCACACCGGTCAGAATGGCCATCATCAAAAAATCTACAAACAATAAATGCTGGAGAGGGTGTGTAGAAAAGGGACCCCTCTTGCACTGTTGGTGGGAATGTAAATTGATACAGCTACTTTGGAGAACAGTATGGAGGTTCCTTAGAAAACTAAAAATAGAACTACCATACGACCCAGCAATCCCATTACTGGGCATATACCCTGAGAAAACCATAATTCAAAACGATTCATGTACCACAATGTTCATTGCAGCTCTATTTACAATAGCCAGGACATGGAAGCAACCTAAGTGTCCATTGACAGATGAATGGATAAAGAAGATGTGGCACATATATACAATGGAATATTACTCAGCCATAAAAAAAGAAATGAAATTGAGTTATTTCTAGTGAGGTGGATGGACATAGAGTCTGTCCTACAGAGTGAAGTAAGTCAGAAAGAGAAAAACAAATACCGTATGCTAACACATATATATGGAATCTAAAAAAAAAAAAAAAGTCATGAAGAACCTAGGGGCAAGATGGGAATAAAGATGCAGACCTAATAAGAGAATGGACTCGAGGACATGGGGAGGGGGAAGGATAAGCTGGGACAAAGTGAGAGAGTGGCATGGACGTATATACACTTCCAAATGTAAAATAGATGGCTAGTGGGACGCAGCCACCTAGCACAGGGAGATCAGCTCGGTGCTTTGTGATCACCTAGAGCAGTGGGATAGGGAGGGTGGGAGGGAGGGAGACGCAAGAGGGAAGAGATATGGGGATATATGTATATGTATAACTGATTCACTTTGTTAAAAAGCAGAAACTAACACACCATTGTAAAGCAATTATACTCCAATAAGGATATTAAAAAAAAAAAAAAGGAATTGGCAAGATGGACTTCCATGGTTTCTTTTAAAGGTTAGGTGCTATTGCCACTTTTAGGTTGATGTGTGGACCATAGTCTTTGTTTTTGAAAGTTACTTTTTTTCTCCTGTTGGTATTTTATTTATTTAATTATTTTAAAATTTAATTTTATTTTTGGCTGTGTTAGGTCTTTGTTGTTGCGCATGGGCTTTCTCTAGTTGTGGCGAGCAGAGGCTACTCTTCGTTGCAGTGCATGGGCTTCTCATTGCGGTGGCTTATCTTGTTGTGGAGCACGGGTTCTAGGTGCGCAGGCTTCAGTAGTTGCAGCACAAGAGCTCAGTAGTTGCAGTGTGCTGGCTGGGGTGCGCAGGATTCAGTAGTTGTGGTGTGCGGGCTCAGTAGTTGTGGCTCACAGGCCTAGTTGCTCCACGGCATGTGGGATCTTCCCAGATGTGTGACTGAGCCCCTGTCCCCTGCATTGGCAGGCAGATTCTTAACCACTGCGCCACCAGGGAAGTCCCTGGACCATAGTCTTGAATTCCCTCTATTTCCCTAACTCACCAACTACTGAACACCTGTTGTCCTGCTAATACTCACGTTTCAAGAGATCAAACATAGGATTATGTTTGTTTCTACATCTTCTACCTGGTGCTGGTATTTTGTCTGAAACTGGTAATGCTACAAATTATAATGATGTGCAGATATTAAGCTCAAGTTGGAACAATTTTTATCTTATAGGTTAATAAAATCAAATTACTTTATAGCCTTAATACAGTCAAATTTTCACTTTATAATGCTATAACTTTATAGTAATTTTTTAAAAGGGGAATTGGATTAATATTTGGATTCCAGACATCAAGTACTCCATTTTTGACCCAAAGACAACTATCCTTGTCTTATTTCTGATCATTCTTGAGCAACTGAGGTAATAGATGTCTGTCTTTCCCCCTGTCTTAAAAAAGAGAAAAATGATCAGTACCATAGAAAGAGCTAGTACTTTGTGGGGAGAATTGCTAACTTGTTGGTATTCTAAATGAGGAAGACTATGCTTTGCAGTTACTCTGGGCTGGTGCTCTGTAACTGTGATTCAGAGCCATTTAATATTCCTTTTGGCAGGAGGCCAAATGATATTTTTGTAGTTTTTCTAGGGTTTGATGATTTCACAGTTTAGACTGGACAACTTCCCACAATGACAGGTCCATCAATCAGAGAATCTAGGCGTGACAACCAGTCAGGGATACATTTGTCCTCTTCTCAGTAAAGAAGGTTCTGGACAGGCCAGCAGGGAAACATGCAGACACACTGTGAGTTTGTCAAACCCTCACCTTTTGTGGTCTCACATATATAGCCAGAAGCCTCAACTTCATTCTCCTTGCCTCTTCTCCAGCATATGATAAAATCAGGTGAAACAATAAGATGGCATCCCTCAGATTTCAGCCAGTCAGTCCACTAATACGTTTTTAAAGGTCAAGGTAGAACTGTGGTGCTGTAAGCAGCATCCTGGGTATTTAGAATTAGAACAGGGGAGATTAAGATGAAGTAAACCTGGATGAGAAGTTTTCATTGGCCTTATCTTAAAGACACTTGGCAATAATCTTCAGGGAGGGTGTGTGTTTATCTGTTTTGGCATGGCTTTTGTTCTAGTTCTTCTGGAGCCCCACCTTTTGCCCTGCGTAATATTTAACCTGATATCCCTGAAAGCCTTGCTGAGGCTGCTCACAGTTCCAAATTATCTAGGCAATTTAGGGAAAAAATTGGGTAACTTGAATTTTTGGCATCAGTTAGAAAAATAATATCCAAATTATTGCCTTGCCATTCAAAATGTTGGTTGTTATGTTGAGACAACCATAAAACAATCTGAACACTGCAGAATTTTGGTTAACTCATTTGTGCAGAACTCAGTGAAGTGAGACTTTAAAAATAAAATCAAATAACAATAAATATTTTATTTTACATAAATATATTTCAATTCTCTTACCCATTACCACCACCTTCACTTTTTACATGAAAGGACAAGTATGAAAGTCAATAATTTAGTATCTTCAACTATCACTTGAGTATAAACCCAAAATTTAAGATGGAAGTATTTAAGATAAGCTAATTCTTAATGTAAAAATATAGCAGCCAAGTGCATGAGGTTGTTTTTTTTTAATATTTAGTTGTTTATTTGGCTGCACAGGGTCTTAGTTGTGGCACGCGGGATCTTTTAGTTGCAGTCCAGTGGCTGAGTCCACACTCCCAATACAGGGGGTCCCGGTTCGATCCCTGGTCAGGGAACTAGATCACACATGCTGCAACTAAGAGTTTGCATGCCACAACTAAAGATCCCACATGCTTCAACTAAAGACCCCGCATGCCATGACTAAGGTGCATGAGTTTTGGAAGTACACAAGACTGAAGCTAAATGCTCTACCACTTACTAGCTGAGAGAACTCTCTGAGGCTAAAGACTATGAAATTAAGTTTTTCTTTCTTTCATGCCATTCTGCCTTTCATGTCTAGCAAATGGCCTGACACATAGTAAAAGTTCAAATATACTTTGTGACTACTTGGGTGTTGAGGTTTTTAAATGTTTTTTCTGTGCATGAAAATCCTTTCCAACTTACTGGCCCTTTGCTCTTTTCTGAAGATCAGTTGGGTTCTGCAGTGTATTGTATGCTTGAGAAGATGAAGCATCACTCAGAAATCCGACATCCCGTCCTTCCTGTTTCCTGTGCTCATGCTCATTGTTGAATGTGCCAATGAAATTGCTTCTGAACCTACTTTCTTACTGATTGGTTAAACGGGGTCAGAAATATATCTAATATTAAAAGTTCTATAACACTTAATAAATGAAGGCAGTCTCCGCATTCAGAGCCTATAAAGGGAAGAGTCACTGAAGCTAAGGACCGGTGTGTGTGTGTGTGTGTGTGTGTGTGTGTGTGTGTGTGTGTGTGAGGGAGAGAGAGAGAGAATTATTGGCAAAGCACTAGTATTTCTTTTAAAATTGACTGTGTTCTCTTTATTCTTTTCATTTTTTCACCACCCCATAAAGAAAAATAGGCAGTTGCACCTTAAATGCATATTGCTAAGTGAAAGAAGCCAGTTTGAAAAGGCTATATACTATGATTCCAACTATATGCCGCTCTGAAAGAGGCAAAACTGTAGGGAAAGTAAAAAAATCAATGGTTGCCAGGGGTTTGGCCAGGAGAGGGAGAGTAAAGAGGTGGTGCACAGGGGATTTTTAGGAGAGTGAAACTATTCTTTCTGATGTGTAATGGTAGATGTAAGACATTATGCATTTGTCCAAATCCATAGAGTGGTACAACACAAAGAGTGTACCCTAATGTAAACTATGGACTTTAGTTAATAATAATCAATATTAGCTCGTCAACTGTAGCAAATGTACCACACTAATGCAAGAGGTTAGTAATAGAGGAGACCCGGGAGGAGGAAAAGGGGGTATATAGGAACTCTGTATTTTTTGCCTAATTTTTCTGTAAAACTAAAACCTCTCTAAAAGATAGTCTATTAATTAAAAAATAGCAAGTTTCAAATCTAGAAAAACTCAACTAAAGAAACAGAGAGCCTATATTATTGTGAGCTTTAAAACACACACAGCACAGTCAATTAATTTATCACCCAAGAAGCTGACCTAAATATTGGCAAAGGTTTTTTGTTGTTGTTTTTGATCATTTGTTTTTTAGGAGTTGTAATAAATTTGGAGATCTTTAAAGGTAGAAATTATATTTTAATTTGGCTTTCAATGAGTGATCTTTTTGCGGTACGTGGGCCTCTCACTGTTGTGGCCTCTCCCGTTGCGGAGCACAGGCTCCGGACGTGCAGGCTCAGCGGCCATGGCTCACGGGCCCAGCCGCTCCGCAGCATGTGGGATCTTCCTGGACCGGGGCACAAACCCGTGTCCCCTGCCTCAGCAGTCGGACTCTCAACCTCTGCGCCACCAGGGAAGCCCTCAATGAGTGATCTTTGAGCCACCTTTAAAATAAACTCTCATAGTTGTGCTAAGGCAGACCCTATTGGAATTACCTAGTTTCCTTCTGCATTGTGTACCCAGCCTGGCAGTTACAAGGCTGAGAAGATTTTCTGGACTGTTCTCAGTGGCCAGCCCACTGAAACTGAGTTCTGCCTAGCCAGCTCCTAAGTTGTGTTTTCATGGTGGAAACTGCTCTTCCTGAGCCTCCTGGTTTTCTAACTGTGGAGTAGCGGCCATGCTCCTGGGCCTGACAACTGGGAAGACACAGAAAATACTGCTCAGGGAGCAAACTTGTGTTGCTCTGACACGTGGATCATGTTTTCTATCAAGGCAAAGGATTCACTTTCTCTGCCTCTTTAGGACAGTGATCTTGATCCCCTACATTAAGTTGAAGTCCATTTGCTCTAAGTTCCTCAGCCAAATTCTTGTGCCAGTTACTCATTACTTGGAGAATGACCTCTCTCATTCTGAGTACAGCCGTACAGCTGTGCTCTGGGGCTGCCTGTCCCTTTTGCTTAGCTGCCTCGATGTTCTGCTCTTAGTTTCTCTCAGCTTTGAATGGAAGAGAGTAGCAGCCTAGATGGACTGGCTTTGATGGGAAGGATGGTTTCCAGGTTGGTCCTCTTGTAGTCCTATGATTCACAGCATTTCCCTGGCAACCATTTCTGGTAACAGCAGCATAATCTTTTCATGTTGGCCATTTTATATATTTCATGAACCTAAAGGAATATTGCTTAGCTAATAATAATGGCAGGCGTGTGGAATATTGTCAATAAAATAAACACTAATATGTGATAATCCCCCAAAAGAGCAAAATGCAGGCTTGAATCACACATTTGTGGCAATCATGTGACACTTAATCTTGTAATCATAAGATCAGAAGAGTATTTGCTGAGAGAGTTTAGAATTCAATAATGTTTATCAGTTTTCTTTTTTCTATAATGATGCCAAAGTAGCTACACGGAAGTCATTCTGCTGAAGGTGCTAGCGTGCTTCAGGCTGTCCTGTGCTCTCATACAAACCTGGAAATATGGAGGAGAGGGGAGAAGTAGAGAGTCTGGTCTGGAGACTGTATTAGTTAGCTGGGCTGCCATAAAAAAAGGACTGCAGAATGGGTGGCTTAATACATACAACTCTGTTGTATATCAAAGTTAAACATTTGTGTGGGTTTCCTTCTTTGGTATTTGTCCAGTTAATCAATTAATCAATTTATCTGTTCCTATACAGCACTGGACTAATCACTTCAGCTCTATAACAAGTTCTTATATCTGGTGAGACAAGTTCTGCACCCCACCACAGCCTTCTTTTTCAGAAAGTTCTTGGGTAGTCTCCTTCATCTATGTATTGATGAGCTCTAGAATCAACTCACTGACTTCCATGGAGAGCTCTGTTGATGTTTTGATTGGAACTACATTAAATCTATAGCCTATTTGGGGGTAAATTACTGTCTTTATAATATTAAATCTTCCTACCCGAGAATACAAGATCTGTCTCCATTTTATTTAGGTATTATTTAACATCCTTTCAGAAAGTTTCATAATTTTCTGCATATCATAATTTTCTTGCATATCACAATGTAGTAAGTGTGGCTAATCAGGTGCATCTTCCTTACTAACCTATATATTTTTGTGAGCTATCATTTTTTTAGTTCTTATAGCTATTAAAACTAAATATTGAAATAAAATAAGTGTAGATCCAGACATTCAAATTATATGCCAATTAATTGAAAAGAATTACAGACTAATATTTTTATTGAAAAAAGTTTTAAATATATTTATAAAATAAAATAATTAAAATAGTATTTATGTTACTCTTTTTTTATTTCTATTATGTATGTTATGCTTTATAAGGCATATGTGTGAGTTAAATTTCAGCTAAGGAAACAGGCTGGGAGGATTAAGCTTAGGCAAAGCTGCTAATGGCTTTCAGGAAATCAGGAATTACAGGAAATGGCTGACCATGATTCAGCTACCTGTTCACTGAAATGAAATAATTCACAGGAGGAATAACAGAAGCTTCTGGAAACATCTTTTTTAAAATATATATATATAAATTTATTTATTTATTTTTGGCTACGTTGTGTCTTTTGTTGCTGCTCGTAGGCTTTCTCTAGTTGCCGTGAGCGGGGGCTGCTCTTTGTTGCTGTGCCCGGGCTTCTCATTGCAGTGGCTTCTCTTGTTGTAGAGCACAGGCTCTAGGTGCATGGGCTTCAGTAGTTGTGACACACGGGCTCTAGAGAACAAGCTCAGTAGTTGTGGCACACGGGCTTAGTTGCTCCGCAGCATGTGAGATCTTCCTGGACCCGGGCTCGAACCCATGTCCTCTGCATTGGCAGGTGGATTCCTAACCACTGCACCACCAGGGAAGTCCGCTTCTGGAAACATCTTTAATCAACCATCTGCCAAAGCCCATGATAAGCCTGCTGGTGGCACAGGAACAATAGATTTGTTTCTGCTTCTCTCCTCCCTTCCAAGGCTCATGTGAGTATCTCTCACAGGCTAATACAATGCAAAACCCTGCTAACAAGGATTCTGAGAAATGTAGTTCCTAGTCTTCTAGCCCTTGTGAATAAGAGATCTTGGAAGGTGAATAGTGCTGGGTTACCCACAGATAATCCACACAACACAAGATATACAAAAGTGAAAAAAAGAAGTCAATATAGGTGGTATGTGCTCAAAATACATTTTTCCTGGTAGGGGTATGAGATCAATTTCTTTGGATAGTACTTCTCTAGTGCCCATCAATTCTAGCGAGTCTCTCACTCTTATCTTCCAATTACTGTCTCTCTAATTCACAGTCCTTCTCCCCGCCATCTTGCTTTTTGATCACCACCTTCCTCACCATCCAGTAGACTTTTTTTTTTTTTTTTTTTTTTTTTTTATGCGTTACACGGGCCTCTCACTGTTGTGGCCTCTCCCGTTGCGGAGGACAGGCTCCGGACGCGCAGGCTCAGCGGCCATGGCTCACGGGCCCAGCCGCTCCGCGGCATGTGGGATCCTCCCAGACCGGGGCACGAACCCGTGTCCCCTGCATCGGCAGGCGGACTCTCAACCACTGCGCCACCAGGGAAGCCCCAGTAGACTTTTAAGACACACCAATTTCGTTCTCTTCCATCTTGTGCAGGTCCTATGGTGTATAGTTTTTCTTTGACTATGAGTACTTTCCTCCTTAAGATTGACCTAGAAAACATGGGCCATAGAGGGTACAGCTGAATGGGCAAAGTCCAAATGTTCTAATAGGGACTGGGGAGAGGGAAAGGCTATAAACCATTATTCATTAATAATTCTTGCTCTAGCACACACAAGAAGAAATGATCACATACAGCACAGCTTTCTGTCCTGAGGTAACTCTGGTTTAGTCCCAAAGGGCTGATAACATCCCACAGACATTTGGTATGATGTTTTTCTCCCAGCATCCTTCTTGTTTTTTAGTTTGTCTTTCTGGCCTCTAGGAACTGGCCCATTATTTCATCTATCCTTTCCCATGGACAAGTCAGAG
This sequence comes from Phocoena sinus, assembly GCF_008692025.1. Classification (NCBI taxonomy): domain Eukaryota; kingdom Metazoa; phylum Chordata; class Mammalia; order Artiodactyla; family Phocoenidae; genus Phocoena; species Phocoena sinus. Next base: position 51,395,829 of record NC_045780.1, read on the forward strand.
AGTCTTCCTTATTGCAAAAAACTAAATAACAACAACAAAAAACCCTTCAGCGCTCCACCCATTCAATGCTGGCGTTCAGGAGGTTCATGCCTAGTTCACCAATGATTCACAGGGCCGTGAAAATTGACTCTCATTGAGAATCAACAAGAGACTCAGCCCTCAGCCCAGGGTGACAGCTCAGCTCACCTCTGCAGTCTCCCCTGATTCTCCCACTCAGCATAAGATTCCTCCACTCCAACAGAGAAGTAGTTTTACCTCTTTGCAAGCCAACAGAATAACAAAACCTTCACCACCGAATATTGTATTCTGTCCAAAGCAAGCAGAGCCACACATCAAAAATAGGAAGATGCTGACCTCAGGTTGGGTCTAGTAGGGATTCTTGAGATAAAAAGGTGGGAGCTGAAACCTCATTCCTCTCAAGCCTTTGACTTTTCCCATGATGGGTGTGGCCTGTGGAAACAAGGTTATAGTAAAAAGGATATTAGTATTTCTCTGCCTGCGCAGTGCCCTTTGGGACTGAAAAAGAACCCTATGCAGGGCTGGTTCTGGGTCCGAGGCCTGTCATCCCTCCTGGGATGTATGAGATATTAGAGTCTCCCTTACTGGGTTCCCAGAATCTACCATGAATGTCAGGAGCTGTTTCAGTGGTATTCCATGGAAGGAAAGGAGGGGAGAAAATAGAAAAGTAGAAATGATATTTGTGCGTAGCATCCTGTATTAGTTCCATTCTTCACTTGGTTCAGTGCAAGTAATATTTGCCAGGGTAAGTTTTGTTTTGTTATGTTTTAATATTTTAAAAGTATCAGTAGCAGAAGAAGGTTACAGGCATTGTAATGTCAATGTGGACTTCTAGATAGAGACAATTTAGTAGTAGGATTTCTTCTAGAGAGGCTGTAGCTAACCCCATGCCCCTGGTTGAGGAACTTGCTCTTTATGCCGTGCCTCATGAGGAAGACACAGCTGCCAAATTCCTCTGCACAATCCCCAAAGAATGTCCTTGCTTTTGAGAGTGTATTTACTGGGACCTTGTCAGATTTGGCAGTGAAGGGTGGGTCAGCACACGGGCAGGCTGCATACCTTTCCTGGGAGATACAGGAAGCTGCTCAGCCACTCACATGGCAGTGGGAACTTGACGTGCAACATTAGAAATTTCTTCTGTGGTTAGGCGTTTGCCCAGAAACATCTGAAGTGCTTCAGTGAGATCCTCTCCATGGTAATTTTTTGTTGTTATTTTTAAGTAACTCTGGTTACCTTCACTAAATGACGTCAATGACATAACTCTTAACATTTCTTGATATGCCTCTGCCATGCTGGCAAATCACACAGTTATGTGAAATATGTTGGCTTTCTTTCCTTCTAATCTTTGTAGTCAACTCAGGAGGTCCCTGAAAGAAAACACCCTCCCCCATCCCCCCACACTGTTTCTCTCGGCCATGGACTCTGCAGAGTGAGTGAAAGGGAGAGGAGGGTGTTTAATGCTGCTCTTTTATAAGATGACCCATTGCTTTACTACTCCAGTCTTTTACTTCACTGGAGACTCCTACGGGCTGCCTTACCAATTTAACCCCAGTGCTCTGTTTTGTTTTGCTTTCCCTTACTGTTGGAGAAATAAGGATTTGGATGAAAGAGTAAAGGACAGTAGACTATCAAGTAGCTTCATTAGAAACCCACTAGGAATTACTCTTGCTGCAAGACAGAAGTTCACTCCCATTTAGTTTTTTCATTTGAACCTACCTATTTTAGCAGAGGCAAAATGGGGCTTGATTGGGAGGAAAGGCAGAGAGGGAGTATATGCTTATAGGTTTCAGTCATCAGAGGATAATGCATTTTATATGTGCCCCTTTCTAGAGTCTGGGATGAAAATAAAAGTACATAGACCACATAACTTCTCCTTAAGTAACTGGATAAGTAACAGTGGCCTCCATTCATGCAGAGGACACATGAAGAATATTTGATTCTGTAACATGAACACATCAACTCATAAAACCTTTTCTTTTCAGCTCCTATCTTGCCATTTAGCTTGTGATGGCTTTTATTTGGTGGAGGCTTTAGATGTGACGCTTGCCAAATGTTCATAGGGAAATCCATTTATTCAGAAAAGAAGTGTGCACTGAATGTCCCTTTATTCCTTCCTACATTTTCGGTACTTGTTCGACAGGGCTTTTGGAAAAACAAAGTAGGCAAAGTGGGCGATGCTTAGGGTGATGTTAGGGTGCCAGGAAAGCCCAACTTTCCGAGAGATTCACACATTTTCGCTGTGAAATGAAAGGGAACCCCAGTCTGCGTTTTCAGGGGGCCTTCCGTGGACTCCCAGTGGCTGTGAACAGGGAAATGAGCCCCAGAGCTGCTCCAGGCTTCTAACAGAGTAGGAGGGATACTTATGTGGGTTTTCTCAAGTTGGGATTGTGCAAACAAAGATCAAACGCTGACATTCTCAGCCTTTCTACATGGGCTTGGCCACGGGCCTGTAAATGTCAGGCCCACTCCCTGTTTCTGTGTTGCAGAATTACAGTTATACTGGATAGGCAAGTCTGGTTGTGTGAGTGTTTCTGAGGGGAGAAAATCCTAACCAGCTTGAGTCACAGGCGATGGTGGAAAGTCTGGTGTTGGCTTCCAAGGACAGAAAATACATGCACTCAAATGAAACGGCTTCTTCTCGAGAGCATCATGGAACAGTATGCAGTGGAAAATGGAGTGGGGGGCATGTTGCAGCAGCAGGAGTAACAGCAGCAAGGAGCAGAGGGTTAAAAACCCTGGCTCTTCCCTGTACCACTGTCTGCTGTGAAACTCCAAGCATGTTACTTAACGTCTCTGAATCTCAGTTTCTTCATCTGTGAAATGAAGATGATAATAGTACTTTAGAAAGTTGTTCCGAGGGTGAAGTCGGATAAGGTGTAAGTGCTTCGAAGCTTACCTGACATAGTAGCTTGTCAGGAAGTGTTCCATTATTTTGAATGGGCCCTGGTCTCACTTCCACGTAAATGAAGTTGTTGGATCTTTGGCAAGTCACCTGACCATTCAGAACCTCAGTATTCTTGTGTTGAAAATGAGGCTTTGACTAAGCGTTTATGATCTTTTTCGCATTTAGCATTCACCCTCCACAGGGAGAGGACAAAAAAGAAAAGGCATGCTTTTACCATAGCGCTGGCTAGCAGGGAGTAGAGGCGGGCCCAGCACTGACAGTTCTGGCTGCTACAGACCATTCTTCCCATGCCTGTTCCTTGGCCATATTGTCTACAGCTGCCTTCTGCTGCCACAGCAGAGCTGAGATTTGGGATGTGGCCCACGAAGCCTAGAATAAAAGATTTACTATCTGGCTCTTTAAGAAAAAGATGGCTGACCTCTGGCCATAGACCAAGAGCAATAAGGAGGGCTGATTCTGAGTTGTGTCAGTTACATTAAGAGTGAAAGCTGTCATAACGTTTTTATTTTGTTTGATGACTTCATCAAAACTTTGTCTCTATCTGTGCTTAAAGCCAAGAAGTATCATATTTTATTTGCTAATGCAAGGTTTGTGAACAAGAATCTGATGGTTTCTTGGAAATTTCCTCTGATTGAGAAGAAATGTTTCATAAGATGTACTTTTTTTGGTAAGTGTCATAATTTAAACAGGTAATAACTTTGGAATCATAGGTCAGTATTGTGCCTTTTACATAGAAAAATGCATTTAATTAAGTCTTTAGGTTACTTTTTAGCCTGCCTTGGGAATTTGGTTGGTTTGTTAGTTTAAAATTCCCTCAGTTTCTTTACTCTTCTTTGTCTATTAGTAGAACTGACAAAGTCTAGATTTGTTTTTATGGAAGACATCTGAATGAATACACATATATAATTTCTTTCTTCCCGAAAGAACTGAATACTAAGTAGAGAAAATGGAAAATAAAAAGCAAACCAACAGGAAAAAAAAATTTAAAAGAGCGTGAAATGCATGAAATAAAAAAGCACCTAGAGGTGACCACTTGGAGGGGTGGGATGGGGGGGTGGGAGGGAGACACAAGAGGGAGGGGATATGGGGATATATATATACTTACAGCTGATTCACTTTGTTATAAATCGGAAACTAACACACCATGGTAAAGCAATTATACTCCAATAAAGATGTTTTTTAAAAAGTAAGAAATGCGAACCTTATTAAAAATAAAAAAACTAAAAAAATCAAATCACAACTATCAAATGTATTGGTCTCTCCCAGTCCTAAGATTCAATTAACCCAAGCATTTGAGACATTTTCTCTTTTGGAACTAAGTAATGTAGGAGGATTCGAATCAGTTTTCAATCTAAAGAAAATATATGTTTTCTCAACTTCAATTCAATTAACATTTCTTGAGGACTGAGGTGTGTAAGTGACAGTAGTAAGAAATGAAGGAGATACAGACCATAGTGAGGAGCATATAGTTCAATGGGAGAGGCAGGAGCATGTCTCAACAACTTCTATCTAAAGCAGAAATGGGAGGATTAGAATAGGGTGACCAAGAAAGAACTCCGGAAATATTTGAGAAACTATAACAGTTCCGTTTCCTTGTTTGCTTACAACAGAAACCTTAATCAATAAGATGGAAAATTTATTGAGGGAAACTGGATGGTTCTCAGAATGGAAGGAAGAGTTGATAATGACAAGGTCTTGGAAAGACAGAAATAGAATATCTTTAAGATTCTGCTTCTGGAATAACTGAAGACTCAAGAGCTCACAACTGAACAGCCTTCTGCCCTATGACTCAAATTTGCATTCTCAGCAGAGAGCCTTTTTGCTTGGCTTGGATCACATGTCCAACTTTGGTGCTTGTGTGTAGTGGTGATATAGAGCTTGGGAGGGCATAGAGAGGGAAAAGTGGGCATTGCGTTTTATTTTCCCACTAAAACCATTCGGCAAAGTTTATCGATACCATAAGAAGAAAGAAAGGATACTAAACAGGTAAAAGTTAACTGTTGTCCTCTGTAGACATTTGCTAAAAGGAACTGGGGAGGATTTTGGAAGGGAAAGGGCTCAAGTTAGGCCTTGATGAATGAATAGGACTTTTAAAAGTAGATTTGGGGGACTAGGAAAAAGAGGGCATTCTAATCAGAGGGAACAGCTTGAGCAAAGGTATGGAACAAGAAAGAGTCCAAGTATAAATCATGATCTGATAATGGGGAGAGGTCCAGTATGTTTGGTGTGTAAGGACATATAGTGAGTAAAATGGGGAGGATGATGGAGAAGGCATAAAATCAGAGTTCCAACTTATGTACAGGGTTGCAAAGATGATTGGTTGAGATAATGGATATGAAAGTGTTTTGTAAACTACAAAGTGCCTTGAAAACTATAAGGATTTTCACATCTATGAATTGTTTCAATTAAAAATATTTCCTCAGTAAATAGAGTTTTTCAAACTAAAAAAAAAAGCAAATTACCTCATGGTATTCTCAATCACCTAAAACCTCAAGTCTTCTCTCTCTCTCCCTCACACACACACACACACATTCCCAAATTATTGAGACCAACTATTTTTAATAACTTTTAATTTAAATGACTTGGGGTTAGGAGAAGAACAGGGTGTTGGCAGGGGGTACTGTAAAATCAGAGCAATAAGAAGATGCACCAATTCCAAAATATTTGAGAATCACTGTTTTCTAGGGACATCATTTATGCTATCAAAAATTTTGTTTCAGTGATAGATAACCCACTAGTTTACAAAAATATTTGGAAATTAAATTTTTTCTAGGATTTGCTGTTCTTTTCTGCAGGATTTATCCTTTGGTTATGTAGTCAAGGAAGTGGGAGATAATTTAAAGCTGAATTGTGAGGAGGAAGGAGAGGAGGAGGACGTGAGTAGGAGAGGCTGAAGTATGGTAAGTGGGGATCTTTCAGATATTGTGTGTAGGGAGGGAACAAGGACACAATTTGGGAGAACCACGTGGTTTGAGAGACTCAGTCAATGAGAATGTGTAAGAGGAAAATAGCAACAGAAACATAAGCATGACTGAGAAAGACAGTTTGAACCACATTTCTCTAGTCTAGTCTATTGAAGGCTGAGTTACTGAGAAGGAAGACCCAGGAGAAAAGAGGGTCTGGGGATTTCATTTTTTTCTCAGGTAGCTTCTATTCCATTTTCCCAGGTGTCACATGGCAATGCAAATATATTCAATTAAGAAACAATCACTAAGAACTGTCTAGGTCAGGCTCATTGTGGACACTAAGGATTCAAAGATAAATAAGCTTGGGCACCTACCCTCAAGATCCTTCATTCTAATAGGAAAGACAAACACAGGTAGAGTTATTGACGTGTATGTGTGAGTGTAAATATGCATAAACCTGATATATAAGTGCTATACATTTATAAATCTAATATATGTGAGCTACATGTACAACTATAATATATGAATCATATGTGTGTAAATATGAATATATGAAGGTAAGTATGTGTGTTTGCATAGATAATATATACAGCTTACACATGTTTTTCTCAAAGATTCAGCTGGGAACAGATTTCACATGATCGTTGTAGCCAATATTCAAGCATCTAGTGGTCATTTGAAAACATGCCTAAGTTAACATTGTTTATGTTACTCATGAGTGGAACGTAGAAAATGTTTTAAAAATTGCATGTGTTTCTGGCATTTGTTTACAAAATTTTTAAATATAAAATTTTCGATGCAATCCTAAAGATGTCACCTATTTTTAAGAGTATAGATTTTGGGGTATTTATTTACTAAATCAAATAACTGTATGCATTTGAACTTTTGTTTGCTGAATAAAATTTTTAGTTTTTTAAAATTGTAAAAATATATGAAATTATGGAGAACTTTGAGAAATTGCAAAAATATGATAGTTGTGGTAGACTGAATAATGTTCCTGCAAAGACATCCACGTTCTAATCCCCGGAGCCTGTGAATATGTTACCTTGCATGGCAAAAGGAACTTTGCCGATATGATTAAATTAAGGGTCTTGAGATGGGGAGATTATCCTAGATTATCTGGGTGGGATCAATGTAATCATGGGTCCTTATGAAATAGAGACAGAGGATCAGAGTTAGACATAGGAGATGGAATGACAGAGCAAGAGGTTAGAATGACACAAGGAAGGAGTCATGCACCAAGGGGTGCAGGCAGCCTCTAGAATCTGAAAAAGGTGGCCATGGATTCTTCCCTTTTATACTCCAAAAGGAACCAACCCTGCTAACACACTGACTTTAGACTTCTGATCTCCAGAACTGGAAAGTAATAAATTATGTTGTTTTTAAGCCACTAAATTTGTGGTAATTTGTTATAGCAGCAATAGGAAACTAATACAATAGTAAATTATTAGAGGAAAGATAAAATAGATTTAAAAAAAGAAATGAAACTCTGCCATGATGGATATGGTATACTGAGGAAAGAGAAGAACAATGAGGACAAAAAGAGAGAAATGCCAAGCCAATCAAATACAAGAGCAAGTTGTTACCTAAGAGAAGGGAATTACGGAATGCTACACTGAACACTGCACAAATGAGGAAACTGAGACAAGAGGAGCTAAATGACTAGCACCAGGTTACACAAGTAGTCGTTGGCAGAGTCTATCTGACACCTGAGACTGTGCTCTTAAGCACTAAGCCATACTGCCTCTGCTACTGAGGTCTCCTAGGGGTGTATGTGGTATGCGGGGTACACGTAGTTTATCATATAATGTGTTTAAGTACTGTAATGAAGGCATATACAGAGTTCCCTTGGAGCAGAGAGAAAGAGGGAGCCTGCCTGTGTTTAGGGAGTGGGATGGTAGGAAAATCTTCACAGAGCAGGTTAGGTATTTGCTGGGCCTTTAAAGGTGAATAAACATTACCAGATACAAAAGAAGCAAGGATATTTCTGGTCACAGCAATGGAATTAGGACAAATGTTAAAGGCTTGAAATATACAGTATGTTTGGGCAAAAGCAAGGATTTTGATAAGGTTAGAGCTTAGGGTGCATGGAGGCAAGTGTTGGGAGAGGAGCCTGGAATAGTTGAAAGTCACTTAAAGAAGGTATCTAGATCAAATTTCTGCTTGTGCTATCTTTCCGGGCCAATATGGTACTTCAAATGTGGCTAGTGCAACTAAAGAACCTAATTTTAAATTTTATTTAATTTGATTAATTTAAATTTAAATAACCACACATGGCTAGTGGCTGCTGCATTGGACAACACCGTCTTATATGAATCTAAGGTATTAATTCAAATGATGGGACATGGGGAACTTATGATGGGTTTGAAGCTGGAGAGTGACATGATTGCATCTGTTCTGGAAAAATAAATGTTAAGGGATGATGTATCTTTACTGGGGAGAAAGTTCTGACTTGCTGCGTGCTCCGCCTGTAGCCCACTTCCGAGCAGGTTACAAAGCCTAGGGGAGCAGTGCCTTGTTCCATGCAGTGGTATTGCTTTGGTCACAGCTGATTGAGATGGGGTAGGTGTCTGTGCAAAACTGATCTCATCTGGCTTACCAGAAGCCCACAGAATGGCCTGGTGCAAGAGCTCTACCTATAGGAACGCAGCATGGCATGGTGGCTGACCAACTCAAGCATATGTCTCCCAGAGGATTTAAACTGATACATGCAGGGACTGTGATAAATTGATAACGTGGTAGAATGAAGAAGCAGGAAGAGAATCAGAGGAAGTGGGACTGAGTCATGGAAGGGAGACTCATACAGTTGCTATTGGTACCCAGGGCTGCACTGGACAACTAGTGTTGTTTTGTAAAGTTAACCAGTAGGGAATATCATTTAATTTCTTAGAAAGGGTGCTGACTGTCTATCCTGTCTTCCTTACAGCCCTCTGAAACTTTATACTAAACCTCCTGTGCTGTGAGGATTAGTTCAGCAGGGCCTGGAATTAGCCTGATTATTCTACTAAAATAAGAAATAAGCATGCACAGCACCGATCTGAAACATACTGATTAATAGCATTGCTTTGTAACCCTGTGCCCTAAGAATTTCAGGTTGGTTTGAACCAGCTAATCAACATTGTTTATTGATAACAGTGAGACTGATGATTTGTACCTGGTGAGACCCCAGAACCCCAGGTCACATAGCAGGAATAACTTATGTGACCAGCAGGGTATAAGAAATTCCAACTGAGATTCCATTTGGGTGACCCATTCACACGTCAGTCGTTTTTGATATATAAGAGAAAGTATATCCTGCAAAGACCCTTGCAGAGGGAGGACAACTGAGCTTCCAAGTGGCTTTGCTGACCCTTTACTGAGATAACCTTTAGCTGTGATGATTATCTTTACTTTAATGTGGTTTCTACCAGTGCATCTTTTTCCTGTAATGAACTGTAGATTTATTATTTTTAAAAAATTTTATTGGAGTATAGTTGATTTACAATGTTGTGTTAGTTTCTGCTATACAGCAAAGTAAATCAGTTATACATACACATATATCCACTCTTTTTTATATTCTTTTCCCGTATAGGTCATTACAGAGTATTGAGTAGGGTTTTAAGCTCCGGAAACCTCAGTCGATGGCAACGTACTAACAGTTAAAGAGGGAAGAGCCACAGTACCCAAAATGATGATACTTAGAAATCTACATACATTTGCTTTGTGTAGATTTCTAAATAACATCATTTTGGGTACTGTGGCTCTTCCCTGTTTAAGTGTTAGTACGCTGGCATCAACTAAGGTTTCCAGAGCTTATCTCTGATCTTTACAACCTGAAAGAGGCTGACTAACTCAGCAGGGGACATATTTGAACAATGAAGAGGCCAGTTATCAGGTGATGGAAATAGTTTTCCCTCAAGATGATGAGGTTCCCAATCAAAGCAGGGGCGATGGGAGTCCAGTGGACGGGGAAGGTTGGACTGAATTAGGAAGTAGACTTAAGAGTGATGGGCCAGTCACCATTTAATTGGATGAGGATGTGGAATGGAGAGAGGAAAGGAGGAGGCAATGACAATGAAGGTTTCAACCTTGGGTAATAAGCGCAGCTCTGGTAATTATGATTTGAGCAGTCTCTATAAGATGCGGAGAAATGTTCTCTTGTTTAAGAGAACAGTGCATGCTGTGGCCTGTAGGTGAATTGAAGAGCCAATAATATAGCCTTTAGTTCAGCCTATTATATAGTCTATAGTCCAGCCAGAGGTAGAAAAATCTGCTAAGAAATCAGATTTATAAAAACGGATAAAACCAGATTTTTGGCAAACAGTGAATACCCCTTGTATATGCACTCTTATTGTTTATGATTATTATTCCAACATGCAATCAACAATACTGAGTGCTACTGTGAGTCAGAACTGTGCTACATGTTTAGAATAAAGCTAAATATACAGGCCCCTGATTGCAAGGGGTTGCTTGAGATGTAATACCATGAAATATTTGGCTATGGAGAGACTGATGTAAAATGGAAAGATTGACAGTGAGTTGAAGAAAATCAGAAATGATGATCACGAAATTATGAAATAACAATCTGGGTTTTAAAGTAAGGCTTTTTCCATAAAGATATTCACATAAGTATATTAGAAGCTTGATAAAGTGTTGGAAGATTTGGAGCAGTTAAAATATCCAATGATCATTCTATGCTGATCTCTGATAGTTTGGTAAAGTGATCATAGAAAGTCTGCTCCAAATCTCACTCTTGGCCCAGAGGAACTGGTATTGCTGGGCTACAAAATGGCTGGTTCTGGTGGGTACAGCAACGAGGGAGGAAAGTAGCAAAACCTTCAATCGGGGTTTCTCAACTTTTGCACTATTGAGGAGAGTTTGGTGGCAAGTCCTACTTACCCAATTACATCTCTGCTCCATCTCTCATTAATTGAACCAGCCATGCTTCAGATTGCCAAACTCTAAATTATATTCATAAACAGAAATCTGAAAGATGTTAAGAAGAAAATTTAGGAAGGCAGAGTGGTTGGATGATTCATCTCCCTCTTGACCACCTAATCATCGTCCACTCGAACTTCAAAATTCAGTGTCAACAACATCTTCCAGGTCCAGGTGGAATTCTTTAGTCTCTCCACTATCTGAAACCCACAAAATTGCTCTGTATTACTTTATCCTGGTATATTATAGCTATTTACTGCAATGTCTATCTCTCCAAACATGGTGAGTTCCTGGAGACCAATCACTAGGTCTCATTAATTTTTCTGTCCTTTGGAACTGAAACAGTACTAGAAACATATTAGGTACTTAATATTTGTTAAATGAACAAATGACTGAAGAAGACAAAAGAGAAGAGCGATAAGTTGGTAAATTCATAACAGGGCAATTTGGTAATATTTATCTACCAAAGTTAAAATATATAAATCCTTGAATCCAGCAATTACGTCTCTAAGAATTTATTTGACATATACACACGTGGTGCGAAATGTTTATGTGCAGTGCTATTCACTGTAGCATTGTTTGTTAGCAAAAGCTTAGAAAATGGTAGAAATGTCCATTAATAATGAATTGATGAAATAGATGATGGAATACCCATATATGGAATGCCAGGCAGCTGTGAAAAAACACAGTGTGGAAAGATCTTCAGGATATAGTGTTAAAGGAAAAAAAAAAAATCACAGTAGTGTAATATGCAAATGTTTGTATAAAAATAGAGGAAATATCTATACCCTACCTTTGTTTGTATTTGTATAAATGGCTCTGGGAGGACCCAGAAGAAACTAATAACTTCCCTTTTTTGGAGACTGAGGTTTGGTGGGACACAAAGACTTTTCATTGTATTCCTTCTTATACTTCTAATTTCTGAAAAAATGAACATATATGACTAGCTCAAAAACATTGTGTAAATAATTTTTTAAAAGAAAACTGCATATGGATGGTTATAGCAGCTTTATTCATCATTGCCAAAACTTAGGAGCAACCAAGATGCCCTTATTAGGTGAATGGCTAAATAAACTGTGGTACATCCAGACAACGGAACATTATTCAGTGTTAAAAAGAAATGAGCTATCAAGCCATGAAAAGACATACGGAGGAAGCATAAATGCATATCACTATGTGAAAGAAGCCAGTCTGAAAAGGCTACATACTGTATGATTCCAACTATGAAATTTTTTTTAAAGAATTTTTTGATGTGGACCACTTTTTTTTTTACATCTTTATTGGAGTATAATTGCTTTACAATGGTGTGTTAGTTTCTGCTTTATAACAAAGTGAATCAGTTATACATATACATATGTTCCCATATCTCTTCCCTCTTGCATCTCCCTCCCTCCTACCCTCCCTATCGCACCCCTCTAGGTGGTCACAAAGCACAGAGCTGATCTCCCTGTGCTATGCGGCTGCTTCCCACTAGCTATCTATTTTACGTTTGGTAGTGTATATATGTCCATGCCACTCTCTCACTGTGTCACAACTTACCCTTCCCCCTCCCAATATGCTCAAGTCCATCCTCTAGTAGGTCTGTGTCTTTATTCATCTCTTACCCCCCCTAGGTTCTTCATGACATTTTTTTCTTAAATTCCATATATATGTGTTAGCATACGGTATTTGTCTTTCTCTTTCTGACTTACTTCACTCTGTATGAAAGACTCTAGGTCCATCCACCTCATTATAAATAGCTCAATTTCATTTCTTTTTAAGGCTGAGTAATATTCCATTGTATATATGTGCCACATCTTCTTTATCCATTCATCCGATGATGGACACTTAGGTAGTTTCCATCTCCTGGCTATTGTAAATAAAGCTGCAATGAACATTTTGGTACATGATTATTTTTGAATTATGGTTTTCTCAGGGTATATGCCCAGTAGTGGGATTGCTGGGTCATATGAAAGTTCTATTTGTAGTTTTTTAAGGAACTTCCATACTGTGCTCCATGGTGGCTGTACCAGTTCACATTCACACCAGCAGTGCAAGAGTGTTCCCTTTTCTCCACACCCTCTCCAGCATTTATTGTTTATAGATTTTTTGATGATGGCCATTCTGACTGGTGAGAGATGATATCTCATTGTAGTTTTGATTCGCATTTCCCTGATGATTAATGATGTTGAGCATTCTTTCATGTGCTTGTTGGCAGTCTGTATATCTTCTTTGGAGAAATGTCTATTTAGGTCTTCTGCCCATTTTTGGATTGAGTTGTTTGGTTTTTTGTTATTGAGCTGCATGAGCTGGTTGTATATTTTGGAGATTAATCCTTTGTCAGTTGCTTCATTTGCAAATGTTTTCTCCCATTCTGAAGGTTGTCTTTTCGTCTCGTGTATGGTTTCCTTTGCTGTGCAAAAGTTTTAAACTTTCATTAGGTCCCATTTGTTTATTTTGTTTTTATTTCCATTTCTCTAGGAGGTGGGTCAAAAAGGATCTTGCTGTGATTTATGTCATAGAGTGTTCTGCCTATGTTTTCCTCTAAGAATTTGATGGTGTCTGGCCTTACATTTAGGTCTTTAATCCATTTTGAGCTTATTTTTGTGTATGGTGTTAGGGAGTGATCTAATCTCATACTTTTACATGTAGCTGTCCAGTTTTCCCAGCACCACTTATTGAAGAGGCTGTCCTTTCTCCACTGTACATTCCTGCCTCCTTTATCAAAGATAAGGTGACCATATGTGCGTGGGTTTATCTCTGGGCTTTCTATCCTGTTCCATTGATCTATATTTCTGTGTTTATGCCACTACCATACTGTCTTGATTACTGTAGCTTTGTAATATAGTCTGCAGTCAGGGAACCTGATTCCTCCAGCTCCGTTTTTCATTCTCAAGACTGCTTTGGCTATTCAGGGTCTTTTGTGTTTCCATACAATTGTGAAATTTTTTGTTCTAGTTCTGTGAAAAATGCCAGTGGTAGTATGATAGGGATTGCATTGAATCTGTAGATTGCTTTGGGTAGTATAGTCATTTTCACAATGTAGTTTCTTCCAATCCAAGAACATGGTATATCTCTCCAACTATTTGTATCATCTTTAATTTCTTTCATCAGTATCTTATAGTTTTCTGCATACAGGTCTTTTGTCTCCTTAGGTAGGTTTACTCCTAGATATTTTATTCTTTTTGTTGCAATGGTAAATGGGAGTGTTTTCTTGATTTTACTTTCAGATTTTTCATCATTAGTGTATAGGAATGCAAGAGATTTCTGTGCATTAATTTTGTATCCTGCTACTTTACCAAATTCATTGATTAGCTCTAGTAGTTTTCTGGTAGCGTCTTTAGGATTCTCTATGTATAGTATCATGTCATCTGCAAACAGTGACAGCTTTACTTCTTTTCTGATCTGGATTCCTTTTATTTCCTTTTCTTCTCTGATTGCTGTGGCTAAAACATCCAACACTATGTTGAATAAGAGTGGTGAGAGTGGACAACCTTGTCTTGTTCCTGATCTTAGTGAAAACGTTTTCAATTTTTCACCAATGAGGACGACTTTGGCTGTGGGTTTGTCATATGTGGCCTTCATTATGTTGAGGAAAGTTCCCTCTATGCCTACTTTCTGCAGGGTTTTTTATGATAAATCGGTGTTGAATTTTGTCGAAAACTTTCTCTGCATCTATTGAGATGACCATATGGTTTTTCTCCTTCAATTTGTTAATATGGTGTATCACATTGATTGATTTGCGTATATTGAAGAATCCTTGCATTCCTGGAATAAACCCCACTTGATCGTGGGGTATGATCCTTTTAATGTGCTGTTGGATTCTGTTTGCTAGTATTTTGTTGAGGATTTTTGCATCTATGTTCATCAGTGATATTGGCCTGTAGTTTTCTTTCTTTGTGACCTCCTTGTCTCGTTTTGGTATCAGGGTGATGGTGGCCTCATAGAATGAGTTTGGAAGTGTTCCTCCCCCTGCTATATTTTGGAAGAGTTTGAGAAGGATAGGTGTTAACTCTTTTTTAAATGTTTAATAGAATTCGCCTGTGAAGTGATGTGGTCCTGGGCTTTTGTTTGTTTCAAGATTTTTAATCACAGTTTCAATTTCAGTGCTTGTGATTGGTCTGTTCATATTTTCTCTTTCTTCCTGATTCAGTCTTGGCAGATTGTGCATTTCTAAGAATTTGTCCATTTTTTCCAGGTTGTCCATTTTATTGGCATAAAGTTGCTTGTAGTAATCTCTCATGATCTTTTGTATTTCTGCAGTGTCACTTCTCCTTTTTCATTTCTAATTCTATTAATTTGAGTCTTCTCCCCTTTTTTGTTGATGAGTCTGGCTATTGGTTTATCAATTTTGTTTATTTTCTCAAAGAACCAGCTTTTATTTTTATTGATCTTCGCTATCATTTCCTTCATTTATTTCTGATCTGATCTTTATGATTTCTTTCCTTCTGCTAACTTTGGGTTTTTTTTTTTTTGTTCTTCTTTCTCTAATTGCTTTCGGTCCAATGTTAGGTTGTTTATTCGAGATGTTTCCTGTCCTATAAATATCAATTAAGTCCATTCATATTTAATGTATCATTTAAAGCTTGTGTTTCCTTATTTATTTTCATTTTGGATGATCTGTCCATTGGTGAAAGTGGGGTGTTAAAGTCCCCTACTATGAATGTATTACTGTCGATTTCCCCTTTTAGGGCTGTTAGTATTTGCCTTATGTATTGAGGTGCTCCTATGTTGGGTGCATAAATATTTACAATTGTTGTATCTTCTTCTTGGATGGATCCCTTGATCATTATGTAGTGTCCTTCTTTGTCTTTTGTAATAGTCTTTATTTTAAAGTCTATTTTGTCTGATATGAGAATTGTTACTCCAGCTTTCTTTTGGTTTCCATTTGCATGGAATATCTTTTTCCATCCCATCACTTTCAGTCTGTATGTGTCTCTAGGTCTGAAGTGGGTCTCTTGTAGACAGCATATATATGTGTCTTGTTTTTGTATCCATTCAGTGAGTCCTGTGTCTTTTGGTGGGAGCATTTAATCCATTTACATTTAAGGTAATTATCGATATGTATGTTCCTATAAACATTTTCTTAATTGTTTTGGGTTTGTTATTATAGGTCTTTTCCTTCTCTTATGTTTCTTGCCTAGGGAAGATCCTTTAGCATTTATTGTAAATCTGGTTTGGTGGTGCTGAACTCTCTCAGCTTTTGCTTGTCTGTAAAGGTTTTAATTTCTCCATCAAATCTGAATGAGATCCTTGCTGGGTAGCGTAATCTTGGTTGTAGATTTTTCTCCTTCATCACTTTAAATATGTCCTGCCAGTCCCTTGTGGCTTGCAGAGTTTCTGCTTTAAGATCAGCTGTTAAACTTATGGGGATTCCCTTGTGTGTTATTTGTTTTTTTTTCCCTTGCTGCTTTTAATATGTTTTCTTTGTATTTAATTTTTGACAGTTTGATTAATATGTGTCTTGGTGTGTTTCTCCTTGGATTTATCCTGTATGGGGCTCTGTGTGCTTCCTGGACTTGATTAACCATTTCCTTTCCCATCTTAGGGAAGTTTTCAACTATAATGTCTTCAGATATTTTCTCATTCCTTTCTTTTTCTCTTCTTCTTCTGGATCCCCTATAATTCGAATGTTGGTGCATTTAATGTTGTCCCAGAGGTCTCTGAGACCTGTCCTCAGTTCTTTTCATTCTTTTTTCTTTTTCTGCTCTGCAGTAGTTATTTCCACTATTTTATCTTCCAGGTCACTTATCCGTTCTTCTGACTCTGTTTTTTCTGCTATTCATCCCTTCTAGAGTATTTTTAATTTCATTTATTGTGTTATTCATCATTGCTTGTTTCATCCTTAGTTCTTCTAGGTCCTTGTTAAATGTTTCTTGCATTTTCTCTATTCTATTTCCAAGATTTTGGAACATCTTTACTATCATTATTCTGAATTCTTTTTCAGGTAGATTGCCTATTTCTTCTTCATTTGTTAGGTCTGGTGGGTTTTTTACCTTACTCCTTCATCTGCTGTGTGTTTTTTCTGTCTTCTCATTTTGCATATCTTACTGTGTTTGGGGTCTCCTTTTTGCAGGCTGCAGGTTCATAGTTCCCGTTGTTTTTGGTGTCTGTCCCAAGCAGCTAAAGTTGGTTCAGTGGGTTGTGTAGGCTTCCTGGTGGAGGGGACTAGTGCCTGTGTTCTAGTGGATCAGGCTGGATCTTGTCTTTCTGGTGGGCAGGTCCACGTCTGGTGGTGTGTTTTGGAGTGTCTGTGGGCTTATTATGATTTTAGGCAGCGTCTCTGCTAATGGGTGGGGTTTTGTTCCTGTCTTGCTAGTTGTTTGTCATAGGGTGTCCAGCACTGTAGCTTGCTGGTCGTTGAGTGAAGCTGGGTGTTGGTGTTGAGATGGAGATCTCTGGGAGATTTTTTGCCGTTTGATATTACATGGAGCTGGGAGGTCTCTTGTGTAGCAATGTCCTGAAGTTGGCTCTCCCACCTCAGAAGCATAGCACTGTCTCCTGGCTGTAGCACCAAGAGCCTTTCATCCACACGGCCAGGAAGGCAAAGGGAAAGTACACAGGGTGGAAGATGAATTGCAGCAAAGCCTTTATCATATGATAGTGACTTTGCGGGCTCGCCGGGCGTGGGGGCATGTTTGTGGCTCGCCCTCAGTGGCCAGTCAGGGGTTCTCTATGGGAAAGTGGAGAGAGAGGAGCTCGCGGAGCCGCTCTGCCTCCGCTTCACTGTACACTGCTCCACATACAGTACATGCAGCCTGATGTGGACCATTTTTAAGGTCTTTATTGAATTTTGTTACAATATTGCTTCTGTTTTGGTTTTTTGCCGTGAGGCATGTGGGATCTTAGCTCCCCGACCAGGAACTGAACCTGCACCCCCTGCATTGGAAGGTGAAGTCTTAACCGCTGGACCACTGGACTGCTAGGGAAGCCCCTATATGACATTTTTAAAAAGGCAAAACCACGTAGACCAGGGGTCCCCAACCTCTGGTACCGCTCTGCGGCCCATTAGGAACCTGGCTGCGCAGCCGGAGGCAGACAGCAGGTGAGCAAGCAAAGCTTCCTCTGCTGCTCCCCCATTGCTGGCATTACTGCCTAAGCCACCCCCCATCCTGGTGTGTGGACAGATTGTCTTCCACCAAGCCGGTCCCTGGTGCCAAAGAGATTGGGGACCACTGACGTAGACGGCAAAAGGGTCAGTGGTTTCCAGGAGTTGTGGGGAAGGAGGGATGATTAGGTTGAGAACAGAGGATTTTTAGGGCAGTGAAACTATTCTGTATGATAGTAATGGTGGCTACATGTCATTATACATTCATCAAAACCCATAAAATGTTCAGCACCAAGAGTGATGTGCTAATGTAAATTACAGACTTTGAATGATGATGATGTGTCAGTATAGGTTCATCGATTATAAAAAAGGTACCACACTGGTGAGGGATGTTGATAAATAGGGGAAGCTGTGTATCTGGGGGAAGGTGGTATATGTTTTTTTTCTGTACCTTCCTCTCAATTTTGCTGTGACCCTAAAACTGCTCTAAAAGTAGTCTATTTGAAAGGAAAAAAGAAAAGAAAACTGGTGAGCTAGATTTACACCATCAATAAAGGACCTAGATTCTGTAGCAAACTGCTGGCCATTCTCCTGTCTGATATTTTGATCTAACACATGTGGGCTGTGGTTTATTATTTTTGATGCTATGATTGATACAAGTGCCTACATACATGCGTATATATACACATTTCCTGCTAAAAGCCATTGTACTTTTCTGTCACCTGTTATTCAGGGCTCAGACCTGCTGTAAATTTAGCACACCCTGTAATCCAGCCATGGTCTCTTGGGTAAAGTGCCTATCTCCTTTCTGGCACTTTGGAGAGACAGTGGACCTGCATATCCAAGAATGTGGGCTCTGCAGTCAGCCTGCCTATATTGGAATTCTGGACATGTCTAATTCCCAACTGTGTGATCTTAGGCTTTTGTTTTCTGCTCTCTATCATGACCTAACAGCAGTTTCAATGGTTCCTATAGTGTAAGGTTTTTGTGAGGATTAAATGAAATAACATACATAAAGCACTAAGCAATGACTGGCCCACACTTAAACTACTGTCGTTGTTGCTTTTATCAGCATGATTATACTCATCATCAGCCTTGCCTAATCTCTTCTGGTTTCTCTGGGCAAGGGTAATTGCCTGTTAGAGCATGAAGAAGAGTCAGAAAGCCTCAGGAACTCAGGGCTGAGCCCTCCTGGTTCCTCATGAAATTGTCTGTAGAGTGCAGGTATGGAGTCCTGATCTCTTCACTGTGGCCTGTCCAGGTGGTAAAGAGACTGATCTCATCCATCTCCCTGCAGCAAGAAAGACGTGGACCTGAGGATGAAGTGATTGCTCATAGTGAATAGTGGATCTGCAGAGATGATGGAACACAGGCTCCCGTGGGGTCTCTCCTGGGCTCTTTGTGGGTCTGCATCATGCTGGCACCATCAGTGCGTATTAAGCAACGCACCCGCTCTTGCAGCACTGGCAGTAAGGCAGTAACTCATTAATTCTGGCATCTGTCTACTCCCAGACAAAGAGAAATTGGTTCTGTAATTAGCACTCTACTGTTACCGCTTTTGTTTCAACATGTACATAACATTTATTTTCTCCATCTGGGAGAAAAGTGGGGAGCCCTCTATCTTTCAACCTCTCAAAGTCCCTGCATGACAGATTAGAGAGCTTTGAGATGCTGATTTGCCCTGTTTGTATTTTTTTGCATTTTCAGCATCACTTTTTGAATCTCTCTGGGATGAGGAGGTATCTTAGTCTGTTTAGGCTGCTATAACAAAATTACACAGACAAGGCAATTTATAAACAACAGGAATTTGGTTCTCACAGTTCTGGATGCTGGGAAGTCTGAGATGAGGCTGCCAGCATGGTTGGGTGAGGCTCCTCTTCCTGGTTCATAGCCTGCGTCTTCTCACTGTGTCCTTACGTGGTGGAAGGAGCTAGAAAAGCTCGGGGGGGGGGCTCTTTTATGAGAACAATAATCCCGTTTATGAAGGCTCCACACTCATGACCTAAGCACTTCCCAAAGGCCCCACTTCCCAACACCATCATCTTTCTTTGGCAGGTTAAGATTTCTTTCACATAACAGTCTTGAGGGAACACAAACATTCAGACTGTATAACAGGAAGTAACAGTCTTTTAATAGCAATTCTTAAATGAATGTATAACAAGTTCTTAGAACAATGCCTGGCACATGAACAGTGCTATATAAGTATTTGCTATTTTCATTATTATGTGGTACTAAGTGCTCGTTTTCTGGCTGGTTGTTTCATTGGACACAACACAGAGAAAAAGCACTGTCCTGTTTGGGGAGATAGGTTCAGCAAACCCTCCCCCATCTGAGGCCTGTGGCACACATTGCTAATCAATCGTGGCTCTCTCCTGTGCAAGTTCAAAGTTGCCTTACAAACCTCATCATGTCCCCCCAGGCAGCCAGCGTCAAGCAGTCGGCATTGGCACCCACGATAAAACATTCGCCATCACAGCCTAGGAGCTTACATTCTAAAGAGACCTCAAGAACTCCGCCACTCCCAGTGAAAATAGGCATGGTAAAGCCAAGTTATTCTAAGCGTGCTCAAGACTCCCCAGCTCCAGGCCTGAGTGAAACTAAGGCCAAACCTATTTGGCCACCTCCACCCCCGTGCACACTCTTGATTGACCTCTTTGAACTCTGAGATTCTTAATTTTCAGCAGTCTTTTGGCTGAATGTCTGTTCAGGCAATGAGGAGGTCTGAAGTTTGCCCAAGTGTTTAGAATTAGCCCTTTTTGAATCAAAGATTTAGTTCTAAATGGAAAGACCACTGACGTGGCTTAGTGGTATGTGTTCCAGTATATAAAATAAAAGAAACCTTCAATTCCATGCAGAAATAATTGTTTGGAAGCTCAAAAGGTTTAGATGTATTTTGGGCAGTATATTTTTCTTAATTGCAAAGTAGAAAATTTTTTCTGGTTCTATATTTTATGAAGGATGAAAACATACATTTAAGCCTTCTATAATATGTTTAATATAAGTTACTACTTGTCCCTACAAGATAGCTCTGAAACTGTTTTAACCCTTCATTCAGCTAAATGAAATGCTGAATGATCCTGAATATAATACTTCTAATTTACTTATTTTTTGAGATGAGACAAGTCACATCTTGGTTTTTCAACTTTCTCATCTGTAATATTAATATCCAATCTCAGTCCAACCGACATTTATGGGCATCACAGAAATTTAAAACGTATTTCTAAAATATCTTGCACACATATATTCTATGAAAGCACTGAATAAACACATACACACACACATATATATATATATATATATATATACACTACTTTTAGAGAACATTTTCCATTTTAGATTTTCAAATTCCTCAGCCCAGAATAAGGGCACATTAAGAAAGGGGATGTCCCAATCCATGACTGCATCCTGCAATTGCCTGAACCCTCTAATCTGAATGTTTCTACATCTTCTTATAGTCCCTTCTATGACTATAGCTTAGCTGGACTGTGGTTTTTCAGGAGCTGTCTTGAAATGGGGAGGATTTGGTTAATTATTGGTGTGACAGATGAATAAAGATGACCCAGGAAATTCTAATGAGTCACTCCTCTCAGCAACCGTTTCCAGATTCACTAAGCTTCTTTAAAGCCTCCCTGGCTGCCACGGAAGGTACATTTCAGAACCTGTAATAGGAACCTGCACCTAGCGTGGCTTTTCTGCACTGTTCCTTCCTCACCAGAAGCAGGTGTTGACACTGGAGTCTACTGCTGCCCTCAGATGTGAAAGAAGTTTCCAGCATCCTTTTCACATTTTTATAGGTGATGAAATTCACAAAAAGCTCAAAATTCTTATATTTCAGGATGTACTTTTCCTTTGATAGTTTTTACCAGAATTCCATGTGTAGAATTAGTGTAATAGATTTCCTTTCATATTTCCTGATCTCAGGGCTCCAAAGGACTTTCTCTCCTAAGGATCTTGATCCCTACCAGCAGTACATTTCCTGTGTGTGTATCTGGGCCCCAGCTTCCAGGTACCATGGGCAGATAGGATTCCTCTACCTTAAGTTTTGTGTTTTGTTTTTTAAAAGGAGAATCCAAAATAGGTTGGATACTGTGGCACCTCGTGAGGGATAGAGTTGTGGGTATTGTTGATGTCAATTAAAGGGTGATAACAGGAGTATATATTTTTGGTCTACCAAGGCCATAAATTCACACAAGAATTCACCAAAGACAGCATGGTCCATGAGTGAGCTTTTTAATTGAATTGGTATTTGGTACAAGGGTGACACCCTCTTTTACACCACCCATCTCCTCCCTGTGTGGACTCAGCCACTGAGGGAGAAGCCTCTGATCTGTTCATTAACACAGGCAGGTGGAGGTGGAAACTGCACTCAGTAAACTCCAGGTAACCCATTAGTTTCAGCTGGATCCACCTAGGGAATCACTGCAGGCTGTTTAGACAAAAAGTCCCGTTTATCTGCTCAAGAAAGGTAAGTTGAATTATATTTGCAAATGTAAATATCTCTGCTTTATCACATAACTTTCCCTGTTTTCTTTGCAAGTGATTAAAATTAGAACTTACTCTCTGTCTTTTTTCCAGTGAAATTTTAACAGCTTCCAATGGGCTATTCTACTTGTCAACAGTTCTGCTGCTCCTTGTTGTGATTTTAGATGGCATTGCTTTTAAATTCTCCACAATTTTACACATTTCCGGGCAGCAGAGAAATGAAAGCCTATCTGAGTTTCCACATAGGAGCTGTCAGCTGGTGAATCTGGTCACACATAAGGATAGCAAATTCTTTAAATCGAGAGACCAGCATCCACCGGTCTACTTTCTCAAGTGACTATAAAAACATTTTTAAAAGGAGCTCCCTGTCTTCACAGATGATGCCTTTACTGAAATGGTGAACTCTACTCTTTTATAGATAAGAAGTCTTTGTTTTTCTTGCCTGCTGAAAGCATTGCAAGTCACTGAGCTGTGAGAGAGAGATGCCCAGTCCTCTACCCTATCTTCCCCAAATAAGAAAATCATGTTTCTTGAGTGAATATACCAAGGAGTAAAGCAGGGCAGGGCTAACTGAGGGTGCTCAGTTTCCCACAGGGATGCGTGCACATTTGGCCAACTTTGCTATGTTATATCCTGAGTTCTAACCTACATATTGATTAATGTACAGGGGGGCAATTTTCAACCTCTATTCATATCCTAGTCCTGAAAATCCAGTTTTGGAAGCCCTTTGATAAGAACAGAAAAGTTATTTTAAGCAGGCTTTCCTTTATGATTAATAGCTAAGCTGACTTATCTGACCTATGTTTTTTCTCTACCATTTGCATCTGAGATGCAGAGCTGTGGGAATCGAACCCAGGAGCTACTCACACTTGCAACCAGTGCTCTCTGTCCTCCAGAAAGGCGCTTCCCACAGTGTACCTGGCTCTGCTTTCAATTCTAGAGCTTTCATTGCTTCCCATTGCTGAGCAGGTCATGTGCTGTCTCAGAGGCTTTTAGAGCTCAGTTCCCAAAGGTTACTGAGGAATTTTATAATAATTTGGCTTTCAAACATTGATAGTAATCAGAAAGCTAAATTATACCATTTGTGGATTATAATTTTACTTGTCATAAAATATGATCAAATTTAAAACCAGCTTTCTCTTCCACAGTTTATAATGCATAAATGGTCTTTCTGATATTTGCTGTATTCCAGAGTTAAAGTATTGGGAAAATCAATTTGAGAAATCTGTGATATTACATCAGTAAAATTTTTAGTAAAACATTTGCTTGATTCTAAATGTCAGGTAGACAGAGAATGCAGATAAAAGGCCAGGATTTTTATTAAACTTTTAGCTTCATGTAGATTAAAAGGGTTAAAATTTAGGGTAGCTTCAGCTGACCTAAATTTTCAGTTAGAATGGAGCATAGACTCATCTAGTCTAACTCACTAATTTTCTAGGTGAGGACAACAAAACATATACATGTTAAGCAACTTGCCAGGATGATAGAACCAGATGAGGAGCTAGATCACCTGAGTTTGGTCTTCTACTGAATTTTCTCAATGATTTTTCAAATTTCTTTCACGTAAAATATGTGGTAGCAATAAATGAGGTTCCCTCTGGGTTTACAGAAGAACTAGAAATGATCCCGAAATAAGAATTTCCTTATCCAGTAATACTTGAGAATACTATTACAGTACGTATAGAATGACTATGACATGAAGAGATACATTTTAAATTTGTAGTTTGTGGAGTCAGTCTTGTTATTTATTATATTCCTAGTTTTTAACCTCAGGAGCAGTCAGCCCCTTTGTAGGAAGGCGAGGTGGTGTATGTGTAAGTTGTAGATTGTAGGGTGTGAGACATTCAATCGGAGACAGCCTCACCTTGGCTACCAGTCCGTAGGGGCTGTTTACTGGCTGTCTCCTCTATCCACTGGAATGTTGACTGAAACAGCTAGTGATTCATTTTCCTGGAGACTTTGCAAACAAAGCAAAGAGGAGATGTTTTGAACAACGAAACTCAGACTGTGGAATGAGCTGCATATAATTCACTAAGCAGTCAACTTAAGCAAACATGATTTAACTGATAGTGTCCCTATGATTCGGGCATTAACTCTAAGCATTCTTTAAGAGTGATGTGATAGAATCCTTGGCCAGACAGTGGTCCAGGGGAAAGCTTTGTTGGTCCCACACAGTTTGTCTTCTGACATTATCCTGTTCCTAGGCTATTTGTTGATCATGTTTCCTTTTCTCTTGCTGAGAACTTTGAAATAAGGGTTTTATGTATTAATTACTGGATATTTGTCTGCAGTTGCTTGAACTTTACTTTTTAATCAAAAGTCTTTATCAAATGTATTTCTTAAGGGTTTCTAGTTTACCATTGTAAAAATCCATGTGATTTTAGAATTTGGGAAAGGCCCTTCCTCAAATGCGTGCTTTGTCAAATGACAACTACATTTATTAGATTTGCATTTTATGTTGGTTGCTAAATTTTTAAGGATATGAATCATCCTTTTATTGTGATGATTAATTGGAAGAGTGCTTTTTATAGGTATTCATTAAACAACAACTGGCTTACTTTTAGTTCTGAATACTCATTGTAATTGTATACTTGAGAGCTCTAAGCATCTAAATAATTCATTCTGTGTTTCTAGACCCAAGTTTCCCTGACCTAAAATGTGATTGTTTCCTTTGTATGGAACTTTCTGGGAGAAAGTAATGAACTATATAGACCATGCTTTTTTAACTAAAATACACACATCCCAGGAGACTGTGGCAGTATTCCAGAGAATGCTCAGAAGCCACAGGATATGCATGGTACCTCTACACTGAGAGTTAATTTTAAATATTTCAGAGAAAACTGCCCCCCTACAGCCTACCCTCCTCTGCCCTCTTTCCCAGTGTTCTCCCTTTTGTTATTAGGTAAATATTTGAAAGGAATCCATATAGAAAAAACTATAGGAGGCTGGAATCCAGATAGACTTGGATATAATTATGACCCCCAATTTGACCAAATGTCACTTGTATGATCATACTTATCTCACAGAACCAGCAAATAAAAAGAAAATTTAGGATTCCTACTGAATTATACATATATATAATAATATAATATGACATATGTTACCATTTCTTTTACAATAGTGCAAAGAGATGTAAAACATCAAGAAAAATATTTCCATAAGAAAACTGTGGGACCTAGATTAAGAAAATCACAGACGTTTACTATAAGACCTAAAGACTTTCTTGAGTAAAAGCTTCTTTGAGTACTATTCCTAGATGGACAGATTGAATATCATCAATGTCAGCTCTTCCCAAACTATTTTATAGTATTAATGCAATTCCAATCAAAAGTTCTTATAGAATATTTGTTTTGAAACCAGAGAAAATAATTTTAAAGTTTATCTTAAAGAAATGAATGTTAGAATAGCTGATAGAATTTCTACAAGAGAAATTAATGAAGGGTGCTTTCATTAGATATTAAAATGTATTAGAAAAAGGCAATAACTAAAATAGTTTGTTTCTATTGCAAGAAACTAAAGGCGGATCTATGGAACAGAAGAGACAGCCGTGAAGCACATTCTAGAATATATAAGATTTCTTTATGTGACAAAGGAAAAATCATATATCAATGGGAAAGGGATTCCACCATTACTAAAGTAAATCCATATGGATTAGAGTTTCCATGTAACAATAAAATACATTTTTTAAACTTAGAAGAAAACATGTAAATATTTATTAATCTCATTTGTCCAACAAATGTTCCTCTAGAGCTTATTATGTGCCAGATACAATAATAATATTTGGAAATACAACTGTAGAGAAGATGGTCTTGGTTACAACCCTCAAGATTTACAATGTGTCTGTGTCTGTGTGTGTGTGTGCTGGGGATGGAAAAAACTTCAGCCACACAAAAGGCAGTTTGTATTGTACCGTTGTTACAGAGAGGTACTCTTTGCTATCTGAACACTTTGTAGGGCTCAGCCTGGGGAGGTGGAGGTGAAGACAGGTTGTGATGGTATCATTGAATGCATCCAGGAGGATATGTAATGAGTGACCTGAAAAATGCATGTAAGTCTTTCCTGAAAGGAGAGTAAGGGTGAGAGGCTCAGAAAGAAGAATGCTTTAGGCATAAAGCGTAGAGTGAGCAACAGCCTAAAGGTGATGAAAAGGATGGAGCCCTCAGGAATTGGAATGACTTAGTCTAGCTGAAGCTAGAGTTTGAGTGAGGCATGGGGAGTGGGGAGAAAGGAGGCAGGTGGGTATGGACTTGTAAGTTTTAATAACAATTTGGATTTTATCCTGACAGAAATGAAGGGCCATTGAAGAGTTTTAAGCAAGGTGGTGACTACTTTGACACTCTTGAGAATGGATTGGGAGAGTAAGTCTAGAGCTTGGGAATATAGGTAGGAAGCTGTTAAAATAGTAAGCAGATTATGGCAGCTTGAATTGGTAGTTTGAATATGGACAGAAAGGCAATCAAGAGTGATGTAGGAGCAGAGTTGTAGGACTTGGTGATTGCTTGGATTTTGAGGTCAGAATGAAGTTTCATGGATGGTCTACATGGATTTCTAAGTAGTGAAAGAATTAATAAGGGGAAAGAAGAGAATTACAAAATTGGAAGCTGCTGATCAAAAAAAAAAAATCAGAGTCAGACACCAAGTGAAAACTGGGAGAGTAAAAATAAATATTTCTGATATATAAAGAAAGTAAGAAAACAATAAGAAATCCATAATATTAATCAATGGATAATTCACAAAATAAGAAATAAAATAACCAATAAAATTATAAAAATACGCACTTGAGCCAAAATGATTCCACTTTCATCTATTAAATCATTAAATAGACTAATAAATGATAATTCTAAATGCTGGCCAATGTGTGGACATTCGTAAGCTGCTGGTGGATTATAAACTGGTATAAGGTTTATGGAAATAGATTTGACGATAGAGACCAAGAACATTTTAGAAGTTACACCCCTTGGCAAGTAATTTCACTTCTAAGGATCCATCAGAGATGGATGAAAATAATTAGGATGTGGTTTTGTTGGAAAAAACCAAGGAATTATGTTATACTGATAGATAGGCCCATAAGATGAAATATTTTGTAGTTGCAAAAGAAATAATTATTTAAATATTTTTAAATGGCATTGAGAAATGTGTATCAGTAGGCTCTAGTAGGCATAATAATAATGATAATAATAAGCAACCCTGGAAGAAAATAACAGTGATTGATGAAAGGTGTCTGAGTTTTTCCTTCTTTGTGCTTTCTATATTTTTCACATTTTCTATTGAGCATAATATAAGGAGAAAGATTTTACTGTGTAAAATTGGGACAAAGAGTGACATGACATGAGCTGCAGTGAATATGAAATATGATAACTTAAGGTAACAGAGTTTTGGTTCATAATCCGTGGTCAAAATTTGGGCTTTTACTCATTTAACAAATGTTTTCAGCTAGAACTAAAAATAGTCCATAAGAGGTTCAAGCAATAGGTAAATTTTATTACATAGCATTTTTATTAATGAATATTAGACCAGTGTATTTAATAAAATGAAATTGATCATTGTCCCAGAGAGTACAACTCTTCATGCTAAAACTTGACATTATCTATCATTCTGCAGAAAAGATTGGTGGTGGAAACAAGGGCAAGTGAGGGCTCATGCTAAAACCGAGAACAAACAGTAAGAACATTTTATGGTCGATGGTTATCGGACTCAAAATTCATAGCATATAGACAACTCTCTGGCGACAAGATTTTATTTGTGCTACATTCTAAACTGTTT
This sequence comes from Phocoena sinus, assembly GCF_008692025.1. NCBI lineage: Eukaryota > Metazoa > Chordata > Mammalia > Artiodactyla > Phocoenidae > Phocoena > Phocoena sinus. Next base: position 51,423,847 of record NC_045780.1, read on the forward strand.
CACCATCAGTAAACAAGTTTTCTAATGCTAAGTGGAGACTGGGAGGCTGTGTGACTAAAGAAATAGCAAATTTCTAACCATCACAGCAGGATAAGTGAGCCTTTCCCAGCCCAATAAGTATTGGATTTCCTTATACACTGTGTATGAAGGCTAAAAATAGTCCATTAATTTAAATGCATTTGTTAACGTTTACACTTTGTGAGGCCCTGTTTATTTTATCCTTACTTAATATTTCATGTTCTTTTAGGTGATAATTAATTGTTTGGTGGTTTGTTGTATTTACCTTACAGAAGATAATGCTGCTGTTTATTGACCTGTGATTATAGAGCCTCTCTTATTCTTCTGTTGAAAATGGTTTAATAGCATAAGTCCTTTTTCAGTTTCTAGAATTTTTTCCCTGTTACCAGTGATTTCTGGGAAACAAGTACTAGTAGGTATTATCGAACCATGAAGACCTTTTCATATATGAAAGTGAATACCACCAAGCTACATATGTCATTCTAGACATTTTTGCTGTATTTATTTCCTTATTCTATGTTTGCTTTTTTATACTTTCTATCACTATAGAGGTTTCTCTTAGGTAACTATTCATATTTGGTCTTTTCCATAAAGATATCAATTTAGATAAGTCTATTAGAAGCTTGATAAATTAACTGGGAGATTTTGGAGCCATTAAAGTATCCAACTATCACTCTGTGCTGATCTCATGATACGTTGGTAAAATGATCAGAGAAAGTCTGCTCCAAATCTCACTCTTGGTTGATATCCATCACAGATTTCTATTGCAAAGGAAATGTCATTCTTCTCACTCTTTCTTTTAACCTGGTAACTTTCTACCTGTTGAACCCTTTTTGTTTCCTGGGCTTCTGGGACAGGAACTTTGATGTCGGGTCGATTTGGGCTGGAATCCCAACTGCTCACTGGCTGTGTAGCCTTAGGCAAACTACTCATCCTAAAACCTCTTTCCAGAAAGAACTAATTTTACCCATTGTCCACATTTCCAACTCCTGCCCTACCTTCTGAAAAAGGACTCTGACTTCATTGAAATCATTCATTATAAAGTTTCACTTAGGTATAGGAGGATAATCATAGTATCAGCCTTAAGGCATTATGTGGGTCTTAAATGTGGCAATACATGCAAAATCTTAGCTCAATATGGCTAACACTATCACACGACCAAATACCAGCAGTGAATTCTTTTCGTTGGTTTTTTCTCTCATCCTCTATTTTGTTATCCTATTTTCTTCTCTGCATTTTTTTCTCTTCTGTCTTACTCTTCCTATTCTCTTTCATCTCTGCACCACCTCATTCCAGTTTCTTTGCTCACACAATCTTTATTAAGGAGAGTTAGCAGGGAGTGGTAATATGTAGCACTTATTAGGTAAGTTGAGAGGCATTTTGTCCTTGGGTGGGAAGGGGAAGAGTGAGATCCACAAAGTCCTTTTTTTTTTTTTAATTTTTATTGAAGTATAGTTGATTTACAATGTTGTGTTAGTTTCTGGTATACAGCAAAGTGATTCAGTTATACACACACACACACACACACACACACACACACACATATACATATTCTTTTTCATATTCTTTTCCATTATGGTTTATTACAGCATATTGAATATAGTTCCATGTGCTAAACATAGGACCTTGTAAAAAATAAAATAGATAAACAAGGTCCACAAAGTCTTTTTGTCAAGAGGACCCAAAAGATGAAGAAGACTGCAGCTTAGTTGGGACAGGAAGAGCTGGGGCTGACTGGCTAGAGGAGCAGAAGATTACCTAATGGACCTAAGTGCTCTTGGGGAAGTGCTGTTATTCAAAATAGAAATTGAGAAGGACATAGGGAGATGAAGAGGATCTGAACAGGGATACATTTAAGAAATAGGAGATGTTTGATAGTTTCAAATGCATCCAAAGAAAACCATGAAACTTGACTGGTTTTGTGATTCAGAATTTAAAGAGAGTAATTTCATCTAAAACCTAAAGACATGTCTTTGGGCAGAGGCTGTAGGCATTGGGTAAAAACTAGCACTTTCTGGTGGTTGGCCACAAAGAGGAAATGAAAGAGGGGCCAGAAGTTGAAAAGGTTTTTTTTTTTTCCTGTTTCTATACTGACTTCTGACATCATGATTTCACATCACAGTTTTCAACTTATGAATTTGGGGCTTTAAAAGGGAAAGGTTTTTGTAGTTCCCAGCGTAATAGGGACATATCCTTTTATACATCTTTCCTTACAGTATTATACATTTAAAATATAATTGCTGGGCTTCCCTGGTGGCGCAGTGGTTGAGAGTCCACCTGCCGATGCAGGGGACACGGGTTCGTGCCCCGGTCCGGGAAGATCCCACATGCCGCATAGCGGCTGGGCCTGTGAGCCATGGCCGCTGAGCCTGCGCGTCCGGAGCCTGTGCTCCGCAACGGAAGAGGCCACAACAGTGAGAGGCCCGCGTACCACAAAAAAAAAAAAAAAAAAAAAAAAAAAAAATATATATATATATATATATATATATATATATATATATATATATAGTTGCTGGAAAAAAAATACAGTTGCTGGTGTCTGCCATTATTTGGTATATGTACCGGTAACAGCATTTTGAGGAGACCAGATGAGAGTTTCATCTTTCTCGTGAAAAGTTTAAAACTTGATTGGAAGGAAACTGAAGGACAGCACTTAGAAATAAATCTAATTGGCTGAACCGAAGCTATTAAAGTGTCATTATTTGGGTGTTGAGTAGATATGAAACTGAGGATAACCTCAGTCCCTGAAATAAGTAATTTCTTTAAAAAATAATATAAAACTGAGATTTTGCTGCATGTATTTCATGACATTACCAATTTGAAAGGTTTCTAATCTCTCATCCACTCTACAGAAGGGTATTTTTTAACAAGAGCATTATTCACAGGGACATATATTGTTGATCCATTTTTATTAACAGTATAGAAAATATCCATATACAAAAAAAGTTGGTTTATATTCTGGTCAGGATGGCAAGTGTTCCACTGCAGTAAAATTTCGGTGGAATTACAGGTTGATGAGAGTGGGGCTTGCACCTTAAATGTTTTAGATTGAAGTTTCTAGAAATGGTTCTGGGGCCACCAAATGGGCTGACATATGGAGGTGCTTAGGGTGACATGGCCAATGGGTCTTAAGAAAAAATAAGGAGCAGGTGGTGCTGAGGCATGTTGCTCAGGAGATGGAAGTGAAACCTGTAGATTTGGTGAAAAAATTTTATTTTCCCACACTATTAGTCATTTTCATTAAAAAAAATAAAACTCCTGCATACTTATTAAACTATTATCATTTGAAAATAGAATACATTATATTTTGCCGTCTCATTTACCTCATGCCAGTGGACAGCATGGAGCTGGGAAAGAGTATAAAACACTATCAAGCCATCTAGTAGGGAGACAGATCCAGAGGAGTCCGGTAGGTGTAGTACCAGGCCACTCATGGCTTCAGTGTGGCCACGGGAGGGGTGAGGCTCGAGGCTGAGCTGCCCAGGGGTGATGGAGCAGCTGTTTATTACTGCAGCTCCTTCCAGCTCCTCTCCCGTTATCTTCCATCTCTCGGAACTCCGGGGCTTTTCCCTGCGTATCTGGAGTTGGCTATATCACATGGTACTTTGACCAACATGTAGTATCGTTTGCTGAAAAGACCCTGGCATTGCAGTCATATAGACCTAATTGCAGTTCCTGACTGTCACTCCCTGTGTGACCTTAGCCAGGTTATTTAATCTGAGTTTTGAATTCCTATAATGAGAGTTAATAATACTCATCTGGAAGGATTAAATAAGCTAATGAGCAGTAATCTGTGGCACGATGTGAAACAATAGTAGGAACTAAACACATGATACTTCTTGCTAGGAACATCGAACACACATGCAACAGACATGTTGCAAGAAATAGTGTTTTACTAATAAAAAAAGTCACTAGTATCTTATATTTTGTAGACCACCATGGGCTTTTAGACCTTCTGTTTGCTCCATCATGATCTTGTAACAGGTAGGAAGAGCATTAAGCTTGAGTAACAAAAATATGAAAGAGTAATCTCATGAAGAAACTAGGTTTATTTTCCTCTTGCCAAAAGTTAAGAGATAGATCATCTCAACTTTTTGGCAGCTATTTGGGGCTATTTGGCAGCTCCATGAGGAGCCAGGCTCCTTCTAACTTCCTGCTCTGCCATTCTTGGTGTGTGACTTTAGTCCCGAGGTTAGTTCATGGTCCAAAGATTGCTGCTCTTACCTTCTGCCTGGCAGCCTACTTTCAGAGATGGAAAGGGTGAAACACAAAAAGCCTGGTTCTTCCCAGGGACTTTCATGAAAGAGGCAACGAGATAAAGCTTGGGTGTCCCAGAGAAAGCAAGTGAGTTCACTGGCAACTATCCCTAGAAAGTATCCCAGAGACACTGGGGTGGAGCCAGTGAGGTGTTTATAGGATACCTGAGACTAGTTATTGGCAGGGAGAAAGCGGTAAGGGCCCTGAGCTTGTTTGGATGTCTTATCTTATGACTCCTTCTGGAGAATACCCAGCTACCAAAGGCATGAAAATATCGTACCCTTTAGCAGGGTGCTGGATCTGATTAGAGCCAGCCCTAAATATAAGGTAAAGAAGAGATACCTGCTTTTCTCTCTACAACTGCAGGAAGTGCTATCAATCTGGGAGTCCCTGGCAGAGAGGAAAAGACGATGAGCCTTGAGCTAGAAAGCCTCAGATGGAGTCCCAACTTTCCACTCAGCAGCTTCTCGAGCCATGTCTCTGCTAAGTAGGGACTATACTCTTAGAACATAGCCTTGGAAATGAAATGAGATATAATTACTATAAAATCATCTAAGGTATTATTATTGTCTGAGCTCTCCTCCTTACCCAACAGAGCCTAAAGGGGCAGCAGAAGCTTGGCTTTGGAGGAGTATTGAGGATACCAAGGAAAATCTAAAAGACAACATCCATATAGAATCCTAAATATGTCATCTTTTATGTCTGGCTTCTTTCACTTAGCATGTTTCAAGCTTCATCCATGTTGTAATATGTATCAGTGCTTCATTCTTATTTATTGCCAAGTAATATTCCATCGTATGGATCTGCCACATGTTGTGTATCCATTCATCCACTGATGGACATTTGGGTTGTTTCCACTTTTTGGCTATTTTGAATAATGCTGCTATGACCATTCGTGTATACCTTTTTGTATGGACATACGTTTATAAGCAGGGAAATATCAGGAAATACACAGAGAAGGCTGCTCTGTGAGGGTTTGTCTGCTGCAATCATTCCTTGAGAAGTTGTCCTGGTTCTCCTGCTGCCAGGCAGTGGGGGCAGAGCTCATGGGACTTCCAGAGATGTCAAGTCGTGTACCTTCCCTCTTTCACTCTAATGCCAGGTTACCGGTCTCGTCTTGCAGTGACTCATGACAAACATTACTGCTGGTTGTGGAGGAACGAGTTGGCTTTGGTTTAGAAGCCAGATTCTGCTTGTTGCCACTTTGGCAGGTTACATCCTCTCCCTGAGCTTCAGTCTGGTGTCTTATCTGAGAGGTGGAGGTAATAGCTGCTGTGCAGAGTTTATGTGAGGATGAAATAATGCCTGTGAGGTATCCAGTTGAGAGCAGGTACTATGGCAATTGGCAGTTGCCCTGGGCAGTAGGGCAATTAAAGACACAAAGGGCACAGGTCAGAGACAGGGTAACACAAAGCTCTTTGAATGACTTAGCTATTTTAGAAATGTTTAAACCACTTTTCCCATAAGCACTCTATTAGTTTGCAAGGGCTGCCAAAGCAAAGGACCACAGGCTGATTGACTTCAATAACAGAAATTTGTTGTCTCGTAGGCCTGGAGGCTGGAAGTCTAAGATCAAGGTGTCATGAGTTTTGTTTTCTCCTGAGGCCTCTCTCCTCAGTTAGCAGATGGGCACCTTCTTTCTCTCTGTGTCCTCTCATGTCCTTTCCTCTATGCAGACATATCCCTGGTGTCTCTGTGTGTCCAAATTCCTCTTCTTATAAGGTCATGGGACAGATTGCATTAGACCTCACCCTAAAGGCCTCATTTTAACTTAATCACTTCTTTAAAAGCCTCACCTCCAACTATAGTCACATTCTGAGGTACTGGGGTGTTAGGAATTTTGAGAGGGACCTAATTCAGCACATAGTAAGCACCTAGGGAGGATCTACTCTGTCCCACACACTGGAAATAGAGAAGGGACAGTCTTAAGTCTGGCTGACAGGACACTCGGTCTTTTGTGAGAGACAAATAAGCAGATAATTGCAAAATGACTTTTCTCCGTTGACCCTTCCCTGTGTTTCACGACTGAGCTTGCAATCTCGGCAAGTGTATCACCAGATATACACTCAGCATTCTGCCCACCTCAGAATCCCAGTTCAATCAGCTATGAATCTTCCAGGTCTTTACCAGTTCAGGAAAAGAGTTTATCAGAGCCCATTTAGAAACAGGAAGTAGGTTAGCCAAGAACCCAGAGAATCAAGGCCAGACTGAGGTGAAGTGAACAAGTAGTTCAGGTTGAAGTTTGCATGCCTCTTTTCCTCCCATTTCTGCCAGAGTTTTAGGGGCCTCCAAATACAGTGAGACAGTGGCCACCCCACAATCCCTGCATGCCCAGGACCCAAATGCAAGGCTGTTCCATCTCCTTCCCACACCTGACCGCATCTCATCTTTACGCTTAACGCTTTCCAAGGTGATAGAAGCATGAAGTTAAGAATTATTGAGCACTTATTCTGTGTTGGGCAATAATCAGGCACTTTACATATGTCATCGAACTTGATCCTCAAAACAGTCCCAATTCACCTCATTTTACAGATAAGGGAGCTGAACTGTAGCATCCCCAAGGTGACACAGTCAGTAAATAGCCCACTTTACATGCAGGTCTTTCTAATTTCACTAAGACCTTCAGACTCTCAGTGGAGCGAACAGCGGCTGGTCTTAGGCTGGTTGTTAGTCTTAGGTTGGGTCCCCTAGAAGCAGTGCCTGGAAGGACTTTGGGTGCCTGTGACGTATGAAGGGTATTCACTCAGAAGAAAGGAGAAAGGGAAGCAGGGAGGGGAGGAAGGGAAGGAGGTGAACGACGATGCGCCCCCTGCTAACCTAGCTTCTGCCGTGGTGAGTGCTGAAGCACCAGTCACCTGCAGGACTGGCTCTACGTTCCAGGTCACTCAGTCGCTGGCTGCGGGTTCAGTGGATAAGGAGGGTGTGTAACTGGCAGCCCCACCAAGTAAGGGCAATTCCCCAGATGAGGTGCAGCCGTGAGCCCATAGTGCCGAGCACCAGGCTGGTAAAGTCACCAGCAGCTGCCACTCCTCACCGACTCTAGGAGCATTGATATTCTAAATGAAGATCCTAGGGAAACCATGCCTTGATCCAGAGGAATGCATCTTTACTACTTCAAGTCCTATGGCGAGTTACTGTAGGAGATACTTTTGGACCAGAGGGTGGGAGATGGGGGCTTTAGAATCTCCACGTTATACCTATAAACTGCTGTCTGACGATACAGCTGTAAGTCTCAACAGCATTTACAGTTTAACAAAGTGATTTTTGTGTACATTTTTCATTTGATCATCACAACCTTATGAAGTAGATGGCAGGTTTCATTAGCCCATTTTACAGAGATTAAGTGGTTCAATCGCAGAACTTTGATGTCATAAAGCTGGACCTAGGGCTTGCTTCTGACTTGAGATGGAGGGCCCCTCCAACATTCCGTACACTGTCTGGTGGGATGAAATCTGCAAAACACATAATGCCCCACCTAGGGTGACCAGCCCAGTCCTGTTTGCCCAGGACTTTTCCAGTTTAAAAACTGCAAGTCCCACATTCAGGGAAATTCAGGGCTGACTTATCTGTTAGGCAGAAAAGGCCACACCTGGGACCCCTTTTAGGGGCCCACAAAAGGGTCCTAATTTTAATTCCTTTTAACAGCAGAAGAAAAAACGAATACTATAACAATAATGAATATGTATTAACAAAGCCAGCCTGGAATGTTATTCATCATTATACCAACACAGTCATAAAATATAATCTTTAATTTTGTATGTGTATGCATGTGTGTGCATGTGCTTGTGTGTGAAGGAAGAGGCCATCGAAAGCAAAAGTGCCTAAGACTCAGTGTCATAATGCGGCCCTGAACGCACCATCATCCCAGGCAACCTGGGAATGAGAATCACCTCAGTCCCTTAGCAGCTTGGCAGTAGCAGTTCATCACAGCTGAGAATCTTAGGGCTTTCGCACACAGGGATTACCTAAAACCACCCGTGCTTCCCAAGATCTGTGATTTCCATGCTCTGGCCGCTTCCCTTCTAAACACATATCAGTTGCCTGGGTTCACTTTGGCTTCCCCAAAGAAGGAGCTGATGAGCCCTTCTGCATATTGTGCTGTAAACTCCATGTCTCTGTCTCCCTGTTGACCTGACCCGATACTTGTCTTACTTATCTTTTTGTGTCTCCAGCTCCTGGCTCAGTGTCTAGCACTCAATGTATATTTTTTCATTGAATAAATGAGTTAATTGATGGCCTGATTCAGCCGATTGCTTGTCCTATAACACAGGGGACACTAAATACTCCTGGCTTCAGTTTCCTCATCTGTAAAATAAATGCATTGGAATAGATGAACTCTCAGGTTCTTAGGGGTCACTTCATATCATGTATTCATTATACCAGATTATGTGACCACCAATGTCATTGAAAAATGTGTCTTGTTAGCAATGAATGAGTCCCTTGTTGATTCTTTGTCGAGTCATTACTGTGTTTTCCCCATCCCCATTTTTCTTTTAGATCCTTACTGGAAGGCAGCATGTCCAATTTTACCTTGAGAAAAACATCTCCCACAGGAAATGGTAATGTAGATGATGTTTCGCTTACTCAGAGAACTTAAAAATAGGAGAAAAACAACGCACAGGTCTTTTTTTTTCCATGTAGCTATGAAATTCTTAGAAGCAACCATCTAATTTAATTAACATGGCCAAAGTTAGGCTTAAGAAAAAAGTAAGAGTGCTATAGATTTTACTCATTTAATTGCAATTCAAAAATTTCTTTTAAAAATCAAGTGTGTGTGACCTTCTGTGCTTTTGGCTCCCATGAGATCAAAGAATTAAGTTATTTATAATCAGAAGCATCAGGACTTATCATTGTTCACTAAGTACTTCTAAAACAGTCTCGTGTGTCCTTCTGAGGCACATTTCTTTTTGAGCAAAATGGCCAACCCACTAAACCTGGTATTGGTTTTTCCCAGGCCTGTGGTTCTACACTCCCAGGTGTGGGGCAGGGCTTCATGGTGTGCACGAGCAATTTCAGTTGGCACCTGAGCAGTTTTATAAGTTATCTTTGATGATGGGGTGTGGGATTTGTTCTTTCTTGCCGGTGCATCTTACTTTGAAACAGTACTGGATTTGCCAGCCTAGAAGAGTGATGCTGGCCAATCAGATGCTCCTCTCAAGATTTCCAAGTAATAAACACACACTCAACTCCATGCAACTACATCTCCTGTTGTTTCATTTTTCTGTTGATAGATATGAAGAGTACCACTCAGGGGACTACACTGAAGCAACAGGGATTTCACAATGTGAACAAAAGAAGGACTTTCTTACAGGATAACAGCTGGATAAAGGAACGTCCTGAAGAAGAAAAGTAAGAGCGTGGGTGGGTGGGTGAGTAGAAAGAGCCATTCTCCATTTGGGAAACTAATGGCGATGTGGAAATTGGATAATTTCCTTCTAAAACACTTTGTTGCTTGGCCTCATGTTTGGTAAGGTTTAGTAAGCATAAATTCGTTACATCAGATTTTTAAGAATATCTCTACCATTGTTAATACTCACATACCTAAAAGAATATGAGTAATTAGTGAGAAAAAAGTAGGATTTCGCTGTTATAAATAGCATAGACATTGATGCCTACTTGATAATCTGAAAAAAAAAAAAAGACATCCCAATTTCCAAAAAGGTAATATTTAATCCATGGTAACGAGATTCCTGGTGCCTGATGTCAGTTGAAACAAACACAAGTATGATTCCAAGTTTACAAATTTAATAATAATTTATCTAAAATTTCCTTATGTGCAAGTAAAACCGATCAATTCTCAACTCATTTAGTCCCCACTGGTCATATACCTCTAGGTATGGAAAGGTGGTAAATGCAGTATCACTTTGTAAGAGAAAACACTTAACCATCACGAAAGTATTGTCTGCTTTAAGCATTGTTTCTATTAGCTGTATGTTTAAAGATCTGAAGACTATTAACCTAAGCATATCACCTCATTGCCAACATAGATTTATAATAGGCATTTGTCCAGCCCATATATATTTATTATAAATTGTGTGTATATATATATATATATATATATATATACACACATACACATATGTCTTTGATTCCCTCTTATGTGTCCGGCTAGATACTAGGTACTTTACGTATAAAGCATCACTAAATCTCATAGCAATCACATGAGGTAGGTATTACATCCTCATTTTTACAGAGGAGGAATCTGAGGCTCAGAGAAGTTAGGTAACTTGTTCAAGAGCACACAGCTATTAAGAGGTGGAACTGAAAGTAACATGACCCATTATCTTCCCATTACACCAATGGTTCTCAGTCAGGGACAATTTTGTTCCCAGGGGATGTTTGGCAAGGTCAGGAGACGTTTTTAAATGTCAAAATTGGGTGGTACTCCTGACATCTAGTCAGTAGAAACCAGAAATGCCACTAAACAACCTACCAGGCAGAGGACACACCTCACAACGAAAAATTATCAAACCGATAATGTCAACAGCACTGAAGTAGGGAATCCCTGCATTACAGGATAGTTTCTCTAAGCTTTCTACTAAACTGTCCATACATGGTTGCTTGAGGAGTGTACTTGTAACTGCTAAACAAAAATGTCTATTAAATTCTGTTATTAAATTTTATTATTTTAAGGAGCTATAGGGTTATTTGGAGACTCACACTAAGTTTTGGAGTTAGCATTCTTAGAAAACAATCATTTCCTTCTATAAAGCAACATTTACTGCTTCTGTTGGAAGCTAATATGACATTTCTATTTTTTCATGGTGGTAGAATGATATCAAAGGTAGATCACAAATTTTGGGTTGCACAAATTTGCACAGATGTGGGGCGATAGACAATTTAGATGGCTAAGACAATTTATAGTCAGTAGAAGTGATGGTTTTATGCCAGACAAGCTTCCTTAAAAAGGCCCAGGGAAGCCAGCTTGGCTGGCATGACAGCTGCTGAGTGAAGGAGAAATTGGCTCTGATGCTTTCCCCACGCCTGCTGGCCCAGTAGTGGGCTACGTGCTATGTATTTTTCTTCAGGCAAAAATGCGTCTGGTGTCTGCTACTCTCCCACAAGTTTAGGGAGGGGATCCCAGGGAGATGGAGAAGTTCTCTTGGCATCTTCGAGGGTATATATTCGCTGGAATTGTTTCAGTTTCACTGCTCATCTTTCTTTAATTATCTACTGCAGTTCTTTTATAGCTTTACTGTAAGTGGTTCCAGAGTGTTGAGTAATCAGAACCAGGAGAAATGTGATATTTCAGGTTTGGTTGGGTTGACATGGAAAGGTTCTGATACTTATTCTCTGCTTTGGCTCAAGGCCAAAGTCTCTACTACATGTTTTGACATTTCCTAAAATTGCCTGCACTTTCAGGTCCACTATACAAAGTAAGGAAGACATAGCTTCAGGATCTTATGTATAAAGTTCTATTGAAGGGTTGACCAGTAGGAAAAGGGAAAGTTTGGAATAAAAATATCACTCTTGTCACTTCCTAACTTTTTAGCCTTAGGAAAGCCACAGAATCCCTGATCAATTTTCTCATCTGTGAACTGGATATAAGTGTATCCCCTGCCTAATTTATAGGGTTATTTTAAGGACCAAACAGAGCAAAGTATATAATCTCATGGTTCAAAAATAGGCTAAATCTGTGAAAAATCAACCTTCTTAACCACAAATATTGGTACTTATTTTCCTACATTTTGTCAAGGGAAACTGTCAAGACCAACAAGTGGAAAAATTTCAGATATAATGGGCTTAATTAAATTTAATAACTTTATTGGAGTATAATTGCTTTACAGTGGTGTGTTAGTTTCTGCTGTATCACAAAGTGAATCAGCTATAAGTATACATATATCCCCATATCCCCTCCCTCTTGCGTCTCCCTCCCACCCTCCCTATCCTGCCGCTCTAGGTGGTCACAAAGCACCGCACTAATCTCCCTGTGCTATGCGGCTGCTTCCCACTAGCTATCTATTTTGCATTTGGTAGTGTATATATGTCCATGCCACTCTCTCACTTCGTCCCAGCTTACCCTTCCCATCCCCATGTCCTCAAGTCCGTTCTCTAGTAGGTCTACGTCTTTATTCCTGTCCTGTCCATAGGTTCTTCATGACCATTTTTTTTTTTTAGATTCCATATGTATGTATTAGCAAGCAGTATTTGTTTTTCTCTTTCTGATTTACTTCACTCTGTATGACTGACTCTAGGTCCATCCACCTCACTACGAATAACTCAATTTTGTTTCTTTTTATGGCTGAGTAATATTCCATTGTATATATGTGCCACATCTTCTTTATCCATTCACCTGTCGATGGACACTTAGGTTGCTTCCATGTCCTTGCTATTGTAAATAGAGCTGCAATGAACATTGTGGTACATGACTCTTCTTGAATTATGGTTTTCTCAGGGTATATGCCCAGTAGTGGGATTGCTGGGTCGTGTGGTAGTTCTATTTTTAGTTTTTTAAGGAATCTCCATACTGTTTTCCAGAGTGGCTGTATCAATTTACATTCCCACCAACAGTGCATGAGGGTTCTCTTTTCTCCACACCCTCTCCAGCATTTATTGTTTGTAGATTTTGTGATGATGCCCATTCTGACCGGTTTGAGGTGATAACACATTATAGTTTTGATTTGCATTTCTCTAATGATTAGTGATGTTGAGCATCCTTTCATGTGTTTGTTGGCAATCTGTATATCTTCTCTGGAGAAATGTCTATTTAGGTCTTATGTCCATTTTTGGATTAGGTTGTTTGCTTTTTTGATATTGAGCTGCATGGCTGCTTGTAAATTTTGGAGATTAATCCTTTGTCAGTTGCTTTGTTTGAAAATATTTTCTCCCATTCTGAGGGTTGTCTTTTCATCTTGTTTATGGCTTCCTTTGCTGTGTGAAAGTTTCTAAGTTTCATTAGGTCCCATTTCTTTATTTTTGTTTTTATTTCCCTCTCTCTAGGAGGTGGGTCAAAAAGGATCTTGCTGTGATTTATGTCATAGAGTGTTCTGCCTGTTTACTTCTAAGAATTTTATAGTGTCTGGCCTTACATTTAGGTCTTTAATCCATTTTGAGTTTATTTTTGTGTATGGTGTTAGGGAGTGTTCTAATTTCATTCTTTTACATGTAGCTGTCCAGTTTTCCCAGCACCACTTATTGAAGAGGCTGTCTTTTCTCCATTGTATACTCTTGCCTCCTTTATCTACAATAAGGTGACCATACGTGCACAGGTTTATCTCTGGGCTTTCTATCCTGTTCCATTGATCTATATTTCTGTTTTTGTGCCAGTACCATACTGTCTTGACTACTGTAGCTTTGTAATATAGTCTGAGGTCAGGGAGCTTGATTCCTCCAGCTCCATTTTTCTTTCTCAAGATTGCTTTGACTATTCTTGGTCTTTTGTGTTTCCATATAAATTGTGAAATTTTTTGTTCTAGTTCTGTGAAAAATGCCATTGGTAGTTTGATAGGGATTGAATTGAATCTGTAGACTGCTTTGGGTAGTATAGTCATTTTCACAATGTTCATTCTTCCAGTCCAGGAACATGGTATATCTCTCCATCTGTTTGTATCATCTTTAATTTCTTTTATCAGTGTCTTATACTTTTCTGCATACAGGTCTTTAGTCTCCATAGATAGGTTTATTCCTAGGTATTTTATTCTTTTTGTTGCAAGGGTAAATGGGTTTGTTTCCTTAATTTCTCGTTCAGACTTTTCATCATTAGTGTATAGGAATGCAAAATCTGTGCATTAAATTTGTATCCTGCTACTTTACCAAATTCATTGATTAGCTCTAGTAGTTTTCTTGTAGCATCTTTAGGTTTCTCTATGTATAGCATGTAATCTGCAAACAGTGACAGTTTTACTTCTTTTCCAATTTGGATTCCTTTTATTTCTTTTTCTTCTCTGATTACTGTGGCTAAAACTTCCAAAACTATGTTGAATAATAGTGGTGAGATTGGGCAACCTTGTCTTGTTCCTGATCTTAGTGGAAATGGTTTCAGTTTTTCACCACTGAGAATGATGTTGGCTGTGGGTTTGTCATATATGGCCTTTATTATGTTTAGGTTAGTTCCCTCTATGCCTACTTTCTGGAGGCTTTTTATCATAAATGGGTGTTGAATTTTGTCAGAAGCTTTTTCTGCATCTATTGAGATTATCATATGGTTTTTATCCTTTAATTTGTTAATATTGTTTATCACATTGATTGATTTGCATATATTGAAGAATCCTTGCATTCCTGGGATAAACCCCACTTGATCATGGTGTATGATCCTTTTAATGTGCTGTTGGATTCTGTTTGCTAGTATTTTGTTGAGGATATTTGCATCTATGTTCATCAGTGATATTGGCCTGTAGTTTTCCTTTTCTTGTGACATCTTTGTCTGGTCTTGGTATCAGGGTGATGGTGGCCTCATAGAATGAGTTTGGGAGTGTTCCTCCCTCTGCTATATTTTGGAAGAGTTTGAGAAGGATAGGTGTTAGCTCTTCTCGAAATGTTTGATAGAATTCGCCTGTGAAGCCATCTGGTCCTGGGCTTTTTTTTTGGAAAGTTTTTAATCACAGTTTCAATATCAGTGCTTGTGATTGGTCTGTTTATATATTCTATTTCTTCCTGGTTCAGTCTTGGAAGGTTGTCCTTTTCTAGGAATTTGTCCATCTCTTCCAGATTGTCCATTTTATTGGGATATATTTGCTTATAGTAATCTCCCTTGGCCCTTTCTATTTCTGCAGTGTCAGTTGTTCTCATTTCTAATTCTGTTTTTTGAATCTTCTCCCTTTTTTTCTTGATGAGTCTGGTTAACGGCTTATCAATTTTGTTTATCTTCTCAAAGAACCAGCTTTTAGTTTTATTGATCTTTGCTATTGTTTTCTTCATTTCTTTTTCATTTATTTCTGATCTGCTCTCTATGATTTCTTTCCTTCTGCTACCTTTGGGTTTGTTTTGTTTTTCTTTCTCTAATTGTTTTAGGTGTAAGGTTAGGTTGTTTATTTGAGATGTTTCTTGAGGTAGGATTGTATTGCTATAAACATCCCTTTTACAACTCCTTTGCTGCATCCCATAGATTTTGGTTCATTGTGTTTTCGTTGTCATTTGTTTCAAGGTATATTTTTATTTCCTATTTGATTTCTTCAGTGATCTCTTGGTTAATTAGTAGTGTAGCGTTTAGCCTCCATGTGTTTGTATATTTTCCAGTTTTTTTTCCGGTAAGTGATCTCTAGTCTTATAGCATTGTGCTCAGAACTGATTCTTGATAGGATTTCAATTTTCCTAAACTTACCAAGGCTTGATTTGTGACCCAAGATATGATCTATCCTGGAGAATGATCCATGAGCACTTGAGAAGAAAGTGTATTCTGTTGTTTTTGGATGTAATGTCCTAAAAATATCAATTAAGTCCATCTTGTCTAATGTGTCATTTAAAGCTTGTGTTTTCTTATTTATTTTCATTTTGGATGATCTGTCCATTGGCAAAGTGAGGTGTTAACGTCCCCTAATATGATTGTGTTGCTGTCGATTTCCCCTTTTATGGCTGTTAGCATTTGCCTTATGTATTGAGGTGTTCCTATGTTGGGTGCATAAATATTTACAATTGTTATATCTTCTTCTTGGATTGATCCCTTGATCGTTGTGTAGTGTCCTTCTTTGTCTCTTGTAATAGATTTTATTTTAAAGTCTATTTTGCCTACTATGAAAATTGTTACTCCAGCTTTCTTTTGATTTCCATTTGCATGGAATATCTTTTTCCATGCCCTCACTTTCATTCTGTATGTGTCCCTAGGTCTGAAGTGGATCTCTTGTAGACACCATACATACAGGTCTTGTTTTTGTATCCATTCAGCCACTGTATGTCTTTTGGTTGAAGCATTTTATCCATTTACATTTAAGGTAATTATCAATATGTATGTTCCTATTACCATTTTCATAATTGTTTTGGGTTTGTTATTGTAGGTCTTTTCCTTCTCTTGTGTTTCCTGCCTAGAGAAGTTCCTTTAGCATTTGTTGTAAAGCTGCTTTGGTGGTGCTGAGCTCTCTTAGCTTTTGCTTGTCTGTAAAGGTTTTAATTTCTCCATCGAATCTGAATGAGATCCTGCTGGGTAGAGGAAACTTGGTTGTAGGTTTTTCCCTTTCATCACTTTAAATATGTCCTGCCACACCCTTCTGGGTTGCAGAGTTTCTGCTGGAAGATCAGCTGTTAACCTTATGGGGATTCCCTTGTATGTTATTTGTTGCTTTACCCTTTCTGCCTTTAATATTTTTTCTTTGTGTTTAATTTTTGATAGTTTGATTGATATGTGTCTTGGTGGCTTTCTCCTAGGATTTATCCTATATGGGACTCTGCACTTCCTGGACTTGATTAACTATTTCCTTTCCCATATTAGGGAAGTTTTCAACTATAATCTCTTCAAATATTTTCTCAGACCCTTTCTTTTTCTCTTCTTCTGGGACCCCTATAATTCGAACATTGGTGCGTTTAATGTTGTCCCAGAGGTCTCTGAGGCTGTCCTCAATTCCTTTCATTCTTTTTTCTTTATTCTTCTCTGCTGTAGTTATTTCCACTGTTTTATCTTCCAGGTCACTTATCTGTTCTTCTGCCTCATTTATTCTGCTATTGATTCCTTCTAGAGAATTTTAACTTTCATTTATTGTGTTTTTTGTCATTTTTTGTTTGCTCTTTAGTTCTTCTAGGTCCTTGTTAAACATTTGTTGTATTTTGTCCATTCTATTTCCAAGATTTTGCATCATCTTTACTATCATTACTCTGAATTATTTTTCAGGTAGACTGCCTATTTCCCCTTCATTTGTTTGGTCTGGTGGGTTTTTACCTTTCTCCCTCATCTGCTGCATATTTCTCTGTCTCCTCATTTTGCTTAACTTACTGTGTTTGGGGTCTCCATTTCACAGGCTGCAGGTTCCTAGTTCCTGTTGGTTTTGGTGTCTGCCCCCAGTCGGTAAGTTTGGTTCAATGTGTTGTGTAGGCTTTGTGGTGCAGGGTATGGGTGCCTGTATTCGGATGGATGAGGCTGGATCTTTTCTTTCTGGTGGACAGGACCACATCTGGTGGTATGTTTTTTGGTGTCTGTGAACTTATTATGATTTAGGCAGCCTTTCTGCTAATAGGTGGGGTTGTGTTCCTGTCTTGCTCGTTGTTTGGCATGAGATGTCCAGCACTGGAGCTTGGTGGTCATTGAGTGGAGCTGAGTCTTAGCATTGAGATGGAGATCTCTGGGAGAACTCTCGCCAATTGATATTACGATGGGCCGGGAGGTCTCTGGTGTACCAATATCCTGACGTCAGCTCTCCCATTTCAGAGGCTCAGGCCAACACCTGACCAGAACATCCAGACCCTGCTAGCGTTGGTCTACTGCAGAGGTGGCTCACCATGGGAACAAGGACAGTGACAGCAGAAGGTCTGGGAAGCAGTCTTTGTCATGAGCCCTCCCAGAGTCCTCCAATAGCCCCACCAAAGATCCTCTAGCCTGGGCTTAATTAAATTTAAAACATGTTTGAAAAAACGTTTGCCTTCCTGCAGAAAAGGACTTTTCTAATATATGCAAAGTAGATGGCCGCATGTTCCCACACTGCTGAAGAAAACCCCAAACCAAAAAGCCAAATAACAAACACTCATGCCATTGTTGAATCACATGGAAATCTCATGGGGTAAATTGGAATAATGATTGTTTGTAGTGACAAACTTTTTTCTTTTCACCATGCTCTTTCAAGTGGCGGCTGGTTAAAATAAATGCATAGTTGTGTTTTTACACCCAAAGTAAAATGAATTAACCTTGCCAAACATTGTGAGCTCTTTCATGTCTGCCTTATTTAATGCTTACTAAATACTGTGATAACTTCTTATGTGACTTGATTTTGTTCTTTCTCTGCAGATATGAAAATTATGGTAGGGTGGTACTCCATAGATGTAACTCCCATGATGCCTCAGACAGGTGGGTGTTTCAGATGAGTTATTCATTAGCAGAAACACAAAGACAGTCATTTTTGAGAGTAGACTTGTTCAAGACAGGCTGAATATTTGTAGCTAGCCTCAGGCTTTCCCTGACATTCTGGGCACATGAAGGAGAATCTGTGATATCATCAGGGGTGTTTACAGGGCAAACTGTGCTTTTCCAGCTTTATGCTTCCAGAATACGGCTTGGAGGTATAGAATAATCAATCCACTGCCTACCCTACCAGGGTGGCCCTCCTGACAGGAAAGGGAAGGGGCCGCCACAGAAACATAGGCTATTTCTGAGCCTTAGAGAAAGGAACCCTGAAAGCAGAACAACAGCTAAGTTCACTTGCTTTATGGGACAATACATTTCTTTTCAAAAACTCCTAGGCTTGTGGAAAACCACTAAATGATACTCAATGGCAAATAGACTGACAAATGTAAATTAGTCGGAAAATTCAAACAAAACTCGTAAGCACAATGATGTAAATAATCTAATATTGATGAAATAAATAGATAATATTCTTACTAAAGTACATTTATAGTCACACACATACAAACACCCACACCCATCAGAAGAACTTAACTATTTCTCAGACACAAGTTTTATCTGGTCCAGTAGCCAGTGTCTTCTACCAAGACATACTTACTGATTGTCTTTCATGGTGGGGACTTTAAAAAGTTAAGTAGACACTTTGAATATGTCTATTTTGGAATTTTTATCTGTGAATTTTTCTGAACCATTTAAAAAATTGTTCATGATTTTGATGTGTTCTCAGGGTCCTGAGTTTACCCCCCTCTACACAAAATATCTGATTGGTTTTTGGGTTTCCAGCCTTGGCTCATCCAATTGACTGTTCTGTGATTTGGCAGGCTCTCTCCATGCCCTCTCCTTGGTTGTCATGATTTTGGAGCTTACATCCTTGTTCTCTGTTGGCCCTCAACTCACCAAACAAAGGGAACCTAATCATCTGAATCCAGGCACCAGTGAAAAATGCCTCCTCCATTTTATTTGCCTTTCTCTGCAACTATTAAAGAACAAACATACTTGTTGTGAAGTGTGACCAGGCAGACTAAGCTTCGTGCTCTTAGTGTGTTTCAGAATAATGGGACCTTAATGCCGTCTATGCTTACTTTATATTTTAAACTCTGTTGGTTACCTGAACCCTTCCTGTTACTGGACAGCATTTTGGCTAAAGCACATCGAGCTTTTATCCTAAGTAACAAAAATCTGCAAGCCTGAGACATTTCCCCTTTGACCCCTTGACTTGCGTCTCAAACGACATCTTCCTAAAAGGTAGTGTAGGTTATATATCTCCTTGCATTTACTCAAATGGATGCCCATGTGACACTTTTCTACCCTTTTGAAGAGGCTGTGTCCACTTCGATGTTCACCCAATACCACGTTGGAGCACCTACTGTGTGCTGACATTGTGCCAGGTGCTGGGAACACAAAGATTCATAAGACACCAGCCTTGACCTTAAGGAACTCACATTTCATGGAAAAAGATGAATACATAAGCACAAATACTCAAATTTACCATGGAAAGTGCTTGTGGAAGCGTGTGCCGGTGCTATGGGAAGGAGCAGAGGGAGTGGCTAACTTCGCCTGAATGAGTGGGAGACCTCACTGAGGACGTGGTCGTTAAGAGGAGCTTCCAGCAGAAGCAATGATATGTCCAAGAGTTCCACACGAGCAGAGACTGAAAATAAAGGAAAAGGAAAATAAATAATAGTCTCATCACCCTAGAAAACAAGCTTCACAGTGTGCACAAACTAGGACATTTTACTGTCCTTCCTCTGCCCGATCATTAAAACATGTCACATGAGGCAGAAGGCAAAAATAGTACCTGTGGAGATGCCCTGTGTGAGCCAGTCCCTATTCTAAAGTCTGGGGACAAAACAAAATCCCCGCTTTCATAGAACTTGCTTCCTAGTTGAAGGTGGAGGGGGGAGAGACTGAAAATAAACAAACACAATATAATATGTCATGTGGTGATAAGTGCCTGGAAGAATAAAGCTGCTAATGAGACATACAACAGTAACATCTGCAAAAGGGGCTGTTTTCTGGAAGGGGGTCAGATGGCCCTGCAGCACCTACCTGCACTCATGTATTACACCTGCTGGTGAACCACACTATGATTTCACTCTGAGTTTCTTTTAAAATGCGGGGAATTGCATTAGGCTTTTTAAAAACCTTATTCTTGCTTTAACCACACTATTCCCTCTACCTCTGTTTGTTCATGTCTATTTATCCTCCAAGATCCACCTTGACCTGCACCTCATCCCGAAAGCCTTCTGTGATCCCCGCCTCTACAAATAAGCTTTCTCAGCTTCAAACTTCCTTGCACTTGACCTGAACCTTTTCTATGACACTGACCACTTGTTGCCCTTGGACGTATGTCTGATTTGTCCTCTAGCTCTGTGTGTGTAGGGGTTACAGATAATTCATTCTCGACTTCCTCACTCACAGTCATCAGCACAGTATATCGTTTACCTCCAAATATTTGCTTAATAAAGATACACTACATCAAGTTAAAAATTACATGTTAAATAGTATACTGTTTTAGTACTTTTTCTGATTCAGTATGTTTGGTCTGTCAGCTTCAAGTGATGCTTTGAAATGCAAACTGTAAATCATGGTATAATTCTCCAAAGAGCTTGCTTTCCCTGTATCACAAGGTTATATAAAGCATTAAACAGGCTTTTTTTTTTGCTGATTGATCAGTCTGATCAAGATAGCTCCACTGCTTTGGTGATCATCGTTCCTACTATTGGGCCTTCTATCTTCTTTTCCCTTATTTTCTTGTCTTCTCCCCACTCCCTTTTTTTTTCTATTTATGTGTCCATCTTAACTCTGCCTCTGTCTCTCCTCTCCTTTCTTCTCCTGGTCTCCCCTCTCTTCTCCTGTCCTTCCTATCCATCCTTTCTCTATTCCCCCACTGTCTTCTTTTCATTTCTTTCCAGTGTCTCCTGTTTCTCTCTTTTCCTCTTTTTCTTCTCTCTCCCTCCCTCTTTTCTGCCAGCAAGGTCTCTTCTCTCAACCCTGTCCACGGTACTGAACTTATAATGAAGCAACTTGTACATAGCTGTTGTGTTGGCTTATGGCTCTGCTGAAACTCTGCAAACAAAATATAGCTGATTATAAGGGACTGAGTTCCTATTACGTAAAAATCAACAACATTGAAAACACTACATATTAGTTACTAACCATTTTGCATGTTGTGTTTCTTGTTTTACATATCCTTATCACCAATTTGAATGTGTTACATTATAATTAGAATAATTGGACCTAGAGAAGAATTATTTTATTAGCATGGGGAATCGGGTTTGCTATATTTTATCCTACCCAAGTTAAAGCCTGGGAAGATTTTGGTACTCCAAATCTGTAACATGTACATCTCCTACCCGAATAGGACAAAATTTTACCAAATCCATGATAAGTTTTATAACTATTTTTTGTAATTTATTTGATCTTTCTATAATTATTTTTTGCTACAGGAAAACAAACGAGAGTGATGAGCCAAAAGCCACAATCAGTTGGTACAGATCTGGTGACACTTTGGACAGGTAAGGTGTTTTGAACCACACGAGTGGCATGCATAACATATGTTAAATCCAGTTTCTTATAAAGCATGAGACATTTAAATGTTTACCAAAGTAAGTTTTGAACCATGATATTTTATCTCCAGGGACAGAAGGACTATAAAGATTGAATTATCTTCTTCTTCAAAACTCACAAAATCTTGACTTGATATGCCATTTTCCTAAAATCTTGCTAGCAGTAGATCAATAGGAAAAATTCCGAAGAAACCGGTTTGAATACAGGTGGGGTGAGCACTGCATGTGGTCTGTTCAACTTTAAATGGAGAATATAGTTTTTGTGTGTATGAGTAGCCAGTTCTTGTTCTAACTTTGGTCTTTCCATCCCAGAGGCAGAGAAACAGCAGTTTCTGTATAATTACCTTATGGAGAGACTATACCTTTTAATAATACAGTAGTTTTGATCTGCTCTAGGATAAAGACATTAGCTCTTTACTTTAGAAAGTGAAACTACTCTTTCGGCAGTGGAGTCACCATATGGCTGTGGAATGAGTCATTGGCTGAGCTTGTTATTGGCTCAGTCTTAGACAGAGGGAAAAGAAGGGCTCATCCCTATATAGAAAATTGAGGAATATCTATTCAAGTTGAAGTGTAAATGCTACAAGTCACATTTTAATTTTATATTTGGTAGAGGTGCTTATTAGGCATAAGTAAAGAACAAAGTTAACATGTTATTTGGAATCTAGACATAGTGAATACCTGGGGCCATTTATAGTTGAAGCCACTCCCTGTAGCTAAAGATGTGCTACTTTTTGGAGACAAACATGCCACCCGCTACAATTGAAGCACATATGCTGAAACCTATGGCATCTAATAGATTCTATATTCACACAATGCCTGTGCCAATTAATACAGCAAATGCATGCACTTCTGCACTCTTCATAGCTTTTTAAAAAAAAATTTAATTGATTTATTGAAATCCATCAAAATTAATAGGCTCTACTTTTTGAAAGATACTGTTAAGAGATCAAAATCAAACCAAAGACAAGGAGAAAATATTTGCAAATCATATATCTGATAAAAAAAAACCCCACAAACTTGTATCCAGAGTTTATAAAGAACTCTGCAAATAAGAGAGAAGTACTTCCAAACAGCAGAGTAAGGACCTCCAAAAATCCACTCCTCCAGAAAAGTATTAACACTGGAAAAAACTGTCAAAATCAACTTTTTCCGAACTCTGGAAATTAACCAAAGGCTTGAAACAATTTGCTAAGTGTCTATTTAAGAAAAAGAGTTGGCTGTCAGTAAGAACGGCACAAATTGCCACATTTTAAAGCTTCCTATTCACCTATTCCTCTCCCCAGCTCCATGGTAGCCTTGAAAACCAGCAGTCTGGGAACAACAGTAGCTTCTTCATAGCTTTTTAAGTCAATCTCCCGAATAGCAGACAATCAGCCCTGGTATCCCTAAGGAGGTGACTTCTCTCTTGTAATTCAAAAATCAGTTTGTGAGAGGAGTCATAGTACCTCTGCCCATTCACCTCCGCCTTGCAGGCTGTCCTATTACACTGCGAATTGAGGACGGAAACCCTACTTCTAGGAATGTAATTGCAAGTGAGATAATTATGTCTCAAGAAAGGTGAATATGTGGGAGACCTAAGCCTTTGTAGGTTGTGTGTCTGAAAGCTTTTCTCAGGCCAGTCAAAATAGAGCCTTGGAACTTAGCGATACACTAGACCAGGCCTCACAGGCAAGCTAACTGAGCTAACTGAGTCATTCTCAGCCTCAGTGACAAATCAGAATTACCTAGAGAGCTTTTTAACTCTGCTGATGACTTGGTCCCACCAGCTCTCATCCCCCAAATTCTAATTTAATTAGTCTGAGGTAGGACTCGGACATTTTTTAAAGCTTAGGAAGTGATTCTGATGTGCAGCCAAAATTTAGAGCCACCAACCTAGCCCAAACCTTCATCTTGTAAACTAGAAAATGAGGCCAGAGACTCCCTGCTTTATTTACACAGAGGTTTAGCGGCACATGTTTGGAAGAAGTATCCTGGTCAGGTCCTTCCGCAGGTAGTGTCTGTCTCCCAAGAGTGAGCTACATCTCTGTAAGTGTGGGAACAGATGTGAGGGAGAGAACACAGGAGTCTGTAAAGAAAGGCAAGTCCTCATAACAGGAGTCAGACTCCTATCATGCAGGCCACTCCAAGTGCAAGAGGTGAAATAATTTGGGGAGGTAGCTGATCAAATGTATCAGGTGTGTGAATATGTGTGCCATTTCAATACTAACGCATATAATGAGTAGGAGAAAAGTACTGACTTTACATTTGAAGAGTTCCCTTTTAAAATATACATCTGTTGGTAAAAATATGAAGTGTTCTAAAGAAATATAAGTAAATAATTGTGTACATGCATACACTATGGCGCAAAGCCTGAAGGTGGTTTCTTGACTAATTTGGAAAACCTAGGTTAAGGAGCCCTCTAGTGTTCGGTTATGGAAGTGTTACTTTTCCTTTGGTTGGTTGGATCCTGCTGCTAGTTATATTGTTTAGGTATTTCCTGTCTCTAAGACTGACTCCTATTAATCTCATATCACAACTTGGCAGAAAATTAGTTTCTAAGAGAAGTACAAAGTTAATCTCCCTAAGTAATAAGAAATTGATGAATGCATTGGAATGATGGTTTAGAGTTCTCTCCAATACTGTTTATACACTGATTCCCCTAGTGGAGTGAGAGAGATAGTGGAGGTGAAAAATAACAACTGAAGAAAGACATGTTGATCATGAGTGTTGGAACAATTACACTACAGAACCAGGTGTACGACATTGGGGCCTACTGGGAAGACTTTGGAGATAGACTACTTCCCGGCTGTGTGGCCAAGAGAAAGCCACCCACCTTCTCTGAGACGCCATTTCTTCATCTATAAAGCGAAAATAATTATACGTACCTTGTAGGGATGTTCTGAAGAGTAGAGGAAATTGTATAAGATGAGTGGCAAAGAGTAATAGGTAGCTATTTTTATTATTACATGCAGTATTGCCCACATAGATCAACACAGTAGAATTTTGATTAACTTCATTTAATTGTAACCTCAGAACTCTCCTTTATTTAAACCTTGAAGGTGTTTGAAATTAACACTCTGTTTTCTTTAGACAGATTGTCATTTTCCCTGTACCAGAGTAGCAATTTCCCAAGATTATTTTTATCTTATGTGAGGATCTCACAGACAGCTGTAAACGCTGAGTAGTTTCCACAGAACATTTAAGATTTAGGATTACCTGACATCTTATGGTATTCACAGTGGTTTACTGCAGAGCTCTTTAACTATAAACACATCAGAGGCTCAGTAGCAATTAGTACAGGGAATTTACTTACAGTCTTTGACCTAATGATCACCTGAGAGATCATCATGAGTTGTTTTTTTTTTTTTTTTTGCGGTACACGGGCCTCTCACTGTCGTTGCCTCTCCCGTTGTGGAGCACAGGCTCCGGACGCACAGGCCCAGCAGCCACGGCTCACGGGCCCAGCCACTCTGCTGCATGTGGGATCTTCCCGGACCGGGGAACGAACCTGTGTCCCCTGCATCGGCAGGCGGACTCTCAACCACTGCGCCACCAGGGAAGCCCTCATCATGAGTTTTTAATACTTGGATTCATTCTGTACAAGATAATACCTGTATTGTGAACAGTCTATTGAGAATATGGAGCTCTGGAGAATTCCAACCTTTCTTCCTTTTTACATTCAAGAGTTATCAGTTTGTGGCATTACGTACCATAAACAGAAACTATTTGGGGTTGACTCGTGGAATTTTAACAATTAGGGTTATTTACCCAATGTTTTAGTTACACATGTCAAAGTGACATCTAGGAATTGAAATCATTTTAAAGCTATGACAATTAAGCCATATTTTTCTATCATGAGTTTTTTTTTTTTTTTTAGAACAAGGCAAGGTTAGTGTCCTTCTTCCCAGGAACAGTTTATAAAGCCCTGTACTAAAGTGGATGATAAAAGTGAAAGTTTAGAGAAAGTTATAGTAGACCCATAGTATGGGATCAACAGAAGAATCTTGCTGATCTTTCTTCTGGAGCCTGATTTTGCCACATCCTAGCTTTGTGCAAGCCTGCAGAGTGCTCCAGAAGACAGCCCCACATCTCAGGAAGAGCTTTCCTATCTGGTGTGTTCTTCCTGGCGGGAAGGGACAGAACAGGGGTTGCAGTTGTGAGATCCCACCACTGGCATGCAGACTACAGGATTCCTAGTTTGTCTTATGACCCAAAGGACAGACAAACACACCTTTTCCAGAACTACCCTCCTTGTGGAGACCTGAGTTTAGAGGGTTTAAAACCTCTGATGGTCCACAGGGCCTATTAACAAAATGTGTTAGTCAGTGTAAACAAGTTTGCCAGGGTAGAGCAACTCTTGTAACAAGTTCCTTCTCCTGCCTCCAAATCTTGGTCGGTTAGCCCGATAGAAGATTACTGCTCACTCCCCTCAGAGTCCAAAGGGATTGGCTGGAAAATTAGGGGATGACCCTGTTCCATGGAATGACTCAGGGACCTAGGTTCTTTCCTAGGTTTTAATGCTGCCATCTTCAATCCATGGGCATCAAAGCCATAGCAGAAGGGGAAGAAAGAGCAAGGAGGATCACACAAGAGGTTTTATGATGGGTTTGCGAGTCATGAATAATATTTCTGCCCACGTTCTTTAGTTTAGAATGCAATCATATGGTCCCAACTTAATTGTAATGAAGATTGGGAAATATGGTCTTCCTGTGTGCTCAGAAGGAAAATAAAGAGTTTGACAAGCATATAGAATTGCCTATGCCACAAAACATTTTTTTAAAAATTGCTTAAGTCTTCCATTGGTTCCTTGTAGCGACATAGGAAGTACTGTCATTGGCTAGATATATTATTAAACAATAATGAATATGAAATAGTTAATGAGTTAAATGCTCAAATGAGTCAGAAAGGCTAGTTGAAAAACATAAACTTTACAAGTTGCAAACTGTATCAAAATAGCCTCATAAATAGATTTTGTTGTAAGAAGCTTTTTTGTTAATTGCAAAATTTTCTAACATGTAACACCTGAAAAGCAATTGTTTTTACCAGAGAAAGTTTCTGTTGTGAAGTGATTATAGCAAGAACGAGATCTGAAAGGAGTTTAATAATCTAAATGTTCATCCAGACTTTTGTCTTATTTCTTTATAAAGGATCTCAGACAGAAATGATGCTGCCAAAACATATAAGGCCAATACCCTGGATAACCGAGTAACGAACAGGTAACAGTATCTACTAACTTTGGGAAAGGCTCAAGTAATACAATATTTTTCTAAGCGTTACTTATTTACTTGATATTAAGTAGGATTCTTCAATCCTGCTTAATATCTTTCTATAAATTCTCATCCTCTATATTTTTTGTTTTGTTTTTTAGATGTTGGGGGTAGCAGTTTATTAATTAATTAATTTATTTTTGCTGTGTTGGGTCTTCGTTTCTGTGCAAGGGCTTTCTCTAGTTGCGGCGAGCAGGGGCCACTCTTCATCGCGGTGCGCGGGCCTCTCCTGTTGCGGAGTACAGGCTCCAGACGCGCAGGCTCAGTAGTTGTGGCTCACGGGCCTAGTTGCTCCGCGGCATGTGGGATCCTCCCAGACCAGGGCTCGAACCCGTGTCCCCTGCATTAGCAGGCAGATTCTCAACCACTGTGCCACCAGGGAAGCCCCATTCTCTATTTTTTTTTTCACACAAATAATTCTGGCATAAAAACTTTACTCCTGCTCATGGTTAAAGAAAAATAAAGTCTTACTTCTGGCTTCAAAATCAAGAGAGTTCATTGCTTCAGGCCATCATTCTTACCACATTTATGTTTCTGTTTAAGTTATCCTGGTGGCAAGATTATGAAATACATGTAAACGTCAATTTTACATTCCTATTGTTAAAGAAAATTACTGAACCCAGCAAACAAAAACACGGGGCTTAAAAGATAATGAATTTTCTAAAGAAAAAAAAATTCTTTTGGAATCTAATACACAAAAGGTAAAAAAATCATGAGATCAACTTTTCAAATTTATTCAAATACTGATGCTTTCTTTTTTTTTTCTCGCAAATAATGTTAACTTTTAATAATAATAACTCTAAGTTCATGGACAATTGCAAATTGATGCAAGAATTCATTCTTTGTTGCTGCTCAAACTTTGCCTTCTTTTTTTCTTACCAGAAACATGTCCACGTTTCGCTCACCAGAAGAAACAAAGATGTATGTACTTTTCTAACTGACATTACATTTTAAGAATAAAGTGTATTTCTTCCTATGTGTTCAAGAAAAATCAGGATATACTGCCCTCAGACCAGAGTTTCATTGTAGTTCAGCCATGCCCCCATAGCTTTGGCAGAGTTGAATAGTAGAAATAATGAAATGCTCTACAAAATTTCAAGTGTTTTCTGTCTGGACTTTTACACAGAAGGACTTCTCCTCTAACCAAACACCAAAGCTTAAGTCATTCTTTTTTTTCTTTTCTTTTTTTAAAATCTAGAACCTTTTAATTTTTTCCCTATTCCTATGGCAACTCTTTCTTCTTGCACATTTCACTTGCTCCCAAAACACCCATCGTATCTACAATACAACTTAGTCATGAAATCATGGCTTTGCTAACAATCTATGTAGACAAAATACATTTTCCCTGTACTAACAATGGTTGTTATAAACTACCAAACTAGGTAGATTTTTGAAAACTTAGTTGGTTTTTAAATTTGTATTTACAAATAAAGTAATTTTCACACTGGACTGCACCTCCAGTAGTTGAAAAAGGCCTGAGTGACCTCCATTTTTTTTTGAGGGTCTGCATATATTAATAAATGCTAAATAGAGATTTAAAATGGTGTGATTTTTAAATGTTTTCTTAAACTAATGCTTTTAATGCAAAAAATTTCAATATGATTCTGTTAGTCACAACATATACAGGATCAAAAAATATATGTAGGAATCCATAGGACATTGGAATTGATTGGTCTGGGTTTCAGACACACCATGTCATATAATGAATGACTTCTTCATTCAATTCCTTCGGTTTTAATTATTTGTATGATAGCCTGGCAATTTGTAAAATAGTAAACTAAGGAAGAACTTTTTCTCTTGCTGCTCTTTCCTGCTGAAGTGAAATATTTTGTGATGGATTCAGAGCAGGTGGGAATATGAGTAGATTATAAGACCTTTCAAAGGTGGGGTAGAGTGGAAAAGTTTCAGAAATGTGATCATTGTTTGTTCTTGCAATGAAACAGGCAACCTGGAAGTTTGTTCAGTGCAAATGCCACCAACACCCCAGCTTCCAACTCTGCTACTACTCCTGTAAAGAAAAAGAGGTATGATGGGCTCGTTGAGACTACCTCTTGCTGCAGTTCCGTAAGGGATTATTCTTTATTAATTTCGGAACCAAAACATCCACCAAGGCCCCCAGGCGGCGTCCAGAAGTTGCTCTGCCCTTCCTCATTATTCTCTCCAAAATTTGTTTTAATTTCCATTTCTCTAGGAGGTGGGTCAAAAAGGATCTTGCTGTGATTTATGTCATAAAGTGTTTTGCCTATGTTTTCCTCTAAAGGTTCGATAGTGTCTGGCCTTACATTTAGGTCTTTAATCCATTTTGAGTTTATTTTTGTGTATGGTGTCAGGGACTGTTCTAATTTCATTCTTTTACTAGTAGCTCTCCAGTTTTCCCAGCACCACTTATTGAAGAGGCTGTCTTTTCTCCATTGTATATTCTTGCCTCCTTTACCAAAAATTAGGTGACCATAGGTGCGTGGGTTTATCTCTGGGCTTTCTATCCTGTTCCATTGATTTACATTTCTGTTTTTGTGCTGGTACCATACTGTGTTGATTACTGTAGCTTTGTAGTATAGTCTGAAAACAGGGAGCCTGATTGCTCCAGCTCTGTTTTTCTTTCTCAAGGTTGCTTTGACTATTCGCAGTCTTTTGTGTTTCCATACAAATTGTGAAATTTTTTGTTCTAGGTTTGTTCTAGGTCTGAAAAATGCCATTGGTAGTTTGATAGGGATTGCATTGAATCTGTAGATTGCTTTGGGTAGTATAGTCATTTTCACAATGTTCATTCTTCCAGTCCAGGAACATGGTATATCTCTCCATCTGTTTGTATCATCTTTAATTTCTTTCATCAGTGTCTTATACTTTTCTGCATATAGGTCTTTAGTCTCCATAGGTAGGTTTATTCCTAGGTATTCTATTCTTTTTGTTGCAATGGTAAATGAGAGTGTTTCCTTAATTTCACTTTCAGATTTTTCATCATTAGTGTATAGGAATGAAAGAGATTTGTGTGCATTAATTTTGTATCCTGCTACTTTCCCAAATTTATTGATTAGTTCTAGTAGTTTTCTGGTAGCATCTTTAGGATTCTCTATGTATAGTATCATGTCATCTGCAAACAGTGACTGCTTTACTTCTTCTTTTCTGATTTGAATTCATTTTATTTCTTTTTCTTCTCTGATTGCTGTGGCTAAAACTTCCAAAAATATGTTGAATAATAGTGGTGAGAGTGGGCAACC
Source organism: Phocoena sinus (assembly GCF_008692025.1). NCBI lineage: Eukaryota > Metazoa > Chordata > Mammalia > Artiodactyla > Phocoenidae > Phocoena > Phocoena sinus. The sequence goes on from NC_045780.1 coordinate 51,454,136, forward strand.
TTGTCTTGTTCCTAATCTTAGTGGAAATGGTTTCAATTTTTCACCATTGAGGAGATGTTGGCTGTGAGTTTGTCATATATGGCCTTTATTATGTTGAGGTAAGTTCCCTCCATGCCTACTTTCTGGAGGCTTTTTATCATAAATGGGTGTTGAATTTTGTCAAAAGCTTTTTCTGCCTCTATTGAGATGATCATGATCATATGGTTTTTATTCTTCAGTTTATTAATATGGTGTATCACACTGATTGATTTGCATGTATTGAAGAATCCTTGCATTTCTGGAATAAACCCCACTTGATCACGGTGTATGATCTTTTTAACGTGCTGTTGTGTTCTATTTGCGAGTATTTTGTTGAGGATATTTGCACCTATGTTCCTCAGTGATATTGACCTGTAGTTTTCTTTCTTTGTGACATCTTTGTGTTGTTTTGGTATCAGGGTGATGGTGGCCTCATAGAATGAGTTTGGGAGTGTTCCTCCCTCTGCTATATTTTGGAAGAGTTTGAGAAGGATAGGTGTTAGCTCTTCTGTAAATGTTTGATAGAATTCGCCTGTGAAGCCATCTGGTCCTGGGCTTTTGTTTGTTGGAAGATTTTTAATCACAATTTCAATTTCAGTGCTTGTGACTGGTCTGTTTATATATTCTATTTCTTCCTGGTTCAGTCTTGGAAGGCTGTGCTTTTCTAAGAATTTGTCCATTTCTTCCAGGTTGTCCATTTTATTGGCATATAGTTGCTTGTAGTAATGTCTCATGATCCTTTGTATTTCTGCAGTGTCAGTTGTTACTTCTCCTTTTTCATTTCTAATTCTGTTGATTTGAGTGTTCTCCCTATTTTTCTTGATGAGTCTGGCTAATAGGTTATCAATTTTGTTTATCTTCTCAAAGAACCAGCTTTTAGTTTTATTGATCTTTGCTACTGTTTCCCTCATTTCTTTTTCATTTATTTCTCATCTGATCTTTATGACTTCTTTCCTTCTGCTAACTTTGGGGTTTTTTTGTTCTTCTTTCTCTAATTGGTTTAAGTGTACAGTTAGGTTGTTTATTTGAGATGTTTCTTAAGGTAGGATTGTATTGCTATAAACTCCCTTCTTAGAACTGCTTTTGCTGCATCCTATAGGTTTTGGGTGGCTGTGTTTTCATTGTCATTTGTTTCTAGATATTTTCTGGTGTCCTGATTGATTTCTTTAGTGAGCTCTTGGTTATTTAATAGTGTATTGTTTACCCTCCATGTGTTTGTATTTTTTACAAATTTGTTCCTGTAATTGATATCTAGTCCCATAGCACTGTGGTTGGAAAAGATAATTGATACGATTTCAATTTTCTTAAATCTACCAAGGCTTGATTTGTGACCCAAGTTTGATCTATCCTGGAGAATGTTCCATGAGCACTTGAGAAGAAATTGTATTCTGTTGTTTTTGGATGGAATGTCCTATAAATAACAATTAAGTCCATCTTGTTTAATGTATCATTTAAAGCTTGTGTTTCCTTATTTATTTTCACTTTGGATGATCTGTCCATTGGTGAAAGTGGGATGTTAAGTCCCCTACTATGATTGTGTTACTGTCAATTTCTCCTTTTGTGGCTGTTAGCATTTGCCTTATGTATTGAGGTGCTCCTATGTTGGGTGCATAAATATTTACAATTGTTATATCTTCTTCTTGGATTGATCCCTTGATCATTATATAGTGTTCTTCTTTGTCTCTTGTAATAGTCTTTATTTTAAAGAGAACTGAGAACTGCTACTCCAGCTTTCTTTTGATTGCCATTTGCATGGAATATCTTTTTCCATCCCCTCACTTTCAGTCTGTATGTATCCCTAAGTTTGAAGTGAGCTTCTTGTAGACAGCATATATACTGGTCTTGTTTTTGTATCCATTCAGCCAGTCTATGTCTTTTGGTTGGAGCATTTAAACCATTTACATTTAAGGTAATTATCGATATGTGTGTTCCTATAAACATTTTCTTAATTGTTTTTGGTTTTTATTGTAGGTAAAAATTTTCCTTCTCTTTTGTTTCCTGCCTAGAGAAGTTCCTTTAGCTTTTGTTGTAAAGCTGGTTTGGTGCTGCTGAATTCTCTTAGCTTTTGCTTGTCTGTAAAGGTTTTAATTTCTCCACCGAATCTGAATGAGATCCTTGCTGTGTAGGGTAATCTTGGTTTTTCCCTTTCATCACTTTAAATATGTCCTGCCACACCCTTCTGGCTTGCAGATTTTCTGCTGAAAGATCAGCCGTTAACCTTATGGGGATTCTCTTGTATGTTATTTGTTGTTTTTCCCTTGCTGCTTTTAATATTTTTTCTTTGTATTTAATTTTTGATAATTTGATTAATATGTGCCTTGGCATGTTTCTCCTTGGATTTATCCTTTATGGGATTCTCTGCACTTCCTGGACTTGATTAACCCTTTCCTTTTCCATATTAGGGAAGTTTTCAACTATAATGTCTTTAAATATTTTCTCAGTCCCTTTCTTTTTCTCTTCTTCTTTTGGGACCCCTATAATTCAAATGTTGGTGCATTTAATGTTGTCCCAGAGGTCTCTTAGAGTGTCGTCAATTCTTTTCATTCTTTTTTCTTTATTCTGCTCTGCAGTAGTTATTTCCACTATTTTATCTTCCAGGTCACTTATCCATTCTTCTGCCTCAGTTATTCTTTTATTGATTCCTTCTAGAGAATTTTTAATTTCATTTATTATGTTGTTCATCATTGTTTGTTTGCTCTTTGGTTCTTCTAGGCCCTTGTTAAACGTTTCTTGTAATTTCTCCATTCTATTTCCAAGATTTTGGATCATCTTTACTATAATTATTCTGAATTCTTTTTCAGTTGGACTGCCTATTTCCTGTTCATTTGTATTGTGTGGTGGGTTTTTACCTTACTCCTTCATCTGCTGTGTGCTTCTATGTCTTCTCATTTTGCTTAACTTACTGTGTTTGGGGTCTCCTTTTCGCAGGCTACAGGTTCGTAGTTCCCATTGTTTTTCATGTCTGCCCCAAGTGGCTAAGGTTGGTTCAGTGGGTTGTGTACATTTCCTATTGGAGTGGACTAGTGCCTGTGTTCTGGTGGATGTGGCTGGATCTTGTCTTTCTGCTGGGCAGGTCCGCATCTGGTGTTGTGTTTTGGGGTGTCTGTGACCTTATTATGATTTTAGGCAGCCTCTGTACTAATGGATGGGGTTGTGTTCCTGTCTTGCTAGTTGTTTGGCAATGGGTGTCCAACACTGGAGCTTGCTGGTCATTGAGTGGAGCTGGGTGTTGGTGTTGAGATGGAGATTTCTGGGAGATTTTTGCTTTTTGATATTACATGGAGCTGGGGGGTCTCTGGTGGACCAGTGTCCTGAACTTGGCTCTCCCACCTCAGAGGCACAGACCTGACGCCCAGTCAGAGCACCAAGACCCTGTCATCCACATGGAAAAAGAGAAAGAGGGAAAATATATATATATCATTGTTCCCAAAGTCAACCTCTTCAATTTGGGATGATTCGTTGTCTATTCAGGTATTCCACAGTTGCAAGGTACATCAAGTTGATTGTGGAGCTTTAATCTGCTGCTCCTGAGGCTTCTGGGAGGGATCTCCCTTTCTCTTATTTGTTTGCACAGCTCCTGTGGTTCAGCTTTGGATTTCAGCCTGCCCCTGCGTGTAGGTCGCCTGAGGTGCCTACTCCTTACTCAGAGCGGATGGGGTTAAGGTAGCATCTGATTAGGGGGCTCTGGCTCACTCAGGCCGTGGGGGGAGGGAGAGGTACTGAATACGGGGAGAGCCTGCATGGCAGAGGCCGGTGTGACATTGCACCAGCCCGAGGCACACCGTGTGTTCTCCCACGGAAGTTGTCCCTGGGTCACGGGACGCTGGCAGTGGCGGGCTCCACAAGCTCCCGGGAGGGCAGGTGTGGATAGTGACCTGTGCTCGCACACAGGTTTCTTGGTGATGGCAGCAGTAGCCTTAGAATCTCATGCCCGTCTCTGGGGTCCGCGCTTTTAGCCGTGGCTCGTCTCGAGCTCTGTCTCTGGAGCTCCTTTAAGCGGCACTCTGAATCCCCTTTCCTCGCGCACCAGAAACTAAAGAGGCAAGAAAAAGTCTCTTGCCTCTTCGGCAGCTCCAGACTTTTTCCCGGACTCCCTCCCGGCTAGCCGTGGCGCACTAACTCCCTGCAGGCTGTGATCACGCAGCAGATCTCTCCCTGGGATCCGACCGAAGCCCGAGCCTCAGCTCCCAGCCCCGCCCGCCCTGGTGGGTGAGCATATAAGCCTCTTGGGCTGGTGAGTGCTGGTTGGCACCGATCCTCTGTGCAGGAATCTCTCCACTTTGCCCTCCACACCCCTGTTGCTGCGCTCTCCTCCACGGATCCGAAGCTTCCCCCTTCCGCCACCCCCCATCTCTGCCAGTGAAGGGGCTCCTAGTGTGTGGAAACCTTTCCTCCTTCACAGCTCCCTCCCACTGGTGCAGGTCCCGTCCCTATTATTTTGTCTCTGTTTTTTCCTTTCTCTTTTGCCCTACCCAGGTATGTGGGGACTTTCTTGCCTTTTGGGAGGTCTGAGGTCTTCTGCCAGCGTTCAGTAGGTGTTCTGTAGGAATTGTTCCACGTGTAGATGTATTTCTGATGTAGTTGTGGGGAGGAAGGTGATCTCTGTGTCTTACTCTTCCACCATCTTGAAGCCCCTCCCCCAGATTTCTTTTTAAAGAAATGTCTACATTGTTTAGTGTCAAAGGAAATGGGAAAAGAGGTTTACTTGGAAATGGGAAAAGGGGTTTACTATATTCCAAATAGCCTGGAATATAGACAGTTACTTCCTATGGCAGGAAGTAAGTCGTTTTCATTTTATTTCCAAGACCTTGTAGGAAAGTCATCTTATTGCCTTTTTAACTGTCAATTTATTTTCAGCTTTTCCTGGTAGACATGTGGGTGGGGTCAAGCCTTTCCATGTTTATAATTGATGTCATTTCTTAACAGACAGTCCTGGTTTCCACCACCCCCTCCAGGTTATAAGGCCGCCCCAAGCACAGGAGCGAGCAGAAGGTAAGCGAAAGGTGTCAGAGGTAATTGAGATGTCATGTGATGGAAGAATCTGTTAGATATTGACAACGTATAATTGGGATGCTTTGGAATAAACTGGGGGCAATTTTGTAAACTCTGAGAACTGAATAAGACAGTGCCCAGTGAAAGTGAGGTCAGCATACAAGTGGCCCTGGTAGGAAATCTGACAAGCTTTGAGGAGTAAGTGCCTGTACTTTTAGTTTGCTAAGGGTTGCTTTAACAAGGTACCATAAAGTGGGTAGCTTAAAAGAAATTTATTGTCTTACAGTTCTGGAGGCTAGAAGTCCAAGATCAAGGTGTCAGCAGGGTTCCTTCTGAGGGTTGTGAGAGGGGATCTGTTCCACCCTTTCTCCTGGCTTCTGGTGTTTTCCTAGCAATCTCTGGCGTTCCCTAGTTTGTGTAAGCAGCATCCCAATCTCTGCCTTCATCTTTACGTGGTGTTCTCCCTGTGTGCGTGTCTGTGTCCAAATTTCCCTTTCTTACAATGACACCAGTCATATCGGATATGGGGCCCAACCACCTCTGGTATGATCTCATCCTGACTTAACTACTTACGTCTGCAATGACCCTATTTCCAAATTAGGTCACATTCTGAGGCACTGAGGGTTAGGGCTCCAACACATGAATTTGGAGAGGACATAATTCAATCCATAAGGGTAGCAGAGGAGAGAACAAACACTAGGTGGTGGCACTCCAGTGTGGGCTCCTGGTGCACAGCGATTTTTGGCTATGACAAGCCCAGATGTCTGGATGGGAATAGGTATGGCAAGTTCTTCGTAAACTTTAAGTGACAGATGAGTGGGGGATTTTTGTTTGTTTGTTTTTGTTTTGTTTTGCTTTTTTTAACTTTTTTGTTGTTGAGAGCAATAGTTACAGGTAAAATTACAGAGCATGAGGAGGACACCTTGTTCTACAATTTCCATGCTGGGAATGTCAACAACTATTTAACTTAATAAATATTTAATAAGTGATTACTGTATGCCAGATATTGTTCTAGGATCTTGGGAGATATCAGTGAACAAAACATGGAGCCTGCATTTGAGCCTTCAAAGAAGTAGACACAAATGTAGGACTCCCATAATCTATGTCATCACTAACACTCGAAAGAAAATAGGTCTCCAAGCTGGTTTTGCTTTAGGGTATCCAAAATTGTTTTTATGTCATCAACCCCTAGAGTATCTTCACCAAATATTTCCATGTTTAAATGGGCTTTATTGTCCCAGTTCAACAACTGGAAAAGAGTTATGAAACAGTGTGCTTGTTTCATATGATATTGTTTTATTTCCAAAAGTTTTCATCTGTTGCACAGGCTTTTAATGTCTTTTTTATTTCCAAATAATAGGAATATTTGGAATAGGAGTATTCCAAATAATAGGAATATTTGGAAATAAATGTCTTATAATTTAAGTTGAATCTGTAAGGACATAAATAAATTTTAGTTGACTAATAGACACAAAGAGCTCAAGTTGTCTTGTTCATACTTCTGGCTACATCTGCATGTATGTGTGTGTACATATGTATTTATTATATGTGTATAACATATATATAAAATTATTGAACATGTTGAACAATCACAACTTGGAATTACATTCACCTTTTAAAATATTTTCTTTTAAAACCTGTTCATCTATGGGTGATTTACAATTATATGAATTGCCAAATATGGATTATATTTCTAGTTTAAAACCTCCTTTCTCCTTAGGCTGTGTTTAGCTATTTCTCCATGGGTGATACCTTTCATGGAGCTACCTAAGTGGGAAAATATTAACTATGGGTTTTGCTAGTTACTATTGTAAGATAATACTTTAAGATCCATCCAGTTTTTTCTTGATAGACAGTAACTGACACTTAGAAATATTTATCACTTATTTCCAAGAAATATTTATCACTTATTTCCAAAATAACTTGTTATTTTTATCTTCTATTTATTATTCCATTATTAATGTAAATCACCATCATAATAAGCAACTGTTTATATAACTTTGTAAAGATACAAAAGGATTATTCATGAGCTAACATCTCATGTGTTCAATGCCCATTCAGCTGTGGATCTCTGTTTGCACAGAACTGATAGTGCTTGGCTATATGCCCTTCCGATTTATTCATAGCTGGATGTGATTTACATGGAAGATAAAATAAGTTACAATGCTCCTATTTCTGATTCTTGGATCAGATCCCTAGCACCGGAACTAAGGGAGAGGGAAGATTATTGGATAAGGTTGGTGAATTTAGATATCCATTCCTTTTTCAGAGTCACAGATTATTAATATAATGGCTAGACTGAAAGACTTCTCTTCAAGGATCAGAGCTAATGTCATGCCAAGCTTTCAGGGGAAGGAGAGAATAATAACACTATAGCAATGCCTTTGATTTCTAAAGTGCTTTTCTTTGGAAGAGCTCAAAGTACAATTTCTGTTTCTCACCTTTAATGTCAGTGCGTTCTCAGGGCTGAGAAATAGCCTTTTTAGTAAAAACTGAAAAATAGAAGCAATTATTAAATGATGAAAGGAAGCACAGTCTTCAAAGAGAGATCTTTGTCCCCAGAAGAACAAAAAGAAAATGAAAATAGGTCAAAAACAGATAATCATGAACGACTACGATTTTTAATACTCACTAATAGCTCAATGCTAAGCTTATTTCCCTTCAACCTTTGCTTATTCACTGGTCTACTTCTCCCTTCCTCTCCCCTCCTATTTTATGCAAAAGAATTTCCCCTTAATACCAACACTCTCGCTCTCATTTCTGTTCTTCGTTTTGTGAACCTTCATTTTTTCCATCACCTAATCTTTCCCAGAGATTTCATTTTCTCCTACACACCCATTCCCAATCATTACAGGAATAGGTCATTTTCCCAAACTTTGTTCCCCCTTGACCTCTCCATGATCTTTGATACCATGGACCATCCCATCCATCCCTCAGTTGTTCCTTTCTTGACTTACATAGTGTGGAAGAACCAAACTTAGTTGTGTTTGGATTAAAATCTATTACAGGCATGATATAAGCTGTACCCAAAGGGTGTTAAGCTTTTTTATCAACAGAAGAACCCATGATATCACACTGTCATCTATATTTATATGTATATCTATACCTATGACTCTGTAAGTCTGTGTTTATATCTATATGTATTTCTACATCTAGAAGTATATCTACGTGTAATTCTCTCTATATAATTAACATAAGGTTGGTGAGTTCAACTAGAGCTTAAATGAGCATATTTAATTTTCTAAAATAACCATATGTTATAGCTAAAGAAAAAAAGCAATTTTTTTAATGATTGAGCAACAAATAAAATGAATTTTTACTTCATTGAGTTGGTAGTAAACTTATAAAATTCACTACTAGAAAGGTTGGGCAGGAAACGTAATTGAATTATGAGAAGGTCAAAATAAGTGTTATGAAATTATATTATACAAACTACATAAAAACTTGGAAAATTATGATGTTATAATTTTAAAAGGAAAAAACAGAACTAAAATTAAATGCATATCACAAATACAGTAATATAAAAATATGGAAGCTTGGGACAAAAGATAGAGGGATTTATAAAAATGAAAATCATTGTAGTTAAGATTTTTTTTTCACATTTTTAAATTGGATTTTTTAAATTAGTTATCTATTTTATACATATTAGTGTATATATGTCAATCCCAATCTCCCAATTTATACCCCCCAAAAAAAGCAATTTCTTAAAACAAGTATCATTCTATGTATGAAATACATTAGTCTTGCAATAAGAGGGTTAAGATCTGGGAGATCAAACAAAATTTTGGAGTTAAAAGTCAAATATCTTTGAAAGCCTCTTGCTCCCTTTTTGATAAAACAAGATTAAAGAGAGAAGCTATAATTCATGCTAGTAAGACATAGCAGGTAAATTTCTGAGCTTAAATAAAACTTTTTCTAGCTGATTTCATGCTCCTTGGTCATTGGATGTAAATGTCCTCTGATCGTCTCTTCCTTCTCTTATTGAGAAGGGAAACGATGAATATAGTGTTTTGAATGACCAACCTGTGTCAACAAGATTATTTCCTCTGAAATCTTCTTTTCAAATGCCATCAGAACCTGTCATTTCTTTTCATTTTAATCAGGACTGAATCAATCTTTAGCGTTATAATTTTTGTTCCTCATTACATTGATCTGTCTCTCCTACCTATATGATCAAACCCCTGCTTCACTGTTTCCCCCCCTCTTCCATGTTCAAATCCCTTTCATCTTAAAAAAACAGCCTCTAAAAATTAATAGCCTAATCTTATAAATCTGTTTAGCTGGCACCCTGTCTCTCCATCACAGCCAAATTTCTCAGAAGGGTTGATGACACTGGCCACCTTCATCTTCTGGTTCCTATCATTAGTTCATGGAAACAACTCTCCTCAAGGTCACTAATGACCTTGCTGATACATTCTTGTTGACATATCCGTCCCTATGACTAACTACATACCTCTTGGCCTTTCAAAAGCTGCCACTGGCTATTCATGCCTTTAAAAATCTTGTCTCTCATTGTCTTTTGAAACCGTCCTCCTCCCACCAACCCCAACACACTCTTGGGTTTTTTGTTGTTGTTGTTGTTGTTTACAGGCATACCTTGTTTAATTTCACTTTGCTTTATGGTGCTTTGCAGATACTGTGTTTTTTACAAATTTAAGTTTTGTGGGGACCCTGTGCATTAGTGCCATTTTTCCAAAAGCATTTGCTCACTTCATGTCTCTCTGTCAAATTTTGATAATTCTCACAATATTTCAAACTTTTTGTTATTATTGTATTTATTATGGTGATCCATGATCACTGATCTTTGATGTTGCTGTTACAAAAAGATTGTGACATGCTGAAGGCTCAGATGATGGTTAGCATTTTTTAGCAATACAGTATTTTTAATTAAGGTGTATACATCATTTTTTTAGACATACTGCTATTGCACACTTAATAGACTACAGTGTAGTGTAAACACACCTTTGACATGTGTTGGGAAATCAAAAAACTAGTTGTGACTTGCTTTATTGCGATATTCACTTTATTGAAGTGATCTGGAATTGAACCCACAATATCTCTGAGGTGTGCCTACGATTTAGCCATTTTATCTCAGCTGCCTTTGCTACTTCACCATCCTCTACCAAGCCCTTAAATGTTGATGTTCCTAAAGACTTAATATCCCTCTTCTCTTCTTGCTCAGTGTCTGCCTTTTGACAAGTCATCCATGCCCATGGCTTCAGCGGCCACTTGTATGCTCCTGACTCCTTTGTTTATATCCACTCCACACCTTGTCTCTGAGTTACCTTTGGTTAGTCAACTGCCTACTTGACACCTTCACTTAAATATCCCAAAAGTATTGCAGACTCAACAGGTTCAAAACGAAATTCATAATTCTCTTCACTAACCTTGTCCTCTATCTCAATAACACTATCCTCTAGTCAATTGATGTCCTTGAAATCTTGAAGTCTTTTTTATACCTTTCTTCCCTTAACCACCAGTATCCAATCCATCAGCAAATCCTGTCAATTTACCTCCCAAATGCCTCTTGAATCTACATACCTCTCTCCATTTATATCATCATATCTCCCCTGAACTACAACAATAGCTACCTAAATATTCTCCCTTTATTCACCCTGATATCCACTCCCCTAATCTCTTGCCTACACAGTTGCCAGACTGATATTTTTAGAAGGATAATTGGAACATATCACCCTCCTAAATAAAAATACGACTCTTCATTTTTCTTAGAATAAAGACCCAAATCCTTAGCATTAACTACCTGTCCTTACTTCCCTTCCATCCCTCGTCATTCCCCCTTGCCCTCTGTTCCAGTCACTTAATCTGTGTTAAATGTGCTATACTCCCACCTTCTACAGACCCTTAGCATATAAGGTTTCCTCTGCCCGGTGTGCTGTCTTCTCCCCCATCCAGGGCACTGTGTCCTTGGGCCCATGTTTTGATCTGATCTCTCTTCAAAGTGGCACTTCTGACTGTTCTCTGTTCTGTTCTCTCTTCTCCACATTAACTCAGACATTGAGGATGGCAGCTTCTGACTGTTCTCTGTTCTGTTCTCTCTTCTCCACATTAACTCAGACATTGAGGATGGCAGCTTCTTTTCCTTGATTTGTCCAAATACTATTTGCATTAACGTTTAAAGATATGGGATGATGGGAGTAGCAATACATTGTAAAAGCCCAGACCAAACGATGTAAAATGTAGTTTTAGATATTCCTGTTTGTAAGTACTTTGGCCACTCCTGTAATTGACCATTTCTCATTGGTTGACATTCCTCTACAAGCCTGACCCTGTTGCTATTTTGCTCAGCAGCCCCCCTTCTTCTTTCTTCCATCTCTCTTTTTCTCTTTTTCACCTTCCTTTCTTCTTCTTTCCCCTCTAACCCCCACCCCCTAAATTCTTATTAATTACTTATGCCTGGTAGTTTAGTTGTCTTTTGCTGTCCCAGGCTATCCTCAGAGAATCTCATCCTCACAACCATACACAATGACATATCCAGTCTTTGGGAGGTATTATATGCTACCTTTTAAAATAAAATTATTTTCTTGTGTCAAAACAAAATAAACATTCAATCATCCACACTTAAAACACCGAAACTGTCTCCCTTACTCCCCTTATTCAATAGTCATTGTAGCGAATTCCAGGAACTTCACGGTGCTGATCAAAGAAAAAGATATGACCACTTGGGGGTGGGCAGTAGCAAACTAAGTGCTTTGACAGGTTTGCATGGAGAGGGAGTCATTCCCAGCATGAAACCTTCCAAAGATAACAGCACAGGGGCCGTAACCCAAAAGGGGAGGAGGGCAAGGGAACTCCTGAGAGAGAGAAGGATCACAGAGGGAGCCCACTCAGCAGCATGGTAGGCAGTTCCTGAGTCAGAGAACTCTGAAAGGCAGCAGCGGCTTGGAGGATTTTATAGCTCCAAAAGCTGATAACATGGATGCACAGGTAACCATAACACAAGATCAGCTATGTGATCATGAGAAAAGCATCAACATTTTCTGGGAGCTCTGATGTGGTAGGGAGAGCTTCTAACAGAGGATTCAGGGGAAAGGTTCTGAAAAAGGTGTGAGATTTGGGGGAAGCAGAGGAGATACCCAATGCCAGGTTTTCAAGCCCAGGGTGATTTTAAGCATAATGATGCCACCAACCGAGGTAGGAAGAAATGGGAGCAGAATTAGGAGTACACAATTGGTCGTAAGAAGCTGAATGAATGTGCATTGGTTTGAGCAAGTGGTCTGGGATACTAAAAGGATGTATTTGTGGAGGTTAATTTCCAAGCAGTGAAAAACGAGAGGTGTTTAGGTGAGAGGTTTGAGATCCAGATTTGGGAATGATTCCAAAGATTTTAAATGTAGTACATTCAAAGAGAGGTTACCTCTGGAGAAAATACTAAATGAGAAGAAAATGAAAGTTGAAGCGTGATGTTTCTACACACCCAATGGTAGAGGAGAAACCGGAAAATAACTAGTGCGATTACGTGGTTAAGGTGAGGTGTGATGAGGGTGAAGGTAGAGGAGGTGGGCGCATTCTACCATCCAAAACCAGCCCATCCTTCAGAGTCTGGTCTGAATCTTAATTCCTCCACACAGCTTTCTCAGGCCAAAAGGTTGTTTTTAATCCTTTGAACTCAGAATGTTAGTTTATTGTCCACAACCCTCACTTGGCAATTAATTGTGCATTACCTTGAAACATTACTTTTTGGGGGCATACTCATCAACTAGATGGCATCATCTTATAACCCTTTGACTCATCAATAAATTTACCCATAGTAATTTATCAGTAAGTACATATTGATTGATTAATTTTAATACATCTTAATAGGTTCTTCTAAAAAAATCTATTTATTTTTGGCTGTGTTGGTCTTCATTGCTGCACGCATGCTTTCACTAGTAGCGGTGAGCGGGAGCTACTCTTCGTTGCGGTGTGCCGGCTTCTCATTGCGGTGGCTACTCTTGTTGCAGAACACGGACTCTAGGTGCATGGCCTCCAGTAGTTGTGTTGCACGGGCTTAGGTGTTCCGTGACATGTGTGATCTTCCCGGACCAGGGCTCAAACCCGTGTCCCCTGCATTGGCAGGCGGATTCTTAACCACTGCACCACCAGGGAAGCCCAATACATCTTAGTATTTACAAGATAAGGAGTTTCCCTTGACCCGTTATTGTCTCTTTGTCATTAGGCTTTATTCTCTGTGTTTAAGATATAATGACTGTTTAAACAACCCTCTTTCTCTCTCTTTCCAAAACATTTGTTGAGCCCTGACTATGTGCTAGCAAAGGACTTTGCTAGAGGCCAGGAATACAAAAATGAGTAAGATCCAGTCCCTATTTCAAGAAACTCAGAGCCTGTCAGGGAGTCATTTTGAGAGAGGAGTGCCACCCATTAAGGCAGGCCCTGACTGAGAGCGGGTCCTGGGGGGTGATAAACACTGAGGTTGACATAGCCACAGAATATGGAGCATGGAGAGGGAGGCAATAGAGGATGTGTTTGGGGTACAGTGGGGTCAAAAGAGGACATGCCTGAGGTAAACCTTAAAGAATGAAATAAGAGTAAGCCAGGTGCAGAGGCGAGGTGGGGATGGAGCCACTCCGAGCAGAAAGGAGAGGAGCGGCAAAGGTTCTAACGCCAGAGAGCACGGGCTCTGAGCGTGTGTGTGCATGCGAGCTCACACATGCTTGTGTCTATTCGTGTGTGTAGAACTATGGGATTCCTGTCTAAGAGGCATTCTCTGCACTCATCCATGATCAGTTATGTTTAGTGATAGCAGTAAATCCAGTAATTACAAATTCAATGCCATGTAGAAAAATGCCTTTTTGTGTAAGACATTATGGGTAGATATTTGTAATTTGTGATAAGCTTAGGTACCTTTTCAGAAGATTGCTTCTATTTTAAGAGTTAATGCTTTGCTTTTATATAATTTGAGCTCTGTGTACTAAAGATTCTGAAATATGTATAAAAGAAAATATACATATCATCAGTATAGAAATTTAGAAGGTCAGAGCCAGTGAAAGTTTTTCCTTTCCCACTTTTTTCATTTTAAGATTTATCAGAAAGCCTGACACAAAGCAGTTTGTCAGCAAGCACTAGTGTGTGTCTTAATTTTTCAAGTTCTTAAACTTTTTCTCATCTTTGAGTCTTTCAAAAGAGTGATAACATTTGCCAGGGCTTGAGCCAATGGCGTGGATGATAGGCGCCATTCATGAGAGATGCTCAGTCAAATCACAATAAAATATAGGCACAGCATTTCTAGAAAGTTGATATTAAAGTTGCTTCTGATTTCAGAACCCACCTTTCAATATCGGTATTCAGTTCACGGTAAATTCAAGTGCTTCTGCTTCTGTATTTAGGTGACTTAGAGATGCAGTGCTTAAATGGCATACGAAGCTCATTTAAGAAAGTCACTGAAACCCTGTTTAGGTAGTTGTTTAACAGACAATATGAGAAAAAAAAAAAAAACAGACAATATGAATGTTTATGATGTTACCCATTCTAATGATTCAGGAGCAACAGTGAAGCCATCACCACCACCAAAAAACCAATGTGTTTTTTTCTGTAGTCATTTCCAAAGACAGAAAAGAAACTATATAATATGTGATAAAATTAAAATAGTGGAAACACACATAGGAAATTATCATATTGTTAAATGCTTGCTACATACTTTCATAATTTCCCATCCATATTTGTTTCAACCTCTTCTCTTTCAGTGGTTTTCACTTCCACTTAGCTGATTGGTAGATTTGAAGGAGGAAAAAAAATCCTGATTGAGAAGTGGGTTGCTATGGCAACCTTGCACTACAATTATATTTTTCTGTCTGTAGCTATAAATGGTAAAATGTAGCTTTTCTAATTATGCTGCAACATTTTTAACTCTATTGGTACCAAACCTTCTACAAAGTTTGCTGTCACCCTAAATTAAATCATACTATGTTAAATTAAATCATACTATATATTTATTTCTATCTCAACAAAACCTATCTAAACAAAAACCTTCTTGTATTAACTAGAATCTGTCATGTAAAAATTAGGAATCTAATACTCTCAGTAAAATGTCAAAGTATAGTGATTTAAAAATCTTATCTGAATCCCTAGAATACACATTATAGACATTCAAAGTAATTAGACCATTAACCTGAGGCAAGGTTTATTATTTTTGAAAAGTCTTGTTTGAATAGAATGAGGAGAAAGCTAATTCAGAATGTGCTGCTATAAATTCTGCAATACTTGAAAATTTCTGTCCCTCTGTGTCTATTGGCAGCTAAAGTTTATTTGAGCTCTTATAGATCCAACCTAAATTATACTAATTTACATTTTATTAACCACAACTGAATCTACACACATTTAGAAAGTGCAGTATATGAATGTTCAAAGGTACTTAATCCACAGCAAGTCCTCAGGGCTCTGTGGAACTGAGGATTCCTTGCAATCACTCTGCCTTCCCATGGTCATGCAGTGGTTTACCAGCCACAGATCTGGACCAGTCTCATTCTTTTGTAAATGGAGAAGCAGATTCTTCAGAGAGGATCAAATCAAAGTTAGTGGCAAAACTAGTCTAAAACCTAGGTCTCTGGAATTTTAGTCCACTGAATGCTCCATTGTTGTGGTGTGGCTCATTGAAATGGTCCTTGGCCACTGAAAGTAAGACACTGTTACAGCAATCATTCTTTTGAGCAAAGAATCTAAAGATTCTTTTGAATCTTTAGAATGCCTTGCATCTGTAAGCTCTCTGAGACCATGGACCACACCACACCTTTTCTAGTCTTTGAATGCCCAACTTTGCCTCATACGTTGTTATGTGTCCTAACATCATAACTAGGGCAGTTGTGGAATAAGTGCTTTTTGAACTGATGCTGTCTTGGGCAAGGAAATAATGCAGGACAACCTATTGTTCTTAGATTTTCACTGGTCATACCTGGAAGAGTATTGGTTTGATACAGTGTGATAGAGGAAAAAGCATGGGATTTGACATGAGAAAGGCTAGATTAAAACCTTGGCTGAGTCACTAGCAGTGTGATCCAGGGCAAATTACTCACCTTGTTTTAAGACTCAGTGAAAAAAAAACAAAACAAACATATACACTCCACAGGATAGATGTGCTCATTGAATAAAGTATGTGAGAACTTGGCCAAGTTGGCATGTTACTCAAAAAATATAATTTCCCTCTCCTTTGCCATTGTTGGAATAAAAATTCTATTTATGGGACACAAAAGCTAAGCATGATGGAAAGTGAAAAGAAAACTCACCATCAACTCTTAGAGTCAATTATTCTTTCAACCTTGACCTGTGCTGAGTAATAGAAATGTTCTTCTCAAAGTCAATCTGGAACAGAAATAACAGAGCCAAGCATGTTTTCCAAAAAAGCCGTAATGCAAAAAGTGATCTTTGCAGCAGCGTATTAAAATGAGGAAATATAAACAAGTTGACAGCGTTATTTCTATTAGCTCTGGGCTTTGGGCTACAATCTGCAAGTTTTCACATGTTGCTGGGGAAAGCTGTCTTTTGATTCCTGAAAATTATTCTTTACAATTATAGCCACTAGTGTGGTGTCATTGACCATGCAAATGTCTTATGGGGTTGAGGGAAAGACAGAGGGGAGAACCAGTGTCGACTCATCCAAGCTTAAACAGTGTGTCTCAAAGTGGTGTTCAAACAGGATCATTCCACATGAATGTCTCTCGTTTTTGTCTCTTCAAAACATTCCGGACCACAGCTTCCTGCCTCGCTCTCACATTCTAATGCCCCTGCTTGGCATGGCCTCGAGCTCCTGGCACGGCATGAATGACTCCTCTCATTGTCCCCAGGGCCAGGGTTCTGTCATCTGTGGCTGTCACTGCAGAGATGCAAATGAAAGCTCCTTTGAGGTGGATTGCCCTCAGTGTGGACTTGCCCTGGCCCAGGCCAACAGGCGTGTAAATGCATCACCCTCAGAAATAAATATGCTCCTCTGCTTTTCCTGGCCTTCACAACTGCACGCCTAGCTTTTCTTTCCCCAAGCCATCTCTTTCCTGTGCACCCAGATCTTCTCTACTCATCTTTGACTCTCAGACACAGTCAATATTTATCCACCTCTTTGAGGGCTTAGCCACTTTACATGGAAGAAATTTAGCTTTTTATCAATGTGATTCTGGCATAAGCAAAGTTGGGCACCATCCCTTGTCTCCTTTTTTGTAATCCTCCCTTCCTTCTTGTTACTGCTCTCCTGCCTGTTTTCATATCCAGTGCCTTGTCATTAATAGATGGGACTGACCACCTTCTTACCCTTTCCTCTATTCCTGGAAGAGAAGCATATAATCAGCTAATCGACACAGATACATGAAACACACATTATCACTTGAATGACATTAAATTATTCCCGATGCAGGGATATGTTTTGAGAAGGGAAGATGATGGTAATCAATATAAATAAAATAATATCTAATTGTAAAATCTAGCATTAGGTTAGAATGGGGCAACTATTATCCTGTAAATTATTTTTTTCCAGGCATATCATGTTACTCAATAACTCATCTGAGCGCCCAGCACCTACTAGGTATTAGGTAGTGGAATTAACAATGGACTTCTGTGGGACAGCTAAACTTGAACAGATTTTTAAAGTTTTAGGCCATTCTTCAGTACCCATTTTCCTCCTTACCAAACAGAATTTCAGCCAATCCCTTCACCTTTCAACACATCTTTCTTGGGCACCAACATCATATATAATCCTAGTACTTGGGATACAACTATCCTTTTAGGGCTTTCAGTCCAGGCAGGGTGGAAACAAAAAAATTTTGTGTAATTCAGAACAGCATGGTATGAGTTGTGAAGAAGGTGTGCTATGGGAAGACGTAGAAATGTATTCACCACAGTGTTGGGTACCACTACAGGCAGTAATCCCCAAGATAGAGTCTGAAGGGTAAGGCGAGTATCCAGGTGAAAGGGAGAAGGAGGTATGCCCGAGAGAAGAATGTGCTGTTGTGGTGAGATGGGTTTAGGAAGTGCAAGTGGTTTGGCCCAGCTACAGCACTGGGTTTGTGTGGGATGAGCACAACAGCCACAGCACTTAAACTGAGCCAGGAGGTGCTCTAATGCTTTGCATGCCCTCCTGCTGGCTTCAAAGCCACCATCAACACAAGAACCAGAAGACCCACCAGGCTCTGTGTCTGCTTCCCCACTGCCCATCACCCAGGAACTCACTACCACACTGCCAGAAAGCTTCAGGACTAATTCCTTCATGTCCCCCATCCCTGTGCCCATGGATCCCCATGGGAACTCCAGTCAGATCATTTCTTGTCACCTGGACCATCCCCACAGAGCTCTGTGCATCGCTGAACATGACCCAACCTAACAGCATCCCAAGCCCTCAAACCTGTTCACTGAACCTTCCTGGATGCATCATTCAGTATCATTAAAACTCGCTCCTCTTCAGGCTCGTCTCTCAGTGAGGGCTGCTTTTCTTCTAATCCCATGTATCACAGGGTCTGGAGGAAGAGGTGGGATCCTGTTTGCTCCATATTGCTAGTTCCTATCAAGTTTAACTCCCTCCTCCCTAAAATTCCTCATCCTCTTTGAAGCCACGCCATCATGAGCTTCTCTTCCTCACTGGAGTCATCTGAAGGTCTCTGAGCCACTCACCCTCACTCCGTGGAGACTTTGGCACTGGATTCATCGTCTCCCACAAACACCCCTCCTGTCATAATGCCTGCTGATTCCCAAATCCATGTAGTGGATCCTTCCCCATCCTGGCCTTTCACTTTCTTGATCTTCTCTCCAATGATCTTGTCCATTGTCCTACCCCAGCCCCCCATAGATCTTGCCCTTGTAAGTAACCACACACACTACAAAACTTCAATTTCAAAGCTTTCCTTTTCTGGCTTCCATTTTCTATCTACTCATGCTTTATCTACTCTATCCAGCTCAGTCCCTCTAGTCGTCTGATTCCAGTTCTCCAGCCCCACCACAACGACCAATACATTGATTCTACCATCTTTCAACAGCTCCTCTCCCTTCATATCCTCAGTTCCCTCCACATCCGTCTCAGATCCCACGGTCCCTCGCTGTAATCACTTCCGTGCATACCCCTTCCCTTGTCATCATTCTTTGTTCCACTTTCTTGGCTGAATTAGAAACTTCGTTAAATCCAACTCTCTGTTTAGTCCGTTCCTGCTCCTAAAGCAGCTGAGCATGGCAAAAGAAAACAATGGCTGCTAGCCTTTTTTTAATTCCATGAGCCTTAACCTCAACTAAGCCATTGGTGTTGCCCAAAGAGTCCTTGAAAGGCAGCACCACTGGGGGAGGGCTTATGGAGCCAGACTTCCTGGTTTGGATTTCTCACTCTGCCCCTTACCAGCTGTATCATCATGGGTTATTTATTTTCACTTTCTGTACCTCAGTCTTTTCATCTGTAAAATAGAAAGAAGCAGAATACTTATCTCTGGGATTGAAGTGAGGATCAAATGAGTGAGCTTTCTGTGCTTCCATCCAAGACCAACCTCCCCCTCCCTTGTGCCCTAGGTCTCCTGGTTTCCCAAGTCTAGCAATTTTCTGCTTACTCTCCTGCACCATCAAATTTACTGTCTTAACTGGATCATTCCCATCAACATATCTACATACTCTAGTAACCTTCCTTGACCTATCAACCTTCAGTTAGCTTCCCATTTTTCTCTTCCCTCTTCACTGCAAAATGCCTCAAAAGAAGTATCTACATCAATGCCTCTGCCTCCCATTTTGCCTTAAATCCACACCTAGAAGGTTTTATCACCACTGCTCCATCAAAACTGCTCTTATCAGGGTTAACAATGACCACCATATTGCCAACACCATGGTAACTCCCCACTCTTGTTTTATTTACTCGGTCCGTAGCATTTGGCATGGCCATATGAAACTTGACAGATGAAATGCTTCTTGAAACACTTGTCTCACTTGACTTCCCGGAACCACACCCTCATATTTCTCTTCTTTTCTCCTTGGCTACTTCCTTTCAGACTCTTTTACTGTTTCCTTCTCATATTCTTGACGTCTGGACATTACAAGGGTCAGGGGTCCATGCTTGGCCCTCTTTTCGTCTCTACCTGCACTGAATTCCTTGGTGATCTCATCCAGTTTCAAGGGTTAGATGCCGTCTCGAAGCTGATGATGCCCATATTTATATGCTTTTCCTCTGATATCCTCATGGCTCATTTTATCACTTCCTTCAGGCCTTGGCTCAAATTTCACCTCACAGACAGGTGTTCCCACACCATCACCCTATATTCTCTTACTCTGTTTTATTTTCTTCTTAGTATTTTTCTTCATCTCTCATATATTTATTTGTGTATTGAAAGCCTTTTGAGAACAGGGGAATTATCCACTTTGTAGAGTGCCATGTGCATAGAAAGCTACCAATAAATGTGTTAGATAAAATCATGATTTCATTCAGTCCTGACAACACCCCAACAATCCTATTGGAAGAGTTCTTACAAATGAAGAAATGGAATCAGTTTAGGCCATTGTCACACAGCTGGCAATTCAGGCAGCCTGACCCCAGAGCCTACCTGCTCCCTAAGGTGCTGCAGAAGCCAGAGGGGTACAGAGCGTCTAGATCACAGGGATACTTTCATGGAATTTATCTTGAGGATAATGGGGAACCACTGAGGTAGGAGTTTCAGGGTGGGGGTGTGACATGCCCTAGATAAAGTTCTGACTGCATCCCATATATGCCCATAATTGCCTGCTCTAGTTCCTGGGTGATCAAATCATGCCAGCTCAGAGGCTGCCTTGGCACTTCGTTGGAAAGTTTAGGCTGACAGTGTATGTAAGCTTTGCCAGCATCAAACTGGCCTGTGCTGACAATATTTAAGTCAGATTTAGTTAAGAGCTTCAAATCAACTTCACCTTGAGGTCTGTGGAATTAAAAACCTTTCTTGCTGTTTCCACAGCAGCTTGATAGTTGGCATAATTCCTAAAGAAGCTTATATGTTAATGCCCAAGAACCATTTACTATGCTGTGCACTGCTGACCCAAAATGTCACAACTTGAGTGAGACAGTCTAGTAAAATATTAAGCTGTTTAAAGAACACATTATGTTTCAAACTATAGTTGGGGAGGACAGGGTTTCCAAAAATCTGATTAAATGAACTTTTAAAATACCTGTAATTTGACTTATTTAAAGTTTAGAGCTCCAAAGATCCTGGCCTTTCAGGTAGCACATGCACAAGGGTTGTAAGATGCATGAGCTATTTCCATATAGACAATAAATGCATTTGGTGAATAGATGCCATGGTGAAATGAACTGCTGTTTCTGTTCTAAAGGGAACCAACTGTTCACCCGCCAATACCTCCAAAGCCCAGTTCTCCTGTTTCATCTCCTAACCAGCTGAGGCGGGATAACAGGTAAGACCTAGCACTCCAGAATTTCTTGCAAAATGAAGTTCAAGGGAAATGAAAGCAAATGAATTGTGACTTGTTTTGTGCAAAGCATGTGTATGTTTTGTGTGCATATTCACTGAAGAAGCACTTGGAAAGATTTTCTAATTCTATTTGCCCACACAAATGTGTATTTATGTTTGTCGTTGGATACTTATGGCCATTACTTGTCTTATGGAAGTACTTTCAATATAGAAACTAAACAGTAGTCATGTCCAGGAAGTGGGTAGTTCTTTAGTCTTATTTTAATTGAGACATTTGTAATTTATTTCAAAACTATCACAAAATTTGAAAAAATGTTCTAATTAACTTGTCTCCGAACCAAGAAAAAAAGACAGACTTGCTTTTCTACTTTGAATCTCCAGTGCTCTATAATTAATACTTAAAAACAAATTCAGAGATCTGAACATCTTCCCATGTGTTCCTGTTAAACAGTTTAATCATATCGTATTGAACTGTTTTTCAAGACCTACGTGGCACATTTCCATTATTATTGAGAGATTTAAAAAATGGTATCTCAATGAAGACTGAATACATTAGATTTGCTTAATGGCCTGCCTTTGATTCTTTTGTATTTTTACTTTTTGATGGTGATTCTTTTGATAACATGTAAGACAATTTGAGAACTATTCTTTATTAAGGGGGTAACTTCAGCCAGAAAATGCTGATTGGGTGGCAGGGCTGTGTAGCTTTAGGCATTCAACCTAAGAGTTAAAAACCCAGGTCTGAATTTCTATTTCAGTGAAAATTTCACAGTACCTTTGAAATTTTGTCCTTGGGAGGAGAGGATACTTTTTTTTAATGTTAAGAGAATACTTCTTCATTGAATTAATTAAAATATAGGCCAGATTTATAATTTTTAATTTGTGCAACGGTTATAATTATACTCTTAAAAATAACTTCTCAGGCTTTCTATCTTACATTATTTTTCCTTTTACTCTGATAGTACTGAAAATTAAATCTTAATTTGAATAAGATTTTTTAGGGGGCTAAAAAAAGTTGGTGTTAGTACCACCTAAATTCTAAACTAAAAACTCTGGGACTCTAGAGCAGTGACCTTGTACAGATTCAAAGAAGCTAGATTCCATGGGAATGGGGTCTAATCCATTTTACTACTCTAATTTATTTCTTCCACAAATGATCTTAAATATAAAATGAGGACAACTTGCATGTTAAAACCCTGATTACTTTAATCACAGCAAGATGACTTTAATGAAAGAATATGAAAGGGAAGTGTTTCCTATGTAATTAACACATGTCCTCAGGAGTACAAAAAAATAGTTGAATATAATTTCTTGAGAACAAGCAAGAATGTATAAGTAGGCCAATCAGATACTTAGAAAAACAGCAGAGAAAAGTCTTATATCACAAATTGTAACAGAACCTAGTACTGTAAAATTTAATTCTAACAACTCAGTGTGGTCTTTCTCAATGTGGTGGGTGTACTGGAAATATGAAAGTCTTTACCATCTTATCTGAGAAAACATATTTCTTGATAGTATTCAAATGGGATAAGTCTTTGAGAAAAAAATCTCTCTGATACCTAACAAAAAATGATTCTTCTTATTATTTATTTTATTTTGTTTATTTATTTTTGGCTGCGTTGGGTCTTCTTTGCAGTGCGCAGGCTTCTCACTGAGGTGGCCTCTCCCGTTGCAGAGCACGGGCTCTAGGCACGTGGGCCTCAACAGTTGTGGCACGCGGGCTCAGCAATTGTGGCTCACGGGCTCCAGGGCACGGGCTTCAGTAGCTGTGGCGCACGGGCTCAGCTGCTCCGCGGCATGTGGGATCTTCCCAGACCAGGGCTGGAACCCGTGTCCCCTGCATTGGCAGGCGGACTCTTAACCACTGAGCCACCAGGGAAGCCCTGATTCTTATTATTTTTAAATATTGTATCATTATCTAATAGAGATAAGTGTAAAAATTCTTTATTGATGACTGGAAACTAAAATAAAATGAACATGAACATATTTAGAAGATTTTTATCTCCAGTAGTGCTATTGTTCAAACACACTTTCATCTCTTTGAATGTAAATGTTTTCTCATAAATTTAAATCTAACAGAGAAGTGTTTTCTTACCTAACAGACAATATCTTTAACTTGAAAAATATAGGCAGATATGTCCACCTAAACCAAGTGCATATACAGAAACCAGCAGATCTGCTGAAAGAAATACAAGGTATAGTGATCTATATCTATATATCTATATCTGTGTAATTGTAGATATGATAAAGTATGCTTTGTTGGAACACAAACATACCTAAAATTAATAATAAAATAGACAAATCAGTTTTCCAGCTGACTTCAATAGTGGGTAATAAATGTTTTCATATGTACCTACAGAATTTTATTCCTTTTATTTCTATTCTAAGCATTACATTATGAGCAACCAAAATTGTCTGAACATGATAACAGAATAAGATTAAACCCCTTAAGACAGGAAAACAGCTGTTGTTGACGTGTAAGTGAATAGGTGGATATATAATTATTTGATTGAACATCTGCAAAAGCTTTGCCTAGAACTGGCTGTATGACAAGATCATATTCAGCTTCACCTGCACCATCAGAAAAAGGCTTACAAATTGCACTGATGCTTTTGAGCAAGGTTTCCCCCTAACAGTGCTGGTTTACGCCTGTTGTCTTGAACATCCCATCCAATTTAGTATTTCTTTTGGATATTTATTTATTTATTTGAAAAACACTATTTTTAAAATTAGTTTTTGAACAATGTTATTTTATAGATCTATCAATATGATAAACCAATTTTTTTATTATGGTTAAAAACCTAACATAATTTACCATCTTAACCATTATAATAAGCCAATTTTTTCAGACAATTTTTTTGACTGAAACACATTTTCCAAAGTGCCAAACTTACATACTTTTTATTTTCTTTATTATCTCCCTTGACTCTCAGGCATGCATCACACAGATATCTTACCTTTGGGGAGAGTACCCTGTACTTAGTACCTTAAGGTACAGCTCTATCTCTATCTTTCCCAAACTATGTCCCATGTGCCACAAGATGTCAATGAATGTTTTGTGAAAGAAGCATTTAATGGCTTACATGTTTAGGAAACACAACGGAATAGAGCTCTCTATCATGAACTTCCCAGAACCTTCAGTGTGCTTATACATATTCCAAATCTCTAAATGTTGGTTATGTTTCCCAAATTTCCTTGACTACAAAATTCTATCTTCATGGAACCCTATTAACTTTCTAAGATATCATTTATGAAGCACAGGTCTTAATTACAGGTAAAGCTATAAGGATTTCCCTAATCATTCCTTTTCATGACCTAGGGAGACCAGAGGGGATTCAAGCTCAGCTACAGTTTTAAATGTACTTTCTTTCCCTTTGGAAACATAAGAAGACAGATACTTTCACCTCATATAAGGGACTAGTTGATCATCTGAATATGTTGCTTAATGCTCCTTGGTTGGTAGAAAAACTTCGGAACATATTTCTGTGTTTACTTTTGCAGTTAATTGAATTTTTTTTCCATATCCTTTTTTTTTTTAATATCCACCCTTTTTTTTTTTAGATTCTTTTCCCATATAGGCCATTACAGAGTATTGAGTAGAGTTCTCTGTGCTATACAGCAGGTTCTTATTAGTTATCTATTTTATATATAGTAGTGTGTATATGTCAATCCCAATCTCCCAATTTATCCATATCCTTTTAAGTATATAAATTGTGTACAACCAATATCAGTCTTTAGGAAAAACTGTAGTTATTTCAGTGAGCAGTAGATGGCAGAGCCAATGCCCAGGTGGAGTGACTGGTGTGTGTGTGTGTGTGAATGCCGTGAGCTGACATGACAGACTATTTTGTTATTCAGTTAAACTCAGTAACTCCTGATAACACTTGGAGTTTTGCTTTCTTCACTGAACACAGATCAGACATTTTAGCTCCTTCATTGACTTGAGTTTGTTTGTTTGAAAGGGTCAGGATCTTGAAAACATCGTCAAAGTGACCACTTCATTTCAGAAAGCTGACAAGGGGTGAGAGCTCAAGAGCTTTTGAACTTGCATTTTTCTTCTCTTTTTGTTTCAAATGCTGTTTATCACATATAATTTCAAAGAAGAAAGACTCAGGCTCTCTAGATTAGCGTGGTAATTAGAAATGGGTGTTACTAACATTTATGGACACTCTTCATCCTCTGCTTTCTCTTCTGGTGAGTAGTGCTCATCCCGGTCACCATAGTTGTCCATGGTGGTGACCTTATTCCAAACCCTGAGTCCTGTATTTATGTTGCTGACCCAGATCCTTATTTATCTGTCTCCCCAGCACCCCCATTTAGAATGTCCTAGGCTATTTTCAACTTCCTCCCGAAATGTGCTATTTCCTGCCTTCTCTCTTTTCTCTCATTTAGGCAAGATCACCTTTCTGGAAACTTATTTTTTTTTTTAACATCATTATTGGAGTATAATTACTTTACAATGGTGTGTTAGTTTCTGCTGTATAACAAAGTGAATCAGCTATATGTATACATATATCCCCATATCTCCTCCCTCTTGTATCATCCTCCCTCCCACCCTCCCTATCCCACCCCTCTAGGAGGTCACAAAGCACCGAGCTGATCTCCCTGTGCTATGCAGCTACTTCCAACCAGCTATTTTACATTTGGCAGTGTATGTATGTCCATGCCACTCTCTCACTTTGTCCCAGCTTACCCTTCCCCCGCCCCGTGTCCTCAAGTCCGTTCTCTGTCTATATTACTGTTCTGCCCCTAGGTACTTCAGTACCATTTTTTTTTTTTAGATTCCATATATATATGTTAGCATACAGTATTTGTTTTTCTCTTTCTGACTTACTTCACTCTGTATGACAGTCTCTAGGTCCATCCACCTCACTACAAATAACTCAATTTTGTTTCTTTTTAAGGCTGAGTAATATTCCATTGTATATATGTGCCACATCTTCTTTATCCATTCATCAGTTCATGGACACTTAGGTTGTTTCCATGTCCTGGCTATTGTAAATAGAGCTGCAATGAACATTGTGATACATGACTCTTTTTGAATTATGGTTTTCTCAAGGTGTATGCCCAGTAGAGGGATTGCTGGGTCATATGGTAGTTCTATTTTTAGGTTTTTAAAGAACTTCCATACTGTTCTCCATAGTGGCTGTATCAATTTACATTCCCACCAACAGTGCAAGAGGGTTCCCTTTTCTCCACACCCTCTCCAGCATTTATTGTTTGTAAATTTTGTGATGATGGCCATTCTGAGATATCACAATGAGGTGACACCTCATTGTAGTTTTGATTTGCATTTCTCTAATGATTAGTGATGTTGAGCATCCTTTCATGTGTTTGTTGGCAATCTGTATGTCTTCTTTGGAGAAATGTTCATTCGGGTCTTCTGCCCATTTTTGGATTCGGTTGTTTGTTTTCTGATATTGAGCTGCATGAGCTGCTTGTATATTTTGGAGATTAATCCTCTGTCAGTTGCTTCATTTGCAAATATTTTCTCCCATTCTGAGGGTTGTATTTTCATCTTGCTTATGGTTTCCTTTGCTGTGCAAAAACTTTTAAGTTTAATTAAGTTCCATTTGTTTATTTTTGTTTTAATTTCCATTTCTCTAGGAGGTGGATCAAAAAGGATCTTGCTGTGTTTTATGTCATAGAGTGTTCCTCCTATGTTTTCCTCTAAGAGTTCTATATTGTCTGACCTTACATTTAGGTCTTTAATCCATTTGAGTTTATTTTTGTGTATGGTGTTAGGGAGTGTTCTAATTTCATTCTTTTCATGTAGCTGTCCAGTTGTCCCAGCACCACTTATTGAAGAGGCTGCCTTTTCTCCATTGTGTATTCTTGCCTCCTTTATCAAAGATAAGGTGACCATATGTGCATGGGTTTGTCTCTGGGCCTTCTATCCTGTTCCACAGATCTATATTTCTGTTTTTATGCCAGTACTATACTGTCTTCATTACTGTAGCTTTGTAGTATAGTCTGAAGTCAGGGAGCCTGATTCCTCCAGCTCTGTTTTTCTTTCTCAAGATTGCTTTGGCTATTTGGGGTCTTTTATGTTTCCATACACATTGTGAAATTTTTAATTCTAGTTCTGTAAAAAATGCCATTGGTAGTTTGATGGGGATTGCATTGAATCTGTAGATTGCTTTGGGTAGTATAGTCATTTTCGCAATGTTGATTCTTCCAATCTAAGAACATGGCATATCTCTCCATCTGTTTGCATAATCAGAGTCTTATAGTTTTCTACATACAGGTCTTTGGTCTCCTTAGGTAGGTTTATTCCTAGGTATTTTATTCTTTTTGTTGCAATGGTGAATGAGAGTGTTTCCTTAATTTCTCTTTCAGATATTTCATCATTAGTGTATAGGAATGAAAGAGATTTCTGTGCATTAATTTTGTATCCTGCTACTTGACCACATTGATTGATTAGCTCTAGTAGTTTTCTCGTAGCATCTTTAGGATTCTCTATGTATAGTACCATGTCATCAACAAACAGTGACAGTTTTACTTCTTCTTTTCCCGTTTGGATTCCTTCTATTTCTTTTTCTTTTCTGATTGCTGTGGCTAAAACTTCCAAAACAATGTTGAATAAGAGTGGTGAGAGTGGGCAACCTGTCTTGTTCCTGATCTTACTGAAAATGCTTTCAGTTTTTAGCCACTGAGAATGATGTTGGGTGTGGGTTTGTCATATATGGCCTTTATTATGTTGAGGTAAGTTCCCTCTATGCCTACCTTCTGGAGGGTTTTTATCATAAATGGGTGTTGAATTTTGTCAAAAGCTTTTTCTGCATCTATTGAGATTATCATATGGTTTCTCTCCTTCAATTTGTTAATATGGATTATCACGTTGATTGATTTGCATATGTTGAAGAATTCTTGCATTCCTTAAATAAACCCCACCTGATCATGGTGTATGATCCTTTTAATGTGCTGTTGGATTCTATTTGCTAGTCTTTTGTTGAGGATCTTTGCATCTATGCTCATCAGTGATATTGGCCTGTAGTTTTCTTTTTGTTTGTAACATCTTTGTCTGGTCTTGGTATCAGGGTGACAGTGTCCTCATAGAATGAGTTTGGGAGTGTTCCTCCCTCTGCTATATTTTGGAAGAGTTTGAGGATGGGTGTTAGCTCTTCTGTAAATGTTTGATAGAATTCGCCTGTGAAGCCATCTGGTCCTAGGCTTTTTTTTTTTTGTTGGAAGATTTTTAATTACAGTGTCAATTTCAGTGCTTGTGATTGGCCTGTTTATATTTTCTATTTCTTCCTGGTTCAGTCTCAGAAAGTTGTGTGTTTCTAAGAATGTGTCCATTTCTTCCAGGTTGTCCATTTTATTGGCATATAGTTGCTTGTAGTAATCTCTCATGATCTTTTGTATTTCTGCAGTGTCAGTTGTTACTTTTTCTTTTCATTTCTAATTCTGTTGATTGAGTCTTCTCCCTTTTTTTTCTTGATGCATATGGATGAGGGTTTTATCAATTTTGTTTGTCTTCTCAAAGAACCAGCTTTTTAGTTTATTGATCTTTGCTATCATTTTCTTCATTTCTTTTTTCATTATTTCTGATCTGATCTTTATGATTTCTTTTCCTTCTGCTAACTTTGGATTTATTTTGTTCTTCTTTCTCTAATTGCTTTAGGTGTAAGGTTAGGTTATTTATTTGAGATGTTTCTTGTTTTTTGAGGTAGGATTGTATTGCTATAAACTTCCCTCATAGAACTGCTTTTGCTGCATCCCATAGGTTTTGGGTTGTTGCGTTTTCATTGTCATTTGTCTCTAGGTACTTTCTGATTTCCTCTTTGATTCCTTTGGTGATCTCTTGGTTATTTAGTAATGTATTGTTTAGCCTTCATGTGTTTGTGTTTTTTACTTTTTTTTCCCCCCTTATCTGATTTCTAATCTCATAGCGTTTTGGTCAGAAAGGATACTTGATACGATTTCAGTTTTGTTAAATTTACCAAGCCTTGATTGTGACCCAAGGTATGATCTATCCTGGAGAATGTTCCATGAGCACTTGAGAATAAAGAGTATTCTGTTGTTTTTGGATGCAATGTGCTATAAATATCAATTAAGTCCAATCTTGTTTAATGTATCATTTAAAGCTTGTGTTTCCTTATTTATTTTCATTTTGGATGATCTGTCCATTGGTGAAAGTGGGGTGTTAAAGTCCCCTACTATTATTGCATTACTGGCAATTTCCCCTTTTATGGCTGTTAGTCTTTGCCTTATGTATTGAGGTGCTCCTATGTTGGGTGCATAAATATTTACAATTGTTATATCTTCTTCTTGGATTGATCCCTTGATCATTATGTAGTATCCTTCTTTGTCTCTTGTAATAGTATAGTCTATATTTTAAAGTTTTTTTTGTCTGATAAGAGAATTGCTACTCTAGCTTTCTTTTGATTTCCATTTGCATGGAATATCTTTTTCTATCCCCTCACTTTCAGTCTATATGTGTCCCTACATCTGAAGTGGGTGTCTTGTAAACAGCATATATACAGGTCTTGTTTTTGCATCCATTCAGCCAGTCTATGTCTTTTGGTTGGAGCATTTATTCCATTTACCTTTAAGGCAATTATCGATATGTATGTTCCTATTACCATTTTCTTAATTGTTTTGGGTTTGTTATTTTAGGTGTTTTCCTTCTCTTGTGTTTCCTGCCTAGAGAAGTTCCTTTAGTATTTGTTGTAAAGCTGGTTTGGTGTTGCAGAATTCTCTTAGCTTTTGCTTGTCTATAAAGGTTTTAATTTCTCAGTCGAATCTGAATGAGATCCTTGGTGGGTAGAGTAATCTTTTTTTTTTTTTTGCGGTACGCGGGCCTCTCACCGCCGTGGCCTCTCCCGTTGCGGAGCACAGGCTCCGACGCGCAGGCTCAGAGGCCATGGCTCACGGGCTCAGCCGCTGCGCGGCATGTGGGATCTTCCCGGACCGGGGCACGAACCGGTGTCCCCTGCATCGGCAGGCGGACTCTCAACCACTGCGCCACCAGGGAAGCCCGGGTAGAGTAATCTTGATTTTAGGTTTTTCCCTTTCATCACTTTAAATATGTCCTGCCACACCCTTCTGGCTTGCAGATTTTCTGCTGAAAGATCAGCTGTTCACCTTATGGGGATTCCCTTGTATAATATTTGTTGTTTTTCCCTTGCTGCTTTTAGTATTTGTTCTTTGTATTTAATTTTTGATAATTTGATTAATATGTGCCTTGGTGTGTTTCTCCTTGGATTTATCCTGTATGGGACTCTCTGCTCTTCCTGGACTTACTGACTACTTCCTTTCCCATATTACGGAAGTTTTCAACTATAATGTCTTCAAATATTTTCTCAGTCCCTTTCTTTTTCTCTTCTTCTTCTGAGACCCCTATAATTCAAATGCTGGTGTGTTTAATGTTCTGCCAGAGGTCTCTCAGACTGTCCTCAATTCTTTTCATTCTTTTTTCTTTATTCTGCTCTGCTGTAGTTATTTCCACTATTTTATCTTCCAGGTCACTTATCCGTTCCTCTGCCCCAGTTATTCTGCTATTGATTCCTTCCAGAGAATTTTTAATTTCATTTATTGTGCTGTTCCTCATTGTTTGTTTGCTCTTTAGTTCTTCTAGGTCCTTGTTAAATGTTTCTTGCATTTTCTCCCTCTATTTCCAAGATTTTGGATCATGTTTACTATCATTACTCTGAATTCTTTTTCAGGTAAACTGCCTATTTCCTCTTCATTGGTTTGGTCTGTTGGGTTTTTACCTTGCTCCTTCATCTGTTGTGTATTTCTCTGTCTTCTCATTTTGCTTAACTTACTGTGTTTGGGGTCTCCTTTATACAGGCTGCAGGTTCATAGTTCCCGTTGTTTTTGGTGTCTGCCCTCAGTGGGTAAGGTTGGTTCAGTGGGTTGTGTAGGATTCCTGGTGCAGGGGACTTGTGCCTGTGTTCTGGTGGATGAGGCTGGATCTTGTCTTTCTGGTGGGCAGGAACGTGTCCGGTGGTGTGTTTTGGGGCGTCTGTGAACTTAGTATGATTTTAGGCAGCCTCTCTGCTAACGGGTGGGGTTATTTTCCTGTCTTGCTAGTTGTTTGGCATGGGGCATCCAGCACTGGTTGTTGACTGGAGCTGGGTCTTAGCATTGAGATGGAGTTCTCTGGGAGAGCTCTCCCTGATTGATATTACGTGGGGCCAGGAGGTCTCTGGTGTACCAATGTCCTGAACTCAGCTCTCCCACCTCAGAGGCTCAGGCCTGACACCCAGCCGGAGCATCAAGACCCTGTCAGCCACACAACTCAGAGGAAAATGGAGAAAAAAAAAGAAAGAAAATAATTAAAAATTTTTAAAAAATTAATTATTAAAATTAAAAAAATTAAAAGTAATAAAAAAAGAAAAGAAATGAGCAACCAAACCAATAAACAATTCCACCAATGATAACGAGCACTAAAAACTATATATAAAAAAAAAAAGGACAGATAGGACCCTAGGACAAATGGTAAAAGAAAACCTATACAGAGAAAATCACACAAAGAAGCATACATACACACACTCACAAAAAGAGAAAAAGGAAAAAAAAAATTATATATATAAAATAAAGGAAGAGAGCAACCAAATCAATAAACAAATCTACTAATTATAGTAAGCATAAAAACAGAAAAAAATTAGATGAAGAAAGCAAACCCCTAGTCTACAGTTGCTCCCAATGTCCACCTTCTCAATTTGGGATGATTCGTTGTCTATTCAGGTATTCCACAGATGCAGGTACATCAGGTTGACTGTGGAGATTTAATCCACTGCTCCTAAGGCTGCTGGGAGAGATTTCCCTTTCTCTTCTTTGTTTGCACAGCTCCTAGGGTTCAGCTTTGGATTTGGCCCCGCCTCTGCGTGTAGGTCTCCTGAGGGCATCTGTTCTTCACTCAGACAGGACGGGGTTAGAGGAGCCGCTGATTCGGGGGCTCTGGCTCACTCAGGCCGGGGGGAGGGAGGGGTACGGAGTGCGGGGCAGGCCTGCGGCAGCAGAGGCCAGCGTGACGTTGCACCAGTGTGAGGCGCACCATGCGTTCTTCCGGGGGAGTTGTCCCTGGATCCCGGGACTCTGGCAGTGGCGGGCTGCACAGGGTCCCAGGAGGGGAGGTGTGGGGAGTGACCTGTGCTTTCACACAGGCTTCTTAGTGGCGGCAGCAGCAGCCTTGGCGTCTCATGCCTGTCTCCGGGGTCCACGCTGATCGCAGTGGCTCGCACCTGTCTCTGGATCTCCTTTAAGCAGCGCTCTTAATCCCCTCTCCTCGTGCACCAGGAAACAAAGAGGCAAGAAAAGTCTCTTGCGTCTTCAGCAGGTCCAGATTTTTTCCCAGACTCCCTCCTGGCTAGCCGTGGTGCACTAGCCCCCTTCAGGCTGTGTTCACGCTGCCAACCCCAGTCCTCTCCCTGGGATCCGACCTCCGAAGCCCGAGCCTCAGCTCCTAGCCCCGTCCGCCCCTGCGGCTGAGCAGACAAGCCTCTCAGGCTGGTGAGTGCTGGTCGGCACCGATCCTCTGTGTGGGAATCTCTCCGCTTTACCCTCAGCCCCGCTGTGGCTGCGCTCTCCTCTGTGGTTCCGAAGCTTCCCGCCCCCCGCCCCCTCGCCCACCCTCCGTGTCCACCAGTGAAGGGGCTTCCTAGTCTGTGGAAACCTTTCTCCTTCACAGCTTCCTCTCACTGGTGCAGGTCCCGTCCCTATCCTTTTGTCTCTGTTTTTTCTTTTGCCCTACCCAGGTACGTGGGGGAGTTTCTTGTCTTTTGGGAGGTCCGAGGTCTTCTGCCAGCGTTCAGTAGGTGTTCTGTAGGAGTTGTTCCACATGTAGATGCATTTTTGATGTATATGTGGGGAGGAAGGTGATCTCCACATCTTACTCCTCCCCCATCTTAAAGGTCCCCCCCCGGAATCATTTTTGATTCTTTCATGTCTTGACCCCTTTGTGTAGTATTAGGCACATATGGATTAAATGTCTAAAATGCCCTGCACACCCCCACGACCTCACCCCAGTTCAGACCATCATTGGTTCCATCACAGGTTATCAGAATAGGTATCCAGATTGACTTACACTCCTCATCTCTCCCCCCAGTAGACCGTTACTACCCATCACTGCCAGAGTTTTCTTTCTATGATTCTGCTGGAAAAATCACTCCACCTGGCTCCCCATTGCCTGTTCAATTATGTATAACCTCATTCAATGCCTTTGATAACCTGCCTCCAACCTAACATTCCTTAGCAATTTCTGACTTCACCCTTACATTTATCCTACATGCAGTACCAAATTTAATCACTTCCTTTCTGTAGTTTCCAGAGCCTCTGCCTTTCTTTATACCATTCCATCCACATGGTGGCCTTTTCCAACCTCAACGCCACCATATCCATCCATCCAAGTCCTACCCATTTTTCAAGATCCAGATCACATACCACCTCCTCTGTGAAGTCTTCCCTGAGTGATCCAGTGAGATGTGACTTCTGCCTCTCTAAGCTATTACAGCTCCATTATTCATATTATATAACAACTAGTCATATTTGGTATAGTTTTGTGGTATTTATGTAAATGTCTCATCTTTATTATCTCTTTAATCTCTTAGAGCAGATATTTTGTCCTACCACCTGTCATCTGCAAAGTCTGACACAATGTTTTGTGCAAAGTAGAAGTGTTTATATAGTAGATAATGGTAAAACAATGATAAGCAGTGAGAAAACCCTGAGTATAAACATTCCATAGTTTAAATCCTGTGGCTACAAAATTTTTCCTTGTTTAATGGAATTTAGCAGTGCTAAGAATGTTATTAAGGATTGCAGTCTCAGTCAAAGAACTGAAGAGAAGAAACAGAAGTGACACTTAGCTCTTTGCTGCAAACTCATGGGCAAAGTAGTAGCTCTAGATCCAGACAGAGATAGTCGAAAGTATCCTGAATGTTTTCATTTCTTTGTTGTCTAAGTGCCTAGATCTCTAATTTTATTTAATTATTTTTGTTTGAGGTAATAGTTTATTTTTAATAGGGATTGGACAGTTTTTTGGACTGGATAGATTTTTGGTGGGTGTTTAAGGGAGAGATAGGTGAGCGATGCTGAAGGGCACTTATGGTTTGGCACAAGTCCAACAAAAACAGTGAGAGCTGCAGTTAGTTTAACTTTCCTGTCCCCTCTCCCTCGCCAGGATGCACGAATTCCACAGCCAGATACATTCTTCATGGGGAGAAGCTGTTGCTTTGACGTGGGCCAGGGGAAATGTCTTTTGCATCGATAGCTGAGAATCGTTACTGTGGACTGTCTAGAGGGATGAGACATAGCTGTATTTATCTTAGTTGCTTTGTAATACTCCTTTGAAAAATGAACTCTTACTCCTATCTGACTAAGAGCATTTAATTTATTGTAAATGCAACGGTGAAATTTAATAGCCAAAGGTTTCATCAATTTAAGGCCATTTTGAAAACTCAACTCCTTTGTTCAGAGTGCAGCCCCTGTTTCACTTAATTTCCCACAGAGTGTCTTCTCATGATTTATGTTAATTTTCTCGTGGAAGCCCAAATCCTGATCTCATCATTGTGACTCACCAGTCAGAAAGGTTTAGGGCTAAAATTTACAGAGTTTGCTCTTTCCCTTGGGGACATGGAACAGATTTGTAGCCTCAGTGTTGGAAGGTAGAATTTCAAATAAGAAATGACAGTGCAGCATTGTGTCAGGGCACTGGGTAGTGTTTGTCTCACACAAGGATAGAACGTTAATCCATTTTTTGTCAGGGTCAGCAACTTTCACGTTTCTATATTTATTCTCAGCCTTCAGTTCTTCCATTGAATATGCAATACTACTTGAAATGATTCATCTCTGTGATGGCTGTTGATTGAATGAGTTTTTCAGATTCCTGAAGAGAGCTGTTCCAGTAGTTATTCTGGTGATCTGCTATGCCAGGCATCTATTAAGCACATTACTGACTCAACGACCGTAGATCTCTAAGGCTGAGCCAAAGTCTTGGTGCCTCTAAATTCAGTTTAAAAAATAAATATAATGAGCATTTTTAAATGAAAAAATTAATATCGACTGGAAACTGTTTACTATAATTGCCAAAATTAAATTGAGAGTTTATGACATGCCAGGTATAATCCTAATCACTTTCCATTCATTAATTTATTGGTTCTTTTCTGAGGTAGGTACAATTAGTATTCTTATTTTACAGATGAAAATAATTGAGGGAGCAAGAGGTTAGGTAACTCACCCAGAGTCACCAACTAATAACTACCTGACTAGAATCCAGGTATCCCTGACTTGGGAATCTGAATGTCTAACTACCAAGTTACTTGGCCTCGTGGCCTCCTGGTCAACATCAATGATGACTTGAGAAGAAAGAGGAACATTCAGGAAGTGTGAAAAATATGTGAGGCTAGAGCAGGAAGAAGGGAAAACCAAGACTTGTGAACTGGAAAACTGGGTGGGGAAGGCAAGAGAAATGGGGGTGAAGTGGGTGGATAGAAGGGTTGAGAAGAGGATATATTGTGAGGAGCAAACAGGAATGAAAAACCACTGTGGCTGCCTTCCTTGGGGAGAAGGCTGAACTCCTGTGGTTCTAAGGAATATTCCAGAATCCAGGGGGTTAGCTTAAACAAGTAGCTCCTGAAGAAGCAGTCAGTAGAGTCTTTACAGTTTTCAAGTATGGAAACAGGAGAGCAAGTGTAGCTGAACTGGAATAAGGGAGAGTAGAGTTCAAGAGAGAAGCCAGACTTACTGATAAATGAGTGTTTTCCAACAGCTGCTTTGTGCAAGTACATTATGCAAAGATAGAATCTATAATTAGTCAACATACCTGTATTTGTTGATTCAAGTAAAACCTGTATTAAGCATCTACTGTGTGAAAAACCCCATATTAAACACTGAAGAGGATCCAATATAAAATACATTTCAAAATTTTAAGTGGTGTGTGTGTGTGTGTGTGTGTCTCTATGTACACTAGCAAGGACATTAACATGAGACAAGTGTATGATTACTATATTACAAAGTATAGCAACGTAGGTACTGTAAAGGAGATACAAAAATCCAAAACGCTGCAAGGCTTCCAAAAATGTAGGGGACTCTACTCAGTTAAAGGACTGGGAAAGATTTCTTGGCGAAAGTGGTGTTTGAGGAGAGCTTTGAAAGATAGAGAGGATTTTCGTGGATGATAAATGTGGGACATACGTTGAACTTCAGAGAACTCAGAAATAGTTGTTTTAAGCTGAATCTGCCCCAGGATTTTACTAATGTAAGATATTCTTTTCTCTCCCCAAAGTGAAGAATTAGATAATCTCATCAAAATGAACAAAAGCTTGAATAGGTAAGATTTTAAAACATCTATTTTTTCGCTTTATTACTGAATTTGCTTTGTTATTTTTCAGTATTTGAGCATGAGGACCCATATACTGGGCTAGTCAAAAGCATCCTACAATTCTTGAATAAAAAGCTTGCAGAAATCGTTTCATCATTGTTATAAATGGTTATTACAATTTAAAGACACTAATATTGAAGTGTCTTTGATTTTCACACACCAGTGTTTAGTAAGGCAGTTATAAAAATAACCACATTTCTCTTCCTGAAATGCTAATATATTAGTATGTAAACAATTTGGTTTGGTCACTGAATGCTTGTAGTTGAACCACTACAAAAACCACTCATCTTCTTAGTTAACATTATCTCCTTATTGTGAGTCATTTGTAATTGCATAACTTAAAGATCATATTAATTGAGGTTTGTGTTAGAGGTCTGTGCAATTTTAGTTCTCTCTCTGTTACTTGGCACACTAACATACAAAACGGGCAGGGACCAAAGTGAAGAAGAAACAAAGCAAATGTCCGTTTTCTTATCTATAAAGACAGGAGGCATTAGATTAAGAATCAGACTTCATGGCCTACTGGGACCAGGCAGGGATAGATGAGTGAAGGGAGCTGGCTCTGTATCGTAGAGGGAGCGCCCTGACTGGGAGAGCCCAGCTGTTTCTCAGCTCCAGCTGATGTTGCCACGTGACAATTTGAGCCTAAAATTGCAGGACACTTTCAGGAGATCCTGAAACTCCAGGTGTCTACATGTCATGGCCAGCTTTGTAAATATTGGTCCACATAAGAAACAAAAACACTCCATGAACCCAAACAACACATCCATGAACCTATTACAGCTTGTAGATCCCCAGTCTGTATCTTTTCTTTTCTTTAAGGTCCACTGCAATTTAAAATTTGAGTCTAGGAAGATACCTGTTTGGAATAAAGTGATTTCAAGAATTGTAGCTCATCTTTCCTAGCCAGCTATTTTTCCTGTCTTAGGTATAAACTTATCTATGTTTTTTTGAGTTAAGTATCCATTATTAGCACTGATGAGACTCTTTGTTCAATACATTTAAAGAAATAAGGGTATTGATGGTCTCTTTAGAGCAAATCTTAAGGCAGAGCCAACAGAGAAAATGTAAGTATGTCTGTCTCTAACCTGAAAATATTATCTCCCAGATTGCTTGTTTTATTCTTTCAGACATTATTAGCTGGAAGGGAGTTATGTCCTCTGGCATAAAAATGTACTAGCAGATGGGGCAGTGCACTCAGTATTGTAAATTTAGTTCGGACATGATTGCCCAGAAGGATTTCTGCTGCTCTATTCAGTAAGAGTAAATGAGCAATTCATGAAAAATTTTTACTGTATCTGACCTTTCAAGATACCAC
Source organism: Phocoena sinus (assembly GCF_008692025.1). NCBI lineage: Eukaryota > Metazoa > Chordata > Mammalia > Artiodactyla > Phocoenidae > Phocoena > Phocoena sinus. The sequence continues at coordinate 51,492,153 of NC_045780.1, forward strand.
ACAATTTTATTTCAATATGCAGTCTTTTATTTGAATTTCTTTGTGTTTTATAGACCCAAAAGCCTTGAAAATCTCATTGTTGTGAATACCCAGACAGACAAAGATGGCAAAGGGTAAGATTTGATTGAGACTCATACAGGCTTCTTTGATTGAGTCCTAAACTGTATGCCATTTCCTGGGGGAGACCCCCTGCTCAAGACAAAAGTCAGACAGGCTGGTGGAAGAGGCACTTTATCAGGGTCAGGAGATGGGTGGGTGTCTTGGGACTGGCTCTGCCACCAACATCAATCTGGGTGACCCTGGACAAGTAGCTTAACCTCTGGAGACCTCTGTTTCCTCAGTCCATAAAATGAAGGGTATGATCTAGATGGTCTCTAAGTTCCCTTTTACATCTAAAAGTGAAAGAAATCAAACTGACCATTACAAGTAGTGAACAGTAGGCTGGTTTATGAACTAAATATGTTCACTATAGGACATATTGATACTGGGAGCATAGCCCCTCACCACTGAAGTCTTTCTGAGGGACTGAGACATTTTTCAGTTGGAATCTTGATTGAGTCACTTCATATGTATATCACTCAGATATACTTGTAAACATCTCAAGGTCAAAAGCCATGCTTTTATTTATTTTGTATCATAAAAAAGATTAATTAATGATCAGTAACCATTAATTTAAAGAGCATTTAAAGAGGTTAACTTATAGTTTTAGACTGACACTGATATACTAGAAAACGAATTACTACTGACATTATTTTTCATGTTGAAAGAAACCAAACTTTTGACAGTTTCATTAAAGAAAATCCTAGAACAATCAAGAATGACAAAGGATAAAGATTTCTGAGGTCTCTACTGCTTTTTCTCCAGATTGGCTGTTTATCTTGTATTCAGTGTGTCATTAGATTTGCCTTTTCCTACCATGATGATTATTTCTATTGTCCTGGTTATCTTTAAAAACCATTGATCTGTGCCAAGCTGTGCACAGATGGGTATTCTAGCATTCCAAGTCAAACTCTGCAGTATGCCTTCTTAACCCTCTCTGATGTAGAACACAACAAAGTCTATATAACAAAAAGTGTGGGCAATCACAAACTCCAATCAGACACTGAACACTTATTACCAACATATTACTATAATGTGAATGTGCAAACATTATTACAGGTGATTTTTTTTTTTCCAAATGGGGAACAGATGAAGTGGAAAGCAGTCAGTTCTCTGTAAGTGGTTGTATGAGTTTTACAGGAAAAGATGAGATTTCAGATTTTTTAAGAAATGAACTTTGGAAAATGAAATTAAACATCCTCTAGAAGGAATAAATAGCAGAATAACTGGGTCAGAGGAACAGATAAGTGACCTGGAAGATAAAATAGTGGAAATAACTACCACAGAGCAGAATAAAGAAAAAAGAATGAAAAGAATTGAGGACAGTCTCAGAGACCTCTGGGACAGCATTAAACGCACCAACATTCAAATTATAGGGATCCCAGAAGAAGAAAAGAAGAGAGGGACTGAGAAAATATTTAAAGACATTATAGTTGAAAACTTCCCTATTATGGGAAAGGAAATAGTCAATCAAATCCAGGAACCACAGAGAGTCCCATACAGGATAAATCCAAAGAGAAACATGCCAACACACATATTAACCAAACTGTTAAAAATTAAATACGAAGAAAAAATATTAAAAGCAGCAAGTGAAAAACAACAAATAACATACAAGGGAATCCCCATAAGGTTAACAGCTGATCTTTCAGCAGAAACACCGCAAGCCAGAAGGGATTGGCAGGACATATTTAAAGTGATGAAAGGGAAAAACCTACAACCAAGATTACTCTACCGATCAAGGATCTCATTCAGATTCAATGGAGAAATTAAAACCTTCACAGACAAACAAAAGCTAAGAGAATTCACACCACCAAAGCAGCTTTACAACAAATACTAAAGGAACTTCTCTAGGCAGGAAACATAAGAGAAGGAAAACACCTAAAATAACAAACCCAAAACAATTATGAAAATGGTAATAGGAACATATTGATAATTACCTAAAATGTAAATGGTTTAAATGCTCCAACCAAAAGACATAGACTGGCTGAATGGATACAAAAACAAGACCCGTATATATGCTGTCTACAAGAGAACCACTTCAGACCTAGGGACACATACAGACTAAAGAGGGGATAAAAATGATACTCCATGCAAATGGAAATCAAAAGAAAGCTGGAGTAGCAATTCTTATAGCAGGCAACACAGACTTTAAAATAAAGACTATTACAAAAGACAAAGAGGGACACTACATAATGATCAAGGGATCAATCCAAGAAGAAGGTATAACAATTGTAAATATTTATGCACCCAACATAGGAGCACCTCAATACATAAAGCAAATGCTAACAACCATAAAAGGGGAAATCAACAGTAACACAATCATAGTAGGGGACTTAACACCCTACTTTCACCAATGGAGAGATCATCCAAAATGAAAATAAATAAGGAAACACAAGCTTTAAATGATGCATTAAACAAGATGGACTTAATTGATATTTATAGGACATTCCATCCAAAAACAACTGAATACACTTTCTTCTCAAGTGCTCATGGAACACTCTCCAGGATAGATCAAGCCTTGGTAAATTAAAAAAAACTGAAATCGTATCAAGTATCTTTTCTGACAACAATGCTATGAGACTAGATATCAATTACAGGAAAAAAAACTGTAAAAAAAATGCAAACACATGGAGGCTAAACAATACACTACTTAATAACCAAGAGATCACTGAAGAAATCAAAGAGGAAATCCAAAAATACCTAGAAACAAATGACAATGAGAAAACAATGACCCAAAACCTATGGTATGCAGCAAAAGCAGTTCTATGAGGGAAGTTTATAGCAATACAATCCTACCTCAAAAAACAAGAAACATCTCAAATAAAAAACCTAACCTTACACCTAAAGCAATTAGAGAAAGAAGAACAAAAGAAAACGCAAAGTTAGCAGAAGGAAGGAAATCATAAAGATCAGATGAGAAAAAAAAAACAAATTAAGGAAATGATAGCAAAGATCAATAAAACTAAAAGCTGGTTCTTTGAGAAGATAAACAAAATTGATAAACCATTAGCCAGACTCATCAACAAAAAAAGGGAGAAGACTCAAATCAACAGAATTAGAAATAAAAAAAAAAAAGTAACAACTGACACTGCAGAAATACAAAGGAACATGATAGATTACTACAAGCAACTATATGCCATAAAATGGACAACTTGGAAGAAATCAACAAATTCTTAGAAAAGCACAACCTTCCAAGACTGAACCAGGAAAAAATAAAATATAAACAGACCAATCACAGCACTGAAATTGAGACTGTGATTAAAAATCTTCCAACAAGAAAAAGCCTAGGACCAGATGGTTTCACAGGCGAATTCTATCAAACATTTACAGAAGAGCTAACACCTATCCTTCTCAAACTCTTCCAAAATATAGCAGAGGGAGGAACACTCCCAAACTCATTCTACAAGGACACCGTCACCCTGATACCAAGACCAGAAAATGATTTTACAAAAAAAAGAAAACTACAGGCCAATATCACTGATGAGCATAGATGCAAAAATCCTCAACAAAATACTAGCAAACAGAATCCAACAGCACATTAAAAGGATCATACACCATGATCAAGTGGGGTTCATTCCAGGAACGCAAGAATTCTTCAACATACGGAAATCAATAAATGTGATGCACCATATTAACAAATTGAAGGAGAAAAGCCATATGATCATCTCAATAGATGCAGAGAAAGCTTTTGACAAAATTCAACACCCATTTATCATAAAAACCCTCCAGAAAGTAGGCATAGAGGGAACTTACCTCAACATAATGAAGGCCATATATGACAAACCCACAGCCAACATTGTTCTCAATGGTAAAAGAATGAAACCATTTCCACTAAGATCAGGAATAAGACAAGGTTGCCCACTCTCACCACTCTTATTCAACATAGTTTTGGAAGTTTTAGCCATAACAATCAGAGAAGAAAAAATAATAAAAAGGAATCCAAATCAGGAAAGAAGAAGTAAAACTGTTTGCAGATGACATGATACTTTAGATAGAGAATTGTAAAGATGCTGCCAGAAAAACTACTAGAGCTAATCAATGAATTTGGTAAAGTAGCAGGATACAAATTTAATGCACAGAAATCTCTTTCATTCCTATACACTAATGATGAAAAATCTGAAAGAGAAATTAAGGAAACACTCCCATTTACTACTGCAACAAAAAATAATAAAATACCTAGGAATAAACCTACCTAAGGAGACAAAAGACCTGTATGTAGAAAACTATAAGACTCTGATGAAAGAAATTAAAGATGATACAAACAGATGGAGAGATATACCATGTTCTTGGATTGGAAGAATCAACATTGTGAAAATGACTATACTACCCAAAGCTATCTACAGATGCAATGCAATCCCTATCAAACTACCAATGGCAGTTTTCACAGAACTAGAACAAAAAATTTCACAATGTGTATGGAAACACAAAAGACTCCGAATAGCCAAAGCAATCTTGAGAAAGAAAAACAGAGCTGGAGGAATCAGGCTCCCTGACTTCAGACTATAATGCAAAGCTACAGTAATGAAGACTGTATAGTACTGGCACAAAAACAGACATATAGATCAGTGGAACAGGATAGAAGGCCCAGAGATAAACCCACGCACATATGGTCACCTTATCTTTGATAAAGGAGGCAAGAGTATGCAATGGAGAAAAGATAGCCTCTTCAATAAGTGGTGCAGGGAAAACTGGACAGCTACATGTAAAAGGATGAAATTAGAACACTCTCTAACACCATATACAAAAATAAACTCAAAATGGATTCGAGACCTAAATGTAAGACCGGACACTATAAAACCCTCAGAGGAAATCATAGGAAGAACACTCTCACATAAATCACAGCAAGATCTTTTTGATCTACCTCCTAGAGCAATGGAAATAAAAACAAAAGTAAACAAATGGGACCTAATGAAACTTAAAAGCTTTTGCAAAGCAAAGGAAACTATAAACAAAATGAAAAGACAGCCCTCAGAATGGGAGAAAATATTTGCAAATGAAGCAACGGACAAAGGATTAATCTCCAAAATATACAAGTAGCTCATGCAGCTCAGTATCTAAAAAACAAACAACCCAATCCAAAATTGGGCAGAAGACCTAAATAGACATTTCTCCAAAGAAGATATACAGACTGCCAACAAACTCATGAAAGGATGCTCAACATCACTAATCATTAGAGAAATGCAAATCAAAACTATAATGAGGTATCACCTCACACCAATCAGAATGGGCATCATCACAAAATCTACAAACAACAAATGCTGGAGAGGGTATGGAGAAAAGGGAGCCCTCTTGCACTGTTGGTGAGAATGTAAATTGATACAGCCACTATAGAGAACAGTATGGAGGTTCCTTAAAAAATTAAAAATAGAACTACCATACGACCCAGCAATCCCACTACTGGGCATATATCTTGAGAAAACCATAATTGAAAAAGAGACATGTACTACAATATTAATTGCAGCTCTATTTACAATAGCCAGGACATGGAAATAACCTAAGTGTTCATTGACAGATGAATGGATAAAGAAGATGTGGCATATATATACAATGGGACATTACTCGGCCATAAAAAGAAACGAAATTGAGTTATTTGTAATGAGGTGGATGGACCTAGAGACTGTCATACTGAGTGAAGTAAGTCAGAAAGAGAAAAATAAATATCGTATGCTAACACATATAAATGGAATCTAAAAAGAAAACTAAAAAATGATTGTGAAGAACCTAGAGACAGGACAGGAATAAAAACGCAGACGTAGAGAATGGACTTGAGGACACGGGGATGGGGAAGGGTAAGGTGGGATGAAGTGAGAGAGTGTCATGGATTTATATATACTAACAAATGTAAAATAGATAGCTAGTGGGAAGCAGATGCATAGTACAGGGAGATTAGCTCTGTGCTTTGTGACCACCTAGAGGGGTGGGATAGGGAGGGTGGGAGGGAGACGCAAGAGGGAGGAGATATGGGGAAATATGTATATGTATAGGATTCACTTTGTTATAAAGCAGAAACTAACACACCATTGTAAAGCAGTTATACTCCAATAAAGATGTTAAAAATAATATTAATTAATTAATTAAAAGATAAATAAATAACTGAAGTTTGGAAAGTTCCATACAAGTGGTGGAAATTAGGAAAAGTGGGATGAACAACACAAGTCAATCGTGTGGGCTAGGAAGGAGGGGAAAAGAGAAGGGGTTTGTAAGGTGGTATAACTTGATAGCAGCTGGGCTTTGATGCAGAAAAGATGGGTCTGTTTGGTGTGGTAGGGAGAGCCCACAGTTTCTTTTCCTTCTTCCCTGCCTGTCTCCCTTCCTTCTTCCTTACACAGAAAGAACCTCAAATGTCAGCAGTCTTATCACAGTGAAAGACAGAGACAGATGAAAATAACATTGAACTGGGGGATTTAGAGAGATTAGCTTTCATATTCCCTAATTGTTTTAAGCTATTGGCATGTGAAAGTTTTATTGGTTGTGGTCAAGTCACATAAAGTACTGGTGTCATCAAAGAGTTATTTCTACCTTTCCCAGGTTACTTTTTATTTAAAATGACTTGTCTAAATCTTCAGAATGTTTAGATTTAAAATGTTGATCATCTGATTTCCACCCTTGATGTGAATGATTTTCATGTTTAAGGAAGACAATATCTCAACACATGTATTAAAGTTAGTTTCTCACCAACCCACCCTCAAAGGACAAAGAAAGCAAAAGCTGAGATGTGGGGGGGAACGTCTACTTTTAAATTGATTTAATCATAACCGAGCAATGGTTGGGTCCTCACTGTAGGATAGTTAGCATATCAGCATTTGGCATGAGAAGAGCTACTTGAATTAAATATTTCTAAAGACTTCTGATGTTTCAGGTACTGATAATGTCTTACTGCTGTTGTGAAAAATCTGTTGAATCTCTCTTTCTCTCTCCGTTGCTGTGCTCTCCCTGCCCCCTCAAATGTTATAAAGAAACCAAGGCCTTGTAAGTCTTATTAAAGTTAATCAAAGGACTGACAAAAACAAGAAGGGGTAAGTAAAGCTCCTAACATAATGGGGCTCTCTTTTTTCATGTTAGATTTTTACACCTTGTTGGAAACGGGAGTGTTATACTTTCCTCTGTCACAGTTGAACTGTTGCACTTTGGGGCCTATCAGAGATAGTAGTCAAAACATATGATGAATCCTGTTTCCGTAAGACCACATGTTTGAGTTGCACTGAAGTAAGTGCAGGAAAACTTACTGCATAATCTCTTATTCTATATTTTCTCAAATAATTTAAAAATGAGACAAATTTTCTATTTAAATTAAGAAATAGAAAGGACAAAATTGCAAAGTGAGAGGTGTGTTGGCGAAGATTTTTTAAACTGATTTAAACCAAGTACTACTGTGGAAATTAAAATAGACAAGCTAAGGGATAATTATATTGAAGTTTCTCTGGTCAGTTGGCCCTGGAAACATCTGACATCCTTTCAGGGACATTCTTATTTATATGGTTTTCAGAAAAAATTGAATGCAAGTTAATTGACATAAGGTCTCCATGTTTTTTCCAAAGAATCCAAGATCTCAAAACAGTTATCAAAGCAAATGCTAGGACAGATCAGACTAGCAGAGGGTGAGAACTGCTTTGATGTTTCTAAATCTTGCTTATTTTCTACTGGGTTAATTATGTGATCTTCTCAGTATACTGAAGGGGGTCACATCTTTGAGTTTGGCTTCTCTCTTCTGTGTCTGAACTCTACTGCCCTGAGCTTTACTTTGGAGAGTCTATCTAAATTTAACTTTACCTAGAGCCCAATAGAATCCTAGAGATTAACTTAACTATATTATTGATAGGTAACTTTCGTAACAAAAATGAATTTAATACCAGTATAATAATCTTCTCCAAAAGCTTGAATTAATCATCAATAATATGGAATGTGTATATAAAAAAATACTGTGGGAATACTTTGAAACTGGTCTAATTTTTTTTTAAGAGGTGAAGACCTTGATAATGTTATCGAAGTGAATCCCAAAGAAAGTGAAAACACCACTGGGTAAGACTGATTAGTATCTTTAAATCTGATTTCTGCAAGTGACAATAAGATAAAATGATTTGGCATTTTAACTTTAGAAATGTGTTTTACTGGCATGGAATTGGATAATAATGATAGGCCACATGACCTTTCCTCCTTGCTCCCAATAAAATTGCTTATTTTTGAAGAATTGCTCCAATGTTTAATAGTAAGTTGCCTTTTCTCCCAGATTTTGATTTGGTTTTAGGGGTGAGTTACTGAATTGAATTTCTTTGGATCTAAAGAAAGCACAATCTTGACAATATTTTAAAAGTGGATCTCCAAAATGACAAAGATAGCCAAGAGTGAGTGTTGACTAAAACTACTGAAAATCAACTTCTTTGAGCATGGTGGTCTCAGAAGGCAGCCCAGGGGAGGGGCTGGGCAGATACACACACTGGGAGGAAGAACATCCCACCACTTCTCTTCTTCAGGGCTATGTTGACAAGGCAGCAGTACTCAATCACGATACCTCTGCCATCCTCCACTGCCCTCTTTGGGTTTGGGCTATGCCCCTTTTGGTGTTACTCAGTTCATTTTAATGGAGATGACACGTGTCTCCCCAAGAAGTGTCATTAATTTTCCTACCATGTAAGGTATTTTTTCTTGCTCTTATAATTCACCATAATCTAATTATATTTTAAAAGGGGGAATGGTTGCGTTTCTATGAAAACATATATTTTTAAAATTATTTTTTATATTGTTAAACTATTATCATCTTTTACATTATTCTTATTATTTAAAAACAGAATAGGCAATTATATCTGATTTGTTAGGTGGAAATTTACATTCTATCTGGATCCAGTATAGAACTTTATCTAACTCAACATTACTTCAGTGCCACCCATCTGGGGTGTTCTAACAAGATGCATCTGAGGGCAAAGCTGATTTTCTTAAATAACAAGTTTCACGTATACTTATGCATTTTGAGAATGAAACAAAAACATCATATGTTTCTTGTTGGTAAATTAGGAAACTTAAATGGTCTTCAGCTCAAGAAGTAAGAGAAGAATTTTCGTTTGCATTTAGAGCTTTAAAAATTACATTGATAGAGAATGTGTATACTTACCACTTCTTAATTTTGTCAATCATTGTTCACTTGATCAGTGTTTTATTTTAATGACATTCATTAAAACTCATTTCCTTATTCAAAGGAAAGAAGACCTCAATGGGCTTATTAAAGAGAATCCTGAAACAAATAAAAATATCAAGGGGTAAGTAATTTAAAGCTTTTTATTTCTCCTTTGGCATTTATAAACACATTGGAATTCTGAGTGCTTGCATTAAGGGAGCAAATTGAAATTCAAACCGAACTGAACTCTTTTTTTCCACATATGTCATATTAAGCAATTCTATATGAGTGATACACAGAAGTGACCTCTTGCGTCTTATTCTCAGGTGACATTTGCTATAAGGTAGATTTTGAGAAATTAAATGAGAATTTGACGACCCTCCTCTACTATTTATTTCTTTGTGTGTAAGTGTATGTGTGTGTGTGTGTGTGTGTGTGAGTCTGTATGTGTATGTGCATGTGTAAATAGTGTGTTACGTATAAATGTGTGTATATATTAGTGTATATGTATAAGTGTGTTGGTATAAGTGTATGTGTGTGTATTAATCAGGGTTCTCCAGAGAAACAGAACAATAGAATAGAGAGAGAGAGAGAGAGAGAGAGAAAGAGATTTAGTATAAGGAACTGGCACATGCCCTTCTGGAGGCTGAGAAGCTGGAGGCCCAAGAGAGACAATAGTAGTTCCAGTTCAAGTTTGAAGGCCTGAGGACCAAGAGAGCCCATGGTTAAGTTCCAGTCCAAGGGCAAGAAAACAAGGTCTTAGGTCAAGCAGTCAGGCAGGCAAAGTCTCTTCTTAACTCAGCATTTGGTTCTATTCAGTCTTTCAGCTGCTTGGCTATGGCCCACCCATGTTAGGGACGGCCATCTGCTTTACTCAGTCTACAGATTCACATGTTAATCTCATCCCAAAACACTCACAGACACACCTGGAATAATATTTGACCAAATATCTGGGCACTCTGTGGCCCAGTCAAACTGACACATGAAATTAACCATCACAGTGCATATATATATATATATATAAATATATGTGTGTATGTATAAGTAGTGTGTGTGTATGTGTATGTTTGCATAAATAGCATATATAAACAAGTCTATGCCTGTGGGAGTGTAAGTAGTGTGTGTGGATGTGTTTATGTACAAACTGTGTGTGTACATGTGTACTGTGTTTGTGTGTAGTGTGGGTATGGGTATATAGTGCAGTGTATGTTTAAAGATGAAGAGCTTAACGAAGTGTACCTTGTAAACGAATCACCCTACCCATGAATTGTCAAGTAAATCTGGAAAGCTTATGTCCTCTTGCTTCTTTTTTTACTTTTTAAAAAACAGATGGAACATATCTGAAACTGAGCTTGTTGACGTGTTGCTGAAAAGTATACCAAATAATTCCATGTGGTTTCTTTTGAACTCCTTTCCATTCCATTCACTCAGTACGTGTTATTATGCATTGATTCTAAAATGTGTCACTGATGCCTGCAGGCCCTGTCAGCAGAGCCTGGCTGGCTGAAAGCTGGTGTGTGCTGTCAGGCCGTCCTGTTCTCAGCAGCAGTGTGGTTGCAGGCCCAGTGACCCTATGAGTTGCAGACGTGGACAGTTTTGCAACCGACAGACTGAGAAGAGAGCACTGACTTCCTTGGTTACCTGGGTATTTCAGGGAGGTAACTTGAGGTTGGGAGCAGGGAGTCTAAAAGACCCGGGTTCAAATTCTGGCTCTGTCACTTTCTAGCTGTGTCCCCATGCTTCAGATTACTCACCTACAAAATAGGGATCATAATACTGTCATGCCTGGCACATAGTAGATACAAATAGTTTTAGCAATGATAAAGATTCACATGAATTGTGTTTTCTTAATAATTTAGATTCTGTTCAAATATTTAACTTACTTTGACTCTCCAAGAAAAATTCATGTTCTTCCTTTCTAATTTTTATTAAAAAGAGTATTTCAAATCATCACCTTTTGTTTTTCATAGGTTGGGGTGTGTGTGTGTGTGCCTATGTGTACACATGTGTATACACACATGCAAATGTGTGCATTCATGTGTGTATGCGTGTGTGTGCATTCATGTTTGTATGCCTACATGTGTGCGTGCATACAGGTGTGTGTGCAAACAAGTGAAAATGTGTCTTTGATTGTGTACATGTGTACACATGCTTGTGTGTGCCTAAATATATATGTGAGTATATACGTGTGCTTTTGTGTGTATATGAGTACCTATGTTCATGGTTGTGTATGTGTGTGCTTCCTGGGACCTTTTAGGGACAGTAGTCATCTTTTTTTTTTTTCCTTTACCAAGCATAATTAAATTCTGTAGATCTCTTAAAAGTAAAATAAGATCGTCTCCCTCCCTTATAAAAAACTTTCAATGTTCTTTTATTTCAGGTAGAATAAAGTTCTAAACTTCAGTGATGGCCTTTCACATGTTCAGTAAAGTCCAGCCAAACTGATCTTTTTTCTATTCCAGGCTCACTTCTGCCTTAACACTTCTGTGTATGCTATTCCCACTTTGGGAAGCTCTATTCCCATATTGTCACCTTCTCAAAGAGATCGTTTCTGACCATTGAATATAATTAAGTCACCACCCCCTCCTTCAACCCCAGCATTGCAGGCACCAGGCACTCTTTTTTACTTTCTTCATAGCATATATTATTATCTGGAAATGTGGCATTCATTTACACATTTGATTGCATATTGCCTGCCACTCGTCAAGTTAGAATGGAAGCTTCTTGAGGGCTAAGCCCGTCTGTATTGTTCACAGCTATCCCATAACTTGGGGCCCATAGTAGGCTTTCCATAACTATTTGTGGATTGAAAGAATGCATAAATATTGAAGACATATACACTATGAGGCATTGCTTCTCACAGTTGAGCTCAAAATATTATTTTACATTACTACATTAAATAGCACACTCTTCTTTACTGACTGTATGAACTTTAAAATTTAGGAAACCTTATACTGATATGTGCCCTATTTAATATATTTAAAGAGATCAAGGTCTTGACAACACAACCAACACAAATATTACAAGGGAGGAGTTGCAGTGCTTAATGTTATGGAGTTTCTTTTTGAGTACTCAAATCTAGAAGCAGAATCCTGGGAATATTTTTCTCAGTCACTAGCATTCAAATTCCACATATTTCATTCAGGCAACAAGGGGTTAAAAAAATCAGCAAAGGGTATTGGTGTAGAATGGTTGTCTCTTTCAGGGTTAATAATTTCTTTATTTGCATGAAAAAGGATCAAATTTTTTTATTGCTGCTTTTAGCAGGGATGTACACATTCTCAGACATCTGCATACAAGTAAAAACTTGAGTCAACGTCTAGCTGCTTCCAAATATCTATACCTTTGATGTTGCACTGACGCAACCTCAGAGATTTCATGATCAATCTTAGCAGGGCCACAGGGCATGGGGATCCAGAGTGTAAAAGTGCCTTCTGTGGACATTCTTTACCCATGTGGTATCCTCTGTAGATCAGAGGCACTTTGGCTGGCACTGTGAATGTGGAAAACACATGTAGAAGCAATAGGAAAAGCAAAATTCCATTAAAATCAGAAGCAGATATACTAAAGGGTAATCATAAATTACTGATGTGTTTTCACTGACTACATGGAGTTTTATATTATAGTAAATATAGCTTACATTTCAGAACTTTATAGATTTTAATCTCCCTATTATTTGTTGCCAACACAACCAGTCAAAATTTGTAGTTTTAACACACAGTTATAAGTACCAGCAGCAGATACCAGATTTGTATATCATGGACTTTAACAAATTGGTATACTTATCTAAATCCAGTGTTTAAATAGAAAATCTGCTAATGAATGTCAATTTTACAAAACTTCTCCAAAGTTCAGAAGTTCCACAGCATGTTGGAAGTTGATAGGTAGAGTTGTGTCTTGTGGAATGTTCCATGAAATGTGTATACAGACTATTACAAAATATGTTTAGTGCACCTGGAAAAGGCTAAGAGCATAGCATTCAATGAATCAAAATAGAGTCCTAGTTCAGTATTTGCTAGTGGCCCTAATGGCTCCAAGATTAAAATATTGTCTCACTGAGTCTCAATGTGTTTCAGAGATATATAAATCCCTACATACTTCTGCGTACATTTAACAATCTTCAGCTCTTTGGCATGATCTCAGTGAGTGTTTATACTGTTCCTGAGTTTTAATGAATAGTTTTATCATCTTGGTTCTAGTCTATCATTAACCTCATCACATTTTCTATGCTTTAAAGGGGCCAGAGCCATGACAATCTCATCAAAGTGACCCCTGAAGTAAACAGAAGTAACCCAGGGTGAGGATTATATCATATCTTTCTTCCTTCCCATCAATTTGTGCATCAAATTCTGCATCAATTTGTGGCTCTCATTAGAGAAGCTATGCTGAAAAATCTGTGGAGTTAGAAAGTCTGAGCTCCATTACTTACTGGCTGGGTGCCTTGGAGCAAGTCCCTCGAACACTGAGCTGAGGCTTCTTTAGTTATAAAATGAGGATCATAATGTCTGTTCCACCTTTGTCATTTGATTGTTAAGGATCAAGTGCAATAATGGATATAAAATCACTTTAAAGCAAAAAGGCACTACAAATGGAAATTATTAACAAAATATAGTTTAATTATAGCTATAGGATTATGTAGAATACTGAAAGGGGCTGGCCAGGTGAGAGTTTTTGGCAAATAGTTCCAGAATTGATCTTTTAAACTCAATCTTGCCCTAATTTTATGGTTTTATTTTGACTGTAAATGGGAAACTGAGCTAGTATACCAATGATTTGTATGGAGATCAAAATTTTTACTCTTTTTTTTTTTTTTTTTTTTTTGCGGTACACGGGCCTCTCACTGTTGTGGCCTCTCGCGTTGCAGAGCACAGGCTCTGGACGTGCAGGCTCAGCGGCCACGGCTCACGGGCCCAGCCGCTCCACGGTATGTGGGATCCTCCCGGACCGGGGCACGAACCCGTGTGCCCTGCATCGGCAGGCGGACTCTCAACCACTGCGCCACCAGGGAAGCCCAAAAATGTTTACTTTTTTAAATGAAGGGCATAGACTGGCATTGATTTCTCTCAAAACCTAATCACAAAATTCATCTTGAGTACATATATCCTTCAAAGTACTTAGTTGACTTAATTCCATTTTTACTTATTATGTTTTTGTTTGCTTTTTTGTTTAAAGTTCCAAAGACCTCAGCAACCTCATCAAAGTGAACCCAAGAACAGGAAAAAGTGTGCAAGGGCAAGATTGAATACACACCTCTTTTTTTGTTTCACATTAACCAATGCTTAAAAACGTTATTAAATCGTTTCAGCAGACTGACACTGCTATAGTATCAATGTATCAATGGTAGTTCAAGAAAAATCATGGAACCCCCATGACCTTTTTTGGGTTTTGTTTGTTTGTTTTGTGGTACGCGGGCCTCTCACTGTTGTGGCCTCTCGCGTTGCGGAGCACAGGCTCCGGACGCGCAGGCTCAGTGGCCACGGCTCACGGGCCCAGCCACTCCGTGGCATGTGGGATCCTCCCGGACCGGGGCACGAACCCGTGTCCCCTGCATCGGCAGGCGGACTCAACCACTGCACCACCAGGGGAGCCCTGCTTATTAATTTTTTAACACTATTTCATTGGACTGATGTGAGGATTAAATCATATAAATCACGTAAATCACTTAGAACAGTGCCTGGCACATCATGAATTTTCTGAAAACATTAATTATTGTTTATTATTTCTATGCAGTTATAGTTAGATCCAAATATATATTTTCAGAGTCAACACTGAAAAACTCCAACCCCTTGAGATGATCTCTATTTTAATAAATATTTTATAGTAAAATATTTCTATAATAAAAATGTTTCTCCATTTTAATAAATATTTGAAACCACTTGATGTAAGTTGACCATTTCTCTGATCATTTCTTCCATGTTTTAAAGGGGCCAAAGTCTTGACAATCTCATCAAAGTGGCTCCAGAAATAAACAGAACTAACCAAGGGTGAGGTTTATGGAACTTCTTTCTCCATTTTCTTCTATTCAACCTCGAAAATATGATAAAACTCATTATCCCATCACAGAGACAGCCAATAATGGGACCCAAAATCAATACCTCTATGTCAGAAACCTAATCTTCAAGTCCTTATTCAGGGCTCCCTGGTTGTGGATATTTGTGGAGGAATTCCTTAAAATATGGGAATAATCTCTTATCAGTGTGGGATTTGTGTTCCATGTTTGGGATTTCCTCAAAATGAATCGAGTTTCCTCCTGGGATGAAATATCTTCCCCATACAATTTCTTAGACATAAGCAGCCTAAGAGAAGGTCTCCATGTGAAGAAAATTCTCCTTCCTTTATCCTTCATCATTTTTTGCCTCTTCTCTTATGTTTACACTCAAACAATTCCTAAAGTTGGGAGGTTATTTTTTAAAATTATACTTAGTTTATTGAAATAATAAAGAATACAAAGAATGACATTGTCTTTTATAGAGAGAATTTTCTTTAAGGTACATCACATTGAGTAAACAGATGTAAAAAAAATCACGAATCTATAAATATATATCGTTATGCTAGTTTGAATGCGAGTTAAATATAAAAGATACCAAGGTATATATTTCCTTTCTGACAGATATTCTATCTTACTTGGTGTATAGGAATTCTATTTTTACAGTAGGTAGATATCATATAAAGTTTATTAGACTAGATCAGGAGTCAGAAACTTTTGCTTAAAGAGCTAGGTAGTAAATATTTCAGGTTTGGGGAACCAAAACAGTCTCTATTTTAACTAGTCAACTAGCAACCATTGATAATACATTGTAAAGGAATGGGCATGGCTGTGTTCCAATAAAACTTTACTTATATAATAAGACTACAGGCTGAATTTAGCCTGAGGACCATAGTTTGCTGACTCCTGGACTAAACAGTATTTCATGTGGGTGAGTGAAGAGGATCAACTCTGAATGTACTTGGTACAGCTTCTGAAACAAAGCCTCCCTTGCATATCTTGTTTTATTCACTTTATGGTTGGACCAAAGATTTTATCATTCTTTTATCTGATTATTTAGTGCTAAATTGTCCTTAGATTTTGTTCACTAAATAAGAACATAACGCATTGCCACTGTCTGAGGGTCAGGTACTGAATCCAGAGACCATGTAATACTTCATGTTACAGATAAAAGAGTCAATGAAAGACAGCTATCCCTTGTCCCTCTTCCAAGATGACTTAGTATGTAAAGTGAAGATGGCCTTAATGATGTGACCTTTCCTGTGCAGTGTGTGAGCCTCGTTTCAGTCCCCACCCTCTGCCATATATTGCATTAGGTCATGTGTCCATCTCTTCTACTTGGTAGTGAAATTTTTGAGTTCAGAGAATACTTATTAGCTGTATAATCTTGGACACATCGTTTAAACTCCTTTAAGCCTCAGCTTCTTTATCCGTAAAGTGGGGATTGTAAGAATTACCTTCTTCATGAATTACCAGAAAAATTATATGCTAGCAAGCTTATGAAGCACTTATTCCTCAAGTACTTATTAGATATTATCTATTGGTATTATTATTACTGTTACTGTTTTTCTTCATTGTTGGATCCTCATTGCACCACTCAATGCTTAGTTCAAAGAAGATACCAAAGAAATTATCTGTTAGGTTGGATTTTATGAAATTGTGGCATTCAATAATTTTTGATCCACAAGAGGACAACTTCATATAGTTCAATATAATAGAATGCAATAATTTACATGGAAGGATTTGTACATGATAAAATTAGTTTATAGGTTAATCCTAAAGATTAGTTCAGGGATATAAGCCTTTCTAGTCTTTTTTCTTTTCAGGATGTATAACAAATTGTCCAATAATAAGGTATATCAAATTAGGCATCTTGTTCAGGCCTTCTGGTGTTAGAGTTGGTATGAAGGCCCAGTACGATAACAGAAATGTCTCTTTAGAGGTATTATTGCCTATTTGTTTAGAATAAAAGCAAGTTATATAATCTGAATTCTTCCTTGTTCTGACTTAGCATTGCATGAAGCATGATTCTGAACTGATTAATATCTTGGAGTAGCCTGAATGTTACATATTAATGTTATGTATATTACCTCCATACCTTAGAATCAGGAAATAGCCTCTTTTTTAAAAAATCCCAGGTTTTTGTTTTGTTTTGTTTCTAGGGGAGGGAAGCAAGGAACACGTGCAAATGACCAATAGCTTAAATTTTTCTCTTGTTCATTACAATCTTCAAAAATATTCTTGGAAAACAAGGAGTTTACGAGCAATTTAAATTTGAGGTTGTCTTAAAAGAAATAAGAATAAAACTAAATTAAATTTTCATATATATGTAGTTGTGTAAGAAATGAATTGATAGTAGCCACCTGCTTTTACCGAGGGCTAAAAAAAGAACTCAAGATGAAGTTTTGAATTAACAACAATCACTTGATTCAATATTAAGATTGAAAAAAAATGTACAAATTGTAATTGATTTGACTTGATTTTAACCACTTATTGAAATTTACAACATTTTTAAGGAACCAGGATCTGAACCATCTTATCAAAGTGACTCCCTCAGCAAATAAAAGGTAAGCTTATTAAGATTATTGAAGACTCGTGAGCAAGTCTTCAATTTATGCCCCAGAATAAGATTATTTGGCTAAGGACATTTGAAAGGGGACATGAAAAAAATGAGAACAAATTGATTTGTTGTGTGTAATCATGGTAGATAGATTTTTTCTTTTATTGTGTTGCTTCAATTTATTACATTATAATATTGTTCAAATTGTAATACTGAAGCAAATTCTGTTTAATGACTATTTGAGAAATTCACTGGACACAACAGTAGCGTAAGTAGGTTATTACTGCAAGTTTATAGTAAATAAACTATAAGTTCATAAAACTGAATAAACCAAAGAATATTGGCTTTCTTCTCTTTCACAAACCCAAGGATTAATAAAAATTAAATGACTCTTCAGAAAATTGGTGACATAACATTCTAATACTTGATTAGAATATTTCTACATGATTTTGATTATACTCCTGTCTTCTTGAAAAGTTAAGACCCATCATTCACTGGAGCAAAAGTTAAGAAAAACGTGACAGAGTAACTCCAAGCTACCTCTCACGATTATTATGATGATAATGGTGAAAAGCATGGTGCAGATGTAAGGAATTATTGTGAATAGAGAGAGGAAGGATGTTAGCAGAAGGGAGCATATGGTTTGGGGTCCAGCTATGGTTTCAATCCTAGTTCACCCTCAGTCATTTCTTAGGTATCTGGCCCAAAGAGGGTCTTAATTTCTATGAAACTCAATTTATTTATAAAGAGAGAATGGTAATACTTAACTCAGTTGTTTTGAGGATTTAAAAAAGATAACTAATATAACTAATATATATAAAGTAGAAACCCGGTAAATTTATCACTTTTTGTCTAGGATCCCATGGAATGATTCACAAGCATCAGAAGAAACAATGCCAGCCATTGTTTCTGATTTCCAACTGAATTTGACCTTTTATTTTATTTTGTTTTAGCAGTGAACAAGATCTTGATGAACTTATTAACGTAAGCCCCAAAGCTGTCAAAAACACAGCCGGGTAAGAGAAGGATGTGATTTATTTACTTTGCTTTGTTTCTCCCTAACTAAGTACAATTTGAATATAAATGACTTGTAATCATTCTATGGGCAAACTGAATATAAATCTTGAAAAGTCATCACAGTTTTTATATGTCCCTGAAAACTTAGATATCTATTTGCTAATAAAAAGAAAGGCAGCTCAAGTAAAGCAATTGAAGGGAGTGATTGGGGTAGAAACATAGCTAGTCTATGCCCTGTTTATGTTTTGTAGTATTGATGTTAATACCTTTGTCTCTGGATTTGGTTAAATTTATTAATGATAGTTAATTTTTTGAGAAGAGCTGAACACCTCATTAGTTGTAAGCAATACCATTCACCTCGTTTTCAGAGGGTGTTTTCTAGTAGTCGGTGGAAATTTTATGAGGTTCATTATTTCTTAGATGGTTTGCTGCTCGCAGCAAAGTAATGGATCTAAACTTTGATAATTCTTTAAGTAGTATCTATAATGATGAAAATGAAATTCACTTTTTGTCTCTGGTTATATGAAGATTTTTATATCATTATGCACTACTATTATATGTATGTACATATATATTTATATATATATATTTAAGACTGTTTTTATGATTTCACTTTTTTGAGTTTAACTGGTATGTACAAAAACTGCAAAATTTTGGAGATGGAAGGAAGGAACCTCAGAAAACTCGTAGCCCAGTTACTATGAACACTTGCAAGCCACTGTTCCAGTCAAACCTATTATATTTACAGAAGAGGAAATTAAGACTCAGAAAGGTTAAGTGATGTGACCAGTGTCACAGAGAAAACTAGTGGAAGACGAATAGTAGTTCTGTGATCTGTTGGGCGGTGAATAATTACTGAGCACCTACTGGGTTTGAAGCTTACAGCTAGGTATCATTAGGTGCACATTAGGTATAATTATAGGCCGTGGATGCCAAAAAGAGAATTCAGTAGACATACTCAATCTTATTAATAGCAAGCAATTATCATAGTTTAAAGTTAATTATGTACTGGGGGCAAAGAGATGGGACTCCAAGACAATAATAGGTTGTCAATTTAATATATTACATTTTGGGACGCTTATGTACTGCTTGCTGAATATAGAATGTATTGTCAGTGAGTTGCATTTAAAAAGAAAAGGAGACATGAAATAGCTAATGAACACGACAGGCAGTAAAATTCACATTCATAGATTCCTAGGGGTAGAAGATGTTAGAGATGGGCAGAGGCTTAGAGATGAACAAATCCAATCTCCCAATTTTACAAATGAGAACACTGAAGTATTCGGGGCAAAAGTCTCATAATCTTCTGTGAGTTCTTCCAACTCCCAGCCCAACTCCTGGTCTTTAAATCACAGCATGGAGACTTTGATCTTAAAATAGGTGAAAGTTGATTCAGTACCTCAGGAAATAGTGGAAACTATAAAGCTAGGACTTTTGCTCCTGCCATGGGACAGCCTGGAGATGTTCTCTACTACTTTCACAGGGTCACTTGAAATATTACTTCACAGTCTTTGAAGTGACAATGGCACAAATTTGTGCCAATGACTGCAAAACACTTTACAACCTTTGAACTACGTGAAAATAATAATAACTAAATATTTCAATGTATCCCTATATCCTTAAAGCAAAATAAATGAAAGCAGTAACTTGAGTAGGAAAAATGTTACATTTTTCCTGGATAAAATTTAGATATAAGATTCCTGTGTTTGTAGGATCCAGGGTCTGAAAAAAACGTCTATAAGTTTTCAATTCATTAAGTTGCATGATGCTATCAGTCAAGGCAATTCAGGACTATTACTGAGATCCTTGCTTTATTGACACAAGGTGTCGTCTTTTTAAGAGAAGTGGTAAAACATAGCACGCGTTTATATATATGTTTTCTAGGCTAGTGTTTCTCAAATTGTGGGTCACATCCCATTAAATGGTCTTGTAATTAATTTAGTGAGCGGCAGTCAGCATTTTTTCCCAGTTAGCTAGAGTGAAGTAGAGCAGAAAACATGAGAGTTCTTACGTAGTGGGTGTCTTATTTTGTGAAATTTATGTTTTATTATGTGTGTGTGTCTGTCTGTCTGACTGAAAACAAAGTATTGGGCTGTGATGTAAATTGTATTTTTTAATGAGCTCTATGATGTAGTAGTTTGAATAGCACAGTTCTAAAATTTGGAATGAACCAAGTTTTCTGTACTGAGCAGAACAGTAAAAACAGGAGTTCTCATGTTTGTGTTTGCATTTTTTTATGCAGCTTACTCCTAATTATGCTGGTTGGTGAATATTATATGTAGTTACACTAAAATATTGTGATTGATTTCATGTATTAAAAGGTTGTGGCCTTTGACATATTATTTCCTCTACAAAGTTTTATTTTTTGTACTTTTTTTCTTTTAATGTATGAAATTATCCTCATTTTAAAGATCGTCTTTCAGGCACAATTTAACTTTGTAACAGGTTTTTGTAATCAATTTATACAAGAAAATTTTATTTTGGATAGTTGTCATATGTTTATCATTTCTTTGATAGTGTTTGTAGATACCAGTTGATTATCTTTAATTGATAATATTACTATTGAAGATAATTCAAAACAGTAAACATTCATTTAGGGGCTTTCTGTCTACCGTGGAGATCTGAGAACAAGGATGAGGAGATCAAACTCAGTGAAGCCATGAGCTGGGAAGCAAATTCTATGGAAAGGCTTAGGGGTTGGGGAAGGAAATGCAGACCTTTTTCTCAGACTTTGATGACTAACCTCTAAGTGGCTCTCCTTCAGTTCCTAACCTTGCATCAGTCTTTTTGAAGAGTAAACCATACTTTATTTTTATATAAGGGAAAAGGACTTTTGGGGGGAAGGAGGTACAGGCAGGTAGCTGCCAAAATTTACTGAAAGCAGGTGTTATCAATCCCAAGATTTCTTGCTATTGTGGGCTCTTCTGTGAATAAATATTATAAAGCGGTTTAGAGGAACACGTTGAAAAATCACTACTTTCCAGCCTTTAGAAGCAAAGTATTATACAGAGGCAATGAGTGATAGCAAACCAGGTGGGAGGAAATACTGTTCTCCGACTGAGGAAAGAAACTGATAGGGTTTCAACTAGGAAGTGGACAGTTATCAGAGTATGTCCCTAATTTACCATGATTTCAGCTTTTTAAGTCATGGTAGAGGAAAGAAAAGTCACAATTTTGATGGATTACTGGAACTCTGTTTGCCAAGACTTATGTTAAGTATAATCCTAGTTTGGGAGTTTCTTATTTTTTTAAAAAATGGTATATTTAGCTGGTGAATATGGTTTTTAAAATATCAAGGACCTTACAATCAGTTTGTATCGTCATACTGTTAAAACATTCCAGAGTAAAAGTGGTCAATCATGAGATGTTTGCTGTGAACTCTGAGTTAGCGTGCCCTTGTAGATGGGCTCTGACAATAAATGTGTGAAGTCAGAGTAATTCTTCTCCTGATCCAACATAATTAGTCCTCCCTGGATTGGTTTGAAAATTTATTTCAAGGGGGTTCTATGCCAAACCAATATGTCTTATACTAAATGATAAACTAGCTAATCCCTTCTTCCAATTCCAGCCACCTTAAACCTGTATTATCTCTAACACAAGCTGCTTTAATTTTTTTTTCCATTTGAAGAAATCAAGATCTTGATAAGCTCATCAAAGTGAATCCTGAAACTCTCTCCAACAACCAAAGGTAATAGAACTGCATTAATTTTTGTGCTTTGGGTAGGAAGAATGTTTTGTTTTACAATTATTTCAAGCACATTTATAACCTTAATGATCTTACCAAAAGAATTTATTTATAATTAACCTGCTTGCTTTTTATTTTTCTTTTTAAAGAAACCGGGATCTCAATAACCTCATCAAAGTGAATCCTGAAGTAATCAGAAGCAATCAAAGGTATCAAATAAAAACAGTCATTTCACATTCTCATGTCTGTTGCCCCTGAGTGGAGTAGATTTATTATATTGCTTTATAGACCTAGCACAAACAAAACAACCTATCACTAATTGGAGTTTATTTTTTTCTCTTTTTCTCTTTTGAACAGCCAAGCTTTGGACAATCTTATTGAAGTGAAACCTTCACCTCTCAGAAATACTAAGCGGTAAATGACTTTGCCTAACTATCTTGCCATGCATTTAAAAAAGAACCCAAGGTTCTAGGTTAGGAATTTCCTTTCTTGCTCGCTTTCTTGCTTTCTTTCTTCTCTTTTTCTAAAAGAAGGCTTTCGTTTTTCTTGAGTGTTCAAATGAGCACACATTTATAACCCGTGTGTTTCCTGTCAGCCGAGAATATGCTACACTCTTCTGGAATCAATTGCACTCTTTTGGACTCAGTTTTGTACTTCTAATTTTCACGAAGACAAGTTAGGGTTTGTTGCCTATAGGAGATAGAGTATCAGGACTGATATGAAAAATGAGTGAAATTAAATAAGAGGAAAACATATTTTGGAGAAGCTGGACCAAATCGGTGGTTTACACAGATGCCTACAGAGCATTGGAGCATTGGAAAGGATATTCAGTCTTCAAAATTACAGATCCACAGCTCATGTGGGCTCACAAAATATTCCAGCAGATTTTAACCTTGAACTTCTATTTTGAGTTTTGTAAATATCTTATAATTCACTATCTTTATGTCATATCTTTCACCAAAAGAGCTTATTGATAATGCACCAGAGTGCGTTGTATGAGAAGCCCAGATTGTTCTGCTGACCTGAAATTTTGCCATAATAAATATATAGCTGGGAATTAAAGTCTCAAAATTCTGGGATGAAGAAAGCAAATTAACATATGGAAAAGTGCTTTGAAGCCACAGGGAGAAAGAGGATAGTGTGACATGCTCATCGGCCTAAATCTCATGTCTTTTTGTTTTCTACGGTAGTGGTTTTTTTTTTTTTTTTTTGGAGTATAATTGCTTTACAATGTTGTGTTAGTTTCTGCTGTACAATGAAGTGAGTCAGCTATATGTATACCTATATCCCTTCCCTCTTGGACCTCCCTCCCACCCCTCCCCCCCCATCCCACCCATGTAGGTTGTCACAGAGAACCAAGCTGAGCTTCCTGTGCTTTATAGCATGCTCCCACTAGCTATCTGTTTTACACGTGGGAGTGTATATATATCAATCCTAGTGTTTTAATTTGCCTTTTCTGTTTGTGTGTTTTTATCACAAGGTGTTGGGGTGTCTGAAGTAGGAAGGTACCAAGGCAATTGAAGAGCAATTGCTAATTAGAGAGCAGTATTTATTGAACACCTCTGGTGTGCCTGGCAATTTATATACATTTAATCCTCACAACAACCAACCCCATGAGAAATATATTCACGCATGCTATTCTATAGAAGAAGAAACTATAGCTCAAAGATATAAAATAAACTTCTCAAGAAAGAAAACACATCCTGGATCTAAACCCAAGTCCTTCTGATGTCACTACTGGAAGAACAAATGATCAGGAGCAAAAAAACCTCAGATTTACCCCTTCTTTCTGTCCTTTATTCTCCCAACAGTCCCTTCCTTTCTAATTTCCCTCCCACCCCTGCAGTTAAAGGACTACAATTAGATACGCTTTTTTTCTAGAAAATTATTGTGGAAATGACAGAGAAGAGAGGAAGATTTGTCTTATAGAGATTTTCTAATAACTGAAATAATAGCAAACTTTTGGTGCCGACCCTGCCACTGGTAAGCGTATGGAAATATCTTTGATAAGTAGAAGCATTTCTTCAGAGTGGTACTGGTAGGGGCAGATTTTTATTTTTATTAGTAACAGTTTTAGGAGGTTCCCAACCCATGTTGGAAGTGGTTAGGTTTAACAAGTACGTATGGAATAACTAACTGGCTACTGTAGCCAACTTCTCCCTTAGCGGCTGTTTCCATAAACTGTAGCGCCCTCTGTCTCTCTCTCTCTCCCCCCGCTCCTGTTCCCTCCTTCCTCCTCTCCCTCCTCCCTTTCCCCTTCTTCTGACTTTTGCCTCCTTCCCTTCCTCCTTCTGCAAATGCACTATGTTGACAGATAATGGTAACTTTCTCATAAGAGTTTTGCCTTTTGTTTATTAGAAGAGGCTAATTTCATAAAAAGTAATTTGTATTTCAGCAACTGCTAACAAAGTATCTATAAGAAGAGGACATTTTCCTTATACAGATAGGATTACTATAAAAAAGAAATTTAAAAATATTGACATCATGTTGTTTTCAGATGGCAGCCTTTTTTAAGGATTTATTTTTAAACTTTTTATTGAGATATAGTTGCTGTATAATACGATATAAATTACAGGTATATGATATAGTGATTCACAATTTTAAAGGTTATACTCCACTTATAGTTATTACAAATTATTTGCCATATTCTCCATATCATAGAATATACCCTCGTAGCTTATTTTATACCTAATGGTTTGTACCTCTCAATTACCTACCCCTATGTTGCCCCTGTCCCCCTTGCCTCTCCCCACTGGTAACCACTCGTTTGTTCTGTATATCAGATGGCAGCTTGATCCACAAATCTAACCTAAGTGATGTCTGACTATTCTTTAGTAGTTACACCAGATTTGATGATAATCAGCCAGGATGTTCAAGAATTACTGCAGAACAAACAGGAAGGACTAAGCTGCCTATTTGAAAAAAGTGACTTCATTCAATATGTTCAGTCACCTGTATCTGCAGTGTATTTATGTGGCCCACTTGATTTTAATGGGTAAAGAGAGGGGGCATTTTAACATGACTCCCAGTAGGAATAACAGCCACAGGGCACTTTTACATCCAATTCAATGTGACAGGAGCACTGATTATTTAATAGTATAACAGCAGTGAATCAGAGTTCCTTTTATGTGACTTTGCTGACATTTCCAGCAGCTGTATATTTAATTCACAGTTAGGGGTGGAATAAATTTCAGTCATGGATCAAAATGTAAGCAGGTGTCCCTGAGCTCTTTCTAGGAACACAACAACTTGAGCAAATGCAGATGTGTACAGAATTTTCATTTATTCAGGGAGAAACTGTGAATTTTAGCAATGACAGTTTCACATTTTCATGAACCAACATTAAAGGGGGATATTCAATTATCGGTAGCCTATAAACTGCTGCTCCCACGTAAAGATTGAAAAACATCTAGTGATACAGGTCTTTACAGTTAGAAAAGGCAACCTTCATCTAAAGCAGAAAAAATATTCTGAACTATTTGTAGTATTATACGGCCATCTTTATAAGGGCTTCCTATTTGCTAAGACATACCTTGTTAATATCCCAATAAGAAGTTTCCTTCCTATCTTCCTATTGAATATTTCTCATACTTCTGCTCAAGACAGAATGCTGGAGGTGGGAGGTAACCTTGACTCTTTCCACTGCTTCATTCCCCATAATCAGTAGGTCACTCTGGATGCTTCTCCTAGTTATCTCAGGAACCGAGACATTTCATCATCCCAACTGCTACTATGGCCCAGCTTACTGTTAAGTCTCCTCACTGGTCCCTCTGCTGTCTCTGGTACCTTCTGCCCTTCAATCTGTCTGCCATGCTGTAGAGTGATCTTCTTAAAACACAAATCTGATCCTGTCCTTCCTCTGATGAAATCCTCCAGTAGCTTCACATTGCCACTGGACAACAGTGTACCCCTTAACCTGGTTTCCAAAGCTCGCCATGATGTTGCCTCCACAGGCTTCCCCAGCCCCATTCCCTATGCTCCACCCACAAGCAAAGCCCACCCACACACCCCCTGACATGAGCACGCCTCGCTCCTCTGTCATCGCTGCTGCATGGATAACTGCTACTTATCCTTTAGGTGTCAGCTTAGGTGTCTTTTACTCAGGATCTGGGAAGCCCAACCTGACCCATCACTTCTGCATCAGGTCCTTCTGGATGTTCTCAAGCTCTCTGTTCTTCTGTCCTATGATATTTGTCTCTTGGCATTATTATTTAATAATCTCTCATCCACTATTGGATTTTTTAAGGGCAAAGATTGGATCTGTCTTGCTCATGTCTTTATCTACAATTCATGGCACAACGCTTGATACGTATTAGGTGCTTAATAAATATTCTCTGAGTTACAAGCTAAATTTCAAAACTAATCAGGACCTGTGATCATCCAACTAGACAAAGCCCATTGCCTTATAACTCTAACACTCTGAGCCCCATCAGTGAAACTAGACTGGAGGGATCTGATATCCTATGACTGGTCTCCTTGCTTAAGCCAAAAACCCTATTTTGAAACATAATCTCAATGAACCATGGTGAATTAAAGCCACTGAAATTCTTGGTCACATCTTATATTTAAAATACCTAAATTGATCATTTTCTCTATGGACCTGTTAATTTCTTTAATATAAAATCTTTAAGACTCCCTCATTGAAATAAATTATGAAAATATGTAAAGCTGGGACCATTGTGCAAATTCAGTAGAGCTGAAGAATTATAGCAGTTATCTCACTGTATTCTACACTCCCTTCAGAGAGATAAATATTCCTTTGAACTAAAGCTTAAAGCCTTAGTTTTAGTTCTTGGCATAAAAGAAGTACCATAGTAAATTTTCTATATGGAGGTTTTTAATTTTGCAAATGTGTTTGATACTCTGCAAAAACGATGTAAGTGAGCTGGAGAGAGAGAAACATATTGCAGCATTTGATAAATACCTCCCACACCTTCATAAGAGAGGAAGAGCAGTTGGGAGTGAGCTGATAACTTTCTCTCATGTAGAGCATATCCCAGGAAAAGTTGTGTTATAAGAGACATAATAAGCCTTGGTCCCCAGAATCTCTATTTTTTTCTTTAATCTGCTCTGCAAGGGAGTATTATATTCCTTAATGCGGCAGTAGAAAATAATTTACATGATTATAACAGATAAATGCTCATATTCAAAATGTGTGCTATGACTCTACATAACAGATAACTCATATCTTCTCCCAAACATTGTGTAGTCTGTGTAAAGAAAAGCATTTTCAGTTGCTATGGTTAACAAAATTTCTTTTTAGCATTTCTCTCTGTATCCACAGAGAACTGGTGGCTTTTCTTGAAGTTAATTCCAACTGCTCATAAAATCACAAAATTATAAGGTCTTCCACTGAACTGCCACAGAAAAGGTTTGGAATCAAGCCTTTGTTTGACCCTGCAGCATTTGGCTGGGCTTCTATAAAAATCTATTTTTCACACTTTGACTCACAGCTCTTCATCTTCTACCACAGTGTAAAAGACACGATAAGATAGATGTAGTCTTAATTAAGGAATAAAAATTTATTTTTACATTCTTCAACTTGGGAAGTTTATGGGCAATCTGAACTTCTTTTATTGGATCTCCAAATCTAGCTGATGACATCAATCAGGGTGAACAACCAGAGACAATCCACATTTTGTACTTTTCATGATCTGGAACTTTTCATTTTGCTTTAAATATTAGTATAAAATATTCAGAATAAAATCTTATAATCCATTCTACCAAACTTGATATGTGGCACTGTTTAATAAAAACAGCAAAAATTCTATGAACCCCCTAATAACATGGTTTACTCAATGATTCACAATTATATCCCTTTGGGAGTGTGCTTCTTTGAAGGCAAGCATACATTCCAATTTTGAGTTATCTACCTACAGTGGTTGGATTTGCAGGATTCTGGTTTCTCCTCCCTGCTTAGATCTAAATCCATTTCCGCTCTCCCCCACAATAGCTAGGGTCCAAAAGACTTGGGTACTGGGCGTGAGGAGGTGGGGTGGTATAGGCAGATCAAAGACGCAGTATCTGCAGCAGCCAGGAGTGGAAGGTGTCAGAGCAGATGAGGGCATCCAGCATCAGGCTGAGAAACTAAACATAACCATGTCATGAGGGCAGAAGCAGATGTGTATTTGGTTGCTAGGGCTGCCATAACAAGAACCACAGCCTGGGTGGCTTAAAAGAGAAATTAATTTTCTCACCGTCTGGAAGCTAGAAATCCAAGATCAGTATGTCGGTAGGGTTGGCTCCTTCTGAAGGTCCAGAGGGAAGGATCTATTCCAGGACTTTCTCTTTGGCTGGTAGAGGGCTGTCTTTACCCTCTGTCTTCACATTGTTATCCATCTGTGTGTGTATCTGAGCCTAAATTTCCTCTTCTTATCAAGCTACCAATCATATTGGATTAGGGCCCACCCTAATGACCTCATTTGAACTCGGTTTTTTCTGGCGTTAGGACTCCAACATAGAAATTTGGTGGGAGGGCAAAATTCAACCCCTAAGGAAATGTCCCAAAATAAGGAAACAAAGCCCTGGTTGGGAGCTGTGTGAAAAAAAGGAAAGAACTATGTGCAATTCATGGGTGAAATAAGGCAGGTTCTAGGTGATTGATGCAAATGGAGGTGAAATGTCCGTCACCGTCTCTTCTGAACTTTTTCTAAGAGGTTATTGTGCCCACTCTGTACCTAGATGTGGCCGAAGCTGACTGCCATAAAGGTTCAGGGTCTAATATCTTTCCCTTGGGGTCCCTTTCAGATCTTTTGCCAGAGCTGGGTAAGGTAGCATAGATTTCTACCAGAGAAGGGGAAAAAAGAGAATTTAAATTAATTTAATGCCACAAGTATTTTTGGAGCAGCTACTGTGTGCAAGGCCATGTTAGGCATGGTAATGTGATTTTACTCTCAAGTCATAATGAAAAGCACCAGCTTCCTTAAAAAATGTCACTCAGTTCATCCAAGGTTAGCTTTGGAGGGAGAATCACTTCCTGGGACAGAATTCTAATTCCCCAAAATTCACATTTCCTGGTGATCTCTCACTGTTTGCCATTGCCAACCGTCCCTGTTTGGCATTCCTGGGAAACTGGATTATGGAATATCATGATAATCCACTTAATTTTTATTCCATTATCCCCAAGTATTTGGTAAAGTACTATTGTATTTTAAAATGTTAAGGGGAGGATCATTTAATGCTCAGGCTATTAAGATAGTATGGTAACCCCTGAGGTCAAGAAGGTGACTCTAGTAATAGGGAAGGACCATCACGGGTTAGGTGAACGCAAAGCCTGCTGTCTCTATTTCTAGATTTGAAAGATGCGATCTGGGAGGTCTCCTCACACAGTTATAGTAGTTCTGTTGAAGAAGTCAGTTTTGAATTTTATATCATTCAGACTGCAGAATCAAATGATTTTGATACTTCTGAGCTACTTCTGAAATCCTGTACTTTTTACATATATTAATGGGCATATTTTCTACTGTAACTCACATTAAAAAATAATTTAACTAATTTCTACATTTTTAAAGATGTGCAGCTAGTATTTTATTTTATTTTGTTTTGTTTTTAATAGATCTTTATTGGAGTACAGCTGCTTCACAATACTGTGTTAGTTTCTGTTGCACAACAAAGCGAATCAACCATGTGCATACACGTGTCCCCACATCCCCTCCCTCTTGAGCCTCCCTCCCATCTTCCCTATCCCACCCCTATAGATGGACACAAAGCACCGAGCAGATCTCCCTGTGCTATGCTGCTGCTTCCCACCAGCCAACTATTTTACATTCGGTAGTATATATATGTTGATGTTACTCTCACTTTGCCCCAGCTTCACCCTCCCACCCAATGTCCTCAAGTCCATTCTCTATGTCTACCTCTTTATTCCTGCCCTGCAACTGGGTTCATCGATACCAATTTTTTTTTTTTAGATTCCATATATATGTGTTAGCATACAGTATTTGTTTTTCTCTTTCTGACTTACTTCACTCTGTATGACAGACTCTAGGTCCACCCACCTCACTACAAATAACTCAATTTCGTTTCTTTTTATGGCTGAGTAATATTCCAATGTATATATGAGCCACATCTTCTTTACCCGTTCATCTGTCGATGGACACTTAGGTTGCTTCCATGTCTTGGCTATTGAAAATAGTGCCGCAATGAATACTGTGGTACATGACTCTTTTTGAATTGTGGTTTTCTCAAGGTATATGCCTAGTAGTGGGATTGCTGGGTCATATGGTACTTCTATTTTTAGTTTTTTAAGGAACCTCCATACTGTTTTCCATAGTGGTTGTATCAATTTACATTCCCACCAACAGTGCAGAAGAGTTGCCTTTTCTCCACACCCTCTCCAGCATTTACTGTTTCTAGATTTTTTGATAATGGCCATTCTGACAGGTAGAGGTGATACCTCATTGTACTTTTGATTTGCATTTCTCTAATAATTAGTGATGTTGAGCATCTTTTCATATGCCTCTTGGCCATCTGTATGTCTTCCTGGTGAAATAAATGTCTATTTAGGTCTTCTGCCCATTTTGTAACTGGATTATTTGAGCTCCATGAGCTGTTTGTATATTTTAGAGACTAATCCTTTTTCTGTTGTTTCATTTGCTCATATTTTCTCCCGTTCTGTGGGTTGTATTTTTGTCTTGTTTATGGTTTCCTTTGCTGTGCAAAAGCTTTTAAGTTTAATTAAGTTCCATTTGTTTATTTTTGTTTTATTTCCATTACTCTAGGAGGTGGGTCAAAAAAGATCTTGCTGTGGTTTATGTCAAATGGTGTTTTTCCTATGTTTTCCTCTAAGATTTTTATAGTGTCTGGTCTTACATTTAAGTCTTTAATCCATTTGGAGTTTATTTTTGTATATAGTGTTAGGTAGTGTTCTAATTTCATTCTTTTACATGTAACTGTCCTGTTTTCCCAACACCACTATTGAAGATGCTGTCTTTTCTCCATCGTATATTTGTGCCTCCTTTGTCATAAAGTAGGTGACCATATGTGTGTGGGTTTATCTCTGGGCTTTCTATCCTGTTCCATTGATCTATATTTCTGTTTTTGTGCCAGTACCATATTGTCTTGATTACTGTAGGTTTGTGGTATAGTTTGAAGTCGGGGACCCTGATTCCTCCAACTCTGCTTTCCTTTCTCAAGATTGCTTTGGCTATTCAGGGTCTTTTGTGTTTCCATACAAATTGTGAAATTTTTTGTTTTAGTTCTGTGAAGAATGCCATTGGTCATTTCATAGAGATTGCATTGAATCTGTAGATTGCTTTGGGTAGTATAGTCATTTTCTCATTGTTGATTCTTCCAATCTAAGAACATGGTATATCGCTCCATCTGTTTGTATCATCTTTAATTTCTTTCATCAGTGTCTTATAGTTTTCTGCATACAGGTCTTTTGTCTTCTTAGGCAGGTTTATTCCTAGGTATTTTATTCTTTTTCTTGCAATGGCAAATGAGAGTGTTTCCTTAAATTCTCTTTCTGATTTTTCGTTGTTGGTGTATAGGAATGCCTGAGATGTCTGTGCATTAATTTTGTATCCTGCAACCTTACCGAATTCATTGATTAGTTCTAGTAGTTTTTTGGTGGCATCTTTAGGATTTTCTATGTATGGTATCATACCATCAACAAACAGTGACAATTTTACTTCTTCTTTTCCAATTTGTATTCCTTTTATTTCTTTTTCCTCTCTGATTGCTGTGGCTAAAACTTCCAAAACTATGTTGAGTAAAAGTGGCGAGAATGGACATCCTTGTCTTGTTCCTGATCTTATGGAAATGCTTTCAGTTTTTCACCATTGAGTATGATGCTTGCTGTGGCTTTGTCATATATGGCCTTTATTATGTTTAGGTAAGTTCCCTCTATACCCATTTTCTGGAGAGCTTTTATCATAAATCGGTGTTGAATTTCATCAAAAGCTTTTTCTGCATCTATTGAGATGATCATTTGGTTTTTATTCCTTAATTTGTAAATGTGGTGTATCACATTGACTGATTTGCATATACTGAAGAATCCTTGCATCCCTGGGATAAATCCCACTTGATCATGGTGTATGATCCTTTTAATGTGCTATTGGATTCTGTTTGCTAGTATTTTGTTCAGGATTTTTGCATCTATGTTCATCAGTGATATTGGTGTATAATTTTCCTTTTTTGTGATATCTTTTTCTGGTTTTGGTATCAGGGTGATTGTGGCTTTGTAGAATGAATTTGGGAGTGTTTCTCCCTCTGCAATTTTTTGGAAGAGTTTGAGGAGGATCGGTGTTAGCTCTTCTCTAAATGTTTGATAGAATTCACCTGTGAAGCGATCTGGTCCTGAACTTTTGTTTGTTGTAAGATTTTTAATTATGGTTTCAATTTCATTACTTGTGATAGGTCTGTGTATATTTTCTAATTCTTCCTGGTTCAGTCTTGGAAAATTGTACCTTTTCAAGAATTTGTCCATTTCTTCCAGGTTGTCCATTTTATCGGCATATAGTTGTTTGTAGTAATCTCTCATGATCCTTTGTATTTCTGCAGTGTCAGTTGATACTTCTATTTCATTTCTAATTCTGTTGATCTGAGTCTTCTCCCTTTTTTTCTTGTTGAGTTTGGCTAAGGGTTTATCAATTTTGTTTATCTTCTCAAAGAACCAGCTTTTAGTTTTATTGATCTTTGCTATTGTTTTCTTCATTTCTATTTCATTTATTTCTGCTCTGATCTTTCTGATTTCTTTCCTTGTACTGACTTTGGGTTTTCTTTGTTCTTCTTTCTCTTTTAAGTGTAGGCTTACATTGTTTATGAGGTTTTTCTTGTTTCTTGAGGTGAGATTGTATTGTTATAAACTTCCCTCTTAGAACTGCTTTTGCTGTGTCCCATAGGTTTTGGGTCATTGTGTTTTCGTTGTCATTTGTTTCTATGTATTATTTTATTTCTTCTTTGATTTCTTCAGTGATCTCTTGGTTATTTAGTAACACACTGTTTAGCCTCCATGTATTTGTGTTATTTACAGTTTTTTTCCTGTAATTGATTTCCAGTCTCAAAGCATTGTCGTCAGAAAAGATGCTTGATACGATTTCTTTTCTTAAGTTTTCTAAGGCTTGATTTGTGACCCAAGATGTGATCTATCCTGGAGAATGTTCCATCAGCAACTGAGAGAAAGTGTAATCTGCCACTTTTGGGTGGAATGTTCTATAAATATCAATTAGGTCTATCTGGTCTATTGTGTCATTTAAAGCTTGTGTTTCCTTATTTATTTTCTGTTTGGATGATCTGTCCATTGGCGTAAGTGGAGTGTTAAAGTCCCCTACTATTATTGTGTTACTGTTGATTCCTCCTTTCATGGTTGTTAGAATTTGCCTTATGTATTGAGGTGCTCCTATTTTGTGTTCATAAACATTTATAATTGTTATATCTTCTTCTTGGATTGATCCTTTGATCATTATGTAGTGTCCCTCCTTATCTCTTGTAACAGCCTTTATCTTAAAGTCTATTTTATCTGATACGAGTATTGCTACTCCAGTTTTCTTTTGATTTCCATTTGCATGGAATATCTTTTTCCATCCCCTCACTTTCAGTCTGTATGTGTCCCTAGGTCTGAAGTGGGTCTATTATAGACAGCATATATATGGGTCTTGTCCATTCAGCCAGTCTCTCTCCTTTGGTTGGGGCATTTAATCCATTTACATTCAAGGTTATTATCAATATGTATGTTCCTATTACCATTTTCTTAATTGTTTTGAGTTTGTTTTTGTGGGTCTTTTTCTTCTGCTGTGTTTCCCACCTAGAGAAGTTCCTTTAGCATTTGTTGTAAAGCTTGTCTGGTGGTGCTGAATTCTCTTAGCCTTTGCTTGTCTGAAAAGCTTTTGATTTCTCCATCGAATCTGAATGTGATCCTTGCTGGGTAGAGTAATCTTGGTTGTTGGTTTTGCTCTTTCATCACTTTAAGTATATACTGCCACTCCCTTCTGGCCTGCAGAGTTTCTGCTGAAAAATCAGCTGATAACTTTATGGGGATTCCTTTGTATGTTATTTGTTGCTTTTCCCTTGCTGCTTTTAATAATGTTCTTTGAATTTAATTTTTGTTAGTTTGATTAATATGTGTCTTGATGTGTTTTTCCTAGGGTTTATCCTGTCTGGGACTCTCTGTGCTTCCTGACTTGGGTGACTATTTCCTTTCCCATGCTAGGGAAGTTTTCAACTCTAATCTCTTCAAATATTTTCTCAGACCCTTTCTTTTTCTCTTCTTCTTCTGGGACCCCTATAATTTGAAAGTTGGTGCATTTAGTGTTGTCCCAGAGGTCTCTGAGATTGTCTTCAATTCTTTTCATTCTTTTTTCTGTATTCTGCTCCTCAGCAGTTATTTCCACCATTTTGTCTTCCAGCTCACTTATTCATTCTTCTGCCTCAGTTATTCTGTTATTGATTCCTTCTAGTGTATTTTTCATTGCAGTTATTGTGTTGTTCATCTCTGTTTGTTTGTTCTTTAGTTCTCTAGGTCTTTGTTAAACATTTCTCATATTTTCTCAATCCATGCCTCCATTCTATTTCTGAGATTCTGGATCATCTTTAATATCATTACTCTGAATTCTTTTTCAGGTAGATTGCCTATTTCCTCTTCATTTATTTGGTCTTGTAGGTTTATACCTTGTTCTTTCATCTGTGGCATATTTTTTTACCATCTCTTTTTTCTTTTTTTTTTGAGTAGGATTGTGTTCCTGTCTTACTGGTTGTTTAGCCTGAGGCTTCCAACACTGGAGTTTGTAGGCTATTGGGTAGAGCTGGGTCTTGGTGCTGAGATGTGGAACTCCGTGAGACCTCACTCCAATGAATATTCCCTGGGGTCTTTCTCTGTTAGTCCAGTGGTTTGGACTCAGAGCTCCCACTGCAGGAGCTTTGGCCCCGGGCTTGTGAACCAAGACCCCACAAGCCACCTGGGACAGCAAAAAATAAAGAAAAAAACAGAGTAAAAAATAACATTAGACTAGGAAACTAACAGATATGTTAGGAGAATATAAAATAAAAAGATAGTTGAATCAACAACCAGAAGGTACATCAGTACCACAATAGTAAAAAAGAGGAGGAGGGAAAAGAAAAAACAAAAAAGGCCTTGGCTATGGAGGGCAGGGCCTAAGCAAGGGCAAGATTTGGATGGTGGGCACGGCCAATGCTCAGGACCCACAGGGCTGGGAAAGGCCCTGGGGGCTGTGGTGGGTGAGGCTTAGGCTCAAGGAACAGAAGGGGCCCAGGCGTGCCCACCACCCCTGGTCTCAGATGGCAGGGGGCCTCACCTGGGAGCCCAGGAGACTTCTTGGGCTTGAGAAGGAGGGGCAAATGCCCTCCTCTCCTCTCCTCCTCCTCCATCCTCGGAGGGCCCCTCCCTCCTGCCTCTCTTGATCTCCCCAGCCTCCGTCCTACGCCCCCAAAGACCCACGCAGCCTGGAGGGGGCTTTGGAGGGCAGGGGATGGCCTAGGATCTCAGCAGCCTCCCCAGGATTGAGTGGGTGTGGCAGTGAACCTCCACTCCTCTCCGGCTCCTCCTGGAGGGCCCCTCCTGCCTGCCTCCTGATCTCCCAGGCCCGCAGCTAGTATTTTAAATGTGAGGTTTAAGTGTAGCTATGGAATGCTGCTTAATTAGCATATTTATCACTTATTGATGGCTTGGATGTTATATAAAAGGAGTATTAAATCTCATCCCACATAAATATGAGGACTTTTATGTTATTATTCATCCTTATCAATATTAATTTTGTGAGTCAGAGTCCCTACACTGATTCTGTGTAAAAGAACCTTACTTGAAATCTGCTATTCAGGACTGGAAAAGGGAGATTTATGAAAACAGGGGTTAACTCTAAAGATGTGAAAAGTTAAGGCAGAAATAAAAATGAAAATATAGTCCCTCAGAATTCTGGAATCCATAGTGCCTAGTGCTGTGTCACTACACTTCTGTTAATTATCACTTATTTATTCTTACTCAGTTCAGTCACAACTGTAGTCATTGTGCCTATAAATTTTATTTACATTAACTCATTTATTCTCACTGCAACCTTATGAAATTAGATATTATTATCCTAGTTTACAAAAGGAAGCTTAGAAAGGTTGACTAACTTGCCCAAGTAAGTAGGAGAAGAAATGGCCTTGCTCTGACTCCTAAACCATCCTGCTAACCAATAGCATTGGTGACAAGGCTTTTCCAAACTCATGGAAAAAAATTAAGAACTACCAGCAAATATATAACTAATTAATATATGTATATAACATACCAGAGAACATTGTATCTCATGAAGGTGTGTCAAATCATTATTGTAGCCCATGATTTAAGAATGTAATTGTCCCATTTATCCTCCACAGTATGAATTGTTTATTCAAATTTGGGGTTGACTTCTCATATTTCTGTCATGCAAAAAGCTGGAATGAAGGCTCTAATTAAATATTTAAGAGTTGATTTCAGATGGGCAGGTGGCTCAAGCCTTGACTCTTTTACAAATTAGTCAATCGGCCTTGGAAAATTCACTTAGCCGTTCTGAGCCCCATATGCTGTCCTGCAAGATTTTGTGAGATCTGAATGAGATAACCCACGTGGAAATACACAAGTTAGTACTTTGTGATGCAAAGTAAGTATTCATTCAAAGTTAGCCGAATGTGAATATCAATCAGTTGTTTCTTTTCAGACCAGATTTCTCAAACCTTCCAAAAAATTAGTTATTTCTCTCTCATAACGTAATCCATGCTCATACTTGGGTTGCATAGGACAAATAGTTCGATGTCAGATTTTCAATGTCCATATTCTTTTTTTTTTTTTTTTTTTTTTAAACATCTTTATTGGGGTATAATTGCTTTACAATGGTGTGTTAGTTTCTGCTTTACAACAAAGTGAATCAGCTATACATATACATATGTTCCCATATGTCTTCCCTCTTGCGTCTCCCTCCCTCCCACTCTCCCCATCCCACCCTTCCAGGCTGTCCCAAAGCACCAAGCTAATATCCCTGTGCCTTGCGGCTGCTTCCTCCCAGCTATCTACCTTACTACGTTTGTTAGTGTGTATATGTCCATGACTCTCTCTCGCCCTGTCAAAACTCACCCTTCCCCCTCCCCATATCCTTAAGTCCGTTCTCCAGTAGGTCTGCGTCTTTATTCCTATCTTACCCCTAGGTTCTTCATGACATTTTTTTCCCCTTAAATTCCATATATATGTGTTAGCATACGGTATTTGTCTTTTTCTTTCTGACTTACTTCACTCTGTATGACAGATTCTAGGTCTATCCATCTCATTACAATGTCCATATTCTTAAAGACCACAAATGACTATGTTTAAATTTTTGTACTGATCTAAAAATTTTTTATTCTAATGTTTATTTCCTAAAATTATATGTAATTACATCATATATATATATATATAAAATATTTTTTTTTCCTATAGAGACCAGGACCTAGAAAATTTAATTGAAGTAAATTCCAATATGTCTAAGAGTAAAAATGAAAGGTAAGGCTTATTATAATTTACGTTTTTCTTATGAATTCCATATGAGCCTTCATAAATTATATAACCTTGAAAGATTTTCTGAGAAGTTGAACTGTACTGTGATATTTAAATATAAACACCATATGAATATGAAAAACAATGTACAGGGTGCTTAATAACTGATTTGGGAAAAAGTTAGCAAAATTTGAATTTTTTGGAATTTCTGACTAAGGGCCTGCTGTTCAATGGCTTACTGTAAAAGGCATCATGGAAATTCAGTGCTCTGCACATGGGCTGTGAAGATTTATTTTTACTTACTGTTGCTTGGTAGGTTTTCAGCGGTGCAGAAAGCACTCTGGGAATCTCTTCCTTGGATACGTAGTGCTAAAAGAATGCACAAATTCATCACAGCCGCAAAACAGGACCTAATTTTGGAATTTCTTTACATCACAGAGAATACCAGCTTTAAAACTGTTGTACTTTGTTTCTTTTACAACGAAGGTTAGGATAGAAGCTATACTTCATTGTTGTTACAGATTGTTTAAATTAGGAAAGAATTTTAAAAGTCTTCCATGTTTAGCAATTCTTCTCCCAACACATGGGAGGACCCTAGAAGCAATAAGTTTCTATTTTTAACCTTCCTAAGATACAGCTGCCTTTTCTGTTTAAAAGAAAAAAAAAAACCAAAAATGTTTATGTAAAGAAATGATATTGTTGATATCAAATGAAGAGAGTAGAAAAGTAGGAAAAGAGCTGGCGCACTGTTTGATCTGTTTTTCATATCTCTTAAAGGCTCTTGCATATAAGAGGTAGGTAGTTTCTTTCTGTTCCCTTAATTCCCCAAATCATCCTCTGCCTTCTCTTTTTGTGATCCCAAGCAAGCCTCTGATAGAATGAGGGAGGATACATTTTCAGTAGGATCCACTATTTTGGGAACAGTATTGGGCTTACAATTAACCAAGCTCATTCAAATATTATTTGGAAATGATCCAGATTAAAAAATGACAAGTAAATGAGGAGGTATAATTAAGGAACTTCTCACTGAATATGACTTGAGAGGTGTTTCAGTTTGAGTTAGGTTTTCTCATGAAACAAGGTTTTATTGGAAAGATTAATGAAGAAATGGAAATTCAAGGACAGGAATGGTAGCATGGCCAGGCTTCACGGAAGCCTGCACTGGAAGGTTGTTCATTCTTGGCCAGAGGACATTCCATCAGGAATCCCCAGACATTAACCTTAGTTCTTGGTCATTGTCAGTTCTTTGTTGGCTTCTGCCTATTTTTCTCCTGCTCTTCCCTCTACCTGTTGTCTTCCTTATTCTCTGCTCTGTAGCTGTTTGATAACCAAGAACTTTAGCTGCCTCTCCTTCCTCGTAACTTCACCTTCCTCTAGCTTTCCAAGGTCTGGCCTCCTTCAGCAAGGCGGTGTGGTTGTGGCCATCTGTGTAGAAGAGGCTGTGGGATGGAAACCACCGTGGCTGGCTGTAATGTGCACACACTCTCCTTTACTTTCCTGCAATTTCATCTGTGCCTCTTTCCTAACATAACCCAACAATCACACGTACATTCACAAATGCACCCCGTCTCTCCAGCGGGATGGTGACCATCACAGTCAGTTACTATGTCTGGAGGCCTTAACCACCACTACAAAATCAGTTGCTCATCCCTGAGTTCTGTGTTCAGATGTTATTCATTCTTCTTCAGTTCTATCCGAATCCTGTACAGGATCTGTCTCCAAATTAAATGGAAAATGTAGATACTGCCCCAGCCCTGAAAGAACAACTGTAATAAAAGTTCTCACGTGAAAAAAAAAAAGTGGAAAAAAGAAATCTCTGGGCCCAATTTTGCACCCATATAATTTTGGCTACAGAAAAGAAACTTTACTTGACTCTCAAAATGGGTAAAAATTTAACAGAAAGAAAATTGAGGGTCAGAGAGTAAGAGACTTGATCAGGTGCAGAAAGTTAGTAAATTAGAGAGGTATCCTGGCCTCAAGTCCTCTCTTTATTTTTCCACAGGAGAATTCTGCTATTTTTAAATTTTATTTATTTTTATTGAAGTATAGTTATTGTACAATGCTGTGTTAGTTTCAAGTGTACAGAAAAGTGACTCAGTTATATGTATATATATATATATATATATATATATATAATATATTCTTTTTCAGATTCTTTTCCATTATAGATATTACAGGATATTGAGTAGACTTCCCTGTGCTATATAGTAGGTCCTTGTTGATTATCTATTTTATATATAGTAGTGTGTATGTGTTAATCCCAAAGTCCTAATTTATCTCCTGCCCCCCCACTCCACTATCCGCTTTGGTACCAATAAGACTTCTTTTTATATATTTAAAACCTGTAATTTTTACAAGAGCTCAAAACCTTGATAGTTTTATAGAAGTAAACCCTATCACATACAACAGTTCAAAATGGTAAACTCTTACTAAGCTTTTAGTCTTCATGCAAAAGAGATTTATAAAGTTTGCAGTGACATGGGTATTTATCAGTTGAAATTATTTTATGCTGTTTAAAGTCAAGTTGCCAATGTTAAGTCAAATAGGACAATGGAAATCTAAATAAGAGTCATAGGCCAATCTGTTAAACTGACACTTGATTTACTTTACTTTGTGAATGTATTCACTTTGTATAGTAATTGGATGTCCACATAGATATATGCTTTCTGATTAGTATATTCACAGAGTTGTACAACCATCACTACAATCACTTTTACAACATTTTCATCACCTCAAAAAGAAACCCAATGCCCAGTAGCAGTCACACATCATTTTCCCCCAACCCCTTAGCTCTGGACGACTACTAAGCTACTTTCTGGCTCTTTAAATTTCCTATTCCGGACATTTCATATAAATGGAATCATAAAATATGTGGTCCTTTGTGACTGGCTTTTTTCACTTAGAATAATGTTTTCAAGGTTCACCCATGTTGTAGCATGTCTCAGTATTCCATTTCTTTTTATTGCCAAATGATATTCTACTGTGTGACTGTACTACATTTTGTTTATCTATTTATCAATTGATGGGCATTTGGATTGTCTCCACTATTGGCTTGTAATTCACTCTTATGAACAATGCCACTATAAACATTCATATATAAGTTTTTGTGTAGTGTGTGTTTATTTCTC
Source organism: Phocoena sinus (assembly GCF_008692025.1). NCBI lineage: Eukaryota > Metazoa > Chordata > Mammalia > Artiodactyla > Phocoenidae > Phocoena > Phocoena sinus. The sequence goes on from NC_045780.1 coordinate 51,533,179, forward strand.
TTGGGTAAATACCGAGGGAGTGAAATTGTTGAATCCTACAGTAACTCCATCTGAGGAACTTCCAGACTGTTTTTTAAATCAGCTGTACCATTTGATGTTCTCACTAGCAGTGTATGAAGGTTCTAGATAGTTAAAATTTCAAGGTGAACTTCCACTGCAGAAAACATTTTCTCAAGTGTAATTCCATTTGGAATTTTGTAAGTTCCAACACAATATTTGGTTTTATAGTTTATGGAGTTATTTAATTAAGAAACAAAATTGTGACCGTTGATTGCAAGTTACAATTCAGCAATTTGTTTCAATGAAGGGTAACGTCTTAACAATAAAGCCATCAAGCAAAAAACATTGTCAGTCATAAGTTCTTCTTTAGGAATATTATTCAAGGCATCTAAGGAATAGTTTGGTGGAGAGTTCTCTATTGCACTGGTTCCCACATTTTATTTACATCAGACTCACCTGCTAATCCAGGGCCCACACTTTGAGAACCAGTGCTCTTTTGGGTAAGATGTCAGGCTGCCTCTAAGGTAGTGGTTCTCAATCTTGACTTGTATGTGAGACTTACTGGAGAGGTTTAAAAGACTGCAAATGCCCAAGCCATACGCCAAACCAATTAAACCAAATTCAACATAAGAATTTTGGCAGGACACAGTTCAATCCTTATCAGAACTGTTTACAAATTATTTCACTTTCCTATCTGCAGATTTTGCAAATTGGTGATATTTGATTTTATCTTTCTGAGGACAATACAGACACATTTCACACTCATTGACAACCTTTGTCCTTTGAAACTATTTGCTAAAATTGGGTTTTGTATTATATACTATATGATTTGAATATTTCCAAACAATTCACAGCTAGTTTCATTTTTCTGGAATGACATATTCTAATGATTGTATTAGAAAATCTTCTAATAATATTAATTCTACTTTCTCATTACTTAGTGTCATTTTAACTCAGCTGTAAAACATCTGTTTTGTGAAATATCTGTCTTAAAACTAGAAGATGGTTTTCTGTATGCCAGAGTTGATACTATGTGAACAGATGTTTTCTTCTTCTTTAAGAGCTACCTGGAAATGGAAGGAACAGGCCAGTCAAGAATGATAAATCATGATCAAGATCTAAATCCTCCTCTTGGTCTTTATGTCTCTCCTATATCAGAGTTTACTAACACAGGGGAGGAAAAAGAGCTAAAGCTTTCACTACTCCTGCATTAAAATTTTCCTCTGTCTCATAGGAAAAAGCAAATATGCCTGCACTTTGTTAAGCATAGTGACATTTTTAGATTAGCAGAAATCTAGGTCAAAGTTCTTTTGCAATCTTCAAAGTACTGTTTTCCATTAAAAACAAAATGGAAACTGGAATTTCTCAGAGGAACCCCTGGATAATTTTCATTAAACTGATAAACTGTCAGATATGTTGTACATGAAAAACTTTCTAAGATGGCACTGCTGCTGTGAAAATATTACTGGAACCAATTTCAGATGGTTCCTGCCCTTGGTAAAAAAGTATTCTGTCTTAGTGTTAGATAATGTGACACATGCCTGTAGATGATTCCTAAAGGTAAGATAGTGGTCTCTGTGGAGGAGTAAAGTTGTACATGTATTCTATTTGTGTATCTGTGCAGAAAACAGGCAAACAAGAAAGAGGTTCATTGTATATTTTTAAAAGTTCATTGAACAGAATTTTAATAAAACAAAAACCTTCTATGTGGCCTTGATTTTAAGTGCCAAATATTTGCATTTGCTTTCTCAGGCAAGATGGCCAAGTTAGTGGGTCTACTGAGGCTTTAATCAGCCCATCTTCTAGAACCACTGCCTACTCTTATGAAGCACAGAAGATGCTCAGGTACTGTGGTCAATTATAAAACAACTGACAGGACTATTCTCCTTCTGTTTTTTTTTTTTTCTCCTTCTGTGTTTTAAAGAAAACATCCACATACAACCTGATCCTTCCTTGAAATGCAGAAATTTAAAATTTTACCAGTGGCTAAGCAGGCTTATACAAAGGTGTTGAGTAAACAGCTTGGTCACTGGTAAGTTGTCAATTATGAATAATGAGTGTAAACTGTGATTTTTCCTTAAAAAGTCTATATTTTTTTTAAAAAGCATGATTGAGACATTGGCATTGACATTCTTTAAGTAGATTTAAAGGTTTCATTAAATCAGATGTTATCATGATCGTTAATTAAGGTCCACTTTTTGCTTGAGATTTGTGGGGAAAGCAATGGTTTGGAAATATGAATGGGACATCAGAGAAATAGACACTAAAACATGTTACAGGAATATTCAAAATAATAATCGTGCTCTACAACAGACTTACTGAGTGACCGATTTTCATAATAGTATTCTGGAAGTAGGCCAAGGTACTTCTGGAAGTTAAGACAAAATGGGAGACATAAATAAATTTTGCAGAAATGGATTGATACCACTTTAACATTTGTATTTTAAAGGTAATAGTTTAGAAGGACTATATGAGCATTATTGTTTTCATTGGATTGGATAATTGCCTTGTTAATTTGATTATCCTGTAAACAAACTTTAAACATGAAGTAAAATGGTTTGTATTGCAGCTCCAATGCTGAAACCAGGCATGCAGGACCAAAGGATACTGTTGTGTACACCAGGACGTATGCGGAGAATAGGTACTGGAAATTTATTTGAAGTATTTTGCTATATATATTTTATAATTTTGAAATAATCTGTGTTTAAGAAGGAATGCCATTATTTTAGGGTATGCTTGCTTTTTTCAAATAGCAGAACGTTTAAGAGTATATCAAGTTCTTTATATAAATAAATACATAATTCTTTATAATCTTTCCACTATTAAGTAGTCGTCAAATAATCATACAATTTCACTGAATGGACTAAGAAGTATTTTAATATAACACGTGTATACATAATAGGATAGATATTTGAAAGTTGTCACATAAACATACATGCCCATAATAAGCTTTATAAAATTACACAAGTATTGCTATGCTAATTTGGAGTCACACTTTAATTAAATGGTTCTATCGACTGTTGTTTACCTCTAATCTGAAATAAGGGGTATAACTTTTAGCAAATAAGCTCTGGCCCACAAAATCTGCTGCTTGATGTGATGGATGTTGAGGAGAATGTCAAACAAGGTCAGGGATTCACAAGTCATTCGATTTTGCAGAGTATAAAAACAAGAGTTGGCCTAATTGTGGTGTAGGGTAATGGTGGGGCATTCAGATGTGGATATACGCATGCGTGTGTCAATCATCGCCCATTTCAAAGAGGCCAGAGAGCAGAGTATGGGGGCGGGGCTCCCAGAAATTCGAGGTGCGTTCGATTTGAGCAACCTTGCCCCCAAAAGGGATTCCTCAAACCCCAAAGTAAGTTACCTTGTAAAATGCAACCTCAACTTTGATTTTGCTGCTTAATCCAATTCTCCCTAAAATCTATACCGACAGTGCAGTATGTATTAGACCAGAGGCCCTAGAATCAGAGTTGGGATTGAATCTTAGTTTGTCATTTACTGACTATGTGGCCTCAGCAAAACTACTTAACTTCAGTTTTCTGTCTCAATTCAAGTCTCAATTTTCTGACCAATAAAATGGGAATAATTTTATATGTATCAGGCATAAATATGTGCAAACTTTTATTTGGCATTGTGGGCTATGTGTTCTGTAAAGTAGATTCTATTTCTAACAGCAGTCTGCCTATGGGCAGTTTGGAGGGAGAGAAGGATTTCTCATTAAAAAATCCCAAGTGAGGGCTATGGAGTTATCCTTCACTGTATGAAATAACAGGAACATATTGCTTCTGGTCCTAATATGCTCCCAGGTAGTGTAGGTACTGGGGAAGCATTTATGGACAGTCAGCTGGTTAGTGCACTGCAAACTTCATTTGTCTCCAGGAGAAAGTGACGTTTACAAACTGGAACAGAAAGGGAACAAAGAGGACTTTTAAAAGTTACAATATTTTTGCTTTCATTCTAAATGATTCCTGGATGTTTTCAAGCAAATATAAAAACTTCCAAAGCTTTCTCTAAAAGTTCAGGAGGGTTTCTCTACGTGAATGGTGTCTGTCTATATTTGCCTGCACTGGCTCGTGCTTTGTGTATATTCTTTATGTGAGGCTACAGATAGCTTTCTTTTAGTAAAAATAAGGGAGGTGCAAGTATAAACTTCATGAAAAACAATAACTGCTTTTCCTGCTTACACTTGTTCTTGCACTCTCCTTGCCCCATTCTTTATTTATCTTGGTGAATATGTCAACTTATGTCAACTTGGAGGTTTCTTGCATATCAATAGTTCTCCAGATTTAAAAAAAAAAAAAGAGTCAGTACATTGTCCTGGCTTGTAACATCCCAAAGAATAATAATAATGAGGCTGTGTGAGTGGGTGTGTGTGTGCTTCCTTGCCTGCATAGAGGTATATACTTCAATATTAGGGGAGTAGCCCAATTCTCACATGGCCATATGTGTTTGTTTCTAGTAAATCACCAAAGGATAGATATCAGGAGAGTATCTCTGGAAAATACATACAAACCATTTATTCGACTTCAGATAGGTGAGTATGTCTGTATCTCCATACATAAAAGTATATACACACACACATATAAACATATGTATTTTTATATATTATAGATAATATATATGTGTGTACATACTTTATAAATATACGTTTTATTATGTATGTGTATATGTATTTATATATAATATATATTTACATATCTTCATTATGTATATAGCACTGAAATATATATGTACACATTCTTGTAGTCCATTGAACTTGGAGATGACATTCCTGACAGCGGTTATATTGGTGATTGTATGAGTGGAACAAAGAACAGCAACCTCTGCATCTAGGAATTTGCTCCTTGACTTCCTGGCTGTTGTTCTTTGATTTTGATGTACTTTATTCCAGTAGAGCTTTCTGTGCCTTACAGCTGCCTCCCAGGCAAGTGTCTCTGCTGTTGGTGATCCCAGGAGTCCCCAGTACTGCCACATTATTACCATCTAGGCTTCATTGCATCCCTAGACCGTGCCCTCAGCCCCTCCCTCCTTGCGGTTTTCCAAAGCCAGCTCACCTTACAAACAGCTGCGTGGATGTGCCGCTGTGACCCACTAGGGCCCATGCTCAGTTCCCAGGAAGGAGGTTAGGGTGAGCATCAATTTAGTGCTGGTAAACTGACCTCAGTCTTTTGCTCTTGATTACTCTCTTTTACCATTTTATGCTCAGTCGGGTAAATAGGTGACACTCCTGAGACTGTGACCTGCAGACTTTCAGCGGAGGAAATAAAAATAATTAGCATTTCAGTCCAACCACTGGAAACCAGCTTAATGCAAATGTCTGGTGTTCTATGGAAGGTATTTCTTTATTGCAGGGTGTGGAAATATGGCTCACTGAGGGTCACGACATATCTTTTTTTTTTTTTTTTTTTTTTGCGGTACGCGGGCCTCTCACCGCTGTGGCCTCTCCCGTTGCGGAGCACAGGCTCCGGACGCGCAGGCTCAGCGGCCATGGCTCACGGGCCCAGCCGCTCCGTGGCATGTGGGATCTTCCCGGACCGGGGCACGAACCCGTGTCCCCTGCATCGGCAGGCAGACTCTCAACCACCGCACCACCAGGGAAGCCCCCATATCTTATTTTTTATGCACAGCCTCAGCTTGTAACGCAGTCCTTGGCACCTAACAGATACTCAATAAATTATTCCTGAATAAACAAGCCTATGTTCCATTTACTAAGGGAAACATAGGTGGGCCAGGCATCAGAATTACATCCTCTTTTTGTCACTTTTGTTAAGATCTTCTATTACCAAGGCTCTTCTTAGTGTCTTGCCTTTAAGTCACACCTCTTTGATGTGACTATAGGAGCACCACAAGTATTGCTTAGATAACCAAAACACCAGAGCTAGGTTTTTCATAACGCTCTGAAAAGATCTTTGACTAAGTATGATCTTTTTTTTTTTTTGGTCACAAGGCACAGCTTTGTTCCCTGACCAGGGATCAAACCCAGGTCCCTGGCAGTAAGAGCATGGAGTCCTAGCCACTGGAACACCAGAGAATTCCTGACTAAGTATGATCTTAATAAGGATAACACCAACACCAGAGCTTTCCCTGGGCTCATATTTTTATTGTTAAGGAAGAAAAGCATTCTACATTAAAGTGTTGCTCTCAAAGTGAAGAATTTCTCTCCTGTTCCTCAAGTGATCCTTGAAATTTTTTTAGTCATCAGAGCAAAAGTCAATTCTCCGTTAAAACTGGTTAGTCCAGCAAACTTTTTCTGTTGATCATTGTGTGAAATTAGCTGCATCCCCACAGTTCTTACCTAAGCACATCAATCCCATAACGTGACCAGTGCCCCTTTACAAGGTAAATACCAAATTCCTCTGTACATGATTTATGGGCCTTCAGAATCTGATCCTGCTGAATATTGACTGATGTTCAATCACTGTAGCCACCCTCATTGTGTGGCACCTTGGTACATCCTGTTCACTCTGCTTGGAACCCCTCCATCACGCCCCTCCCCACCTCACTGAGCTCCCCTTGAGAGCTCCTTCACCCTCAAGCTTTAACTCAGATGGCACTTATGCTGACAAGCCTTTCCTGCTTCACCCCAGGGATAAGCTGCTCCACTGGCTGTGTTCTCCTAACTCTTTTCACACATCCATAAATATGTGGTGACCATCCAATCACACACCTGGCTACCCTAGTGGAAAGAAGGCTTCTCATTGGAGGAGACTCTCTCACTCTTCTTTATATTCCCAGCTCCTGTCTCAGTGTCTCTGGAATGGAAGAATGCTAGAGAGTGGCAGTATTTACTCTGGAAGTGCTTACAGTCTAACATGGGAAATTTAAGTGTGTAGGTACCTACGTATGCATATATGTGAAAAATGCATAGGAAACTATTTGCCCGGAATATGTAAGCAAGTACCTAGAGAGATCATTGAAAGAGGGAAATATTTATTTATGTACATAAGGGAAGAAGAGATTACTAGAATGACTGAGAGTATAAAATGAAACAAGGCTTTATCTACTCCAATCCCTTTCCTCTCTTACCCCCTCCTCCCCTCAACTTTCCCTCCTCTCTGCTTCTAGTCCTGCACTCGATGACAGGATCGATTGTGGTTTCTGGGCATGACTAGTTCTTTCTAACCCAGCGAGCCCAGTCAATCTCACAAGCAGGCCCAGGGGTAGCATAGGGCTCTGTGGCCGCTCTGCCTTCATTCAGATCCCGCCTCTGCCACTCACTGGCTGCATGACTTACCCTTCTGTGCCTCAGCTTTCTCTTCTGTAAAATAATGATAAAAATAAGAGTACCTGCTTCTCAGAGATGTTATGAAGAATAAACGAGTTCATATAAGCAAAGTGCGTGGAAAATGCACTGCACGTATTAAGTATATTAGCACTATTAAGTATTAGCTATTTTTGTGTGTGTGTGTGTGTGGTACGTGGGCCTCTCACTGTTGTGGCCTCTCCCATTGTGGAGCACAGGCTCCGGACGCACAGGCTTAGCGGCCATGGTTCACAGGCCCCGCCGCTCCGCGGCATGTGGGATCTTCCCGGACCGGGGCACGAACCCGTGCCCCCTGCATCGGCAGGCGGACTCTCAACCACTGTGCCACCAGGGAAGCCCAAGTATTAGCTATTTTTATTTCACCGCCCCGGTATGTATCCTACTTTGGAAATTTCAGGCTTGTTTGCTAACACCCTGAGACTAGTAAACTCTGCAAGGTGCTAATTAAGACTGTCCTAAGACCTTCCAAATGGAAAAGAATCAAGTAGTTATTGGTCTTTCTTAAGACTCTGGCGTGACCCAAGGTCTTTTGGACTTGCTGATCATTTATTTATTATTGAACATTATTTTTCCAAAATAAATAGCAAAGCTCTTTTTTCCCCATCAAATTTGTGGTGAGATTATATCATATTGGAGAATTTTTGTCATGAAAGGGCCCCCAATATTCTGAGTCTTACAATGACACCAAGAGAAGTGGCATAGGGGAGCGTTTTAGTGACTCTAGACCCTAGAATCTAGGTTATCCATCATTTGTGAATTCACCAACACATTCTTGAATGGATTTCTATTTTTGTCCTATTGAATGTTTTGAGAGTTAAATTTTTATATTAATCTGCAGCATAAATTTTCTATGATATAAGTACATTAATAATTCAAAACCCTCTTCTAGCTTCAAGGGGTACTTACGACCTAGTTCAGTTAGAAAACTGTGAACATCTTTGTCCTGCCCAGATGCACTTTTGATTGCTAATGAATTAATAATCTGAGACTTTCCTTCATGTTAATTCTTTGATATCATTTTGAAATAACTAGAAGAATCAATCACTTATCCTGCTATCCTAGGATAAGTAAATCCTCAGCTTTCCTTGATTTTTACACAATTTACTACAGTATCAACAAAATTAACATATCATTTCCATACGACTTTATGGGGAATACATCTGTCTTTTGCATCATGACAAATGTATTTTATTTATTTATTTTTTTTTATTTTATTTTTTTTTTGTGGTACGCGGGCCTCTCACTGCTGTGGCCTCTCCCGCTGCGGAGCACAGGCTCCGGACGCACAGGCTCAGCGGCCATGGCCCATGGGCCCAGCCGCTCCGCGGCATGTGGGATCTTCCCGGACCAGGGCACGAACCCGCGTCCCCTGCATCGGCAGGCGGACTCTCAACCACTGCGCCACCAGGGAAGCCCGACAAATTTATTTTTAATTGCTTACATCTCTATAGGTCTGTCATTGAAATGGATATGTGCACTTACTGTCGAAAACCCTTGGGCACAGAAGCTAAGATGATTTTAAATGAATTACAAATTTGCTGCCATTCCACTTGCTTCAAGGTAAGGCTATGTTTATTGCATTTAACGCAATATAAAATTGCATAATGATCCATATTAAATGGATCATAATGAAATCCATATTTCATTAAATAATTATTTAATGAAATATATGAGATGAAGTTAAAGCTTTCAGAAACACTGTCATGCACATTAACAATGCACTATTTAAACATTTCTCAGAGTTCTACAGCCTAAACCTCCAAGGTTTATAATTACTCTCTTGGCTTTAGGCTTAAAAGTTGATTATTGACACATTTATAACTCTGACCCTACAGATTGAAATCTGTAAAAAGATAAACACTTGTTCTCTTTAGAAAAGTTTTTGCAGCATTTTCATAAATCATGCATTACACAAAATATATAATGAAATCTGAAAAGGCAAAGAAATTGTTGAGAAGAAAGCTAGCATCTCCTTACGTTATGAAATTAGGACCAATGAGCTTAACAATAGTTGAAACTCAGTCTGCTTTTGAGAGCATGATTAATTCTAATTAAATGTGGCTTAGTATAATAATAAAGCGTACATAGTAGAATATGTCACAGTTTGTGCTTTTATATGCTATTTCTTTTACTTTTCACAAAAACATTCCATAGGTGAACAATATAGATTTTGGTGTAACTGGGTGAGCACTTAACTAGGAACCTGAAGACTTGAGCTGGAGTTCTAACTGACACTAATTGAGGCCATGTGACTTTGGACATCATCTAAATTAGCTTAGCCTCAGTTTCCTCATCTGTAAAATGAAGTAGCTGATTAGACCAGTGGTTTCCAACCCTGGATGCATATTATAATTGTCTGGGGAGATTAGGAGAAAAATAGAATGCTTGGGACCAGCCCCAATTACATCAAGAATCTTAGAGACGACTGCTGGGCATTGGTATTTTTACAATCTCCTTAGATAGATCTAACAGGCAGCCAGTTTAAGAACCACAGCCTAAATCTATGGGTCCCTTCTAGTGCTGATATTCTATGACTGATACAAATTATCTAATTCAGTTAAGTAGATGTAATACTTTGACAATTGATTGCTTCTCCTTAAATTAGCTTCAGAAAGTGACACAAAACAAGAAGAAATATGATGCCTCATTTTGAGCAAACAAAATCCAGAAGGACATCATATATAGAATTCTATATAAAATGTAATCTGAAAATTTCATAATTATTTAATTATGACAGTAAAATTTCCTTTTAATTATTAAGTTTACTCAATGAAACAAAAGTTAGTCTATAGCTCCTCATTTAAAATTATTATGCAGAAAGTTTTTTAAAAGAAGAAAATTCTCCTGATTATTGCTTTTGGTAAATAGGAATAATTTCCATTTATTATATTTTGGATGATTTATTTCCATTTTCAATTTAATTATAAAATACTACTGAGAATAAAAATGTCCCCACACTCCTAGGAAAAGAAAGATTATTCTATAGCCATAATAATAGAGAACCATCTGAACTGGCTTAAACATGTCAAACTGATCTATGACAATTTGCGTCAGTGAACTTGAAAGTCAGCCAGTTGGCAGTGAACTTGCTCCAGTGAGCACAGGTCTAAGGCAGATGTCAACCCTTTCCTTCCTCTTTAACCAACACAACTTGAAACAAACTTCCCCCTAAACCCTGCATAGGATCAGAAGTTCGTTTTGCTCAATGACGCTATACCCGGACAGCATAGCTCTCCCTTAGTAAGCAAACAATAAATGCACTTTGTGTTTTTGTTTGCAATATCCAGTGGTGATCTTGTCTTTGGCATAACCAATTTCTGAAAATGTATATCTACTCTGTTGTGAGTTACGTAGAGACTTCAGTGGTATGTATGCCCTGAAATGCACACCTCCATAGTAGAGAGATTTATGAGAGGATTTATTTGAAAAGTTCGGTGTGTGGATCACAGACAAGTAAGTATACTCTTATTTTCCCTCTGGGTTCTCTTGAGGCTTCATCTGAGTGTTGCTATGAAGGATGGTACTGAATAAAGTAAAAGTTTTGTTTGTTTTTTTTGTTTTGTGGTACGCGGGCCTCTCACTGTTGTGGCGTCTCCCTTTGCGGAGCACAGGCTCCGGACGCGCAGGCTCAGCGGCCATGGCTCACGGGCCCAGCCGCTCTGCGGCGTGTGGGATCCTCCCGGACCGGGACACGAACCCGTGTGCCCTGCATCGGCAGGCAGACTCTCAACCACTGCGCCACCAGGGAAGCCCCCAAAAGTTTTTTTTTTTTTTTTTAATCCTGTTACGCCAAGAATCTAAACTTCATATATAATGTAAACTTTATACATTCTGTTTAGTGTGAAATATGCAAACAACCTTTGGAAAACCTACAAGCCGGTGACAATGTTTGGATTTATAAGCAGAAAATACATTGTGAATCTTGCTACTCTCAAGTTGTAGGTAAGTGTTAAGCTCTGTAAGGAACCATCACTAACATTAATGAACTTTTAATGTTGATGAAAGATCTCAAAACTAAAAAGTATTTTCTTAATTATATTAAAAATTCAGCTGCAGATAACACGGTGGCATTTCACTTTATGGTATAAAAATCAGTCAACATTTATATTTTCTTCTGATGTCAGACCAGACATAGATACAACTAAGCAAAAGTCATTTATTTTAGGAAATTTTCTCCAAACAAAATCAGATTTTCTTTGCTCTACTGATCGGTGGAGTTGAAGTGCATTTCTGTGAATGACCTTTGCATTTGCACTGGAATATACTGTTTTTAAACGTAATTTGGTTATTATACTAAATGCCTTTTAATGTTATTTTTAAACAGAAAATTTAGAGTTAATGGTGTACAATTCTATATTAATGTTATTTTTAAACGGAAAATCTAGAGTTAAGGGTGTACAATTCTATATTGCATATAACATTTGAGTATTTTTTTTTACCTTTAAGACCAACTTTACTATAATTTGGATACCTAATTAGCATAAATGTTGTGAGAAGAAACATTAAGGGTCTGCATTTTTAACTCATATTTTCAATAAGCTTAGCATGAAAGCTGTAGAAGTTGATTTAAAAGATGTGTACAGTGCACAGTAAGCTAGCAATATAAAATCCTATGAAACTTCATTGTAAAGCTAGTATCAACATTTAATTTTTGCTTCAATAGTAAGTAGGTAGAATAACCATGATGATATTGGGGAGCTGGTCAACAGCACTGTGTGAAAGGCAAGTTGCCTGCTGGTGGTGAATGAAAAAGGAGCATTTGCGATTTTTACACGGGATCCAAAATATGGAATTTAAAGACAAATGTGTGATATTAATGAGGTACTGAGAGGCTACATCTGGAAAATACTCTGAAAAATATTCAGAAAGCCATGTTCCATCAGGCTGCAGAATCAATGACAAGAACAAAGCTAATTATATTCATACTTTGCCTTCTATTTTCTGCTTTCCCCAGCCAGTTCTCATATTTCTTTTTTTTTTTTCCTAATCGAGCAGCCTTATCAGGATCCATTGTTACATCAAGGGGCCTTGATGTGCATGGTGCAGCTCTAAAACTTTCAGTCCCGGGAGTCCATGATACGGTTTAGGAGATGTGGTTACCAAAACACTCAGAAGTCTTTGTGTTTTCTTCCCGGTGTGCATTTTTACAGTATATTTAAGTTGTCAAGACATGACTCTCAAGCATGTCATAAATATGAGTACAGGGCATTGGTACTTTGTATTCATGGTATGACGAAAAGCCATGCCACAGTGATGAATGCAGTAGGAGGTGAAAGTAAAATGCTTAACCCACCACTACCCCCTTGATGAGTAATTATTTATTTTTAAAACTTTAGTTATAGTCTTATTTTTGTACTGAATTTGTATATCTAACTTATTTTCTTTAAATTTTTCAGCAAAGTGGATTCAGTAATTCTGGCACATGAAAATCAAGACGAAAGCATTCACTAAGGAGTTAAAATTTTTATTATAAGAACATATAATCTAGAAAAGCTTTTACACCAAAGATTGACTCTGGTATAGAATTAAACAAGTCTGCTATTGCATAAATAATCTAATTGCCTCCACTAAGGTCACATACATAAAGGGAACCATCTGGTATCTGGTTAGATTTAGAGATCAAAAATTCAAGTGGTTCTAGCACCCAGTGTCAAAGGAAGCATGCTTCTGTTGGCAGTGAGCATTGCCAGCCTTCACCAGGTCCATCTCTGCTCAGCAGTAGACTGTGTGTCACGGTTTCCATTATAGACAAATTTACCATCCTCTCACCTTTGTTTCCCTAAGAATTGGGATTTACAGACGTTATTGAAGTCTTGATAAAACTGTCATGGGAGCAAGATATGTTTCATTTATGTACAAAAGTAATGTTGATAGAAATTTTGGCAGAAAGATAAAGTTTGGCAGAAAGATGTTAACGTATAAAGTTGTATGGACCTCAGAAAATCACTTAAACCTTTCAGATTTCTGTGCTATTATCTGTAACATGAGGGCCAATGGACAAAATGATTTCTAAGGTCGCTTTCTGCTCCAAAATTATCGGATTCTAAAGCAAGTTTTTGTTTGCTCTTTAGAAACATACCTGAATCTGTGTTTGTTAGGCCTATTGAACTAGATAGGATATCTGAACAATTTAACCTTGGTATCATCCTTCAGTTTATCACTGGTACAAGTTTTATAGAATGTGTTTTAAAAACAGAAAGACCTGCATTTATGGGTAATGGGTAAAATCATATGACATGGTGTTTATGTAATTTGTCAGGTTTTCTTTGCGTGCACTTCAAAATCTGGATTCATAAATGATCTATGAGAAATAATGAAAGTTATGGACTACAAAGACATGTTCTTTCGCATGCATATCTATTCCTATTACATAGCACTTTATATTTACAGATGGCTTATAAAAATAAATGAACTGTCAGTTACACAGAATCTTCTTGTACCGTGTCTATAAATGTTACTCACTGACATTGATATGTCAGTTATATGATCATAATTTATTAGATTCTGTGCCATGCTGCTTAAAGTAATTTTTTAACTGCTCAATCTATAACTTTGATTTTTAAAGAGCTTTTTCTTAAGGAATTGAAAATTCAGTAATCTTGTCAGGAACTATTATTATTATTAAAATTGAGACATTGCACTTATAAACTACTTTATATGCACATAGCAATTGCTTCTCAAAGGAAAGCATATGGAACATTGAGAGAGGGTGGAATTCTAAGGGAGTTTAAGGCAGTTGTAAAAAACTGACAAACTAGGGAGATTAAAAGATAATCATGTATTTTCTAAATGTTGATAAATGTAGAGTTATTCTTCTGTATAATGATTTCAAGCATCTGTTCCTCTTAGACACTGGTCCACAAAGTGTTAAACACTAATGCTTATTAAAATACAGAAATGTGTAATCATTGTCCTATGGAGAGGGAACCAGAAAAAACAATTAATAATAATTTGATATTCATTAATTCATGCTTGATGAGAAGCGGTGGTAATTGAGCCATATGTTTTATTGTTCTCTTATTACATGCTATCAGACTGGATCAAAAGAAATAATTTTCTTAGAGTTGGAATTTGTGGCAGGAAAGGACGAATGAAATAGTATCCCTCTCTTTTATATAAAGTGTATTAACATCTCAATGCCTTTGTAGTAATTAAAAATCATTTGAATATCATTTTTAAAGGATTCTACTGTTGAATGCTTAATTTAAAAAAAAACCTAAAAGGAACGTAATTCTCACTTTTCTGTAGCTGTTTAATGGACCCTTTCTTCTACAATAATGTATTAAATTAAACCAAAAGCTGTTGTAAAAATGGAATAAATACAGAGTGGAGAGAGAAGGGCTTCTGATTTACCAAGTCTGCCTCATCATGTCTGGGATTACTTGCACCATAGGAATGACAGATTCCTAAAACAGTTCGTAAGATCTCATTTTTTTTTTTTGCAGCTAACTAATTATGCTATGATTGGCATACTTTTCCTGGACACAACTGCCTAAATCTCAGAATACCAGGCCCTGAATTCTATTACAAATGAAGAGATGTCTCTAAAAAATAATTAATCGCTCCACTATGAGAGTATCCTTCTAAAAAGCAAAACAAAGATATATCTAGTAATCTTGGAAATAGAATTTGTTAAAAACCTTTTTTCTTTTACTAAGGCCAAGAAATAAAAATTTATTCAAGAAGTAATCTATGCATCCTTAATTGTTTGATTGCAATCACTCCTATAATTAGATAGGAGTGATGAGACAGTCCAGTTCTCACTGCTGGGGCACTCTCTGACTTGTTTACTATGATAGAAAATCATGAGTGTTTGGAACATTTTCCTATTCAGCTTGATTCAGAGCTCTACCAAAACAAGTGACCGTTTGGTCTACGTAGAGGCAAACTTACCATGATGATGTTGATTTTTTTGTTGTTGTAGTTGTTACTACTGAATATACTGGTTATTTGGTACAATGTAAATAAATTGTTTTTAGCATTCCACCTATTCCATAGCACTCAACAGTTCCCAGAGGCACCCATAAATATCTGTATTAACTTGGATAGGCCATTTCCCTCATGGGTCAATTTCCTGCTACTTAAAATGTGGGATTGAGAACATTGGCTTGCTATTGTACCCACCAGTGCAAACACTGCAAGAATCTATGAATCTATTCCTGCTGCTTACCCCATTCTTAGATTATCTCTTTTGTTAGATGCCTAAGAGTTGGTGAATGTTTTGAATGTGCTGCAGAATTGCATGTTAACTTTGTCACAACACAAAGTGAATTCTGGATCGTGTTTACTGGATCTTTGTCCTGCCATTTGAGACGTATGGCTTCTGAGATAGTACTGAAATGTTCAGATGTCTCCTGAGTTAGGTAATGGTTTCCATTTTTTCACTAGAAGAGAGGAAACTGATCATTATCATTGCCTTATAAATGTCATCTGGGAAAGATATTTTAACTTCATTGCCTCTTTGAAACATGCTTCTCATTAATACATTGAAATGCCCAATCATTCTAGACTCTGTAGGAAAAAATGCATTGTTCATAATCTACTGTCACTCATTCATTCACTCATTCATTTGTTCTGTTATCCAATAATTTAAAAATCTTCATTGAGAAACTGTGTTCCAGATCTGAGTGATAACAAAAATAACCAAGGCTCCTGCCCTCATGGAACTTAAATTCTAAAGGAAGGGTGGAGGCACAGTTTGAAAGACAAAAAATAAATAAACACGATAATTTCTGAAAGTAAATAAGACCAGGAAGGAAATAAAATGCAGCGACTAGGTCAAGGGGTAGTATTTAAAAAT
Organism: Phocoena sinus; assembly: GCF_008692025.1. Classification (NCBI taxonomy): domain Eukaryota; kingdom Metazoa; phylum Chordata; class Mammalia; order Artiodactyla; family Phocoenidae; genus Phocoena; species Phocoena sinus. The sequence goes on from NC_045780.1 coordinate 51,549,246, forward strand.
AATGTTGTCAGATGATATTTCAAATAAGAGCTGAATGATGAGAAGGAACCAGGCTGGGGAAAAGCACTCCAGGAGGAGACGTTTTAGGATCAGCCAAAATCAGACCACTTTCTGGGCTAAATGTGTCCGTGCTTCTCTTAAACACGAGATAGAAGTTCACAGATGCCAAGAGACAGAGAATAGTCAAAGCATTTTTAAGCTTCCTCTATTCCTCACGCAAAACAATATTCAGATATTACCTAGATAGCTTTCAGCTCTCTGCCAACGGGTGGGTTACAGCAAATGGCTACTTTGTCCTAGTCCTCAGGCTGAAGTTGCTCACTTGGATAAAGGAGTGACTTTGTCAAAGGTGGTTCTGAACCAGCGTTCACCTGAAGTAGAAACAATGGGCCAGGCATGATGTTTCCTCACCTCATTTGAGGCAGCACTCAGGATCAAATTCCTTTCTGTTTTCCAAATAGAAACAGTAAACAATTAGGCAGCATAATTTCAGATCTAGAAGAGACTTCCCACAGGAATTTTATGAATGTTACATGTTCTTGTCCTTTGTTGCAATATGAATAATGTATCTGGTGGAAAGGAACATTTAGATCTTGATATAACTTTCTTGACAGGCACAATTTGTTAATTTTATCTCCTTTCCCAAGAGAAAAGGAAAGATCATGAACTTCAAGGACCCTTCAGGCCCATAAAGGCAAACTGGATTGAAAGTCTCCCACAAGAAAGTGTTTAGTCCCTAAGGCAAGTGCAGCTTTGATGTGATTTAAAGAGATCACAGGAAGATTGCCAGGAGGCTGGAATTAGTGAACACAAAGAGATGAGGTTGAAGAAGCAGGCAAGATACAGGCCATGGTTGTTTCCTAATGGATTATTAAAAATATAGATTATCAAATGAGTGGTGGCATTTCATAAAATTCATTTATGCCTTTTAAATTTGTGTCATTAAAATATTATTGACTACTGTTGGTTTCATGAACAGATTAAAATTATTTTGAGACAAATACAGTCTACTGATTTTTGACAAAAGCACGAAGACAATTCAATGGAGAAAGAATAGTCTTTTCAACAAATGGTGCTGAGATAATTGGACACCCATATGCAAAAAAGAAAAGAAAAGTACCTAAACCCAGACTTTACATCTTTTACAAAAATTAACTCAAAATGGGTCATAGACTTAAATGTAAAATGCAAAACCATAAAACTTCCAGAAGAAAAAGTAGGAGAAAAACAACATGACCTTAAACATGGTGAAGAGTTTTTGGATGTAACATCAAAAGCACAATCTATAAAAGAAATTTCAGTCAGCTTTATTAAAATTAAAAACTTCTGCTCTGTGAAAGGCACTGTTAAGAGAATGAAAAGATAAGCCACAGACTGGGAGAAAATATTTGCAAAGTAGATATCTGATAAAGAATTTGTCCTCCATACCAAAGAACTCTTAAAACTAAACAATAAGGAAACAAAAAACTTATTTTAAAAAATGGGCAAAAGATCTAAACAGACACCTAACCAAAGAAGATGGCAAATAAACATATGAAAGCTACTCAACATCACTTTTCATTAAGGAAATGCAAATTCAAACATGGATAAGGTACTACTTTATGCCTATTAGAATGGCTAAAAACTGAGCATGCCAATTGCTGGCAAGGATGCAGAGCATCAGGAACTCTCATTCATTGATGGTGGGAATGCAAAATGGTACAGCCGCTTGGGAAGACAGTTTGGCAGTTTCTTAACAACGCTTAACATATTCTTTCACATAATTCAGCAGTTGTGCTCCTAGGTTTCTACCCAACTAATTTGAAAATTTATGTCCATTCAAAAAGCTGCATGTAAATGTTTAGAGCAGTTCTATTTATAATCATCAAAAACTGGAAGAAACCAAGAGGCCCTTCAATAAACAAATGTCTTGACAAAACTGTGGTACATCCATACAATGGAGTAATAGTCAGCAGTGAAAATGAATGAACTATCAAATCTGCAGAAACATGGATACTTCTTAAAAGCATATTGCTAAATGAAAAAAGCCGGTCTGAAAAGGGCTCCATACTATGTGTTCCACTTATGTGACATTCTGGAAAAGGCAAAACCATGGAGACAGTAAGTAGATTAGTGATTGCTGGGGCTTCAGGAGGAGTGGGCCTGGGGAGATGAAGAGCTGAGTAGGTGAAGCACGGGGAATTTTTTTTTTTTTTGCGGTACGCAGGCCTCTCACCGTTGCGGCCTCTCCCGTTGGGGAGCACAGGCTCCAGACGCGCAGGCTCAGCGGCCATGGCTCATGGGCCTAGTCGCTCCGCGGCATGTGGGATCTTCCCAGACCGGGGCACGAACCCGTGTCCCCTGCATCGGCAGGCGGACTCTCAACCACTGAGCCACCAGGGAAGCCCAACATGGGGAATTTTTTTAGTGCACTCGAACTATACTGTATATTGCAATGGTAAATACATGACACTATGCACTTGTCAAAACCCACAGAACTTAGCAGTACAAAGAATGAACCTTAATATATGCAAATTTTAAATCTCATTTAGGTGTTCAGGGGCAAGGGATCCCAGGATGGAATGCAGAGTGTTGCAAAAGGATCCAATGGTATTGCAAATGTATGAAACAGTCTCAGTAAGGGGGGTGAGGGGAAAAGGGGCTGACCTTAGTAGCTCTGAAAATGAGTGAACAGTAACTTTGGAAATGAATGGAGTGTGTAAGACTAAAGACACAGCAACTGTACAGATCACTGTACTCCAGTTGACCAAGTTGTTTTTCATGGAGTACAGGTTAACAATTCTGAAACCACTACACATACATATATACTGGAATTGAATAATTCAGTAAATAGACAGTGGTTGGTGGGAGCCACATTTCTTACCGTTGGAGTGGGAGGTTACAGATAAGAAGGGGAAGAGACAGGTATGGTCCCTGTGGTAATGAGTGAGTTAGAGACATCAGTATGATTTCGTGTTTAGTTTAATATAGATACAGATGGTTACACATAGAAATATCTAAAGGTATGTGCATTTACATGTGTTCGTATACACACATATATTTTCTTGCTCTGTCAGCTGACAGAGCCTAGAAGCAATGAATCCAGATCTTGATTTTTTTTAATACCATTCTCCAATAAAAGTGACCAAGACTCCTTGGAGAAATGGCTGGTTCTAGGGCTGGGGCAGGATGTAGAGAAGATGAACCCGGAGCATCTTATAGTGCCAGGAAATAAGGAAGTGCTCAAACATATACATGCACACACATATGTACACACAAATGATGTGGATAAGTCAGAGGGACATAAGTGTCAATTGAAAGCGCTCCCAATGGCCAAAGCTGGTATTTGGGCAACTAAATAAATAATTTAGCATTGAATTATAACCCAAAGTATAAAATAAAGATTTGTGAGTCTGTGCTGGCATCAATAAACATTTGAAAAAATAAATAATGGAGGAGACACAAATCTCCCATGCAGAATTCCAAATAATTTATATAGCTACTCCATCCTCAAGGAGGTAGAACATAACTCTTCACTTCATGTGTGTGGGCTACATAGTGCATATCTTCCAGACCACAGTATGGGATGAGGAAAAAAGAGTAACTTTATGGAGGAGGGACCTGACAAACACTACCTCAGAAAGGTAATCAAGATTAACGTCAATAATAATTAATGGTATTACTAGCATGTACTTGATAGGATGTGATAAAAATAGCACAATATCTCTGTAACCTTCTTCCCCAAAACCCAGAACTCCAGTCTAATCATGAGAAAAGCACACATCTTCATTGCGGAGACAATACTCCTCAAAACTAACAAAGGCATCAAAAATTTAAAAGTCCGAGACACCATCATAGCAAAAAAAGAGCCTGAGACATGACAACTAAATAGTTCCTGGATGAGATCCTGGAACAAAAAAAGGACCTTAAGTCAAAACTAAAGAATTCTGAATAAAATATAGGCTCTAGTGTTGCTTTTCCTTTCTTTCTTTCCTTTTTGTTTTTTTTTAAAGAAAGGCAGACTGCCACATGCAGACTCATTAGGATGTGTCTGGAGTCCTGGAAGTTTGGCTACCCTACATTCTCCTACAAATGGACCTTGAGATCTTGTGTGCAGGTTCTAGCAGGGGAGCACAGCAATTAGTAGACCCTTGACCCAAGAACGGTCCTCCTCTATCGGGGAAGGCCGACCAAGTGGGCAGTTTTGGGAGGGACACATATGGAGCAATGAGGGAGGGAGGTCACCTTCCTAGCCAGCAAGATCAGCCACATCAATCCTGGCGATCAATAGGGTGACAGATGTCGCAGCCAGATCACGCTCATATCTAAGGCTTTAGTTTATAATTGATTCATGAATTGTGACAAAGCTACCATGCTAATGTAGGATGTTAATAACAGGTGAAACTCTGTGTGAGATGTATGGGAACTCTGTATTATCTTCACAATTTTACAGTAAGTCTAAAACAACTCTAAAGTACACTATTTTTTAATAAATTAAGTTATTAAAACCCTACTATAGCTCACTAATGCTGGGCATGTAAATATCGTCAAATGAGAGATATGGGGTTAGAATACAGACTAAGCTTCGAAACAATGAAATCTAGAAAGACAAGGGTTCCAAACACATGGAAATTTCTTTCTCTTCCACATGACAGCCCTGTGTTAGGTTGTGGTCCAGAAAAGGTGAGCAGAGCAGCTCTAATCCAGGGTTGCTGACTCCTTCTGTCCTGTTACTCTGCCATGCCCTAAGGGGCTGCTTTTACTCCAGGATCAAAGCAGGCTCACCAGCATTGTTTCCACCTTCCAGCTCCATGGAAGGGAGAGTGGAGACAACCACCTTCCTTTTTTTTTTAAAGATGTGGCACAAAACTTTCACAAAACACTCCTACTTGCATCCCTTTTGAAATAAATTGGGACTCCTGGCTAGGTGGATTGCACAGGAAAATGAACTGTAATCTCTAGCCATGAGTGCCAATTAAATCTGAAGGGTTTCTATTACTAAAGGAAGAAGCCAGAATAAAACTAGTATCCATTACAAATCTCTCCCGGCTTCCTGCTCAATTATCCAAGCGCACCTTTGTTCCCATACACAGAGCACACCCCTCAAAGGGGTACATCCTGAAATCCCATTTGATCACTCATCCAGCTCAGAGGCCAGGAATTCTGGTTGACTCTGTGTTGTCTGTCAGGTCCTGATACGACCCCCTCCAGTGCAGGGACCCATAAACAGAAAGGCCATGATCTATCCCCCAACCAGCCAATACACAATTGTGGAGTAGAAACGAGGTAATCACAGGCAAAACTCTCATTCAGAAAAGGGAAGAATGGGACCAGTGAGTGGTCCATGGCAGTGAACAACGTTTGCTGGGCATCAGTTATGGAAAGTCCCCTCTGGTATTAGGATCCTTGGTTTCATCCGGTCTGTTCTCTGGGAGGCACCCTCTTGTTCACTGTCCACCATGGTCACATCTGAAGTGGACATTGGAGGTATGGATCTGGGGACCCAGGGTTGCTTCAGGGTGGGAAGGGGCATGGCAAACTGGGGAAGGGACATGGAAAACTGTCATAGACTTCTGTAAGCCTGGTTTATGTTTTGTTTTTCAGCAGAACAGTTTGCTCAAAAACTTAATATGCTTCAGTCTATCAGCTTCTAGTTAGTTCCATATGAAATTAACATTAGCAAAGGCCTCGGGTGGTCATAGTTCTTTCATCTGCCGCTTCCCCTCTTTTATTTACTGGCCTCTGTGCTTGGCTGTCCCTTTCTCCTTCAACTAAATGATCTTTGCAGTTGAGTTGATTCCCATTGTCCGAGGAAGAGCATTCAATGGCAGGCCTGGTACAGCTTCTGAGAAACATTACTGTCTCCTGCTCTTCATCATAAAGTTGCAGTTGGCTTTTCTAGCTTGACTAAGCCCTCAATCACTGGACTCCCAGGCAACTTAGACTGCAGGTCTCAGTCAGGACAGAAGTGCAATGCCTAAGCATTTATGCTTGCAGACTGGCTAATGGACGCCTTGCTTCATCTCTCTCATCGTATCTTGTTCAATGCAGTAAGGAGCAGCAAACACGTACTAACATCCTGAGTTTTCTCAATCTCTCCTCCTAGAATCATGGGTTCTGGAGCTAAGATAAACAAGAACTTTGCCAAATGTTTGGCCATGGCATAACAAGAGTCATCAGATTTCCTGCCTGCAACATCTCCTCATTCCTTATACTTGTTTTAGGCTTTTATTGGATAGCATCCTATTTCCAGTACCAGTTTCTAGATAAGTTAGGACACAACGAGGTGGCTGTAACAAAGCATCTGTAAAATACAGTGGCTCAAATAGGGCAGATTCTTTTTCTCTTTCTCATAGCACAACAGAAGGAGGCTCTGTCCATGAAATTATCTAAAGCGTATTGTACTGCCATCCTCTAGCATCTCATGATCAAAGTTGGCTCTCGTAACTGTGCCCCTGCCTGAAGGAAGAGTAAAAGGATGTGATGAAGAATCTGCCTCCACTCCTGTCACTCATATTCAATTGGCCACACTTAACTGCAGGGAGGTTGTGACATGTATCTCCTAGCCAGACACCTGCTAACCCATGTCGAGGTTTCTGTTACTAGAGGAAGATAGAGAAATGGATTGTGGGAGCAGGTTGTAGTCTTGGCATCTGTAGAGCCCTGTGAACTCAGGTGCCTGACTTGTCCCCTGTGAGAGCTTATCAGTGGATGATGGTACCTCAGGGTCTCCTATATGTCCTTGTATACAAAGACATTGTGATTTAGACCTCCCAACACCCATCCCTTTAAATAACGTCTTTTCTTGATGAACTAAGGATTTTAGATCTATGTGGCCATTTAAGTGTGTTTCTGACCCAATACTTTCAATTAACAGGATCTGGAATTGAGGAGAACTGGGGACCTCAGTTCCTGAACACTTCCATTATAGAGCCAGTCTGTCAGTGCCAAAGCTAGGATTGGAACCCAAAATACTGAAGTCTCTTTCACTAACCATGGGGTTTAAAAATGAATGCAATAATCTAAAAATGATAGCACCAGAATAGAACACAGTGACACACTAAGCTTCATATGCCATTCTCTTATTTAGATAATTCAGTATTTTATTAACTTTTAGAATTACAATGACACACTACTAACTCCTACTTAACTTGTGGTTTTTATGATTCTGGATCAATTTATTCCATACATTTGCAAAACACATTCTGTCCTAGCTTGCATTTGTATAGCTTTCCTCTTTCATGAGTGTTGTTTGTTTGTTTGTGTTTATTTTATTTTATTATTTTTATTATTTTTGCAGTACGCGGGCCTCTCACTGCTGTGGCCTCTCCTGTTGCAGAGCACAGGCTCCGGACGTGCAGGCTCAGCGACCATGGCTCACGGGGCCAGCCGCTTCGCGGCATGTGGGATCCTCCCGGACCGGGGCACGAACACGCATCCCCTGCATCGGCAGGCGGACTCTCAACCACTGCGCCACCAGGGAAGCCCATGAGTTATTTTTTTGTACTGTGCACATGTCACTTGTCACTTGAATTAGATGAGTTTAACAGCCCTTTTGGATCCCATTTAACATGAGATGCTTTAAAGGGTCAAACCTTGAGACCAAATAACAATTTTACTAAAGTTGATATGTATTATAGCCATTATATGTCCCCAATTTACTAGATTTATCACTATTGTAAAAAAAAGTTAGATTAGGATTTACTCCTTTAAAAGCTTTATTTTCCATAGTTTGCTGTTTTGAATATGTATTTTAATATTTCTTCTGGAAGTATAGCTTATTGGTCTACAGTTTTAGACTTGTTCCCTTCTAAATGTAGTTCCGTTTTTCACTTTTAGGATTTTCCATAAATTCTTTCACTTTGCATTTGTGTGTAGAAATATTATTTCGCCATGCACTTCTGCAAAGTTTGTGAGTCCCCAAGACTCCTGATGCCAATCATAAGTTCAAGAGGTCTCTAAGACAACTGTCCAGCTTGATAATTCACTAGAAGGACTCCCAGCGCTGTTCTACTCATGGTTATGGTTTATTATTGTGAAAGGATACAGATTAATACCAGCCAAGGGAGGAAGCACATAGGACAGTGTCCAGGAAATGCCAAGCACCAGTCTTCAACTGTCCTCTCCCAATGAATTTGTGTGGACCATGCCTGTTTCTCCCAGCAATTAGGTGTGACAAGACACACTAAAGTGTGACAACCAGAGAAGCTCATCTCATCCTTGGTGTCAAGAGTTTTTATGGGGGTTCAGTCAGGTAGACTTGGTTGACTGCTCACATAGTTGACCTTAGTCTATAGCCCCCAACCCCGCCTCTCCCCAGGTAGAGATGATACTGTGTGGCCCAAAGCCTTCACCATAAATCACAGAGTTCAAATAGAATATCTGGAGTGGCCCAAGGCCCCCAGGCAAACAAAAACACACTTAGCAGGCAGGACATTCCAGGGATCTCCCAGGAGTTGAAGGCAAAGGACAAACTTCTCTTTGGGCACTGTTAATCCTTTACTACTCATCTTTTAAGTAAATAATACTGTAAACCTTGTAAATCCAGAGATACTCAGGGTTCAGTCCCATAACAGTGCTACATTTATTCAAGAAGTGTAGTTCAACTCTTGAAATGTAATTAAGAAGAATTCCATCATTTACTAGTGACTCTTAAAGGACATTCAAGAGGATCCAAATACAGACTCCACATTCGCTTTTATTAAATTCCTCTTCCCTCATCCCCAACCCTACTTCCCCCCCGCAAAAAAAACCCTTTTAAACTCCCAGCCTACCTAATATTGCCCTCCTCCTTTTCTCTCTCCTCTTTCTTATCACATTGTTTAGTAGATTAATTTAGGCTTAAATTCAGCACAAAATTATCCATCCTTTTTTAGGATGTGGGAAGAGGTAGAAAACTGAGCTCACCAATGCAGATTTTCTTTGACAGGCAGGGAAATGGGGACAATCAATGCGTATGCTAATATTATTTTTTTCTGACATAATAATTATAACTTCCAGTCACCAGGCATCAACTGTGTTTCAGGCATTTCACATATATGTGTTTCTGGATCAAATATGTTACCTTCTCAGAGATCTCACAACCTAGGAAAACTTTCAACAATTTTAAGTGGAGGCAAAGTCATTCAAGAAATACTATAGGAATTACTGCTGAAGTGCATCATTCCATGATACTTTGTTGTGGTAAAGGAAATATGTACCACAGGGAGAAAATTGTTTATGTAAGTATCAAAATATTCAGCTTCAAAATTTCCTTTTTCTTTCTTTATTATTCTTTACTCTTACGGTTGTCTTCTAGCTCAATATTGGATAATTAATTTAGGGAGGAAAAGGGAAAAAATCTTAGGATTCTACCAAATTTTAACAAACACAAAATACTAAAATGCAGGCATATATATTTTTTAACTCTTTTATTAGGTAGTGAGACTTCTATTCTGTCAATTGTAATATATATGGAGATGCTTGAATCTGTTATGAAGTGTCAATACACTTTCTTTATACATAGTAGAGAAAAATGAGCTAGAAACTTTTCCCAATATCTAAGTACCTTAAGAGTATCATCGATTCATTTGTTAAACTGCTCACACACATGCTTCAGGGTGAATTAAAACCAAATTTGAAATACAAGTTACAGTTTATTATTTTGGCAAAAAGAGGCAACAGACTTTCCTTTCCCACCTCCATGACCCCTCCAACCCCTCCATCCCCACCCGACTCCCGCTTACCTCCAGCCTCAGGAGACTGGTTCAATACAGCAATTTACTATGTTTACATTATAAAAACATGACACAATATTATCAATGTATCTCCCTAATCAGCTGCAATTCTTGAATCTACTCAAATATCCAAGCAGTGCTCCCATTTCCCAAATTATACTATAAATATTCTCTAAGTTTGTTTGAATCACGATTACAAAAGCTCTGACCCTTGCATTGGATTAACATGCTCTTAATCTATAGAATTTTTTCTCCATCTCTTTTTTCCTCTTGCAGTTTTGTTGTTGTTGAAGAAGGAGGAGGAAGAGAATGGGGAGAAAGAGAAGCTGAGTCACTTGTTGCATAAAGTCTCCTACAGTTCATATTTTTGTTTTGTCTTGTTTTAGACACGTTTTTGGCCCTTGTATTTCTCTATCTTCACATGTGGTTAAATTCAGGTTTGGTGGTGGTGGTGGTGATGGTATGTGTATGTGTATGAGTGTATATATGAAGACTACTTAATAAGTGATATTGGGTGCTTCCATCAGAAGCACATACTGTCTTTCATTTGGAGGTATTAACAATTTATTGGGGATTTCAAAACGTGATGTTTTCATTCTACTTTCCCTTTTTCATTTATTAACCTGAATACATGTATAAAAAACACTTTCTCTTATCCATAATTTGGTTACTCTGAATATTTAGAGAAAAGGCAGGATAAAGATTTTATCCTTTATTTACCAGTTTCCAAAATAATAACTCAAAGCCCTAGTATCCTCCAAAGATGATCTATGTATTTAAATATCATTTTGAACTCGTGGATTTAAACATATTTGATGTGTTTCAATCCATGGCAATTATTGTCCTTATTGACACTTAGGTCATCTAACCTTCAGACAGTGGGAGCTTATTCAAGTTGGCTCCTGAGTCTTTTTCACACAATCCTACTAGCCTTGGATAAGAAGTTTCAAACTTATCTAGTACATTTCCTACCTTAGACCTACGATCAGACTCCTTTTTCAAGGACCCAGATGTCTTTTTCTGGAAAATGGTATTTAAAGACCCAATTCTAGGAACTCGGGTAACTCATTGCTATTGGGTCGGTCAATATCTCTAGGTAATTTCAGTGCATAGTGCTAAAGAAAAATATTTTTTTCACTAAAAAATATAAATAAGTCTTCACTGATATTCTAATTGAATTCAGGGTTATAAGGTTACACTCGTTCATCTTAGTGAATATCTCCTTTCTCCCATATACCATATCATAGCACACACATCACAGTCTCCAGATAGCTATATCAACACCACTATCAACAGTATATTTTTAGTAATTTCCTCAACTCAAATAAAATTATCTCTAGGAAAGGGATGGCAACTGAAAACTGACAGTATGAATCATTCTTTCTTAACAAAGACTAATTGCACGCCTTAAGCATATTTACTTGGTGTTATTTAAGATCTTGTAAAAATGTTGATGTACTGGGGTATGTATAGAAGTTTCTCTCAGGAGAATGACAGGATTTTCTTCACAGAATTAGCACCGTAGTTGCTATAACTAATTCTTGTCTTTGCTGTGCATTAACCAGAAGGCTAACATATTTGCAAAGAAACTCTCTTGTAATGTGACAAGACTCACAATAAGTTGGTCTCCCTCCACGAGAAAGGCCCAGTAGGGGTCAAGCCATACCGGATTATACCATGGTTCAGTCTGGTAGCCCCGAACACTTACCATAGCCACTCGCAAGCACTGAAGTAACAGATGGGAAATTTAAAAGAACAGCTTTTTAAAATTTAAAACAAATCTAAATGAAACCTCCCTCATCATCTCCATTCCACTCTTTCCCAAAAAGGGGGTGAAAAACATCACAAGTATGATTTTGAGATGTTTATTTTAAAAGTATCATTTATCCTAGTTTTCAAAATCTATTACAACCCATAGTAAACAGTGGTTTGTTTTTGTTGTTGGTGGTGGGTTTTTCTGTTTGTTTGTTTTGTTTTTGTTTTTTTAGTAAGGCAATGCCTCATTTTATCAGCTTTCCCTGGCTGATGACCAGGATGTGGAAAATAGAGTTAGGAGACTAAAGACTTCTAGGAGGCAGTAGCAGAGAGGTGAGCCGCATCCACTGCCCAGTTGATACAAGAAATCCTATCACTATACCTGAATGAATATGAACATTTTTCACCTTTATTTTTACGAGAAAATGGTTTATGTAATTTACCTTTCAGTCCTTACATAAGAGAGAGAAGTTTAAAATCACTGCAGCTTCTGCTTATGTTTTGCTCAGGGCTGGGCTGCGCTGGTTGAATGGGGTGCCGTGCGCCATGCCCGCAGCTGATGGGAGTGGGAACGCGCAGAGAGGAAGTCCGCGGCCACACGTCTACCCCGTGCAGCCAGAGTGGGGTTAGGATGCGCTGTTGAGTTGGGGGATTTTTTTTAAGCAGATGATAAAAGAGTGTAGCCCTCTTATCAAAGTGACATTCAAAGTTCACACTTTGAGCCACCGACAAACTCCACATCCAAGCAAACAACAGTGGGAGAAAAAATATTATAAAAAATGTATAGGGCTTCCCTGGTGGCACACTGGTTAAGAATCCGCCTGCCAATGCAGGGGACACGGGTTTGAGCCCTGGTCCGGGAAGATCCCACATGCTGCGGAGCAACTAAGCCCGTGCGCCACAACTGCTGAGCCTGCATGCCGCAACTACTGAAGCCTGTGCACCTAGAGCCCGTGCTCCGCAACAAGAGAAGCCACAGCAAATGAAGAGTAGCGCCCGCTCACTGCAACTAGAGAAAGCCTGCGCGCAGCAACAGACCCAGCACAGCCAAAAATAAATAAATTAAATAAATTCATTAAAATAAAAGAATAAGTCTTGGGATTTCCCTGGTGGTGTAGTGGTTAAGACTCAGTGTTCCCAATGCAGGGGCCCCAGTTCAATCCCTGGTCAGGGAACTAGATCCCACATGCGTGCTGCAACTAAAGAGCCTGCCTGCCGCAACTAAGACCTGGTGCAACCAAATAAATTAATAAATCTAAAAAAAAAAATGTATAAACCAGGAACTGAAGAGAAATGTGAGTCTGAAGTCACAGGACTGCCATTCTCACCAGCAAGCATGCGGAGACAGCAGGGATGCAACTCCCCAGGACCACAGAGAAGTAGGGTGCAGTGTCAAGACACTTTCCTCCCTCTTTCCATCCTGGGAAGAATAAAAAAAAAAGTGCTGCTGTTTTCTGCCCAGAGCTATAGCTTGTAAGAGTCTGAGTGCCAAGGCAGACACCAGGACAGACTCAACCTTGGTGACCAAGTGTAGCCAGCATATCATCTGACTTTAAACTCTTCCCAATATCATGGTCGAATAAGGACCCTAAGTATCAAGAGAAGACCAGGTTTTGAACCACAGGTCCTAGGGGCTGAGCTGAGGCAATCACAAAACCTCTTAATAGAAAGGAGGAAGAGAGAGAAAAAGAAAAGTAGCACCAGCTCAAGGTGGACCTCAAAACCAAAAAAGAAAATTAACAAAATAAAGACAACAAGTAAAATCAAATATTGGGAAATGAAATCATTCTAGACAAAACAAAAATAAATGTGCCACCTTAAAAAAAACTTTAAGATAAGTATATCCAGAGTCATCAAAGAGATGCAAAAAAGGAATAGCATCACTCCAAAGAAGTGAGAAATTATGCAAAAAGATGCTTTTTAAAACTTAGTAAACTGGATAAACTCTAACCTGGAATGATCAAAGTAATATGAATGAAATGGGAGATAATACTAAGGCATTCACCCAGAATATAGCAGAAAGGCAAAGAGAAAAAATCTTCTGAAAGAACAGTTAAGAGATATGGAGATAGATTGATAAGGAGATAATCAAAAATCAATGAACGAGTGAATAAATGAATGAACACACACACACACACACACACACACACACACACGGAATCCCAGAAGAGAAGAGGAGAAAAGGCAGAAGTAACAAGCGGAAAGATAAAACCTGAGAATTTTTAGAGTTGATGACGTAAGCTATCAGATTGAAAATATACTCCAGATAATTGAAGGTAAATGCACAACTAGACACATTAAAATAAAAGAGCAAAACACAAAGATATTCTTAAAATCTACTCATAGAGAAAAGACCAGATGGCCTACAATTAGACTTATTACCGGTAGGTACCAGAAGAAATAAAATTTTATCTTCAAAGCTCTTAGAGAAAATCTATCTATCCAGAATTTTATATCAAGTTAAAGCTCATTCAAGGATGAAGGAAGACATTTTCCCACAGACTCTTATTGAAAAATAAAACAAAACAGGCAACATTCCATATTTAAGAAGAAGGAAACACGGGCTTCCCTGGTGGCGCAGTGGTTGAGAGTCCGCCTGCTGATGCAGGGGACACGGGTTCGTGCCCCGGTCCGGGAGGATCCCACATGCCGCGGAGCGGCTAGGCCTGTGAGCCATGGCCGCTGAGCCTGCGCGTCCGGAGCCTGTGCTCCGCAATGGGAGAGGCCACAGCAGTGAGACGCCCGCGTACCACAAAAAAAAAAAAAAAAAAAAAAAAAAAAAATACTACCTAAGGGACTTCCCTGGCAGTCCAGTGGTTAAGACTCCACGCTTCCTCAGGGAGCACGGGTTCCATCCCTCGTTGGGGAAATAAGATCCCACAGGCCGTGCAGTGAAAAATGAAAATACTACTTGAAAGAAAGCTGGTATAGCATTATTATTATTAATGTTAAGTGAAATATATCTTAGGGCAAAAAAGCATTACAAAGGATGAAGGAAACGTTACACAATAATAAATTGAATTATCCACAAAGAAGATATAAATCATGAACTGAACATGTGTGCATAAAATATACAACACAACAAATATATATGTTTATGTATACAATATCAAGATAGGACATTTAAACACTTTTCAAACTGTAACTGATAGATAAGCTAGTAAGACCATAGAAGATTTGAATAACGTAAGCAACTTGATTTCAAATAAATATACATAAATTTTATATTTTTATAAATATTAGAAGTTTAGATAAATTATGTAATGTGTATCTTGCACCTAACAAATAGAATTACACATATTATTCAAGTACACATGGAATATTTCCAAATATTGGCAGTGTCCTAGGATACAGAAGAAGTCTCATCAAATTTCAATGAATCAATAACTCAGACAGAAAAAGACAAATACTGTATGATCTCACTTATATGTAGAATCTAAAAACAAAACACACAAAGAAATTTAAAAAATGAATTCACAGATACAGAGAGCAGATTGGTGGTTTCTAGAAGAGGGGGGAGGGTGTGGGGAGGGTGTACGAAACAGGTGCAGGTGGTCAAAAGGCACAAACTTCCATTTATAAAATAAATAAGTCATGGGGACATAACATTCAGCACGATGACTGTAGTTTAAAATCTCATGACATATATTTGAAAGTTGCTAAGAGAGTAGATCTTAAAAGTTGTCATCACAAGAAAAAAATTTGTAAATATGTGTGGTAATGGACGTTAGCTAGATTTACTGTGGTGATCATTTCACAATACATACAAACGTTGAATCATTTTGTTGAACACCTGAAACTAATATAATCTTATATGTCAATTATATTTCAATTTAAAAAGTCAATGAATCAGATTTATATAGACCATGATCTCTAATCACAATGTCATTAAATTAGAAATCAATAGTAAAAGATGATGAAAAGTATTGTATATATATATTCAAACTAACGTATTTTTATTTTTTTATTTTATTTATTTTACTTTTTTGGCGGTACGCGGGCCTCTCACTGTTGTGGCCTCTCCCGTTGCGGAGCACAGGCTCCGGACGCGCAGGCTCAGCGGCCACGGCTCACGGGCCCAGCCGCTCCGCGGCATGTGGGATCCTCGCGGACCGGACCGGGGCACGAACCCGTGTCCCCTGCATCGGCAGGCGGACTCAACCCCTGCGCCACCAGGGAAGCCCTAAAGTTGTTGTATTTTTAAATGACAAATGAACTCAAGACATAATCTCAATCAATTTCTAGCCAAACAACCACAAAAGCAGGAGATTCCAAAATTTAAGGGAATCAGCCAAAATATTTAAGGTAAATCTTAGCCTTCAGTTTATTTAGTAGCAGGAAACATTTACATAAAGTATATTGTAGTAGGCAGTGCTGTACTTCCAGTTCTCTGCTGCATACTCCTATTGCTTTGAAGTTGTATGTAACCACATGACTCGCTTTGGTCAATGAAATGTGAGTAGAAGGAATTTTTGCCACTTTCACGCACGAGCTTTATGAGCTAGTATGCAGTTGTCCAGGTCCTTTGTTCTTACCTTGGCAATGATAGAAGCATGGAGATGGAGCCTACCCTAGGCCAGGTACCTGAGGAGTAAGGATGACAGTCTTCTGACCCCCGCCCTGGCTCTCTTCCTGTGTGTCCACATGTGCAATGCAACAACATCCTTGGGACAGACTGCCACCATCTCAAGTTAGTTTTCCACAGTTATTCTCTGGATTTCTGTCTTCTACGAGCTGAATTAGTTTAGATTTTTCTTCTTTGAAGCTGCATTTGTAATCTGTTGGTCTCATCACCTACTGAACCTGATCTTTTAAAATTGTGTTTTATTGTTTGTTGTTTTCTCTGTTCCCAGGTTTTTAGTAGCATGTGGGAGCTTTCAGACAAGTGTTTTCCATGGACTAATAAAAAGTGCTTACAATTACTGTCAAATAAAGCCTGGAGTCTGAAAACAGAGGCTTTTAAACTGGTTATAAAGCTGGAAAACTGTCTAGTTAATTTCCCCCATCCTACCCATTTGCTATTCTTTAGTTCTCAGAGTAAATTCACCTCTGAGATTTTTTACATTTTGTTTTGATGAAGACAACCATGCCTTTAATAAAGTATTTTCTGTTCATCTACACTTCCTTTCTGAAACTGAACAAACAAAAAATATTCCTGAAGATAAGAAGTAAGAACATGTCTGTAATCTTGATGACTCAATCCTTCAGTGACATGATTATAATCATTTTCTCTGTGCAGGGTCTAGGATGAGCAAAATAGCATAGCTGAAACACAGATAACCCCGTTATGATATAATCATTACTATTTTCTGGAAGCTCATTATGTGCACAGACCATGGTTAGGCACTCACTGGACATTTGTTTTGAGTAAACCTGCTGCAACTTCTTTGAGGCTGGCTGATAATTTCTAGAACGTGATGATTTGCCTGAGAGAATGCTGCACTATTTTCTGTGAGCTGCCTTCCACTGCCTTTTACTTAGATTCCCATCATGTCCTTGCAGCTAGGCGAGTAAGTTGGAGAACTAAAATGACCCACTGTGATAGGAGGACTTCTAACCCTGCTGGGTCAGACTTTCAAATGATTTCTGACTTTGGTTTGTAACACTTCAGTGTGATGGCAATTTTTTGCAAGGAAGATTTTTGTAAGAGCTCTAGAAATTATCAAAGAAAAAAGAGCTCTTTTGAATGAAAGAAAGAAAACTCTACCACACTGACTTTTATGATGAGAGAAACATTTGAGGAAAACAAGAAAATAGATTGTTCAAACTCCAAAGGCTTTCAAAAGCTCTAGAGTAGACATCCAGTGTGATGGTAATATAAAGTACCAATTTTTGCCAGCAAGACTCAAGTCATACCAGATTCATTTTTCTCTTATAAAGTTAAAAAATTGGGGGAAAATTGTAAAGATGCTTATTTTTCAAGGTTTAAGTATGATGTTATCTTTTTCAACGTTTAAGTAATCTTACATACTTTCTTTCAAAAAGAGCAACTTGTTCAAAAATGTCTATTTGTTTTAGTTTAAAAAGTTTCAGATTTTGAAATAAGTTTCTGAACTTCAAAAAACATTATTTTTATACTTTTGACATTTTAAATACACCAAGATCATCATGGGATCTGTTTAGATCCAACATAGGCTGTGACTTGGTTCCTTCTGAGTATTCTTAGAGTGGTATTGACATTTGAAGAATCCAAATGGCTAGAAATACAAAACAAAGCAGTGATAGTTTATGCTGTTTTGTCATCTGTGCAGAAATAAGCATTGAATGAATAGCCTTTGTGCTGTCAGAAATGTTGTACCAGCACCGGCAACTTTGTTGATCTTGGAAACCTACTGTTTTCTGATCTGTGCTTGGTGACTTTTTAAGTTCCAGTAATATTTGCTTGTTAATGAATCAGACTTTGTTCAAGGCATTCTTGGCTATTGATTTTGCATAAGTCAATAGTTTTTATTGATAAACCGTTGAGACCAGAGCAGGGTATTTTGCTAGGTGCTGCCCAAGATCAGAAAAGAGATACTGCAATGAATGAGCTGGGGCTGCCTAGCTTTCAATTCCTGCCTCTGCTACTTCCTGGCTAGGTAACTTTGGGCAGATTGTGTGACTTCCTATGCCTCAGTTTCCTCACTTATAAAACAGGAGTAATTATAGAAACTACCTCAAAGGGCTGTTTGATGATTAAATGTGTTAATACAAGTAAAGGGCATAGAACATTTGCTGGCATTTAATAAGCACCAATAGCTATTATTAAGGTAAATTTTTAAAGTTTCATTTTAATGAGCGTGGCACATGTGTGACCGATTCGTAAAACAAAACAAATTGACCACAGGAGTAAACAGTATTGACTAGGAATTAGAGCTGGGTGCGGTATCCTAGTTCTATTGTTGCTTTCATACATCCTATATTCTGTCTGATAATGAATATCACAATACTCGCCCCAATGCCTCATAGCTTGATAAGGAGAACCAAATGAAATAATGTACTTTTTAAAAAAATTTACTATTTGAACCATTTTTTAAAATTAATTAATTTATTTTTGGCTGCATTGGGTCTTCATTGCTGTGCACAGGTTTTCTCTAGTTGTGGCGAGCGGGGGCTACTCTTCGTTGTGCTGTGCAGGCTTCTCATTGCGGTGGGTTCTCTTGTTGCAGAGCATGGGCTCTAGGCACGTGGGCTTCAGTAGTTGTGGCGTGCAGGCTCAGCAGTTGTGGCTCACGGGCTCTAGTGCGCAGGCTCAGTAGTTGTGGTGCACGGGCTTAGTTGCTCTGCGCCATGTGGGATCTTCCCGGACCAGGGCTCGAACCCATGTCCCCTGCATTGGCAGGTGGATTCTTAACCACTGCACTACCAGGGAAGCCCCTAATATACACTTTCTATACGAAGTCCTCCGAAAATTTTTTTTTTTTTTTTTGCGGTACGCGGGCCTCTCACTGCTGTGGCCTCTCCCGTTGCGGAGCACAGGCTCCGGACGCGCAGGCTCAGCGGCCATGGCTCACGGGCCCAGCCGCTCCACGGTATGTGGGATCCTCCTGTAGCGGGGCACGAACCCGCGTCTCCTGCACCAGCAGGCGGACTCTCAACCACTGCGCCACCAGGGAAGCCCCTCCAAAAATTTTTAGCCAGAATTAATTGTTCCTTCTTGGCCACTCCCTAAGCTGTTGACTTGTATTTTCGTCATGACACTTAGCACAATGTCTTGAACAATAATCAACTGTTTATATGCTTTTTTCTCCAACTAGATAAGGTCTTGGTGGTGGAGAAATTGTCTTACTCACTTTTAAAAAGCCATCTAGCATTGTGACGAACATAATAGACATGTAATAAGTGTTTGTTAAAAAGGGTTCTGACAAGTATACCTTGCCAAGTCAGCAGAATTATTATTATTATTATTATAACTACTCCTATATGTGCCTTTACAGGGCATAATTACATGGGTTGTTGGCATGAATTCGAGTAGAGCTGGGTGGGGTTTGAACGGAGCAACCCACACAGGGAATTATTTACATAAATTCTGGCTTCATATATTTTTGTCTTCTCTTTGCATTATTCCCTTACACTAAAACCCACACATTAATGCAGCAAGTATTCTTATTGCTTTTAATTGGGTCAGATGTGAATTATTATGGAGTCTGCAAAAAGCCTTCTAATCCTCCCATGTTGTTACCATATGACAAATGAGGCTTATAGAACTGATTAGGTTCTTGTCTAAATTTCAGCTAGAACTTGGGATTTATTTATCCATGTATTCTTAAAAATAATTTCAATGTGTTTTTGCTATGTGCAAGACACTTGCTAGGCACTGGACAATGGTAGTGGGGATCCACAGTATTCAAGACAGGTATTTTGTATGGATAAACAGGAATCTAAACTAAGAGGCCAAAAGAAAAAACAAAACCCAAAACAAAACAAAAACAAACAAAAACAAACGCTGTGGTTCCTCTGAATGAATTTGGAAACAGAGCTGGGGATCTTTGATCCTAGTTTAACACACTAGTGATTTTTTTCTTTTTGTGGTAATTGGATCTATCAACTTGAATGAAGGTAGTGGTCATATTAGGGTATGTCTATTGCAGTGATGGAAAATCTGCATTTAAAACATATGGGGCTTACTCTTAAGAGGAATTTCACTCTAAGACAAAGGGATAAAGAGAAGAGTGGTTGGGCCACGAGAAACTGCTAAGAATTATTGTCATTTTCAAGACTGAACTTGAGCAAGTAACCTAACCTTGTTAGCTTAACTGTAAAACTGGGATAATAACAGACTGTCCTTAGATTTCCTTGGAGAATTCGATTTACAAACTCAGGAAGAAACTATGCTGTCTTTCCAATTTTGTGGATGGATCAATTTGACGTCCATAGATACTATTAAAAATACAAATCAATTATTTTCTCTCTTGAAATTCACTAGAGTGACCCAGCGACCATAGTTCTGGAGTGTAAGGAATGAGGGGCACCAGAGAAATATGTATTTCTTTATCTGATTTTGTATGTATGATATATGGATATTTCTCATCAATTTATGGTGTTTCAAATGTATCCTTAAAGCATAAATTTTTTAATGAGACATACATTTTTATTTTCCATATCTTCTCTGTAAACCTCTGAAATCACCTCATGTATTTCATTTAAAACAAAAATATTTTAAAATTGAGAAGCTATGCATGCAATTTCTTTCAAAACACAAAGCTTACAAATTTGCATCAAAATAAAAAATCAAGACTGCTTAATTGAAACCTTGACACCATCAACCTCTTTAATTATGTGTTAAAGAGACAGGCATCCTGGGGATACCAACTTAAAATCAGGGTATATTTTGAGGGTTTCTGTTGTGTGTACATATGTAATTCACGGAAGGGGAAGAAAGAGGTGCTGACATAGAAAAGAAAGAGATAATATAAAATTTCTCTAGACATGAATCCTTTCACAGGTTAAAAACAGTTAGGAAGAGGGCAAAATTGTCTTTTCAGAAGAAGAACACAGAACAGAAATTTAGGACAAAATGTTTCACCTCTTTGCTAGGTCTAAATTTCAGTGAATGCTCTTTTTTGAAACAACAAAGATTTTTTACAATACTAATTGTTACTTAGAAAACACAGTTCTAAGGCTTGACTACTGGTTGCTTGGATGTGTTCTATAGACCATACTGAGTAAATGGAGGAGAAGGATGTTTATTATAAATTTCGCAGTAAAATGACTGCTTTTCTTTACATCTTAATTCTTGTTGTCTTCGCTCTTCTGTGCCTATTCCCGATTTCTTTTGTTAATGTGGAACCCAGCAGCTCTTTGTTCTCATTGTGTCTGTTGTCTCCCTTTCTTTGTGTTGCAGGGATACTGCTACCCACATCTGCCACTGAGCATGCGGAAAATCCTTCAATAGATTCTTTACTTAGGACTTTCAGTAGTATTACTCCACTTCTCCAGGTTTTAGTAATAACCAGTATATCTAGAAGATAGACTGAAACTTGGAAAGGTGATGGGTGATACAGGTGGTTAGGTGGTGGTCTAGCAAGCTGGGACACCAGATAGGAAGGCTCAGGGTAGTTATCACACATATTTATCCAATTTACGGAAGATCTCACCAAGCTAGTTAAATGCAGATCACTCACCCTACACACAGAAGTTGGAGATATAGATTGACAACTGACAAGACACAAGTGTTTCTGAGCAGGAAGCCACAGAGCTGTATCTAAAACCAACGGATACAATAACCAGTTCCAGAGGGATGTGGTACATTGACACAAAAATTGGTATGTAAAGTCCCAGAGCAGGGACCTTCACTAGATAGTATATCATCTGAGGATGAGAACCAGTTGTGTGGAAGTTTCTCATAATAAAATCTCAGACTTTTCTCTGTGTTAAACACCCCAAAATGCTACATCAATATCAATTGAATGAAAAGACTCAATTCTTCTGCTTAAGCCACCCCTCACCTCGCTTTTACAAGCAGATCTACCAATAATTTCCAGAAGGTGTAAGAAAAGGCAAGTTTGCAGGTGAGATTCGGGGTATTGGGGTCAAGCTCTGAGGTTTTCTCTTTTTCTTCCCCAACCTCAAGCCAGCAAGTCTGACCTAATAGCTTGTAAATTATTTAACAGATGGAACACCATTCAACTTTACTCATGTTTCTCCCGTAATGACTTTTGCCTGTTTTGTTCACTTGAATGCATGGCCAGCTCTTCGAATGGTATCTGGCACAGAGTTAGGTGCTCAAAGATCTTTTGTTTAGTGAATGTATACAGTATAAAAATGTTTTTCTTTTATTGTGGCAAACATTGATGGTAATACAATAGTTCAAACCGGACAGTTTTAGAAAAAACTGAACACCTGGCTCTTTAGTGGGGGGAAGGCCACTCTCCCCCCTCTTAGTGAGGAGATTTTCTTTCTCCTCGGCCTCTTCTCTCCCACCATTTTGTTTTTGTATTACCAATCAAGGGATTAATAGCATCACCTCAAAGCCTTTCCGTTCCACGTTTATTACTTTTTGGTTCTTACGATACCGTTTCCCGGTCTTTTGGTTTTCTATAGGTTTAACTAGCTAGTGGCTGGTAGACGATACGGTTAAGCCCAAGTGCTCTAGTAAGGTAGCGAACCGGCGGGCAAACGCTGCCCTCCTGCAGGGCAGGCACCTGCTGCGGCTGCTTTTTCTAGAAACCCGCCCCTAGCTCCGAAGTCAGCTCAGTTCGCTCCCTCCCCCGCGGCGGGAGGAAGTGCCGGTGGCGGGAAAGTTCGGGCCAGGTCCAATCAGGCACCTGGGATTGGGTAGCGCGGCCGGGGGCGGTGGCCCCCGGACCCCAGCCCGCGCTCCCGGCCCCGCCCCTCGGGAACGCCTCGCCCCCCGGCTGGTCCGATACCCCCGCCCCGCCCACCCGGCGCCCGCGCCCCGCCCCGCCCGGGGGCCGCGGCTAAAACCCGGAGCCGCCGCAGCGCCCAAGGGACTGGAGGGAGGCTCTGAGCATGTGCAGAGCAGCGCGGCGGCGGCTGCCTCGCAGAGAGGCAGCGGCCCGGTGCTGATGCGAACAGCCGCCTCGGCCTCTGCAGCAGCGTAGTCGGCCCCCGGGCCGGGGCGGCAGCGAAGGAACCGTAGCCTCCCCGCGGCCCGAGGAGCCGGCGCGTCGGCGCGTACCCCGCCCCTCCCCACCCCCGGCGGCCGCGGCGCCCTCGGGGACCACGATGATGGCGGAGCAGGTGAAATGCGCCTCGGCGGGGGGCGGCTCCGGAGCGGGCTCCGGGCCGGTGGTGAACGCGGAGCTGGAGGTGAAGAAGCTGCAGGAGCTGGTGCGCAAGCTGGAGAAGCAGAACGAGCAGCTGCGGAGCCGGGCGGCCAGCGCGGCCGCCGCACCGCACCTGCTGCTGCTGCCGCCGCCGCCCCCCGCCGCGCCGCCCCCCGCTGGGGCCTGCAGCCCGTTGGCTCCGCGGAGCCCCCCGGCCGCCGCTGCCGCCGCCTCGGGGGGACTGGGGCTGGGGCTGGCGTTGGGCGCTGGGGGCGGAGGCGGGGGCGGCAGCGGTGGCTCTGGCCCCGCGTTCCCGGGGACCTACTGCCTGCCCGGCCCGGCGCCTTCCCTGCTCTGCAGCCTGGCGCAGCCCCCCGAGGCGCCCTTCGTCTACTTCAAGCCGGCGGCGGGCTTCTTCGGCGCGGGCGGCTGCGGCGCGGAGCCGGGGGGCGCGGGGACACCTCCCGGGGCCGCCGCCGCGCCGCCCTCGCCGCCCCCCACGCTGCTGGACGAGGTGGAGCCGCTGGACCTGGAGAGCGTGGCCGCCTGGCGGGACGAGGACGACTGCACCTGGTATTGCCGAGCTCCGCTCCCTCCCTCGGGGCCCTCGCCTGCGACGCCCGGGGAGGGCGAGGGCTGGAAGGAAGAGGGGGACCTCAGCCACTGCCCCCAGACGGGGTGACCTGGCAGGTGCCGAGCCGGGCGATGAGCGGAGGCTGTTCACCAGGGTGGAAACCTATTTTGTTACAGCTCAGGCTGACCTATCTGGGGATGAACTGGTCCTTTTCCTCTCCTGTGTTGTCGTCTTTGCTGATGATTGGGTGCCACGCTCCTCGTTAGCATTAACTGCAAAATCCATGCTATCTTGTCTTTTTGTCACTCAGTCGTGTTCTTTTTCCTCAGTCTTTTTTGGGAGTGACGGGGGATGGGTAGGGGTTGGCCTCCATCTGCGACTGTTACTGTTTTGTCCTCCCAAACCAAGGCCGGACAGGATTTGCGTGCTGTCCCTACCTCCTCGGCACCCCAAGGCGCCTAGTGATGCATGGAGGAGTGATGAATCTTTCCTTAAGAGAGTCGTTCTTACTGTTTGAGTTGTTCAGTGGTTTGTCCTCATTCGCTGCATCTTCTTTGATAGCTTCTCACTTCAGAAACAGGCTCGCTTTTTCCAGTGTGCTGACCTCACTGGCTTTCCCATCAGTAACGGCGTAAAAAAAAAAAAAAAAAATGAAGGCTTTTCGGGGAATGGAGTGAGCAGCTTGAAGGCACTCTGTTACCTAGGACCCAAGGAACTTGCTTTAATTTAAAAAGTTAAACTGGTGATTGAAGAAAAGTGAGATTAGAGAAACTTTTTTTTTAGTTTTTATTGACTTGAGGCTGGCAGCATTCAGTTGAAATCTGGTTAGCTCTGTCTGCTTCCCTTCAGTGAGTACCTTGCGGCGGGGAGGGGAGAGGGGTGTTCTGATTCCTTTATTTGTTTTTAATGGTGCTTGCTCATAGGGTAGCAGTCACTTCATGACTTCTTTTGGTTGGTTCGCATGTTTTCCTCAGTCGTTAGAGGTAGTGTGATGTGGTCAGATGAATAGAAGCTTCAGATCAGGTGGGACTTAGGTTCACGCAGGGAGAATGAACAGCATTCACCTGTACGTAGCAGTAGCATGAAGAGTAATTGTAGTTCTTTTAATCTTAGGTCCTCTTCCTGTTTTCCAAGCTGGGTCTTCCTCACTTTCTTTGTGTTTATGTTGGGTGATTGCTCCGGAGGGAATGGGAGATGGAGAACCTTGCTGGTTTCCCATTAGGAACTGTGGTGGTCCTTTTCTCTTGCACTTTTTTATGTTGAGAACTCTAACCGTAAAGTACATTAATTGGTTTGATTCTGAGAATCAAAATACAGGGAGCTATATAATAAGGCATAGTCATCCTTCTGCTTAGTACTTTTCGGCAACGGGGCAGGTAACTCAGGTTGTAAAAATCAAAACAACTCGCCACTTTCTGGAACTTTAAGCCATTCTTTAGAAGCTGCACCTTTATTTTTGTAAAGTCCAGGCTGTGTTGTAATCTCAGATTCAGCCTGAATATGGTACCAGAAAATGCTGTCATGGTGGTGCTTAGGTTGTTACTAATAACTGTAAGCCCTTATGCCAATTTCAAATTATTTTAGATTGATTTAGTCCCCACTTGGCCTTTTCTGGAGATACGTACTTAAATAATAGAAGGAAACTTGCTGTATTTTGGCTGAGGATCAATCCTGTGCTTTAAAACTATTAGCACTTTAAAATTTATCATGATACACTATTTTATATTTTATATTAGATTTGTGCTAGTACAGTGAATATAATTGTAATATTTTCTTTTATTAAATGGACTTCTACCATATTTAGTTATCCTCCAACTATTGCTATATTTTGATACCTTAGGCTTTCCTTTTGTAGTTATTTTTTGTTAAAACATCATTAAAATAACTAAAAATCACCTACTCGGTGAGATTAGCCTAGTAGCACTTCAGATGGTTTGAAGCAAATCTAACCAGGTTTGATTTGCAGCAGGTTCTACTAATTTCACTCATCAGGTATGTCTGTGAATGACTAAATCAATGCCTTGACAGCTTACAGATGTTTCTGTAGACAAATGGCACACTGTTTATGCAGTATCTTCCTCAAAACAAACCCAGGGTTAGAATCCCAGGTGGAAAAACAGGGAGGGATCATTAATCTTAGTGGGATGGACTTAAAATTTTTGTAAGGTCACCTGATTTACAGAAAACTTTCTATCAGAGCATTTTTTTTTTTTTTTTGTGGTACACGGGCCTCTCTCTGTTGTGGCCTCTCCCGTTGCGGAGCACAGGCTCCGGATGCACAGGCTCAGCGGCCACGGCTCACAGGCCCAGCCGCTCCACAGCATGTGGGATCTTCCCAGACCGGGGCACGAACCTGTGTCCCCCGCATCGCCAGGCAGACTCTCAACCACTGCGCCACCAGGGAAGCCCTCAGAGCATTTTTGTACATTGAGATATATTTGTATTGCAGTACTTGGCCTCTTTGTTCATCACCAGTCAACAGGGTTTAATTTTCAAAGCTAAACCCACTTGTTAATGCTTGCAGAGCCTTCTGATGTTCCTTCGTCACTGCAAACTGCGTGTCCCTGCCTGATGCTGTCATCAATAGAGTGCTTTTCATTTGGTTTCCCTGATAATGTTTGCAGGAAGGCTACTTATTTTTATCTTCCCTGTTTATTAAGAAACAACTAAAGTGGATAATATGTACCTGATTATTTTAAATTATTTATAAATTTATAAATTACTTATAAATTTTTAAAACTTTATAAAGTGGATAATATGTACCAGATTATTTTAAATTATTTATAAATTTATAAAGTCACAGAAGTCTTCTGTCTTGTCCTCAATTTACTACTGTGACTCAGAGTGAACCCTGTTAACCTTCTGTAGATCCTTCAAGGTAAAAATATAGTTATACAAATCAATATGCAAATATATCCACATCAGTTTTTTTACACTTACCTTTCATTGGACACATCTTGGAGATCTTTGTTTCCCTATAACAGTTGCATCATCGTTAACAGTAACTTGGTCCTTAATAATGTTACTTTAACTGTATCACCTACAATTTTTCATACATTTTTATCATGATTTCATCCTAATGGGTTAAACAAAATTAATAATTTATTTAGAATAGCACTTCCTGCTAAAATGTCAGATCCTTAGGAAAGGAAGTTCACAAATGTAGGTTAATCATTGAATGTTTTAGAAGTTCTTTCACGTAAGTCTGTTTTTCCTAATACAATCTTAGAATGTACAGCCTGGACAGCACTTGGCTCAAGAGTTATGTGCGAAAGAAAAAAGTGAATGATGGAAGAGTATTTGCTTGATGATAGTTCATTAGTTAGTGAATGATCAGTCAGGTCTCGGGCCTTTTTTCCAAACAATTATTTAACCTGTAAGTTTCTTCTGTTTATTGAAAAAAAAACTTTGATGCAAGAAGAATGATGTATTCTGCTTTTTGTTTTGATGAAAAGCTTTGAAACAAAACAATTGTCTTATTTCTTCAAATATTTATCTTAGTTGAATTTAAAGTATGTCATTTTGCCTTAATACAATCTGGTTATATTAGCACAGTGCTGCTAAAATTCAGTGTCTCAGAAAATTAAAGTTGACTGTGGTTTCAGAACCTTCATTCTTAAGTCCAATTATTATAATCCCATAGTAAACTTCACATCCTGCTGTATCAGTTCTTCCATTATCTTACTACTAATTTGACAGCCTTAGCTCTCCAGGAGACCATAGGCCAGAAAGTACAGGGGAGAAACTGAGTACCAGGAGCAAATTTAAAAAGTTCAGAAGCGCTAAAGTCCTGATGCGTACGTGGCACATGGTGTGATTGGATGATTTGCCAGTCTGTACAGAAGGATGTTTTGAAGGTCTCTGTCCCAGTGTTACCAGGCTGAGAAGCACTAGGCTAAGAAGAACCAGGGTACAAGGAGAGGGAACCAGATTGGTATGAAGTGGCAATGGGAGCAGTAAATCATTAACTGCATACTAGACCTTTCTGTGACCTATTTCAGCTCCCTAATTTCAGTGTTAAGCGCCAAGGAGAAATAACTTATGTAAACTTCTTCAGTTATTTACTGAAAGAATTGACTAAAATTTAGACTTATTTATATGGATTCAGAAGTGTTTGCAATCATTGATGTTTTTTCCTCCAAGCATGGTTGTGACCCATTAATAGGTTATAAAGTCAGTTTAGTGGACTGACTCAGTATTATTTTTTTGTGAAGGTCAGTGGAATATAAAATCAGGACCAGGGTACATTGTATCTTATAATACAAATGTGTCTTGATTAAACTTATTTCAGTTTTATGTGTATATGTCCTGGGTTGAAATAGTTAATGCATTTGTGCATTATGGCTAAAGTTAGAATAACTCCAGTTTGTACTGTTCAAAGCAAAACGGACTTGGAGAAAACAGGTAGAAGAGCACGGCTCCCTGAAGATAGTGTAGTGCCGGGGTAGGTCAGAACCTGCTCACCTCAACCAGAAGACGAGTCTGTATTCAGACAATGCCAAGATTAAAACATGCCAACTGGTATAAAATACAGCTATAAAAGGAGGCATTTATTTTTAAAAGAGATGTGGCAGGGACTTTAACTTGCCCAACTGGAAAGGACAGGAGAAACGTTCTTTTTTTTTTTTTTAAACATCTTTATTGGAGTATAATTGCTTTACAATGGTGTGTTAGTTTCTGCTCTATAACAAAGTGAATCAGCTATACATATACATATATCCCCATATTGCCTCCCTCCCACCCTCCCTATCCCACCCCTCTAGGTGGTCACAAAGCACCAGCACCGAGCTGATCTCCCTGTGCTATGTGGCTGCTTCCCACTAGCTATCTGTTTTCCGTTTGGTAGTGTATATATTAGTCCATGCCACTCTAGGAGAAAAGTTCTTAATGATACAAGGGGAAAATGGTGATATCTACAAATTAAGGAAAATTTAATGAATGAGATATTCATCTTCCATGTGTAACACCAAGACCCTGGACAGCTGGCTAGAGTCATTGCCAATTTTTCATCAGAGCTGTTGAACACCTTGTACTATACATATGGCACAGCTAAATTAGACCACCTAGGCTGTTTTTTTGCATAATTGATTTTCAGTGGAAAGACCAGAGGGTGCTTCACTTTCTGACAGTGCTGATCGAAAATGCGCAGTGTTTTCTAGGAGCAAGTGGAGTTGACTGAAGCCTGTGCTGATGTGTCTTTCAAATGAGTAAATTTGAAATACTGCAGTGAGACACTGAAATAGAGTTTAGATATAAATGTGGAGGGAGGGGGAAGAGTCTGCTATGGGACCTTCAGTAACTAAAATTTAGACTTAATGTATCCTTTTAAATAGCTTATTGGGGGTAAGTTTCTTTTGCAGTGGCTAACCAGCTTGACTCTAGCAGATGCTAGTGAAACTAAGCTAAGATTGATTGATTGTGCTAATCAGTGCTGGTGTTTTACCTTTCCTTCAAATAAAACGTATGGTGATTTAAGACTCTTAAAATGGCTTGTTTGAAAATTGACACATATTACTTTTCAGTGACGGGTCTATGATATACATGTACAGTAAGTACCCTACAAACGAAACTTCAAGTTGTGAACTTTCAAAGATGCGAATGTGTGTTCACATGTCCAATCGCGTAAGTTAGTTCACTTGTCTGGTGTACCTTGTCATGTGCGTGCATCCTCTACAAGTGGTTGTGCTTTTGTGTACTTTACTGTACAGTACTGTATAGAGTCCAATAGTACAGCATCTTTATTCCAATCAATCCCAGGATGTCCAGAAGCAAGCGTAAAAGCGGCAGTGATGTAGCTGGTACTGTATGGTACTTTTCAAATGTTTTCTTTATTTTTTGTTTGTTTTTTATGTATTATTTGTGTGAAAAGTATTATAAAGCTATTATAGTACAGTACTATATAGCCGATCGTGTTAGTTGGGAACCGAGGCTAACTTTGTTGGACTTATGAACAAATTGGACCTATGAACATGCTCTTGGAATGGAACTCGTTCGTGTGTAGGGGACTTACTGTAATTATTTTTGTTGTACCATTTGTTTTTGAATTATCTGCAGAAGGATGACTTTAGAACCAAACGTTGAGAATAACCAAGATATTTTTCTAGACATTTTGAAATACTTCATTTGAAGCATTCAGGGTTATTATGATGGACTTTGTATTATTTCTAGCCTCCCAGTGTTAGTGCGTGTATGCAGTCAGGGGGTCCAGAAAATGAAGTGTATGAAAAAGAAAAGATTCTGTGAGAAGGACAATAGTTTCTAGTCATGTGCTTTTGGAAGTGTTGAAGAGAAGTGAAGGAAAATTAGAGTGTAACATTTTAAATGATAGCTTTTCTACTATTTGAAGGCTTCTCAAGTTTTAGACTAAGGCTTTTCACATATTCTTGCCATATTCTAATATACTGTCAACGAAAGGTAGAAGTTGAAAGAGCAGTTAGTAGGAGGTATGTGTATTAACAATGGCAAACTAGGATATTGTAAATGTTGCTGGCATTGTAATGACAGTGAAAGAGGTGATTTTATGACTTTTTAGAAGATAAGAGCCATTTAGGAGAAATACAGGTTTTACCTTGCTTATCTAATTTTGGAGACATGTTATACTCAGGGAGTTTGTAGCTACGTGATCTTCGTAACTCACTGCCCTTTTTCTCTCTTTAAATCCAGTTCTAGGCCTAGTCAGAGAAATGGTAGGCTCAAAACTATCCTGGGAACATTGTTTGGAGACTGACTTTAAAAATGATCCCTTCTATCTTAATTCCACATATTTGCGTAGTACTTCTAAAGTTCTATCAAGGTAATACAATAAGTAGGATGTAAATGTTTCAAAAACTCTTCTATACCAAGGCTTACTACAGAAAGTAGCAGTTCTCCCAACTCTTTCCTGCCTCTGAGTCCTCCACATAGATATTACTTTATACTCCTTTGGCAGTTTCTTTATTTCTAAACAGTCTTTATACTACATGATCTTAAACAGATATAGACTTGTTTTGGAAAATGAGGACTAAGGCCTCTTCCCTTCATCCTCCAGCTACCATATCTTCTTTCCCTTCTCGTAATGGTTTTTATAACTTTTCTCTTAAATCATTGTAATGACCTGTGTCATGGTTATCACTGTTATTAGCTGAGTCCTGTTAATTGTATGTTACATGTTTTCTCTAATCTCCTTGTTCCTCCGAGTCAATAATGGCCTCTCTTTTCCCCCTTCACTTTCTTTAATCCCTTATTACTACTTATCTCTGTAAATACTGGAGCCATAACATCTCTCAAGAAGGTCAAACGTATTTGATAATCTCTTAAATCTGTTTTTAAAAATTTGTTTTGTACTGCCATCCATTCTAGAATGCTTAATCCCATTGCTCCAGTCTTTACTGTTGCTCCTTAGGCTGGATGCACAATGCTGTTACCATGGGAATTCCTTCGGATTTCTTGCCAATATTGGATCTCCTATTTCATAAATTCTTTGTCTTGGAATTTCATTTATTCTTGTGGGTGGGATGCAGCCTCAGTTAGCTTTCTGAGAAAGGGGACATGCATGAGAAGTACACTTTGAAATCCTGTGTATTTGAAAATGTCCTTATTCTATCCTCATACAAGATTCATGGTTGGTCTGGGTATAAAAGTCTAAGTTAGTTTTCCTCATGTTTGAGGGCATTGTTCCATTTTTCCCCAGTTTTTATTGTTTTACACCTCTTGAAGTGCAATGTGATTTGGGTATTGAATCCTTTGTGACTTTTTCTTTAGGTTTCTTTCTTTATCCCTAGGGTTCTTAAATGTCATGTTGTACCTTGTATGGGTCTGTCTGTTCATTTGTTGCACTGAGCATTTGTGGGTGCCTCACTCTAGAACCTGGTGGCCTGCCTTCAACTTTGGAAAATTTTTTGCCTTTAAAACAAATAACTTTCTCTTCGCTTTCATGTGTGTTTTAGAACTTATAATAATGAGATGGAGGCCTGCCTGGTACAGTCATTTTATTTTCTTATCCTTCTCCTCTGGTTGTTAATCTTTGTCTATGTTTTGCTCCTGGGAGACTTCTTCAGCTTGATCTTCCAAACTCACTTATTGAATTTTTTGTTTCTTCTATAACAGTTTAATTGTTTCACTTGCCAAGAAAGAAGAAGCTGTTCCATTTAAATATCCTGTTTTTGTCTTGTGAATGCAACATTTTCTCTCAGATGGTATCAGTTATAATTGTCTTGGATTTTTTATCTGTTCCCTGCATTGTTTTTCCTCCTCAGTTCTTTTTTTCTCTTCTGTCAATACTTTTAGTCTCAGGGTTTTATTTAAAAGGAATATTCCAGATATCTGGTGTCGTGGGTTGTCTATTCATACCCAAAGGCGATATCGAAGTTGAT
The DNA here is from genome assembly GCF_008692025.1 of Phocoena sinus. Classification (NCBI taxonomy): domain Eukaryota; kingdom Metazoa; phylum Chordata; class Mammalia; order Artiodactyla; family Phocoenidae; genus Phocoena; species Phocoena sinus. Next base: position 51,581,329 of record NC_045780.1, read on the forward strand.
CTAAGGCTCTGCATGGGTGGAACTCTGGCTGGTAGACTTTACCAGAGATTGGGTGGGTGGCCAGCTCAGGTTTCAGTATCTTTAGGTCTTCTCTTGGGTTCATCTGTGTCTCCAGACATCAAACCTTCTGGGAGATAGGAGTTAAGGCAGTCGATTCTCGGAATGTAAAGGGGAAAATGGGGCTAGGGTGCTAACCATTCAGCAAGTAGACTTTTGGTCGGCCTCTCTGGTTCAGTGCGGGTACTTCATCTGTCTTTCAGCTGAGTTCTGTGTGCCTAAAGTCAGCTTCTCTGGGTCAGCCTTATGCACGTGTCAGTAGTAAGCCTCTGGTCTTAGATTGTGGCAGAGGAGGGGTGGTGGGATGGGCAGTGTGGAGTAGAGGAGGGGATCTGGGGTCCCACCTATTCCTCACGCAGGCTTTCAGCCGAATTCCCTGCTTTCAGTCGCATGGTCACCCCCATATTCTGTGAACTGCAGGGTCGGGGGGAGCCACAGTAGCAGATAGCATGGGTGGGCAGCGGAGGAGAAAAGAGAGAAGTCCCTGTACGTGAATATGGCAGAGTGGGTCCCAGAGCCATTACATGTACCTCTGGGAAGCTGCCTTTGAATGTGCTGTGAGGCTGGGTGGTCAAACGAGAGAACCATATTACGTAGGCCCTAATAGATTAAGGACATCTTCCTGAGGGGTTCCCTGCAAACAGAAAGCAAAACGCTCTACCAGAAAAACCCCCAAACTGGTGGGAGTGTGTGAAATCCCCAGGCAAGCTGCTTGGTGGAGGTTGCTAGCGGCAGGAGAAAGCAGCGGTCCCGTGGGATGCTGGAGGTGATGGGCAGAGCAGTGCTTCACATGGGAGCTGAGAGAGGTTTGCAAACAAGCAGACGCTCAGTGCATGAACCTGTGTGTGTATTAAACAGTGAGGAAAATGTATTAATTTAAAAGAAGCTGAAAGATAAGGAGGTTGCACGGTTGCCTAGTGTTGTGGCTCCTTTCTGTCGGGGCTGTGGCACCTGCTTCTGTGATTCAGCTGCCTGGTGGATGGCAGCTCCAGGCTCCCTGAAGGGCGGGAAGTCAGTTGCTTACTGTCCTGTGAGTTTTTCGTAAAGCTTCATTACGGTATAAGTGCAATATAAATTGCAAATATTTAAAATATACTGTTTGATAGATTTGGGCCCACGTATAACCCATAAAACCATCATCACAGTCAAGATAGTAGAGATGGCCCAATGCTTTAAACTTCCTTGTGGCCCCTTCTATCTCCTCCTGTCCTGATCCTGCCTATGTCCTGCCTACGTCCAGGCACCCACTGATCTGTTTTCTGTCAATCTAGATTAGTTTGTGTTTTCTATACTTTTGTATCAGTGAAATCATATGGTAGGTACTCTTTTTCATTGGTTTGGCTTGGTCTGGCTTCTTTCAATCAAGATAATTATTTTGAAACCCACCTCTGTTGTTACATGAATCAGTAGTTCATTTCTTTTTATCGTGAAGGTTTTTAGATTGTAAGGACACAACGATCGTTTGTTTTAACCACTCATCTTTTCATGAACATTTCGGTTGTTTTCAGTTTTGGGCTATTACAGATAAGTCTTTGCAAAGACACATGGCATTTGTGTCTTTCAGGTAAATACTTCATGACTTTTGAGTGGCTGTAACAGAAAGTAGGTGTACGTTAATTTTTTAAAAAGCTGCCAAAATCGTTTCCGAAGTGGTTGTGCATTTTACGTTTCTGCTGGCAGTATAGGAGTTTCAGTTGCACGATGTCCTCCCGAAGGCTTGCTATGGCTAATCCAGGCATTCTAACAGCTGTGTGATAGGATCTCGCTGGCGTTCTAGTTTGCATTTCCCGAATGACTAATGATTAGCCTCTTTTCATACCCCTGTTTACCATCCATAGCTCATCTTTAGTGAACTATCTGTTTAAATCTTTTACCAGTTTTTAAAAACTGGGTTGCTTATTAAGTTTGCCGAATTTCTTATATATTCCACTTATAAGTTGCTTTATCAGATAAATGATTTGCAAATATTTTCTCCCAATCCATGGTTTGTCATTTATTCTCTTAACAGTCTTTCAAAGAGCAAGGCTTTTAGTTTCAATGAAGTCCAGTTGATACATTTTTTTTCTTTTATGGATCATGCTTTGAGTCTAAAAATATGTATCTAAGAAATACTGCCAACCCAAGGACACAAAGTTTTTCATCTGTAGTTTCTTCTAAAAGTTTTACAGTTTAGGTTTCATATTTTTGTGATCTGTTTTGAGTTCATTTTGGATAGTGTGTAAAGTATGGATCAAGGTTCACTTTTTGTATATGTGTATCCATTTGTTCCAGCACCGTTTGTTCAAAAGACTATCTTTTCTTCATTGAATTGTCTCTGTACTTTGTCAAAAAAATCAGTATTCCACATGTTAGTATTTCTGTATCTGGACCATCTATTGTTTTTCATTGATCTATTTATTTTCATGCCATCCTAAATTGTCTTTATTACTGTAGCTTTGGAATAAGTCTTAATCAGTTAGCGGTAGCTCTCCAACTTCATTGTTTTGGCTATTCTAGGATCTTTGCATTTCCATATGAATTTTAGCTTTTACAGTCTACAAAAAGCATGCTGAGATTTTGGTTGGAATTTTGTTAAATAGATCAATTTAGGGAAATTGACATCTTAACAATATTTAGTTTTCTGACCCATGTACATGGTCCGTTTCTCTGTTTCTTTTTAAATTTCTCTCAGAATGTTTTGTAGTTTTCAGTGTACGGGTCTTTGACATCTTTTGTCAGATTTATCCTTAGGCATCTTATGGTTTTTCTTATACTGTTGTAAATGGGAAGTGAAATTTCAAAAATACTGGTTGTTGCTAATATAGAAATACTTTTGTACTTTGATTTGGTATCCTACAGTCTTGCTGCTAAACTCATTCTAGTATCTTTTTTTGTATATTCCTTTATACATAGACGATTTTTTTACATAGACGATCATGTCGTCTGTGAATAAAGACAGAGTTGTTTCTTTCCAATCAAAATGTTTTTATTGCCTGATTGTGCTAGCTAGAACCTGCAGGCCTTGTATTGCTCTTGACAGTAGGGGAAAAGTGTTCAGTCTTTCACTGTTAAGGATCCTTTTTTGTAGATGCCTTTAATAAGATCGAGGATGTTTCCTCCCTTTTTTAATTTGCCGAGAGTTTTTATCAGGAATGGATGTCATATGTTTTTTTTCTTTGTATATTGAGATTATCATATGGTGTTTCTATTTTAGTATATGTGATAAGTTACGCTGGTATTTGAATGTTAAGGCAACCTCTCATTCCTGGGATAAACCTCACTTGGTAATGACGAAGTACCCCTTTTATATATGATCGCACCAAATTTGCTAAAGCATTTAGACCTTTTGCTTCTGTGTTCTTGAGGGGTGTTGGTTTTTAGTTTCTTACCTTGCAACGTCTGTGTCTGGTTTGGGTATCAGGTTTCATAGCTATGTTAGTCTCATAGACCATGTTGGGATGTGCTCCCTCCTCTTCTATTTTTTTGGAAGAATTCGTGGAGAATTGGTATTCTTCTTTAAATATCTGGTAGAATTTGGTAGTGAAACCTTCTAGGCCTGGGGTTTTCTTTGTGGGTAGGTTTTGCTCATTTGTCTTTGCAACGGTCTGTCCTTTTACTTTTAACCCGTGTGTTTATATTTAAAGTACTCATGTTGTAGGCAACATATAATTGGGTCTTTCGTGACCCCTTTAAACATGAGGAGAAACTTGCTCACATGCCCATCAGAATATTTCCCCTCAGTTTTTATTGTCTAGGACTGTGTCCAAGGCTTGTGCCTGAACCAGTCATTGGGCAAATGGGGTTAATGGAACTGGCACCATTGGCTCAGGACAGTGCATGCCTCTCAAGGTGTGGTCTCCACGTAGCAGTATCAGCATCACCTGGGAACTTGTTGGACATTCACATTGTTTGGTCTTACCCCAAACCTACTGAATCAGGTAGGTTAGAGCTGCCTGCAATCAGGTGTTAGCAATTTGTGTTTTAACAAATCCTCTGAGAGATTTTAATACGTCAAAGATTGAGAACAACTGGCTTAGACTAACCTTTAGTTTGGGGGTCTAGAGTGAGCTACCCAGTCCTGGACAGGGGTCTAGAGAGAGCTACACAGTAACAGTGCAGAGGTCTGACAGCAAGGAAGGGCAAAAGGGAAGGATCTACATAGATTGGTGATAATCTTGACACAGTAGGCCAGGGTGGGACCTAGGAATAAGAATTTTTAACTAACCAACATGCTCTCTTAGAGTGTGGTCCACACTCTAAGGGAAGAATGACATATTAGGATTACTGTCATGTTGATTAAGAGAGAGATTTTAGAATCTTCATCTCCTGACAGGAGTCAGCAAACTGTGTCTTGTGGGCATATTGGGCCCACTGCCTGGTTTATGTAGCTGATCAGCTTAGATTTTTACATTTTTAAATGATTGAAAAAATCAAAAGAATACTATTTTGACACGTGAAAATTATGGGAAATTCGACTTTCAGTATCTATAAATAAAGTTTATAGGAACACAGCCGTACTTATTATTTATCGTCGGGGATAACTTTGGGGCTGCAGAGGCAGAGTTGAGTAGTTATGACAGAGACTATGTGGCCACAAAGCCTATAATATTTACTAGCTGGCCCTTACAGAAAAAGCTTGCCAACCCCGAACTATGAGAATAATTTGCTAAATACTACATTCCCCAGCCCTCTGGGATAGATTACTCGAATAGGTGGTGGACTGGACGATAACAGTAAAAGTGAATAATGAAGTATGTTAGTTCAAGAATACCTGCCCATTAGAATTATGGTAACTTTGCTTGAAGTAGTGTTACTTTAATGAGATTTGTAATTAGAATAAAGCTTTATATAGCAAGGTCAGTTACTAGAGCCTGTGATTATAATTTTCTTTCTCTTTTCTGTCAACTGTTGGTTAATTCTCAAGGTAAACCTTTTTGTATAACCCTATCACTGAAAATATTCTAAAACCTACCTTAAAACAGTACATCAATGAGAGAAAACCTTTGTTATGACTTGTAGTGCCCCAGGGTGGTTATTTTGAATCCTGCCAACTCTTGTGCAATGGTGAAGGTGCTGAAAGTGAACTCTTCCTAAAACATATCTTTGAAAGCTGTTTGGCTTTAATGAGAAAGAAGCACATATCAAATTTAGTATAGATTTAAGACAGGGGAAATATCTGATTATTTAAGGGTTGAGAGAGTCAAACAGCTGACTTTTGTTTTTAGACTTACTTTTGTTAAATGCAAATAAGACTTGCCTTGTTTGCCACATCATGTTTATGTATATTAGCCCAAGTTCACATGAGATTCTGTTGTCAAAGAGAGATGAAAATGTTCACTTCTAGAAATATAAGTGAGCTGATCAGATCATCACAGTGCCCCAGGTCAGTTCAGTAGCCAAAGCCCCAGATCTCCGACTCTCTGAGACATTGTTCCATAGTTTTTTGAAGTCCTCCTTGCCACCAAGCTACAGAATGTGTCATATTCTACCAGGGGATATTTATCTGTTAAAAATGATTTTGGTGTTTGAAGTAATCAAATGTGAGTTCTGTTTTGATAGAAACTGTTAAATACATGTTGTTTTCTCAAGTACAAGAGAGGTAATCTCTGTGAAGCTATATAATCCCTATAATGTAGATTTCTTTTTTTAAGGTTATACGTTGGCTCTTCAAAGACATTCCCGTCATCAGAGAAATCCCTGAGCCCTTTGCAGTGGTGTAGACATGTCCTAGATAATCCGACTCCGGAGATGGAAGCAGCGAGGCGTTCCCTGTGCTTTAGACTGGAGCAAGGTAACCGCGAACCCGTACACCTGCATCCTCAAACTCCTGCCACTGTCCACTCTGTTTTGTTGCTGGTTTTGGAATAGACACTTAATTGAAAAACTTTACCCTAAGGTGCGGCTGTTGCATGTGATTCACTTCATATGTTTACACATCAGGGTTTCTCGGTATAGAATATATTTAGTTTTGTGCTTGTTTTTAGCCAGATTTTCAGCTTCTTTTAGTGTTGTAGGAATACATATTATTTTTCTATTTTTTTTCTTTCTGTTTATGAATGTACCAGTACATAAAATGGGCCAGTCTTACATTCTTTGGGAATTGTTACAAGGTTGTGTCGCTGAATTCCAAGATAGTAAACTGGGATTCCACTGGGACCTGGGCACTGACCTTTTGCCTTCCCTAAATGTTTATTTGGATGTATAACTGAAAGTCCTAACCTTTACAAACTAGGAGATAATCTTCATATTGTATGTAACGTTTAATTATGGAGCCCAACATAAGTTTAAGTAAAAAAAAAAAAATAATTAGGATAGTTGTAGCAAGGGGAAAAAAAAAGCAAAAGGAATGAGTAGTACTCAGCTCCTTGCTACTCTGATAAAGTAGACTAGTACTTAAGGCTGTAATTATTTAGGCTTTTGCTTGTCTCTTAACCTCTTGGTATCTGTTTCATTATCTAGGTACACTTTTCTCCATGGATCACTCGCATCCAAATCACACTTGAGCTCGAAAATGGGGTTAAGGGTTAACCTTAACCCTCCAGATTAAAGAATCAGGGTAGCTGAGAGTAGGGCTAAGGGAATCTGCATTGGCAAGGTCACCAGTGTGATTCTTATGCACACTGAGGTTTGAGAACACTGCCTATGAAACTCTTCAAGGATAATGAATGCTTATCAAATACTTGGACATGATAAGACAAAGTATAATAGGTACCATTTCTCGAGCTCTTAATTCTGACAGTCAGAACATTAAGCTCTTGACATTTTTCATTGTGTTCTAACTGCTCATCTGAGGTAGGTACTACACTCACTTTTAGAGGTGAGAAAAGTGAAGTTTAGAGAAGTTGAGAGGATTATGAGGGCAGAGTGGTCCTTGGGAGCAGAGCCAGGGCCTGGGTCTCCCTGACACCAGAGACTGTCCTTAACCAGTATTCCATCCTGCTTTATTGGCACAGTCAACAGTAAATATGAACAGAAATCTGTTTTAAATATGTGGGGAAGGCCAAACTAAAAATTAGCATGTTTTATTAGCATTTTAACTAAAATGAAATAAGTGATGTAGTAATAGAAAGTTGAAGAGTGGAGTAGGAACAGAGGCATACTAGGGTTAAAACTTTGGTGACAGATGCACGTCTAAGAGGACAGCCATCTCAGAGCCAAGACTCTGAGTGGCCCTAAGCAGACCATTATTTTCTCTTTCAAAGGTTGTGTAGGCCATCCCTAAGGTTCCTTATTCAAATACCTCTGATTCAAGGACTTTTTATATGTATATTTTTATATATGAATTTTGCTCAATTTCATTTGAAATAAAAATAAAATTCAAATGAAATTAAGAATTAGAATCCTTTAGTTCAAGGGTCAACAATATGAAAGGGATCAGATAGTAAATATTTTAGGCTTTGTGGGCCATCCAGTCTCTGCCATCACTAGAAAGCAGCCATAGATGCAAACATTAATGAGCAAGGCCGTGTTCCAGTAAATCTTTATCTGTGGACAGAGATTTGAATTTCATGTGACTTTTTTTTTTCATGTGTCAAGAAATATATTCCTATTTTTAATTTTGGTTTTTACCTTTTTTTGAAAATGGTTAAAATATTCATAGTTGGTGGGTATTATAAAAACAGGGGCAGGTTGGATTTGGGCCACTCAGGTCATAGGTTTGCTGACCCCTGCTTTATAGTTCATTTGCACACAAGGTCTAGATCTACATACAAGGTTGGTTTAAAAAGTAGAGGAGAGGCTATGTTAATTTAACGCAATGTAACATAATGTAATTTAAAAATAATCATAGTTGGTGGTTGCTTTTGAGATTCTAGACTAAGTGCCTAATTTTCCTTTCATTGGCAAGGGGCTAAAGCAAAATTGTGAGGTCGTGAGGACATGAATTGCAGTTTTATTCATAGTGTAATTTATTTAAATTTAATATAAAAGAGTTTGAGCAGAGAGCTAGCTTTTCAAATTCAAAATTAGTCTTTTACTAAATTTGTATATAAATCTAAATCCTCTTTTGCTGTGAGACTAAATGCTTTTGTTCCAAAGATCCATAATCCATAATCCCATTATGAGATAAGAAGTAATGGCTTAGAATAGGTTGTTCAGTGGGTGAAAAAATTTTTTTTGAAACTTAACATGTTTTATAAAGCAGTACATCTATAGTTTAGCAAGCATTAGTCTTACAGACATTATAAGGAAAAGGGCAAATTCCTACCCCATTCTCCATGCCCATTTTATTACTCAGATGCAATTACTTAACAAAAACTATTTGTTCTGGTTTTGTTTGTCTACCCTCCCTTTTTAAATTCCAGGCTTGTATGGCTATTGCCTGAGTTATCAATTTTAATCATTACCGGTTGACTTTCTCCTTCGGGTGGTGAAGGTTTCATTTTTAACTCCCCCCCCCCACTATACTTTTTCTCCGCATATTCCGTCATGTAGCTTTTTACCAATTTTAGGATACATCAGTATGGATTATGATAGCAAGACTCACATCGAAGCCATGCAATATTTTATCATTATGTTTCTTTTTTCATTTAACTCTGCTTTTCCTTGAGTTAATTGTAAAAAGACATTTTTCTTGATCCTTTACATTAATTTACCGTTAGACTCTCCAAATGAAACATCCTCAGTATGGTTAGACATAGACACCCACCAAGGGTTTTTATTCATTTAGTTTAACCATTCCTCCTGGTAGTGCCTTCTATTCTTACTGCAGTCTTACCTTGTTCTCTGTAGGCCTGTGCGCAGCTGTCGTGGTGGGACTTCCTTTTTGCTCTCATCCTAGGAATTCCGCATCCTGTCTTCTGCATTGTAACGCTTGTGTCCTAAATGCAGAGACTTCCTTTTCCTTATTCCCTAGTTTAGCAGAATACATTCTCCTGTTGCTTTTTGTGGGGAGTAGAAGTGGAAAGAGGATACGTGGGAGGTCAGTGGTGAGAACGTCATATGTCTGAAAATGTCTTTATCGTACCTTTGCTCTTACACTTGATTGTTCTTCGGGCTACATGTAGAATTCTAGTTTAGAAACCATTTCCAGCAGAGTTTAGAAGGCAGTGTTGCATTATATTTTAGCTTGAGGATTGCTGTTGAAATCCTGTACCGTTCTCATTTTTGATCTTTCTGCGTAAAATACACTGGATATTTTAGAATCTTTTCTTCCTGTATTTTGAAATTGCATTTGTGTGTGTGTGTGTGTGTGTGTTAGACAGTGGGCACTTCCAGCCTGGAAACTTTAACTCTGCAAAATTTCATGCATTATTTCTTTGTAATCACCCCTCCCCTCCAGTTCTCTCTATTCTTTCTTTCTAGGTACTCCTTTTAGTCAGATGCTGAATTTCCTGGATTGATGTTCACATTTTATATTTTTCTCTTCTTTTGTTTATTCTTGATTTTTTTTGAACATTCTGCTTTCTTGGAGATTAAAAAACTCGTCTGCTAAACTCTTTTGCTGCATATTTATTAGGTACCTGCTATGTGTCAGGAACCATGGTAGGTAACGGGGATCCAGCAGTAACCAAAACAGATGTTAAGTCCCTGCCCTCATTGAGTTTACCGTGTAGTTTGCAAACTTTCACTTAATTCTTGTGTTTTTTGTAAGATACCCTTGTATGTGTGAGATATCTTAAATCTAGCAGCTTTCTGCTTCAGTTTAAGTGATGAAATCTGTCTTTGATAAAGCAGGAGAGGAGCAGCTGCTTGGGCTGGGGAGGGATCCCAAGGGTTTTGGTACTCTTCCCATAGACTTTGCAGCAGTCATCTTGTGTTCATTTCACCATAGAACTCCCTACCCTCTGTGGTACCTGTACCATCAGTTTCAGAGCTTTTTCAGGTCTTTGTTCACCTATTCCCACTGTGGACCCTCAGAGCAGAGAATATCAAAACCCAACTGGGTCCATCACCTAATGTTTATCTGATTTTTCATTTCTAAATAAAATGACTCTTCTTAGTCTGATAGTATCTCCTCTCCTATTTGATATTCCATGTAGGTTTAGAAGACCTGAGTTAGCTGTCATTCTAGTGTGGTTTTGTAGAAATGAGAGAAGAAATCGTAGTTAGTCCTCCATAGCAAAGAATTCTTACTGGATTCCAGTTAAGGGATTCTTTGTCAGTGACAGCTAATTAACTGGTATCAGTTAATTACAGTTTTTTTTTTTTTTTTTTTTTTTTTTTTTTGCGGTACGCGGGCCTCTCACTGCCGCGGCCTCTCCCGCCGCGGAGCACAGGCTCCGGATGCGCAGGCGCAGTGGCCACGGCCCACGGGCCCAGCCGCCCCGCGGCACGCAGAATCCCCCCGGACCGGGGCATGAACCCGTGCCCCCTGCATCGGCAGGCGGACCCCAACCACTGCGCCACCAGGGAAGCCCCTAATTACAGTTTTAACTTAAACTTTATTCATTATATAGCATAAATGTTTAATTGGAATAATGTGTGTCATGTATTTTAGAAGTTTCAAGTAACTCCCTAATAAAGCATTTTCTTTTTGTTTAGACTTCATTTCTCTGGAACAATCATCATCTTCAAGTAACAGACATCACTGAGCATTTTCTTTGAGACCAGGGTTGTATCTTCATTTGAGTATAAATTGCCCAAGGACAGGGACTTTTTTTTGTTGATCACACCAGCTACAGAAGGGAACCTGACATGTATTAGACACTGTTGCTAAAATAAATGAATTTTTGTTTAATTCTTTATGAACCCAATGTCACAATTACTACTGTTATAATTTCAGTTTTGCTTTTGAATATTTCAAGATGGGGTGAATTCTTTGCACCACTTTCCTTACCAGCCATCTCTTTCTTTCAGAAGAAAGACTGGCGTCACCTGAAGTATCAACTTGCAGCATTGCTTTTCCATTCACAAGCATGTTTACTTTAAAATAATTGGTTTTTACTTACCTTACTGCATTTTGTTGCAAAATGATTAGTGGTTGTACATGCTTCTCCCAGCCATTCCCCCACCCCAGAACTGTTCAGTTAGACCATCCACTGCCATGAAAAGGAGCAGTTAGATGAGCTTTGAAGAAAGGTAAAGTTATCCTCTCTGTCTCTTTCTCTCTCTCTCTCTCTCTCTCTTTTACCAAGGGATAGGTAAATGTTCTTTAACGTTAGCCTGCAACTTCAGATAAGATGCTGCTTATTAGAGAACAAGTATTTTAGATATTTGGTTTTTATTTCCTGACCCTGATGTTTTGGGGAAGAAAATTGCTCAACAATTAAAGATGAATTCCCTGAGAACATGTGAAGAGGGGCATAGTTATGAGGAGCCAGAGTCTATCTAGGGGGTGGACCTTATGTCCCCTTGGGTCCCTTGGTCTTACATCTCTTCTTTCTCATTCCCTCTTGTACCCTAGGAACTTAGCCTGTGCTATTTTCTCAGTTGCAAATTAGCTGTCTTCTCTGCTTAAGGTCCACACATCCCCGAGCACATCTGAGTAAGGGTTTGTCAACCTCTGTTTCTGCAGGTACACGGAGTAGCATCTCTCTTAGAATTGTCTCTAATTGTGTAGTTGCTAACGAGCTCGTTTGGATTATAACTTCTTGAAGGGCCTAACTCTCTTCTTGTTGCCTACCTTCTCGATTTGGGAGGGTCCTCTAATAACCTTCATTCATATCTGACAACTGTGTGACCCTGGTTCTAGATTACAAAACTTGGTAAATTTTGGGAGAATATATGGGAGGTGTTCAAGTCTTGCCTTGAGGTTGTGAGAACAGGCTTATTAAAATCCTGCCCTTTGAAGAAGGTTTGTTTTTCTGAAGAAAATGATGGAAAAGAAACGTTTTATGTGATTTAATTTTATAGGGAGTGAGCACCTGTAAGATATTGCTAAAAGAAAACCTTTGTTGTCACAGCTATAATTTTGCTAATTGGTTAAGTGCACTCAAAATACAATAGGATAATTGTTTTTGGTGTAGGATATATATATTACAGATGATCAATATGTATCCAATACTCTTAAATTCTCATAGGGAATATAAATTGACTTTAATTAAAATATTAACTAATATTTTAACTGAATATTAATTAAATTAATTGCAACTTTATTGTGGCTCCTGAAACTTATTTTTCCCTTTTCCAAACTGGTCTTACTATTCAAATTGTATAATTTGTAAAGTCTTATGTATCAAGTAGTCAGCAAGGCAAGTTACTTAAGCTTTCTCAGCCTCTTCTACATTTACATTTATTTTATAGAGTTGCTATAAGGGGTTAAATAAAGATGTTTGTGAAGGAGACATAATAAAGGCTTAAATATTCAGTCTCTTTCCTAATATATTGGAATAACATAAATGACTTTTTTGGATAATGTACAGAAAGTAATGTTAGAAGTAAAATAACTAATTGCTGAAAGTTAAATCTTTCAGTACTTCTAAATCTACAATCTATTCGTATAAAATTAAGAAAGCCTAAACTAATATTTCCTCTTTTTCTTGGTTGGTTTTTCCTTTTTGAAAATGCTCCTAACAATGTTTGTTATGTTCCATTTGGAAGCACCCTGTTTTGTGAACGTCTTTTAATTGAATTTTTAACATGTGTATCCCTTTTTTTTTCACATAGATTAAGCATCTGAGGCTAGGGGGACCTGTACCTCAGTTTCCTTTTGAATTACCAGTGCTTACTAAGTTTTCAAACATGTTTTAAGCTCTGAATGGTTGGTTTCTGTGATGTATTAATTTGAGTACATTTAAATTCCTTAGAGCAAAGAAACTAATTGAACATTTGGTGTTGTAAATGGCATCCGGTTAGCCAAAGCCACACACAAAATAATTATGTAGTCATATTCATTACAGTGTTAGCTCTGAGGGTAGAGATTTGAGTCTGTTTCGTTCCCTGCTGTCACCCTCCCAGTGCCTGGAATGTCACCTGGTAGGCGTTAAATGCTGATAGTTGAATGAATGAATTTGGGGGAAGGGTTTTTTTTTTAGTTAATTAATTAACTTATTCTTTTTGGCTGTGTTGGGTCTTCGTTTCTGTGCGAGGGCTTTCTCTAGTTGTGGCAAGCGGGGGCCACTCTTCACCGCGGTGCGCAGGCCTCTCACTGTCGCGGCCTCTCTTGTTGCGGAGCACAGGCTCCAGACGCGCAGGCTCAGTAGTTGTGGCTCACGGGCCCAGTTGCTCCGCGGCATGTGGGATCTTCCCAGACCAGGGCTCGAACCTGTGTCCCCTGCATTGGCAGGCAGATTCTCAACCACTGCGCCACCAGGGAAACCCCATGGGGGAAGGGTTTTTGATCTAGTAGTTAGATCTAGTGCCTCAGCCCTACTTGACTCTGTGGTTAAGAGCACATCACTTGTTTCCAATGTCTTGCTTATAAGTGGGGACGTTTAACAGATTTCACAGGGCTGTTACAAAGATTTCAGGAAATGTTGAATGAGAAATTAGTTTGAAAAATGTGAAGTACCATGTAAATATATGGACACATTCCTAATATGCAGTTCTTTATTCAGAGACTGAACCCAGAAAAATACAGGGAATCCTCTTAGTTTGGCTATTTATAGAAAGCGAAGAGTATTTTTTTCTTTGGGGGAGTGGGTCTGTTTTCTCTCCCTATATATAAAGATACTTGGTAGAGTTAGGGATCTCAAATTGAAGTTTTATGAGTGTAGTTTATTCAGGAATAGTAGAAAATTCAAGAGGACCTCTGTGGTCTATTCTTTTTCTCCTGCTTCTCGGATCTATATGTATTAATATTTCATTTCTGACATGCTTTTCTTTCTTCTTCCCCACTTCCTCCACCCCTTTAGAATGTAAATAACAAATACCCATAGAACTTTCATGGGTAGCATTAACTCACATGATATTCTAAATTGGAATAAGGCTAATCTAGACTCTTTTGTTAAGTCCATGTCATGAGGCTGGGATGTTAGATAACCAAATAATGATCCAAAAGCTTATCTAAGTAATTTGAAACACCCAATATGTGGCTCAGTTAATTTGGGGCCAGTTAATAAAAGCTTATCTTGCCTTAAGATTCTTGAATGTCCATAACTATTGAATCAGGACAGGTCACATTTGAGGAGTGTGGGTATAGTTTGCACCAATAGTGTAGCTCTGCACACTTAGCTATCTTGGGTCATGTTTCCCTGGGACCATCTCTCATTTCCTCTGGGATTATATACTAAGCAAATGTGAATAGCTATTACCTCTTAGCTGAGTTTTTCTCTTCATATGACACCAGTTCCCATTCTTGTCTCAGTTGTTATGATGGAGTGTTTCTCTCTAAATTTAGCCAATGAAGAAGAAAGTTGTCGACTAACCCAGGGCTCTGAAGGTGGCCTTTTTCATTTGCAAAAGCCACACAGATTGAACTGAGACATTAAGAAACTTATCGAGTGTCTTGTCTCCTGGAGCCTGCCCAGTCTCTCCTTGCGGGGCCCAAGATGCTATCTCTGCCAGCTCGTGTTTCCAGTCTTCAGGTGCTCTGTCACATTTGGAACACAAAATTAAAACTTAGTCTGTGCGGTTCATTTTAGGTAAGCTCTGTAAAGGATTCCCTTTCTCATTGGAAAAGTAATCTGGAATCACACTGAAATTTTTGTGCAGAAACAGGGTTTCTTGACATTTGCTATTATCTCTGTGTGCTGGAAGTTGAAGATGCATTACGTCTGTGTGCTTCCATCACATCCTTGCTTTGCTCTTAGGCTCCGAATAGCATCATTGTATTTGCTTCATTATTAGGAATGATGTTGAGTACAGTAAAGTAACAAATAATTAGGGATTGTGTTCCCATGAAATTCACAGTTTCTATACCATTATAGCCAACAAACATAGATATGTATTTGCCAGATATTCCTAAACAATTGTCCTTTCCTTTCTTTTGCCAATTATGCATGTGTTTCTATTTGTTTTTTTCTTTTGCATTTCCACCATGATTAGAAAGGTGTTTATCAAAATAAGCAATAACTTATGACAGTGCATAATGTTTGTTATAATGAACACATAATTGACGTGCTATTTTGTTACCCACCCCAATGGGAAGAAATGATAGAGATTCTCCCAAAGCAGTTGTCTCCTGCTTTCACACTACTCTGATGATTGATTACACTTGCCTTTATGGCAGTAAAATTTTATTTTGGTAGGTGCTCATACCTGTTTCTTGGGACCTCTACCAAACAATTTCTGCAAGAATCTGTAGACAACCTTTCCTGAGACGCTGGGCCTTGACCAGAGAGATGATTCAGATGCTAAACCATGAAGTAAATGTGTATTGAGCACTTGCTAGCGCTCAGTGCTAAGGACTAAGGGTACAGTGGCAAGATGAACTCAGCATCTGGCCTTTGGAGCAAGCAGTCTAGTACAGGGAACAGATGACACAGATGGCAGCTCTTGTTCTTCTTTCTTCCTTTCCCTTAAAACAAGCATGATGATGTTTATGGACCTGAGTCTGAGGGGTATGGCCAGGAAATGCTTTCCTGAGGATGTGACATATTGAAGAGTCAGCAAAAGTTCAGCAGGTAACTCTGTGGCAGGGGAGGGCAGGGGAGCAGCTCAGACCATAGGAGCAGCATGTGGAAAGGCCCTGAGATGGGAGGAGACTCGTGAAGTGAGAGGAACTGGCAGACCACTGGCAGGGAGAAAACCTGAGCTGAGTGATTCTAAAGGAAACTAGAGTTAAGGACTCTGGACTTTCTATTGAGATGGTTGGGAAACCTTTGAATAGTTTTAAGCAAAGGAGTGACATGACTTTGGACAGGAAAGCTACAATTCAGGGTATTATCTGAATTGTCTTACAAGACTGACCCTTTTTTGAAATCTGGCAAAATTTGGAGAGTTGAAATAGTGATTTTAGAAATTCTTTGGGATGTTGCAGTTGGGCTTTAGCATTTTTTAGGATGATTCTTTAACTTAGTTAGACTTGGAAATGTTTTCTCCTGCTTCTCTCATTAATATCCTGAATTTCTTGCGTGACCTCCTATGGGAAGCAGTAGTTTAAAATGTGGCCAAACTTCATGGTGCTTAATTTACTTTGAAAATATAAGGCTTTGATAGTCTCATTTATTTATAATACATGGAGCTTTATACTTTTATATAATGACAAGTTTCATGTGTTTGAATTTTGGAGCTCTTGTCATTGTGTACCTGTGAGTTTAATATTTTTCCACTTGTAAGATATATTTCAGTGGATGGGGTGTGTGTGTGTAAAAGTATCAATTTTTGAAATTCAGGTTTTAGTGTGTGTGCCTGTGTATTCATATACGTGTGTATATATGCACATGCAATGTAATCGTGTGTGATTTTCCATTTTCATAGCATTTTTAAATAAGGAAAGTGGGATCAGGAAAAGGATACTCTAGCAGTAGGAGTCGCTGGCATGTGCTAAAGATGATGACTGCAAGTGGTGGGGATGTCTAATCTTCAGGGTCAAACCAGATACCTATTTTTATTTTATTTTTATTTTATTTTTTATTTTTTTTATTTTTTTGTGGTACGCGGGCCTCTCACTGTTGTGGCCTCTCCCATTGCACAGAGCACAGGCTCTGGTCGCGCAGGCTCAACGGCCATGGCTCACTGGCCCAGCCGCTCCGCGGCATATGGGATCTTCCCGGACCGGGGCACGAACTCGTGTCCCCTGCATCGGCAGGCGGACTCTCAACCACTGCGCCACAGCCCCCAGATAACTATTTTTAAAGAAGGCAGAGAGATCTGATTGAGAAGCAGAGCTCAAGGTGACTTCAGGTGTCCATAGTAGACTGAGCAGAGGGTGGGAGGAGTATTAGATGAACTTCGGAAGCCTGCTACCTTCCACCACTAGGATAGAGACCTCCTTCCTTTGTGCTGTTGGGATCTCAGCTGCTCTACTGCTGCATGTCCAGGCACGTATGGAGAACTTGCTTATGAAATAATCCACCTGTTTACATACTGTCTGTTGTTAGTTTCCTTAGAGGCCTGTTGGGGTAATACCTATACTGGTGCAAAAGAAACTCACGCCAGTTACCTGTATTCAGATGAACTTAGCCTTTATTCATAAATACGAACCAGCAACCAAGTCTCACTTGCTTTTTGAGAAAACTAATAGCATGAACAAAATAAAAAGGCCAGCTGACTTTGTAGGAAAGAAGTAACTAGGGGAATAGAGAGCTCAGTGTGCTGAGATTCAAGAGAGTAGTAATACAATTTTAAAACAAGAACAGATTGCTAGGAAGAGCAGTAGTCAAATTATTACTACTTTTAGTCATTTTTAATTTCTTGGAAGTACTGAAATAAAAACGGACAGGGCTAAGAACCAAGCTGCTTATCTGAATTAGACAAAGGAATTGCCCCAAAAGAGGGAAAATTGAGAGAAGTTAGGGCACTTGAAGGACAGGTCTGCAACCTCTAATCTTTAAGTTTTAGAAGCTAGAACAGATAGTTTAGAGGAAGAAAGAATCAGTTAATTACGGAAGAAGATCTCTTTGAGCTGAAAAAAGACACGCCCTCAGCATGAACTGGGATAGATGAAAAGAGACCTACACCTAGACATCCTGGTTTAATTCAGATTTTCCAGGGCTTAGGATAATATTCCTAAAAATGTTCAAAGGAAGAAATAGGTTATCTACAACAGTAACAGACCTCAGATATTTCATAAGTAATATTGGATGGGCAATATTGTCTTTAAAGTTTTGAGGGGAAGTTATTTTCAAACTGTGATTTTGTACCCAGGCAAATAGTAAATTGTGGAGACAAGTGGGAGAGGGTTTTGGATCTGCAAAGATATAGAAATTTTTACTTTATGCACCCTATTTTAATGGCGGGAAAAGTACCAGGAGAGAGATCCATGAGATCTATAAACCCTAGGTCACCAAGATGACCTAGGAGAAACCAAGAAAGATAAAATAAGAAAGTGATTTGACTCTGAGGGCTTACGATGTCCTTCCCCTAGTTGTTGGGGTCTAGTGCCAGTTACTTTTCTTTGCTGCCGTCCTTTCACAATGCTCAGTTCTCCAGTTAATTGTACTTACTACACCAAAACACTGAAATGCCATGTTTATGTGGCTTGACATCCAGTGATCACCTTAAACCTTGTCCGAAGCACAGCTATTGCACAGAACGAAAATACAATAAACGTTGACGGTGTCCAGATAGAACCGTCAAACCGAGGTGGAAGGTAAGAGAGGGTACGCATGCACGAAATGTCCAACCTTTTCACCACGAGGAGTCAGGTACCAACAAGCTGGTGCTGGTTTGTCTACTTAAAGTTGCGCTTTTATACGAATTATATAATTGTCCCCAAATTCCAAAGCAAAACTCCTGCCAAATGGATCTGGTTGTTATAACCTTTATGTATATTTGAATGTTCTTCTACGTGCAGGTATTTTAATAAAATCATGGAAGTGGTTAGTTTTAGGGCCAAAAAAAGTTTTTGCTTTGTCAAAGCTCCGTTCTTTATATTGATATGTTTACTTTCTACTACCACTCAAGACTAGTAGGTCAGAGGCCTTTTCTGCCACTGGAATGTAGGCCACACACATTGTGCCCCTTACTGGCGGAAGAGTACCCTAGCCCAGGAGATGCTAAATAGGAAGGATGGTTCAAATTCCATTTCCATCACTCTTCTATTCAGGAGCTTCTAGTGCTTTCTGTTAGCCTACTGGGCTTGGATTCTTACCACACTGTACATGTTCAAGGGCAGGGAGACTCTTATTGGTGATCTAGTCTATCCTTAGTGTTCGCTGGGGGGAACCCCCTATATTCAAACGTTAAGATCATCTAGCCTATTTCTTCATGGAATTAGATTCTGTAGCATCTTCCTTATCTCATAATTGCCGTGTAGAATGTGGAAGTTGTTCCAGCCGGCTGTCATGGCTTGCGTTGTGGCTGTAGTCTAACTTGAGAGCAGCCGTCTGCAATCCGCATGACAACATCGCATGGTTGACAGATCCTTAGGTCACTCTTTTCCCTTGTTCTTTGCAGGTTACATTATTACTTTCACATGGGCCCTCTTCTCACATTCTGTGGCCATTTTCACTGTCCTTAAATTTGATGTAAGCCATAGCAGTCAGGCCCAAGGGAGAAATGACTTCTGTACAAGGGAATTTTTAAACATGCCTTTGAAGTCTAATTACTACTGAAGTTAGATTTATTTTTAACCTCCCCTGTTAATTGCAGATGGGAAGTCTGATGACGATGGTGACTTGTGAAGTCATAGAGGTCACTCCAGTCCCGGATAACACTGGATTTGGTCCATGTGTGCCTAAAGCTGACAGCTTATCTTCAGTTTTGACCAGTGATGAAGTGGAAACAAGTGGACAGTCCACAGAATTTCCCTTCCCAAGTCTCATTTTCCAGCTTTACTTTTAGACCGTTGTCCTGGTTAGAGAAGACCTGAGAAGGATCCAGTAGTAGCTGGGAGAGAGGAGCATTCGGCGTGTGGCCTCGGGACTGGTTAGGGTCTGAGAAGTAGAAAAGGTCTAGTGCCTTAACTCATGATGATGAGATACTTTAACCAGCTAGATTACTTTAACGATGAAATTCAGATCAAGAATAATTATAAAACTCTGATCCCTATGGAGTAAATGTTATCAAGTAACACTCCTTCGTGGTGAAATTTTGTAACTCTCATTCAACAAATCTTAAACATTTATATGCCAATCATTGAGGGTATACACCATCTTTTAGTTACTTTCAAACCTAATATATTAAACTTAATCCTAATGTTGAAAGTGACTTTCTTGATTAGCTCTAGGTATTATTTAAATGCGTAAATGAACTGTTTTATTAGATGTTTTTTGAAGGTGGTATGTAAGTCATGTTTTTATAAATTATTACATTTTGCATATAACTGGAAGTTTAAATACTGAGTATCTACAATGTTCCGGGATCATAGGTGTGATGTATCATATATATATAAAACATATAATTTTAAATCATTACATTTGTCATTGTAGGTTGAATGGACTGAACCTGTGGGAAAAGATTCAAATTAACTTAGTAGGTTTTTCTAGCTGTAATTTGAAGATTGAGAGACTTGGGGGTGATGACTAACTTACTCTGATTAAATAGCTCCTAAGAGGGCTTCCCTGCTGGCGCAGTGGTAGAGAGTCCGCCTGCCGATGCAGGGGACGCGGGTTCGTGCCCCGGTCCGGGAGGATCCCCCATGCCGCGGAGCGGCTGGGCCCGTGAGCCATGGCCGCTGAGCCTGCGCGTCCGGAGCCTGTGCTCCGTGACGGGAGAGGCTGCAGCAGTGAGAGGCCCGCGTACCGCCAAAAAAAAAAAGCCCCTAAGAATACCAGTTACACCAATTAAGGCCCTCATCTGCTAGTTCTTTAGCCTTTCTCCTTATATCAGTCCACTGGCATGTGCATAATAGTTGAATCCTCTTTACTTTTTGTATGTCTGGAAAGAGCAGTATGACCACCTGTTTCAGAGCAGTAGAAGGACCTCCTAGATCCCATATGCTTATTTATCAGGCTGGGGAGAGCTGTGGAGAAATTAATGCTGCTCAGGTTCACCCAGTAAAAATAGTGGATCAGATAAGCTGCAAACCATATGTTACTACTTCAGGGGGCTGGCGCGGGTTGGAGCCGAGTCAGCAGTGCTTATTACTTCCTGTGAACTTACTCCAGAAAACCTTTCCCTCAGTCTGTGCAGTCAGAGTTTGTAAGAGTGAACCAATAAAATACTGTCTTTCCTAGGGTTCTTAATTCCCTTGTTTAAGCTTAGTCCAAGCACTTCTGTAGGCTGTAGGTATGTAAAGCTGTAATATAATCACCTAGGAAGTTTATTCTGGAGGGGATGGTTTGTGAAAATGGAGATCTTCCTGCCCCGGTGGTTTGTGGGCTTAGAGCAAAATGCTGTGGTCTGGATACAGCTTCCTGCCAATATAAGGAGAACAGAAAGTATTAAAAGAGCTGATGTCGCCTGTCCTTTGCTGATCCTAAACCACTCTGTACCTGGTGTTAGTAAAGAGCCATGTAGTTGAATTCCTCTAATTGTTTGGCTTGGAACTGAGGCCTGCCTACCTGTTGTATAAAAGAAAGAATAAAAGCGGAAGGATTGAATGATTGTTAATCTCTCCTTGCTTCCTTTTCTTTTACTTGCCAGGACTCTGTGGTAAAGAACATCATTGTTTAAGACTCAGAGATATGACTTAGAAGCTTGTGGTTTTGAAGAAACCATATTTCTTAAAAATGTGTCATTTGGGACGTTTGTTTCCTCTGAGATAGCCTTTGGGTAAATAAGTGAGAACTGTTGACCCATCCTGGTCAAACTGTTGAAAGTTCAAGGTTCAGTACTTTGCTTCTGAGTTGCTAACAGCTGAGGAAAGATTAAGCCTGTGAAATTGTCTAGCTGAGCTAGAACGTAAAAAGCATGCCCATCATTTTGAGAAGGCAGGTTAAACGGCCTGAGTATTAGGAAGAGTGGAAGAGCGGATCATTTCTGCACTCTCCTTTCTCCCACCTAGCTTCCAGAACATTTTCCCTCAGAATTTAGAAGACGTTTTTGCCCCAACTTGCTGTAACTTTTCAGTAGTTTTCCTTAAAAAATGCTTTGTAGTTTGTGAATACATGGTATAAACGTTTGTCTTATACTCGCCACAGCCCTGCTTATTACCCTCTGACAAACATACCTTCTCTTCCGATGAGAACGCTGCAACACAAGGATGTTACATTGATCTGCTCCAGATCTGAGAACTAGCATGTGGCAGGATGGAGCCTGGAACTCTGGTGTCCAATGTCTTTTTAGTCTTTTGTTGGTCTTTATTACAGTATGTTATGAAAAGTGACAGTAGAGAAGAATGCTATTGGCTATCGTTGTTATGTCTTAACCCTTGACATACCCTTGCAATAGAATTCTAATCCTGTGCGTTTATCAGAGGGAATATTACAAAACCTGTATGTATAATAGTCCAAGGGTTGGCAAGTTATGGCCATACCTGGCCTTCTGCCTGATCTTATATGGCCTCTTTCACATTTTTTAACGGTTGAAAAAATTTAAAAGAACAGTAATATTTCATGACCCATAATTTCTATGATATTCAGCTCTTGGTATATATATAAATAAAGTTCTGTTGGGGCATAGCCATATTCGTTCATGCATGTATTGTCTGTGGTTGCTTTAATGCTGTGATGGCAGAGTTGGCGGAGTTGAGTGGTGGCAGCAGGGACCATATGACAGCAAAGCCTAAAATGTTTACTGCCTGGCCCTTTACAGAAAATGTTTGCCAACTCTTGTGTTGGCCTGTTGCTGTGACTTTCATCTCTGACTTTCATAGGCATCGAATACAGCCACCTAGCCCTTCCAGACCCACATCTAACTCTTCTTACCAAGATCTTACCCTAGATCTCTAAAATTCCCCAGTGGCAAATAACCTTTAGTCACTAGGGCTTTTTTCCTTTATGACACAGGTGGTGTCACTTTGACATTTCCATGAGTAATATGGCCACCACACTTCAGCTATCTAAACCTAAACCAGTAGGACATAAATGCCCTTTAGAGAATCATAAAAAGGACACTTGCTAACATCTTCAAGTGTTTTGTTTAGGCTTGCCTGTTGAGATTAGTATCATCACGGAGATATGCTCTCCAGACTCACCTAGGTAATAATCTGTGCTTGTCTCAGTGGTGGGCTGGTCATTACTGTTAATACTTGCCAGGTTCTCTATTCCAGCCTCTGCCTTCTCAGCATGTTTATTGCCTTCTGATCTACAGGTAAGAGGCCACAAAACCCACCTTCATCTCCCGCCACCTCCACTGATCCTTCCCGTACCCACTCTTAAACGTTCCTTCCTTAGGCCTCTTCTCTTTTCCTTCTTTATATTCTGCTTGGGTGATTTCACTCATGGCTGCGGTTTCATCTAACACTTACTTGTTGATGTACCCTGATCTCTTTGTCTCTTGCCCTCTTTCCTGAATTCTGACTCCTTACTGGACACGAGCACATAGGCATGTCCTACAAGTATCTCGAATTTAATTCATTTTCTTCTTAAGCATGCTGATCTCATGTTTCCCGTCTTAGCGGATGGCATCTGTGTCTTAGAATCCATGGTGTTAGCTTTGCCTTACTCCTTTTCTCCACTCCCTGTGTTCATTGGCTCACCAGATACTTCCACTTCAGCTCAGATGTGGCTTAACATGTTCTCACCAAATGTTCTGCCAGTACTTTAGTTTGGTACCTTGTGGTGTCTCACCAGCTGCACTGTGAAGCCTCCTAACTGGTCCCCCAATCATCAATCTCTACCCAATTAGTCCATCATTCTATATGTCGTCAGAAAATACATATCTGATCATGACTTTCTCCTTCTCAAAGTCAAGACAGTACTTGAATATTAAAGCCTCTACTATACATGACAGTGCAGAAACGGATCCTCCCAAGCTCTCCAGCCCTAACTCTTCTCCACATATACCCTATGCTTCAGTCCTAACGTCGGCCATTCCCTGAATATGCACTGCTTGTTCGTGCCTCCGTGACTTCACATGTGTTATCCAGAATGAATATGTAGAATGGCATTGTACCCTGGGAGATAAGCTCCTCAACCTTCAAGGGCCATGTTAAACATCATGTCTTCTGGTGAAGTCTTTGGATTCCCTCAAAGGTGACCATTTTCCTCACTTTGCGTGCACTTCGTGGTGCTGTCATGGCGCTTGGACTCTTGTTACTTGCCTGTCTTTTGCACTACTGGTCTTTAGAAATTGAAGTGGGAAGGACGGGAGAACAGTAACCATATTTTACACAGCTCAGTATCTGTAGCATCTGGCACTGGAGAGCCACCATGGTGGGTGCCTACTCAAATGAATAGAAAAATGAATTTTAGGAAAGCAGGTGGGAGCATAGGGGCCAGGCAGATTTCCCAGAATGACTGTGGGAATTGAGCAGGAAAAGAACTCTGTGCTGTGTGTACCTATGGAAGAGATCGCTCCAGGAGACTGACCTTTATTTTTTTGGTATCTGTTGGTAAATGTTGAATAAAGGAAGGACTCTGGGTGTGGTCTGTAAATGTTGGGTGTCTGAATTATTCTGGAGCACTAGACTCTTTTTTTTTTTTTGGCTCAGGAGTACACAGATAGTTGGCCTCAAAGCAGCTCCTGGTTTAGGGAATGATGGAGAATATAAATTTGGGTAGCTGAGAAGAGCCACGAGCAAGGAGATACAAAAATATGACTTAATGTAGAAGGCAGTTCTGTGAATTTTAGTAAAACAGAACTCAGATTTGCTGTTAATGAGTTTTCATCAGGCTTATTAAAAACTGCAGAAAGAAAACATTTCTAGGGCTGCTTTAGACTGATTTCCTCACACTGCTGGGATCATTCCAACCTTCTGGAGTGATGCTCCAGATCACCTGCTTTGTGAGAGAGACAAGTGACAGGATGTGGGAAATTAGTGAGCCATGGTCTCTGCAATCTGCAGTTTTGACTTTTAGAGTCTTATTCTTGGATGAGAAAGAAAAAAAAAATAAGATGGGAGAAGTAGAGTAGGTCCAGTTTTTAGGATAACTTCCCATGCCTTAGTCTGTTCAGGCTGCTATATAACAGAACACTACAGACTGGGGGGCTTATACATGGCAGAACTTCATTGCTCACAGCTCTGGTGGCCGGACGTCCGAGATCAGGTGCCAGCATGGTCTGGTGAAGGCCTTCTCCAGGTTGCAGATTTCTCCCTGTATCTTCACGTGGCAGATCTCTCTGGAGCCTCTTTATAAGGCACTACTCCCATTCAGGGCTCCACCCTCAGGACTTAAGCACCTCCCAAAGGCCGCACCTACTGATACCGTCATCTTTGGGGTTTAGCATTTCAACGTATGAATGTTAGGGGGACACAAAAAATCAGACCACAGCACCTGGTTAGAAGTGTGTCTGTACTGTTAGAAGCCACTAGGCAGAGTAAGAGTCCAGCCCTCCAGGACTCACCCAACTCAAACCAACTCAGATGCTACACTGATAGTTGGGTGTACAGAAATTCCACTGAACACACTTTCAGCTGTTTTGTATATGGTTTCTTTGATTTTAAGAAACGTTGGCATCTCAAGAATTTGAGGAAGCTTTGTAGGCTTCTTGCATGGTTTACTGCCAACTAGTGTTCCTGGCACAATCCTTCACTTTAACTGTGCATTGTAGGAACTAGCTCATCTAGGCTGAAGCCTGTTTACTCCAGATGCGTCAGTTACTCCGCACAGGACCTGGCCGTTAGTGATATAAAATCATTTAGCTCGAAACCAGAAGATTCACACACATAAAATTCAACAATTTAGCGGTTACTGGGAAGTATTAACGAAGTGCTGCTACAGGTATATTTCTTCATTGGGCCTCAAGCTAGGCTGAAATGTCTAGACTTACCTTTGTCTTCAAAGATATACTAAATTTTAGTTATATTAAGTTTAAGAAATTTGGCAAAATCATTTAGATGTCAAGGTGGGAATGGTAGAATGGTTTGAAATAGGGGAGTATTAGTGAATCTGCCAAGATTTTGACCACATTCAACATTTATCGATTATATACTATGTGCCAGACATTGTATTGGGTACTCAACTGGCTCTGTCTATAACAAGGGGAAAGTGTGAAAATGATTATTTCCAGAATAGAGTGTTGCTTTATTTTGAACTCTTTTAGGTAGATGCAGTACTGTCCTTTTGAGGATTATCACTAAGATTTACATATTAGATCAGTTACTCTTTTTCATTTTATGTGAATTAAGCCATACTGCATTCTTAAATTATATTTTGATTATATGCATGGATATATATATTCAACAAAAATTTGAATATTTACTGTATATACTATGAGTGTAGGCAAAGATGATCAAGGCATTGTAGGAGGGTCATGTTTCTGGGAGCTTTTTTGTTAGGAGTAATTTTTAGTGTGGAAAATTTAAAAGATTTAGATTCTTTCTTAAACCTATCCCATTACCTATCCTTTATGATTTTTCTTGATATTATCATCACTGGAGCATTTATCAAATTGATTTTTGCAGGGGGGTTATACTTTGCCTAATGTACAAAAATAGCTTCACAGATATAGTGTAATTTTTTTAAGTTAGACAACTTTGAAGGTGTACAAAAAAAATAACCTAGTAGACCATTGGACACTCAAACTAGTTTCTTGCCGAAAGATGAGGTATCTGTCCACAACTTAGTACTTTGTCACATTTATTTCAATAGAAAATGCTTATTAGACAGAAGGTGGCAAAGTCGAAAGTTTAACCAATACCAATTGTATTCTTAACAAGGAAGCTTTAGAAACACTCTAGATGTGGGAAGTGAGGTATAGGGCATTGGATAAGGGTCCTAGTGAGGTGATCTGGAGTACCTGAGATCTAGTATTGGATGAAAAGCCACTGTGCTACTTTAGAAAGGAAGAGAGCAACACAGTTAAAATAATCAATGACCAGCACAAGCTTGGTAGTGATGCTCAGAGCAAGCTTTCTGAGGGCAGTGTTGGTGGCCGGAACTTGGCTGAGGAATAGATTGCGATAATCTAGTGAGAGATGGCGAGGTCTTGATGAAGGAAGTGGCAGTAGGACCACAGAGTGTGCAGACAGAAGTGTTCTGGGAGAGAGTTTAACTTAGGTATTTGGGAATGAAAGCCTTGCCAAGTATGATATGTTTGATCCAAGTTGGAGAAGCCCTGTACTTACCGATAGAACTTTAGAGTAGGAGGATAGGAAAACTTAGCTGTTCAGAAGTTCATCACCCATTTTCTCCTTTATCAGAAGTTGTCTTGCTCCTTTCTTAGGGTCATTTTGATCATCATCAAGCCTCTCAAAAAATTTGACATCCTCGTGTATACAGAAAATCCATTAAATTAATTAAATGGAAAAAACAAAATTGCCCTATGGAAAGTTCTTTATGTTTGTTTTTATCCTCTACGGAAATGCTTCCTGTTGCAGTTCTTACAATTCTTTAGCTACACACTGAAGAATAACTAGGATGCGGTGGCTTCCGCTCCCCTCCACTCTCCTTCTCCACCACAACCTCGGGCACTAATATAACATCGTTATTTTGTTAGCTTGTCTCTGCAATAATTCTCCTCCCTCTTCTTAAAAGCCTCCATGCCAAAGGACAATGCAGAGCATTCTTTCTTGCAATAGATGCTAATTGTGTTCTTCGCTGGAATCTTGCTGTCATAGCCACAGTCGCTGTGCCATCGTGTCGGGAGGCCCGGGTCACAGTAGTTATTGTGCAGAGTAATGAATGCTGGTTAGTGGTGATGCGTTGTCGCCTGCATCTGTGGGTGAGAACACGCAGTCACTGTAATTTGCCTGGCGAGTGATCATATTGGTGTAACATAACATCAACTGTTAAGCAAGTCAGCTGTCACAAAGAACTATTGGGTTTTTTTTAATATAGAATTTTTAATGAGAAACTTTGAGTTACAGAGATTGAAGATGTGAGAAGAGCTACCTGGTGTGTGTTGCATATTAACCCCTACTTCTCAGTGTGTTTTGGGATCAGGTTTACATATCTGGTGGTTTAGGGAAGGGCGTGCCAGCTCTGCACGTCTCTGCTCTGGCACAGATTGGGAATTGCATGTTGGATCAGTGACGTGACTGGTGTCAACTAGGAATGAGGCTTCCTGGCAGTGACCCCTTCGTGAAACTTGTGGATTCTGAAAGCAGAATCACTGTGAATGTAGTTTTCTCAACTAGTTCTTCCATCTGCGTAAGGAAAAGGTTATTTCTTCAGTAGTTTGAATGGGATGGTGCTGTTTCTCAAGAATTCTTGCTGAAGTAACAGGAAGCATTTGCTCTTATAAATAACCGTGGTGCTAATATGCAAGGACCTTACCAGTCTCAGGATTGGAGCTTGTTACTTTTTTGCCTGCCCACAGCCCACAGTTTCTTCCTCTCCAACCCCACTGCCCATCTTTGAACACTTTTTAGCTATTTGCTCATTACCATCTCTCATTAAAAGTGTCCTGGGAGTGCATTTCAAAGCAGTTCTTTTTATACTTATTTCTTCAAGTTTTGTCGAATTTCCAGCAAATGTAACGAAGTTATTGCTCAAAGTGAAACTTAACCTAATTTATACTTTTCATCTATTCCTTCCTGTCCTGCTTTAGCACATTGCTTTTTAGAAAAGTGGATTTTGACTAGCACAGTAATTTATGTCATGAAGAGAGAGGAAGTGATTTTAGGTGTGACTTGAAGTTTTTTTTTTTTTTTTTTTTTACAATTTAGGGTCTTTTTATGATCCCAAGATCCAAGGGGCTGGTAGTTTTGGAGGAGGGAAATATGTTAATTAGGACAGGAGAGATAATGTGCAATTAGATCATCTGCCAATGCAGGTAAAATTCCTTATTTTATAGTATTAAATTAATAATAGGTATAATCCTACCATTAAAAGTTACCTAAATAACACATGTTCAATGCAGAAAATTTGGAAAACATTTTTTATAAAGAAAAAAATCCAGATTATCAGTTACCTCTATGCCTGCCACCTGAAATAACTATCACTAAGTTTTGGTGTATATATACCCTTCTGTGATTTTTGTAGATCATTTTTTCCATAAAGCTTGTTTTGGACTCAAGCAGAGATGCAGTAAGATACAGTAGTCATTTTAAGTTTCTTCCATAATCCCAGAACAAGTTTCCATAGTAATTCTTTGGTCAACATTTATTAATATTAAATGGGTTGAAAATAAAACTTAGGGAAAAAAGTAGGACTATGAACAGTTAATATTAAGAACTGTTTCCCATAATTCTAAAGATAAGTTTCCTTGAGTTTTTCTTTTGACATTAACATTTTATATTATTAAAACAGTTAAATTTTTGTGCAGAAATAGAAAACATTAGTAATGAGGAAATTAAAAACAACTTTTCACTGTTATATAGATATACTGACTGTAATCAAGGTGGCACTGATTGAATGGTTCTTAATGAAGGTAGAAATAGGGCCCTGCTTCACAAATAGCCCACTTTTACATATGTTTTCCCTTAGATAAGTGAGAGCCAGTTAAGAATGAAAAGTTGCTTTGTCTCTTCATTTTGTTAACCTCTTCCCTTTCTCCCTCTGACAAGTCAACGTCTGCTTCTGTATAGCTAACCGCTGCTGTTTATTTTCTGCTTCTGTGACAGCTAGCCGATGGCGGAGTCTCTTCCCTTCAAATGTCTCACTGGCTTTTCCTTATAGCCCTGTGGCAAGACTCAGCCCTTATAGCAATGGCATTAATACTCCCAGCTTCTCTAAAACCTCAAATAAAGCAATACTAACACCTGAAAGAACAGGTAATATTTCAACTTCTCGTCTAGCGGCTTGCTTTGTAAATCAGTCACTAAACACAGCTTAAATATCCACCTTTCATTGAAAAGCTTGAGGGTAATCTTACTTATCACAATGGGGAGTCTGCTGCACACTTACTTTGGGTAATGACAAAGGCTAGGGTTAATTTGTACTTTAACGTCATTAATCTGCTCTCAATTGTGTACAGTAGGCAGCCTTCACTCTTTATCAAATGCATATATATATAATTATGTGTTACCAAATGCATAATGTGCTTTTAAAATTAAATGTTGAACAAAATAAAGGTCTTTATGATTTTCATTATGATTGAAGATTATCAGACTTTTATTATATCTTGCTGTTTAAAAAATTGTTGGTGCTTTTTATTAAGTCAGGGCTGTGTAGAAAGAATAGTCATAGTAGCTTTTTATGAGATGACGGTCTCATAGTTGTCTCAGCATTGGTGATTCCATCCCTATAATTTTCTCCCTTCAGCCCTTTCTTCCTCGGTTCTCCTATCTCAAGCCATTACTTTCTCACTTTCGTGAGTGACTACAAGTCTCCTGTGACGATTCTAGATTATGAAGGTTTTGTATGTGCTTCCCTGTATGGATGTGTGCCTTTTATGTGTGATATTCTTATCCATTTATAGCACTGCTGTTTGTACCTGTTTAAAAAATGGACCAGATTAAAATTTAGTTTAAAATATATAATCCATTACTACCAGAGACAAGCATGTCTGATTATTCATTGAAAATGTACAAGATATGTATTCTTATACCATGCCTTTAGATATATACTTAAGCTAATGGGATGCAGATTTAGCATTATTGATTTTTCTTGTCTTACGGTGGTAAAAAAAAAAAAAACATATAACATGAAATCTACCTTTTCAACAATTTTTTTAGTGTACAGCACAGAGTGGATTTTTGAATTATGAAAACTGAATTTGAGAAAACAAAACAAGTGGTTTTGTATGTATGAATTATGAACACATGAAGAGGTGCATACTGTCTTGCCATTCTCCTGTCATAGTGGTGTGTTGGTTGTTTTTTGGTGACTTAATGAAAACAGGAAAAATATAGATGGGTCTTGTTTTTTATTTTAATCCATTCAGCCACTCTGTGCCTTTTGATTGGAGAATGCCTTGAAGTGCTGACTGTTGATATGTGAACTGTAAAGCACATGCAGATAGCAGTTCTTTAGACTAAGTAACCAACACGTTTCCCTTGTTTTTAGGTTACACATCCAGGGGCTCCCCTCTCAGTCCCCAGTCATCCATAGACAGTGAACTGAGTACTTCAGAGCTGGAGGATGATTCTATCTCCATGGGATATAAGTTACAGGACCTCACTGATGTTCAGATCATGGCTCGTCTGCAAGAAGAAAGTAGGTTCCTCTTTTTAAAAAAAAAAAAAAAAATTAATTTATTTTTGGCTGTGTTGGGTCTTCGTTTCTGTGCGAGGGCTTCCTCTAGTTGCGGTGAGCGGGGGCCCCTCTTCATTGCGGTGCGCGGGCCACTCACTGTCGCAGCCTCTCTTGTTGCGGAGCACAGGCTCCAGACGCGCAGGCTCAGTAGTTGTGGCTCACGGGCCCAGTTGCTCCGCGGCATGTGGGATCTTTCCAGACCAGGGCTCGAACCCGTGTCCCCTGCATTGGCAGGCAGATTCTTAACCACGGCGCCACCAGGGAAGCCCCGGTTCCTCTTTTTAAACTAGAAAACGTTTTAAACGAGAGGATTCTACTTGAAATCTAAGGGGGTGGGGAGGTTTCAGGCATTTCTCCCCAGGTAATGGGCAAACAATTCTATTCTTTCTCTCATCCCATCCTGCTTTGTAGGTGGCGCAATTAAATGCTTCTCACAGTCTCATGACCATTGTAAAATATTAGGACATACTCTGGGCAAAATACATTGATGTAAAACATCACCAGTGTAGCCACTGTGGAAACAGTTTGCCAGTTTCTTAGAGAACTAAACATGAGGTTTCCATAAGGCCCAGCACATTGTATTCTTGGGCATTTATCCCAGGGCAATGGAAACTTGTGTTCAGAAACACAGAAACCTGTATATGAATGTTCATAGCACCTTTATTTATGATAATAGCCAAAAACCAGAATGAGCTCAGATGTCCTTCAGTAGGTGAGTGGTTGATCAAGCTGGGGGTACCTCCATACTGTGGAGTACTACTCAGCAAGAAAAAAGAGTAAATTTTGATAGACATTACCATCTTGGATGAATCTCCAGGGAATTATGCTGAGTGAAAAAGATGATCTCAGGAGATTTCATACTGTATAATTCCATTTATATAACATTTTGGAATGACAACATTTTAGAAATGGATGACAGATTAGTGGTTGCCGGGGCTTAGGGATAGGGCCTGGGCTCTCAGGAGGGAGGTAGATGTGGTTATAAAAGCGCAACACGAGGGATTTAGGGAGCTGCCCTGTTTTTGACTGTGGTGGTAGGTATGTGATCCTACAGGTGATAAAATTGTATAGAATTTAATACTAACACGTACACATATAAAAGTAATACTGGAGAATCTAAATCAGATGGGTTTATATAAGTGCCGATATCATAGTTGTCCTATTATTCTATGATTTTGCAAAATGATACCATCAAGGGAAACTGGACAGAGTACACAGAAGATCTCTATTATTCCCAGAACTGCATGTGAGTGTGTAGTTACCTTAATAAAAATTCAATTAAACATGCATTAATGCATTCTCAGATGCAAATTATTACATATAGAAGGGCTAAACAGCAAGGTCCTACTGTATAGCACAGGGAACTATATTTAGTATCCTGAGACAAACCATAATGGAAAAGAATCTAAAAAATTATGTGTATATATATATATATGTATAACTGAATAACTGCTGTACAGCAGAAATTAACAAAACATTGTAAGTCAACTATACTTCCATAAAAATTGTACTTCTCAAGATACATAGTTATTGAAGGAGAGATAATTGGAAATGTTATTTCCAATAACATTGAGTTATTGGTTCTGCAATAAGGTTACAACAGTTAATCTGAGAGTGAACTACTTCAAGGGTATTAATGGTATCACTTAAGGCAAAAGAAGACGTAGATCACAGACCTGGGCTAAGCTTATTTTGGAATTATCTTCTGAGGCCAACATAAGTAGAAACAGTCAAGTATCATTTAAGCGTAACAGTTTCCTGCTTTCAGAATTGGGCAAGGCTACTGTGAGAAAGATTGTAACGCTTATGCAGGATTTAATAAGATACATTTTGAGAGGAAAAACGGTTATTTTATGTTGTTATTTATTTAGTAATGGTACACTAACAGTAACTCTTTCTAAAAAAATATATGGCTGAAAGATTGGATGTCAGTCTCGGAAGTTAAGTAGTCAGTCAGGCATAGACTACTTTAAAAAAAGTTGTGGGTTGGGCTTCCCGGTGGCGCAGTGGTTGAGAGTCCGCCTGCCGATGCAGGGGACACAGGTTCGTGCTCCGGTCTGGGAAGATCCCACATGCCGCGGAGCGGCTGGGCCCGTGAGCCATGGCCGCTGAGCCTGCATGTCCGGAGCCTGTGCTCTGCGCAACGGGAGAGGCCACAACAGTGAGAGGCCCGCGTACTGCAAAAAAAAAAAAAAGGTGTGGGTTGGCAACGAGATAACTAGAAACTTCCAGATGATGATGAATAGTGTCTCCTAAGTAACCTTCCTAAGTATCTCTCCAGATTCCAGAAGGGATGGCTCAGGGAAATCGACAGATACTGATCGATGAACTGTAGCGGTATATTTAATATTCACTGGAATTGGGGCAATCTTTTTCCAGAACAGAATAGTCCAGTATTAGCTGTCTGTTTCGTAGGTAAACGTGTCTGTTTTCTTGGGATTTAATAAACTAAGAACAAGATAGTGGGTCTCCACTTGAATCACTTGCTTGACACAAATTTTCCTCAAATATTTGATGAATTGGAACTTAATAATTAAGCCAGATTGAAATGCCTCATAAGATAAAATACCAGTCCCTGTTGTTCCGTAGGTCTCAGGCAAGATTATGCTTCTACTTCAGCATCTGTGTCGAGACCTAGTTCCAGTGTGTCACTGAATTCAGGAAAAAAAGGGGCATGCAGTGATCAAGAATACGATCGATTCAGCCTGGAGGACGAGGAGGAATTTGATCACCTGCCACCACCTCAGCCTCGTCTTCCAAGATGCTCACCTTTCCAAAGAGGAATCCCCCATTCACAGACTTTCTCCAGCATTCGGGAGTGTAGGAGGAGCCCCGGGTCCCAGTACTTTCCTTCGAATAATTACCAGCAGCAACAGTATTATTCACCTCAAGCCCAAACTCCAGATCAGCAACCAAATAGGACCAACGGAGGTAAGTTGTATGCGCCTTTGGTATTCGATGTGCTTTGATCTTTCATACGTGGTCAAGAAATGGTTTTAAGGTCAATATAAATAACTGGTAAATGTTTCCAAGACTTATTAAGTACATCCTTAAGACCTTATCAGTTTGGTTGGTGTACATTTAAATCTATAATTGACCAGCTTCTGATTACGTGTCCCAGATTTATAGCTTCAGGAAAACCGTTGTGAGGTACCAGACTGAGTCAGAAATGGGGGAGCATCTTCGTGTTGTGGCTGGTAAAGCTGTAGGACAGCAGGGCTGTGGAAGTTGAGGAGTTCCTAGTTCCGTGGAGTCGGAGGCACGGAGCCGCATCTTCTCTCGTCTTTCTTAAAACCCCCCATCTCTGACGGCCTGCTTCTAGCCCAGAGTGATGGATGGGAAGTGTGGACCCTGGTGTGCTTGGAGAGGATGCTGCTGTGCACGTCGAGATTTAGGGGAAGTTCGGGATGTGTCTTTCCCTCTGGTGTCCTGACATCTAGAATTAAGATCTGTGCAGCAGTGGGGCTATGGAAGCTGATGTTTGGCGTGGTGTAACGGCAAGTTGATTTGTCCTGATGGCAGCACGGTGGGTTGGAATATGTGTCGTTCTTTTTTTGCAATTTTTTCTATTTCCCTCTTCATCATTTATCTTCCTTCTCCACTCCCAGGAGTTATAGATCTTGACTTACAAGAACTATAGGGAGAATAAGCATGTGATATTCTAAGCCTGGAATGTTTTTGCACTGATGATCAGTCTGACCCTCACACACAAATCCTGTAGAGTATGGAGAAACCAACGATATTTATAGAGTTACAGCTTTTAATTATTATACAGCAGCATTTCTCAAACCTGGGGCCAGAAATGATCCAACAAATTATTTTAAAATATTGCAAGGCCAAATACAAATCATACTAGTCATCACCTGCTATCATGTGCTTAGTGTTTGCTTTTTCTTCCTCTGCACTTGTATTATTCATGCTAATTGAGAGACCATTTGAAAATATTTAAGGTTTTATAGTCAGAACTTCTCTCTTTTTTAATACCTTCCGATTTCAAATTTAAAAGAAAACAGTGGCAGGTAAAGTGACTGCCACTAGTGAGTAATTTATTAAAGCCTATAACATCGAAGACAGTATTTTATGTGCTTAACGAAAATCACAGCATCATTAAAACTGCGGGAGAGGGCACAGAGTTGTTTCTGCAAAGGCTTTTTTTGTCAAGCGTCTTAGAGCATCACATCCTGCCTGTCAAGCAGATGCTCCCTCTGCATCTTGATTAGTTGTCAGCGGGATCATTGTCCTACCATAGAAAAGTGGTGTTAACTTACATTCAACACCATTATGAAAAGGGTTAGGTGTCCCCAAATCTGTGTTATGATGGTTCCTGTTAGGAAAGTGGAAATATTTCTCAGCCTGGTGTCTGACTGTGGTAGTTCTATTTTTCTAAAAGGTCCGGTCTCCACACGTAAAGGAAAATGGAATACAACAGCAGTTCTCTGGATTGGACTTCTGACTAATTAACTTAATGGCTGAGTACACAGGCTCTGAAGGCCAGTACGTGCTGGGTTCCCCTCCTGGCCTACCACTTATACCTTTCCCAGGCTTCTCATGCCTCTGAGCTCTCACTTATTTGGCTACAAAATGTAGACAAATAACATCCCTTTCTTAGAAAACTTAGGTATAATTGGACATCAAATCATCTGGTACACGTTCTCCTTTATGTAACATGTAATCCTTTAACCTAAGTTTGTCATAAGGAATAAATGAAATAATGACCATTCCATTGCCTGGAGTAGAAACGCTGGACAAGTTCAAAGTGCTGAAAAAGTAAAGGTGGTCTCCCCAGCCCCACTGTTTTCTTAAACTTTTATTAACGTGGCTCAGATATCTGAGCCTTCATTTGTTACCAGAGGATTATTTGGACAAAATTGTGGAATGAGAGTCGTAACTTTGAAACCAATCTCTCAAATATTTTTCTAAATTCTTAAAATAATATGGATAGAAGAAAATAATTATAAATAAAATAGAAGTGCGTGTTAATATTTCCTACTTCCGTAGCTCCTGCATTGCCTGGTTTCCAAAGGGATGGCTCTTGAAAGTTCTTGGTATATTTCTGGGGATCATAGGATTAAAAGGAGCATACAGAAGTCCACTTTTTTTTTTTTTTTGCGGTACACGGGCCTCCCACTGTTGCGGCCTCTCCCACTGCGGAGCACAGGCTCCGGACGCGCAGGCTCAGCGGCCATGGCTCACGGGCCCAGCTGCTCCGCGGCATGTGGGATCTTCCTGGACCGGGGCACGAACCCGTGTCTCCTGCATCAGCAGGTGGACTCTCAACCACTGCGCCACCAGGGAAGCCCCCAGCAGTCCACTCTTACCTGTGACTTCAGTTACCCATGGCCAACTGTAGTCTGAAAATGTTAAATGGAAAATGACAGAAATAAACAATTCGTAAGTTTTAAACTGTGCATTGTCGTGAGTAGTATGAGGAAATCTTGTGCCTTCCTGCTCTGTCCCACCTGGGACGTGAATCATCACTTTGTCCTGTGTATCCACGCTGTGTGTGCTTCCTGCCTGTCAGCACCTGTATAGGAAGAACATCGTATATCTAAGGTTCTGTACTATGGGCGGCTACAGGCACCCGCTGAGGGTCTTGGAACGTATCCCCTGCCCATAAGGTGGGGCAGGGTAGGGCTACTGTATTTGAATAGTTGGCCAGGTATGATAAGTGATTAAAGCTTGCAGAACATTTGCTAACTGTGATTTTTAGGGTATGGCAGGGATTATCAGTGGCATGGTGTAATCAGTGTTAGCCTCAGGACCTCCCCTGAACCCTGTATTTACTGCAGGTCTAGATTTAGATGTTTGGTGGGTAGCTGGCTGCTGCCTTTATTCCTTAAAGGATTCCTAAAGATTGATAGCAGAAGAAAACATTGAGAAACAATGGTCTAGACTATAACCCCACTGAGAGTCGGGAACTCCCTTGTCTAACACACTGTATAGTATATATACACAGGAAATACTCGTTCATTCATTCATCCTACAAAGTGGGGAAGGGTGTCCAAGTGAAAGGACCAGCACGCTCACGGGTACAAGAGAGTGTGAAGTATTTGGAAATTCCATTCTCCACTGTGGTTGGCAAGTAGGCTGTGTGGCGAGGGCAGCAGGAGATGAGGCTAGAGATGGCTGCAGAGCCTGTATCTTAGAAGGATCTTGTCTCAGTCCAGGAGCTTGGGCTTTCAGAGGAAGGGGAGGGACAGTGATTGGAGGGCTTTTAGCAAGTGGCTGGCTAGAAGTCACTGGCTGTATGGAAGATGGGGAGGAACAAGACAGGGTGTACAGAGACCAATTAAGAGGAACATTTTGTGAAAATGTGGATGACAAATAATGAGGTCTAAACTAGGTGGTAGTGGGAGGTTTGTTAAATATTTATGAGGCAGAATTGAGAGGACTTGGGAGTCGAGGGTGAAGAAGGGAGGTGAAACTGGGAAGATTCTGCCGCTTTTTGGATTAGGTGACTTGATGAGTAGGGCTATAATCAAGGGATCTAAGTGATGCAGAAGGAGCTGTGTGTGAAGGGGAGAAAAATGAATCTGGTTTTGTACTTGAATGGGTTTTTACTGAGTATTCAGATGTATCCTGTGTTTTCTGAGCTTGAGTGACCTGATATGTGTACTTTAGTTTTGGGGGTGTGTGTATTAAAGAGAAAACTGTCTACATTGTAGAGTTGCCCTCTTGTGGCTGAATTCAAATCTCAGCAGCACTGAGGTCTGTGCGTGAGTGACTCTCTGCTGCTCCTTAGTGGCGGAAGATGTACTCAGCAAGGAAAAAGAAAGGGAAGCATTTTTTCAAGTCTCCAAAGGTTTGGTGGTGTACTCATGCCCCTTAAAACTTTCCAGAAGTTAATGTGGTCATGTTGATGTGATGAGTGGATATGTCAAAACCTCTCGTTAGAATTTTAAGAATTTCTTCCTTTGTTGATATGCTAAGCAAAAGATTCAGTAATTGCTGGTTTGACACTTCTAGGTTTTCTTATTATTATTAACATGTAACAATTCCTAGGTTTTTTTTTTAAACTGTAAGATTATTTTCTATCCTCACTTTGATTCAGTTTTATCCACTTATTGTATAGGAACAAGCAGCTAATTGATTACCTAATTCGTCCCTCTTTTTATAGAACAAGTGCTTTACTTTAGCAGTCTGTTTGGTGGAACCTTTCTGGAGACATGGAGTGTGTTTGTCTCTACCGGGAGTAATTAATTAGCTTGCTAGAGTTCATAACACACGTGATAATTTCTGTTTGTCATTGAACAAAACATGATTTCTATTTGTATTTAATTTTGAAAGCTAGTGATTTAATTGGCATAAAAGTTGTGATTTTTAACTTAGTAAAATTCTTTTCTAGATAAGCTCCGAAGAAGTATGCCTAATCTAGCTCGGATGCCAAGTACAACCGCTGTTAGTAGCAATGGTAGTTCTCCAGTCACCGTGCGGAATAGTCAGAGTTTTGACTCAAGCTTGCATGGAGCTGCAAATGGAATTTCAAGAATACAGTCTTGTAGTAAGTATGACAATATTTTTGTATGTAATTTTAATTAGTTGTAACACCATTAGGAAAATCTTACTGTTTCATTTCTTTCTTTCTCTTAAGAGCACTACAGGAAACTTTTCTCCTTGTGACACTTTTTTGTCTTTCACCATGATAATTGAGTGGTATTTTCACTGGTGCCTATGTCACCAATTAATAATTAGTAAATTATATGCAATCCTTTATACCCAGGGATAGCAGTAGAAGCACTAAATGGTGATTGATTTGTTTACTCATCATACAAAAATGTTTTCTTTGCAGATATGCCTCTTTTTAGCTGTGTACTTGATACGTTTGAGGAAAGCACACTTATTCTGTCTAGCTGTTACTTTGGTCTTGTTTTTCACCAGTCCAGAGCTTTCCCCTGGCAAATGAAGTTCTATTTTAGTGTGTCTAAAGTAGGATTCATCTACTTCATTTCAGTTTGCCCCACAGTGTGTCATTCATCCTCTGTACGGTTTACCCAGTGATGAGCAGCATGGTGAAAGTAAAATCCAGTGTGTGTGTGTGTGTGTGTGTGTGTGTGTGTGTGTGTTCACTTTGTGTGGGGATGTGCTGGCTCCAGGGCACCCCCCACCTCCTAGTCATGCTGTCTGTAGGGGTAGTTGGGGTTAAGTCTGAGGCTGACCCCTGGCTGGCAGATCCAAGGTCACAGTCCCATTATTGATATGCCCAAACCCGGGAGGCCTGAAGTGTGTTCAGTGTGTGGCCAAGCGCCATCAACCAGATGTCTTAAGTCTGCACCCAGAAGAGTCCCTGGTGGCCCTAACAGACTACCCTGTGTCCCTCCAACACATGTCTAGAATGGGTTTGATTTTTGGTGCCTACCTCTGTCATTCAGTAAAGTGTTACACTTTACTGTCATTATGTCATCTTCCATACTAGCCTACTGGCTCCCTCTGGGCTTGGACCATAGTGCATCTGATTTTCTGTCCCCAGCACCTGGCATGCTGCCGAGGACATTGAGCTCTCAGTAAATGTTTGAACGAATGTATAAATGAATGCCATAGGGCTGTATCTTAGGGCTTGATCTGTTAATATTTGAATTAATGGCTTGTTTAAAGACAGAGAAGACAACCTCTGAACTAATGGTGGGAAACTGAGAGGACTACTAATTTTATGTCAGGAGGTTAGGACAGTTGGCCAAATATATCATGATGAAATTTAACTGAGATAAAAATTCTACACTTGAGTACGAAAGTCAATAGTATAAGCATAGAAGGGAAAATACAGTTGTGATGGTAGCAAATAGGGTAACGATTAGGAGTTTTTGTGAGCTCTAATTCAGTGTGGGTTAATAGCACGATTTGAGTGCCAGAAAAATGCACGTAACCCAAAATAGAATAGAACACACACTACAGACCATGGCAGGTTTTGACGGAAGTGCTCAAGCCATGGCAGGTTTTGACGGAAGTGCTCAAGAAATGATGGGAACATGTCAAAAGGATAGGAAACAACTTGAAGAAACTCCCAGAGACCAAATCTGGGACAGTTTGAGCCGCAGAATAAATATTTATATTAAAGGATTATAACCCATAGGTTATTTAACTGTGGGTCCATACTTAATTGAATAAAATAAATGGAGAAGAGGGGAAATTCTTCTTTATAGAAGAATTGCAATTGATACACAAGAGAAATGAAGAAAATAGAAAAACCATTGTAAGTCAAGCATAACAATGAGAGAAAACAAAAAAACCTGACAACAATGTTCATGTGTAAGAGGAGGTCAGTCATGAACTTGTTTCAGATCTCAGGACTCTGCTCTCATTGACTTTTATTCCTAAGCATTGTAAGAGAATATTCTTTATACATTCTAAGTGTGTATCATGAAAATTCCTAGTTCTGGGCCGTTCTACTTTCTGGAGTGAACAAAGGTAGGACACAGAAAGTTGGAGAGGCAGCCTGATATAGAAGGAAGACACTGGGTTAGCAGTCAAATACTTGAGTTTGGGTGTTTTGGTTTTCTTAAAATTTATTTTATTTATTTTTGGCTGCTTTGGGTCTTTGTTGCTGTGCACGGGCTTTATCTAGCTGCGGTGAGCGGGAGCTACTCTTCCTTCCGGTGTGCGGGCTTCTCACTGCGGTGGCTTCTCTCGTTGCAGAGCACGGGCTCTAGGCACGCGGGCTTCAGTAGTTGTGGCATGCGAGCTCAGTAGTTGTGGCTTGCAGGCTCAGTAGTTGTGGTGCACGGGCTTAGCTGCTCTGCGGCATGTGGGATCTTCCTGGACCAGGGCTCGAACTCGTGTCCCCTGCATTGGCAGGAGGATTCTTAACCACTGTGCCACCAGGGAAGTCCCTGGGTCTTTTCTTAATCATAAGTTCATGGGAAAGCTCCATATCCTTTCTGATTCTTGTTTTCGCATTTGTAAAATTAGGATACTGTCTATTGATCTCAACTAGTTTCTCTTTGTTATTTTTTTAAACTCAAGGGTGGTTATCTATCTTGTGTGTAGGAGAATTAATGGGAGTATCTTCATGAATAGCTGTTCCGTAATTTCAGTTCAAATGATTTTAAAATTTTATTGAATCTGTAGGTAAATTTTAGAATTGGTATCTTAACAATATTAGTTTTCTAATGCATTAACATGGAACATTCTTTCGTTTATTTAGATCATCTTGTCTCTCAAAGTTCTATAGCTTTCTATATAGAGATTAATACACCTATAATTTATTCCTAAGTATTTTTAAAATATTTTTTTAACATCTTTATTGGGGTATAATTACTTTACAATGGTGTGTTAGTTTCTGCTTTATAACAAAGTGAATCAGTTATACATATGTTCCCATATCTCTTCCCTCTTGCGTCTCCCTCCCTCCCACCCTCCCTATACCACCCCTCCAGGCGGTCACAAAGCACGGAGCTGATCTCCCTGTGCTATGCGGCTGCTTCCCACTACCTATCTACCTTACGTTTGGCAGTGTATATATGTCCATGCCTCTCTCTCGCTTTGTCACAGCTCACCCTTCCCCCTCCCCATATCCTCAAGTCCATTCTCTAATAGGTCTGTGTCTTTATTCCTGTCTTACCCCTAGGTTCTTCATGACTTTTTTTTTTCTTAAATTCCATATATTTGTGTTAGCATATGGTACTTGTCTTTCTCTTTCTGACTTCACTCTGTATGACAGACTCTAGGTCTATCCACCTCATTACAAATAGCTCAATTTTGTTTCTTTCTATGGCTGAGTAATAATCCATTGTATATATGTGCCACATCTTCTTTATCCATTCATCCGATGATGGGCACTTAGGTTGTTTCTATCTCCGGGCTATTGTAAATGGAGCTGCAATGAACATTTTGGTACATGACTCTTTTTGAATTATGGTTTTCTCAGGGTATATGCCCAGAAGTGGGATTGCTGGGTCATATGGTAGTTCTATTTGTAGTTTTTTAAGGAACCTCCATACTGTCTCCATAGTGGCTGTAACAATTCACATTCCCACCAGCAGTGCAAGAGTGTTCCCTTTTCTCCACACCCTCTCCAGCATTTATTGTTTCTAGATTGTTTGATGATGGCCATTCTGACTGGTGTGAGATGATATCTCATTGTAGTTTTGATTTGCATTTCTCTAATGATTAATGATGTTGAGCATTCTTTCATGTGTTTGTTGGCAGTCTGTATGTCTTCTTTGGAGAAGTGTCTATTTAGGTCTTCTGCCCATTTTTGGATTGCGTTGTTTGTTTTTTTGTTATTGAGCTGCATGAGCTGCTTGTAAATTTTGGAAATTAATCCTTTCTCAGTTGCTTCATTTGCAAATATTTTCTCCCATTCTGAGGGTTGTCTTTTGGTCTTGTTTGTGGTTTCCTTTGCTGTGCAAAAGCTTTGAAGTTTCATTAGGTCCCATTTGTTTATTTTTGTTTTTATTTCCATTTCTCTAGGAGGTGGGTCAAAAAGGAACTTGCTGTGAATTATGTCATAGAGTGTTCTGCCTATGTTTTCCTCTAAGAGTTTGATAGTTTCTGGCCTTACATTTAGGTCTTTAATCCATTTTGAGCTTATTTTTGTGTATGGTGTTAGGGACTGATCTAATCTCATACTTTTACATGTACCTGTCCAGTTTTCTCAGCACCGCTTATTGAAGAGGCTGTCCTGTCTCCACTGTACATTCT
The DNA here is from genome assembly GCF_008692025.1 of Phocoena sinus. Taxonomy (NCBI): domain Eukaryota; kingdom Metazoa; phylum Chordata; class Mammalia; order Artiodactyla; family Phocoenidae; genus Phocoena; species Phocoena sinus. The sequence goes on from NC_045780.1 coordinate 51,623,550, forward strand.
GGCCTCCTTTATCAAAGATAAGGTGACCGTATGTGCGTGGGTTTATCTCTGGGCTTTCTATCCTGTTCCATTGATCTGTATTTCAGTTTTTGTGCCAGTACCATACTGTCTTGATTACTGTAGCTTTGTAGTATAGTCTGAAGTCAGGGAGCCTAATTCCTCCAGCTCCGTTTTTCGTTCTCAAGATTGCTTTGGCTATTCGGGGTCTTTTGTGTTTCCATACAAATTGTGAAATTTTTTGTTCTAGTTCTGTGAAAAATGCCAGTGGTAGTTTGATAGGGATTGCATTGAATCTGTAAATTGCTTTGGGTAGTAGAGTCATTTTCACAATGTTGATTCTTCCAATCCAAGAATATGGTATATCTCTCCATCTATTTGTATCATTTTTAATTTCTTTCATCAGTGTCTTATACTTTTCTGCATACAGGTCTTTTGTCTCCTTAGGTTTATTCCTAGATATTTTATTCTTTTTGTTGCAATGGTAAATGGGAGTGTTTTCTTGATTTCACTTTGATTTTTCAGCATTAGTGTATAGGAATGCCGGAGATTTCTATGCATTAATTTTGTATCCTGCTACTTTACCAAATTCATTGATTAGCTCTAGTAGTTTTCTGGTAGCATCTTTAGGATTCTCTATGTATAGTATCATGTCATCTGCAAACAGTGACAGATTTACTTCTTCTTTCCCAATTTGGATTCCTTTTATTTCCTTTTTTTCTCTGATTCCTGTGGTGAAAACTTCCAAAACTATGTTGAATAAGAGTGGTAAGAGTGGGCAACCTTGTATTGTTCCTGATCTTAGTGGAAATGGTTTCACTTTTTCACCATTGAGGATGATGTTGGCTGTGGGTTTGTCATATATGGTCTTTATTATGTTGAGGAAAGTTCCCTCTATGCCTACTTTCTGCAGGGTTTTTATCATAAATGAGTGTTGAATTTTGTTGAAAGCTTTCTCTGCATCTATTGAGAGGTTAATATGGTTTTTCTCCTTCAATTTGTTAATATGGTATATCACATTGATTTGCAGATATTGAAGAATCCTTGCGTTCCTGGAATAAACCCTACTTGATCATGGTGTATGATCCTTTTAATGTGCTGTTGGATTCTGTTTGCTAGTATTTTGTTGAGGATTTTTGCATCTATGTTCATCAGTGATATTGGCCTGTAGTTTTCTTTCTTTGTGACCTCGTCTGGTTTTGGTATCAAGGTGATGGTGGCCTCGTAGAATGAATTTGGGAGTGTTCCTCCCTCTGCTATATTTTGGAGGAGTTTGAGAAGGATAGGTGTTAGCTCTTCTCTAAATGTTTGATAGAATTCACCTGTGAAGCCATCTGGTCCTGGGCTTTTGTTTGTTGGAAGATTTTTAATCACAGTTTCAATTTCAGTACTTGTGATTGGTCTGTTCATATTTTCTGTTTCTTCCTGATTCAGTTTTGGCAGGTTGTGCATTTCTAAGAATTTGTTCATTTTTTCCAGGTTGTCCATTTTATTGGCATAAGTAATCTCTCATGATCTTTTGTATTTCTGCAGTGTCAGTTGCTACTCCTTTTTCATTTCTATTTCTATTGATTTGAGTCTTCTCCCTTTTTTTCTTGATGAGTCTGGCTAATGGTTTATCTATTTTGTTTATCTTCTCAAAGAACCAGCTTTTAGTTTTACTGATCTTTGCTATCGTTTCCTTCATTTCTTTCTCATTTATTTCTGATATGATTTTTATGATTTCTTTCCTTCTGCTAACTTTGGGTTATTTTGTTCTTCTTTCTCTAATGGCTTTAGGTGCAAGCTTAGGTTGTTTACTCGAGATGTTTCCTGTTTCTTAAGGTGGGCTTGTATTGCTATAAACTTCCCTCTTAGAACTGCTTTTGCTGCATCCCATAGGTTTTGGGTTGTCGTGTCTCCATTGTCATTTGTTTCTAGGTATTTTTTGATTTCCTCTTTGATTTCTTGAGTGATCACTTCGTTATTAAGTAGTGTATTGTTTAGCCTCCATGTGTTTGTATTTTTTACAGATCTTTTCCTGTAATTGATATCTAGTCTCATAGCGTTGTGGTCAGAAAAGATACTTGATACAATTTCAATATTCTTAAATTTACCAAGGCTTGATTTGTGACCCAAGATATGATCTGTCCTGGAGAATGTTCCATGAGCACTTGAGAAAAATGTGTATTCTGTTGTTTTTGGATGGAATGTCCTATAAATATCAATTAAGTCCATCTTGTTTAATGTATCATTTAAAGCTTGTGTTTCCTTATTTATTTTCATTTTGGATGATCTGTCCATTGGTGAAAGTGGGGTGTTAAAGTCCCCCTACTATGAATGTGTTACTGTGCATTTCCCCTTTTATGGCTGTTAGCATTTGCCTTATGTATTGAGGTGCTCCTATGTTGGGTGCATAAATATTTACAATTGTTATATCTTCTTCTTGGATCGATCCCTTGATCATTATGTAGTGTCCTTCTTTGTCTCTTCTAATAGTCTTTATTTTAAAGTCTAGTTTTTCTGATATGAGAATTGCTACTCCAGCTTTCTTCTGGTTTCCATTTGCATGGAATATCTTTTTCCATCCCCTTACTTTCAGTCTGTATGTGTCTCTAGGTCTGAAGTGGGACTCTTGTAGACAGCAAATATATGGGTCTTGTTTTTGTATCCATTCAGCCAATCTGTGTCTTTTGATGGGAGCATTTATTCCATTTACATTTAAGGTAATTATCAATATGTATGTTCCTATTCCCATTTTCTAAATTGTTTTGGGTTTGTTATTGTAGGTCTTTTCCTTCTCTTGTGTTTCTTGCCTAGAGAAGTTCCTTTAGCATTTGTTGTAAAGCTGGTTTGGTGGTGAACTCTCTCAGCTTTTGCTTGTCTGTAAAGGTTTTAATTTCTCCATCAAATCTGAATGAGATCCTTGCTGGGTAGAGTAATCTTTGTTGTACGTTTTAACCTTTCATCATTTTAAATATGTCCTGCCACTTCCTTCTGGCCTGCAGAGTTTCTGCTTTAAGATCAGCTGTTAACCTTATGGGGATTCCCTTGTGTATTATTTGTTGTTTTTCCCTTGCTGCTTTTAATATGCTTTCTTTGTGTTTAATTTTTGACAGTTTGATTAATGTGTGTCTTGGCATATTTCTCCTTGGATTTATCCTGTATGGGACTCCCTGTGCCTCCTGGACTTGATTAACTATTTCCTTTCCCATGTCAGGGAAGTTTTCAACTATAATCTCTTCAAATATTTTCTCAGTCCCTTTCTTTTTCTCTTCTTCTGGAACCCCTATAATTCGAAAGTTGGTGCGTTTAATGTTGTCCCAGAGGTCTCTGAGACTGTCCTCAGTTCTTTTCATTCTTTTTTCTTTATTCTGCTCTGCAGTAGTTATTTCTGTCCCCAGTGGCTAAGGTTGGTTCAGTGGGTTGTGTAGGCTTCCTGGTGGAGGGGACTAGTGCCTGTGTTGTGGTGGATGAGGCTGGATCTTGTCTCTCTGGTGGGCAGGTCCATGTCTGGTGGTGTGTTTGGGGTGTCTGTGGACTTATTATGATTTTATACAGCCTCTCTGCTAATGGGTGGGGTTGTGTACCTGTTTTGCTAGTTGTTTGGCATAAGGTGTCCAGCACTGTAGCTTGCTGGTCGTTGAGTGAAGGTGGGTGCTGACGTTGAGATGGAGATCTCTGGGAGATTTTCGCCATTTGATATTATGTGGAGCTGGGAGGTCTCTTGTGGACCAGTGTCCTGAAGTTGGCTCTCCCACCTCAGGCAGGGCACTGACTCCTGGCTGCAGCACCAAGAGCCTTTCATCCACACGGCAAGTTCAGATTTTGTTTCCGCTTGATCTTTCACTCAGTCTTGAATTGTATCTGCTAGTTTAGGAGGGTCTCCTGTGGAGGCAGGGGTGGCTGTGGCTCGGTGCAGTGGCAAGGACACAGGCCTTTAAAATGTTTTTTATAAATAGCATCTTTTTCAAATTTTAGTTTCTACTAGTTGGCTGGTATTTAGAAATACAATTGATTTTTGTATTTTGATGTTGTATTCAGCAGCTTTGCTAATAACTTCATTTATCCTAATAGTTATAAATTTGGAATATACCCCTAACATAATGCATCTGAACACCAACGCATATTCAAGAATGTTCATAAAACCCCAAACTTAGAAATAACCAAGCTTTTCATCATCAGGGGAATGGATTTTGACATTCATTCAATGGAATACCCATAGCAATGCAAATACGGATGAATCTCAAAAACATAATATTGAGTCAAAGAAGAGAACATACTATATAACTCCATTTACATGAAGTTCAACATAGGAATAACTAGTCTGTGGTGATAAAAGTGCAAATAACAGTGACTTTGGGGGAGTGCTGACTGGGAGAGGGTATGTGAGAGCCTGCTGTGGTGCTGGCAGTGTGTCACGTCTTGTTGTGGATATGGTTACACCCGTGTGTTCACTTCAGAATTTCATTCTGCTCTAGGCTTAACGTTTAGGTACTTTATGTATATTGAGTTTCAGAAGAAATTAGGCCGAATTCACCTGTTGAGTCTTTTTAAAAAATTAAGACTTTGTTTTTGAGCAGTTTGAGGTTTACAAAAAAATTGAGCGAGAAGTAGAGTTCCCATATATCCCCGCATGTCCCCCTTCCCCTCCTCCAGTTTCCTCTGTTATTAATATCTTGCATTAGTGGGGTATGTTACAGTTGATAAGCCAATATGTTGGAACATTCACAGTTAGAAGCTACTAAATTAAAGAATTGTAGAATTGGTTGGAAAGGATCTTAGAGATGATTTGCCAGCCAACACAAGTTTACTGTGTCCCTAAAGCTTGATGGAAACAGAACTATAGCAGAATCTTAGAGACCTCACTTTTCATCGAATTTTTTGGCTACTGTACACATACATCAGCATTCCTACATACAGATTTCACCTAATGTATACTTGAACAAAGCTAATTTAAGGAAATACTTTCGAGATATTAAATAACACCACAGATGTTTTTTGTCTTTCTCCTCACTTTTTATCAAAGATATCTATTGTACATTCTGTGCTTAAGTTCAAAATCAGTTTCACTGTTTTAGAAAACAGGGTCTGTTTGTGTTGACCGCATCACAGGTGTACTAGGCAGCAAAGGCTAGAGTGGTTGGTAAACAACACGTAACGTTGTACGTATAAGCTTATGTTAAATTTGTGATTCAGTTTTTTCCTTGGAGAAAAGGATTTATAAAATTTAAAAATCTCTGCCAAACAGTTCACTGTTTTTTAATGTGAAATAGTGCACAATGATGGGCCAGTATATTGATGAAGTTCTTAAGGGTTCTTACCCAGAGAGCGCTCCCTTCATTTCACAGATTCTGCTGCTGTTATCAAGGTAGTACTTGCTGAGTGGTTACTCAGCCATTGTAAGGCTTTATGTGGATTAACTCGTTTCGTCTTCCCACCGACCCTATGAGATAAATGTCATGATGAAAATTATTTAAGAAATATGTCTGGGGCTTCCCTGGTGGCGCAGTGGTTGGGAGTCCGCCTGCCGATGCAGGGGACGCGGGTTCGTGCCCCGGTCCGGGAGGATCCCACATGCCGCGGAGCGGCTGGGCCCGTGAGCCATGGCCACCGAGCCTGCGCGTCCGGAGCCTGTGTTCCGCAGCGGGAGGGGCCACAACGGTGAGAGGCCCGCGTACTGCAAAAAAAAAAAAAAAACAACAAAAAAAAAAGAAATATGTCTGTAATAAGCTGTTTGTGCCTACCGATGCCACCTGTCTTCCCTTCTATAATCACTATAATTACTGCTATTAAATTGTCCCCCCCCCCCTTTTTTTTTTTTGTGGTACGCGGGCCTCTCACTGTTGTGGCCTCTCCCGTTGCGGAGCCCAGGCTCCGGATGCGCAGGCTCAGCGGCCATGGCTCACGGGCCCAGCTGCTCCGCGGCATGTGGGATCTTCCCAGACCAGGGCACAAACCCGTGTCCCCTGCATCGGCGGGCGGACTCTCAACCACTGCGCCACCAGGGAAGCCCCTGTCCCATTGTTTTATCCTCATGAAAGCATCCCCAGTGCAACCATCAAGAAATCCTAATGTCTTCCAAGCAAGCAAGGAAGAAATCCTGTGAGAACTCAGAGATGCTCAAATTTGTTAAAGGAAAGAAGGTGGTTGTTCCAGCTGGCTTCTAAATATAGTCAGGCACTCAAAAATGTTGCTGCTGATTGACAGAGAAGGAGATGCTTGTCAAGAAGTAGAATTTTCCAATACTAAATGCAGTCTGGAACTCGTATTTCATTTATCTACATGCATATATGTAGATAAATTTCTATACATGTAAAACCTTTCAACAGTATCAGCTGCTTTGAACATAACACGCTTGTACATAGTAGTAGGCGTTATCTCATGTGAGCGTTCTTTGTTCTTCTAGTTCCGTCACCGGGGCAGCTTCAGCACAGAATCCACAGCGTGGGACATTTCCCAGTGTCTGTCCGGCAGCCTCTTAAAGCCACAGCCTACGTGAGTCCAACCGTTCAAGGCAGCAGTAACATGCCTTTGTCCAACGGCTTACAGTTATACTCCAACACGGGGATCCCTGCCCCCAACAAAGCTGCAGCTTCTGGGATAGTGGGCCGCAGCGCACTCCCAAGACCTTCATTGGCAATAAATGGGAGTAACCTGCCTCGAAGCAAAATTGCACAGCCTGTCAGAAGGTAAGGACCTTTGCTCGTTCGTCTGCAGTCTGCACTTAGAAACTGCCCCGGGAACCATCCCGACTTTGCCTTTGTCTAACCCTGGTAGGTCACTCTGCCCCTTCTGGCCTGACTCGCGACCTCCCGCCTCTGCGTTCAATACCTCTTTAAGCAATTTGTAATCAAAATGGGCAAAAATGTCATTAGGTACATGCACATGCACACCCTCCCCCAACAGTCATGATTTAAAAGCATCTTAGTGATATTTAACTGGGGCTTTATTAGCTTATGTTGGTGTAAGTTTGGTATGTTCCAGGTAGAATTTTCTTTTTTTTTCTTTCAACATTCCAGCCTGCTTGCAGGGCACCTGTTCGATGATCTTATGGTTGTGACGTACCCTTCTTGAACCGGATCTCCTGGAGTGTCTTATGGTTAAAAACAATTCCATAAAAGCGAGTTGAGGACAGAGTAGAAGATGAGAAAATGGAGGCAGTAAATCAGCTCTTACAGGAAATTAGGATTTGGAGGAGGAGAGGGAGGCAACCATGGTAAAAGTGTGAAAAGGATGTGAGAACAAGTAATTTTTCTTTATGCATCGGGTAGCTATAAATAGTTTTTACTTTCTGATAAACAGGTGCTCAGATCAAAAACAAATTCAGAGACTATTGTAAAACAAACACAGAAAAGTAAATAATCCTACTATCCGGATAGAAATCATTTTGGTGCTTGTTTGTTCAATGCCAGGCTGTGTTGCAGTTGTGGCTGAATAGAATCACGTAATTTGACGTGTGTAGGTCACTGTGGACAGTCCATTTATCCTCACATAATTTGACGTGTATACGTCACTGTGGACAGTCCATTTACCCTCGGATATATGTCTTCAAACTAACCTCTTGGAAGGGCTGTCACTGCCAGACAATGAGAGGGTCTGTTTCCACAGACTTAGGCAAACATTGGGTATTATCATTCTTTTTAAATTCTCAGCCAATATAATAGGCAAATCTTTGATTATTTGTAAGACAGAATAACATGAAGAAATTTTCAATTTGTATTCAATGAAGTAACCACTTATGTTTTGGGGCCATTTTTCTCCCGAGTTTATCTGTTTCTGATTTTAAAATATTCTTTATACACTAAGGGTATTGATCATTTCCCACTTAGGTTGCAAGTCTGCTTGTGCACATACAACATGCGTGGCAACGTGCCGAGAACTGGGCTTTCCATTAGATGAGCATGTTGAAGGCCCAGAAATACAAGGCACACTTGGGAAGGTGCCAGCACGTTGTCACTGCTGGAGTGGCGGAGAGTAGATCAAAGTAAGTGATGGGACTCGTGGGATTACTTACAAGCCGTGTCCTTTTTTCATTCCTTTATAGTTTCCTTCAGCCTCCAAAGCCTCTGTCTTCACTCAGCACTCTGAGGGATGGAAACTGGAGAGATGGTTGCTACTGATGCAGTTCTATGTACGTTTGAACAGCTGGAAAGAAGTGGAAATGAGGGTCGTGTTACCTAGCTGGCTGGGTAACAGCGGGTGTCGGGATATTCTTTCCCTTCTGCGTTTTAACATATTTACTGCATTGTTTTTCAATGGACCAATCACCAGAGACTAATTATTGCACTTAAATATTTGCCTGAGATACTGCAGCGTTCACAAATCCATGGTTGCAGTATTGTGACACTTAGAGCTAGGAAGTTTTTGTAGAACTGATATGTACCTGAATCCTTTTTGAGAGAATTGAGATGTATCCATAATGCTTTCTTTGCCATCTGAGTTTCTTAAAGTAACTTGTTCAATTTACTTACGTGTTCTAAACATCTTCCCATTACGTGTTCTGTATTTTAATACACTGCATCTTTACAACCAGGTTCTATAACGTATGCTTTGAAATTCACTTTTTTATAGTTTACAGGAATTTTATTTTTTGTGCCTATTTCTTTTTACACCTACGTGAACCACTATGGAACAACTTAAACTTTGTGCCATAAAAATATTTTTGTGGTAAGGTACTATTTTTTTAGCTCTAGGGATATATCAGCAAAAATCCATCATAACACTTTGAGAGACATAAAGTTATGTTGAATGAGCACAATGTAATCTGAAGCATTGAACACTGAGACAGCCAGACAACAGAGTGAAATGGTCTTGTTGTTTTCATTGTTAATTTATTGTCATACGTGGGTTTCATATTTATAATGGCATCACAAGCGCATTGCACTTAATACCTGCAATGTTTGCTACTGTACTACAATTGATTTTCAATACTTTTACAGAAGATGAAACTGTAACATTTTATTAATAATGCTTCTGGAAATGAACGCATTTTAAAGCAAATAAATCTTTTTGATAGACCTTTTACAAAATCCATTTGCACTAATGAATGCTTTCTTAGGGTATATGACTTAATATTTGTTACTGTGTACACCGCTGTTTTGGAATGTTCAGAAATAAAGACTATTTCAGCAGTATCAGGTCACGCATGGAAGTGCAGCATAAACAGAACGAATACCACGCCTGCGTTTCACCACGACTGTGAAAGTGTTGTCATTGTTCTGCTCTTGTACCTGAGGCGGGTAGGCAGAATATTTGCATTTGTAAACAATTCTCTCTCTCTGAAATGCTTGGGAGAAGAGATGTGAGGTTTTAGTTCTGCAGTGGGGTTTCGGTACCACTTAGGATGGTCACTAGAACCCAAGGAGCCTCTTGCCCAGAAACCCATTTGTGGAAGAATACTGTCAGTGGCGATTCCAATATTTTATGGGGGTTGAACTTGAAGTATTTCTTTTCCCAGCGTCAGTAAAATAGCAAAGTATTATCATTAGTCTACACTATATTTGATGTACATTGGAAAACTTTTCACCTCAAGTTGCTATGGAAACGTTAGGTAAAAGGTGTCAATGTTAAGTTTTAAAACAGTTCTCCTGAAGGTCATTAGGGATTTTTATTTTTAAGAAATGTGCCTTTCTACATAGTTCCATGGGGAACTAAAAGACTGGCTTTTAATTAGCCTGTCCTTTAAATGAAATGTGGGCTAGAGGAGGTGAGGTATCAAAGGAGAAGTGATACTTATTGAGCACTTTGTTAGTGACAAGCACTTTCTTAGTCACTTTGCTAGTGACTGTGCTAGAAATTTTTTATATATTTATTTGTCTAATTATTAACAATCACCTCCTATTACCACCATTTAAAAAGTAAAGACCCTGAGCCCAAGGGATGTGACATTAACCTAGGGTAAACATCTAGCTAGTAAATAGTGAAGCTGACTTTTGAATCCAGGTGTATCTGATCTCAAAAGTCTGTTTTTGCCACTAGTGTGCTCTTCCTATGAACATATGTAGTTCAGTTAGTACATTTTTTAAAAATGAGTTTATATTCTGAGAAGGTGAAAGGATTCAACTCATTTGCAAATCAAGTATTTCATTTATATTCAAAAAAGTCTGTTCAGCCCTTGGAATAAAAACCAAAGATCCCTGTATCTTGGAATTTACATTCTAGTTAGTAGAGAGACAGTAAACCACATACAAGTAAGTAAATCACAGTACAGGTCTTAAGTGCTATGGCAAAAAAAGAAAAGGAGATGAAAGTAAGTAAGGGGGGAGGTGAGAAAATGGAGCTGGGGAGAGATCACAGTATTAAGTAGGATCATCTGGGTAGATCTCACTAAGAAGGTGACACCTGAACAAAGACAAAGTGGTGTTGGCGATTATTTTCACAGTTCTCCCCAGGATGGTAGTAACATTTATTCTAGATGCATAGGAGAGAATTTAATATATTGCATCAATAGATGCCCTAGGGTATGGTCCGCACATCAGCATCTCTTGGAAACTTATTAGAAAATGCAGATCCTCAGGCACACCCCACACCTATTGAATCAGCCATCTAGGTGATTTACAGAGCCCCCTTTGAGAAAAGCTGCTGGAAAGGAGGGAGCAGCCTAGGCAACGGCTTAGGGCAGAGCGTGCCTGGGGTGTTTGAGGAAGAGCAAGGAGGCCATTGTGGCTGCAAGCAGAGGGAACAAGGAGGGAAGCAGTAGAGATGAGGTCCGAAGGGAGACAGGGAAAGATCACGTAGGGCATGTGGGCCACAATAAGGCTTTGATTTTACTCTGGAAATGGGAGCTATTCATGGTTTTGAGCAGCAGAGTTTATGATTTGACTTTTTAAAAGCATCACTCGCATTTGGTGAGAATAGACTCTTAAGAAATGAAGATGCCGTGAAGGTGACAGGATAGCAATGGAGGAGATAGAAATGGTCAGATTCAGGCTGTCTTCTAAAAGTACAGCTATCAGGATTTCTTTATGGATTGGATATAGTGTGTTAGAGACCAAAAGAAAAACTCCAGGTGTTTTGGGCTGGCAACTAAAAGGATGGATCTCCTCCAACAGAGACGGGGAAGCTGTGGGTGGAGTAGGCTGGAAAACCATGATTCTGGCTGAGCTCAGTTATGCTCTCTAGGGAGTTCCCTGGCAGTCCGGTGGCTAGGACTCGGTGCTTTCACTGCCGGGGCCTGGGTTCGATCCCTGGTCAGGGAACTAGGATCCCATAAACCATGTGACACATTCTAAAAAAAAAAAAAGTTACGCCTTCTATCTCACGTGCATTCCTCACACTGTAACAAACCAGGACTCATATAGGAAAAGCGATCCTGAGATGCTTAGTTCTGCAACATGAAAGGGAGCTATGGTGCTGAGTTAACACAGACAGTCTAGCCTGGCTGACATTTGTATTAGTTAGCTATTGCTGCATAACAAGTTACTACAAAACTAAGTGGCTTAAAACATTATTATCTCAGTTTCTGTGGGTCTGGAACCTGGCCACAGCCTAGCTGGGTCCTCTGGCTCAGGGTTTCTCACAAGGCTGCAGTCATCCTGAGACTCACTAGGGAAGAATCTGCTTCCAAGATCACTCACGTGATTATTGGGACGATTCATTTCCTTGTGAGGTACCATTGCTTTTTGCCACACGGACCTCTCCTTGGGTAGCTTACAACATAGTGGCTTACTTCATCAGAATGAGCACGAGAGAGAGAGAGAGAGAGAGAGAGAGAGAGAGAGAGAGAGAGCGAGAGAGAGAGCCAGAAAGCTGGAAATTTTTCTGTTGTAACTTAATTTTTTAGAAGTGACAGCCTATCGTTTGTGCCATGTTTTATTCATTGGAAGCAAGTCACTATGTCCAGCTCTCATTTAAGGGGAGGGGATTGCACAAAAATGTTAATACCAGGAGACAAAGGTCATTGGGGCCATCCTAGAAGCTGCCTGCAAAACACTGCCAACCACTTTACTAGATAATGCCAACCTAATTTCCCATTAATTGTATTACTACTGTACATGTTTGCCAGGAGGCTATGAGAATTCCTGTTACTACACACATTCGGTATTGTTAAAACATCTTTAACTTTTAAGTCTGTGGGTATCTAGTTGTGTCTCATGGTCTTAATTTTCATTTCCTTGGTTGTAGTGAGATAGAATACCTTTGCATTTGTTTACTGAACATTTGCCTATCATCTTTTATGGATTCCTGTTCAGGTCTTTTGTCCATTTTTCTATTGGGGTTTCCTTACTGATTTGTAGTAGTTATTATATAGTCTGCTACAAACCTTTTGTCAGTTATATGTGTTAAAACTATATCTTCACACTGTGTAGCTTACCTTTTAATTCTTTTAATGAGGTATTCTGATAGAATTATTAATTTTAACATAGTACATATTTACCATTTTTTTAAAGATTAGCCGTTTTGTGTCTTGTTTAAAGAGTATTTCCTGACCCTGGAATCGTGAATATAATCTCCTTATTCTCAACGTCTTATTATTTTGCTTTTCACCTATATTTTATATTGTTCACGTGGATTTATAGTTGTCCTAGTAACACTTACTGAAAACTTTGTCCTTACCTCACTGTTCTTTGTCATAATCACATGTCTTTGTGTGTGTATGTGTCTATTTCAGAGCTGTCTATTCCTGTACCAGAACCATACTGTTTTAATCTCTATATACTTATAATTACATTTTTCTAAATAGAGTAGTTTTACTATCTTTTCCTTCAAGTGTGTCATGGATATTCTTGTCCCTTTGCATTTCCACATGTATTTTTAAACAAACTAGGCAGAAAAACATCCTGTTGGAATTTTGATTGGATTGCATTGAATTTATAATTCAATATGTTGGAAATTGACTGTTTACATACTGAGTCTTAAAAATCCATGAACATGGTCTACCTCTTCTTTTATTGATTGAGGTATTCTTTAATCTCTCTCAATAAAATTGTGCAAGTTCTTCCCAGAGGACTGAAATGCCTTTTGCAAGATTAATTTCTAGGTATGTGATACTTTTTTATGCTATGTGATACTTATATTTTTAAAATTTCATTTCAAATGTTTTATTCAACCACCTTAAATTTGTTAGTTATGTTAATTTATACTTAGAATCTTTATATACACAGTCAAAATGTATGAATGTTAGATTTCTTTCTTTCCTATCCTATATCTTTTTCTTTTTCTTGACTATGGTCTTCAATGCAGTAGTAAATATGATAATAGATATCTATCTCTTTGCTAATTCAAAAGGAAAGCTTTCTCTTTTCTTACCATTAGGTTTCAAATTTGCTAACAGTATTTTATCATAAAAGAATGAATTTTAAACAAACTTTGCATCTATTAAAATAAGACTATCTCATTTAATCTGTTAATATGCTGACTTTATAATGGATTTTTCTAGTGTTGACTCAACCTTGAATTATTGAGATAAATCCAATTTGGTCATGTTGCATTATTCCTTTTTAAAATAGATTGATTTCTTTACCAATATTTTATTTAGGAGTTTTGTCCAATTTTTGAATAAAATTGGTTTTTTTCTTTCTCAAACTGTCCCTATTAGGTTTTGGAATGAAGACAGTATTAGTCTCATAAAATGAATTGGGGAGTACTATGTGTTTTTCTAGCTGGGAGGATTTATGTAATATTGGAGTTATTTCTCCCTTAAATATGTGATAAATCTCACTGGTAAAGCCACTGGGGCCTGGAGTCCAGTCATGTTTTTAAAATCTGATGTTGTGTTTATTCTGCTTCCAAAAGCATGATTAAACCTCCTACTTTACTGGTGGCTTATCTATACACTCCTCTACTCTTCATAGTTCTATCAAATTTTGTGTTGTCTTTTTAGGCCACATGATTTGGTGTATACATATTTAAATATCTTTTATCTTCCTGGCAAAGTGAACCTGTTATCATGGAAATAGTCTTCTTTATCTTTCTTTGTAATGTCTTAAAAAATCTATTTTTCAGATACTAAATAGCTACATATTTCTTTTAGTGTTTATATGATACATATTTTTAAACCTTTGCTTTCAAATTTTATTCTTGTGTCAAACAACATAAAGTTCAGGGTTTTTTAAACCTAGTATGAAAATCTTTGCCCTTGAACTTGATCATTTAAGCCATTGTATATAAAATAATTACTGACATATTTAGATACAAATCTACCACCTTCTTAATGAGCTTTGTTTGTTACATCTGTTCCTTTTCCCCCCATTTTTGTCTTCCTTTAGATTGTTTTTTTTAATTCTGCTTTTCTCTCCTATTAGTTTGAAAATTATACCCTAATCCTCCTTTGCTATTCTTTTAGTGGTTACCCAAGAAATGACAATTTGCATCCTTAACCTGTCAAAGAATAGTCTACCTTTATCATCCTCGTGGGTAACAGAAGGACCCCCAAATCTCCCTACATCTAATCCTTAAATTCATGATTCAGCCAGGAATTAGGGAGAAGAGACCATAGATAGATTTTTGGGCTGTCTAAAATTCAGAGAAATCAGAATTAGCCATGTAAACAATGCAACACTATGCTAAAAGATGTTTAGAGAAAGAGTGGTGATGGGACCAAGGGAATGATCAGCTTTGGTGAGGTCAGCAGTTTGATCTTAAAGCAGGTCCTGGGTTCACTCATCCAACAAATATTTATTGAGAGCCTACTATTTGTCAGGCTTTGTGCTAAACACAGAGGATATCACAGCCAACAAGTCAGATGTGGTTCTACTTTCATGGAAGTGACATTCTTGATTCTAGTAAGAGAGACAGGTTCACATCTAACAAATACCATGTCCTTCCTATAAAGGAAGAAGCAAGGAGCTAAGATACAGAATAACGGGATGGGAGCAGGGGGGCAAGGATGCTCCAGAAAGGCCTGTCTGAGAAGAGGACATTTAAGCTGAGGATGTATGGGAATTCATCAAATGAAGAGAAAGGGAAAGATTATTTCAGGTAGAGAAAGGGAAGAATTTGGAGTGCATAAAGGGCCAAAAGAAGGCTGATGGGGCTGGATCTTAGTGTGCTAGTGGCTCAGCTGGCTCCATGCTTTGTGGGGTCCAGTACGAAATGAACTTTGAGAACATACTAAGAATTTCAGGATGGCAACAGTCCAGCATTAAACCAAATCACAGGGCCCTTCTGAGCACAGGCCTACGTGCCACTGCACAGGTCCCAGGACCACAGGAGAGGGAGGGGCATGAGCCTGTGGAACCTCAAGTAAGGAAGGGCTTTGAATTTTATTCCAAGTTCAATGGGAAGCTATTTATTAATAGTAACACTAACACTCATACTTCTCTTCCTATGTGCCAGACACTCAACTAAGTTCTTTAGAAGTTTTTACTAATTTAATCCTCACACAATCTTATTGTTCTAAAATTACACCTGTGGGATTTTAATTTGTGGAAGTGACTGAGTGATGACATCAAGAGGTCGATGCCACTGAAAGAAGACTTTTATTACTCATGTTTCCTGAAAGGAAGGGGCAGGTCACAGCACACAGAGGCAGGTTTTGGTCAGGAGGTGAAAGTCTAGGCCAGTGCCTTTGCTGGGGTTTCTGCAGGAAAGGCAATGCAAGGCAGAGTAAACAGTCTAGGATTGGCTGATTTGAATAATTCCAGGGGGCTTCGAGCTATAGGGGTGGTCTCCAGTTGCCTAGTACTTGGTCCTAGGGTGATTTAGGGCAGGGGGAATATTGCTTGGGTGTGTGAGAACTCGATAAGAAGTGGGTGGGGGACTTGGCCTTGGATCAGCCTGTCTGCACACGCAGGCCGACTCACAGGGAAGAGGTCAACACTTCGGTAGATAGTTTGTGGCCCTGTGATGAACAGCTACCAAACAGACATAACAAATCTAAGAAAGCACAGCTAAAACACCCACTGAAGGAAATACTGTTATAATTCCCATTTATTTTCTCTATATCCCCAGGGTTTATGTTATACCTGGAAACTTGTACCTTTTGACCCCATTTCACCCACTCCCCACCCCCTGCGTCCCTGGTAACCACCAGTTTGTTCTCTGTATCTGTGAGCTCATTTTTGTTGTTGGTTTTTAGATTCCACATATATGTGAGCTCATATGGTATCTGTCTTTCTATTATCCCCATTTTGAAAATGAGGAAACTCAGGAACAGAGAGGTTAAACAACTTGCCCACGGTCACAGAGCTATTAGGGGCCAGAGCTGGGATTAGGACCCTGGCTTTGAACCAAAAAATAACTTGAATAAATGTGAAGTTAAAACTCATGGTCTATGGAGAAAGGACTAAAGAGAGCCAAGGGTGGAAGCAAGCACAAAGCTGGGGTGGGCATTCCTGGTAGAGGGGGCAAGACGTGCGAGGAAACGGAGTGTGCAAAGAACAGGTGTTAACTTGCGTGGCCAATCAGGTGAACTGTTTCATTCAGCTGCCTGCAGGGTGCAAGGGAGTGCCGGAGGGAACTAAGCTGAAGGCATGGGCCGGAGCTAATTTGGGGAGGGCCTTGTAGCCCATGCAAAGTAAGAACAGGGCGGGGATGCCGGCTCTCTCCAAGGGAAGACTGGAAAGCAAGAATGCCATCTCAGACCGTGTTAGCCCCGGTTCAGTGCGGGGCACAAACTACCCTAGCTGTGTTGAAGCAGAAGGGATTTGATGGAAGAAATTAGTGCCTATAAGATAATTGGCAAGACAGGTGGGCCAGCCCAGGATAGGCCTCTGAGAACAGCTCGTCACACAGCATCGCAGACCAGGAGATGGGCTAACGGTGCCAGAGATGGGGCAGGGGGGAATGAGAAGCTGCCCCGGAACCCTTAGCTCCACTAACACGCTGCCCTTGCAGAGACCAGGACGCTGCATCCAGGCTGTGTCACCATGCCCTCCAGGTCTGTACCAACAAAAGGCAGATGGACCACAGGGGTCCCCATGTGTCCCACACATGAAAGTAGTGACCAGATAAGGGACTTCTGCTAACGCTGCCACAGAATAAAGCCAGTGCCTCCACAGCTTGCCCACAAAACGTCAGACGTTCCCGAACTGTCACCCTTCCCTGCAAGAGCATCTGATCAGTGGACCCCTGACTGCATCTGGAATTCTCGCAGCAAGAAAGCCTGAGGTTTGAGGGTTTTAGCTTTCTGTCCTCTGAAGTACAGGAAGCTTCCCGCAACGGAGCACCATATCCATATCCACCGGGGAGACGACTGTATTTGCCCCGTGGACACTGGACAGACCGGAAGGGAAAGACATGGGAGACGTGGAGAAACTAAGATAGGCAGGGCTTGGTCATTTACTAAAAAGACTTTAAACAGAGCTAAGCCAATTTAGCACATGCACTTGGCAGATTCATTTTAGGGAACATCGCATCCAATGATTAGAGGCGAGTGAGGGCTGTGGTCCGCTCTCCACAGCCTCCTAGCCAAGAAGCTATCACAGATGTGTTGCCGTAACATGGGCAAGACACGGGTCACCACTTTTCTCACTCCGATGCCATTTCCTCATCTTTCACTGCTTGACTGTTAAGCCAGTGGCACAGAAGCACTACATTCCTGCACTAATAGCTGTGCTACTAAGGACAGATATATTCACTTGACTTTCCCCAGAGGCGGATTCTAGACAAAAGTCAGCAGTTTAACTGGGAGGTACAGGACATGCTGTAGGCGAGTGGAATCAGGGAAGAACCGGGAAAGCAAGCACTAAAGGGGATTTGTTTGGCCAGTTGCTGGAACTTAAGCCCATAAGGATATTCTAGGAAATAGTGTGAACACACTCCTTAGGGTCTCCCACACAGAGCTGAGATATTTATTCACCAGCTCCCATCAGTCAGTGGGTGTTAAGTCCCCAGACTTCCTGGCCTTCTGTGTTGGGCGACATAGCTGTCTTCCCCAGCTTCAAAGACCCAGCCGATCTGCGGTCGGTACCCACTACAGTCATCTAGAGCAGGTCTGAAAACTACCAAACCTGGCCCACAGCCCATCTTCGTACAATCTTCATACAGCTTATGAGCTAATAATGATTTTTACATTTTTAGAATTGTTTAAAAAAACAAGAGCATGTGTAACAGATTATGTGTGGCAACGCCTAAAATATTAACTGTGAACCCTTACAGAAACAGTTTCTTAGCCCCTGACGTAGATTATCTTGCAGTAGCAAAGAATCCCCACATCTCAGGCTACAAACAGCCATTTCTCCCGTGCACTCTAGGGTCCAATGGAGTCAGAGGAGGGTTTTGCTACAAAGGTAGTCACTCTGCCCCTTCCTATAACACAGCCATGTCAACAGGGGGCACCAGGGCTCATCACAGCAGGGAGAGAGAACTGAGAATCAGAGACCAAGACTTCAGTGCTCCACACTGAGAGGGGCACGTGCCATCTCCTCAGAATATGACCAGAGCTGCCCGCACGGCCTCTCTAGCTGCACAGGAAGCATGAAACATGCTATTCTGAGTCCAAGAAGTGGAAGAGATTTGGGAACATTGGTGAACACTGCTCACAGCTACCAGCGCTCTTTCGCATCTTCCCTCCATTTCCCCAATATAATTAAACAAGTTTTTAATCTAAACAATATTTATTGACTTCATATATTATATTTTCCTGGAGTTAACTGCTTCATTTAAAACTAAAATTTCTTAGAGTTCTTCGAACCTCTGGCTAAGTGTTTTATAGTCCACAGAGCTCTGTAAAATACTTTTCTCCCACATAGTCAAATCTATCAGTCATCTATTAATCCCATTTTTTCTTCATTTTCCCTGAAGACATTTTTCTTCTGGAGCCTCCTCCACACGAAAAGATGCTCAACATCACTAATCATTAGGGAAATGAAAATCAAAGCTATGAGATAGCACTTCACACCCATTAGGACGGCTTTTATAAACTAAATAAAAACACAAAATGAAACAAGTGTTGGCAAGGATGTGGGGAAATTGGAACTCTTACGCACTGCTGATGGGAATGTAAAATGGTGCAGCTGCTATGGAAAACATGGAGGTTCCTCCAAAAACTAAAAATAAAATTATCATAAGTCCAGCAATGCCACCTCTAGGTATATTCTCAAAAGAAGTGAAAGCAGGGACTCGGTCAGGTTATTTGTATACCCATGTTCATAGCACCTTTATTCACAATAGCCAAAAAGTGAAAGCAACCCAAGTGGTCATCTGGAGATAAATAAAATTCCATACAATGGAATTCAGCCTTAAAAAGAAAGGTAATTCTGACACATTCTACAACATGGATAAACTTTGAGGTCATTATACTAAGTGAAATAAGCCAGACATAAAAGGACAAATACTGTATGATTCTACTTATATGAGATGCCTAGATTAGTCACATACATCGAGACAGAAAGGAGGATGGTGGTCAGCAGTGGCTGGGGAGCTTCTCTCTGAGGAAAAAAAGGTTTGAACTCAATACTGGGCCCCCATACTCTTAAGACCTGGACTTCAGAGAAAACCCCCGGAAATACCAGTTTTGAAAACCAATGGGGCTCATGTCCACGAGACCCAAAAGGCTACAGTGCACTGAGAAGTGGCTCTTAAAGGGCTCACGTGCTCTGACTGACTTGCCCCAGGAAGCAGTGTGAGAGCAGCTGGCCGAGAGATGCACAGACCTTATGTGAAAGAGGCTTATTTGCTTATCTTAAATCATCAGCTCGAGGGGCAGGCATCTAATTTAACACACATTTGGGGGCCTGCTGGGGTATTCTCTGGGGAAGGAGGCTGTTGGGTAGCATCTTCACACTCTTCCCTCTACTGTGCTCCAGAGTGCCAGTATCTTCCAGAGGGAAGATTATACATGTGCCTGGTGCCCTGGTTTTTATGTCTGGTGCTACAGCTTTTAGGGCTGCCACCTAGGGGGTGCCCCTTGATCACCTAGCTCTGCTGTCTGGAGGGCTTGCATTCCTGGGTCCCATGGGACTGTAACAATCAGAGACATAGTTCTTGGCCAGTTACCACCCTCAGGGCACTACACAGGCAAGTGAAATACACCCCCCAGTCTTTCTGTGAAAGAGGCTTATTTGCTTGTCCTGGAACTTTGGCATGAGGTGCAGGCACATATCTAGCAGCCTACTGAGGTTCTCTCAGGAAATAAAGGCTGGTGGAAAGCATCTTTGCACTCCTCCTCTGCCTTACTTCAGCTTGCCAGTATCTCCAGTAAGGAGCTTGTACATTCCTCTGGCACCCTGGTTCTTGTGGCTGCCCCCCAGGGGACACTTCTAGGTCACCTGGCTCTGGTGGCCAGCAGGACTTAACGCTTGTGATCCCAGAGAACTGTATATATTTCCATACTTTAAAATCTGCTGCCTGAGTGTCTGGCTTTCAATCAACCTGAATTGAGGTCCTAACTTAAACATAAAAAAAACATAAAATATGTCCTAAACATAAAATAGGTGGCTTGGACAATCACAAAGGTTTGAGTGACAGCCTAGAGCTAGGGCAGGGTTGAACAAAAAGTTTCCTCTCCTATACAAGGCCATTCTTTCAAGACTGGAAGAGATGGCTGTTTTATCTAATGTACAGAAACAAACACAGTCAAGCAAAAGGAAAAAAACAGAGGAATAGATTTTAAACACAGAACAAGGTAAAGCCTCGGAAAAAGTCCTTAAGGAAATGGAGGTAAGTGATTTACCTGATCAAGAGTTAAAAAAACAATCATAAAGATTCTTACTGAACTTTGAAGAATGGAGGGACCCAGTGAAAACTTCAAAGAGACAGAAAACACAGGTACCAAATAGAAGTCATAGAACTGAAGAATACAATAACTGCATTGAAAAATACACTAGAGGGGTTCAAAAGCAGACTAGATGATGACGCAAAGAAAGGATCAGTGAACCTGAAGATAGGGCAGTGGAACTCAGCAATTAGAGAAGCTAAAAAAGAAAGGTGAATATAGCTTAAGGGACAACATCAAGCAGACCACCATTCACATTAAAGGGGTCCCACAGGGAGAAGGAAGAGACAAAGGGGCAGAAAACATACTTGAAAAAATAATGACTGAAGGAATTAGACATTCAGATCCAGGACAGCCATAGAGTTCCAAATCAGATGACCACAAAAGGCCCACGTCAAGACATATTATGATTAAAATGTCTAAAGTTAAAGACAAGGAAAGAATCTTAAAACCAGCCAGAGAAAAATAACTTGTTATATACAAGGGAACCTCCATAAGACTATCAGCAGCGTTTTAGAAGAAACTGAATATATCATGACACTCCCTTAACCTTCCAACCGAGAATACTCTACCTAGCAAAGCTGACATTCAGAATTGAAGGACACAGGAGGGGGATAAAGATGGAGTAGGAGGACACAGAGCTAACCTTTTCCCATGAACACATCAAAAATATTTCTACATATAGAGCAATTCTCACTGAAAACAAACTGGAGACTGGTAGAAAGACTCTTATACAAAGAAGGCTGGGGCTTCCCTGGTGGCGCAGTGGTTGAGAGTCCACCTGCCGATGCAGGGGACACAGGTTCGTGCCCTGGTCCGGGAGGATCCCACATGCCGTGGAGCGGCTGGGCCTGTGAGCCATGGCTGCTGAGCCTGCGTGTCCGGAGCCTGTTGCTCTGCAACAGGAGAGGCCACAACAGTGAGAGGCCCGCGTACCACAAAAAAAAAAAAAAGGAGGCTGTAAGAAAAATCCACATGGAATTGGGTAGGAAGGGAAGAGATGTGATCAGGCTGGGATCTGCACCCCTGGGATGGAACACAGAGTAGAGGGGAATTCCATGGGTGTGGAGATACTTCTTGGGGAGTGAGTAGTGTGAACCACCTATTGGGCACCTCAGCCCTTGGATCTGACACTGGGAAAACAAGTCCCCTTAGCTGGTTTAAAAAAGAGTGGGACTGATGGTGAGGCCATAGAAACCTAGACTCCACTTGTGAAGAGTACAAACACACTTGCTTACTCCCAAAACAAGGTGGAGGAAGCAGGTTGAAACTGCCCAGGCCTCTGACCAGTTTCCTGCAACCCCGGCAGGTGCCCCAACCCAAGCCGAGTTCACCCCCGACCCCTCTCATTCCATGGTGCAGCTCTGCACTAGGATAAGGGCTCCTGTGGCTGAGAGGAGTGAATGGTTATGAGGAACAGAGCCAGCTTTGACCCAGAACATCTGAATGGGGCAAGGGTGGCCATTGCTGGCACCTAAGGAGACAACAGATCAAGAGGGGTCAGGGACACTGACTGATGCTGGGATTAACACAGCCTGTGCCCCGACCCACTCCAAGCACCTGCTCTCACCCCTCTTGCTCCATGGCCCAGCTCCACACTAGGGTGAGGGCTGATTCAACTGAGAGGAATGTGAGGTTGTGAGGGGCAGAACTGGCTTGGACCCAGAACGGCATTTGAACAGAGCAATGGCAGCCATTGCTAGCACCCAAGAAGGCATGGGTGAAAGAGAAGTCTGGGACTCTGGTGCCAGGACCACCACAGCCCATGCCTCAACCCATACTAAGCACCTACTGCTGCCCCTCTGCTCCAGCACTGCTCTCCTCTGAGGGGAAGGTGCCAATGCTAGGAGGGAACAGACCACACACATAAAGGGCACAGAGCCAGATTGGCCCCAACACTCAGGGCTTCTGTTCCAGCAAGTTCAAACCAAACACTGCCCCCCAGTAGGGCATCGTTGGTCACTGAGCAGAGGAGAAGGTCCAGCTCACACCGAAGCCACTGGGCACATGCAGACTAAATAGGAATGGTCCCACACAAGGACATCCCTTCATGAGTCAGAGAAAGGAGACAGAAAAAGTTAAGCAAAATGAGAAGACAGGGGGATTTATTTCAAATGAAAGAACAAGGGAAAACACCTGAAAAAAACAACTAATAAACAGAAATAGATAATTTACCAGAAAAAGAGTTCAAAGCATTACTACCAAGAATGCTAATTGGATTACAGAAAAGAATACATGAACACAGTGAGAATTTTAACAAGGATCTAGAAAATATAAATAACCAGAATGAAGAATACAATAACTGAAATTAAAAAAATACACTAGAAGGAATTAACAGCAGACTAGGTGATACAGAAGAAGGCCAAAGTGATCTGGAAGACAGAATAATGGAAATCACCCAATCAGAACAGCAAAGGGAAAAAAGAAATTTTAAAAATGAGATCAGTTTATGGACCTCTAATGCAACATCAAAGTGTACCAACATTCTCATTATAGGGGTCTCAGAAGGAGAAGAGAGAAAGAAAAGAATCAAAAATATATTTGATGAAGTTATGGCTGAAAACTTCCTAAATCTGAAGAAGGAAACATATCCAGTTGCAGGCAGCACAGAGAGTCCCAAACAAGATGAAGCAAAACAGACCCACACCAAAACATATCATACTTAAAATGGCAAAAGTTAAAGATTAAGAAATAGGCATTAAGAAAAAAACAAAGAATCATATACAAGGGAATCTCCATAAAGCTATCAGCTGATTTCTCTGAAGAAACTTTGTAGGCCAGAAGAGAGTGGCACAATATATTTAAACTGCTGAAAGGGAAAAGCCTGCAACCTAGGATACTCTACCTAGAAAGAATATCATTTAGAATTCAAGGAGAGATAAAGAACTTCTCAGGCAGCCCCAAACTAAAAGAGTTCATCAATACTAAGCCTATCCTAAAATAAATGTTAAAGGAACTTCTTTAAATAGAAAAGAAAAGGCCACAACAGAAGTAAGTATAGGGAAGGATAAAGACCACTAGTAAAGGCAGATGTATAGTAAAGGCTGTAGATAAACCACTTAAATAAACTAGTATGAAGACTGAAAGAAAAAAATTGTAAAATCAATTATAACTACAATAAACAGTGAAGGGATAAACATGAAGATGTAAAATATGACATCAAAAACACAACATATGAGGGAGGGGCATAAAAAATGGAGAAAGTGTTTGAACTAAGTGACTGTCAGTTTAAAACAAATAGACATAGGTCAACATATATGAACCCATGGTAACCACAAATCAAAAACCTATAATAGATACACAAAAACTAGAGAGAAAGGAACACAAGCATACCACTAAAGAAAATCATCAAACCATAAGGGAAGAAGCTAAATAAAGAAGAAAAAAAAACCAGAAGAACTACAAAAACTACCAGAAAAGTAACACAATGGCAATAAGTACATACCTACCAAAAACTAGTTGAAAAGTCAATAGACTAAATTCTCTAATCAAAAGATGTGGGGTCAACTGATTCACTTTGCTGGGTACCTGAAACTAACACAACATTGTAAATCAACTAGATCAACTATATTCAAAAAAAAGCAAAACAAAAGATATACGGTGGCTGACTGGATTTAAAAAAAGATCCATCTATGTGTTGGTTACAAGAAACTCCCTATAGAGCTACAGATACACAGACTGACAGTGAGAAGATGGAAAAAGATATTTCATGCAAATGGAAATGACAAGAAAGCTGAGGTAGGAATACTTACACCAGACAAAACAGACAAGATCTACAACAAAAGACAAAGGAGGGTATTATACAATGATAAATGTTTCAATACAAGAAGAGGATATAACACTCATTGACATATATGCACCTAATACAAGAGCACCTAAATATCCAAAGCAAATACTATCCGACATAAAGAGAGAAATTTACAATAATACAATATTACTAAGGGACTTTAACACCCCCACTTAATCAATGGACAGATCATCCAGAGAGAGAATCAATAAGGAAACAGTAGTCTTAAATAACACATTAGACAATTTGGACTAAATATCTACAGGACATTCCATCCAAAGACAGAAGAATACACATTATTTTCAAGTCCACATGGAATGTACTCCAGGGTAGACCAAATGCTAGACACAAAACAAGTCTCAACAAATTTAAGAGGACAGAAATTATATCATGCATTTTTCCCCAACCACAATGATATGAAACTAGAAATACAGGAAGAAAAATTGCAAAGACACAAACAAGTGGAGAATAAACAACATGCTACTAAAAAACCAATGCATCAATGAAGAAATCAAAATGAAAATCAGAAAATACCTCAAGAAAAATAAGAAAAAAAAAAAAAAAAACTTTCCAAAATTTATGGGATGCAGCAAAACCAGTTCTAAGAGGGAGGTAAATAGTGAGACAGGCTTACCTCAAGAAACAAGAAAAATCTCAAACAATCTAACTTACCATCTAGTAATTAGAAAAAGAAGAATCAAAAGGAAGGAAATAATAATGATCAGAGAGGAAATAAAATAGAGAAAAAAAGCACAATAGAAAAAAATCAATGAAATCAAGAGCTGTTTTTTGAAAAGATAAACAAAATTGATGGTCATTTGAAAAGATAAACAAAAGTGATGTGCATTTAGCCAGGCTCATGAAGGAAAAAAGAGGACCCAAATAAACAAAATAAGAAATGAAAGAGAAGAAATAACAACCAATATCACAGAGATACCCCCTCCCAAAAATAAATCAGAAGAGGATACTATGGAGAGTTATATGCCAGCAAATTGGACAACATAGGAAAAAATGAACAAATTTCTAGAAACAACTTCTGAGACTGAACCAGGAAGAAATTCACAATCTGAAAAGACCAATCACTAGCAGTGAAATTGAATTAGTAATAAACTCTCAGCAAACAAAGTCTAGGCTTCACAGGGGACTTCTACCAAAGAATAGCTAATACTTATCCTTCTCAAACTATTATAAAAACTGAAGAGGAGGGAATACTCCCAAGTTTATTCTACAAGTCCACCATTACCCTGATACCAAAATCAGACAAAGACACTACAAAATAAATAAATAAATAAAGTTAGTTACAGGCTAATATATCTGATGAATATAGACGCAAAACTCAACAAAATATTAACAAACAGAATTCAATGAATATATAAAAAGGATCATACACCATGATCAAGTGAGATTTACTTAGGGATGCAAGGATAGTTCAATATTCATAAATCAATCAATATGATACACCACATTAACAAACTGAATAAAAATCATATGATCATCTCAATAGATACAGAAGAAGTTTGTGATGAAATTCAATATCCATTTATGATAAAAACTTTCCACAAAGTGGGTATAGAGGAAACATACCTCAATATAATAAATACCATATATGATAAGCCCACAGCTAACATTATTCTCAGTGGTAAAAAACTAAAAGCATTTTCTCTAAGATCAGGAAAAAGACAAGAATGCCTACTCTTGCTACTTTTATGCAACACAGTATTGGAAGTCCTAGCCACAGCAATCAGACAAGAAAAGGAAATAAAAGGAATCTATATTGGAAAGGAAGAAGTAAAACTGCCTGCATATGACACAATGCTATACATAGAAAATCTTAAAGACACCACCAAAAAGCTACTAGAGCTCCTCAGTGAGTTAGGTAAGACTGCAGGATACAAAATTAATATACAGAAATCTATTACATTTCTATACACTAATAATGAACTATCAGAAAGAGAAATTAAGGAAACAATCTCATTTACAATCACATCATAAAGAATAAAATACCTAGGAATAAATCTAAGGACGTGAAAGACCTGTACTTGGAAAACTATAAGACACTGATGAAAGAAATTGATGATGACACAGATGGAAAGATATACAATGTTCATGGATTAGAAGAATTAACATAGTTAAAATGACCATAATACCCAAGGCAATCTACAGATTCAGTGCAATCTCTCTCAAAATAGCAATGGTATTTTTCAAAGAACTAGAACAAATAATGTTAAAATTTGTATGGAGACACAAAAGACCCCAAATTCTCAAAACAATCTTAAGAAAGAACAGAACTGGAAGTATCATGCTCCCTGATTTCATACTATACTACAAAGCTACAGCAATCAGAGTACGGTAATGGCACAAAAACAGACACAGAAATCAATGGAATGGAATAGAGAGCCCAGAAATAAACACTTACGGTCAATTACTCTATGACAAAGGAGGCAAGGATATACAATGGGGAAAAGCCAGTCTTGTCAATAAATGGTTCTGGGAAAACTAGACAGCTACATGTAAAAGAATGAAGTTAGAACATTTTCTCACACCAAATACAAAACACATTCTAGGTGGATTAAAGACCTAAATGTAAGAGCTGAAACCACAAAACTCCTAGAAGGAAACCTAGGCAGAACACTCCTTGACATAAAATGTAGCAATATTTTTCTGGATCTAAGGCAAAAGAAACAAAATTAAAAGTAAACAAATTTGACCTAATTAAAGTTAAAAGCTTTTTCACAACAAAGGAAACCTTCAACAAACCAGAAGATAACCTACGGAATGGGAGAAAATATTTGCAAGTGATATGACCAATAAGGGGTTAATATCCAAAGTATATAAACAGCTCAAATAAGTCAATATAAAAAAAAAACGATTAAAAAAATGGGCAGAAGACCTGAATAGATATTTTCCCAAGAAAGACATACAGATGGCCAACAAGCACATGAAAAGATGCTCAACATTAATCAGAGAAAGGTAAATGAAAAACCAAAATGAGATATTGCCTCACACCTGTCAGAATGGCTGTCGTCAAAAATACCACAAATAACAAATGTTTGCAAGGATGTGGAGAAAAGGGAACCCTTGTACATTGTTGGTGGCAATGTAAATTATTGCAGCCATTATGGAAAACAGTGTGGAGGTTCCTCAAAAAGTATAAATAAAACTAGTTTATGATTCAGCAATTCCATTCCTGTGCGTATCTCTGAAGAAAATGAAATAACTAATTCAAAAAGATACATGGGGGCTTCCCTGGTGGTGCAGTGGTTGAGAGTCCGCCTGCCAATGCAGGGGATGCGGGTTCGTGTCCCGGTCCGGGAAGATCCCACATGTCGCAGGGCGGCTGGGCCCGTGAGCCATGGCCACTGAACCTGCACGTCCGGAGCCTGTGCTCCGCAACGGGAGAGGCCACAACAGTGGGAGGCCCGCGTACCGCAAAAAAAAAAAAGATACATGGACTCCAATGTTTATAGTAGCATTATTTACAATAGCTAAGATATGGAAGCAACCTAAGCATCCATCAACAGATGAGTAGATAAAGTCATATATATATTGGGCTGTCCACAAAGTTCATTTGGGTTTTTCTCTATGCTCTTACAGAAAAACCCAAATGAACTTTTTGGACAACCCAATACATGTACACAATGGAATATGACTCAGCCATCAGAAATCATGAAATTTTGCTATTTCCATCAATATTGATGGACCTGGAGGATGTTATGCTTAGTGGAATAACTCAGTCACTTGTATGTGGAATCTATAAAATTAAACAAACAAATGAATATAACAAAACAAAACAGACTCAAATATAAACAAACTAAGGATAGGGAAGGGGTGTATAGCAGTAAGGGTACACCAGGTACAAACTACTATGTATAAAATAAATAAGCTACAAGGAACTATTGTAGAGCACTGGGAATATAGCCAGTATTTTAGAATAACTTTGTAGTATAATCTATACAAATTTTGAATCACTATGTTGTACACCTGAAACTAATTTAATATTGTAAATCAACTATACCTCAATAAAAAATAAAAAGATAAGGTACATTGAGATGGACACTTTAGAAACTGAACAGAAATAAAAGAATACTTTGAAGGGGCTTCCCTGGTTGTCCAGTGGTTAAGGCTCTGAGCTTCCACTGCAGGGGAATGGGTTTGATCCCTGGTTGGGGAACTAAGATCCTGCATGCCACACAGTGTGGCCCCAGAAAAAAAAACAAAAGCTATAAAAGGAAGACTTTGAAACAAATGAAAATAAAAATATGAAATATCAAGACGTATGCAATGCAACTAAAGCATTTCTAACAGGGAAGTTCATAGTGATGAGTGATTACCTCAAGAAACAAGAAAGTCTCAAATAAACATCCTAACTTTACATCTTAAGGAACTAAAAGAATAAACGAAACCCAAAGTTATTAAAAGGAAGGAAGTAACAAAGATTAGAGCAGAAATAAGTGAAATAAAGACTAACAAGACAGGACTTTCCTGGCAGCACAGTGGTTAAGAATCTGCTGGCCAATGCAGGGGACACAAGTTTGAGCCCTGGTCTGGGAAGATCCCACATGCCGCAGAGCAACTAAGCCCGTGTGCCACAACTACTGAGTCTGCGCTCTAGAACCTGCGAGCCACAACTACTGAGCCCACGTGCCACAACTACTGAAGCCCATGAGCCTAGAGCCTGTGCTCTGCAAAAAGAGACGCCACCGCAATGAGAAGCCCACTCATAGCCACCAAGAGTAGCCCCTGCTCACCGCAACTAGAGAAAGCCTGCATGCAGTAACAAAGACCCAGTGCAGCCATAAATAAATAAATAAACAAATAATAAAGACTAACAAGGCAATAGTAAAGATCAATGAAACTAAGAGCTGGCTCTTTGAAAAAATAAACAAAATTGATGAACCTTTAGCTAGATTCACCATGGAAAAAAAGGAAAGATTCAAACAAATAAGGAATGAAAGAGTAGTATTACAACTTACACCACAGAAATACAAAGGATCATAAGAGACTACTATGAATGATTACATGCCAACAAATTTGACAACCTAGAAGAAACAGAAAATTTTCTAGAAATACACAACATACCAAGCCTGAAATAGAAGAAATAGAAAATCTGAACAGACAAATTACGGATAGGGAGGTCAAATCAGAATCAAAAACCCCTCAAACAAAAGTCCAGGACCAGATGGCTTCACTGGTGAATTCTACCTAACATTCAAAGAAGAATTAAGGTTAATCCTTTTTAACTCTTCCAAAAAATAGAAGAGGAGGGAACTCTTCCAAATACGAGGCCAGCATTACCCTAATACCAAAACCAGACAAGGATGCCACAGGAAAATAAAATTACAGGTCAACATCCCTGGTGAATATAGATGCCAAAATCCTCAATGAAATATTCACAAACCTCACCAAGATGGTGAAATAAGTCATTCTTGACAATGGGCCCCATCAGCACTGGGGTCTATTTGTGGGAGCTACTACTCTCATCTCACTCCAAAGGGACTGCAGGGGAATCTGTAGGACCACTGGGAAACTGACTTTAGTAGAGAGGGGGGAGGGACTTTCAACAACCAGCATATGAATCTTGGCAGACCAAGTTCATACCGGCAGTGCCGAAGTCATAATCACAACCAGTGGCTTTGCTTACCAGTAGAACCAAGTCAGGGATGCACTCTGATCACAGAACTTTGTGGGGTGCAGATCTGCCTGATTTGTACACTCAAATGAAGACTTTTGCTGGCCCTAGGGTCAGGTTTGCCCATTCCTGTGCAAGGAATGGATTCACAGCCCCACCTGCTGTAGAGACTGTTTTCTGGCCCCAGAAGGGCTGACAACAACTTCTGGAAGCTGTGTGGCACAATGGTGCTCCAACCAAGAGGTGGGTGAGCAGATCTGACTGCCCCCAGAGCAAAGCCAGTATGGAGTGTGGAGGGTTTCCATGCTACACACGGGCAGGGGGATTAATTTACAGCCAAGGCTGAGGGCAGCTCCTGACTTTTCCCAATAGGAGAGTATGTTTGGGAAACTGAGAGTAGCCTGGAGCTGCCCCTCCCCTTCCTGTCCCAGCAAGACAGCTGAGACAAAGCTCCACTCACTATGGAGAGTATCTTCCAGCCCCATCTGACCAGAAGGGCTAGTGACAACTTCTGGAAGCTGTGGGACCCAGTGGTACTGGAGCCTATAGAAGGACAGGCAGAGCCAATAGTCTGCAAAGTAAAGCCCGTGGCCCTGTTTGGCCAGGGAACTTTGGGTGCAGGTTGGCTTGAATTAAGACAACAAACAAAGATCTTTACCAGCTTTAGAACTGCTTCTCCCCATGCACCCAGGCAGGGAAATCGATTTTGTAGCCACACTCATATCACTGAATACAGCCTTCAGCCTGTCTAACTAGGGAACCTAACCAAAGCACATGTGAAGCTGTTTAGCCTATTTAATAGCCCTTTGTTTAGTGGTACTTGAATAGAGAGCATAGCCTATGATTTCTCCCATCTGCAGAGCAAATCTGGTGATCAGGGAATTCTGTGTACACTCTGGCCTGACTCAAGTCCCCAGAAAATGAGCTGTATGGGTGCTGGGTTGGCGGTGCTGCCTTTCCAGGGCAAGGAAGTTAATTTATAGACAGTCCCATCTATGACTGAATATGCTATCCATTCCCAAGCACTTAGTAAGCCTACCCAGAGAATCTGGGCAACTGCAGAGACCATCCTACAGCCTCCCTTGGGTAGGAAACCAAGGTCGAAGTCCTATCTCACTGTAGTCAGCCAGAGGCACACCCCCAAGCTCCATCCTCAGAGCTTGAACATATGCCTTGCTCAAAAATAGACCATAATATCAGGTGCAACTTGCCCAAGGACATTACCAACAGACATATACAGAAACCCAAACTGAGCTGACTGGTGAAAATCTGTCTCTACCAAAGCAAACCTGTAAAGTATAGAAGAGGAGACCAATTACTCAAGTACAGATACCAGTGTAAGAAATCAAGGATCACAAAAAAATCAGATAAATATGACAGCACTAAAAGAAACTAATAAAGCTCTCATAACTCACCCTAACAAAATGGAGATCTATAAAGTTTTATACAAAGAATTCAGAATAATCCTAAGTTTAGCGAACAATAAAAAAAAACAATGCATGAACACAATGAAAAGTTTGACAAGAAAACAGCAAGCATAAAAAAAAAAGCAAACAGAAATCTTAGAGTTGAATACAATAACTGAAGACTCAATAGAGAGCTTCAAAAGTAGAGTCAACATGCAGAAGAAATAATTAGCAGTATGGAGGATAGGGCATTAGAAATTACCCAGTCAGAGAAGCAAGAAGAAAAAAAAGAATCAGGACAGAGTGAAACCAGTGCTGATGGCTGTCCCCTTGCCATACTTTCCAGCCCAAAACATGTGCTGGGTGGGGCTGCTAGTATGTGTAGCAGCTAGGTGCTAACTCAGGCAGAGGGACCCTGGGAGAGGACTCAGTCAAGGTGTGCAGAGACAGCCTGGAGAGCCTGGAGTGTGGTCCAGGTTGCCATTGTTAGGTCGCATGGTATGGGGCACAGGTTCACCATTGAAGCCCTATTACCAGCATAGCACAGGGCAGGGCACAGGTCCACTGATGGAGCCCCGTTGTCGGCATGCACACAGCAGGGCACAGGGCTGATATCTGAGCCCATTATTAGCCCTCCCACAGTGGGAGAGGGTCTGACAGTGGCGTACTTTGTTAGCACACACTCTTGGTGGCAGGTGCCACCACAGAATCACACGTCCCTGGTGGACAGCCCCTGGGGAGGAGTACACAGTGGTTCCTTTCCCAGTGGGAGCGCTCCAGTACTGCTCACATTACACCACAGCTTGGAGCTGGATATGGGGCAGACAGGTCCTGGGAGAGGCTTACCATAGAGGCAGCCCAGGTCCCAGGTGGCAGCAGCACAACCACCTCGATTCCTGCATCCACAACACCAGGACCCCAATCACCAGCCCAGAACTAGGTCTGGGACAAACACAAGGGGAAGGAACACAACCTTGGGCTGCTTCTGGGCAAAACTGCAGACACCTGCACAGGTGGCACATATGTTCACCATGACCACATGGGCCTCACTTGCTTCAGTGCTCACCTCCTTGGGGATGGAGCACACACCTAAGGGCAACTGAGTCTTATTAAGCCTGACCCTCAGGGTTTCTACTCCAACAACTGGGGAGCAGACCCAACCCCCGACAAGGCTGTGACAGCCATGGAAAGAGGAGGCTCCACCTAACAACCAGTGCAGTTTCTGGACACTACAGCACCAACCACACAACCATCAGGGGAAAATGGCCAGCACACTCTGAGGGAAGACATGGCAGGCATCCATACCAAAAACAGCCCTCACACCAAAAATATTGGACTTACACAGTATACAAGGAAGCCTCCCACATAAAAACAGCCCTTCAAGACCACAGTAGACAACCATTTTTCCTAAATTCATAGAGACAGAGAAATCTAAGTAAAATGAAAAAGCAGAGGAACCACTACCAATTAAAAGAATAAGAGAAATCCCCTGAAAGAAGAAAGAATGAAACAGATCTCTCTAGTGTACTAGACCATGAGTTCAAAAGGAGGTTAATAAAAATGCTTAAGGAATTAAGAAAGATTATTGATAGAAATGCATATCACTATAACAAGGAACTATAAACTATAAAAAGGAACTAATCAAAATTAGACTACTCAATTGCCAAGATAAAAACCAATCTAAAAGCAATGAATAGTAGACTATGTAGAAAAGTGAATAAGTGATCTGGAAGATAGAATATGGAAATCACCCAATGAGAACAGCAGACAGAAAGACAAATTTTAAAAAATGAACACAACATACAAGATCTGTGGGCTAAAATAAAGTGTGCTGACCTGTGCATAATAGGGGTTCCATAAGAAGAAAGAGAGAAAGGGATTGAAAATATATTTGAAGAAATTATGGCTGAATACTTCCCAAACCAAAAGAAGAAAACAGATATCAGGTACAGGAAGCACAGAGGGTCCCAAACAAGATGAACTGAAACAGACCCTCACCAAGATGTATCATAATTAAAATGACAAAAATTAAAGGTAAACAGAGGATTCCAAAGGCAGCAAAAGAAAAATAAAGAGTCAGTTACAAGGGAACACCCATAAGGTAAGTCAGCTAATTTTCTCTCCAGGAACTCTGTAGGCTGGAGTGGAGTGGCATAATATATTCAAAGTCCTGAAAGGGAAAAACCTGCAACCTCAGATATTCTACCCAGCAATGTTGTCATTTAGCATAGAAAGAAAGTTAAAGAATTTCTCAGACAAGCAAAAACTAAAAGAATACAGCAATACTAAACCTCACCTAGAGAAGACCTTTCAATATTTCTTTAAGTAGAAAAGAAATAAAAATCTATAGTAAAGGGAAAAATCACAGTAGAAAAGGCAAATATATAAAAGGACTGAAGATCACTTAAATAAGCCAGTACATAGAATAAAAAATCAAAATATTTTGTAAAAGTGATTATGACTACAATTAGTAGCAAAAAGATAAACATGAAAATGTAAAATAGGACATCAAAATCACAGAATATGGGAGAGGGGAGTAAAAAATAATGTAGATATTTTAGAATGTGTTTGAACTTGTTTGACGAACTGTCTAAAGCAAGTAGATATAGTCATTGGTTAACATACCTGAAAACCAGTGTAACCACAAAACAAAACAAAAAATAGATCTGCAAAAACTACAAAAAAGGAACTCAAGCAAAATATAAAAGAAAACCATCAAACTACAAAAGGAAAACCAAAAAGAAGAAATGAACAAGGAAGAACTACAAAATCAACTGGAGAACAAAGTTTAAGATGGCAATAAATGCATACTTATCTATAATAACTTTAAATGTCAATGGACTTTATGTTTTGTTTGGGGCATTTAGAGTGGCAGATTGGATAATAAAACAAGAACCTACAATATGCTGCCTACAAAAGACTCACTTTAGGCTGAAAGACACATAGATTGAAAGTGAGGGATGGAAAAAGATATTTCATGCAAATGGAAACTATAAGAAAACAGGGGTAGCAATACTCGTATCAGACAAAATAGACTTTAAAACAAAGTCCATAAAGAAAGACAAAGAAGGACACTATATAATGATAAAGTGATCATTATAAGAATACTACACTCGTTAACATATATGAACCCAATATAGGGGCATCTAAATATATAAAACATTCTAACAGACATAAAGGGAGAAATTGACAGGAATACAGTTATAGTAGAAGACTTTAATACCCCTCTGACATCAATGGACAGCTCTTCCACAAAGAAGATCAATAAGACACCAGAGATCCTAAATGACACAACAGAACTGTTGGACATAGTTGATATCTACAGGGTGCTACATTCAAAAAGACAGAATACACATTCTTTTCAAGTGCACATAGAACATTCTGTAGGATTGAGCACACACTAGGACACAAAACAAGTAACAAATTTAAGAGGATAGAAATCATTTCAAACATCTTTTCTGACCATAGTAGTATGAAACTGTAAATCAACAACAGAAAGAAAAATGAGGAAAAAAACCCCACCAATTACATGGAGACTAAATAACATGCTACTAAAAAACCAGTTGGTCAATGATGAAATCAAAGAGGGAATCAGAAAATACCTTGAGGCAAACGACAGTGAAGTCACATCCTTACAAAAATTTATGGGATGCAGCAAAGGAAGTTCTAAGAGGTAAGTACATAACAACACAGGCCTTCCTCAAGGAACAAGAGAAACTTCAAATAATCAACCTAACCTACCACCTATAAGAACTAGAAAAGAGAGAACAAAATCTAATGTGAGCAGAAGGAAGAAAATAATAAAGATCAGAGGGGAAAGAAATAAAATAGAGATTAAGAAAACAATAGAAAAGATCAATAAAACCAAGAGCTGGATTTTTGAAAGGATAAACAAAATCGACAAACCTCCAGCCAGGCTCACTAAGAAGAAAAGTGAGAGGATCTAAATAAAGTAAGAAATGAAAGAGGAGAAATAACCAATACCACAGAAATACAAAAAATCATAAGAAAATACTACAAAAGGATATATTCCAAACTGGACAACCTAGAAGAAATGGACAAGTTTCTAGAAACATACAGCCTTCCAAAATTGAGTCAAGAAGGAATAAATAGTTTGAACAGACTGATCACTAGAAATGAAATAGAATGTGTAATTTAAAAAAACTCTCTGAAAACAGAAGTCCAGAGCTAGAGGGCTTTACTGGGGGATTCTAACAAGCATACAAAGAGATTGAAGTGGAGGGAACACTCCCAAATTCATTCTATAGAGTCACCATCATCTTGATACCAAAACCAGTGAAAGACACTATAAAGACAGAAAATTACAGGCCAATATCTTTGATAAATATAGATGCAAAAATCCTCAACAAAATATTAGCCAACCAAATCCAATGATACATAAAAGGGATCATACACCATGATCAAGTTGGATTCACAGGGGTCGCAAGGATGTTTCAACATAGGCAAATAAATCAATGTGATACAGCACATTAACAAAAGAAAAGACAAAACCATATGATCATCTCAGATGCAAAATTCAGCATCCATTCATGATAAAAACTCTCATTAAAGTGGGTATGAAGTGAACATATCTCAACATAATAGAAGCTATTTATGACAAATCCATAGCCAACATAATACTCAACAGTGAAAAGCTGAAAGCCTTTCTGCTAAATTCAGGAACAAGACAAGTATACCCACTCTCACCAGTTCTATTCAGTGTAGTACTGGAAATCCTAGCCATAGAAGTCAGACAAGAAAAAAAAAAAGGTATCTTAATTGGAAGGAAGAGTTAAAATTGTCATTATTTGCACATGACATGATACTCTATATAGAGAACCCTAAAGACTCCACACAAAAACTATTAGAATAAATGAATTCAGCAAGGTAGCAGGATACAAGATTAATATACAGAAATCTGTTGCATTTCTTTACACTAACAATAATATATCAGAATGAGAAAATTTTAAAAATCCCATTTAGAATTGTGTCAGAAAATAATATACCTAGGAATAAACTTAACCAAGAAAGTGAAAGGCTTATACACTGAAAACTATAAAACACAGAAAAAGGAACTTGAAGATGATACAAAGAAATGGAAAGATATCCCATGCTCTTGTTTTGGAAGAGCTAATACTGTTAAAATGGCCATACTACACAAGGCAATCTACAGATTTAATGTAATCCCTATCAAAATACCCATGACATTTTTCACAGAACTGGAACAAATAATCCTAAAAGCTATAAGGAACCACAAAAGACCCAGAATTGCTGAAGCAATCTTGAGGAAAAAGAACAGAGCCACAAAGCTACTGTAATCAAAACAGTGTTATGACACAAAAACATACATATAGATCAATGGAACAGAATAGAGCCCAGAAATAAACCCACATACCTCTGGTAAATTAATATTTGACAAAGGAGGCAAGAATATACATGGAGAAAATATATTTTTACCAAGTGGTGTTGGGAAAGTTGGACAGCTACATGTAAATCCATGAAATCAGAATACTCCCTCACACCATATATAAAAATAAACTCAAAATGATTCAAAGACCTAAATATAAGACATGACACCACAAAACTACTAGAAGAGAACATAGGCAAAACATTCTTAGACATAAATCATATCAATATTTTCTTAGATCTGCCTCCCAAGGCAAAAGAATTAAAAGCAAAAATAAACAAGTAGGACCTAATCAAACTTAAAAGCTTTTGCACAGCAAAGGAAACCACAAGTAAAACAAAGACAACCTACAGAATGGGAGAAAATATTTGCAAACAATGCAATTGACAAGGGGTTAATACCCAAAATATAAACAGCTCATACCACTCAATATCAAAAAAAGAATGATAACAACAACAACCCAATCAAAAAATGGGCAGAAGACCTAAATGGATATTTCTCCAAAGAAGACATACAGATGGCCAACAGGCACATGGAAAGATGTTTAACATCACTAATCATTAGAGAAATGCAAATCACAATTACAATGAGATATCACCTCACACTAGTCAGAATGGCTATCATCAAAAAGTCTATAAGTAATAAATTCCAGAGAGGGTGTGGAGAAAAGGGAACCCTCTTACACTATTGGTGGGGAAGTAAATTGGTGCAGTCACTATGGAGAGCAGTATGGAGGTTCCTTAAAAAATGAAAAATAGAGTTACTATATGATCCAGCAATCCCACTCCCAGAGTTTTCACCTTTTTCTGGGTGAAAAAGATGAAAACTCTAATCCAAAAAGATACATGGACCCCAATGTTCATAGCAGCACCATTTACAATAGCCAAGACATGGAAACAAACCAAGTGCCCATTAACAGATGATTAGTTTAAGAAGATGCAGTATACACACACACACACACACACACACACACACACACACACACGCACACCGGAATATTACTCAGCCATAAAAAAGAATGAAATACTCCATTTGCATCAATATGGATAGACCTAGATAATATCATACCCTAAGTGAAGTAAGTCAGGCAGAGAAACACAAATATTATATGATATCACTTATATGTGGAATCCAAAACATAATACAAATGAATCTATATACAAAACAGAAACACTCACAGACATAGAAAACAAACCTATGGTTACCAAAGGGGAAAGAAAGAGGGGGGATAAATTAGGAGTATGAGATTAACAGATACAAACTACTATATATAAAATCGATAAGCAACAAGGATTTACCATATAACATAGGGAACTATATTCAATATCTTGTAATAACCTATAATGGAATAATCTGAAATAATACATACATATAAATGATTAACTTTTCTTACACCTGAAACTAACATATACTGTAAATCAGTTCTACTTCAATTAAAAAAAATGCTACCTACAGGAGACTCACTTTAGCCTCAAACACACACATAGGCTGAGAGTGAAGGGATAGAAAAATCATTTCAAGCAAATGGTAACCAAAAAAAAAAACAAGCATGGATAGCTATACTTATATGACACAAAATAGACTTTAAACTAAAAACGGCAAAAAGAGACAAAGAAGGTTTTTATATAATGATAAAGTTGTCAATACATCAAAAAGATATAATAATTGTAAATAGTTATGCATTGAACATCTAAGTACATAAAGGAAACACTAATAGAGCTAAGAGGAGAAATAAACAGTAATATAGTAATAGTTGGGTACTTTAACCACACTCTCAGTGGACAGATCATCCAAACGGAGAATAAGGAAAGTGGATTGGAACAACAATACAGACCAAATGAATTTAACAGACACATGCAGAACAATGTATCAAACAATAGTGGAATACACATTCTTCTCAAGCACACATGGAACATTTTCTAGGATAGACAATATGTTAGGCCACACAACCAAATGTTAGGTCACAAAACAAGTCTTAAGTCAAGAATATTGAAATCATACCAAGTAACTTTTCTGATCACAATGAAACTAGAAATCAACGATAAGCAGAAAACTGGAAAATTCATAAACACAGGGAAAGTAAATACTCTCCTGTACCACCAGTGGATCAAAGAAGAAATTAAAGTAAAATTTTCTTGAGACAAATGAAAATGAAAACTTACCAGAACTTATGGGATGCAAGAAAACTGGTTCTAAGAGGGAAGTTCATAGTAATAAATGCCTACATTAAGTAGCAAGAATGATTCCACAAAATCGACCTAACTCTATGCCTTAAGGAACAAGGAAAAAAACAAACAGAGTCCAAAGTTAGCAGAAGGAATGAAATTATAAAGATCAGAGCAGAAATGAACTAGAGAACAGAAAAACAATAGAAAAGATAGACGAAACTAAGAGTTGGTTCTTTCAAAAGATAAAGAAAATTGACAAACCCTTAGGTAGACTAACCAAGGAAAAAAAGAGAAAGGACCAAAATCAACAAAATTATAAATGAAAAGGGAGACATTACAATGGATACCACAGAAATTCAAAGGATCATAAGAGACTACTATTAAGAACTATATACCA
Organism: Phocoena sinus; assembly: GCF_008692025.1. Classification (NCBI taxonomy): domain Eukaryota; kingdom Metazoa; phylum Chordata; class Mammalia; order Artiodactyla; family Phocoenidae; genus Phocoena; species Phocoena sinus. The sequence continues at coordinate 51,662,919 of NC_045780.1, forward strand.
ACAAACTGGACAACCTAGAAGAAATGGAAATATTCTTAGAAACATACAACTTACCAAGACTGAATCAGGAAGAAATAGAAAATCTGGAGAGGCCAATTACTAGCAAGGAGATTGTTGGGAGATTTTTGATTACTGATTCAAAGAAAATCCTAGGACCAGATGGCTTCACTGGTGAATTTCATCACACATTTATATAAGAATTTACACTCCTTTTCAAACTCTTCCATAATACTGAAGAGGAGAAAACACTTTCAAACTTATTTTACAAGAGCAGCATTATCTTGAAAAACCAGAAAAGGACACTACTAGAAAAGAAAACTACAGGACAATGTCCCTGATGAATATAGATGGAAAAATTTCAATAAAATATTGGCAAACCAAATTCAATAGCACATTGAAAAGATCACTCATTATAGCCAAGTGGGATTTATCCCTGGAATGCAAAGATAGTTCAAGATACACAAATCAATGAATGTGATATGACATAATAATAGAATGAAAGAATCATATGATCATCTCAGTAGACAGGAAAAGCATGAGAAAAATTAATATTTATTCATTATAAAAACTCTTAGCAAATTAGGAATAGAAGGAACATATCTCAACATAATAAAGGCCATATATGACAAACTCACAGCTAACGTCATACTCAAAATGGTGAAAGTTTGAAAGCTTTTCCTCTAAAAATGAGGAACAAGATCACCCACTCTCTCCACTCCTATTCAACATACTACTGGAAGTCCTAGCCAGGACAATCAGGCAAAAAAGAAATAAAAGTCATGAGAATTGAAAAGGAAGATGTAAAGTTGTCTCTATTTGCAGATGATATACTTTTATACATAGAAAATTCTAAAGACTAAATCAAAATACTTTTAGGTCTCACCAAGAGATACAGTAAAGTTTCAGGATACAAAATTAATATGCAAAAATCAGTAATGTTTCTATACACTAATAACAAATTTTCTAGAAAAAAATAAGGAAATTGATCCCACTTACATAGCATCAAAAACAATACTTAGACATAAAGTTCCCTAAGGAGGTGACAGATCTCTACTCTGAAAACTACAGGACATTGATGAAAGAAATCAAAGCAGACACAAATAATGGAAATATATCCTATGCTCATGGATTGGAAGAATTGATATTGTTAAAATGTCAATATTATGAAAACCATCTATAGACACAATGCAACTCTTATCAAGATCCCAATGACATTCTTTTTTTTTACAGCAGAATAAAAACCCCTAAAATTTATATGGAATTGCAAAAGATCCTGATTACCAAAATTACCTTAAGAAAGAAGAACAAAGCAAATTCATCTTGCATCTTGATTTCAACCTCTCCATATACCTAGTTATATAGTCATCAAAACATTATACTACTGGCATTAAAACAAACAAATAGACCAACAGAATGAAAGGACAGCCCAGAAATAAATGCAATCATATACGGTCAAATAACATTTGACAAGGGAACCAAGAAAACTCAGTAAACAAAACACTCTCTCCAAAAACTGGTGCTGGGATAAATGGATATACACATGTAAAAGAATGAAACTGGATGCATATCTCACACTATTCACAAAAATAAACTCAAAGTGGATTAAAGATTTAAATGTCACACATGAAATCATGAAATTCCTAGAAGAAAATATACAAATAAAGCTCCTTGACATGGATCATGGTAATGATTTTTTGGATAGGACACCTAAAGCACAAGCAACAATATCAAAAATAAACAATTGGGACTCCATCAAACTAAAAAGCTTCTGAGTAGCCAAAGAAGCCATCAATAAAGTGAAAAGACACCCTACAGAAACAGTGAAAATATTTGCAAACCACATATCTGATGAGTTAATATCAAAAATATAAAGAACTTACAGAAATTAATAGCAAAAAAACAAAAAAATTAAATGACCCAATTAAAAGCTGAGTAAAGAACCTAATAGACATTTCTCCAAAGAAGATATATGAAAGGCAAACAGGTATATGAAAAGAATCTCAACATCACTAGTCATTAGGGAAATGCAAATGAAAACCATAATGAGATATCATCTCATACCTGTTAGAATGGCCACCATAAGAGACAACAAATGAGGGCATGAATATGAAGAAAAAGCAACCCTTGTGCGCTGGTGGGATTGTAAATCGGTACAGCTACTACAAAAAATACTATGGAGGATCCTTAAAAGAATTATAAATAGAACTCCCATAGGATCCAGTAATTCCATTTCTGGGAATATATCCAAAGGAAACAAAAACAGTAACTTGAAAAGATATCTGCATCCCCATGTTCATAGCAGCATTATTTACAACAACCAATACATGGAAACAACCTGAGTGTCCATAGATGGATGAATGGATAAAGAAGTTGTGAGATCGATATATATATATTATTCAGCCATAAAATTGAGAAAACATCATCATTTGTGACAACATGGATGAATCTCAGGGAAGGCATTGTACAAACTAAACAAGTCAGATAGAGAAAGGTAAATACTGTATGGTCTTACTGTGTGGAATTGAGAAAACCCAAAACACCGAAATTATAGGAAAATAGATCAAACTTGTGGTTACTGGAGGTGAAGGGTGGCGGGGAGGGGAAATTGAAGGAAGTTGGTCAGAAGTCACAAACTTCCAGTTTTAAGATAAATATGTACTAGGGATGTAATGTACAACATGATGACTACAGGTGACACTGACATATGATACATATACCAAAAGAGTAAACCTGAAGAGTTCTTATCACAAGGAGAAATTATTTTTTCTTTTTTTTAAATTGCATCTATTTGAGAAGATGGATGGTAGCTAAACCTAATGTGGTAATCATGTCACAATACAGGTATATCAAACCATCATGCTGTGTGCCTTAAATAATGTATGTCAATTATTTCTCACTAAAACTGGGAAAAAATTAGCAAGCTGAATTCAACAGTATATTAAAAGTTATCATACATCAAGGTGAAGTGGGATTTATTCCAGTGATGCAGGGCTGGTTCAACATCTGCAAATCAATGTCATACACCACATTAAAAAAATGAAGGGTAGGGCTTCCCTGGTGGCGCAGTGGTTGAGAGTCCGCCTGCCGATGCAGGGGACACGGGTTCGTGCCCCGGTCCGGGAAGATCCCACATGCCGCGGAGCGGCTGGGCCCGTGGGCCATGGCCGCTGAGCCTGCGCGTCCGGAGCCTGTGCTCCGCAACGGGAGAGGCCACGACATTGAGAGGCCCGCGTAACGCAAAAAAAAAAAAAAAAAAAAAAAAAAAAAAAAAAAAATGAAGGGTAAAAATCCTATTATCACCCCAGTAGATGCAGAGAAAATATCTGACAAATTTCAGCAGCCCTTTATGAAAAAAACTTTCAACAAAGTAGCAATAGAGGAAACATACCACAACATAATGAGGGCCATATATCAATAGGACAAGCCCACAGCTAACATCATACTTGACGGTGAAAAGCGAAAAGCTTTTCCTCTAAGATCAAGAAGAAGACAAGGATGCCCACTCTCAACACTTTTATTCAACACAGTATTGGAAGTCCTAGCCATGGCAGTTAGGCAAGAAAAAGAATTAAAGGCATTCAAATTGGAAAAGGAAGAAGTAGAACTGTCACTATTTGTAGATGACATGATATTACACATAGAAAACCCTTAAGACACCATCTGAAACTATTACAACTAATAAATGAATTTGTTGTAGGAAACAAAATCAATATTTAAAAACCCGTTGCATTTCTACACACTAATAATGAACTGTCAGAAAGAGAAATTTTAAAAATCCCATTTATAATTGCATCAAAAAGAATAAAATACCTAGGAATACAAGTAACCAAGGAGGTGAAACATGTGTACACTGAAACTACAAGACGTTAAAGAGAAAAACTGAAGAGGACACAAGGAAATGGAAATATATTCTGTGCTCATGGATTGGAAGAATTAATGTTGTTAAAATGACCATACTTCCCAAAGCAATCTATAGATTCAATGCAATCTCTATCAAACTTCCAATGGCTTTTATTACGTAAATGGAACAAACAATCCCAAAATTTATGTGGAACCACAAACACCCCTGAATAGCCAAAGAAATTTGAGAAAGAAGAGCAAAGCTGGAGGCATCACACCCCCGATTTCAAACTCTATTACAAAGCTATAGTCATGAAATCAGTATGATAGTGGCATAAAAACAATACATAGATCAATGGTACAGAATAGAGAGTTCATAAATAAACCCACATATAATACCAAAAAGCAGCTAAGAATATAAAATGGGGGAAAGGACAATCTCTTCAATAAGAGAAAGCCACATGCAAAAGAATGAAACTGGATCACTGTCTTACCCAAACACAAAAATTAGCTTCAAATGCATTAAAGACTTGAACATAAGATCTGAAATCATAAAACTCCCAGAAGAGGTAAGCTCCTTGACATCGGTCTTGGCAATAAGCTTTTTGAATCTGAAAACAAAAGGAAAAGTAACAAAAACAAAAGGAGGGGCTTCCCTGGTGGCGCAAGGGCTTCCCTGGTGTCGCGGTGGTTGAGAGTCCGCCTGCCGATGCAGGGGACACGGGTTCGTGCCCCGGTCCGGGAGGATCCCACATACCGTGGAGCGGCTGGGCCCGTGAGCCATGGCCGCTGAGCCTGCGCGTCCGGAGCCTGTGCTCCGCAACGGGAGAGGCCCCAACAGTGAGAGGCACGCATACCGCAAAAATGAATAAATAAATAAATAAATCAGTGGGACTACATCAAACTAAAAGACTTCTGCATATCAAAGGAAACCTTCAGTAAAAAGGCAACCTACTGATTGGGAGAAAATGTTTACAAACCATCTATCTGATAAATGGGTTAATATTCAAAATATATGAAGAGCTCATACAACTCAATAGCAAAAATCCAAACCGATTTAAAAGTGTGCAGAAGATCTGAATAGACATTTTTCCGTAGAAGACACACTGATGGGCAACAGGTACATGAAAACAGGCTCAACTTCACTAATCATCAGGGAAATGCAAATCACAGCCACAATGAGGTATCTCACACGTGTTAGAACGGCTATTAGCCAAAAGACAAGAAATAACAAGCGTTGGTGAGCGTGTGGAGGAAAGGGAAGCCTCGTGCACTATTGCTGGGAACGTAAATTGGTGCAGCCAATATGGGAAACAGTATGGAAGTTCCCCCCAAAAATAAAAATAGAACTACCATATGATCCAGCAATTCCACTTCTGGATATTTATCCTAAGAGAATGAAAACACTAATTCAAAAAGTTATATGCATCCCCATGTTCACTGCATCATTATTTACAATAGCCAAGATATGGAAACAACCACAGTGCCCATCGATGTATAAATAGACAAAAAAGTGTGATACACAAACACACACACACACACACATAATGGTATATTATGGGTAGACCTCGAAGGTATTATGTTAACTGAAATACATCAGAGAAAGAAAGAGAAATAATGTATGCTCTCTCTTATACGTGGAATACAAAAAAAAATCAAGCTCTTAGATAAAGAAGAGATTGGTGGTTGCCAGAAATGGGAAGGGGGAGGTTTAGGGTGAGAGAAATAAGTGAAAGTGATCAAATGGTTAAAAAAGAAACAAAAAAGAGATATGGCTTGTCACATATTAGCTCACATAACATGAAAGTCACGTAAAACATCTATACATGTAGGAAGAATTTTATTTTGCTAGCTGCTATCTCTTCCTTTGCTACATGAGATACTTCTACATACAACAAATATAAGGCTAATACTCATAGAATGGCTAAGGATCAGTTCCCACAGCTTCATTACTTTTTTAAAAACTATATTCAAGGGACATAAATAAATTCACATTTTGTGTTTCCAGGTGTCTCATTAATTTTGAAGTGTGTCAGCTTTTTTTTTTTTTTTTTTTTTGCGGCATGCGGGCTTCTCACTGCTGTGGCCTCTCCCGCTGCGGAGCACAGGCTCCGGACGCGCAGGCTCAGCGGCCATGGCTCACGGGCCCAGCCGCTCCGCGACGTGTGTGATTCTCCCGGACAGGGATATGAACCCGTGTCCCCTGCATCGGCAGGCGGACTCTCAACCACTGCGCCACCAGGGAAGCCCTCAGCTTTTGTTTTTAACACTGTTTGAAAGATTATACCATCTGGCTTATTATTTTCGTTGTACGATAAATGAAACAAATTTGGGATAATATTATAAAACCCTGCACCTTTTTCTTTTCAGAATGAGATGCAGATAAAGTCAAAGTTTGCTGATTAGAGTCAATATTTATCTTACAATACACAATTCATACTTTTAGATCCCGGAGTTAAACCTGAAATTGATCATCTTTCTGTATTTTGCATGTAATTCTTTTTACCTTCTAATAACTTATTTGAAGGACAGCTGGACTATTGTAATGGGACAGTTATGACTGTTAAGAACTCACAAGACGTGATAAGCACCCTGAAGTAATACTGCAATTTCATAACCCAGACTCCGTGGAAAGGCCCGACATTTTTGCAGAGGAGGAAGCTATGCTGTATTTTGCTTCACGATTAAGTATAAAATTAAATTGTGGAACATTAACTGTATTATTTTTCTATTACTGCATAATAAATTGTCATAAACTGAGTGACTTGGAACAGCACAGGATTATTATCTTACGGTTTGTGTAGCTCTGAAGTCCAGGTTCAGCTGAACTGGGTTCTCTGCTCAGTGCTTCTCAAGGCTGAAATCAAGGCGTCTCATGGGCTGCCTTGCTTTCTGAAGTTCGGGGTCTTCTTCCACGCTCCTTGGTGCTCTTTGCTGAAATCAGGTCCTTGTAGTTGGGACACCGAAGGCCCTGTTCGGGTGGCCGTCAGACTGGCGTCGGCCTCAGCTCCTAAAGGTCCTAACTTGCTGCCTGGCTCCCTCCTTCTGCCTCAAAGCAGCCTTTCAGGAGAGGTCCACATCCTTTTAAGGGGAGGCCCGGGTCCTGTTAAGGGCTGACTTGATTAGGTTTGGTCCACCTGGATAATCTCTTTTGATTAGCTTAAAAGTCAACAGGTTAGTAATCTAATTAGAGGAGTGATTCTCCATTTTAGGCACCTGCTGGGAATGCACTCAAGAGGGAGCTATACAGAGTTTGTACACTAGGGGGCGGTAATCTCGGGAGCCACCTTAGAATTGTGTCTTCCACGTTGGTCCATTATGTTGACGGCCAAATTAACTATCGCAGGTCAGAAAATCTAGTGAGACACTAGTGAAGAAAAGATCAAAAGACCTTCCCTCGCTAAGATATGCATGTCACATTGTTCCATCAGTTGAGTCTTGCAACACTTGCACTCACAATGGCCGTTTCTTAGTGTGCACTGGTCTTGCTAAGGATCTATGCAATCCTTTCTAATATTTTCTACTTATTCTTTTCTGTTCCATTTCATAACTTTTAAAAACGTTTATCATGACTCACAAAATGAATTGCAAAAATTGATTTCATGATGCATGATTGGAAAAACACAGTGTTAAGGGACATATTTTATTTTAATTAGTAATCTAGAAACATTTTTATTTATAGAAAGAAACTCAAATATATATACAAAAAATAATTAGTTCTGAATACTGTAAGTTACTGTAGACTAAATTATAGATGGGTCAACAAATGCGTAATCTTCAAAAGTTTACTAAAAATTATTACAAGACAATATAGCAATACCACTGCAGTCCACAGGAGGGCAGCATCTGTTCTAGGCATATTTTAGGTTTAACTTAAATGTGCTCAGTTTTCTAGTGAACAATAGGAATTCTAAGTGAATTATTTATAGTGTACTAGTGTAAGCAAAAAGTGGTTTATGCTTGGCTATAGAGAATCAGTCCTGTCGAAACCAAAAGAGCTACAATTTATTTATTTATTTATTTAGGCCTGATCCAAAAGAATCTGTTGAATTCTCTTTCCCCTTCTATTTCTCTTACTCCATTTTCCTTTTCCCTACTTTTTTTGTCCACTCTGTCTCTGGCCCACGTTCTTGCACAGGTGGTCCATGTAAAACCCAATTACCGTCAATAATATTGGACTAATAAACTTTTGATGCCGACTCAGATTCTTCGTAAAGTCCCTTTCTTAGTTTCCACGCTGAACTTGACCTCCAGCACCTGGCTTTCTACCTGTGCTAAGCAGTGGATCTTGTTGCATCACTTGTGTGGACTAATATTACACTCTTAACTAGTGTGAGAGGGGAGTCCCGCCTGGAGATGAGTCAGCACATCTAATAAACGTTCGTAGACGGTTAGGCCTTTTAGACTTAAATGTAATGTTGAATATAGAAGGAAACGTACTATTTCTCTTGCCTCTACTTTGGACCCACTACGAACTCACCTTAATATTGTGGTCCGATTTGACATTACCCTGTGACTCAATCACTAGGAAATAGGCAGGAGGGCCCCGACATCCTAGCTAAGTATGGAAGAAATCCCTGCCTTTTGTTTCACGTAGGCTTACATTGTCACAGGTGATAACATTGACCCTTAGTGTTTATTTGTTTCAGATGATTCTATTTTGGGAGAGGTTGGGTTAACCAGATCGTGTTTCCACATTTTTAAAGGGCCTGAAGGGCATAGAGTGCAACTACCTTTGTGGATTTCATCTCTCTCCTTCTTACCAGTGTGTCATGTGGAGAGTTTTTGCACTTGTCCTGCTTTCTCTTGCCTTTGAGCCTCAGCCTCTGTTGCTGCTCTGCTGAAACTCATGTTCCTACAGCCATCTCCTTGTCTCCATGCCCTGCTTCAGGAGTCAACTGAAAGCACTTCTGGGAAGGGTGGCCTGTGGCTGGTGTGTCTCACAGCCCCTCATCCGCTGGCATCATAGGTGCCTGTTGACTTCTTGGTCTCTCTCAACAGACAGTAGCCCCCAAGACAAACGCTGTGCCCTCTTCCTAGACCTGTCATGGTGCCAGGCACCTAGTAGGTACACAAGAAAACTTTTTGTACGAACGAAGTCAAAAATAACTGCTGATGTTCTTGTTGACTTTGAGTTGATAGACAAGGTACTTGACAGACAGGCTCTCAGTAGTCAAGATCCTGTAGGTAGAAAGGGCCAGTATGGCAGGGGTCTGGGGGATTAGATATGTTTGGATGGAAGCAACATCCATGGTAGGATGAGATGAGGTCAAGAAGCTGTGGGGATGGGAAAGTTGAGCTAATGGTGGACACATCAAGAGTCTGAAGAGGTCTGGGGGTACTGGTTGCACATGCAGCTGGATGCTTTGGTTCTGCGAGGGACAGGTATCAGGCCTTCAGCTTGGGGGCCTTTTTTCCAGTTGCCCAAACACCAGGCAGCACAGGAGGCCTGCTGGCTGCTTGGGGCCTGGGAGGAAGTGTCCTCCGAGAAGCGCAACACTGGAAGAGCATCACGCTCTGCATTGTGGGTGCTTGACCTGGACCCCGAGTGGCATATGGAGAGGAGAAACCTGATTTTCCAGAGCAGATGGGGAGTAACACACTGCCTGGTTGAAAATCCCCCAAACTACAAGTTTGCTGGAGCTCTGCATTTCTGATTCTGGTTTTACTCCAGAATGCAGGCTCCTTTTCTTACTCTTTTAAAAATCTCATTATAAAACTCCAAATCCCTCAAAAACAAAAAACAAAAACAACACCTCACTGTAATTTAGCATCGCATCCTTCTTGTCACACACACTCTCCCAGGTCCTAGAACCTAAAAAGGTAACACCAACACTCATCCCCTCAGAGGATCAGGGACCAGTTTCCAGGAACAGCCCAGCCACTCTGAGCTCATTTTCTCCTCTTTCCCAGAAGTGAGCTCGGCCAATAGGGTTGCTGTGGCCCAGAGTGTCCGAGCAACCCCAGTGGTAAGACCGTCTTTTTCGTGCTTGAAATGGAAGTAGGCATTTGTTTAAAGGAGAGCAGTCAGGACACTCATGTGAGGAACATAGAATGGTGGATGTTTCCATAGTTAGGGAATTCCAGAATCAAACGTTTTAAACCACAGTTTGAAGATACCTTGGAAAAAACTCTCTTGTTATTAAACCCCAGAAACGAGCCATATTCTGGAAATGGAAGAGTTTCTCTGAATGCAGATCTTATCTCTCTGGTCATGGAAAACCCTTAGAAAATAACAACCCTCAGAATGTTAATAAATAAATGCTTGGTTGCTTTGCTGCTATCACAGATGATACTTCAGTTGCTGTCAGCAAACTTAGCATTTCTTGATTCAGACTAAGTGTTTGGGAAGGCACAGAAGGTTGGTTGTTACAGACGTATATGAAAACATTAGGGAGAGGGGTGAGTTGAACATTTCTCCTTTAAGTTTAGTTCCTCTATTATTTTCTTTTTCATAACTATACCTAAAAGCAGGCATTAAAATAACTAAAAAGTAAGGCTTATGTATGATGTATTAAAAAGATCCAAGTATAAGAACACTCACCGAGGTGTTTTTTATAATAATGAAAGATAGGAAGTAATCTAGATGAGCATCAGTAGGAGTGTGGGTTAAAAAAAACATGGGACACAGTGGAGGGCTCTATGGTGGTTAAACTGAATGGCCTACAGTATATAGAATAACATGGAAAGATCTTGAAAATGTAGTATCTTTTCGGCTATATTGAAATGTGATCGACATAGAATGAAAACATGATTTTGAATAAAGAAAGCAAGTGGCAAAGGAATTATGTAAAATGATAGCATTTATGTAAATTAATTTGAAACAAAGTCATAAACTGTATCATTTGTATATGTTTATAACAAAACTTGAAAATACTTATGAGGAAGGATAAATCTCTAATTCAGGATAGTGATTGATGTTCCAGGGTCTAGGAGGGGAAGGAGATGGGGGATTGGGATTGTAGCTAAAACTATAAATATCATATTTTTTTAAAATAGAATTCTGAAGCTAAAATGGCAACATGTTAAAATGTATTAAATTGGGGGGCTAGATACACAGATGTCTATCGTATTACACTTTTTTCCTTTTGGTGATTTTGAAATGCAAACATAAAATTAAGGAGACCCATGAATATAAGCATCTAAAAAGTAAGCCTCAGGTAAGAATTATTGTTAAAAGTCTCAGTTTATCCATTATCAGCCTTTTCAGTCAGAAACCCCATTTCATTAAATTGTGCCTAGTTGATGCTGTGTCTAAATAAATTAGAAGTATGAGATTAACAGATACAAACTACTGTATATAAAAGAGATAAGCAAGAGGATTTGCCATAACATAGGAAACTATATTCAATATCTTGTAATAACCTATAATAGAATAATCTGAAATACATACAAGTGATTCACTTTTCTTACACCTGAAACACAATATTGTATATCAATTATACTTCAATTAAAAAAAAATGCTGCCTACAGGAGACTCACTTTAGCCTCAAACACACACATAGACTGAGAGTGAAGGGACGGAAAAGTCATTTCAAGCCAATGGTAACCAAAAAAAAAATAAAAAGCAGGGATAGCTATACTTATATGGCACAAAATAGACTTTAAACTAACAATGGCAAAAAGAGACAAAGAAGGTTTTTATATAATGATAAAGTGGTCAATACATTAAGAAGATATAATAATTGTAAATATTTATGCATTGAACATCTAAGTACATAAAGGAAACACTAATAGAGCTAAGAGGAGAAATAAACGGTAATACAGTAATAGTTGGGTACTTTAACCACACTCTCAATGGACAGATCATCCAAACAGAGAATAAGGAAAGTGGACTGGAACAATAATATAGGCCAAATGAATTTAACAGACACATGCAGAACAATGTATCAGACAATAATGGAATATACATTCTTCTCAAGCGCACATGGAACATTTTCTAGGATAGACCATATGTTAGGCCACACAACCATATGTTAGGTCACAAAACAAGTCTTAAGTCAAGAATATTGAAATCATACGAAGTATCTTTTTTGATCACAATGAAACTGGAAATCAATGATAAGCAGAAAACTGGAAAATTCATAAACAAAGGGAAACTAAATACTCTCCAGAACTACCAGTGGATCAAAGAAGAAATTAAAGTAAAATTTTCTGCAGACAAATGAAAATGAAAACTTACCAGAACTTATGGGATGCAAGAAAACTGGTTCTAAGAGGGAAGTTCATAGTAATAAATGCCTACATTAAGTAGCAAGAATGATTCCAAAAAATTGACCTAGCTCTATGCCTTAAGGAACTAGGGAAAAAACAAACAAACTGAGTCCAAAGTTAGCAGAATGAATGAAATTATAAAGATCAGAACAGAAATGAATGAACTAGAGAACAGAAAACAATAGAAAAGATTAACCAAACTAAGAGTTGGTTCTTTCAAAAGATAAAGAAAATTGACAAACCCTTAGGTAGACTAACCAAGGAAAAAAAGAGAAAGGACCAAAATCAACAGTTATAAATGAAAAGGGAGACATTACAATGGATACCACAGAAATTCAAAGGATCATAAGAGACTACTATTAAGAACTATATACCAACAAACTGGACAACCTAGAAGAAATGGAAATACCCTTAGAAACATACACCGTACCAAGACTGAATCATGAAGGAATAGAAAATCTGTAGAGGCCAATTGCTAGCAAGGAGACTGTTGGGAGATTTTTGATTACTGATTCAAAGAAAAGCCTAGGACCAGATGGCTTCACTGGTGAATTTCATCAAACATTTAAATAAGAATTAACACTCCTTTTCAAACTCTTCCAAAATACTGAAGAGGAGAAAACACTCTCAAACTTATTTTACAAGGGCAGCATTATCTTGAAAAACCAGAAAAGGACACTACTAGAAAAGAAAACTACAGGACAATGTCCCTGATGAATATGGATGTAAAAATTTCAATAAAATATTGGCAAACCAAATTCAATAGCACATTGAAAAGATCACTCACTATAGCCAAGTGGGATTTATCCCTGGAATGCAAGGATAGTTCAAGATACACACATCAATGAATGTGATATGCCATAATAATAGAATGAAAGAATCATATGATCATCTCAGTAGACAGAAAAAGCATGAGAAAAATTAACATTCATTCATCATAAAAACTCTTAACAAATTAGGAATAGAAGGAACATATCTCAACATAATAAAGGCCATATGTGACAAACTCACAGCTAACATCAGACTCAATGGTGAAAGTCTGAAAGCTTTTCCTCTACAAATGAGGAATAAGAGCACCCACTCTCTCCACTCCTATTCAACATACTAACTGGAAGTCCAAGCTAGGGCAATCAGGCAAAAAAGAAATAAAAGTCAGTAGAATTGAAAAGGAAGATGTAGAGTTGTCTCTATTTGCAGATGATATACTTTTATACATAGAAAATTCTAAAGACTCAACCAAAATACTTTTACGTCTAACCAATAGATTCAGTAAAGTTTAAGGATACAAAATTAATATGCAAAAATCAGTAATGTTTCTATACACTAATAACAAATTTTCTAAAAATAAAATAAGGAAATTGATCCCACTTACATAGCATCAAAAAGAATACTTAGACATAAACTTCCCTAAGGAGGTGACAGATCACTACTCGGAAAACTACAGGACATTGATGAAAGAAATCAAAGCAGACACAAATAAAGGAAATGTATCCTATGCTCATGGATTAGAAGAATTGATATTGTTAAAATGTCAGTATTATGAAAACCACGTATAGACTCAATGCAACTCTTATCAAGATTCCAATGGCATTTTGTTTTAAAGGAGGAGAATAAAAACACCTAAACCTTATATGGAATCACAAAAGTCCCCGATGACCAACATTACCTTAAGAAAGAACAAAGCAAATTCATCTGGCTTCTTGATTTCAAGCTATCCATAGAGCTAGCTATATAGTCATCAAAACATTATAGTACTGGCATTAAAACAGACAAAGAGACCAATGGAATGGAAGGAGAGGCCAGAAATAAACCCAAGCGTATACGGTCAACGAATATTTGACAAGGGAACCAAATAAACTCAGTAGAGAAAACAATCTCTTCAAAAACTGGTGCTGGGATAATTGGATATTCACATGTAAAAGAATGAAACTGGATGCATATCTCACACTATTCACAAAAATAAACTCAAAATGGATTAAAGACTTAAATGTAACACATGAAATCATAAAACTCCTAGAAGAAAATATACAAATAAAGCTCCTTGACATGGATCATGGTAATGATTTTTTGGATAGGACACCTAAAGTACAAGCAACAATATCAAAAATAAACAATTGGGACTCCATCAAATTAAAAAGCTTCTGTGTAGCCAAAGAAACCATCAATAAAGTGAAAAGACACCCTACAGAATGAGTGAAAATATTTGCAAACCACATATCTGATGAGTTAATATCAAAAATATAAAGAACCTATACAAATCAATAGCAAAAAAAGAAAAACTCAAATAACCCAATTAAAAGCTGAGTAAAGAACCTAATAGACATTTCTCCAAAGAAGATATATGAAAGGCAAACAGGTATATGAAAAGAATCTCAACATCACTAGTCATTAGGGAAATGCAAATGAAAACCATAATGAGATATCATCTCATACCTGTTAGAATGGCCACCATAAGAGACAACAAATGCAGGCGTGAATATGAAGAAAAAGCAACCCTTGTGCGCTGGTGGAATTGTAAATCGGTACAGCTACTACTAAAACACTATGGAGGAGCCTTAAAATAATTATAAATAGAACTCCCATAGGATCCAGTAATTCCATTTCTGGGAATATAACCAAAGGAAACAAAAACAGTAACTAGAAAAGATATCTGCATCCCCATGTTCATAGCAGCATTATATACAACAGCCAATACATGGAAACAACCTGAGTGTCCATAGATGGATGAATGGATAAAGAAGTTGTGAGATATATATATATATATTTTTTTTTTTCAGGCATAAAATTGAGAAAACATCATCATTTGTGACAACATGGATGAATCTCCGTGAAGGCATTATACAAACTAAACAAGTCAGATAGAGAAAGGTAAATACTGTATGGTCTTACTGTGTGGAATTGAAAAAACCCAAAATACCAAACCCCTAGGAAAATAGATCAAACTTGTGGTTACTGGAGGTGAAGCGTGGCGGGGAGGGGAAATTGAAGGAAGTTAGTCACAAGTTACAAACTTCCAGTTTTAAGATAAATATGTACTAGGGATGTAATGTACAACATGATGACTACAGGTGACACTGACATATGATACATATACCAAAAGAGTAAATCTTAAGAGTTCTTATCACAAGGACAAATTTTTTCCTTTTTTCTTTTTTTTTTTTATTGTATCTATTTGAGAAGATGGATGGTAGCTGAACCTAATGTGGTAATCATGTCACAATACAGGTATATCAAACCATCATGCTGTGTGCCTTAAATAATGTATGTCAATTATTTGTCACTAAAACTGGGGAAAAATTAGCAAGCTGAATTCAACAATATATTAAAAGTTATCATATATCAAGGTGAAGTGGGATTTATTCCAGTGATGCAGGGCTGGTTCAACATCTGCAAATCAATGTCATACACCACATTAACAAAATGAAGGGTAAAAATCCTACTATCACCCCAGTAGATGCACAGAAAATATTGGACAAAATTCAACATCCGTTTATGACAAAAACTTTCAACAAAGCAGCTATAGAGGAAACATACCTCAACATAATAAGGGCCATATATCAATATGACAAGCCCACAGCTAACATCATACTTGATGGTGAAAAGCGAAAAGCTTCTCCTCTAAGATCAAGAAGAAGACAAGGATGCCCACTCTCAACACTTTTATTCAACACAGTATTGGAAGTCCTGGCCATGGCAGGCAAGAAAAAGAAATAAAGGCATTCAAATTGGAAAAGGAAGAAGTAGAACTGTCACTATTTGCAGATGACATGATATTACACGTAGAAAACCCTTAAGACACCATCTGAAACTGTTACAACTAATAAATGAATTTGTTGTAGGAAACAAAATCAATATTTAAAAACCCGTTGCATTTCTACACACTAATAATGAACTGTCAGAAAGAGAAATTTTAAAAATCCCATTTATAATTGCATCAAAAGGAATAAAATACCTAGGAATACAAGTAACCAAGGAGGTGAAACATGTGTACACTGAAACTACAAGACGTTAAAAAGAAAAACTGAAGAGGACACAAGGAAATGGAAATATATTCTGTGCTCATGGATTGGAAGAATTGATGTTGTTAAAATGTCCATACTTCCCAAAGCAATCTATAGATTCAATGCAATCTCTATCAAACTTCCAATGGCTTTTATTACGTAAATGGAACAAACAATCCCAAAATTTATGTGGAACCACAAACACCCCTGAATAGCCAAAGAAATTTGAGAAAGAAGAGCAAAGCTGGAGGCATCACACCCCCGATTTCAAACTCTATTACAAAGCTATAGTCATGAAATCAGTATGATAGTGGCATAAAAACAATACATAGATCAATGGTACAGAATAGAGAGTTCAAAAATAAATCCACATATAATACCACAAAGCAGCTAAGAATATAAAATGGGGGAAAGGACAATCTCTTCAATAAGAGAAAGCCACATGCAAAAGAATGAAACTGGATCACTGCCTTACCCAAACAAAAAAATTAACTTAAAATGGATTAAAGACTTGAACATAAGATCTGAAATCATAAAACTCCCAGAAGAGGTAAGCTCCTTGACATCAGTCTTGGCAATAAGCTTTTTGAATCTGAAAACAAAAGGAAAAGTAACAAAAACAAAAGGAGGGGCTTCCCTGGTGGCGCAGGGGCTTCCCTGGTGGCGCAGTGGTTGAGTCCGCCTGCCGATGCAGGGGACACGGGTTCGTGCCCCGGACCGGGAGGATCCCACATACCGTGGAGCGGCTGGGCCCATGAGCCATGGCCAATGAGCCTGCGCGTCCGGAGCCTGTGCTCCGCAACGGGAGAGGCCCCAACAGTGAGAGGCCCGCATACCGCAAAAATCAATCAATCAATCAATCAGTGGGACTACATCAAACTAAAAGACTTCTGCATATCAAAGGAAACCTTCAGTAAAAAGGCAACCTACTAATTGGGAGAAAATGTTTACAAACCATCTATCTGATAAATGGGTTAATATTCAAAATATATGAAGAGCTCATACAACTCAATAGCAAAAATCCAAACCGATTTAAAAGTGTGCAGAAGATCTGAATAGACATTTTTCCGTAGAAGACACACTGATGGGCAACAGGTACATGAAAACAAGCTCAACTTCACTAATCATCAGGGAAATGCAAATCACAGCCACAATGAGGTGTCTCACACGTGTTAGAATGGCTATTAGCCAAAAGACAAGAAATAACAAGCGTTGGTGAGGGTGTGGAGGAAAGGGAACCCTCGTGCACTATTGCTGGGAACGTAAATTGGTGCAGCCAATATGGGAAACAGTATGGAGGTTCCCCCCAAAATTAAAAATAGAACTACCATATGATCCAGCAATTCCACTTCTGGATATTTATCCTAAGAGAATGAAAACACTAATTCAAAAAGTTATATACATCCCCATGTTCACTGCATCATTATTTACAATAGCCAAGATATGGAAACAACCACAGTGCCCATGGATGTATAAATAGACAAAAAAGTGTGATACACACACACATACACACACACACACACATAATGGTATATTATGGGCAGACCTAGAAGGTATTATGTTAAGTGAAATACATCAGAGAAAGAAAGAGAAATAATGTATGCTCTCTCTTATACGTGGAATAAAAAAAAAAAATCAATCTCTTAGATAAAGAAGAGATTGGTGGTTGCCACAAATGGGAAGGGGGAGGTTTAGGGTGAGAGAAATAAGTGAAAGTGATCAAATGGTTAAAAAAGAAACAAAAAAGAGATATGGCTTGTCACATATTAGCTCACATAACATGAAAGTCACGTAAAACATCTATACATGTAGGAAGAATTTTATTTTGCTAGCTGCTATCTCTTCCTTTGCTACGTGATATACTTCTAAGTACCACAAATATGAGGCTAATAGTCATAGAACGGCTAAGGATCAGTTCCCAGAGCTTCATTACTTTTTAAAAAACTATATTCAAGGGACATAAATAAATTCACATTTTGTGTTTCCAGATGTCTTATTAATTTTGAAGTGTGTCAGCTTTATTTATTTATTTTTTTTTGCGGTACGCAGGCCTCTCACCGCTGCGGCCTCTCCCGTTGTGGAGAACGGGCTCCAGACGCACAGGCTCAGCGGCCATGGCCCACGGGCCCAGCCGCTCCGCGGCATGTGGGATCCTCCCGGACCGGGGCACGAACCCGCGTCGCCCGCATCGGCAGGCGGACTCTCAATTTCAAGCTATCCATATAGCTAGCTATATAGTCATCAAAACATTATAGTACTGGCATTAAAACAGACAAATAGACCAATGAAATGCAAGGAGAGCCAGAAATAAACCCAAGTGTATACGGTCAACTAATATTTGACAAGGGAACCAAGAAAACTCAGTAGACAAAACAGTCTCTTCAAAAACTGGTGCTGGGATAAATGGATATTCACATGTAAAAGAATGAAACTGGATGCATATCTCACACTATTCACAAAAATAAACTCAAAATGGATTAAAGACTTAAATGTCACACAAGAAATCATGAAATTCCTAGAAGAAAATATACAAATAAAGCTCCTTGACATGGATCATGCTAATGATTTTTTGGATAGGACACCTAAAGCACAAGCAACAATATCAAAAGTAAACAATTGGGACTCCATCAAATTAAAAAGCTTCTGTGTAGCCAAAGAAACCATCAATAAAGTGAAAAGACACCCTACAGAATGAGTGAAAATATTTGCAAACCACATATCTGATGAGTTAATATCAAAAAATATAAAGAACCTATACAAATCAATAGCAGAAAAAAGAAAAAATCAAATAACCCAGTTAAAAGCTGAGTAAAGAACCTAATAGACATTTCTCCAAAGAAGATATATGAAAGGAAAACAAGTATATGAAAAGAATCTCAACATCACTAGTCATTAGGGAAATGCAAATGAAAACCATAATGAGATATCATCTCATACCTGTTAGAATGGCCACCATAAGAGACAACAAATGCAGGCGTGAATATGAAGAAAAAGCAACCCTTGTGCGCTGGTGGGATTGTAAATTGGTACAGCTGCTACTAAAACACTATGGAGGATCCTTAAAAAAATTATAAATAGAACTCCCATAGGGTCCAGTAATTCCATTACTGGGAATATAACCAAAGGAAACAGAAACAGTAACTTGAAAAGATATCTGCATCCCCATGTTCATAGCAGCATTATATACAACAGCCAATACATGGAAATAACCTGAGTGTCCATAGATGGATGAATGGATAAAGAAGTTGTGAGATATATATATTTTTTAGCCCACAGCTAACATCATACTTGATGGTGAAAAGCGAAAAGCTTTTCCTCTAAGATGAAGAAGAAGACAAGGATGCCCACTCTCAACACTTTTATTCAACACACTATTTGGAAGTCCTAGCCATGGCAGTTAGGCAAGAAAAAGAATTAAAGGCATTCAAATTGGAAAAGGAAGAAGTAAAACTGTCACTATTTGCAGATGACATGATATTACACATAGAAAACCCTTAAAACACCATCTGAAACTGTTACAACTAATAAATGAATTTGTTGTAGGAAACAAAATCAATACTTAAAAGCCTGTTGCATTTCTATACACTAATAATGAACTGTCAGAAAGAGAAATTTTAAAAATCCCATTTATAATTGCATCAAAAAGAATAAAATACCTAGGAATACAAGTAACCAAGGAGGTGAAACATCTGCACACTGAAACTACAAGACGTTAAAGAGAAAAACTGAAGAGGACACAAAGAAATGGAAATATATTCTGTGCTCATGGATTGGAAGAATTAATGTTGTTAAAATGTCCATACTTCCCAAAGCAATCTATAGATTCAATGCAATCTCTATCAAAATTCCAATGGCTTTTATTACGTAAATGGAACAATCCCAAAATTTATGTGGAACCACAAACACCCCTGAATAGCCAAAGAAATTTGAGAAAGAAGAGCAAAACTGGAGGCATCACACCCCCTATTTCAAACTCTATTACAAAGCTATAGTCATGAAATCAGTATGATAGTGGCATAAAAACAATACATAGATCAACGGTACAGAATAGAGAGTTCAAAAATAAATCCACATATAATACCACAAAGGAGCTAAGAATATAAAATGGGGGAAAGGACAATCTCTTCAATAAGAGAAAGCCACATGCAAAAGAATGAAACTGGATCACTGTCTTACCCAAACACAAAAATTAACTTAAAATGCATTAAAGACTTGAACATAAGATCTGAAATCATAAAACTCCCAGAAGAGGTAAGCTCCTTGACATCAGTCTCGGCAATAAGTTTTTTGAATCTGACAACAAAAGAAAAAGTAACAATAACAAAAGGAGGGGCTTCCCTGGTGGCGCAGTGGTTGAGAGTCCGCCTGCCGATGCAGGGGACACGGGTTCGTGCCCCGGTCCGGGAAGATCCTACATACCGTGGAGCGACTGGGCCCGTGAGCCATGGCCGCTGAGCCTGCGCGTCCAGAGCCTGTGCTCCGCAGCGGTACAGGCCACATCAGTGAGAGGCCCGCATACCCCCAAAAAAAAAAAAAAAAAAAAAGTAAATCAGTGGGACTACATCAAACTAAAAGACTTCTGCATATCAAAGGAAACCTTCAGTAGAAAGGCAACCCACTGATTGGGAGAAAATGTTTACAAACCATCTATCTGATAAATGGGTTAATATTCAAAATATATGAAGATCTCATACAACTCAATAGCAAAAATCCAAACCGATTTAAAAGTGTGCAGAAGATCTGAATAGACATTTTCCCGTAGAAGACACACTGATGGGCAACAGGTACATGAAAACAGGCTCCACATCACTAATCATCAGGGAAACGCAAATCACAGCCACAATGAGGTATCTCACACCTGTTTGAATGGCTATTAGCAAAAAGACAAGAAATAACAAGTGTTGAGGCTGTGGAGAAAAGGGAACCCTCGTGTACTATTGCTGGGAACGTAAACTGGTGCAGCCAATATGGGAAACAGTGTGGAGTTTCCCCCTCAAATTAAAAATAGAACTACCATATGATCCAGCAATTCCATTTCTGGAAATTTATCCTAAGAAAATGAAAACACTAATTCAAAAAATTTTATGCATCCCCATGTTCATTGCATCATTATTTACAATAGCCAAGATATGAAAACAACCACAGTGCCCATGGATCTATGAATTGACCAAAAAAGTGATACACACACACACACACACACACACACACAATGGTATATTATGGGTAGACCTCGAAGGTATTACGTTAAGTGAAATATGTCAGAGAAAGAAAGAGAAATAATGTATGCTCTCTCTTATACGTGGAATAAAAAAAATCAAGCTCTTAGGTAAAGTAGAGATTGGTTGCTGCCAGAAATGGGAATGGGGAGGTGTAGGGTGAGAGAAATAAGTGAAAGTGGTCAAAAGGTTAAAAAAAACAAAAAAGAGATATGACTTTTCACATATTAGCTTATATACCTTTAAAGTCACGTAAAACATCTATACATGTAGGAAGAATTTTATTTTGCTAGCTGCTATCTCTTCCTTTGCTACATGATATACTTCTAAGTATCACAAATATGAGGCTAATAGTCATAGAACGGCTAAGGATCAGTTCCCAGAGCTTCATTACTTTTTTAAAAACTATATTCAAGGGACATAAATAAATTCACATTTTGTGTTTCCAGATGTCTCATTAATTTTGAAGTGTGTCAGCTTAGGTTTTTTTTTTTTTTTTTTTTTTTCCAGGTACGCGGGGCTCTCACTGCTGTGGCCTCTCCCGCTGCGGAGCACAGGCTCCGGACGCGCAGGCTCAGCCGCCATGGCTCAAGGGCCCAGCCGCTCCGCGGCATGTGGGATCCTCCCGGACCGGGGTACGAACCAGTGTCCCCTGCATTGGCAGGCGGACTCTGAACCACTGCGCCACCAGGGCAGCCCTCAGCTTTTATTTTTAAGACTGTTTGAAAGATTATACCGCCTGGCTTATTATTTTCGTTGCACAATAAATCAAACAAATATGGGATAATATTATAAAACCCTGCACTTTTTTCTTTTCAGAATGCGATGCAGACAAAGTCAAAGTTTGCTGATTAGAGTCAATATTTATCTTACAATACACAATTCATACTTTTAGATCCCGGAGTTAAACCTGAAATTGATCATCTTTCTGTATTTTGCATGTAATTCTTTTTACCTTCTAATAACTTATTTGAAGGACAGCTGGACTATTGTAATGGGACAGTTATGACTGTTAAGAACTCACAAGACGCGATTTCTCCCTGAAGTAATACTGCAATTTCATAACCCAGACTCCGTGGAAAGGCCCGACATTTTTGCAGAGGAGGAAGCTATGCTGTATTTTGCTTCACGATTAAGTATAAAATTAAATTGTGGAACATTAACTGTATTATTTTTCTATTACTGCATAATAAATTGTCATAAACTTAGTGACTTGGAACAGCACAAGATTATTATCTTACGGTTTGTGTAGCTCTGAAGTCCAGGTTCAGCTGAACTGGGTTCTCTGCTCAGTGCTTCTCAAGGCTGAAATCAAGGCGTCTCATGGGCTGCCTTGCTTTCTGAAGTTCGGGGTCTTCTTCCACGCTCCTTGGTGCTCTTTGCTGAAATCAGGTCCTTGTAGTTGGGACACCGAAGGCCCTGTTCGGGTGGCCGTCAGACTGGCGTCGGCCTCAGCTCTTAAAGGTCCTACCTTGCTGCCTGGCTCCCTCCTTCTGCCTCAAAGCAGCCTTTCAGGAGAGGCCCACGTCCTTTTAAGGGGAGGCCCGGGTCCTGTTAAGGGCTGACTTGATTAGGTTTGGTCCACCTGGATAATCTCTCTTTTGATTAGCTTAAAAGTCAACAGGTTAGTAATCTAATTAGAGGAGTGATTCTCCATTTTAGGCACCTGCTGGGAATGCACTCAAGAGGGAGCTATACAGAGTTTGTACACTAGGGGGCGGTAATCTCGGGAGCCACCTTAGAATTGTGTCTTCCACGTTGGTCCATTATGTTGACGGCCAAATTAACTATCGCAGGTCAGAAAATCTAGTGAGACACTAGTGAAGAAAAGATCAAAAGACCTTCCCTCGCTAAGATATGCATGTCACATTGTTCCATCAGTTGAGTCTTGCAACACTTGCACTCACAATGGCCGTTTCTTAGTGTGCACTGGTCTTGCTAAGGATCTATGCAATCCTTTCTAATATTTTCTACTTATTCTTTTCTGTTCCATTTCATAACTTTTAAAAACGTTTATCATGACTCACAAAATGAATTGCAAAAATTGATTTCATGATGCATGATTGGAAAAACACAGTGTTAAGGGACATATTTTATTTTAATTAGTAATCTAGAAACATTTTTATTTATAGAAAGAAACTCAAATATATATACAAAAAATAATTAGTTCTGAATACTGTAAGTTACTATAGACTAAATTATAGATGGGTCAACAAATGTGTAATCTTCAAAAGTTTACTAAAAATTATTACAAGACAATATAGCAATACCACTGCAGTCCACAGGAGGGCAGCATCTGTTCAAGGCATATTTTAGGTTTAATTTAAATGTGCTCAGTTTTCTAGTGAACAATAGGAATTCTAAGTGAATTATTTATAGTGTACTAGAGTAAGCAAAAAGTGGTTTATGCTTGGCTATAGAGAATCAGTCCTGTCGAAACCAAAAGAGCTACAATTTATTTATTTATTTATTTAGGTCTGATCCAAAAGATTCCGTTGAATTCTCTTTCCCCTTCTATTTCTCTTACTCCATTTTCCTTTTCCCTACTTTTTTTGTCCACTCTGTCTCTGGCCCACGTTCTTGCACAGGTGGTCCATGTAAAACCCAATTACCGTCAATAATATTGGACTAATAAACTTTTGATGCCGACTCAGATTCTTCGTAAAGTCCCTTTCTTAGTTTCCACGCTGAACTTGACCTCCAGCACCTGGCTTGCTACCTGTGCTAAGCAGTGGATCTTGTTGCACCACTTGTGTGGACCAATATTACACTCTTAACTAGTGTGAGAGGGGAGTCCCGCCTGGAGATGAGTCAGCACATCTAATAAACGTTCGTAGACGGTTAGGCCTTTTAGACTTAAATGTAATGTTGAACATAGAAGGAAACGTACTATTTCTCTTGCCTCTACTTTGGACCCACTACGATCTCACCTTAAAATTGTGGTCCGATTTGACATTACCCTGTGACTCAATCACTAGGAAATAGGCAGGAGGGCCCCGACATCCTAGCTAAGTATGGAAGAAATCCCTGCCTTTTGTTTCACTTAGGCTTACATTGTCACAGGTGATAACACTGACCCTTAGTGTTTATTTGTTTCAGATGATTCTATTTTGGGAGAGGTTGGGTTAACCAGATCGTGTTTCCACATTTTTAAAGGGCCTGAAGGGCATCGAGTGCAACTACCTCTGTGGATTTCATCTCTCTTCTTACCAGTGTGTCATGTGGAGAGTTTTTGCACTTGTCCTGCTTTCTCTTGCCTTTGAGCCTCAGCCTCTGTTGCTGCTCTGCTGAAACTCATGTTCCTACAGCCCTCTCCTTGTCTCCATGCCCTGCTTCAGGAGTCAACTGAAAGCACTTCTGGGAAGGGTGGCCTGTGGCTGGTATGTCTCACAGCCCCTCATCCGCTGGCATCATAGGTGCCTGTTGACTTCTTGGTCTCTCTCAACAGACAGTAGCCCCCAAGACAAACGCTGTGCCCTCTTCCTAGACCTGTCATGGTGCCAGGCACCTAGTAGGTGCACAAGAAAACTTTTTGTACGAACGAAGTCAAAAATAACTGCTGATGCTCTTGTTGACTTTGAGTTGATAGACAAGGTACTTGACAGACAGGCTCTCAGTAGTCAAGATCCTGTAGGTAGAAAGGGCCAGTATGGCAGGGGTCTGAGGGATTAGATATGTTTGGATGGAAGCAACATCCATGGTAGGATGAGATGAGGTCAAGAAGCTGTGGGGAATGGGAAAGTTGAGCTAATGGTGGACACATCAAGGGTCTGAAGAGGTCTGGGGGTACTGGTTGCACATGCAGCTGGATGCTTTGGTTCTGCGAGGGACAGGTGTCAGGCCTTCAGCTTGGGGGCCTTTTTCCCAGTTGCCCAAACACCAGGCAGCACAGGAGGCCTGCTGGCTGCTTGGGGCCTGGGAGGAAGTGTCCTCCGAGAAGGGCAACACTGGAAGAGCACCATGCTCTGCATTGTGGGTGCTTGACCTGGACCCCGAGTGGCATATGGAGAGGAGAAGCCCGATATTCCAGAGCAGATGGGGAGTAACACACTGCCTGGTTGAAAATCCCCCAAACTACAAGTTTGCTGGAGCTCTGCATTTCTGATTCTGGTTTTACTCCAGAATGCAGGCTCCTTTTCTTACTCTTTTAAAAATCTCATTATAAAACTCCAAATCCCTCAAAAACAAAAAACAAAAACAACACCTCACTGTAATTCTTTAGGATCGCATCCCTCTTGTCACACACACTCTCCCAGGTCCTAGAACCTAAAAAGGTAACACCAACACTCATCCCCTCAGAGGCTCAGGGACTAGTTTCCAGGAACAGCCCAGCCACTCTGAGTTCATTTTCTCCTCTTTCCCAGAAGTGAGCTCGGCCAATAGGGTTGCTGTGGCCCAGAGTGTCTGAGCAACCCCAGTGGTATGACCGTCTTTTTAGTGCTTGAAATGGAAGTAGGCATTTGTTTGAAGGAGAGCAGTCAGGACACTCATGTGAGGAACATAGAATGGTGGATGTTTCCTTAGTTAGGGAATTCCAGAATCAAACGTTTTAAACCACAGTTTGAAGATACCTTGGAAAAAACTCTGTTATTATTAAACCCCAGAAACGAGCCATATTCTGGAAATGGAAGAGTTTCTCTGAATGCAGATCTTATCTCTCTGGTCGTGGAAAAGCAAACCTTAGAAAATAACAACCCTCAGAATGTTAATAAATAAGTGCTTGGTGGCTTTGCTGCTATCACAGATGATACTTCAGTTGCTGTCAGCAAACTTAGCATTTCTTGATTCAGACTAAGTGTTTAGGAAGGCACAGAAGGTTGGTTGTTACAGACGTATATGAAAACATTAGGGAGAGGGGTGAGTTGAACATTTCTCCTTTAAGTTTAGTTCCTTTATTATTTTCCTTTTCATAACTATACCTAAAAGGAGGCATTAAAATAACTAAAAAGTGAGGCTTATGTATGATGTATTAAAAAGATCCAAGTATCAGAACACTCACCGAGGTATTTTTTATAATAATGAAAGATAGGAAATAATCTAGATGAGCATCAATAGGAATATGGGTTACAAAAAACCATGGGACAGTCGAGGGCTCTATGGTGGTTAAACTGAATGGGGTACAGTATATAGAATAACATGGAAAGATCTTGAAAATGTAGTATCTTTTCAGCTATATTGAAATATGATTGACATAGAATGAAAACATGATTTTGAATAAAGAAAGCAAGTGGCAAAGGATTTATGCAAAATGATAGCATTTATGTAAATTAATTTGAAACAAAGTCATAAACTGTATCATTTGTATATGTTTATAGCAAAACTTGAAAATACTTACGAGGAAGAATAAATCCCTAATTCAGGATACTGATTGATGTTCCAGGGTCTAGGAGGGGAAGGAGATGGGGGATTGGGATTGTAGCTTAAACTATAAATGTCATTATTTTTTTAAAATAAAATTCTGAAGCCAAAATGGCAAAATGTTAAAATGTATTAAATTGGGGGGCTAGATACACAGATGTCTATCGTATTATATTTTGTTCCTTTTGGTGATTTTGAAATACAAACATAAAATTAAGGAGACCCATGAATATAAGTATCTAAAAAGTAAGCCTCAGGTAAGAATTATTGTTAAAAGACTCAGTTCATCCATTATCAGCCTTTTCAGACAGAAACCCCATTTCATTAAATTGTGCCTAGGTGATGCTGTGCCTCTGTGAAATCACTGGGGGAAAGGGGAGGCTTCAAGAGGGAGTGGAAATGCAAACCAAAACTCATCTTCAGCGGCCAGGAGGTTTTTATTTTCTCCCAAACGGGGACTCTTTGAAGGAAAGGATAAACTTTGATCTTCCTGTACCAATCCAGCATATCCAGCCAAGTGCTAGGGACACAAAGGCAGCTCAAAATATCAATAACAGAACTTTTGGTTGTCTTCCTGAACAGCTGAAAGCAGGTTCACACGGATTCCCTTATGTCGCCCCGCTGGGGTCCTGGGAATCTGATTCAGATCACATTACCAGCGCCACTCTGCCTAGTCACAGCGGGCTTGTCCTGTTCAATATGGAACCAGAAGGGCTTTGTTCTAAGAAAGATGACCTGGGAAATCCTGCTGAGATAAGTTGGTCTGGATTGCATTTGGCTCATCTCCTTACTGGATTGATAAACGTCCAGAACAATGACTGTGTGTTTCTCTGTTGGATTTTATTGAAAGGAACTTGCATTCAATACTTCTGACTGTGACAGAGCCATAGCATATTTTCTCTCAGTGCCTGCCTTACAATTTCTGAGGGTTTTCATGGTTTCTGTCTATAAACCAGCATTTTGAAAATTCTCTGCATGAAAGATGTAGTGAGAGTTGCATCAAGGTGATTCAGGAAAATGAGACATATGTGCTCATTGGGTCCAAGTTCGTCACTCTCTCTAGGCAAGAAAAGACAAGGATGCATGCTTAGCAAAGCCCCATCAGAGCTGATTATTTATATCACAGGTTAGCTATTAAAGCAGACAGCCAGAGAGGACCAGCACAGTGTGTGTTTGTTACTCTGGGGAGATCTTTCTGCCATTAACATCTTAATTTCTGCTAACTATCTTTTGATTCACAGCAAATGGTTTGATTGCTTCCAAAGGATTAAGAAAAAACCCTGGACATTATAAGGAAAGTTTGATAGCTCCTTTAGGCTGGTGAGTGGTGGTCAAGTGGATGTGGATTACACTCCAGGTCCAGCTGCCTCACCAAGAAAAATGATTCTAAAGAATGCAGAGGAATTAAAGACATCAGCCAATCTCTTTGTTGATGGTAGGTAGCAAATTATGATGTAGGGAATGATCTCTGTGGGGTTAAGGAGGCAGAAGTAAAGAGTGGAATCCCAGAGCCCTTCTAGTGGAAGCATGGCTGCATGGTGTCTACTCAAAGGGGTGGAGTCAGGTAGCAGGTTGGGTCTTGATGGGAAGGAAGAAGAGAGATGATTTGGAGGAGGAAGATGGGAAAACTCTACTGCTGCTCATGGCTACAGAAGTGACATGTCAGCTAGACTTGACTTTCGATTTTGGAGGAAAGGGAAGAGAAAGAGATTCAGTTTTTGAACTCTTACGGTGTTCTAGGAACTTCACTGAACACTTGAAAATGAATTTTAAATCTACTTGTCAAACACGTAATTGTATATTATTATGTTAATCTTTTTAGAGGAGAAAACTAAGCTTAGAGAGATTTATTTCCCCATGGTCACGTCTAGTAAATGGGGGAGGTGGAATTTAAATCTAAGTTTGGACTTGACTTCAAAGCCACGTTTATTCTACTTACTATTCACTGTTTGGACCATGAAATGGATCGTAACACAAATGAGGGCATCTGCGTGCACAAACACAACACACACATTCACTCACTCACATGCTCTCGTTGTGTTTACAGAGAGGACAGTGCTGTGCGTGCCCCGCAGCAGGTACCCAGGCTGATCAATTGCAAGTATGGGAAGAAAATATTAGAACTTTCATTTACATTTTCATTTCAGCTTTTAAAAATTACTACTTTGTGTACATGTTATAAATACTGTATTATGTACATTGTTTTGACATATATAATACATGTATGTGCATATATATATATGTGTGTGTGTGTCTGTGTGTTTGTATATATACATAAGATGTGTGATCAGAAATGTTTGGCGAGTGATGATATAGACCAGGGGTTGGAAATTACAGCTCGTGGACCAAATCCAACCCATCACCTGATTTTGTAAATAAAGTTTTAATGGATCATAGCCATGCTCACTTGTTTACATATTGTCTGTAGCTGAGTCAAGTAGCTGTGACAGAGACCACACGGCCCACAAAGCCTAAAATGTTTCCCAGGTGGCCTTTTACAGAAAACATTTGCTGCCCCCAGACTTATACCATGAAGTAGAAGTAGACAATAGGAGGTTTGAAGCAAAAGCTATGCCCTCAAACGTAAATTGATTTTTCCTCACGGTTCTGCCTAGAAGCTTAGTAGAGCCTAAAAGAAGTGGATAAAACCTAATGTTTCGGGGCTTCCCTGGTGGCGCAGTGGTTGAGAGTCCGCCTGCCGATGCAGGGGACGCGGGTTCGTGCCCCGGTCCGGGAAGATCCCACATGCCGTGGAGCGGCTGGGCCCGTGAGCCATGGCCGCTGAGCCTGCGTGTCCAGAGCCTGTGCTCCGCAACGGGGGAGGCCAGAACAGTGAGAGGCCCGCGTGCCGCAAAAAAAATAAAAATAAAAAAAAAAAAAAAAAAAAAAAAAACCTAATGTTTCATCTCAATGATCGTAAGTCAACTTTTTAGTTAGTACTTGATATCTCCTGACCTAAAACCCTGCATCTTATCAACCTGTTCTGTGCAAAATAGGATACGATGAACAGGCAAAAGTGTTGACACAGGGACATGTACAATAATGAACAAAAAAAGGATCATTTCTATAAAAGCCAGCATTAATCTACCTGCCGGTGGGCTCCCTGGCATACATCCACTCACCTTCCTCAGCTGCAGAAGCTGTAAATTTTCAGCTGTCAGCTCAGTATTGCTTGGCACTTGGTCAATGTTGACCAACTTGGCCTCAACCCCACGAGCAGGTTGTTTCTGGAGTAGTTCTAGGATTTGCTCTGCCTGGGGCTCAGATTTGCTCTCTACGGTCCCATTGGGATAAAGCCCCAACCATGATCTACTGAGTTAGGGTTGCAACTACGTTTTAACCCCTACCTGTCCTTATACCTGCAAAAATGGTTTTCCCCTGGGCTTCCCTGGTGGCGCAGTGGTTGAGGGTCCGCCTGCCGGTGCGGGGGATGCGGGTTCGTGCCCTGGTCTGCGGGGATCCTGCATGCCGCAGAGCGGCTGGGCCCGTGAGCCATGGCCGCTGAGCCTGCGCGTCCGTGCTCCACAAGGGGAGAGGCCACGACAGTGAGAGGCCCACGTACCGCAAAAAAAAAAAAAAAAAATGGTTTTCCCACTTCCTCACTCAAAGCTCTCCAGGATCCTGATTCTGCCACATGGGGATCTGGACCAGTGCCCTACTTAACTCACAGGCTCAGACCAGCTCTCCAGGATCCGGATTCCACCACATGGCGATCTGAACCAGTGCCCTGCTTAACTCACAGCCTCAGACCTCTCAGCAATTAAAGAGCCTGGATCACAACCACGTCTCCACTTGAACTCAGACAGTGTGCTTTGGGCTGCTGGCCATTCTTAGCCTCAGAGCTAGGCTGGCCTCTCTGGCACATTCCATGCAGATCCGTGCTTGTTGCCTTTCTCTGACAGCCCATTTTGAAGCCCGCGCGTGCTTTGCAATTAAGAACATAAGGATTTTGTCTGCAGTCTTCCCAAGCAGTAAAATCCGAGCTTCAAATATTTGAAATCAACGGGGTAACAGAACAAAGTCACTTATGAGATAAATCACTCACAACTGAGCTATTTCTCAAGTGATTAAGCATCTTGCCTGTAAGCCCAGTTCTTCATGTTGAGCTCCTAATAGAGTTTTCAACCCCTTTCAGGTCAGAAGCGTCGGTGAGAAGTCTGAACCTTCCAACCGACAGTGATCAGAGATTAATAATTCCCTCCAGCTGTGACTCCTATGCTCAGTGGAGATTGTGGCTCGCAGTGCCACTCCGGGCCTCAGAGGCTCTCGTCAGGGTGCCTGGTCCCCAAATAGGGGAATGTCCACTTGCCTTGCTGAGCCAATTCAGCGAAACTTAGCACTGATGCCCGATCGCTACGTGATGTTCCATGGTGGTGGGCTGACCCAGCAGCCATTACCTAGCCATTAAGGATGCTCACAGATTGCTACCTTGTTTTCTGTTTGGACAACCTTGAGGGAAAACTACTGATCCTTTGGGATCTGGTCCTTTATAATTTTTGTAAGGATTCACCACATCATGGAGAATGCCTTCAAGAAGATGGCTGGTTTTGTACCTGGTCTTACTCTTTGTACTCTCATCCCTCTAGCCAGACAGATACTTCAGTGCATAAATCAGATTAGATTTCTTCCTTGATTCAAATCTCTCATGGTTTCCCAAAACAATAATTAGGGCTCATTAGGCCCTGCAAATCTTCACCCTCCTCGTGCTTTAGTCGTGTCCAACTTTTACACTCATTTCCACCTCAGGGCCTTTGTGATTGCTGATTCGTCTGCCTGGAATGCTCTTCGCCAAGATCTTTGTGTGGCTGACTCAATCTTATCAGCCATGTCTTAGCACAAATGTCACCTCCTTAGAGAAGTCCTCCCTGACCACCCTAGCAACATAGATACCCTCCTGGTCCACTCACTTTCTCTCCCTGTCACCCTGTTTTACTGTATTCATAGCACTTATCAGTCTTTGGATTTATATTGTATTGTTTATGTCATTTTGCTTGCTGGTTTATCATTCATTTATTCATCCATGTCTACATGCAACAAGGGTAAGTTCCATGCGGGCAGAACTTCATTTGTCCAGTTGCCTACTTTATATTCAGAGAATAGTAGTATGCTCTCAGTAAATATTTTTGGACAAAGGATTGAAGGAACAAATGAGGTAATGAGGTAGTTTTCTCCGCTTCTTCTTGTATCACTCATCTTCCTCCAGGAAGTATTTCATTTCCATGAGATCGTTATGCACATCCTCTCAACCAGGCCCCATGTTTCACATATACCTTTCAGAAAACCCCTAAGTCGACTTTAAAGTCAAGATCTACCTCATCCCTGTAGACAAACAGGAAACTCAACTGAACAGCTCTATCATCTAAAGTGCTAACAAAATAGCTCCTCTAACTTCCATACCATTAAGCTTGCCCACAATTATTTTATTTATTTATTTATTTTAAAGGTTTTTTTTCTTTCTTTTTCTTTTTTTTTTTTTTTTTTTTGCGGTACGCAGGCCTCTCACTGTTGTGGCCTTTCCTGTTGCAGAGCACAGGCTCCGGACGCGCAGGCTCAGCGGCCATGGCTCACGGGCACAGCCGCTCCGCGGCATGTGGGATCTTCCCAGACCGGGGCATGAACCCGTGTCCCCTGCATCGGCAGGCAGACTCTCAATGACTGCACCACCAGGGAAGCCCCTTGCCCACAATTATTAACAAGAAGGCCCCCAAACTGCCTCTGCTAAATGCTTACATATTCTCACAATTTATCAAATTAAATAACGGAAGTTGAGCAGGCTGTGGAAAGTTTAAAATATTGTGCCAATTAAGGTTACATGTGCATTTCAGAGACATCTTTTCTTATTGATTTTGAGAAATGTGCTATCTTAAAAGAGACTAGATACAAAAATGGTAGCCAATAGCAATTTCTCAGATGTGTTTAAACCACACATTTTTAACCGATTTCATGCAGCTGTTTCAACAAGGGTCTGATCAGAGAAGCAGAACCACACTGAGTGATAAAAAAGATTTATTATAGAGATCAGGCTCTACGCAATTATGGGAGCTTGTTAAGCCATTATGTAAATATGCTGCCTTTGTGGCTAGCGCTGGGTCTAGGTCAGCTGGGAGAAGCTGGAGGGAAGAAGGACGTGAAGTCTGGGAGGTCAAGGACAAAGTGAAACCCGCGAAGATGAGCTAGGCCTTGTGTTGGTCTCTCATTGGAACTCATGGTGGTCTCTGACTGCTTCCATGCTTCCTACTTTGACGGCGTGATTGCAAAATTGTTGATGCTCTTTGCCATGGAGAAGCTGAAGGTGGAGATCCGGGAGGAGCTGAAAGAACTGAGGCCTGGATATTGCCCTGCACCTCCAAGGTGACCCAGCAGATCTGTGACAATGTGCACGATGCAAGCCACAATAGCGCTTGACTCTCAGCCAATCTTTCCAGGGTAAACATGGCTGTTGCTTCCCCTCCACCTTCTAAATCTCAAATACATTGCTCTTTCAGCTAATTCCAATTCAAATCGTTCAAGGAAACATGTTTCTGGCTCAGCTGATCTCACGCAACACCAAGCCACTGTAGTAAGTAGCAGATTTTACAAAACCCTACAACCCATACAGTCATAAATGTATATTTCTTTGAAGCTCATTGATCCCAGATAAACCTGGGCACCAGTTTAGATTTCACCTCCAACCAGCACGTCACCTTTAGGAAGTCACTTAAACACCCTGACCTTAAGATACTGCGCTGGCTAATTAAGGGCATTTTGATGATATCTCTAAATGGCTTTCCAACTCCATTATGTCCTGACTCTAAGATCTAACTTCTTATTATTTCTTTAATTTAAAAGAACTGAGTATAGAAAACTCAACCAATAAACATGATCTTTGATCAATGTGTAAACCTGTATGCTAATTCTAAATCTATAAAGTTCTATAATACTTATTTTTTAGAGATACATACTGAACTCTTTATGGACAAAATGACATGATGTGGGGGATTTGCTTCAAAATAGTAAGGGAAAGAAGGAAGTGCCAGGAAAGAAAGGGAGTAAACATGAAACACAATAGGCCATAAATTAATAATTGCTGAACTTCATAATTGGTGAATGTGGGTAATGGGTTCATTACACTATTCTCTCTACTTTTGTATGTGTTTGAAATTCTCCATAGTAAAGTGTTTATTAAAAAAATTGCTTGCAGGCTTCCCTGGTGGTGCAGTGGTTAAGAATCTGCCTGCCAATGCAGGGGACACGGGGTCGAGCCCTGGTCCAGGAAGATCCCACATGCCGCAGAGCAACTAAGCCCATGTGCCACAACTACTAAGCCTGCACTCTGGAGCCCGCGAGCCACAACTGAGGCCCACACACCTAGAGCCCTGCTCCGCAGCAAGAGAAGACACTGCAATGAGAAGCCCGTGCACCGCAACGAAGAGTAGCCCCCGCTCGCCACAACTAGAGGGAGTCCGCGTGCAGCAACGAAGACCCAACGCAGCCAGCAATAAATAAATAAATTTATTTTAAAAAAGAAAAAAAATTGCTTGCTAAAGAGTTTTGATTGTTGCATTTTGTTTTTTCTCATTTTATTGTTTAAGAAAAATGAGGTGTAATTGTTCCCTTATAAGATCCCCAGGGAGACAGGGCCCTCTGCCCATATGATAATTTATATCTACTGGTCCTTACAAATTATTCTCCACTCCCCCATCCCGCCAATGACCAGGCTGCAAGCCCAGACCTGGGAATTTTTGTTCACATACAACAAAACATTAAAGTATTCAATATGCAAAATGTAGTACAATCCCCTGTTTTCAGTGAGGTGCTTCACCCTCAGCCTCCCCCAGCCCCACTCCTGGCAGAGCCTTTCTGGTCCAGCTTCACAGAGAATAAATCTCCTGTCTTATGTCTGTGTTGGAGGATATGGTCACCCAGCTGTGAGAGTCAGGGACTGGATTTGGAAATCAGTTTCTTATAAAGACTCGAATAAGTCCTGTTGGATCAGCCCCCTCTCACATCCCATCATCACCAGCTGGGATGTGAGGTGGGACTTGACTTCAGACAGATAGGACCCTTTTCTGGGCTCCATTAAATCAATTGTAACTAGTCCTTGGAATTTCCATCTTCCAAAATGTTATTGACATATATTGTCTCCTATAATCCCATCTATACTTCTTTCTGTTTTTATTAATTTTTATCATTTTTATCCTTCATTCTAAATTTTGGGGCTTGGTGGGAGCAAGAGATAAACACATTTGTTTAATCCAATCCCTTTAGAGGGAAATCCCTGCTTGAGCATGTCCGCCCCAAACATTGTTTCCCTTTGTTTTCATAGGACTCATTTCAGGTGTCTTGTGTGGATCTATCCTTCTTCCTCATATATTAACCATGCCCGCCTGGACTTGCAGTATGTGTCAGGCTCACCTGCTGAAGCAGATTCCTACTTTTAGAATCTTTTGATCAGTACTGTCTCTCCTGACACGAGAAATGCTTCATTGGATAGAATTATTATTCTAGCTTAACCAAATCACTCAGAGTGATCGTTACCATCAAAAGCATTGTGAGACACATGGAAGAGTACACTTACCTGTGTTTAAAAGCAGAAGCCGGGGCTTCCCTGGTGGCACAGTGGTTGAGAGTCCGCCTGCCGATGCAGGGGACACAGGTTCGTGTCCTGGTCCGGGAAGATCCCACATACCGTGGAGCGGCTGGGCCCGTGAGCCATGGCCGCTGAGCCTGCGCATCTGGAGCCTGTGCTCCGCAACAGGAGAGGCCACAACAGTGAGAGGCCCGCGTACCACAAAAAAAAAAAAAAAAAAATGCAGAAGCCAGGCGAATTCTACCTTCTGGAAATTTACAGTGTCAAATCCTGCTTGAAAACAGCAGCTCTGTGAGTTCAGTTGTGTACATTTGCAGGTCCAGTAAAAGCGGGTTGTCTTTTTCTTAACAGAGATCAAAAGTTCCTTCTGGTCTTTTCGTAGGATGTAAAGCCTCTTTGGAGTGAGTGACAAGCTTCCAGAGGTGATGATGATAACGCCCTTCTGTCCACCTTGCAGAGCTGGTGGAGAGGGAAGCCAAAGGAAAAGCCAGGGCATTGGAAGAGACCCTGGGAAGTCTTGCCAGACACAGTGGACTGGGATTCCCTTTCCTATCTCCCACCTTCACCTAGGTCACAAATCTCCCACCACCATCTCAATTTTGTTGAGTTCCAAAAGGAATTATGATCCAGTGCCAATTTGTAAAGCTGCACTTGGAATGTGTACTTTGATTTAGACAGTACTCTTTCCTATACACAGTGGTCTTGACACAGCAATTAAGGTCAAATACTTAAATGAAGATAACCCCAAATTCTGTGAACCCTGGTTTTGGCTTGTTTACTTCTTGCTGCAAGATCAGAGATAAGCCCTCTGATAATAGCATTTATTATTTTTCTCCGCTTTCTTTTGCTTCTGCCTCCTCTGCTTCTCCACTTCAATTATTATTATTTAACATTCATTGAGTTCCTGATATTAGCAATTTTTTAAAAAGTGTTAAGACATAGTTCCTGTCTTCAAGGAGCTTCCTGTCAATACGATAACATTGAATTGGTATTGAGATTGGTATTGAGTGAAGAAGAGGAGATAATATTCCAGAAAAAACAGATTTTCATTTTCCATTTTCCTCTTTAAATGCATTCTCCATTCTCTGCTCCACTTTGTGTCTGTGTAAATACATTGTCACCAATCATGTGCAAGCCTTCCAATTTCGTTTTTTATAACTCACATACCACCCGTATTTGCCCAACTCCCTT
This sequence comes from Phocoena sinus, assembly GCF_008692025.1. Lineage (NCBI taxonomy): Eukaryota > Metazoa > Chordata > Mammalia > Artiodactyla > Phocoenidae > Phocoena > Phocoena sinus. The sequence goes on from NC_045780.1 coordinate 51,699,308, forward strand.
GTTTTTTCACAGAAGGATGTGTCATCTTTGGTTTGGGTTTGTTAGCCCTTAATGAGGAAGTCTGCCTCAAACCCACCCATCCTTTTTGTGTGGGGCTGTTACTCTTCCTTTCTCCTGAAATAAAACTGACTGCAAATGGACTTCTCATCTGTTTCATATTTCTGTGTGCACAACTCATGGGGTTAGAACTGGTTTCTTCCATTATCTTAATTGAATCCATCTTCTACATGTAAACATTTTACAAGGAAATGTGAATTGTGCAAGGGTAGGCTAGGACCCTAAGTTTGAGGCTTCTTTTTATTACTAATTGGCTGCATATCCCATGCTATTCAGGCACACTTTTGCCTTAGTTTCCCAATCCTGAGAACTCCCTTTAGAGTAATGGCTCTGTTTACTTCATACACGTTGGAGATAAGAAGAGTGCTACATAAATATTGGCAGAGAATGTTGCTGTTTCTGTTTAAACCACTCTTGAGATTGTGGAATATCACAAAATATGGCTCCCCGTTGCCACGATACAGAGCTAGGATGTGTAATGTTTTATATTTCCTCTGTGTAGTTCAAAGTTTGTTTTGAATTTATTAATCAGCTGCATGCCTCCATTCTTATTCTGGGGGAAGTTATATTGTTCTTATGAGATAAAATAAGCTTAAATGAGTCCAGCTTGTGAAGATAACTTTTTTTTTTTGGCCTTATAATTCCTTGTTTTGGTTTTTTCCACACTAGGCCTTTGCTTCTATAACCATATGTTATTTTTACTTGCTCGAGGTGAAAGTAACTTTAAAAAGTCTGACAGTGAGATTAAATTTTCTCCTTGTTCAAGCAGACAATAAAAACGATCTAGGTCCATAAGGTTGCTGGGGATAAAAATGAGTGATAACTCTTCTTCCTCTATATTAAGATATTTTTCTTTTAAATCTACATACTTCATTGCTGGAGTTATTTCTGCTCTTATTGCACCTTAATAGGAAAATCTGTTCCCATAAAATAAAGAGCAGTTCCATTGCCCATGGATTCTTTTTTTTTTTTTTTTTTTGCGGTACGCGGGCCTCTCACTGCTGTGGCCTCTCCCGTTGTGGAGCACAGGCTCCGACGCGCAGGCCCAGCGGCCATGGCTCTTGGGCCCAGGTGCTCCGCGGCATGTGGGATCTTCCCGGACCGGGGCACGAACCCGTGTCCCCTGTATCGGCAGGCGGACTCTCAACCACTGCGCCACCAGGGAAGCCCCCCCATGGATTCTTTATATTACAAAATTGAAGATTACTATAATGCCTTGAGAATATTATTCAATTTACCAACATCTGATTTGCACACAAATTTTCCAAAAAATGCATGAAATCATGCATGTCATTCTCCACAAGGCAGTCAGTCATCTTTTAAAACATTATTTAAGTCAGGGGTCCCCAATCCCCAGGCTGCAGACCGGTATCGGTCTACGGCATGATAGGAACCGGGCTGGACAGCAGGAGGTGAGCGGCGGGTGAGCAAGCGAAGCTTCATCTGCCCTCCCCATCGCTCGCATTATCGCCTGAACTGTCATATCCCACCCCTCACCCCGGTCCGTGGAAAAATTGTCTTCCACGAAACCAGTCCCTGGTGCCAAAATGTTGCAGACTGTTGATTTAAGTAATGTCTTGTCTCTCCTTAAGGTCTTATGCAGGTTTTCTGTTGTATTTAGAATAGAATCCAAACTATTCCCTGTGGCCTTTGAGGCCCAATGTCACTTGACCCAGGCCTCCTCTGCACGTTTTCTCTCACCAAGTTTCTTCTGCTTACTATATTCCCTGACACTAACTGACTGATTCATTTATTCATTTGACAAATATTTTTTGAGGACATCGTATGTGTTCGGCACTGTTCTATACATTATAAGTACCACTTAGAACAAATGCAGCAAAGTCTTTACGCAAATGGAATTGATAACTTGGGGAGGGGATCAGATAATAAACAAAGCAAAGTGTGTTAGGAATACATCCAGTGAAACCAAATACAGTGTGCACTGCAGGACAGAGACGGAGGAAGACATCTTTGGTTTGGGTGGTTAGGGAGACCTTTGTAAGGTGATAATATTTTAGAAAAGAAGTGGATGGAATGAGAGGATGAATCACGAGATTTGGTGAAAGAGCACTGTAGGCAGAGGGAATAGCAAATGCAAAGGCCCTGAGGTAGAAATGAGTTTGTTGGATGGACCAGGGGAAGGGGGTGGAAAAGAATGAGAGAGGGAAGAATGGATGGTGAGATCATAGTGATAGGAAGGATCAGATCTTGTAGACAAAGAGTCAGATTTTATTCTGAGTGTGTTGGGAATAGATTCTGAAAGTGTAAGAGAGGAAGCTGGGGGTGGGTGCGGGGGTTGTTACAGTTGTATGGGTGAGAGATGATGGTATCTGGGATTAGGAAAATGGCAGTAGATTCTGGAGAAGTGTTTGGATTCTAGAATTGTTTTCCTGAGATTTATTATTTTATTTTATTAGTTTTTTCACTGAGGTACAGTTGACAAAATTGTAAGATATTTAAAGTGTATAATGTGATGATTTGATATGTGTATACATTGTGAAAAGATTCCCCTCAAAGAGTTAATTAACACATCCATCAATTCACATATTTACTGGATTTTGTTTGTTTTGTTTTGGGTGAGAACATTTAAGCCTTACTCTCTTAACAATTTCAGAGGGTTTTTTTTTTAAGGTTATATCAAAAGTATTACTACTGTATTCAATATGCTGTGTAAGAGGCCAAAGAACTTAGGGATAACTCCTGAATTTTTAGCTGGAGCAACTGGATAAGTGAAGGTTCCATTTACTAAAATTGGAAAGATTGAGAAAGGATGATGATTTGAGGGGAAAGCAAGGGTTTTGTTTTGGGTATGTGCAGTTAGAGCTGCCTGTTAGACATTCACTGGAAGATGTCTTGGCAATTCAAAATGTAAATCTGAAGCTTATGGCAGAGTTAGTGGCTGGGGTCTCTAGATGGTATTTTCAGCTGGGGCAGCAGATAAAATAAATGAGGGAGTTGATGTGGATAAAGAAGAGGGAAGAAAAGGAGAAACTGCCTGCACGAGAGACTGCAGAGGACCATTAGCTGAGGCAGAAGGAAAGCTGGACTCTGCAATCTTCTGAAAACCAAGTTACTCGAACTTTCAAATGGAGGAAATAATCCACGGTGTCAAATGCTATCATCCATGTCATGTGAAGTGAGGGCTGTCTTGCCAACTGGATTTGGTTACCCTGACAAGAGTGACGGAAGTGTAGCAGTGGGGTTGACTTGAGCGAATTGATATTAGCAATTTACCAGCTGGCTAAGAAATACATTGAATGCAAAAAGAATATTCTTTTTGTTTAGTAACACACTAATGTTAAGATTAAAATTGCTGAGGTTGCCAGAGTTCAAGGTCTTTGTTAAGTTGCATGAAACTTCCAGTTCATAAAAGAAATGAGGAGGTGTGTTCTTGGGATACAGATGCTCAGGCTCACAGGCAGTGTGGGATAAAAGACCGTACACGATTTCCAGGGCCACGTGGTCCAAGTTCAGATCCTTGCTCTTCCAGCGGTGTGACCTTTACTCAATCAATCTCTCTCTTTAAAAAAAAATTTTTTTTTTTAAATTTTTGGCTGCATCACGTCTTAGTTGCGGCATGCAGGATCTTCGTTGCGGTACGCGGGATCATTTTGTTGCGGTGCACGAGCTCTTCGTTGCAGCATGCAGGCTCTTTGTTGCAGTGTTTGGGCTTCCCTCTAGTTGTGGCATGTGGGTTTTCTCTCTCAGGCTGAGGTGCGCAAGCTCAGTAGTTGTGGTACGCGGTCTTAGTTGCTCAGTGGCGTGTGGGATCTTAGTTCCCTGACCAAGGATCGAACCCACGTCCCCTGCATTGGAAGGTGGATTCTTCACCACTGGACCGCCACGGAAGTCCTCAATCTCTTGAGTTCTGATTTCTTTGCGTAAAGTAGGAGTAATACCGACAATGTCAAGAAATTGCTACTAGAATTTACTGGAATAACATATGTGAAGGGACTAGTAGCACAGTCCCTTAGTTTCCTTCTCTAAGGAGTTATGGAAAAGCCACATGAACGTTCCATCTGTGTATTGTGTGCTGAAGCTTATGCCAAAAAGAGGGGCTTTTATTTCCTTGGATTTCTCTTATTCTGGAGAAATAAAAGTAGTTCAATTAAAAAATGTCAGCTTCAGCTTCATCCAAGTGTCAGTAAACTTCATAGTCCCCATGCTTAGAACTCTTCCCCCAAAGAAGCTATTCTATTGTTCTCTCTGTAGAGAAGCAATCTCTGGATGAACAACAAGGTCCTATCGTATAGCACAGGGAATGTGCTGTGATAAACCATAATGGAAAAGATGAAAAAGAATATATAAATGAATCACTTTTCTGTAAAGCAGAAATTAACACAACATTGTAAATCAACTGTATTTCAATAAAAAAATAAACAAAAGCAATCTTGATGCCACGCCCCTGAACCTCAACCCCCCACCTGGTTCCGCCTCTCATCTCTCTCACCCTTCTCTTAATCTTTCTGTACATTTCTATTTTCTTCTTTCTACTTCCCTTTATTTTCTGAGTTTACAAATAATGCTTGCTCATGTGGGGGGAAAAGGGGACGTCTTAATTTGTAAAGAGGTGGTTGACACCAGTCATGGCAGTGTCAGGTGACTTTTCCCTAGGAACTTCCCATTAGGTGACTTTCTGACTCTCCTCTGGCTGCTTCTGCTTCCATGTGGTTGAGGACAGAAAGGACTCATTCCTGTTCTCATGTCACACACAGTGACTAAACATGACAAAAACCTCCATGGAAACTTCTATGGATCTTAGCTGTGATCTCTTTCAAACTCCTCCCTTTTCCCCAGCACTTTTTTCTTTGCACAGAGTATCTCTTCATGTGGGGAACTTGAGTCCTCAACAGCTCGTCGAGCTTTGCCTGATTTACCAGGCTGTCCCTTAGCCCCGATTGTCCTCCATCCCCGGCTCTTAGACGCTTCCCAGCAGCTGGTCCTGGTCCTCCTGCGTAGGACTGTTCCTCCACAGTCATTGCCCAGGAGGTAGAAGACTTTCGTGCCCAGTGACAAACGATTACATTTCAGGAAGCTGAGTCCTGGAGCACCTGGGGAAGCAATTACTCTCCTGAGAGTTGTGGGTTTGGCTGACTCTCTTGTTTATGGTTTCGTGGAGGTAAATGAATCCGCAGAGACAAGATGTGCTCCAAGATGTCCCTGGAACAAGGTTACAGCCCTTGTTTTTGCCGAAGTTGTGTCTGTCACACTCAGCTTCCACTCACAAAGAGGAGGAGAGGCAGGCTTTGCTCTGGACTGATTGAGAGGAGCAGAAGGAAATGGGACCCACACGCTGACCGGAGCTGGGGTTTTTCTGCCTTTTGGACTAGGCAGGTTTTCTGTGCATGTGTCCCCAGGGTGTCTTCAAGTGCTTACATGAACTCGACAAGCACCTGTGATTTATATTTTGAATCTTGCCCAAGTTTGTGCAGGAAACTTTTGGTTTAGACTACGGGGGAGATTTTGAGCTTACTCTGAGAAGGCTGCTTGAAAACCAAATGATGTAAGTCGATGTGCAATTGCTCTGAGTTGTTTTTAAATGGAGTAAATATGAAGTTCTAGAAACACATACTCAGAGCTGGTGTGGAAGTTATTGGCTAGGGAGCAGATGGGGATGGGAGATACTTGTGAACTCAAAGTCTCGTCTACCTGCATTTCAGTTTTCGTTTATGCTTCACAAAGAAGCATCTGTTACATAAACCACGGAAGCCCATCAATGTTACTAGATCCTGGAGCTGGCAGTGGGTTGAGAAGCTGAGTGGCAAAAGCTGGGTCTCATGATTTCAATCAAGCCTTATTAGAAAGATTTATCTTTACAAAATGAATTGTGTGTTTGGAAGAAATGACTCTTTTTAAAAAGAATTTCCACAACAAATGATAACTGAAGGAAATATTTTGAATTTTAGAAAAGTTGCAGCCTCTTACAAACATGAACCTGCAGGTGTTATCTTCTCAACATTTTGTAAAACAGCAAACCAGTGTATTTGTTGTTCTACGTGAATCACTGGGTCACATGAAGTGTTTTAAGGCTAGGTTTGGTTTTCTTTTTTAAGGAAGTATCAGTAGCCTTAAATAACCAAACAAATTCACCCAACTCTCTTGACTGTTTTTAGAACCCCGTGATAAATCAGCTTTATGTCCTCCATGTGAAAGTTCTAAAGTCTTAGAAGAGAATGTTGAAAGTAAAATCTCAAAGTCCACTCTAGCTGCTGTTTTTCTACATAAAATGAACTACAATAACAGCAACACAGGAACAAGACCAAAATCCCAAACCCAACTGCCAAAAACTGCCAGATGGTTCTCATCTCACAAAAACTCACATAGATATATCAAGAAGTCACATCAGCAGACGGGCCTATGGGTTTTTTGTTTTCTGTGTCCTGTTTCTACCACTTGTAATCTTACCTATAAATTTTCCCTAGAGTGGTAATAAGATTCTTCGGGCTTCCCTGGTGGCGCAGTGGATGAGAGTCTGCCTATCGATGCAGGGAATGCGGGTTTGTGCCCCGGTCTGGGAAGATCCCACATGCTGCGGAGCGGCTGGACCCGTGAGCCATGGCCGCTGGGCCTGCACGTCCGGAGCCTGTGCTCCACAACAGGAGAGGCCACAATAGTGAGAGGCCCGCGTACCGCAAAAAAAAAAAAAAAAAAAGATTCTTCCTTGTATGTTTGTATCTACCCTAGGAATTAAGGGGGATTCTGATGTCTTTTCTCATGAGATTCTGAAGTGTGATGGCTGATGAAAAGCCCTCTGTTGCAGGATATCAGATTCAACTAAATACCAGCTTATTTGGTCTTCAAGACACTGGAGAGGGAACAGAGTTTGGAATGTTCTCTACTGTGAAGTTCCTAGAGATACAAGCTTCTGTAGAACCGCACGTGAGCAGTGACACTTAAATAGTTGCTTTGTTTTTCTCGGTTGAGATCAGAAGTTTTCTAACACAGAGCATATTCACCACTGGGAAAGCCCACCCTGTTGATGGCAGAAAGAAAGATCCTACCTAATTCTAGATGCTGGAGATAATTCAGTTACATGGGTTTGGCTACTGGACTTTTCTTGTTTAACAAAGAAAAGCCACGTGAGAATTTGAGGCTGTTCAGGATGCTGGCTATACTGTCATTGGTTTAAAATGATCAAAAGGTGTCATGTTTTCCCAAAGCTCCTATACAATTGTGTTAATTCATGTAATAAATAGCTATTGTTTTTCTAAAGGATTATTTTATACAAAAATTTCCATCATATTTTTTGTTTACCCCCAAAGTGAAAGTGCTGGTAAAACATGGCATATGCTGCGTATTATCATTCAGTTTTTGCAGAGAGTAGTAATTGTTCCCATTGCACTGGAGTCATTTATCTGCTTTTGTGTGTGCATAGTCTTGTCTTGATAGTTATCAAGCACCTGAAAAACAGAGGCTATATTATGTTTTCTTTAATTACCTTTTCCAGAAGGGGAAACGAAGGTCAGTTGGCTCCATCCTGGGGCATTTGCTGCTGGAGGAGTGGGGCTGAGGACAAACCCACCTCCGTTTTCAGTCCTAGTTTTGTACCCTCATCAAGAGTCTGGACTTTGTGAGGACGCCGGAGGTGTGATGATGACACCTTTAGGCACCTTTACACAGCTCTTGCTTTATGGCCATGCTCAGAGCACAAACCCTGGCTGTCTCTTTAGGGAGCTAACGTTGCTCCACTCTACCCATCACCTTTCTTGCTTTCTGCTTTATGTCTTGGCTCACGGTGGAACTAAATGGAGCATCTTCTTTTCACTTCCAAGAGTGGCAAAAATAACTTCAAGAAATCTCTGTTTTCCAGTCTTTGCTTAAAAATGTTGCAACACAGTAGTTGCCATCTACCATATAAGAAGACTGACTGTATGCCTAACACAGAGAAGGTGTCATATGTATTCCCTCGTTTTCTTGACCCTTCTGTTCTCACTCACCATACTCAGCATGGTGACCTTCTTTCTTTTCTTTGATGGAAACAAGTGAATTTCCATCTTGTGGCCTTTGAATGTGCTGATGCTTTTGCCTAAACTGCTTTGAAATTCTCCTTCATATAACTGATGCTACCCATCACTTAAGTCTCAGCTCAGTGTCACCTTCTAAAGGAGACTCCTATGACCAACATCCCCGTCACAGCATTCACAGCACTTACTTTCTGAAGTGATCTTGTTTATTGGCTTATGTGCTTATTTTCTGCCTCCCCTCATAAGAATACACACTTCCAAAGAGAAGGAACCTTGCCTATCTTGTTTTCTGCTCTGTCCCTAGCATGCAGAGCAGTTTGTAGTATATTTATATCCTGATAAGCTCCAGTGAAATTTCAGGTGACCAGAACACACACTCTGAAGCTAGATAATGTTTGTGATCAAATAAGTGGAAGATGATGAATTGGGAGATTGGGATTGACATATATACACTGATGTGTATAAAATTGATAACTAATAAGAGCACGCTGTACAAAAAAATAAATAAAATTCAAAAATTCAAAAAAAAAAAAGAAAAGTGGAAGAAGAAAAGCCAAGAATAGATGAGATTTAAAATGTAGGATGTACACTGGGATTCATGTATATTTTTGAATTAGTGTTTTCATTTTTTCTGAATATATACCAAGGAGTAGAACTGCTGGATCATATGGTAGTTTTATTTTTAGTTTTTTGAGGAAACTCCGTACTGTTTTCCATAGTGGCTGTACCAATTTATACTCCTGCCAACAGTGTTAAAGGGTTCCCTTTTCTCCACAGTCTCACTAACATTTGTTATTTGTAGACTTTTTGATGATAGCCATTATGACAGGTGTGAGGTAAAATCTCATTGTTGTTTTGATTTACATCTCTCCAGTAGTTAGAAATGTTGAATATCTTTTCAAGTGCCTGTTAGCCATCTGTATGTCTTCTTTGGAAAAATGTCTGTTCAGGTCTTCTGCCCATTTTTCAATTGGGTTATTTTTTGATATAAACTGTTTTTATATTTTGGATATTAACCCTTTGTTGGTCATATCATTTGCAAATATTTTCTCTCATTCAGCAGGTTGTCTTTTCATTTTGTTAATGGCTTCCTTTGCTGTGCAAAAGCTTTTAAGTTTAATTAGGTCCAGTTTGTTTATTTTTGCTTTTATTTCTTTTGCCTTAGGAGACAGATCCAAAAAAATATTGCTACGATTTATATGAAAGAATGTCCTGCCTATGTTTTTCTCTAGGAGTTGTATGGTTTCAAGTCTTACAGTTAGGTCTTTAATCCATTTTGAGTTTATTTTTGCATATGGTGTGAGGAAATGTTGTAATCTCAATTTTTACATGTATTTGTGCAGTTTTCCCAGCACCACTTAGCAGCACTATTTAAAATAGCCAAGACATGGAAGCAACCCAAGTGTCCATCGTCAGACAAATGGATAAAGATGTGGTGTATACGCACACAATGGAATATTACTCAACCATAAAAAGAATGACATTCTGCCATTTGTAGCAAGGTAGATAGACCTAGAGAATATTATGCTTTATGCTTAGTGAAATAAGACAGACAATGACAAATACTGTATGATATCACTTATTTGTGGAATATAAAAAATAAAACAAATAAATGTATGTAGCAAAACAGAAACAGACTGACAGACATAGAAAACAAACTAGTGGTTACCAGTAGGGAGAGGGAAGGGGGGCAGGAACAAGATAGGAGTACGAGATTAAGAGATACAAACTACTATGTATAAAATAGATAAGCAACAAAGATATATTGTACAGAGCAGGGAATTATAGCCATTATTTGTAATAACTTTAATGGACTATAATTTATAAAAATACTGAATCACTATGTTGTACATTTGAAACTAAGATAATATTATAAATCAACTATAGGTCAATACAAAAATGTAGGATGAAGCCATGAATGAGAGAAGTACATAAAATGCTCATCAGAACCTGGCGCATATTCTAGTGCCCTGCAACTTTGGCTTTACATTGTCTAGAAGAGAAAAAACAATTACCTTCTTCACAATGTTCATAAGGCAAAAACTAACTATGATTCAAAAGTAGAACGATTTTGAGACCCCAGAGAAGTATCTTCTCATAAAGATACTACGCAATGTGAAGAACAATTTTTTCTACTGCATCTATATGGTAAATAAGGCCAAAATTTTCATGTTTCCCTTTTATAATATGACAGCACGCTAAAGTAAAACAGTTCTATGAGGACCCCCAAAACAATTCTATGGGGATCCCCAAATGATGCTATTTGGTTGTACAGCTTGGTGCTGGGATGGCTTCCCAAAGGATACATTTTAGACCACTTTGGTTTACATCAGGTCATAAATATTGTTCTCTATCCAGGCTGATCAGTACTAATTAGCATTTGATCCAAGGAGGCTGGGAGACACACACACACACACACACAAGTTCCGGCAACCACCCAGAGTGCAAAAGACTCATACTGGTTAGGTGTATAATCATAAACTTTGAAAATTAGTGAACCTCAGAATAGGCTAGTTGGCCTGGCATAGATCATTGGATCTGTAGTAGAAAATCTTAGGGAACTAAACTTGGATTTTAAGAGTTGTTAATGTGAATGTATTGGGTTGGCCAAAATGTTCATTCGGGTTTTTCCGTAACATCTTGTGGAAAAACCCAAATGAACTTTTTGGCCAACCCAATATTTTTAACTTGTGCAATGGGGCATAATTTAGATAGAAAAGAGTATGACGCAGAAATTTGCTCTACCACCTAGTGGCAGATCTGAGGCATTGAGGCCATCCACTTAGTACTCTATGAATGAATGGTTGCTTATTCTTGCCATAATTTATGGAAGTGGAACATTTAACTGTGGGCCTGGACTGACACCTTATCCAATCTCATGTAAGTTGTGATGTAATTTTGTCTAAATTTATTGAATCACCTGGATGGCTCAAAATATTAAATAGCTCTAATATTTCTACACACAAGCAAGTCATTTTCAACAGTGGATTGATTATGCAAGATGGGAAACCTTTGGCATGTCAAGCGTATGTACAGTTGCTGGGAAATAAGTCAACGAAACACTAATCAGTTCATTTAGGAACTAATAACATCAGCCCCAAGGCTACAAGAGCCATTCATACTGGGCTTCCTCCATGAAGGGTGCACAGTCTCTGAACTGGTAGTAGAGTAGATTTCATCAGATAAGCTGTCAAATGCTTCATAGAACATGCCTTGGAGGATTAAACTTCCACTGTTCATACAATTTTATCAGACACTAGCAAGGTAGATTTTCCAGTAAAACAGGAAATTGCCCTAAGGCCACGCTTCTGAACATTTATTCAAGATGTACTTTAAATGCTGTTTCAGCTGTCATTTTCTGCTATCAGCAGAAATGTCTTTGCTTTTGTTTCAGGTGAACAGTTCTCTTTAATCACCAAAGTCAACTAAAATGCAGAGAAAACAAGAGCTATAAAAGTAAAGCATGCACAAGAAGGGGTGAGTGTAGGTGGGGTTGGCTGCAAAAGCAATTTGAGTTGGTTTGGAACCATGGTTGAGATCCTGAATTGGCAACATAAGAAATTTATAAATTTCTTTGTTTAATAAGTTTAATAAGACGTACTATATGATAATGAATATGGGGGCACTATAGCATAGGAGTTAAATGCATAATCTCTGGAGCCAGACTGCTAGTTTCAAATACCAGTTTCAACACTTCTAACTTTTGAACACATTACTTAACTGCTTTGTGCCTCAGTTTCCTCATCTGTGAAATAGGAATAATTACCCAACATATGGGGCTATTGAGCAGATTAAGTACAACACTTTGTAAGCACAATTATTTGCTATTATACTATAATTCTCTATAAAATCAGTAAGGACTTACATAAAAATTAGAATACAAACGTATTATTGAATAACTCTATATAGCCATTTAAAGCATAAAAATTAATAACTTCTGGCAGATATACCAATATAAGATTTTAGGAGCCAATATAAAACTTCCATCTTTGTTTAGGAAATACAGAATGTGTGTCAGAAATATGGAATGAATATATAGCAAAGGAAACACTCAATTTTCAACAAGTAGAATACAAGACAATTAGAACCTTCACACCTTTCAGTAGGAAATAACCTCCTGGTAGGTGGTAAATACATATGAAACATTTTTTTACGCAAATAAGTTTATCATAACCCATAAATGAAAACACACAGTTATTTCCCATTTTATTATTTATTAATCTAAGCCAGCATCTCAGGAAATGACTGGCTGATCTCATGTGGTATTCATGTGGTCCTTTACTTTCTTCTAATCGGAGAATAGAACAGCCATTAATGTCTTTTGCCTCAAGTCATTTTGGGGGAGCATCAGTTCATTTCCTCAGTACAGTAAAGGAAAATGGAGTTGCCTCCTTGACATGTGTTTCAAAAGGCAAATATGATATTAAACTACAGTCCAAATCTGTAAGTGTTTTACTGCTAGAGAAACAAATTGCTTCAGGTCACTTCAGTGGTCTATATGGATAACACAGCAACACTGCCCTCTGAATGACCAGCTATTTGTCCTTAAACAACACTGGATACACTTTATATAGATGTTGACTTTTACTCAACTATTAAACTTATTCTAGAGAGTACAAACATATCTGATGACCAAGCACAGTCTTTGATTTGCAAAGAATATAACTTTGTTATGAAGCTTATAAAAGCTCATTCCTCAGTTTGTCAGAATGACTTCCATCTTGAGTGGCCTGTGGAGTATTATCCAGTCTTCACACTGCACCTATCTGGTAAGGAGACATCATATTATCCCCATTGCAGAGAATGTAAAAGGAGAGTGGGATGATGCTGAGTGATTTGCCTAAATTATATTTTAAAAAGAGATCATAACCTCACACCATCGTTTTACTTTATTTTTACTTTCTTCACATTTACTTTAGCTTTCTTTGTAAAGAATATATCTTCCTGTAAAGTTTTATCTTCTAATATTTCACACCATCTATATACTATGGTAAGCTTGCTATAACACTTATTTTGAAAATGCGAGTTTGCTCCAAAATGATTGATATATAGGGAATGATTTGAGCAGGACTTAAATTCAAATTTGTAGGTAGGTGCAATTCTGTTTTCAGAAACAGTAGGTAAACACAAAAAACCTCACCCAGCTGGCCCTAACAGCATAGGAATACACAAAACTCACCTCCACATGTTACCGAGTCCAAGCTTGTACTGCTCACCACACAACAGGCCAATAAATTGAGAGATGAGTTGTTGGGTCAAGGAATAGCCACTTTATTCAGAAAGCTGGCAGACTGAGAGGATGATGGACTTGTGTGCCAAAGAACCATCTTGCCTGAGTTAGAATTCAGGCTCCTTTTATACTAAAAGGGGAGGGAGTAAAGTCAAACATTTCCTGTTTCCCAACAGCCTCAAGAGGGGATGTGTTAATTTCTTCCTCCCTGCAGTCATTCACAGGTGGACCTGGTCAGGATGTTTCCTGTGAACTATACAAAGGTACTTTAGCTTAGTGCTCATTACCTGGTGGGTTTAGGCAGGGTTCCCGGAGATAAGCCATCATGTATAATCTAAGCTTATAGGCAACATCCCTATAGTGATTAACCTGTAATGGGATACAAAGGTTCTTCCCTATTACACACATACCTAAAACATCTACCAATTATCTGTTTACTGGGTACATTATGAGTCACTCCCATCCACAGCTGTCTTTACAATTTTCCCACTGATTTCAGAAAACCCTCCTTCCATCACTCCACAATGACTCACAAGCTGCAAAACTTCCAGACACTCACTTCTGAAAGCAAAGTTCAGGTCTTTTTCAAGTAAAGTGGCATATTTATTGTATTTGTGTATTTCTTAACTATTTAACATGTGTAAAACTGTGCTACTGTTTTTGCTGAGTTTCTGTCTTGTTTTTATGTGTCACTTATGAATGTTGTACATCTAACCCTGTAGTTTATATTGCAGGATACTACAGAGCACAGTGACTTTTAGGAATGCACATTATAGAAGAACCCTGTATGACATACCCATCTTCACACTCTTAATCTCTATGAGCAGTTATCTAGCACTTGCCATGTATCAGACAATATTCTAAACATGGTGGAGGATACAAAGACAACCAATTCTGGTTCCTGCCTTCGAGGATTGTGGTCTTCCAGAGACAGTCACACACACAACTACCTCTAATGTTAAGTCATACTGTGTTCATAAATGAAGAATTACAATGGTAAGGTGGAAGGAGAGAATAACTCCACCTCAGAGGACTTAGGAAGGGTTCCTTGGAAGACATGGGACTTGATCTGGGCCTCAATGGATGAAAGGTGACTTAAGCAGGCAGGTGGAAAACATATAGAAAGAAGGGTTTTCAGGTACTTCTTAATGATAATTTAAAAATGCTTCCATTAAAGGCCAATTTTGAATCCATGATGGTAGAGATGGTAGAATCTTTGATAAACAAATTAACTATCAAGGAAGGCTCTATATCACAGTTTTGGTTACCTTGAAGGGACTGACAATAAGTTAGGAGTCTAAATTAGGTAATCCCACCTTTTGGTATTTATCCATCATCCCTATGAACAACACTCTTCTCATTCCTACTGTTGCTTTTTTTCTACCTCCTAAAGGATTTATGTTTCTAGTGGCTGGTTCCTGCCTGAGTATTCTTTGATAATGAAGCTGTCACCTAAAAGGAATGTGACTTCCCTCAGAGAGATAAAATTTTAGAAGGGAAACTGGAACGGAAGTAGGGATGGGAAAATATTGTTGAACATCTCCCATGTGCCAGGCACTTTGCAAGTCCATTATATGTCTGATCTTAATGGATTATCACAATAATTCCATGCATTCTTCTAATACATCACACTCACTGCCGAAGAGCTAGAGATACTGAGTCTACAGTAGTTCTTTTTTTAAAAAAAAATTGAACTGTAGTTGACTTACAATATTCCAAACAAGACATACAGAGGCCAACAGGCACATGAAAAAATGCTCAACATCACTAATCATCAGGGAGATGAAAATCAAAGCCACAATGGGCTATCACCTCACACCTGTTAGAATGGCTATCATCAAAAATACAGCAATAGTTCTTAACCCTGGCTGCACATTAAAGTGGCCTGGGGATGAGAGGAGATTTTAAAAGTCCTTTTGCCTAGACCATACCCAGCACAATGGAATAAGAATCTGTAGGAGTAGAACCCAACCCAGAGATTGGTAATTTTTTTTTAACATCATTATTGGAGTATAATTGCTTACAATGTTGTGTTAGTTTCTGCTGTATAACAAAGTGAATCAGCTATATGTATACATATATCCCCATATCCCCTCCCACTTGTGTCTCCCTCCCACCCTCGCTATCCCACCCCTCTAGGTGGTCACAAAGCACTGAGCTGATCTCCCTGTGCTATGCGGCTGCTTCCCACCAGCTATCTATTTTACATCTGGTAGTGTATATATGTCCATGCCACACTCTCACTTTGTCCCAGCTTACCCTTCCCCCTCCTCGTGTCCTCAAGTACATTATCTAAGTCTGCGTCTTTATTCCTGTCCTGCCCCTAGGTTCATCAGAGCCATTTTTTTGTTTTTTTGGTTTTTTTAAGATTCCATGTATATGTGTTAGCATACGGTATTTGTTTTTCCCTTTCTGATTTACTTCACTCTGTATGACAGTCTCTAGGTCCATCCACCTCACTACAAATAACTCAATTTCCTTTCTTTTTATGGCTGAGTAATATTCCATTGTATATATATGCCACATCTTCTTTATCCATTCATCTGTCTGTCAGTGGACACTTAGGTTGCTTCCATGTCCTGGCTATTGTAAATAGGGCTGCAAAGAACACTGTGGTACATGACTCTTTTTGAATTATGGTTTTCTCAGGGCATATGCCCAGTAATGGGATTGCTGGGTCACATGGTAGTTCTATTTTTAGCTTTTTAAGGAACGTCCATACTGTTCTCCATAGTGACTGTATCAATTTACATTCCCACCAAAAGGGCAAGAGGGTTCCCTTTTCTCAACACCCTCTCCAGCATTTATTGTTTGTAGATTTTGTGATGACGGCCATTCTGACTGGTGTGAGGTGATACCTCATTGTAGTTTGGATTTGCATTTGTCTAATGATCAGTGATGTTAAGCATCCTTTCATGTGTTTGTTGGCCATCTGTATATCTTCTTTGGAGGACTGTCTGTTTATGTCTTCTGCCCATTTCTGGATTGCGTTTTTTGTTTTTTTGATATTGATTGCATGAGCTGCTTGTAAATTTTGGAGATTACTCCTTTGTCAGTTGCTTCATTTGCAAATATTTTCTCCCATTCTGAGGGCTGTCTTTTCATGTTATTTACGGTTTCCTTTGCTGTGCAAAAGCTTTTAAGGTTCATTAGGTCCCATATGTTTATTTTTGATTTTATTTCCATTTCTCAAGGAGGTGGGTCAAAAAAGATCTTGCTGTGATTTATGTCATACAGTGTTCTGCCTATGTTTTCCTCTAAGGGTTTGCTAGTGTCTGGCCTTACATTTAAGTCTTTAATCCATTTGAGTTTATTTTTGTGTATGGTATTAGAGAGTGTTCTAATTTCATTCTTTTACATGTAGCTGTCCAATTTTCCCAGCACCACTTATTGAAGAGGCTGTTTCTTCTCCATTGTATATTCTTGCCTCCTTTATCAAAAATAAGTTGACCATATGTGCTTGGGTTTATCTCTGGGCTTTCTATCCTCTTCCATTGATCTATATTTCTGTTTTTGTGCCAGTACCATACTGTCTTGATTACTGTAGCTTTATAGTATAGCCTGGGGTCAGGGTGCTTGATTCCTCCAGCTCTGTGTTTCTTTCTCAAGATTGCTTTGGCTATTTGGGGTCTTTTCTGTTTTGATACAAATTGTGAAATTTTTTGTTCTAGTTCTGTGGAAAATGCCATTGGTAGTTTGATAGGGATTGCATTGAATCTGTAGATTGCTTTGGGTAGTATAGTCATTTTCACAATGTTGATTCTACCAATACAAGAACATGGTATATCTCTCCATCTGTTTGTATTGTCCTTAATTACTTTCACCACTGTCTTATAGATTTCTGCATACAGGTCTTTTGTCTCCTTAGATAGGTTTATTCCTAGGTATTTCATTCTTTTTGTTGCAGTGGTAAATGGGAGTGTTTCCTTAATTTCTCTTTCAGTTTTTTCATCATTATTGTATAGGAATGCAAGAGATTTCTGTGCATTAATTTTGTATCCTGCTACTTTACCAAATTCATTGATTAGCTCTAGTAGTTTTCTGGTAGCATCTTTAGGATTCTCTATGTATAGTATCATGTCATCTGCAAACAGTGACAGTTTTACTTCTTCTTTTCTGATTTGGATTCCTTTTATTTCTTTTTCTTCTCTGATTGCTGTGACTAAAACTTCCAAAACTATGCTGAATAAGAGTGGTGAGAGTGGGCAGCCTTGTCTTCTTTGTGATCTTAGAGGAAATGCTTTCAGTTTTTCAGCATTGAGAATGATGTTGGCTGTGGGTTTGTCATAAATGGCCTTTATTACGTTGAGGTGAGTTCCCTCTATGCCTACTTTCTGGAGGGTTTTTATCATAAATGGGTATTGAATTTTGTTGAAAGCTTTTCCTGCATCTATTGAGATGATCATATGGTTTTAATCCTTTTATTTGTTAAGATGGTGTATCACATTGATCGATTTGCGTATATTGAAGAATCCTTGCATTCCTCAGATAAATCCCAGTTGATCACAGTGTATGATCCTTTAATGTGCTGTTGGATTCTGTTTGCTAGTATTTGTTGAGGATTTTTGCATCTATGTTCATCAGTGTTATTGGCCTGTAGTTTTCTTTTGTTGTGAGATATTTGTCTGGTTTTGGTATCAGGGTGATGGTGGCCTCGTAGAATGAGTTTGGGAGTGTTCATCCCTCTGCTACATTTTGGAAGAGTTTGAGAAGGATAGGTGTTAGCTGTTCTCTAAATGTTTGATAGAATTCGCCTGTGAAGCCATCTGGTCCTGGGCTTTTGTTTGTTGGAAGATTTTTAATCACAGTTTCAATTTCATTGCTTATGACTGGTCTGTTTATATTTTCTATTTCTTCCTGGTTCAGTCTCAGAATGTTGTGTTTTCTAAGAATTTGTCCATTTCTTCCAGGTTGTCCATTTTATTGGCATATAATCTCTCATGATCCTTTGTATTTCTGCAGTGTCCGTTGTTAGTTCTCCATTTTCATTTCTAATTCTGTTGATTTTTGTCTTCTCCCTTTTATTCTTGAGGAGTCTGGCTAATGTTTTATCAATTTTGTTTATCTTCTCGAAGAACCAGCTTTCAGTTTTATTGATCTTTGCTTTTGTTTCCTTCATTTCTTTTTCATTTATTTCTGATCTGATCTTTATGATTACTTTACTTCTGCCAACTTTGGGGTTTTTTGGGTTTTTCTTTCTCTAATTGCTTCAGGTGTAAGGTTAGGTTGTTTATTTGAGATTTTTCTTGTTTCTTGAGGTAGGGTTGTATTGCTATAAACTTCCCGCTTAGAACTGCTTTTGCTGCATCCCATAGGCTTTGGGTCGTCATGTTTTCCTTGTCATTTGTTTCTAGGTATTTTTTAATTTCCTCTTTGATTTCTTCAGTGATCTCTTGGTTATTTAGTAGTGTGTTGTTTAGCCTCCATGTGTTTGTATTTTTTACAGATCTTTTCCTGTAATTGATATCTAGTCTCACAGCATTGTGGTTGGAAAAGATACTTGATACAATTTCAATTTTTGTAAAATTAGGAAGGCTTGATTTGTGACCCAAGATATAATCTATCCTGGAGAATGTTCTATGATCACGTAAGAAGAAAGCATAGTCTGTTGTTTCTGGATGGAATGTCCTATAAATATCAATTAAGTCCATCTCGTTTAATGTATCATTTAAAGCTTGTTTTTCCTTATTTATTTTCATTTGGTTGATCTGTCCATTGGTGAAAGTGGGGTGTTAAAACCCTACTATGATTTTGTAACTGTCGAGTTCCCCTTTTATGGCTGTTAGCATTTTTCCTATGTATTAAGGTGCTCCTATGTTGGGTGCATAAATATTTACAATTGTTATATCTTCTTCTTGGATTGATCCCTTGATCATTATGTAGTGTCCTTCTTTGTCTCTAGTAATAGTCTTTATTTTAAAGTCTATTTTGTCTGATATGAGAATTGTTACTTCAGCTTTCTTTTGATTTCCATTTGCACGGAATATCTTTTTCCATCCCCTCACTTTCAGTCTGTATGTATCCTTAGGTCTGAAGTGGGTCTCTTGTAGACAGCATATATAGGGGTCTTATTTGTGTATCCATTCAGGCAGTCTATGTCTTTTGGTTGGAGCATTTATTCCATTCACGTTTAAGGTAATTACCGATGTGTATGTTCCTGTTACAATTTTCTTAACTGTTTTGGGTTTGTTATTGTAGGTCTTTTCCTTCTCTTGTGTTTCCTGCCTAGAGAAGTTCCTTTAGCATTTGTTGTAAAGCTGGCTTGGTGGTTCTGAATTCTCTTAGCTTTTGCTTGTCTATAAAAGGTTTTAATTTCTCCATCAAATCTGAATGAGATCCTTGCTGGGTAGAGTAATCTTGGTTGTAGGTTTTCCCCTTTCATCATTTTAATATGTCCTGTCACTTCTATCTGGCTTGCAGAGTTTCTGCTGAAAGATCAGCTGTTAACCTTATGGGGATTCCCTTGTATGTTATTTGATGCTTTTCCTTTGATGCTTTTAATATTTTTTCTTTGTATTTAATTTTTGATAGTTTGATTAACATGTGTCTTGGCCGGTTTCTCCTTGGATTTATCCTGTATGGGATTCTCTGTGCTTCCTGGAGTTGACTATTTCTTGTCCTGTATTAGGGAAGTTTTCAACTATAATCTCTTCAAATATTTTCTCAGACCCTTTCCTTTTCTCTTCTTCTTCTGGGACCCTTATAATTTGAATGTTGGTGCATTTGATGTTGTCCCAGAGGTCTCTGAGACTGTCCTCAATTCTCATTCTTTTTTCTTTATTCTGCTCTGTGGCAGTTATTTCCAGTATTTTATCTTCCAGGTCACTTATCCGTTCTTCTGCCTCAGTTATTCTTCTATTGTTTCCTTCTAGAGAAATTTTAATTTCATTTATTGTATTGTTCATTATAGTTTGTTTGCTCTTTAGTTCTTCTAGGTCCTTTTTAAATGTTTCTTGTATTTTCTCCATTCTATTTCCAAGATTTTGGATGACCTTTACTATCATTACTCTGAATTCTTTTTCAGGTAGACTGCCTATTTCCTCTTCATTAGTTTTGTCTGGCGGGTTTTTACCTTGCTCCTTCATCTGCTGCATATTTCTCTGTCTTCTCATTTTGTTTAACTTACTGTGTTTGGGGTCTCCTTTTCACAGGAGGCAGTTTAGTAGTTCCCATTGTTTTTGGTGTCTGCCCCCAGTGGGTGAGATTGGTTCAGTGACTTGTGTAGGCTTCCTGGTGCAGGGGACTGGTGCCTGTGTTCCTTTGGTTGGGACTGGATCTTGTCTTTCTGGTGGGCAGGGCCACGTCCCGTGGTGTGTTTTGGGGTGTCTGTGAACTTGGTATGATTTTAGGCAGTCTCTCTGCTAATGGGTGGGGTTGTGTTCCTGTGTTGCTAATTGTTTGGCATGGTGTGTCCAGCACTGGAGCTCACTGGCTGTTGGACGTAGATTGCTCTTAGCGTTGAGATGGATATCTCTGGGAAAGTTCTTGTTGATTCATATTGCATGAGGCCAGGAGGTCTCTGCAGTCCAATGTCCTGAACTCGGCTGTCCCTCTTTGGAGGCTCAGGTCTGACACCTGGCTGGAGGACCAAGACCCTGTCAGTCACATGGCTCAGAAGAAAAAAAAGGAAGAAAAAAAAAAAAGGAAGAAAAAAAAATCAAGTCAAATAATAATAATAAAATAAAAATAATAAAACAAAAAAAGAGAGAAGAGAGCAACCAAAGGAATAAACAAATCCACCAATGATAACAAGCAGTAAAAACCAAACTAAGTGGCTTCCTTGGTGGCGCAGTGGTTGAGAGTCTGCCTGCCAATGCAGGGGAGACGGGTTTGTGCCCTGGTCTGGGAAGATCCCATATGCCACAGAGCAGCTGGGCCCGTGAGCCATGGCCACTGAGCCTGTGCATCTGGAGCCTGTGCTCCGCAACGGGAGAGGCCACAACAATGAGGGGCCCACATACCGCAAAAACAAAAAAACAAACAAACTAAGATAAACATAAAAATCAGAACAAATCAGTCACAGACAGCAAACCCCAAGTCTACAGTTGCTCCCAAAGTCCACCGCCTCAATTTTGGGGACATTCGCTGTCTATTCAGGTATTCCACAGATGCAGGATTCATCAGGTTGACTGTGTGGGTTTAATCCACTGCTCCTGAGGCTGCATGGAGAGATTTCCCTTTCTCTTCTTTCTTCGCACAGCTCTTGGGGTTCAGCTTTGGCTTTGGCCCCACCTCTGCATGTAGGCACCCTCAGGCATCTGTTTCCTGCCAGACAGGGGAGGGTTAAAGCAGCAGGTGATTAGGGCTCTCTTGCTCTCTCAGGCTGGGGAGAGGGAGGCGCTCTGTAGTCATAATTGGAATGTGGGGTCAGCCTGTGGCAACAGAGGCTGGCATGATGTTGCAATAGCCTGAAGCATGCCATGTGTTCTCCTGGGGAAGTTATCTCTGGATCTCGGGATTCTGGCAGTGGCATGCTACACAGGCTCCTGGGGGGGTTGTGGGTAGTAATCTGCTTGCACACAGGACTCTTGATGGCAGCAGCAGCGGCAGCGGTAGTGTTTCATGCCTGTCTCTGAGGTCTGAGCTGGTAGCCACATCTCGTGCCCTTCTCCGGAGCTCACTTAGGTGGTACTCTGCCTTCTGTGGGCACATGGGAAAGGAATCCCCTCTCCTCGTGCACTGCAAAACAGTGGTCTCTTGACTCTTAGCCAATTCCAGACATTTTCCTGGCCTCCCTCCCAGCCAGCTGTGGTGCACTAGCCCCCTTCAGGCTGTGTTCATGCAGCCAAACCCCAGTCCTCTCCCTGGGGTCTGAACTCTGGAGCCTGAGTCTCAGCTTTCAGCCCCCACCCGCCCCACTGAGTCAGCAGACAAGCCTCTCAAGCTGTTGAGTGTTGGTCCGCAGCGATCCTCTGTACAGGAATCTCTCCACTTTGCCCTCTGCACCTCTGTTGCTGCGCTCTCCTCCATGGCTCCAAAGCTTCCCCCATGCCCACCCTCCATCTCTACCAGTGAAGGGGTTTCCTAGTGTGTGGAAGCTTTTCCTCTTTCACAGCTCCCTCCCAAAGGTGCAGGTCCCAACCCTATTCTTTTGTCTCTGTTTTTTTCTTTTGCCCTGCTCAGGTATGTGGGGATTTTCTTGCCTTTTGGGAAGTCTGAGGTCTTCTGCCAGCATTCAGCAGATGTTCTGTAGGAGTTGTTCCACATGTAGATGTGTTTTTGATGTATTTGTGGGGAGGAAGTTGATTTCCACATCTTACTCCTCCATCATCTTGGAGGTCTCCCTGAGATTGGTATTTTAATGTTCAGCCAGTGGGGGCAATGTGCAGCCCAGGTTGAGAAGCACTGACCCAAAGAAAGGTCTTTCCCTGCTGTGCTCGCTTCACAGAGTAAAGTGTGAGAGCAAATCCAAGAGAAAACTCATTCATTTCAGTGGTTACTTTCTACAGACTCTAGTCTTCACATTTTAATTGGAGAGAAAAGGAACTCATAAAATTACTTTAAATTAGAAATTTTAGAAGGGTTGTGTTCAGGGTTATGTGTGGATGAATTGCTGGGTTCCTGTCAACATGGAATGGATTTGGATTGTTTCCAGTTTTTTGGCTATTTATGAATCAATCTGTTGGGAACATTTGTGTATAAATCTTCATGTAGACATGTGTTTTCATTTCTCTTGGGTAAGTACCTAGGAATAGAAATGCTTGGTAATATGGTAGGAATATGTTTAACTTTATAAGAAACTGCTTTTCAAAGTGGCTGTACACTCCCATCAACAATGTGTGAGAGTTCCGATCACTCCATTTCCTTGGAAGTACTTGGTATGGTCGTGGCCTTTAATTTTACCTGTTTTAATGACTGTGCAGTGATATCTCATTGTAGTTTCAGTTTGCTTTTCTCTGATGACTAATGATGTTGAGCATTTTATCATAGTAATATTGACAATTCACATTTCTTTCATGGAATGTCTGTTTGAATTGTAACTATTTTACAATTTGGTTAATTGTCATATTATTGAGCTGACATTCTTTCTCAATGGAATTTCTGTGCAAGAATTAAACATTTATGCCCAAAGGCATTTACTATATGCAATGTATTAACTGCTGTCCAATGCTTTACAATAGCACAAATTATGTGCTCTTCTTGGGAGAATAAAGAAAATAGTCACACAAATAAATTCCCACTCCATGTTTCAGATGAGAAACCTTGTTAAAATTCATTTTCACACATATAATGCATAATATTTTCTCCCAGCTGGTGGCTTATCTTTTCATTTTCTCTTGGTATCAAAGAGAAGATTTTAATTTTGATGCAACCTAATTGTCCCTAAGCAGTTTATGTTTCAAGAAGCTATTAAAAGTAGTATTTAAAATTTTAAATTTTTCTAAATGCTTATTATTTTCCAAAGTGGCTGTATAATATCATATTCTCCATATGTAGAAAAACAGCTGATTTTTGTACATTGACCTTTATCCCACACCTTTTCTAACGTCACTTATTAGTTCTTGTATGTTTTTTTCATTGGTTGTAGATTCTGTCTGTAGTTTTGTTTCATTTTGTTTTCTTTTGCGGTACACGGGCCTCCCACCGCTGTGGCCTCTCCCATTGCAGAGCACAGGCTCCGCACGTGCAGGCTCAGTGGCCATGGCTCACGGGCCCAGCCGCTCCATGGCATGTGGGATCCTCCCGGACCGGGGTACGAACCCGTGTCCCCTGCATCGGCAGGCGGACTCTCAACCACTGCACCACCAGGGAAGCCCCTGTCTGTAGTTTTTTCTACATAAATACAGCAGTGTTTTTTGTGGAAAAATAGTTTTATTTTTCTCCTTTTCTTTTAATTTGTTTTCTTGTCTTATGTCTTTGGTTAAAACATTATTGAATAGAAATAAAGAGAGCAGAATCCTTGCCTTGTTCCTGATCTTAGAGGGAAATCATTGTCTTCTTTAAATATGACATTAGCTGTAGGATTTTCATAAATGACCTTTATCAGGTTGAAGAATTTTCCTTTTATTCCTAGCTTGCTGAAAGTTTTTATCATTAACAAGTATTGAATTTTATCAAATTAGTTTTCTCTGAAACTTTTTAAAATGCCATTTCCCCCATCTTTGCTCCTTAAAAAACCTTGTGGAAAAACAAAACAAAACAAAAATGTGCTATCAAGTGTCAGTGTGGGTCATCTCCATGTAGATAGTTCTTATACCTCTATATTCTGTGTAAAAACAGGCAAGTCAAATTTTCTTCAAACTTTAAAAAATTCTAAACTATCTTTTGAAATAAAAAGATAAGAGAGTATCTACCTGATGATTCAACAGATATTTGTAGAGCACCAGAAATGTGTTGAACAGTACTCCCTCCACCCCCACAAATAAAAGATATGTCCACCCAGAACCTATGAATTTGGTCTTATTTCAGAAAAAAAGTATTTTCAGATGTAACTAAGTTACGAATCTCAAAATAAGATCATCCTGGGTTAGAGTGGACCCTAACTCCAATGACAAGTTCCTTAAAAGAGTGGAAATGGGGAGAAGACATAGAGAAGAAAGTGATGTGAAGATGGAGACAGAGATTAAAGTGATGCCTCTACAAGTCAAAGGGACACCAAGGATTGCTTATAGCTACCAGAAAGCCTGGAGAGAGGCATGCAGTGAATTCTTCCTCAGAGACCCCAGATGGAACCAACATTGCTGATGCTTTGATTTTGGACTTCAGACTTTCAAAACTGTGAGAGAATAAATGCTTCTTGTTTTGAGCCACGAAGTTTGTGATAATTTGTTACAGCAGTCCTAGAAACAAATATAGGTACCTCTTATGTTCCAAACATTTTTCAAGGCCTTAAGGTGACAGCAATGACCAACAGGTTGTGACTATCCTGTTTTTTGCTTCTCTGCAAAACTAATAACTTTATTATTTTTCTTTTGTTTTGTTTTGGAATTCTATATATGTCTTCTTTTGGAGAATTTTACTGTGGTGATATTTTAGGGAGACATTAGAAATTTGAATGATCATACAATATCCTTTTATCTTGGAAATAAGTCTGATATTTATGTAAAAGCCCCTCTTTATCAGTCTGTCTGCTTGGATCTATATCAATAGTCATTAAAAGAAAAAGAAAAAACTGACAATATATCAGTATCACTTTGACAGTGAGAAGCAAGACCAGTTTTTGAGCCTATAGCTACTTTTAGTGGCAGTCCTTCCATGCTAACCTTTAAGTAAATATATCAATACTTGAACACAGATTTCACTAACTCATTGGTGAATGTAGATTTCACAGCCAGGGAAAAAAGACACATATGTTTGCTTTATTTGTACTGTTTAAGAGAAAAGGCATTTTCAGTTTTCTCAGATGAAAATATTTAGGCTTCCCAAAAGGAATTAATTAATAATTACAGTATTAATTAAAGGTAATTAATACTGGCATAAGGATGAAAAGAAGAAAATCATTGGAACTAGATAAGAGTTCACAACAGAACTAGCTGTATATGGTCATCTGAATTATGACAAAGTTGACACTACCATATAATGGGTAAAGAATGATCTTTCGAATAAATGTTTCAGGGTCAACATGATATCCATATGAAAAAAATCAATCTTGACTCTACCTCACACCATACACAAAAATCAACATCCACATCACAGTGTAAATATGATAGAAAGAGTAACAAAGCTTTTAGAAGAACTACATCTTCATGATCTCAGAGCAGATGAAAATGTCTTAGGGACAAAAAACCCATCTTTCATAACTGAAATTTTGTAGCCTTTGACTAGCATCCTTCCATTTTCTCCTCCTATCAGCCACTAGCAAACACCATTCAACTCTCTGGTTCTATGCGTCTGACCATTTTATATTGCCCATTAAAGTAGGATCATACAACATTTGTCCTTCTGTGTCTGACTTAATTCACTTAGCATAATGCCCCCCACGTGCATTGATGTTGCCAAAAATGGCAGGATTTTCTTCTTTTTAAAGGCTGAATGATACTCTACTGTAAGAATATACCACATTTTGGGGTAGTGAGGAAGATGGCGGAAGAGTAAGATGCGGAGATCACCTTCCTCCCCACAGATACACCAGAAATACGTCTACATGTGGAACAACTCCTACAGTCCACCTACTGAACGCTGGCAGAAGACCTCAGACCTCCCAAAAGGCAAGAAAGTCCCCACGTACCTGAGTAGGGCAAAATAAAAAAGAATAAACAGAGACAAAAGGATAGGGATGGTACCTGCACCAGTGGGAGGGAGCTGTGAAGGAGGAAAGGCTTCCACACACTAGGAAGTCCCTTCACGAGCGGAGACTGCAGATGGCGGAGCTCACCAGCCTGAGGCTTGTCTGCTCACCCGCCGGGGCGGGCCGGGTTGGGAGCTGAGGCTCGGGCTTTGGTTGGAGCGCGGAGAGAGGACTGGGGTTGGCGGCATGAACACAGCCTACGGGGGGGTTAGTGCGCCACAGCTAGCAGGGAGGAAGTCTGGGGAAAAGTCTGGAGCTGCCGAAGAAGCAAGAGACTTTTTCTTCCCTCTTTATTTCCTGGTGCACGAGGAGAGGGGATTAAGAGAGCCGCTTAAAGCAGCTCCAGAGATGGGCGCGAGCCGTGGCTAAAAGCGCGGACCCCAGAGATGGGCTTGAGACACTAAGGCTGCTGCTGTGGCCACCAAGAAGCCTGTGTGCGAGCACATGTCACTTATCCACACCCACCTTCCGGGGAACATGTGCAGCCCGCCACTGCCAGGGTCCCGGGATTCAGGGACAACTTCCCCAGGAGAACGCTCAGCGCACTTCAGGCTGGTGCAACGTCACACTGGCCTCTGCCGCTGCAGGCCCACCCCACACTCCATGCCACTCCTTCCCCCCCGGCCTGAGTGAGCCAGAGCCCCCAAAGCAGCTGCTCCTTTAACCCAGTGCTGTCTGAGCGAAGAACAGACACTGTCCGGCGACCTACACGCAGAGGCAGGGCCAAATCCAAAGCTGAGCCCTGGGAGCTGTGAGAACAATAAAGAGAAAGGGAAATCTCTCCCAGCAGCCTCAGAAGCAGCAGATTAAAGCTCCACAATCAACTTGATGTACCCTGCATCTAGGGAATGCCTGAACACACAATGAAACATCCTAAGTTGAGGAGTTGGACTTTGAGAGCAAGATTTATGATTTTTCCCCCTTTTCCTCTTTTTGTGAGTGTGTATGTGTATGCTTCTGGGTGAGATTTTGTCTGTATAGCTTTGCTTCCACCATTTGTCCTAGGGTTCTATCCATCCGTTTTTTGTTTCTTTGTTTGGTTTTGGTTTTTATTTTAATAACTATTTTATTTTATCTTACTTTATTTTATTTTATTTTTTCTTTCTTTCCTTCCTTCCCTCCTTCCTTCCTTCCGCCCTCCCTCCATTCTTCCTTCCTTCATTCCTTTCTTTTTCTTTCCTTCCTTCTTTCTTTCTTTTTCTACTTTTTCTCCCTTTTCTTCTGAGCTGTGTGGATGAAATGCTCTTTGTGCTTCAGCCAGGAGTCAGTGCTGTGCCTCTGAGGTGGGAGAGCCAACTTCAGGACACTGGTCCACAAGAGACCTCCCAGCTCCAAATAATATGAAACGGTGAAAATCGTCCAGATATCTCCATCTCAACACCAGCACACAGCTTCACTCAACGACCAGCAAGCTACAGTGCTGGACACCCTATTCCAAACAACTAGCAAGACAGGAACACAAGCCCACCCACTAGCAGAGAGGCTGCCTAAAATCATAATAAGTCCACAGACACCCCAAAACACACCACCAGACGTGGAACTGCCCACCAGAAAGACAAGATCCAGCCACATCCACCAGAACAGAGGCACTAGTCCCCTCCACCAGAAAGCCTACACAACTCACTGAGCCAACTTTAGCCACTGGGGACAGACACCAAAAACAACGGGAACTACTAACCTGCAGCCTGTGAAAAGGAGATCTCAAACACATTAAGATAAGCAAAATGAGAAGACAGAAAAACACACAGCATATGAAGGAGCAAGATAAAAACCCACCAGACCTAACAAATGAAAAGGAAATAGGCAGTCAACCTGAAAAAGAATTCAGAATAAAGATAGTAAAGATGATCCAAAATCTTGGAAATAGAATAGACAAAATGCAAGAAACATTTAACAAGGACCTAGAAGAACTAAAGATGAAACAAGCAATGATGAACAACACAATAAAAGAAATTAAAACTACTCTACATAGGATCAATAGCAGAATAACTGAGGCAGAAGAACAGATAAGTGACCTGCAAGATAAAATAGTGGAAATAACTATTGCAGAGCAGAATAAAGAAAAAAGAATGAAAATATCTGAGGACAGTCTCAGAGACTGCTGGGACAACATTAAAAACACCAACATTTGAATTATAGGGGTTCCAGAAGAAGAAGAGAAAAAGAGAGGGACTGAGAAAATATTTGAAGAGATTATAGTTGAAAACTTCTCTAATATGGGAAAGGAAATAGTCAATCAACTCCAGGAAGCACAGAGAGTCCCATACAGGATAAATCCAAGGAGAAATACACCAAGAAACATATTAATCAAACTGTCAAAAATTAAATACAAAGAACAAATACTAAAAACAGCAAGGGAAAAACAACAAATAACACACAAGGGAATCCCCATAAGGTTATCAGCTGATCTTTCAGCAGAAACTCTGCAAGCCAGAAGGGAGTGGCAGGACATACTTAAAGTGATGAAGGAGATAAACCTGCAACCGAGATTACTCTACCCAACAAGGATCACATTCAGATGTGATGGAGAAATTAAAACCTTTACAGACAAGCAAAAGCTGAGAGAGTTCAGCACCACCAAACCAGCTTTACAACAAATGCAAGGAACTTCACTAGGCAAGAAACACAAGAGAAGGAAAAGACCTACAATAACAAACCCAAAACAATTAAGAAAATGGGAATAGGAACATACATATCAATAATCACCTTAAATGTAAATGGACTAAATGCTCCCACCAAAAGACACAGATTGGCTGAATGAATACAAAAACAAGACCCATATATATGCTGTCTACAAGAGACCCACTTCAGACCTAGAGACACATACAGACTGAAAGTAAAGGGATGGAAAAAGATATTCCATGCACATGGAAATCAAAAGAAAGCTGGAGTAGCAATTCTCATATCAGTCAAAATAGACTTTAAAATAAAGACTATTAGAAGAAACAAAGAAGGACACTACATAATGATTAAGGGATCGATCCAAGAAGAAGATATAACAATTGTAAATATTTATACACCCAACATAGGAGAACCTCAATGCATAAGGCAAATACTAACAGCCATAAGAGGGGAAATCGACAGGAACGCATTCATAATAAGGGACTTTAACACCCCACTTTCACCAATGGACAGATCATCCAAAATGAAAATAAATAAGGAAAAAAAGGTTTAAATGATACATTAAACAAGATGTACTTAATTGATATTTATAGGACATTCCATCCAAAAACAACAGAATACACATTTTTCTCAAGTGCTCATGGAACATTCTCCAGGATAGATCATATCTTGGGTCACAAGTCAAGCCTTGGTAAATTTAAGAAAATTGAAATTGTTTCAAGTATCTTTTCCTTCCAGAATGCTATGAGACTAGATATCAATTACAGGGAAAGATCTGTAAAAAATACAAACACATGGAGGCTAAACAATACACTACTTAATAACGAAGTGATTACTGAAGAAATCAAAGAGGAAATAAAAAAATACCTAGAAACAAATGACAATGAAGACACGATGACCCAAAATCTATGGGATGCAGCAAAAGCAGTTCTAAGAGGGAAGTTTATGGCAATACAATCTTACCTCAAGAAACAGGAAACATCTCGAATAAACAACCTAACGTTGCACCTAAAGCAATTAGAGAAAGAAGAACAAAAACACCCCAAAGTTAGCAAAAGTAAAGAAATCATAAAAATCAGATCAGAAATAAATGAAAAAGAAATGAAGGGCTGATAGGAAAGATCAATAAAAGTAAAAGCTGGTTCTTTGAGAAGGTAAACAAAATTGATAAACCATTAGCCAGACTCATGAAGAAAAAAAGGGAGAAGACTCAAATCAATAGACTTAGAAGTGAAAAAGGAGAAGTAACAACTGACACTGCAGAAATACAAAAGATCATGAGAGATTACTACAAGCAACTCTATGCTAATAAAATGGACAACCTGGAAGAAATGGACAAATTCTTAGAAAGGCACAACCTGCCAAGACTGAATCAGGAAGAAAGAGAAAATATGAAGAGACCAATCAGAAGCACTGAAATTGAAACTGTGATTAAAAATCTTCCAACAAACAAAAGCCCAGGACAAGATGGCTTCACAGGCGAATTCTATCAAACATTTAGAGAAGAGCTAACACCTATCCTTCTCAAACTCTTCCAAAATATAGTAGAGGAAGGAACACTCCCAAACTCATTCTACGAGGCCACCATCACCTTGATACCAAAACCAGACAAGGATGTCACAAAGAAAGAAATCTACAGGCCAATATCACTGATGGACATAGATGCAAAAATCCTCAACAAAATACTAGCAAACAGAATCTAACAGCACATTAAAAGGATCATACACCATGATCAAGTGGGGTTTATTCCAGGAATGCAAGGATTCTTCAATATATGCAAATCAATCAATGTGATACACCATATTAACAAAATGAAGGAGAAAGACCATAGGATCATCTCAATAGATGCAGAGAAAGCTTTCGACAAAATTCAGCACCCATTCATGATAAAAACCCTGCAGAAAGTAGGCATAGAGGGAACTTTCCTCAACATAATAAAGGCCATATATGACAAACCCACATCCAACATCATCCTCAATGGTGAAAAACTGAAAGCATTTCCACTAAGATCAGGAGCAAGACAAGGTTGCCCCCTCTCACCACTCTTATTCAACATAGTTTTGGAAGTTTTAGCCACATCAATCAGAGAAGAAAAGGAAATGAAAGGAATCCAGATCAGAAAAGAAGAAGTAAATCTGTCACTGTTTGCAGATGACATGATACTATACATAGAGAATCCTAAAGATGCTACCAGAAAACTACCAAAGACAATCAATGAATTTGGTAAACTATCAGGATACAAAATTAATGCACAGAAATCTCTGGCATTCCTATACACTAATGATGAAAAATCTGAAAGTGAAATCCAGAAAACACTCCCATTTACCATTGCAACAAAAAGAATAAAATATCTAGGAATAAACCTACCTAAGGAGACAAAAGACCTATATGCAGAAAATTATAAGACACTGATGAAAGAAATTAAAGATGATACAAATAGATGGAGAGATATACCATGTTCTTGGATTGGAAGAATCAACATTGCGAAAATGACTCTACTACCCAAAGCAATCTACAGATTCAATGCAATCCCTGTCAAATTACCACTGGTATTTTTCACAGAACTAAAACAAAAAATTTCACTATTTGTATGGAAACACAAAAGACCCCGAATAGCTAAAGCAATCTTTAGAACAAAAAACAGAGCTGTAGGAGTCAGGCTCCCGTACTTCAGACTATACTACATAGCTACAGTAATCAAGACAGTATGGTACTGGCACAAAAACAGAAAGATAGATCAATGGAAGAGGATAGAAAGCCCAGAGATAAACCCACACACATACGGTCACCTTATCTTTGATAAAGGAGGCAGTAATGTACAGTGGAGAAAGGACAACCTCTTCAATAAGTGGTGCTGGGAAAACTGGATAGGTACATGTAAAAGTATGAGATTAGATCACTCCCTAACACCATACACAAAAATAAGCTCAAAATGGTTAAAGGACCTAAATGTAAGGCCAGAAACTATCAAACTCTTAGAGGAAAACATAGGCAGAACACTCTATGATATAATTCACAGCAAAATCCTTTTTAGCCCACCTCCTAGAGAAATGGAAATAAAAATAAAAATAAACAAATGGGACCTAATGAAATTTCAAAGTTTTGCACAGCAAAGGAAACCATAAACAAGACTGAAAGACAACCCTCAGAATGGGAGAAAATATTTGCAAATGAAGCAACTGACAAAGGACTAATCTCCAAAGTTTATAAGCAGCTCATGCAGCTCAATAAGAAAAAAACAACCCAATCCAAAAAAGGGCAGAAGACCTAAATAGACATTTCTCCAAAGAAGATATACAGACTTCCAACAAACACATGAAAGAATGCTCAACATCATTAATCATTAGAGAAATGCAAATCAAAACTACAATGAGATATCATCTCACACCAGTCAGAATGGCCATCATCAAAAAATCTAGAAACAATAAATGCTGGAGAGGGTGTGGAGAAAAGGGAACACTCTTGCACTGCTTGTGGGAATGTGAATTGGTACAGCCACTATGGAGAACAGTATGGAGGTTCCTTAAAAAACTACAAATAGAACTACCAGATGACCCAGCAATCCCACTACTGGGCATATACCCTGAGAAAACCATAATTCAAAAAGAATCATGAACCAAAATATTCATTGCAGCTCTATTTACAATAGCCCGGAGATGGAAACAACCTAAGTGTCTGTCATCGGCTGAATGGATAAAGAAGATGTGGCACATATATACAATGGAATATTACTCAGCCATAAAGAGAAATGAAATTGAACTATTTGTAATGAGGTGGATAGACCTAGAGTCTGTCATACAGAGTGAAGTAAGTCAGAAAGAGAAAGACAAATACCGTATGCTAACACATATATATGGAATTTAAGACCAAAAAATGTCATGAAGAACCTAGCGGTAAGACAGGAATAAAGACACAGACCTACTAGAGAATGGACTTGAGCATATGGGGAGGGGGAAGGGTAAGCTGTGACAAAGTGTGAGAGAGGCATGGAAATATATACACTACCAAACGTAAGGTAGATAGCTAGTGGGAAGCAGCTGCATAGCACAGGGAGATCAGCTCCGTGCTTTGTGACCGCCTGGAGGGGTGGGATAGGGAGGGTGGGAGGGAGGGAGATGCAAGAGGGAAGAGATATGGGAACATATGTATATGTATAACTGATTCACTTTGTTATAAAAGCAGAAACTAACACACCATTGTAAAGAAATTATACTCCAATTTTTAGAAAATCCCTTTTACGTTTTAACCTCTAAAACATACAAGGAGAAAATGATAAATTTGATTATATTAAAATTAATAACTTCTATTCATCAGAAGACACCTCTAATGGAGTAAAAAGACAACCCATAGAGTGGGAGAAAATATTTGCAATCATGTACTAAGAACTCCTACCATTTAAAAAGAAATAAGTATAAAAAACAATAGAAAAATGGACAAAATACTGGGAATAGTCACTTCACAAAAGAGAATATCCAAGTGGTCAGTATGTATGTGAAACAGTGCTTAATTTTATTAGTCATAAGAAAAATGCAAATTAAAACCACAGTGTTATCCAATATACATCTACTAGAATGGCTAAAATGGAAAAAGAAAAAAAATGCAAAATACTGGTGAGGATGTAAAGCAACCAGAATGCTTGTACACTGTTAGTTGGACTGTAAATAGGAATAATCACTGGATTATTTTGAAAAAATATTTGGCATATTAACATACATATCCATGGCCCTGTAATTCTACTCCTACTTATATTCCCCAAAGAAATGCAAGTATGTATTCACAAAATGATATGCACAAAACTGTTCATGGTGGCATTATGTATATTAGTCCTTAACTGGAAATTTCCCCAATTGCTCATCAATAGTAGAATCAATAATAAGTTGAAGTATATTCATATAGTACATATACTTCAATGAGAATGAATACACTACATCTATATGCAACAACATACAGGAATTTTGGAAACAGGATTGAATGAAAGAAAGCAGACACAGAAAGTGTCTCTTCCTCCATTTGTATAAAGTTTTTTTAAATCATCATCTTTATTTTATTCTATTTTTATTGGAGTACAGTTGTTTTACAATGTTGTGTTACTTTCTGCTGTACAGCAAAGTGAATCAGCTATACATATACATATATCCCCTCCTCTTTGGATTTCCTTCCCATTTAGGTCACCACAGAGCACTGAATAGAGTTCCCTGTGCTACACTAGGTTCTCATTAGTTATCTATTTTATACATAGTAGTGTATATACATCAATCCCAATCTCCCAATCCATCCCTCCCCGCCTTCCCCTTTGGTATCCATACGTTTGTTTTCTAAGTCAGTGTCTATTTCTGCTTTGCAAATAAGATCATCTTTACCATTTTTCTAGATTTCACATATATACGTTAATATACAATATTTGTTTTTCTCTCCCTGACTTACTTCATTCTGTGTGACAGTCTCTAGGTCTCTCGACATCTCTGCAAATGGCACAATTTTGTTCCTTTTTATGGCTGAGCAATATTCCATTGTACATATGTACCACATCATCTTTATCCATTCTTCTGTTGATGGAATTTAGGTAGTTTCCTTGTCTTAGCTATTGCAAATAGTGCTGCAATGAACATTGCAGTGCATGTACCTTTTTGAATTATGGCTCTCTCCAGGTATAAGCCCAGGAGTGGTATTGCTGGGTCACATGGTAGTTCTATTTTTAGTTTTTTAAGGAACCCCCATACAGTTCTCCAGAGTGGCTGTATCAATTTACATTCCCACCAAAAGTGCAAGAGGGTACCCTTTTCTCCACACCCTCTCCAGCATTTACTGTTTGTAGACTTTTTGATGATGGCCATTCTGACTGGTGTGAGGTGATACCTCACTGTAGTTTTGATTTGCATTTCTCTAATAATTAGTGACATTGAGTATCTTTTCTTGTGTTTGTTGGCCATCTGGATGTCTTCATTTGTATAACGTTTGAATCGGTTAAAGCTCATGTATGGTGATAGAATTCATGAGAGTGGTTGTCCTTGAGGATGTTGGTAGTGACTGGAAGAGGTCACAAGGATGGATTCTGAAGTGCTGGTTATGATCTTTTTCTTATTCTGGGTGTTGATAAGTAGGTGAGTCATTTTGTAAAAATTCACTGAGTTGGACACAGGATCTGTGCCTTTTCTGTATATATGTTATACATGAATAAATATGTTTTGGTTCTAAGTAAATCTCTTGACACTGCTTCTATTAGGGTTGATAAAAGTGTTAAATTCTTTGATATATATCTGAAGATGACTGGTATATTGAAATGCCCTTCAGACCATAGGTTCTTTTTTTTTTTTTTTTTTTTGCGGTATGCGGGCCTCTCACTGTTGTGGCTTCTCCCACTGCAGAGCACAGGCTCCGGATGCGCAGGCCCAGCGGCCATGGCTCACGGACCCAGCCGCTCCGTGGCATGTGGGATTTTCCCAGACCGGGGCACGAGCCCGTGTCCCTTGCATCGGCAGGCGGACTCTCAACCATTGCGCCACCAGGGAAGCCCAGACCAGATGTTCTTAAGTTTCCTTTGAAGTCATTACAGTATCCTGTAGCGGTATCCACATAATGCTGCAGAGATTTTTGAAGAGAATAAGAGCTTTTACAGAGTCTGATATGGACTGTAGTCCTGACTTCAGTTCATGCAAGTTAATGAATCATTCTGAGATTCAGTTTTCTGATCTATAGAACAGGGCTATGAATATCAGTTGCTATTGTTGTGGGACCTCAATGAGACAAAGTTTGCAAAGCATAAAGTGTGATTATTAAATATTTTTATCATTTAGATGTTATGGAATATACCAAATTGAACAACATCTACGTTTTTCCTCTGATGAATATAATCTTGTGAGATGTATGAAATATTTAAGTAACTATAATACAAGCTAGAAAGTGAACCCCAGACACCAAGGTGATAAAGCAGGGGGTGGGGTGGTAGTGGGATGAATTGGGAGATTGGGATTGACATATATACAATAATATGTATACAATAGATAACTAATAAGAACCTTCTATATAAAAAAATTAAATTAAAAAAAAAAAGAAAGTGAATCCCACAAGAGGAACATGTAATGTTCTTTGTTTAGATACATGAAACACTTATTTATATGCCAGCTACTATAGAATGTTTTGCAAAGGAAGTGCCATTTGAACAAGGCCATGAAAGATGGCCTCGAATAATGAAAAAAGAGTTATTTGGACATATAAAGATGGTAGGATGTTCATTACAGGAAAGAGGGTAAAGAAAGTGTTAAGAGCAGAAAGTACAAGTTGTATTTCAGAAATAAATGGGAAATAAGTTTGGCTGGATAATTAGGTGGGTGAAAGAAAAGGAATAAAGAATAAAGTAGAAAAGGGAAGTAGAGGCCAGGTCTTGATTACCATAAAAAGTAATTTTGTCTACAGGAGATCAGAAGACTTACAAGGTATTTGAGCAGATAAAGTCAGAGTTCATAAGGGAGCTTCATTTAAGAGGAATGACGTTAGATGATTGGATGCAGGCAGGAATGATGGTTGAGATTATTGCTTATATCTAGGAATACAGCAATGTAGACTTGAAGAAGAGTAATAAAAGAATACAGAGAGAAGATACAGGATACAGTGCTTGTAGAATCTAGGGAATTTAGGAGCTAGTGTTCATGGGAGACAATTCTTCAGTTCTGCTTATCTGGGCCTGGAGCAAAGTTGGTGGAAGCACTCAAGTGAATCAGTTTCTGAATCAGGCAGGTTATCTATTTCCATGGAGTTGATAGAAACAAAGAGTAATCAGATGGCAGGTGTAAACAATGCCCTCAGTTGAGCTAAAGTCAGTTACAGAGAAATAGGGTTTTACATTAATGGATGCAGGGCTGACCACAGGATCCAGAGGGATTGTGAGAGAAATTAAGTGGGAAGAACCAAACTTCTTCAGGACAATAGAGTGAGCAAAGCACAGTGCTTTGTGCTGACTCTTGTTGGGTGCTTACAGAAGGGCAGGGTGGCTCTTAAGGGATGCCGGACTCCAGATTCAGCAGAGAGGGAGAAATCAAAGATGATGTTATGCCAACAAGTCCCTTAGGCTACAGTATTACAAAGTCTATTATTAGAAATGAGAAAGACAGAAACAGTTTTTTAGTTGGTGGTGTGTATGTTTGGTAGTGTGTATGTGTAAGTTTAGTTGGTGGGGTGTATGCGTAAGTTTGGTAGTGGGGGATGATATGAGGTGTTTAGGCAAGTGGAGAAATTATGTTTGTTTTTGGTACATGGTGAGTTTGAAATGCTGACAGTTCATCCCATGGAAGCGTTTAGAAGCAAAGACATAGATTTGTTGTTCTGTGTTTCTGTAGGTCCCGGATGCACACCAACAGGTATCGTCATCCAGATCCTTGGTTGGTCAGTGTTCCCAAATAGTCTGAGCCACCAGTGGGTTAGATTTGTTGACTTCCTGTTTCTGTGGGTCCTGGTCAACATCTTCGAGTACTCTGTCCACAGCTTGTAGCTGTTTTCTCCCAGCATGCACAGGGCAGAGCCATTGGGCTCAGCCATGTGTATTTTCTAATGGAAACTGTAGGGATTTACAGTTTTCTTAGGAACTTACTCAGAAATTTCTAGGAATATGAGAAGATGGTTTAGAAGACTCTATAAAGTTTCCTTGCCTTCCCGTGAGTTTTCCTGGGTCTTGGTGATTATGGTTCTTCTGTTGGCCCTCTATGCAATCTATTCTCCTCTCTGCCCTGCTTTGTGTTCCAGAAGGCTGATAATCCCTGAGGACTGCTCCCTTTCTGAATTCTGATTGGGCTCAGCCAATGGGAAACACTGGCAGGAGATGAAAGAGCTGGAAGAGAGATAATTCGAGTATTTAATTTCCACTCCCTTTCTTCTTTGGTAGCCTGTGTTTGGGAGTAGCTGAAATACTACAGCTCTTCCGTGGCAGATCCTCCTCTGTGGCTCCAGACTCCATCGTGCTCTGATGACACTATTTCCTCTCCTTGCTTCTTTAACCAAAGGAACAGTAATGACTTCCTTTTGTTGTTAGTACCTCAGTGCCTTGACATCCTTTGTTGGTTCCCTTAACCCTACCTTCACCCCTGTAATTATTCCCCTTATTAAAGTCCCTTTATTTGAATAATTGTTACTGAGTCCAAGCTGGTACTGCTTACTGCACGACAGACCAGTAAATCGAGAAATGAGATGTTGAGGCAAGGGATAGCAACTTTATTTGGAAAGCTGGCAGACCAAGAAGATGGTGGACTTTTGTCCCAAAGAACCATCTTGCCTGAGTTAGAATTCAGGCATTACACTAAATGGGGAGGGAGTAAAGTCAAACATCTCTTGTTTCCCGACAGCCTCCAGAGGGGATGTGTTAATTTCTTCCTCCCTGCAGTCATTCACAGGTGGGCCCGGTCAGGATGTTTCCTGTGAACT
Organism: Phocoena sinus; assembly: GCF_008692025.1. Classification (NCBI taxonomy): domain Eukaryota; kingdom Metazoa; phylum Chordata; class Mammalia; order Artiodactyla; family Phocoenidae; genus Phocoena; species Phocoena sinus. The sequence goes on from NC_045780.1 coordinate 51,737,820, forward strand.
ATATAAAGGTACTTTAGTTTAATGCTTATTACCTGGGTCGGGGGGGGGGGTGGTTTAGGCAGGGTTCCCAGAGATGGGCCATCATGTATAACTTAAGCTTATAGACAACATCCCTTTAGTGATTAAGGTGTAATAGAATACAAAGGTTCTTCCTTATTACAATTCCCCACTGTCAATGTTCATTCCACAATCTTGTGGGAAAAGGGGTGAAGATCACTATTTCCTGCTGAACAGAGGTGACAAATATTCCTTAGAATCTTTAGTCAGTCCTTTTTTATCTACAGCTATCTGAACCTGATGAAACCCCTTAGCACTTTGTCTAATTTGTAACTGAACTTGGGGTTTTTGTTCCGGTTCCCAATACGTATACTAAATTCCTGTGCTATTTATTTGGACAAGATTAAACTGCTTGACCCTTCTCCAGCTACAGTGGAATTACCATCTGTTTCAGTTGGATAGGCAGACCTGTTGCAGGCAAACTCATAAACAGAGGTTAGCATATTGCCCAAAGTTTTAACATAATTGGCAACTGCTAAGTCTTCAAGAGCATTTATAGATTCTCCTGCCTGGGCAGACACCTGGAATGGCCTACTATACAATATTTTATAGGGGCTTAATTTAAGCCTGCTTCTGGGAGTCACTGATCCATAGCAGGGCAAGTGGAAAGGCCTTATCCCAAGATAGATTAGTCTCCTGACATACTTTAGAGATGTTTCTTTCTAATGTATAATTCATTTTCTTGGTTCTTCCTGCTGATCGTGGTCTCCAGGATGAATGTAGTTTCAATGCCTTAATCCAAATCAGGGAATAATTTCCCTAAGGAGGGCTTTAACCACTTCAGAGACTTTCTGTCCAGTGGGATATGCTTCCACCCATCTTGAAAAAGTGTCCACAAACACTAGCAAGTTATCTGAAATTTCTTGCAGCTCGAGACATTTGAGTAAAGTCTACTTTCCAGTCTTTGGTGGGGCAGGTTCCTCTGTGTGAAGCCTCCCTCTGGGGAGGTCTGACAGCAAACTTTGGGTTATTTTTGGCACAAATCATGCAATTCTGAGTGATTTGCTGGGTGGTCTTCTGTAGCTTAGGTCCCTTTATATATTTTTGAATCCACTGTAAAGTGGCATCTCTCCTGTAACAGGTATATTATACATGTGCTGCAGCACAGTGTCCAAGAGGGCCTCAGGGATCCAAACAATTGTGCATTACATTTCCAGTGAGGTGTGATCCAAGTGAAAACCCACGCTTTGACCTCTTCTGAATTTTGACAGTCTGTGGGAAAAAAGATCCTCTTACCTCAGAGGATATTGTTTTAGATTAGGTGTCCCAGCATCACTTTTTAATGGGATTCCTATTGGCCATGTGGTTTTGGCCTTCCCAGGGGTGCCATTAGTACACACTTCTGGTCTGGTGCGGGGAGGGGAGGGCAGGGAAAGAACTCTGTCTCCTTTGGGAGGGGTTTCATGAGCGCCATCTGCAGGATTAAAGTGTGTTCTGGTGGAACTCCGATGTCAAGCTGTTCTGGTGAAAAATTTCAGGGTGGGGTCTATCAGAAGTTATCAACTCATTCCCCACTGTCAAATTTACCTGGGGATCCTCTGGGGAATTAGGCGCCTCAAGTCCAAGGGAGCCCCTGGGCCTCTTCAGAGTGTTCCTCTCTTTCTACCATATGAGAAGCTCTTGTCTTATTGTTTTCCTTCTTCTGTTTTAGTCTAAGGCCATCTGTTTTCTTTCCTCCTTACAGTAAGCACATGGTTCCCTCCCCAGTGGTGGCTTACCTCTCTTTAGGTTACTCGCCTTCTGAGAATCCAATGCTGCTGCCAGTAAAGTGGCGTTTCATTTTGCATCTTCTTTCTTCTGTTGCTGTTCCCTGTTGAACACTCTAAAAGCAACATCTACCAATTGAGAAGGGATCATTCCAAATGCACCAGCTAATTTTTGCAAGTTTCTCCTGATATCTGAGGCACTTTGCCCCCCACCAAACGGTCAAATTTACCATTCCAGTATTCTCAGGGGCCTTAGGAGCTGCATGAAGATGACATCTGTAGGCCTGATAAATCCTTTCCAAAAATTGAGAGGTCTTCTTTTGGTTTTTTGGGGGTTTTTTGCTGAATTTCTTGAATTTTGTTCAAACTCTTTTGCTTTGGTTGCCCTTTTCAAAGCCCTGGCAAGATGTACTAAGTAGAGTATTCTAATAAGGGCCTTCCTCCCTCATTGGAGTACCAGTTTGGTTCAGCTGTGAAGTGGGCTTCAGGTGTAGAGGCTCCTCCTTATAAGGATGTTGCAATCTTTCGAATTAAACAAGTCTGAGAAAGCCAGCTGGTTGGTCGTTTGCATATAGGCCCCCTATGCAATAATGGCATAAGGGAAATTGCCTGTCCCAGAAGTGGCTCCTGGCCCAAACTGGGTGTCCTGTCGGGTCTTAGATGGTGATGCCAGACCAAGTCCCTGTGCCCCAGAGGCTAACACAGGATTTTCACATTGATCCCTATGAAGAGGGGAAGTCCTGAGCCCCAGTGTCATGAATTGGGGCTGGACAGGAACGGGAGGGTAGTGGAAGAGGTGGATATATTGGCATAACAGCTGGAGCAGCTGGGACAGCTAGCTCAGTCAGAGGAGTTAAGGTTTGAAGCAACATATCCTCACTCTCATTCCCTTCCTTTCCTTATTTTCCCTGATAACAGCACAAGTGCTTGCACGTAAAAGATTTCATCATTCTTCCCTGCTTCTTCGTGAAATAATTAGAGTCATCAAAAGCCACTGTAAGACCATAAATAGCAATTTATAATCTCTAACCATTATAAGGATGCTGGTATCCACCAACTGGGATTACAATGCAATTGAAAAGAAACTTGATGACTGCTGTGACACACAACAATTTAACATCATTACTAGAATTATGAATGATATCATTTACCAGGATATACCAGAATTTTAGGGGTTCCATATAATTTCTAGAATGTATATGTTAATAATGTTTACCCATGATACATTCTAAGAAGTTTTATCACCACTTATTGCACAATGCTTCCCATGTAATTTAACATAACAAATAAGCCGAATTCGTTTAATATTCTCTCTCTAGAGAGAAAATAATTTGTGTTCCAGGGACCCTTTGGAAAACCTCAAAGTTAGCTAGAGGTCAAATGAACTTCATTTAGAATTTGATCTTTGGAAAGTTTGTCAAACATATCAGAAAGTTTTAACCAGTGATAAAGATCTCAAGGCAAATACAGATCACTTAAAGAAACTCACAATTACCAAAGGCAGTTCAATATTTCAAAAAAACTTTGTCCTCTTAGAGAACAAAATTCAGGTTTTGTATTACTTTACCTTTAAAATTCATTTTCTTAATTACATTCAGTCTTATCCTAGCCAATCCTGACCATGCATAGGACTCTTTTCAGTGCTCCTTCTCCACAAATCTTCCACAACTTTCTGTATCCCTATTAATCTGTCCCCTACTTTCTCTTCCATTCAGAAACAGCCAGCTCTAGGACAAAAATCACCTTTTTCCCTTTGACAAAATGCATTTTCATTCCTCATACCTTCTTTGCTGAAAACACACATCCTACATCTTTGCATACTAAAATGTTTCCCTCATAATTCTTAACCTTAAAACCTTAGTCTCTAGTGAAAACCAAGAAGTAACTGTAAACTGTCATACCAGTATTTCCTGATTGACAAACTTATGCTTTAGTCTTCCTCTCCTAAGGAGACAAGGGTAGGTAAACTTAGACCTGCTCAGCAATTAATGTTCTAAATTTATCGTATTTGAAATGACCCAGATAGTCAACGAATTCTCTTCTTAACTTAGTTTAGTTTCAAGTTACAAAAATCTGGAGAGACTATTTTAGATAGACACTCCCAAAACATAATTATTCCTATAGAGTTTACCAAAACATAATTATTCCTACAGAATTTACCTAAAACTCTTACCTCATTTACTTCTATTTTATTACTTAAAAGCTTTGTCATAGTTATTTTTTTGTTGACAAACTTTATAACAGGAATAATAAAGGTCTTATTTGCTTTCTAGTAAACTTAGGTACAATAAAAGTATTATACTTAATGTTGATTACTCTAATGACATATCCGTATTAATCAAAAAAAAAGCTTAAGCCAACTTTAATACCAAATATTAGTTCAATACTGAATATTTCCTTGATCACATGACCCCCAAATTCATTCTGGACCGTTTTTTATATTTGAGTATTTATATAAGCACTTAATTTCTTTTAAGCCAATTAAATAGAGCTCTTTTTACAAATTAATTTTGGTAATGTCACACATCTATAACGCGCACAAACACAAAACACAGGGACTTCATAGTTCCCATTCCAAAATTTTAGCCATGAATCAGGCACAACAAAGTAAAAACCCATCAGTTACAAGAGAGGTTGGACTCTGATTGGGTTTCTGGCAGATGGGACAAATCAAGTTCACCTGTCTAGATGGCTAAACCCTTTTTACTAATATTTATGGAAAAGACACTTCTATTTGTAGTTTTGGGAGATTTTAGGAACCAAGTGGAACCTTTCTCTTTTTCCTGGGAATGTACCACTCTTGGACAAGAACAGACAGGCTTTCCCCCCCCCACCCGTTGCTTTCCTCCATTTAATATCAGTAAAAGTTTAAAATATCACAAAACTGGGCTTCCCTGGTGGCACAGTGGTTGAGAGTCCGCCTGCCGATGCAGGGGACGTGGGTTCGTGCCCCAGTCCAGAAAAATCCCACATGCCGCAGAGCAGCAGGGCCCATGAGCCATGGCCGCTGGGCCTGCACATCCGGAGCCTGTTCTCCGCAACGGGAGAGGCCACAACACTGAGAGGCCCGCTTACCGCCAAAAAAAAAAAAAAAAAAAAAAAAATCACAAAACTGATTTGGCTATAAATGGAGAAATAGTACCAAACAAAATGAAACGAAAAAGCCAAAGGACTAACAGAAAATCCTAAATAAAACCTCAAGTTTGGTCTTGGGGCTCTACATATACCAATGACACAGAAGACCGTAAATGACATAATTAACACAGCAAGGGTAGCAGTACATGGTCCCAAGATACCCTGGCCTAAACCCCTTGTGGAGATCCTAAGAGGTCCTGTGGCCACAGGCTGTTACAATAAAATATATTCCTCTCACTCATGGGCTCATAGCTGTAATCAGGTCACTTATCCAAAATGTGCCTCAGATGACTTTCTTTAGGGATAGTTGAAACATTCCCCATTTTTAAAGACAGAAATTCAAGATAAAACACAAACTGCACACACAAATGCTAGCATCCAAAGAAACAAACAAACCGGTTCACAAATTGGGTGAAGGTCCAACAACTGTTTCCTCTCTCCCAACAGGGAACCCCACACAAATACAAAACAAATTGGTTTATTCTGGAGGAAAAAGCCACAAGTGGAGAAGAAATGCAACTATTTCCTCTCTCCAACAGGGTCCCCCACACAAATTGGCATATTCTGGAGGAAAAGTCCCAAACAGAGAGGAAATAAAGTTCCTGGCTGTATACACCGGAGTGACTTACCCTACTGTACGGAGCCCGTCAGCTCCCAAATGTCAATGATTCCTTTCTCCAGCTTCCAAGCACTGGGACAGCTGGTGCCACTTTGGAGAATTTTGAAGGGAAGATCCTCAGGACAAGTAGTTTGGGCAGCTGCTAGGGCCTTACTTGAAAATTCCCCAACTGAAACCAGCTAGCTACGAGTAGCAAGGCTTCTTTGTTTGAATAATTGTTATCAAGTCCAAGCACAACAGGCCAATAAATCGAGAGACTAGTTGTTGGGGCAAGGAATAGAGACTATACTTGGAAAGCAGGCAGACCTAGCAGGTAGTGGACACATGCCCCCAGAGAACCATCTTGTCTGAGTTAGAATTCAGGCTTCTTTTATACAGAAAGTGGGAGCAGTAAAGTCAAACATTTCCGGGTTCCGGTCAGCCTCCAGAAGAGATGTGTTAATTTCTTCCTCCCTGTAGTTATTCACAGGTGGGCCTGGTCAGTGTGTTTTCTATGAGCTAAACAAAGGTATTTTAGCTTAATGCTCATTACCTGGGAAGCAAGGTTCCAGAGATGGGCCATTATGTATAATTTAAGCTTATAGACAACATCCCTTTATTGATTAACTTGTAATAGAATACAAGGGTTCTTCCCTATTGCATAATCTTGGGAGTGAGTTCTGTTTCTTTCTGGGGCCCTGACAAATATGGTCATCCTGAGGAAAGATGGATAATGGTCCCAATTCTCCCTTATCTTCAAGTGAGCTATCACAGCCCATAGGGGTCCACAATTTGAACAGAAGACCACTCCCTGTCACCAGAGCTTCTAAAATTTGATAATACAGGTTATTTAGCTTAATACCCAGACGTACTGGGTAAAGTATCCCTGAAAATTACATTACACCCAAGATAAATGTTATTATAGGATGAGGTTTAATAGATGATATAACCACTCTACAGATATCAAATAGGTTGGTTAAGAATCTGAAAGATGGGCTTCCCTGGTGGCGCAGTGGTTGAGAGTCCGCTTGCTGATGCAGGGGACACGGGTTCATGCCCCGGTCCGGGAAGATCCCACATGCCGCGGAGCAGCTGGGCCCGTGAGCCATGGCCGCTGAGCCTGCGCATCCGGAGCCTGTGCTCCGCAACGGGAGAGGCCACAACAGTGAGAGGCCCGCGTTCCACAAAAAAAAAAAAAAAAGAATCTGAAAGATCTTTCCAGTAACGTATATTATAGTGACCTGGACATGGCAAAATTATTAATATATGTACTGTTAATGATGTGCTAACACTTTGAACTGAAGTCTTAGATTTACAACAAGGTATAGGCTTACTCAATATTGTTCCATAATGGTTATTGTAAATAAATTATTCATCTTATTTGATCTAATAAAATGTTTCCTCCATAGAATTATAGACAGGAGCCTTACTGAATGAATTTCCAGATCGGCACTTATTTGGGCTTTACTAAAACGTGATATAACTCAATGCATTAATCAGTCAAGAATTATAAGTGTGGCACACAAGAGCAAGAACTTTATTTTTCTGCTATAAAAAATATGTTGTTATACATTTAGAGGTGTTTGGAAGACTTAAAAAGTTTTTTTTAACAGCATGAAAAGGCATGTACTTAATTTTATGTACAGGCTATGTACTACTTACCTCAGTTTTACAAACATTCTGTAAACATCTGAAAATGATTAAGAATCTACCTCTTTTAAAACGTTTAAAAGAAGTATCCCAAAATGACTAAAACACTGGAAATAGCGGACCTTCCTGGGGTCCTTAAAAGAATTAGGAGAGTGTAAAATGAAAATAAAAGATTGAAGTGTCAATTAATAAGTACTTTATGGGGTGACAGGTACCGGTTATTCATTTCCACTGGAGAAATAACACAAGGTAAAAACTTCTGTTGTCTCAGCTCCTCTCTGATCCCTGGCTGGAATTTCTTATAACCAGGGTGTCTTTTTTCTCTGCTTCAACAACTCTTCTGGGCCCTGTACAGCTGTAGAGTAGAGCAGGGCTCATCCTAAGAGACAATCATGACAGATTATCCAACTGAGACATGAATCAATAGGGATGGGGCACAGAAGCCGAACCTATGTCACCTGACCCCAGTATAGACCCCGGGGTACCCCACTAGGAGAAGAGTTCAGCACTGAAGGGAGCAGGTTCTTTTCCCAGCTCTCAATGTGTCTAACTTCCTACATTTCTTCTGCCTCTATCATTCCACAGGAAATTTCATGAGGTCAGGAATCATATCTTCATTTTAATTCCCCACAGCATCTTGTAAGGAGCTTGATGCTTATATTATTCATAATTGACTTAAAATCAAGTCAAGGTTGAACCACAGACACGCACACTGATAGAAATGTGGAATCTTCTTTTTTGAGCATAAATCATTTTCCATTTTACTTGATTGAGGACGATAGTACTTGCTTTGGAATGAGGTTTAAATTAGATTATCCAATAAGATCCCTTCTGGCACTAGAATTACAGAATTATATAGCAATTAGTGAGGCCCCATAATGCTGATTTCCTAAAAACACCCTGACAACTTTAAGGTACATATTATGGAGTAGAGTGGATGTTGGATACTGAATCCAGGTCCAGCCAGGTGTTCTTTTCCTAGAAGTCTCTTGAGTAGTTTACACATGTTGTATTGGGTGAGATTGGGCTCTCAAGTGGGCACCAGAGACAAAAAGTAAAGTCTTCCTTCCAGTATTCATGTAATTGTACTGATCGTCAGGTCTCACGGCAATAAGCAGGCTGTAGCGTTGATGAGAAGGCTGGTTGAAAAGCCCCATTAGAGATGAACGGGGTCCTCTCTCTCTTATTCATCTGCACTGCTGGTAGAGTTAATGTTTTGAGTCTGAAGGACACTATGTTATCAGTTTTATTAGACAAGTGAATATAAAGGTAATTAAAGAGACCATACCTAATAACCCAACTCTTACAATTTAAAAGTAAGGAAGAGGCCTGATAGGGTACCAGGGATATACATATCATCCTAATTAAGTGCTAACAAGACAGTTGTCCTCACTTTGGTAACTTCAGTGTATCACCCCTGTTAACGGTCTCCATCCAGTGCACTCATCTACAATTCTTAATTCTTATCCACAGTTACCCTTCTTCATTCTCCACATGAGCAATGTTTCTAAAGGTTTCAGTGTTTCGCATGTGGTGTCCCCAAAGCACTCACCCCAAATTGCCCATCCACTTTATTCATCCATCCACCTTTTTACACCTTCCCCCTGCAGTTCAGGTTGGGCCAAATTGCCACACAGTTTGAACTTGTCATCTCTCTAGCATTTCTGCTTTATTAAGCAAGCACATCTTGTAAATGAAAACAAGAGAAGATGTATAGCAAACCCACTCTCTTTTTTATTTAAATTAAAAAATCACCTAGCCACTTGCATTGCTTCAGGGAAGTGCGTAGGGATAGATCAAATATGTAAATGAATCAGGTGAAGATGAACAAATGAATATTCAAATCCAAGTGGCAGTTTTCTAAATCAGAAGAGCCTTTTACTCTGGCTATGTTCAAACCCCTCGATATTGTAATTTAAGGTGCCTAAAAGACAGGAAATGCCGATTTTAGAAATATAGAATAATAGTTACTGATGTTCGTCTTGTAAAAGTCAAAGAAAAACTCGTTGCAAAATTATCTGCAAACCTCTTGGTTTTATTTGAGAGTTTGTTTAGCATCTTTTTTAAAAAAAATTTATTTTATATTGGAGCATAGTTGATTAACAATGTTGTGTTAGTCACAGGTGTACAGCAAAGTAATTCAGTTATACATATACGTGTATCTATTCTTTTCCAAATTCTTTTTCCATTTAGGTTATTACAGAATACTGAGCAGAGTTCCCTGTGCTATATAGTATGATCCTTCTTGGTTATCTATTTTAAATATAGTAGTGTATATATGTCAATCCCAAACTCCCAATCTATTCCTCCCCCCGACCTTTCCCCCTGGTAACCATAAGTTTGTTCTCTAAGTCTGTGAGTCTGTTTCTGTTTTGTAAATAAGTTTATTTGTATCATTTTTTAAGATTCCACATATAAGCAATATCATATGATATTTGTCTTTCTCTGTCTGACTTTTAATTATAAGAAGTTTGAATTCTGGGAAGGGATCTGCTTGACATTTTCTGTAAGGGAGATTAAGAAAGTTAAACCCAGATAACCTGATCAATCTATCAATATTTGCTGAATGTTAACTCTAAGAAGAAATGGGCTAGCTATTTCTGTATAGCCACAGGCCTGGGTATAGTTCCATGGACAAGACATTAGCTTAAATTGAGGGGTCAGTGGTGAAATGATGACACCTTCATCCTGATAATAATTTACAAAGAATAATTTCCTTCAGGCATAATAAACTACTACTGTGTGCTACAACGTATGATCCACTTCCAAGCCATCTCCTCCGAATTCCTAGAAACTTCTGAGTAAGTTCCTAAGAATATTATAAAGCCCTACAGTTTTCACTAGAAAATTCATAGGGCCATTCCAAATGGCTCTGGCCTGTGCATGCTGAGAGATAATAGCCACAAGCTGTGGACAGAGAGTAATTGAAGATGTCGACCAGTATCCACAGAAATAGGAAAAGTCAACAAGTCTAGTCTAATGGTGGCTCAGACTCTTTGGGAACACTGACCAACCAAGGATCTGGATGAAGATACCTGTCAGTGTACGTCCGGGACCTACAGAAACCCAGAACAACAAATCTATATCTTTCTCTGCTTCTGAACAGTTCCATGGGATGAACCGTCTGCAATTCAAACTCAACATGTACCATTTTTCCATTATTAGAAATGAGGAAGACAGAAAGAATAACAGGTTTTTGGTTGAGGCTGTGTGTGTAAGTTTGGTGGTGCATGATACGGGAGAGTTTAGGTAGAGGCATGTGTTACTGTTCTCCTTATGGAGAGAAAGCATTTGAAGAAAAATGTTAGTTTAATAAATTTTCAACTATTAAAATATTGGATTCATGATAAAAAGTTCTTTTCATTTTGGAATTAAGCTCTCCTTTGTGTAATAATTTTGATTCCTATTGATTATTGTTTCTTTTTTTAAAAAGTGTATCTTATTTAGGGATTATTTGGGGCCCAGTAATTCCATATCCCTAATAACTTACGACTGTACTGCTTTATCTCCTGGTTGATAGTTGTTTGCAGGAGTGATCCAGTCTCAATGAAAACTTTTCCCTCATCTTATTCCCAATGATGGGCAGTCTGTATCTGCCTTCTGCCAGCCAGACTGCAAACAAAATATGCTCCTGTAGCTTCAGTCAAAATGTACGTTCTTTTAACCTGGAAATGATGTTTGGTAACGTTCTTTAGCTTAAGGAAAAATATTTTGTACTCTGTCATATATAATAATAATTCCCATATGCTTGAGTTCTGTTGATCACATTCAGGGATTTTCAGGTGAGTTTGTTTTTCTGTTACTATAGTCAGTAACAAGATGCCATAAGACAACTAAACTCTTAATCTGCATTCTGCCACTGGAAGACAAAATACAATTCCAGTGGGGGAGGAAGAAGATTCTGTTTGAATTTATATCATGTTATAGCCACTATCATCTTGGTGCTGTCTCCATGCCTCAGTATGGGTATGTCTGTGTTTACTATCTCAGAGGATAACTGCTAGAAGGCAGGGACCTGGTTGGTGTCATTCTTAGTACAGAGTCAAGAACAATGAAGCACTTTTTAAAGCTATTGGATATGATGTCCGGAATTTTCAATCTAGAGCTATCATCTGAGATGCTTATGGCTATTTGAGCAGAGATTCTTGGGATAGTTTATTGATTGGGGTTCCAGAGCTTAAGACTAGCCCTTAGATCCTAAACAAAAATTTTTCTGATTTCAGAGGTAAATTTTTGACTGACTTACTCTAACTTATCTCATATGACACTCACTTCTTTCCTTCTTTCTTTCCTCTCTCCCTCCCTCCTTCCTTCCTTCCTTTTTCCCTCTCTCCCTCTCTTTTTTCTTTCCTTCCTTCTTTCATTCCTTTCCTCCTTCCTTTTTTCTTCTTCCTGAAACCAATTAGTAAATTCCTCCTATTTATTTGAACTTTTATATAGTCTCTTATTTATGAATGTTCCCATTTTATTGATGAAGAAATTAAAGTTCAAAACTATTGAATAAACCATCCATGTTCACACAACTCATATACAGCAGAGTCCAGATATGAACTGAGGTTTGTATAACTTCAAAGTTTCTGCCATTTATTTATTTATTTTTACCACATTGGAACATATATAGTCTTCCAGTTCACTAACTGCCTTCTTTCCCTACAGGAAAATCTTCATGGAAAGCTCTATTCTAACCAGAATTATTTATAATCAGAATAAGAGATAAGCAGGATGATTCAATACAGGGCTACTATAATCGAGCAAATTAGCTGGATTATATTTTATTTCTTCTGAAGGGATATCCTACCAGGGGAATCCTATATTTAATTTCATAAGTCAGAGAACCTTTTTACCTTTAGAGTGATATACTCTAAAAAATGTTTCTTCTTTGGGCTCCCCCTTTTTGTTAAGCCAGTTGTCCTTCAAACAGAACACAGTGTCACTAATGAGATGAAAAGAGACACTGCTGCGACCCTGAAAATGGCAGAGCAAAGGATCCTGGGTATTTAATAATTTCAGTGAACCACTGAATTCATCTTGGTACTGCTTATCTCCAAACCACTTAATTAGAAAATGAAAAATTATATTTATGGTTTATGTCACTGTTTGTCAAGTTTTCTGTGATGTGCAGATCAAAGTTTCTCTAACCAATACACTGAAATTCATGAGAGTGCAGAAGAAATACATTCTGCCTAAATGTGTTAAACACAAACATTAAAATCACATTTGTGGTGGTTTTGCATTGCTTATCCTTTTGCTTGGGTCATAAATTAGGTTTAAGGCTAAAGGAGTAAAGTTCCAAGTAGTAAAGTTTTTTTCCCAGCATTTGAAAACACTTTTAGTTTAGAGGTGTTCCTACTCTAGAATGTACTGTTACATGAGGAAGTGATCTTCCTGTCTCTGGAGATACCCACGTGGAGGCTGAATAACCATCTGTCATGGGTACTATGGAAAGGATGTTTGTGCTGGCTGGGAGATTGGATAAGATAGTCTCTTCTAATTCTGAATGGCTACGATTTTCTAAGTCTTAAAGCCTGTAAATGGAAATGGCCTCTTCATCACATACCTTATTCACCAGGAGAGCCTGGACAGAGGAATCATATCCAAACTTTGGTTCTGCCTCTACCAAGCTTTGTGACTTTGAGAAAGTATTTTCTCCAGGTTTCTGTTTTAGTCTCTATAAAATGGGGAAAGTTTTTATTTAAAAAATTAGAGACCTTCAAGATGGCAGAGAAGTAAGATGGGGAGATCACCTTCCTCCCCACAAATACATCAGAAATACATCTACATGTGGAACAACTCCTGCAGAACACCTACTGAACGATGGCAGAAGACCTCAGACCTCCCAAAAGGCAAGATAGTCCCCACGTACCTGGGTAAGGCAAAAGAAAAAACAGAGACAAGAGATTAGGGATGGGACCTCCCTCAGGGAGGGAGCTGTGAAGGAGGAAAGGTTTCCACATACTAGGAAGCCCCTTCACTGGTAGAGATGGAGGGTGGGCATGGGGGAAGCTTCAGAGCCATGGAGGAGAGTGCAGCAACAGGGGTGCAGGGGACAAAGCAGAGAGATTCCTGCACAGAGGATCAGTGCTGACCAGCACTCACCAGCCTGAGAGTCTTGTTTACTCACCCGCCAGGGCTGGTGGGGGCTGGGAGCTGAGGCTCGGGCTTCGGAGGTCAAAACCCAGGGAGAGGACTGGGGTTGGCTGCGTGAACACAGCCTGAAGGGGGCTAGTGCACCACAGCTTGCTGGGAGGGAGTCCGGGAAAAGCTCTGGAACTGCCAAAGAGGCAAGGGACCATTGTTTCAGGGTACACAAAGAGAGGGGATTCAGAGCACCACCTAAACGAGCTTCAGGGAGAGGTGCAAGCCATGGCTATCAGTGTGGACACCAGAGACGGGCATGAGATGCTAAGGCTGCTGCTGCAGCCACCAAGAAACCTGTGCACAAGCACAGGTCACTATCCACACCTCCCCTCCCAGGAGCCTTTGCAGCCCGCCACTGCCAGGGTCCTGTGATCCAGGGACAACTTCCCCGGGAGAACGCACGGCGAGCCTCAGACCGTTGCAACATCATGCCGGCCTGTATTCTGTATCCCTCCCTCCCCCTGGCCTGAGTGAGCCAGAGCTCCCTAATCAGCTGCTACTTTAATGCCGTCCTGTCTGAGTGAAGAACAGATGCCCTCAGGCGACCTACAGGCAGAGGCAGGGCCAAATCCAAAGCTGAATCCCGGGAGCTGTGCAAACAGAGATGAGAAAGGGAAACCTCTCCCAGCAGCCTCAGGAGCAATGGATTAAATCTCCACAATCAAATTGATGTGCCTGCATCTGTGGAATACATGAATAGACAATGAATCATCCCAAAATTGAGGTAGTAGAATATGGGAGCAACTGTAGACCTGGGGTTTGCTTTCTGCATCTAATTTGTTCTGGTTTTATGTTTATCTTAGTTTAGTATTTAGACTTTATTATCATTCACAGATTTGAGATTTGTTTATTGATTTGATTGCTCTCTTCCTTTATATATATATATATATATATATATATCCTTTTTCTGTTTTTGTGAGTGAGTATGTATATGCTTCTTTCAGGGATTTTGTCTCTATAGCTTTGCTTTTACCATTTGTCCGAGGATTCAGTCTGTCCATTTTTTTTTTTTAATATAGATTTAGTGCTTATTACCATTGGTGGATTTGTTTTTTGGTCTGGTTTCTCTCTTCTTTCTTTCTTTTTTTTTCTTTTTTTATTACTTTTAAATTTTTTTAGTTTGAATATTTTTCTATTTTAATAACTTTATTTTATTTATTGCTCTTTCCTTCCTTCCCTCCTTCCTTCCTTCCTTCCTTCCACCCTCCCTCCCTCCCTTCTTTGTTTGTTTGTGTGTTTCTTTCTTTCTTTCTTTTTTCTTCTTTATTTCCTCCCTTTTCTTCTGAGCCATGTGGCTGACAGGGTCTTGGTGCTCTGGCCCGGTGTTAGGCCAGTGCCTCTGAGGTAGGAGAGCCGAGTTCAGGACATTTGTCCACCAGAGACTTCCCGACTCCACGTAATATCAAATGGCAAAAGTTCTCCCAGAGATCTCCATCTCAACGATAAGACCCAGCTCCACTCAATGACCGCAAGCTACAGTGCTGGACACCCTATGTCAAACAATTAGCAAGACAGGAACACAACCCCACCCATTAGTAGAGAGGCTGCCTAAAATCATAATAAGGTCACAGACACCCCAAAACAAACCAGCAGAAGCAGTCCTACCCACCAGAAAGAAAAGATCCAGCCTCATCCACCAGAGCACAGGCACCAGTCCCCTCCACCAGGAAGCCTACACAACCCACTGAACCAACCTCACCCACTGGGGGAAGACACCAAAAACAATGGGAACTATGAACCTGCAGCCTGTGGAAAGGAGACTCCAAACACAGTAAGGTAAGCAAAATGAGAAGACAGAGAAATACACAGCAGACAAAGGAGCAAGGTAAAAACCCATGAGACCAAACAAATGAAGAGGAAATAGGCAGTCTACCTGAAAAATTATTCAGAGTAATGATAGTAAAGATGATCCAAAATCTTGGAAATAGAATGGAGAAAATACAAGAAATGTTTAACAAGGACCTAGAAGAACTAAAGGGCAAACAAACAATGATGAACAACACAATAAATGGAATTAAAAATTCTCCAGAGATACCCTGAGAAAACAATAATTCAAAAAGACACATGCACCCCAATGTTCATTGCAGCACTATTTACAATAGCCAGGTCATGGAAGCAACCTAAATGCCCATCGACAGATGAATGGATAAAGAAGATGTGGTACATGTATACAATGGAATATTACTTAGCCATAAAAAGGAACAAAATTGAGTCATTTGCTGAGATGTGGATGGACCTAGAGACTGTCATACAGAGTGAAGTAAGTTAGAAAGAGAAAAACAAATATCATATATTAGAGCATGTATGTGGAACCTAGAAAAATGGTACAGATGAACCAGTTTGCAGGGTAGAAGTTGAGACACAGATGTTGAGAACAAACGTATGGACACCAAGGGGGGAAAATTGCAGTGGGGTGGGGATAGTGGTGTGCTGAATTGGGTGATTGGGATTGACACATATACACTGATGTATATAAAATTGATGACTAATAAGAGCCTGCAGTATAAAAAAACAAACAAACAAACAAAAAAACAACTAATACTAAACTTTCTTTGGGTTATTTGTATGGAAATATGTTAATATAAATGTTTCAGACATTACATGAAATTTCTAAAAATCTTATACGTTCTGGTATAATGTTATAAGTCATAATTCTAGTTATTACTTTAAAATGTATATCTCAGAAATAACTAAATTTCCTTGTCAATTGCATTATTATAAACTTTCATCAAATCTTTAACCATGGTCATTTTTAAGTCTTTTGTCATTTACAGACAGTTCTGGGTGTACTCTGATGCTTTCGCAAAAATGTTCCTATAAAAGGGTTTCATCTTTAAGGAATTCATGGAAAAGACTCCGACAAGTACAGGTTTCTGGTAACTGACTATACTGCTGAAATGAATGAATAAGCATTTTCAGAACTCTAATGGAAAACTGATGAATTCATAAAAGTGCTAACAAAACATCAAGATAAAAAAAAATTATTACGTGGGACTGAGTGAACTGATGAGGATGATCATAATTTTTGAGACTTTCTGTTAGAATAAAAAAAAATCCCAGTAGGACTCAGAGGCAAAAAATATACAAATCAATTTTCACTGCAAAGTAAAGGAGCTGTTACAGTGGAGGATTCCTGGACTGAATGTCAATATTATGACATAGTATGAGTGTGTTTCATGTTTGCTAATTGCAATCATTGTTGCTTTTGTTGTGGTCATTCATTTACAATGCTTGCTGTCAGTTTATTTATCTCTTGTAAAAAATAAAATACAATGTGTGTGTGTGTGCAAAAAAAACCCCAAAGAACTGTAGTCTAAAAAAAAAAAAAAATCAGAATAAAAAAAATTCTCCAGAGGAATCAATAACAGAATAATTGAGGCAGAAGAACGGATAAGTGACCTGGAAGACAAAATTGCGGAAATAACTACAGCAGAGCAGAATAAATAAAAAAGAATGAAAAGAATTG
This sequence comes from Phocoena sinus, assembly GCF_008692025.1. NCBI lineage: Eukaryota > Metazoa > Chordata > Mammalia > Artiodactyla > Phocoenidae > Phocoena > Phocoena sinus. Next base: position 51,754,570 of record NC_045780.1, read on the forward strand.
AGGACAGTCTCAGAGACTTCTGGGACAACCTTAAATGCACCAATATTCAAATTATAGGGGTCCCAGAAGAAGAAGAGAAAAAAAAAGAGGGACTGAGAGAATATTTACAGAGATTATAGTTGAAAACTTCCCTAATATGGGAAAGGAAAGAATCAAATCCAGGAATCACATAAAGTCCCATTAAGGATAAATCCAAGGAAAAACATGCCAAGACACATGTTAATCAAACTATCAAAAATTAAATACAAAAAAATATATATTAAAATCAGCAAGGGAAAAGCAACAAACAATATACAAGGAAATCCCCATAAGGGTAACAGCTGATCTTTCAGCAGAAACTCTGTAAGCCAGAAGGGAATGGCAGGACATATTTAAAGTGATGAAAGGGAAGAACCTACAACCAAGATTACTCTAGCCAGCAAGAATCTCATTCAGATTCAACAGAGTAATTAAAACCTTTACATACAAGCAGAAGTTAAGAGAATTCAGCACCACAAAGCCAGCTTTACAACAAATGCTAAAGGAACTTCTCTAGGCAGGAAACACAAGAGTGGAATAGGCCTACAATACCAAATCCAAAACAATTAAAAAAATGGTAATGGAAACATACATATCAAAAAGTACCTTAAATGTAAATGGATTAAATGCTCCAACCAAAAGACATAGACTGGTTGAATGGATACAAAACAAGACCCCTATATATGCTGCTTACAAGAGACCCACTTCAGACCTAGGGACACATACAGACTGAAAGTGAGGGGATGGAAAAAGATATTCCACGCAAATGGAAATCGAAAGAAAGCTGGAGTAGCAATTCTGATACCAGACAAAATAGACTTTAAAATAAAGACTCTTACAAGAAACAAAGAAGGACACTACATAATGATCAAGGGATCAATCCAAGAAGATATAACAGTTATAAATATTTATGCACCCAAAGTAGGAGTACCGCAATACCTAAGGAGAATGCTAACAGCCATAAAAGGGGAACTCGACAGTTACAAAATCATAGTAGGGGATGTTAATACCCCACTTTCACCGAATGACAGATCATCCAAATGAAAATAAATAAGGAAACACAAGCTTTAAATGATATATTAAACGGATGGACTTAATTGATATATATAGGGTATTCCATACAAAAACAACAGAATACACTTTCTTCTCAAGAGCTCATGGAACATTCTCCAGGTTACATCATATCTTGGGTCACAAATCCAGCCTTGGTATATTTAAGAAAATTGAAATCATATCATGTATCTTTTCCAACCACAATGTTATGAGACTAGATATCAGTTACAGGAAAAATATCTGTAAAAAATATAAACACATGGACGCGAAACATTACACTACTAAATAACCAAGAGATTGCTTAAGAAATCAAAGGGAAAATTAAAAAAAAATTAGAAACAAATGACAATGAAAACATGACAACACAAAACCTGTGGGAGACAGCAAAAGTAGTTCTAAGAGGGAAGTTTTTAGCAATGCAGTCCTACCTGAAGAAACAAGAAACATCTGAAATAAACAACCTAAACTTACACCTAAAGCAATTAGAGAAAAAAGAAAAAAAAACCCAAAGTTAGCAAAAGGAAAGAAATCATAAAGATCAGATCAGAAATAAATGAAAAAGAAATGAAGGAAACAATAGCAAAGATCAGTAAAACTAAAAGCTGGTTCTTTGAGAAGATAAACAAAATTGATAAATCATTAGCCAGACTCATTACAAAAAAAAAGGGAGAAGGCTCAAATCAATAGAATTAGAAATGAAAAAGGAGAAGTAACAACTGACACTGAAGAAATACAAAAGATCATGAGAGACTCTATGCCAATAAAATGGACAACCTGGAAGAAATGGACAAATTCTTCGAAAAGCACAACATTCTGAGACTGGACCAGGAAGAAATAGAAAATATGAACAGACAAATCACAAGCACTGAAATTGAAACTGTGATTAAAAATCTTCCAGCAAACAAAAGCTCAGGACCAGATGGCTTCACAGGTGAATTCTATCAAACATTTAGAGAACAGCTAACACCTATCCCTCTGAAACTCTTCCAAGATACAGCAGAGGGAGGAACACTCACAAACACATTCTAGGAGGCCACCATCACCCTGATAACAAACCAGACAAAGGTGTCACAAAGAAAGAAAAGTACAGGCCAATATCACCGATGAACATAGATGCAAAAGTCCTCAACAAAATACTCGCAAACAGAATCCAACAGCACATTAAAAGGATCATACACCATGATTAAGTGGGGTGTATCCCAGGGATGCAAGGCTTCTTCAATATATGCAAATCAATCAATGTGATACATCAAGTTAACCAACTGAAGGATAAAAACCATATGATCATCTCAATAGATGCATAAAAAGCTTTTGACAAAATTCAACACCCATTTATGATAAAAAGCCTCCAGAAAGTAGGCACAGAGGGAAATTACTTCAACATAATAAAGGCCATATATGACAACCCCACAGCCAACATTTTTCTCAATGGTGAAAACATGAAACCATTTCCTCTAAGATCAGGAACAAGACAAGGTTGTCCATACTCACCATTATTATTCATCAGAGTTTTGGAAGTTTTAGCCACAGCAATCAGAGAAGAAAAAGAAATAAAAGGAATCCAAATTGGAAAAGAAGAAGTAAAGTTGTCACTGTTTGCAGATGACATGATACTATACATAGAGAATCTTAAAGATGCTACCCGAAAACTACTAGAGCTAATCAATGAATTTGGTAAAGTAGCAGGATACAATATTAATGCACACAAATCTCTTTCATTCCTATACACTAATGATGAAAAATCTGAAAGTGAAATTAAGAAAACACTCCCAGGGCTTCCCTGGTGGCGCAGTGGTTGAGAGTCTGCCTGCCAATGCAGGGGACTTGGGTTTGTGCCCCGGTCTGGGAGTATCCCACATGCCGCCCATGTGTGTCTGGGCCCATGAGCCATGGCTGCTGAGCCTGTGTGTCCAGAGCCTGTGCTCCACAATGGGAGAGGCCTCAACAGTGAGAGGCCCGTGTACTGCAAAAAAAAAAAAAAAAAAGTAAACACTTCCATTTACTATTGTAACAAAAAGAATAAAATATCTAGGAATAAACTTACCTAAGGGGACAACAGACCTGTATGCAGAAAACTATAAGACACTGATGAAAGAAATTAAAGATGATACAAACAGATGGAGAGATATACTATGGTCTTGGATTGGAAAAATCAACATTGTGAAAATGACTATATTACCTAAAGCAATCTACAGATTCAATGCAATCCCTACCAAACTACCAATGGCATTTTTCACATAACTAGAACAAAAAATTTCAGTTTGTATGGAAACAGAAAAGACCCCAAATAGCCAAAGCATTCTTGAGAAAGAAAAATGGAGCTGGAGGAATCAGGCTCCCTGACCTCATAAAAAGAAATGAAACTCATTTATTTGTAGTGAGGTGGATGGACCTAGAGTCTGTCATACAGAGTGAAGTAAGTCAGAAAGAGAAAAACAAGTACCATATGCTAACACATATATATGGAATCTAAAAAAAAAAAAAAAAAGGTTCTGAAAACCTAGTGGCAGGATAGGATTAAAGACTCAGACATAGAGAATGGACTTGAGGACACAGGTAGGGGATGGGTAAGCTGGGACGAAGTGAGAGAGTGGCATGGACATATATACACTACCAAATGTAAAACAGATAGCTAATGGGAAGCAGCCACATAACACAGGGAGATCAGCTCGGTGCTTTGTTGCCATCTAGAGGGGTGGGAGGGAGACGCAAGAGGGAGGAGATATGGGGATGTGTTTATATGTATAGCTGATTCACTTTGTTATAAAGCAGAAACTAACACACGATTGTGAAGCAATTATACTCCAATAAAGATGTTAAAGAAAAAGTTAGCAGAACACTCCCTTGTTTTTTTTAATGGCTTATTAAACGGAGCTCCCTTATTTCGACCCATAAAAGAAGAGCTACTCTGCAAACACTGGCAGATCTGAAGGAAAAAATACACAATACAATAATAGTAGGAGACTTCAATACCTCACTCTCAATAATAAATATATCATCCAGACAGGAAATCAATAAAGAAACAACAGAACTGAACAACCCTATAGACCAAATGTACCTGATAGACATGTATAGGACATTTCACCAAATAGCAGCAGAATACTCATTCTTCTCAAACGTGCATGGAGCATCCTCTAAAATAGATCACATGCTAGGTTGAAAAAACAAGTCTTAACAAATTTAAGAAGACTATAATCAACTAAAGTATCTTTTCTGATCACAATAGAATGGCCCTAGAAATCAATAATAGAAGGAAAATGGGAAAATTCGTAAATACATGGAAATTAAATAACACACTTTAACATCCATTGGGTCAAAGATGGAATAAAAAAGGAAATAAGAAAATATCTTGAGACAAAGAAAAACACAACATACCGGCTTATGGGATGAAGTAAAATCAGTACTAAGAGAGATATTTGTAGCAATAAACATTTACATTAAAAAAGAAGAAAGATTTCAAATAAGCAGTCTAACTTTACACCCCAAGGCATTAGAAAGGGAAGAACAAACTAAGTCCAAAGTTAGAAGAAGGAAATAAATAATAAAGATTAGGGCAGCAATAAATGAAATAGAGGATAGAAAAATAGTAGAAAAAATAGAAATAAGAGTTGGCTTTTTCAAAAGATAAATAAAATTGACAAATTATTAGCTAGACTGAGAGAAGACTCAAATAAATAAGATCAGAAGTGAAAGATGAGATATTACAACTGATGGTACAGAAATTTAAAAAACTTAAATGACTATTATGAATAATTATATAAAAAAAATTGGACAACCTAGAAAAAGTGGTTAAATTCCTAGAAACATACAACTTACCAAGATTGAATCAAGAATAAATAGAAAGCATGATCAGACTAATAATAAATAAGGCAATTGAATCAGTAATCAAAGAACTCCCAACAAAGAAAAGCGCAGGACCAGATGGCTTCATGGGTGAATTCTCCCATCCTTCAAAAAATTAATACCAATCCTTCTCAAACTCTTCCAAGATACAAAGAAGGAGGAAATACTTCCAAACTCATTTTATGAGGCCAGCATTGCTCTGATACTAAAATCAGACAAGTACACTACAAGAAAAGGAAATTATACGTCAACATTCCTGATGAACATAGATGCAAAAATTCTTAATAAAATATTAGTAAATCGAATTCAATAATACATAAAAAGGATTACACACAATTGTCATGTCAGATTTATTTCAGAGATGCAAGGATGGTTCAACACCCACAAAACAATAAATCTGATACCCCACATTAACAAAATGAAGGGAAAAAGTCATATCATTATCTCAATAAATGCAGAAAAAGCATTTGACAAAGTTCAACATCCATTCATGAAAAAAACCAAACTGGGCATTGAGGAATATACATCAACATAATAAAGGCCATATATGACAAGCCCACAACTTACATATTCAATGGTGAAAAGCTGATAGCTTGTCCTTTAAGATCAGGAACAAGACAGAGATGCCCACTCTTACCACTTTTATTCAACGTGGTACTGGAAGTCCTAGCCAGAGCAATTAGTCAAGTAAAAGAAATAAAAGACATCCAAATTGGAAAAGAAGAGGTAAAACAGACAGTATTTGCAGATGACATGATATTATAGATAGAAAACCCTTGAAACTCCATCTAAAACTGTCAGAATAAATGAATTTGTTGCAAAATCAATACACAAAAATCTGTTGCATTTCTATACACAAATTATGAACTTTTAGAAAGAAAAATTAAGAAAAATGTTCACTTATAATTACATCAAAATGAATAAAATACCTAGGGATAAATTTCATCAAGGAGGCAAAGGATTTGTACTCTGAAAACTATGACACTAATAAAAGAAATTGAAGAAGATGCAAATAAATGGAAAGACATTTTCTGCTTATGGACTGGAAGAATTAATATTGTTAAAAAGTTTATACTACCTAGGGGGCTTCCCTGGTGGCACAGTGGTTGAGAGTCCGCCTGCTGATGCAGGGGACACAGGTTCATGCCCTGGTCCGGGAGGATCCCACATGCTGCAGAGCAGCTGGGCCTGTGAGCCATGGCCGCTGAGCCTACGCGTCCAGAGCCTGTGCTCTGCAACGGGAGAGGCCACAACGGTGAGAGACCTGCGTACTGCAAAAAAAAAAAAAAAAGTTTATACTACTCAAAGTGATCTATAGATTCAATGTAATCCCAGTCGAAATTCAAATGGTGTTTTCCACAGAAGTAGGAAAAACCATCTTAAAATTTGTATGAAACCACAAAATATCCCAAATGAAAAAAGCAATATTGAGAAAGAAGAACAAAGCTGGAGACAGCGTTCTTCCTCATTTCAAAATATATTACAAAGCAAAGGTAACGGTATTAGCATAAAAACAGAGTCATAGATCCATGGAACAGAATGGAGAGCCCAGAAACAGATTCATGACTATATAGTGAATTACTTCATGAAAAAAGGGCCAAAAATATGCAATGGAGACAGGATAGTTTCTTTAATACATGGTGTTGGAGAAATTGGACAGTCTTGTGCAGAAAAATGAACCTGGGCCCCTATCTTACACCATATACAGAAATCAACTTAAATATATTAAACACTTGAAAGTAAGACAAGAAATTATAAACCATCTAGAAGAAAACTTGGGGGGAAGTTCTTTGACATTGGTCTCAGCAATGACTTCTTAGATTTGACACCAAAAGCAAAGGCCACAAAAGCAAAACTAAATAAACGGGACTACATCAAACTAAAAAGCTTCTGCACAGCAACAAAAACCATCAACAAAACAAAGGGCAACCTAAGAAATGGGAGAAAATACTTGCAACTCATATCTCTGATAAGGGATTAATATCCAAAATATCTGAAAAGCTCATACAACTCAATAGCAAAAAAAAAAAAAAAAAAAAAAAATCTGGGCTTCCCTGGTAGCACAGTGGTTGAGAGTCCGCCTGCTGATGCAGGGGATATGGGTTCATGCCCGGGTCCAGGAAGATCCCACATGCCGCGGAGTGGCTGGGCCCGTGAGCCATGGCCGCAGGTCCTGTGCATCCGGAGCCTGTGCTCCGCAACAGGAGAGACCACAACAGTGAGAGGCCCGCATACCACAAAAAAAGAAAAGAAAAAATTCTGATTTAAAAATGGGCAGAAGATTTGAACAGATGTTTTTCCATAGAAGTCATACAGTTGGCTAACAGGTGCATGAAAACATGCTATCATTAATCTTCAGGGAAATACAAATCAAAGACACAGTGAGATATAACCTCACACCAGTTAGAATGGCTATTATCAAAAAAACAAAAGTTAAGTATTGGAAAGCATGTCGTGAAAAGGGAACCCCTGCACACTCTTGGAAGGAATGTAATTGGTGCAGCCACTATGGAAAACAGTATGGAGTTTCCTCAAAAGAATTAAAAATAGAATTACCATTTGCTCCAGCAATCTGACTTCTGGGTACATATTCAAAGGAATTGAAATCAGGATCTCAAAGAGATATTACACACTTAGGTTTATTGTAACATTATTTCTAATAGCCAAGGTATGGAAACAATCTAAAAGTCCATCGGACGTATGGATAACAAAATGTGGTATATTCTTTTTTTTTTAACATCTTTATTGGAGTATAATTGCTTTACAATGGTGTGTTAGATTCTGCTTTATAACAAAGTGAATCAGTTGTACATATACATATGTTCCCATATCTCTTCCCTCTTGCATCTCCCTCCCTCCCACCCTCCCTATCCCACCCCCTCTAGGTGGTCACAAAGCACTAAGCTGATCTCCCTGTGCTATGCGGCTGCTTCCCACTAGCTATCTATTTTACATTTGGTAGTGTATATATTATGTCCATGCCACTCTCTCACTTTGTCACAGCTTACCGTTCCCCCTCCCCATATCCTCAAGTCCACTCTCTAGCAGGTCTGTGTCTTTATTCCTGTCTTACCCCTAGGTTCTTCATGACATTTTTTTTCTTAAATTCCATATATATGTGTTAGCATACGGTATTTGTCTTTCTCTTTCTGACTGACTTCACTCTGTATGACAGACTCTAGGTTCATCCGCTTCATTACAAATAGCTCAATTTCGTTTCTCTTTATTGCTGAGTAATATTCCATTGTATATATGTGCCACATCTTCTTTATCCATCATCCGATGATGGACACTTAGGTTGCTTCCATCTCCTGGCTATTGTAAATAGAGCTGCAATGAACATTTTGGTACATGAGTCTTTTTGAATTACGGTTTTCTCAGGGTATATGCCCAATAGTGGGATTGCTGGGTCATATGGTAGTTCTATTTGTAGTTTTTTAAGGAATCTCCATACTGTTCTCCATAGTGACTGTACCAATTCACATTCCAACAAGGAGTCCAAGAGTGTTCCCTTTGCTGCACACCCTCTCCAGCATTTATTGTTTCTAGATTTTTTGATGATGGCCATTCTGACTGGTGTGAGATGATATCTCATTGTAGTTTTGATTTGCACTTCTCTAATGATTAATGATGTTGAGCATTCTTTCATGTGTTTGTTGGAAGTCTGTATATCTTCTTTGGAGAAATGTCTATTTAGGTCTTCCGACCATTTTAGGATTGGGTTGATTGGTTTTTTTCTTATTGAGCTGCATGAGCTGCTTAAAAACTTTGAAGATTAATCCTTTGTCAGTTGCTTCATTTGCAAATATTTTCTCCCATTCTGAGGGTTGTCTTTTGTCTTGTTTATGGTTTCCTATGCTGTGCAAAAGCTTTGAAGTTTAATTAGGTCCCATTTGTTTATTTTTGTTTTTATTTCCATTCCTCTAGGAGGTGAGTCAAAAAGGATCTTGCTGTGATTTATGTCATAGAGTGTTCTGCCTATGTTTTCCTCTAAGAGTTTGATAGTTTCTGGCCTTACATTTAGGTCTTGAATCCATTTTGAGTTTATTTTTGTGTATGGTGTTAGGGAGCGAACTAATCTCATACTTTTACATGTACCTATCCAGTTTTCCAAGCACCACTTATTGAAGAGGTCTGTCCTTTCTCCACTGTACATTCCTACCTCCTTTATCAAAGATAAGGTGACCGTATGTGTGTGGATTTATCTCTGGGCTTTCTATCCTCTTCCATTGATCTATATTTCTGTTTTTGTGCCAGTACCATACTGTCTTGATTACTGTAGCTTTGTAGTATAGTCTGAAGTCAGGGAGCCTGATTCCTCCAGTTCTGTTTTTCGTTCTCAAGACTGCTTTGGCTCTTCGGGGTCTTTTGTTTTTCCATACATATTGTGAAATTTTTTGTTCTAGTTCTGTGAAAATTGCCACTGGTAGTTTGATAGGGATTGCATTGAATCTGTAGATTGCTTTGGGTAGTAGAGTCATTTTCACAATGTTGATTCTTCCCATCCAAGAACATGGTATATCTCTCCATCTATTTGTATCATCTTTAATTTCTTTCATCAGTGTCTTATATTTTCTGCATACACGTCTTTTGTCTCCTTAGGTAGGTTTATTCCTAGATATTTTATTCTTTTTGTTGCAATGGTAAATGGGAGTGTTTTCTTAATTTCACTTTCAGATTTTTCATCATTATTGTATAGGAATGCGAGAGATTTCTGTGTATTAATTTTGCATCCTGCTACTTAACCAAATTTATTGATTAGCTCTAGTAGTTTTCTGGTAGCATCTTTAGGATTCTCTATGTATAGTATCATGTCATCTGCAAACAGTGACAGCTTACTTCTTCTTTTCTGATTTGGATTCCTTTTATTTCCTTTTCTTCTCTGATTGCTGTGGCTAAAACTTCCAAAACTATGTTGAATAAGAGGGGTGAGCGTGGGCAACCTTGTCTTGTTCCTGATCTTAGTGGAAATGCTTTCAGTTTTTCACCATTAAGCACAATGTTGGCTGTGGGTTTGTTATATACGGACTTTATTATGTTGAGGAAAGTTCCCTCTATGGCTTCTTTCTGCAGGGTTTTTATCATAAATGGGTGCTGAATTTTGTTGAAAGCTTTCTCTTTATCTATTGAGATGATCATATGGTTTTTCTCCTTCAATTTGTTAATATGGTGTATCACGCTGATTGATTTGTGCATATTGAAGAATGCTTGCATTCCTGGAATAAACCCCACTTGATCATGGTGCATGATCCTTTTAATGCGCTGTTGGATTCTGTTTGCTAGTATTTTGTTGAGGATTTTTGCATCTATGTCCATCAGTGATATTGGCCTGTAGTTTTCTTTCTTTGTGACATCCCTGTCTGGTTTTGGTATCAAGGTGATGGTGGCCTCGTAGAATGACTTTGGGAGTGTTCCTCCCTCTGCTACATTTTGGAAGAGTTTGAGAAGGATAGGTGTTAGCTATTATCTAAATGTTTGATCGAATTCGCCTGTGAAGCCATCTGGTCCTGGGCTTTTGTTTGTTGGAAGATTTTTAATCACAGTTTCAATTTCAGTGCTTGTGATTGGTCTATTCATATTTTTTCTTTCTTCCTGATTCAGTCTTGGCAGGTTGTGCCTTTCTAAGAATTTGTCCGTTTCTTCCAGGTTGTCCATTTTACTGGCATAGAGTTGCTTGTAGTAATCTCTCATGATCTTTTGTATTTCTGCAGTGTCAGTTGTTACTTCTCCTTTTTCATTTCTAGTTCTATTGATTTGAGTCTTCTGCTTTTTTTCTTGATGAGTCTGGCTAATGATTTATCAATTTTGTTTATCTTCTCAAAGGACCAGCTTTTAATTTTATTGATCTTTGCTAACGTTTCCTTCATTTCTTTTTCATTTATTTCTGATATGAATTTTTTTGATTTCTTTACTTCTGCTAACTTTGGGGTTTTCTTTTTCTTCTTTCTCTAATTGCTGTAGGTGCAAGGTTAGGTTGTTTATTCAAGATGCTTCCTGTTTCTTAAGGTAGAATTGTATTGCTATAAACTTCCCTCTTAGAACTGCTTTTGCTGCATCCCATAGGTTTTGGGTCATCATTGTCATTTGTTTCTAGGTATTTTTTTATTTCCTCTTTGATTGCTTCAGTGACCACTTCGTTATTAAGTAGTGTATTGTTTAGCCTCCATGTGTTTGTATTTTTTACAGATCTTTTCCTGTAATTGATATCTAGTCTCATAGCATTCTGGAAGGAAAAGATACTTGAAACAATTTCAATTTTCTTAAATTTACCAAGGCTTGACTTGTGACCCAAGATATGATCTATCCTGGAGAATGTTCCATGAGCACTTGAGAAAAATGTGTATTCTGTTGTTTTTGGATGGAATGTCCTATAAATATCAATTAAGTACATCTTGTTTAATGTATCATTTAAACCTTTTTTTCCTTATTTATTTTCATTTTGGATGATCTGTCCATTGGTGAAAGTGGGGTGTTAAAGTCCCCTATTATGAATGCGTTCCTGTCGATTTCCCCTCTTATGGCTGTTAGTATTTGCCTTATGCATTGAGGTTCTCCTATGTTGGGTGTATAAATATTTACAATTGTTATATCTTCTTCTTGGATCGATCCCTTAATCATTATGTAGTGTCCTTCTTTGTTTCTTCTAATAGTCTTTATTTTAAAGTCTATTTTGACTGATATGAGAATTGCTACTCCAGCTTTCTTTTGATTTCCATGTGCATGGAATATCTTTTTCCATCCCTTTACTTTCAGTCTGTATGTGTCTCTAGGTCTGAAGTGGGTCTCTTGTAGACAACATATATATGGGTCTTGTTTTTGTATTCATTCAGCCAATCTGTGTCTTTTGGTGGGAGCATTTAGTCCATTTACATTTAAGGTAATTATTGATATGTATGTTCCTATTCCCATTTTCTTAATTGTTTTGGGTTTGTTATTGTAGGTCTTTTCCTTCTCTTGTGTTTCTTGCCTAGTGAAGTTCCTTGCATTTGTTGTAAAGCTGGTTTGGTGGTGCTGAACTCTCTCAGCTTTTGCTTGTCTGTAAAGGTTTTAATTTCTCCATCACATCTGAATGTGATCCTTGTTGGGTAGAGTAATCTCGGTTGCAGGTTTATCTCCTTCATCACTTTAAGTATGTCCTGCCACTCCCTTCTGGCTTGCAGAGTTTCTGCTGAAAGATCAGCTGATAACCTTATGGGGATTCCCTTGTGTGTTATTTGTTGTTTTTCCCTTGCTGTTTTTAGTATTTGTTCTTTGTATTTAATTTTTGACAGTTTGATTAATATGTTTCTTGGTGTATTTCTCCTTGGATTTATCCTGTATGGGACTCTCTGTGCTTCCTGGAGTTGATTGACTATTTCCTTTCCCATATTAGGGAAGTTTTCAACTATAATCTCTTCAAATATTTTCTCAGTCCCTCTCTTTTTCTCTTCTTCTTCTGGAACCCCTATAATTCAAATGTTGGTGTTTTTAATGTTGTCCCAGCAGTCTCTGAGACTGTCCTCAGATATTTTCATTCTTTTTTCTTTATTCTGCTCTGCAATAGTTATTTCCACTATTTTATCTTGCAGGTCACTTATCTGTTCTTCTGCCTCAGTTATTCTGCTATTGATCCTATGTAGAGTAGTTTTAATTTCTTTTATTGTGTTGTTCATCATTGCTTGTTTCATCTTTAGTTCTTCTAGGTCCTTGTTAAATGTTTCTTGCATTTTGTCTATTCTATTTCCAAGATTTTGGATCATCTTTACTATCTTTATTCTGAATTCTTTTTCAGGTTGACTGCCTATTTCCTTTTCATTTGTTAGGTCTGGTGGGTTTTTATCTTGCTCCTTCATATGCTGTGTGTTTTTCTGTCTTTTCATTTTGCTTATCTTAATGTGTTTGAGGTCTCCTTTTCACAGGCTGCAGGTTCGTAGTTCCCGTTGTTTTTGGTGTCTGTCCCCAGTGGCTAAAGTTGGCTCAGTGAGTTGTGTAGGCTTTCTGGTGGAGGGGACTAGTGCCTCTGTTCTGGTGGATGTGGCTGGATCTTGTCTTTCTGGTGGGCAGTTCCACGTCTGGTGGTGTGTTTTGGGGTGTCTGTGGACTTATTATGATTTTAGGCAGCCTCTCTGCTAGTGGGTGGGCTTGTGTTCCTGTCTTGCTAGTTGTTTGGAATAGGGTGTCCAGCACTGTAGCTTGCTGGTCGTTGAGTGAAGCTGGGTGCTGTTTTTGAGATGGAGATCTCTGGGAGATTTTTGCCATTTGATATTACGTGGAGCTGGGAGGTCTCTTGTGGACCAGTGTCCTGAAGTTGGCTCTCCCACCTCAGAGGCACAGCACTGACTCCTGGCTGAAGCACAAAGAGCCTTTCATCCACACGGCTCAGAAGAAAAGGGAGAAAAAGTAGAAAGAAAGAAAGAAAGAAAGAAAGAAAGAAAGAAAGAAAGAAAGAAAGAAAGAAAGAAAGAAAGAAAGAAAGAAAGAAGGAAAGAAAGAAAGAAAGGAAGGAAGAAAGAAAGGAGGGAGGGATGGAGGGAGGGAGGGAGGGAGGAAGGAAGGAAGGAGGGAAGGAAGGAAAGAAAGAAAGAAAGATAAAATAAAATAAAGTAAGATAAAATAAAGTCATTAAAATAAAAAATATTCAGAAAAAATATTTTTTTAAAAAAGAAAAACAAACAAAAAAATGGACGGGTAGAACCTTAGGACAAATGGTGGAAGCAAAGCTATACAGACAAAATCTCACCCAGAAGCATATACATAGACACTCACAAAAAGAGGGAAAGGGGAAAAAAATCATAAATCTTGCTCTCAAGGCCCACCTCCTCAATTTGGGATGATTCATTGTCTATTCATGTATTCCACTGATGCAGGGTACATCAACTTGATTTTGGAGCTTTAATCCGCTGCTTCTGAGGCTGCTGGGAGAAATTTCCCTGTCTTCTTTGTTCTCACAGCTCTCGAGGCTCAGCTTTGGATTTAGCCCCGCCTCTGCGTGTAGGTCGCCTGAGGGCATCTGTTCTTCGCTCAGACAGGACGGGGTTAAAGGAGCAGCTGATTCGGGGGCTCTGGCTCACTCAGGCCGGGGGGGAGGGAGGGGAACGGATTGCGGAGCGGGCCTGCGGCGGCAGAGGCCAGCATGACGTTGCACCAGCCTGAGGCGTGCCGTGCGTTCTTCCGGGGAAGTTGTCCCTGGATCCCGGGACCCTGGCAGTGGCAGGCTGCACAGGCTACCCGGAAGGGGGTGTGGATAGTGACCTGTGGTCCCGCTCAGGCTTCTTGGTGGCGGCAGCAGCAGCCTTAGCGTCCCATGCCCGTCTCTGGTTTCCGCGCTTTTAGCCACGGCTCGTGCCCGTCTCTGGAGTTCCTTTAAGCAGCGCTTTTAATTCCCTCTCCTAGCACACCAGGAAACAAAGAGGGAAGAAAAAGTCTCTTGCCTCTTCGGCAGCTCTAGACTTTTTCCCGGACTCCCACCTGGCTAGCTGTGGCGCACTAGCCCCCTTCAGGCTGTGTTCACGCTGCCAACCCCAGTCCTCTCCCTGCGCTCTGACCGAAGCCCGAGCCACAACTCCCAGCCCCACTGGCCCCGGCGGGTGAGCAGACAAGCCTCTCAGGCAGGTGAGTGCCGGTCGGCCCCGATCCTCTGTGCGGGACTCTCCCCACTTTGCCCTTCGCACCCCTGTTGCTGTGCTCTCCTCCGTGGCTCCGAAGCTTCCCCCCTCCGCCACCCGCAGTCTCTACCTGTGAAGGGGCTTCTTAGTGTGTGGAAACCTTTCCTCCTTCACAGCTCCCTCCCAGATGTGTAGGTCCCGTCCCTATTCTTTTGTCTCTGTTTATTCTTTTTTCTTTTGCCCTACCCAGGTACGTGGGGACTTTCTTGCCTTTTGGGAGGCCTGAGGTCTTCTGCCAGCGTTCAGTAGGTGTTCTGTAGGAGTTGTTCCACGTGTAGAGGTGTTTCTGGTGTATCTGTGGGGAGGAAGGTGATCTCCGCGTCTTACTCTTCCGCCGTCTTCCTCACTACCCCAAAATGTGGTATATTCTTACAGTAGAGTATCATTCAGCCTTTAAAAAGAAGGGAATCCTGCCATTTGTGGCAACATCAATGCACGTGGGGGTCATTATGCTAAGTGAATTAAGTCAGACACAGAGGACCAATGTTGTATGATCCTACTTTAATGGGCAATATAAAATGGTCAGACGCATTGAACCGGAGAGTAGAATGGTGTTTGCCAGTGGCTGATAGGAAGAGAAAATGGAAGGATGCTAGTCAAAGGCTACAAAATTTCAGTTATGAAAGATGGGTAAATTCTAGAGGTCTAGTGTACAACATAGAGACTACATTTCACAATGTTATACTGTATACGTGAAAATTTGCTAAGAGAGTAGATCTTATAAGTGCTCTTTTCCCAGAATTAAAAAAAATAACAAATATATAAATACATAAAAGGGGTCATAGGAAACTTTTGGAGGTGATGGATAAGTTTATGGCTTTGATTGTGGTGATGGTTTCATAATGAATACTCGTCTCCAAACTCATCGAACTGTATACATTAACTATGTACAGCTTTTTGTATGTCAGTCATATCTCAATAAAGTGACTTTAAAAAGAAAAGCACAGCATCTCTATTCTTCCAGAGGTCAGCCCGGTTCCATTCCTCTTGTTCCCCTATCACTTCACTGCTCTCCTGTCGGCCCCTGTGGGACTAAGGAGTCTCTACAACACAGTTTGAGCAATTCTCTCCGAAATGTTTCTGAGGTCTCTCTAATCAGAATCTTATATGATTTGACTATAGGATGAGCACAGAATCTTAGCAGGAAGAAGAGCACAGAATTCACCCCCACCTCATAAAGGCAATCTGACCTGTTGCTTTTTTTCCTCTACTGTTGAGTTAGTACTGATTGAAACTATTATACCTGTTGACTCATGAAAGTAAAGAAGTTTTATCAAGGAGCTATTAAAATATATGGAGTCATTTTGTTCAGTTCTTAGGCTTTATTCAAATTTGAATACATGGCTGCTTTGAATGTTAAGTCTTCAGACTATTCTGCTAAATTGGTGATCTCTCTTTACAAACATTCTAAGACAAAAGTGTGCCCACTTTTCACATAATGAGGTTTTTGAGGCCAGATACAAATGATGCTATTCTTACATTAGGGTGAAATAACCTGCTCACATCCCTGCTTTGTGTCTGCCCTAGCACTTGCCCTCTTCTTGAATGTGTGCCTTGAAGTAAATATGCAAAGTACAAATAGGAATTCCTTTCCTAAAGAGATTTCTTTATGCTTGTTTTATACTGGTTTCTTACTTCACTTGCAAGTTCAAGTCATAAAATGAATAGATGTGGCTTTTATTAAGCTTTGAAGATCTGGTGTGTTTCTCTGTGAATATCATTTCATCTGTAGCATTTGAATTGGAAAAATCCTTTGTGTGATTTCAACAACCTTTTTTCCACATAGTTAAATGCACTGACAGAGCCTTTTGACAGAACCACAGAAAATTCTCTGCTGAATACTTAATCAGTTCCTAAGTTGGCTTGCTTCCACTTTTCCTTTCTTCAAAACTATGCCGCTAGACTGCTAGAGTTTTTTGCATTTGTGACTCTGAGAGCTTAAGACTAAATAACGTTAGGTATAGTCTATATCATACTTTCATCACACACATTCTCTATTTTATACACACATACATTGGGATATATTAAAATGTATGCCTATATTTTTGAAAAACATGTATGTTTTTACTAGTACATTCCTTCAGATTTGATAATTCTTAATTACTTCACATAATATTATTATGATATCTTTGAATATTAACACAGGAATCTAAATCAGATTGAATCCTATTTCTAGGAATCAAATAGAATAATTATTGGGCAATGAAGAATTTATTGAAAATTGCTGGCAGACATACTGAATAAAGAATGAGGGAGGAAAGCCAATGACATTCAGAATTCTCTATCTCTCTTTCTAGTGCTTCACAGCAGAAACTCCTTCTGGCAGATTCTGTGGCCAAAAAAGGTAATAATCTTTCGCTGTGAGTCCTCATCCATTAGATGTCTGGAGTGAGTGGAGTAAAACTCAACTGGTTGATTCCTACTTTTCCATCTACTAAGGTAATCAAATCAACCACATGTTTTATCATTGTGATCTCTATATAAATAGACTGCCCTTGAGGATTGTGGGTCTTTTGAAGATGGATCAAATCTTGCTAAAGTTCCTGTCTTACAGACATGGGAAATGCTAGGGCCATTATAATACGGGAAAATATTTTTTTGGATCTTAATGTGGAAAGAGAAAGTCACTTTTGTTTAAACAGGGATTGCATTTTGGAGAAACATTGCTTTGAGAGACACAACATGCATTACAACATTATGACGTACTCAGCCAGATGTCTGCAAGACAGAAAATCACATGACTAAGCAAGCCACATAAATGTTCTCTAAGAAGGAAAAAAAAAAATAGAAAAGAAAAAACAAATGTGTGTCAGACATTTCCTTTTTTTGGAGGATATTATTCCAAATCATATGGCTGCCTTATGTGTGTAATTTGTCAATTACAGCTTTTCCTCTCGTGTATTAAACTCGGGGATCATTCAAAGTTTGGTCTTGTATCAAAATCTTGCTGTATGTGTTTGTTTTTATCTATCTAATTATATGGTTACATGTGAATGCAGCATGCAAGGCTCCCCAGGTATCTGTTAGGGCAGTTGTTAGGATGTAGTGAGAAATAATCCTTTGTCACTCATGGCAACTGTATATGGATTCCATTTACTCTCTTGGGATCCTGGCCCCTATAATTGAAAAGTATATGCATTTGACAATCCTGAGCAATACTGGAATCACTGAATTAATTTATCTTTTTCTTTTGTGTTGGCAATCCCACCGTCAGTGTGTCAATAAGTATTCACTAAGTGACCACAGTGTAGATCATAGTTTCTCAGCCACACAGGAAGGGTGGCGTTCCTCCAGGGATGTCCTTACCTGAAGATAAGGGATCAGAGCCCTTTTCAGAAAAGGGAAGGGCAGTCCCAGTTGGGAAAAATGGTCATGGATTTACTGTCACTTCACTCTATTTTTAACAACACAATCACTTCTCTGGTGACTGCTGCCCCACACAGCCTCTGGCATATGGTAGATACCCAATGCATAATTGCTGAATGAAAGAATGAATTCAATCTCAAGGGCAGCCGTTTCATTTTCTCTGCAGCTACACCTTCGGCATGGCAACAGCCCAGTCAACGCATTATTTTAATATGTTTTTTCTTATGCTAGTTTCCATAAGGCACTGGTCTATAAATTTTTAGTCCTAAGAAGTTTTATGTGTGTATTCCCAAAATAAGTATTTTATAAGTAAAATATTATGTTATATTATAAAACATTTAAAAAGTAGAATGAGATTAAGTTAATAGGAGTTCCAGTGTTTTAATTTCTGCATTACAGTAGGTTGTCTTCCTTGTCTCCATCCTGGATACTTGACTAAAGGGGCAAAAGAAGAAAAAAAAATGCAGTTTCTGCTTTGTGGAGCTTATATCTATCTATCTATATAGATATATATCTATATATAGATATATAGATATAATCTTCTCTGGTAGACCAGATGAACACAATGAAGGGCAATGATAGAGAAGGTTTTTTTATGGAAGGGTATACTAGAACAGAGTCCCTGTACAGAATTTTCCTGAAAACACAGATTTTAAAGCATGTTTCACAGTTTATGACCTTTGATTTGTAATAAGCTATTTCTGATGTTGCAGTGGGTTCAAGCACACTTTGAACTTTTCAATAGATATGCTCTATTCTGTTGGCATGGCCCACATTAAATATTAAAAACAATTTCTTTTTCATGTTAAGGTTTCCTTTTTTCTTTTCCTGCAAAATCTGACCTCTTACAATTGACCTTCTAATTGCCTGACCCAGCAAATTTTACTTTTTGATGGGACGTTTTTGGCTTGAATTTTGATTCTGAAGAAGGGAGAGCATATGGAGCAGATGTTCTATAAATACATTGTAAAGTTTCATTTACTTCAGGCATGCAAGGTGATGTAGTGATGTATTTACAGAACACAAACATAAGCACAGTGATTCTATAAATAATCCAATCACCTCAGTTTTCTTTGGGCCACCAGTCTAGGTACTGATGTCATGGGAAACATCCTTTTACTTTGATGTCTATATCTCTCTTCAGGGCTTTTTGTTTCTCATTATCTAATTGTTCAGTCCTCTTTTTTTATTCCCACTTCTTGTCTTTTATGACGTTAGGTCATATATATCTCTTTTCAGCATAATATGGCCCCCAAATGGAGGAAACGTTCAATCATTTAGAGTAAAACTAATAACTATCCACAAAGCAGATTTATATAGTCATTTGTAGAGCAATCCACCTTAAAAAATGGTTTCAAAATAAATCCCTTCCAAGTCTCTATCTACTGAGTCAGATATATCTGCAGGGAGATAATGATGTAATATTTATCTGCTCATTTGTACTATAAGTTGACTCTTTAAAATAATTATGTCAACAGAATTGTGGTCTTCATAGAGTCTGGGGCAAAAAAGGTAGGATTGGTAAATATGTTTCTTGGACTTACCGTGGGTATTCAGAATAGTATAACAGGTGTCAGAGTAAATGAATATATTGGCAACAGGCTTTACAAATCACCTCTTATGAATTTGGCTAATGTGAGTTAGGTCACCAGGGCAAAGTTAACTTTGGACCCACCATACAGAGGGCCAGAACCTGTATCACGATGAATCTACGAAGACATTAAACAATATGAAGCTCTGCCTGAGGTCCCAGCTGGCCTCTTTGACGTTGTTCTCTAACTTTGGTAGTAATCCCAATTCTCCATCTGCATTGACTTCTATAGTAAGCATATTGTGTAAGTAATTTGTTTTATAGGTCAGTTTCTCTCTTTGAATAATTATAACATACCTACCATGTATTAGTTACGGTAATGCTAACTGCTATAAGACATAAATCCCCAGATTTTAGTCATGTAATAGGACAAACTGCATTTTTTGTGTAGTTTATAACACTGTATCATATAACACTCCAGTGCAGATGTTCCCGGTGGGGAGGTGAAGTGCTTTGCCCCATTCAGTTAAAATTGGTCCAAGTGGATGGGGGATCTGCCATCTTCAACATGTGGCTTCCCATCACAGCATGGAAGTGACATACATCACAGCTGCTCCCATTCTATGGGGGCAAGTCAATCACATGCCCATATGTAGATGAAAGGGTGAGAGGATTAGGAAATGTAGTCTCTGCTGGGGTGGCCACTTCCCAGCAACAACTCTCCGTTAAGGAAGGAGAGCATGAAACCTTGAAGAACAGCTAGCCCTCTCTGCCACAGTCCATAGCAAGATGGAATGTTCCCAAGGACAAGAGAAGTGTTACTGTAATCATTAAAAATCCTTTGCTTTGCCAAGAAAACCTATTTTATGCTAAGAACAAGGCATGCATCTTATAGTAACAGTGAAAGTTTAAATTATGAAACACAATGTTTAGATTGCTTTCAGTATACAAAGAGATGGCCAGATCTGACAGTTAACTGCCTAATTTCATTGGTGTAGACAACTACCTTATACAGACCTAACATGGATTTTTAATCTGAATTATCTAACTTGGTATACCACAATCTAAAATATATAAACAAACTCTTCCCTTGTTCTACATTACATAAATATTTATAATACTAATATAATATGAATATGTTTTTTCTTCTTCCCCAAATTATTTCTAATTGATTGGAAGAAAAAGTGTTTGAATTTTTCTGGATATATAATAGAGCAGAAAAATAACCTCGACCATTTATTTTACAGTTTTAGGATCTATTTATAGAAATATTCAATGGTGTAGAAAGAAATTCCATGTGATGTATTAAGTTAAAGAAAATATCACCCAAAGATAAATATATATATTCCTTAGCAGATGGTACGTTAGGAACATGGAAATATTTAATGGGCAAAAGATGGACTGAAGTAAATATTGAAGCTACTTTTCCATAAAAGGACCTGAATTCTGTTTTAATATGTAATCCAAAGTGTGCCCAGACTTCTTGTTAATGCAATTTTTCCTTGAAGGTGCTCTGACTCATAATTCTGTATTCAATGAAACAAAAAACAACTACAGAACCAAATGAAATATTTAAAAATCAAATTTTGAATGCAGTTGCCTTTGTCTATTTTGTTTAATTATTATTATTATTTTAGATTTTTTGTTCTAATACACTGAATTTCTGTCAGCCTTATATGTAGATTGGATGGCTAAAGCTTTGAGCAGTAACGTGATCATTTTGGTTAGGGAGAAGAGTCTTTCCAAAGAATAGACCAATGTCACATCTAATTAAACAAGCAGGGTAAGTGTCAGGGTTTAAGGGCTGAGGATGGATTATGCATGAGTGTGAGAGAATATCCTATAAGATCTAGCTCGGTGTTTTATTAATTTACAATTAACAAAGGGACATGGGTCTGGCCTAGGACAGTGAACCTGAGTATGTAAAGGTTATCAGTGAAGATTCTGGGGCTGCCACCTTCCTCTCTAAAGCTACTGTATTGAACAACTAGAGTTAGGATGGTGATTCGATGATGGGAATGGTTACTGATTATTAAATACATCCTGTGTGCTAGGCACAGTGTTGGAGGATTAAAATATACTTTATTAAATTTCAGAACAACCTTGCAACCTTCTTATTCCCATTTTGTAGATATGGACTCTGAAGTTGAAGGTGGTTGGGTGTTCGAGGCCACATAATTATTTGCAGAAGAGGCAGGATTCAACCCACTTGTGTCTGACCCCAAAGCCCTTGCCCTTTTCCCTAGGCTAATCCTCTTCTCTCAGTGCGGTACCCACAACAAACTTTTTGCAGCCTTAGACAAGTTTATCATCACACTTTTGCAGAAGTCGGTCTCCCCCTTGCTCTGACATTAGTGACTGCCCCAGGCACTAGCATTTCACTGCACACTGCAGCAATTATTTATGACTTGGAGATTTGCAGCCTGGGGCTGGTTTACCGGAACAAAAAGAAAAGGAACTCTTTTCTCAGTTGCTCCAGGATTCTTTGACTCTTTGATCCAAAGGAACGCTGGATCTTCTATAGGCAACGTGGAGGAAGAGTACACAGAGAAGAAAGCCCTGTTCCAGGCCAGTGGCCTTGCTTGTTTTGTGTGAGTCTAACTTTCATGTTAAATCTCATCAACTTCAGCAATTTCTTTATGGTTACTTATAACTCCCTATGACTGTCGTGGTGGGGTAAGAGTGAGTGGGGAGAGCTGAGGGGTGAATGGGATGGATGCCAGGCATTGGCAGGTGAAATGTGCACCATCTTCCAAGTGAATTTATATTAAATCTTTGTCTCTAGAGTGTTGAGAGAAATTAATACCTGTCATGGACATACCCCTGCAATGCTGCCTTCATCTACCTTATTGCTTTTCCACCTCTGAACCTTTCTTTAAGACTCAGCTAATGCTTCAACTATTCCAGGAATCTTTTCTGATCTTTTTATTTTCCTTTATTTATTTTTTACTTTTTCTTTTCACTGTACTGCGTGGCTTGTGGAGTCTTAGTTCTCCCACCAGGGATTGAACCACACTCTTGGCAGTGAAGGTGCAGAGTCCCAACCACTGGACCACCAGGGAATTCCCTTTTCTGATCTTTTTATACCAGGCCCAAGGGGGGCCAAACTATGCTCCCATGACACTCTGGTATTGCATTTACCAAATAAGTATTGCCATCAATATTTGTGCCTAATAATAATTTAAAACAAAGCACAGGTACGATGTTTTATCCATCTTTATACTGCCAGTACAGTACAAAAAAGTTCTGAAAATTCTCAATGTTTGAGAAGACCTGAATTAAGTTTCATGTATTTGTATAATAAATATTTGATGAACACGTACTTTGTGGAGATACAAAAAAGAGGAAAATCACACACTGTCTGCCTTGCTTTTCTGCTCTGAAGGCCCATCAGTTAATGAAGGGATGGTGACTTAAATAAAGTGAGAACCACAAAGCTGATTCTTAGCCAAGGAAAAACCAAATCATTACAATAATAACAATCATGTAGGAACCATCCTAGGAAGTTATTCTTCTTTTTCAGTTTGTACATACTAGATTAATAGTTTGCATTGGGATTTGACACCTGAAGCCATTCAGACTTGTCTATAGAAATGGTTTCTTTCCTTCAATTAAGCACAAACTTGTATAACTATCCCAGTTGAGGACAACTGAGAAAGGGGATATCCAATAAAATGTCATCTTAATAAATAATCAGAGGACAAAAATGAACTAATCAGTTGTTAATTATATCTGGGCACTAGTTTACATATGGAAGAATTACAGTATGCAAATATACTTAGACATGGAGATAGATGTGCCTTCTTATGAAGTTCAGTTATTATCAATTTCTTCCCCTTCATCCTTTAATTTTTGTTGTATTTATATTAGAGTGTTTGAACTACAAGCTCTGGGATTAAGCTTCCTAAGTACTCCTCTCCTTTGGAATACCTACTACTATCTAAATAATTTAATAAACTGAAACTCAATTTGCTCATTTGTAAACTAGAAATAATAATACTATTACCTGTTGTTGTGAAGACTGAAAAAATAATATCTACTTTAAGGATTTGTCATTTTGTTATGATTTTTCACCCCTGGACTTGAATTTTAAAACAGAGCTTATGCGGTATGTCTCCATTTTTACATATGTTGTTGTTTTTATTTTATTGAAGACTATCAAAAAGGCTGATATCTGAAATTTTCCTGTGTAAAGAGGTTTCCATTTGCTACTAATATATTTTGTCTGCCCAGGGTCCCTATTATTTTTGTGGACCTTGCTTTGTCAAGTATGTATTTCAAGTTGTGTTTGTCAATCACGAAACCAGACTTTTGGCCATAGAGATTGGTCCAGGGGGTGACAGAGATGACATGAAGTAGACCAGTGTTTTTCCTTAGAATCTTATAACTGAGCCAGTGCTTCCCTGCAGGCAAAGCTGTGAGATCTGAGACCCCAGAACACTGTTTTCCCTGCTGTGTAGAAAGAGCCAATCTGAGTAAATGAAGGTGACCTCAGAACCACAGAGATGGTGGGACAGGGCATTCTGACACCCTTTGGTCTCTGGTTCCAGCCACTGCTTTGACCCAGCTGTGCCCTGCCCTTCATCTGGTTACTCGACACTTCCATGAAATTCTCCTGGTAGCATGTTTGATTTCAACCTGGGCTTCTATCATTTGCGACTAGTGTCCACTAATACAGAAGCAAATTGGTATGGATACTGATTGTTACACAAGACTAGTGAGAGTCTGCTCTCCTGCTCTTAATATTATTATAACATTGTAAACATGGCTACATTTTTAAACACTCTTCATACGTTAATTTAACAGCTGTGTAATATTCCATCATACAGCTATATCAAACTTTATTTAATCTTTCCCATATGAGGGAAGTTTAGATAATTTCCTTATATAATGATCCCAAAATTGAAGGATATAAAGCTCTTGATACATGTTGCCAAATTATTTTCAAAACAAGTTGTAGCCCTTGGAATCTCATTGGCACAGTACAGAAATGCTATTTCATTGCACTATCGCTAGCATTGAGTACTAACACTTCAAAATATTTTGATTATTTGTGTTGGTAGAGTTCAAAATTTTCCCACATGTTTATACTTTTCCACTTTTCTATTTAGTTCTCAGTACATTTCCTATTTACGTATATTGATGCCTTCTTAAAAATAAAGTTATTAACCTTTTGTAACATTCACATTGATTTTTTTCCTACAATTTATTGTTTGCTTTAGCATTTGTTACTTTTTTATATAAAAAGCTTTACATTCTGATGCTATCAAATGTATATTTTCCTCTACCTTTTTCATCACTGTTAAGCTTAGAATATCTTCCTATGCTAGAGATCAGATAAATATTCACCTATTTCTTTCCTCTCTTAAAATAAATATGTTAAAAACGTTCACCAATTCATCAATCTGGAATTCGTTTTCTCCAAAATAACTTGTTAGTTGTCTGAAGACAATTTATTGAATAATTCATTTTTTCACTCAATGATCTATAATAAGATATAATCACACAGTGTATTAAATATTCTATGTATGATAAAGTTGTTGCTTATAGACCTATATCAATCATCCTTCTTTTCAAGTTCTATAAAATTTAATTGCTATAGTTTTATATGTTTTGGTAAGAACAAACAATAATACTCATAGCTATTATATACTGAGTGCTTGCTAATTGTGCAACAGACGTAACAGTAAATATTTTTCCTCTATTATAATTTTTAAGGCTCTCAAAAACTTCTGAGTTTCTGGGAAGGTCCTCTTCATTGCTCTTGTTTTTTGCTTTTTAAAAATTATCTTAGCTATTCCTTCTTTTCAGATGAATTCCAGAATAATCTTGTGAAGTAATATAATATTTCCTTGAAATTGTCAATTGATATTTTTACAAATACTGTCAAGATTCCCTTCTGGATGAGTGCAACAGGGTTGGCTGGGGCTGCCATGCTGGGGGCAGGGGCTTGATGGGGGCATATGAGAAGCTCGTCACAACTGGAGCGCAAGGGAAGGACACTTGGGTACCAAGAAATAACAAAAAGCAATGCTGTCCATTAGGAATATAATACAAAATATATAATATAAAAGTACATATGTAAATTTGACTTTTCAGTGGCCATATTCAAACTGTGAAAAGAAACAGGTAAAATTAATTTTAAGAATATGTTTTACTTAACCCAAGCTACCCCATCACCATTTCAACAAGTTACCAACATATAAGCTATGAATGAGACATTTTACATTCTTTTTTCATACTAAATATTTGAAACTGTGTGAATATTTTATACTCACAGCCCATTAGTCTGGACTAGCCACATTACAAGTGCTCAATAGGACCTGTGGATGGTGGCCACGGTCTTGGACAACACATGCCTAGAGAAAATCTCCAATCTTAGGAGGATAACATGGAGGGGAAAGATAGACTAGAAACAAATCTTCAAGGTGAAGTTGACTGTTCCACAGGACACAAAGGGGGCGAACTTAGATTCCCCAAAGAATGGAAACCTAAACATAGACCCTTTTAAAAAGATTCTACATCTTGAGCTAGGAGTGAGTGTTGGTACATGTAGGGTGCCCATCCTGATTGGACAACGATATTGAGTCTTCTTATTTATTCTATAATTTTGGCGTGAACAAATAATAGATAATATGCAAGTAGAGAAAAAATTGACATTTTTTTTTCACACACACACACTGTATTTTATTTTTACAAGAGATAAATAAACTGACACCAAGCATTGTAAGTGGATGACCACAACAAAAGCAACAATGATTGCAATTACCAAACACAAAACACACTCATACTATGTCATAATATTGACATTCAGTCCAGTAATCCTCCACTGTAACAGCTCCTTTACTTTGCAGTGAAAATTGATTTGTATATTTTTTGCCTCTGAGTCCTTGTGGGATATTTTTTTTTATTCAAACAGAAAGTCACAAAAATTATCTCCTCATCAGTTCACTCAGTCCCATGTAATTAATTTTTTTATCTTGATGTTTTGTTAGTACTTTTATGAATTCATCAGTTTTCCATTAGAGTTCTGAAAATGCTTATTCATTCATTTCAGCAGTATAGTCAGTTACCAGAAACATGTACTTGCCAGTCTTTTCCATGAATCCCTTGAAGATGAAACCCTTTTATAGGAACAGTTTTGCGAAAGCATCAGAGAACACCCAGAACTGTCTGTAAATGACAAAAGAGTTAAAAATGACCATGGTTAAAGATTTGATGAAAGTTCATAATAATGCAATTGACAAGGAAATTTAGTTATTTCTGAGATATACATTTTAAAGTAATAACTAGAATTATGACTTATAACATTATACCAGAACGTATAAGATTTTTAGAAATTTCATGTAATGTCTGAAACATTTATATGAACATATTTCCATACAAATAACCCAAAGAAAGTTTAGTGTTAGTTGTTTTCTTTGTTTGTTTTTTTGTACTGCAGGTTCTTATCAGTCATCAATTTTATACAAATTGACATATTTTTAAAATGAGTTTTTAGTTTTGTATATACTTAGGTATTTTGGGAAGTATCATGGGAATGAGAAATAAGAAGTTTGAAAAGCTTGTTCTGAAAATATGAAGGTATTTGAGAGAAAAACTTAGCGTCTTTTCAATTGTTTCAGAAGGGATTGTGAACTGTTTATCAATAACAGAACACTGGGAACTATTTCTCTGTGTATCTGTGGAGGAGGGTAACAAAATAGAGGTTTGTTTACTTAACATGCATCTAGAAGTTCAGAAAAAAAGATCCAGAACTAAGGAAATAAACTTTATTCTTATAAAGTCAAGGCCAATGTTTTCAAGAAACAATGGTGATCAAATCACATGTCATTGAAAATGAAGATTCTTAATGCTGTAGTCTTTATTGCCTCTGGCTAGCAATCTCCCATCTGCTTCTGTTGAAAAGGATGGAAAGAGGCAAAGCAGATGTCTTCAGAAATACTAATGAAGATATCTGAAAAGAGAAAATAGCCAAGACGTGAAAAATAGCAGGTTATATCAGCAGCAATAGTGGGGGTAATAGGTTTGAACAGATTGAACCATTTGCATTCGTCGTATAAAAAGCTGGTTCAATCTAATATAACTTTATGGGTTTTTTTAAAGTTTCTGAAGATCCCATAAAAATAACGTAAGGGGTTTGGGGGGGACAAATTTATTTATTTATATATTTGTTTATTGATTTATTCATTTATTTAATCTCCAGACTGAACCATATGAAACAGCCATTTTTGAGGTCACGAATGGTCCACCATCAGCAATTTCAAATAGTTAAATATATAAGGTGTTGGGAACCTTATATTATCAGGAATATAGGAAAATTTAGAGACTACTCCAAATTCATTAATCTAAACAACTCAAATGAAGTAATCAGGCTGGCTATTTTATTAGGAGACAGTATATGTGCAAGCAGTGTTTTAGAAATGCGACTCTAAAGTTAGGCTGCCTGGGCCCTGACTCCACTAGTTACTTGCCATATGCTATTGGGCAAGTAATTTAACCCCTATCTTACTCAGTTTCTTTATCCATAAAATGGGGCTATTAATAAATTACCTTATTTACTCCTTCCCCAAACATTATGAATGTATAGTGTTTGTGCATTATGAATGTTTAATTTGCATTACTTTTATAATTTACAAATTTATATTTATAAATATCAATTTTATAATATATATTTGTATAATTTATAAACGTATATATTAATTAATTGCACAAATATTATACATTCATAATGTTTGGGAGAAGATTAAAAAAGATAATTGATGCAAAGTAATCAACACAGTGCTTGGCACTTAGTAAGTGCTCCGTAAATGTTATTTTTTTTTTTTTGCGGTACGCGGGCCTCTCACCACTGTGGCCTCTCCCACTGCGGAGCACAGGCTCCGAACGCACAGGCTCAGCGGCCATGGCTCACGGGCCCAGCCGCTCCGCGGCATGTGGGATCCTCCCGGACCGGGGCACGAACCCGTGTCCCCTGCATCGATAGGCGGACCCTCAACCACTGCGCCACTAGGGAAGCCCGATGTTAGTTATTTTTAAAGTTTCATAAAATTCATCCATTGTAAGTGGATTCAGTAGTTTTTCATAAGTTTAGAGGGTTGTGCAGCAACCACTATAATGTAGTATTACGACATTTCTCTTTTGTCCATTTGCAGTCAATTCCCGCTTCCATTCCCAGCTCAGATAAACACTGACCTGCTTTTTGTGTCTCTAGATATGCATTTTGCTAAATAAGCTATATAAGTTGACTCATGCAATATAGAGTTGTTTGTGTTCAGCTTATTTTATCTAGCTTAATATTTTTGAAGTTCAACTCTGTTATAACATGTAGCAGTAAGTTATTCATTTTTATTCCCTTGTATCATAGACTGCATTTTTATCTATTCATCACTTGATGGTAGTTTCCAGTTTGGGTATATTATGAATAAGGCTGCTAAGAACATACAAGTTTTATGTGGACATATGTATCCATTTCTCTTGAGAATTGCTAGGTTGAATGGTAAGTTTGTGTTTAATTTTTAAAGAAACTGCCAAATAGTTTTCCAAGGCCCTGCACCATTTTATGTTCCCACCAGCAATGCATGAGGGTTACAATTTTTCCACATCCTTACTACCACTTGCTATTGTCTTTTATCTTATAGCCATTTTGTGTGAAATTGTGTCTCATTGTGGTTTTAACTTACATTTCCCTAAAGGCTAATTACGTTAACAGTTTTTTTTAAATGTCTTTATTAGCCTTTGGTATATCCTTTTTTTTTTGGTGAAATATCCATTCAAAAATGTCCATTTTTTAATTGGGCTGTTTGTCTTTTAATTATTGAGTTATGTGTTCTTTTTGTATTCTGGACATAAGTCCTTCATACGATATATGATTTGTAAATATTTTTCCCAGTCTGGCTCCCCTTTTCATTTTCTTAATAATGTCTTTTGAAGAGGAAAAATTTTCACTTACAGTTGAATTTATCAATTTTTAATGGGTCTTGTTTTTTGTGTCACATCTAATACATTTTTGTCTAACCCAAAAGCACAGAGATTTTTATTTATTCTTTTAGTGAGATATAATTGACACATAACATATTAGTTTCATGGGTAAAACATAATGATTCAATATTTGTATATATTGCAAAATGATCGCCACAATGAGTCTAGATTTTTCTCTTCTAGAAAGTTTCTATTTTTCTAGGAGTTATACAGTTTCAGTTCTTACAGTTAGATATATGTTCTATTTTGAGTTAATTTTTGTGTATGGTGTGAGGTAAGGATCTAAATGCTTTTTCCTTTTTCTTGTTTCTACACGTGTGCCTTGTTGTCTCAGCAGCATTTGTTGAAGACGCTATCCTTTCCGTCATTGAATTGTGTTGGCATCTTTATTGACAGTAAATTGATCATAACTATAAGGATTTATTTCTGGGCTTTCAATTCTGTTCCACTGATCTACATGTCTATCCTTATGCCAATACAACACAGCCTATTACTTTAACCTTATAGCAAGATTTGAAATTGGATAATTCCAATTTTCTCCAACTTCTTTTTTCAAAATTGTTTGGACTATTCTGGGTTCTTTTAATTGTCATATATATTTTAGGATCAGCTTATCAATTTATACAAAAATTCCTGCTAAGATTTTGATCAGGATTTCATTGATCTACAGATTAATTTGGTGAAGAATTGTAAATTTTAGCAATATTAAATCTTTCAGTCCACAAACATAAAATATCTTTTAATTTAGATCTCTTAACCTTTCTGTCAGTAATATTTTGTAGTTTTGTGTACAATTCCTACACTTCTTAATTAGATTTATTCCTAAGTATTTTGTTCTTTTTGAATCTCATGCCAATGAAGTTGTTTTCCTAATTTTTCTTTTGATTATTTGTTTCTAGTGTATGAAAATACAATTGATTTGTGTAAGTTGATATTTTAACTTGTGACTTTCTTAAATTTTTTTGTAAGTTCTAGTAGTTTGGGATATATATATCTTACGTATATTGTATACATATTTCATATATATCACACACAGGAAGGTGTCATCCTCAAATAAAGACAGTTCTACTTATTTC
This sequence comes from Phocoena sinus, assembly GCF_008692025.1. Taxonomy (NCBI): domain Eukaryota; kingdom Metazoa; phylum Chordata; class Mammalia; order Artiodactyla; family Phocoenidae; genus Phocoena; species Phocoena sinus. Next base: position 51,785,082 of record NC_045780.1, read on the forward strand.
TTTTTAATATGTATACCTTTATATTTTTTCTCATTTGACTGTTGTGACTAGAATCCAGTACAGTGTTGAATAGACATGAGTTATATATATTACACATTTTTGTCTTGTTTGCAATTTTAGGCAGAGCATTTATCTTCTACAAGTTAAGTTTGATGATAGCTGTGGGTTTTTTGCAGATGCCTTTTATCAGGTTGAGGAAGATTGTTTCTGCTTCCTTCTCATTTGTTAAGAGTTCCTATCATGAATAGGAATTGGACTTTGTCAAGTGCTGCTGGTGTCTGTTGAGAAGAGCATGTGATTTTGTTCTTTACTATATTAATACAATATATTACGTGAAATGACTTTCAGATTTTAAGCCAACATTGCACACCTGGGATAAATCCCACTGGGTCATGTTGTATGGTTCTTTTTCTTTTCTTATTTTTCTTTAAGATTTTTAAATTTTTTATTTATTTATTTTTGGCTGAGCTGGGTCTTTTTTGCTGTGCATAGGCTTTCTCTAGTTGCAGTGAGCGGGGGCTACTCTTCATTGTGGTGCACAGGCTTCTCATTGCAGTGGCTTCTCCTGTTGCAGAGCACGGGGTCTAGGGGCACAGGCTTCAGTAGTTGTGGCACGCAGGCTCAGAAGTTGTGGTACACGGGCTTAGTTGCTCCGCAGCATGTGGGATCTTCCCCTACCAGGGCTTGAACCCGTATCCCCTGCATCGGCAGGCATATTCTTAACCACTACGCCACCAGGGAAGCCCCTGTACAGTTCTTTTTATATGTTGCTGCTTATTTCCTTTCTTGGGTATCACAATTGTGCAAAACCCTCTTAAAGTAAGCAGAGTATTTGATAGTTGATGCCTATGGATGATTGATTTCTTGTCTCCAACATATTCTAAATCAATCTCGTTGGCAGATATATGGGTACCAAGAGTGCCTACTCACTGCTGTGACTCCCTGTCTCTCACACAAACCTGAATGTCTTTGTCCTGTGGCTTTGCCCTTTCTTACTCATCTTAGTGAAGATTCTTCTGCATGCTGTGGGAGCAGAAGGGCTTTTTAAGCATTCTTCTCTATAAATGACTTTATATTAGCAGTCTTAACTGAAAATAGTCATTTTTGGACAGTGCCCTGATGTCTTGTGTCATACATTCAAAATGTCTTAACCACTTAACTGACTTCCACTTACATGATTTTGTGGTTTAGCTGCCACTCTATTACCTCTGTAAACAGGCTGACCATTGCTCATGGCCTGCTAAGCATTCATGGGGAACAGGCTACTCTCTGGTAAACCCAACACTTCTGTTCCCACCAGTTGAATTGTATACTAGCAAGAGTCAGTTGTGCAAGTTTCTTAAACTGTTTATTCCAGACATGTTTGTTACTGGAGTTGGAAAACTTAATTAAATATTTAAACCAATGAAATGCAAAAAGAAAGATTTTCCATGGAAAGCAGTTTCAGAATACTGAAAAACCACCGCGAAGAAGAGGGATTTTAAAAATTATATTGAATTAAAGTTTGGTGAGATAGTTGCAAAATATTGGGAGAAAAATAAAATTTGTGATTCTGCATTAAGTTTGCTCTTTGCAAGTACTGTTAAGTTCTAGTTTCACTTAGAAGAATTTCAAAAGTAACCCTGAAATTCATAGATAAGTCTTTATGGGAATTGTGCAGAGAATGGGTCCAGTCAGCACACCCAAATTCAAGAATTCCAGAGATGTTGGCTCTAGATCAGAAGACTGGAAAATTAGTGTATAAGAATATTAAGTTAAATACGATGTGTTTGTGTGTACACATATACTTCCTACATTACATGACTTTTCAGTAAACTATGGTCTATAAATCCTAATTGTGTCATTTAGTCAGAAAAGAGGTCTTGCACTAAACCTCCCAACATCCCCGCGGTTCGGAGGTTGGGGCCATTATTTAATTATTTTATGTCTTGTCTACATAATATGCCTTCAGATTGGAATGAGGCACAATAACAGAGCATGTGGTTTAGAGAAAGCAAACTATGCTATTTTACTTTGCTTCTATAATTTGAATGTAAGGAAAAATTTGTAGGATAAGCAGCTAACTTCTAACTTAGATGCAACCGTATCCCTCTCAAGGGGTAAGAGTTTTTGAGGACCATGATGAGCTACTGAAGTTTCTTTGCCAGTGTCAAAGGTTTTTGGAAATCGAGGTGGAGAATGAAATAAGGAAATAAAGAGATCTGAAAGCATAACAAATGATGAGAGATAGGGTTAATTTTTAATTAGAAACAAGACTCCAAGAAAGCAAATTGCAAACCAAGTGAAAGAGTCAAGCTACTCCATGGTAATAAACTCTGAATGAAAAGGAGAGTTGGCCTGAGAATCCATTCTTGTGTCATTGCCCTATTATGTAGAGAAATATTCATCCGGAGCCAAAGTCCTTTTTTGTGTGTGTGGCTTTGATTATTCTTTTTCTGGCAGTAATTTGTCCAAAGGCTTTTTGGTAGGTGTACATACTTGAGAAAAAGACCGTTTTGTTAGATGACTTCTTGCCATTTAATTAAGAATCAAGTTTTTAGTCTCATTACAATCTGATTAGACTATTGTCTTAATATGATAAAGATAGGAAATAAATGTTTTTAAAAAGACAACTTTCTGAGGACAAGAACAACCCGCCTTCCCCTCCATTAAATCTCCATTAATAACGTGTGAAGAAGCAATAACAAAGCACTCAGTGTTCCCTTTAGAGTCTCCTTAAGAGCCCAGTCTGTCAGTAAGAAGCTTTCTGTTGCTAATGTGGGCTGAATTACTGACAAAGGCCAATGTTAATAGTCTGCTTCAAGACTTGAATCCCTGGAAGGGAAGCATTTCCTTGGATGGCTTTGTAATGTGCTTGTCAAATATTTTAAACCATTTAACTGAAAGAAGCGTTGTGATGACAAGACACAACATGGCCAGTTCTTTGGATGCATCTGCCAACAGAGTAATGCGATGATCCTTCTGGGCTCCAGTAGCTCAGGCACAAATGCAAACTCACGTGTGGAGTACATCTTGCAACTCGGTTTTAATGTTATGCCTATTGAATACTTAGTCTTGACTCGGCTTATTGGCTTCCTTTGTATGTGTTTCCTTGCAGAATATATTATTAATGTTTTATCCTAAATAATATACTTTTTGGTTAATCTTAAAGTTCTTTTGGAAGGCTAATAAAGTGATATTATTATAAAAGTATGTGTTTTTACAATCTCGAAAAAAACACTGGAACATTGAGAAAGAAAACCAGATGGAATCTCCCTTTTTCTTGCTGATCTAGGGTGGCTTCGGCCTGCAGTGGCTTGAAGAAGGGTTTCAGTTCCCAGCCAGTGATTGAGGTTGGGTCATGGCAGTGAGAGCAGCAAATCCTAGCCACTAGACCATTGGTCAGTGACAAGGACCTGGTCTTACCGCTTTGCAGAAAAAGAATTCCCACAAAGACGGAAAGTAGTGAAACAAGTAAAGTATTTATTAAGAGAAAAAAAGTGTTCAGTATGTGTGGATAGACACGTGGGCGGGCTCAGAGAGAGAGTCGTGCCCTCATGGCAGTTTGAATCACTTTTATGGGGCATTTCTTCCATGTCTCCTTTGACCAATCATTTTGATTTGCCTGGTTCAGAGTCCATATTTGGTGTATCTCAGGATTTTCCCACGTGTGTGCACGCATCTCTCAGCCAAGATGGATTCTACCGAAAAGGCCTTTCGGTAGTTGGCATCACTCCCCTTTGGACCTCCAAGGAGCCTTTCTGCGCATGTGTAGTCAGGAAGGTCTCCTGACTTCGAGAATGAGGAATGTGTGGTCTCTTGTCTTCTATCTGGGCAGGGCCCAGCCTCCTCTCTCAATTGTCCTGTTATTCTCGTCTCAGAGTATCTGTCCACAAGGAACGATCTTAAACTGTTTGCGCTGGGGGTCCATCTGTCTCCTGCCTCATTGCCAGTTGAAGATTCATTTTCAGTTTCTTCTTTCCAAGTCAAATACAGTAAATATCCTGTTAGTTTGTTTCTATCTGGGATATTGAATCTAATGCTAATTTATTCGGGGGATTAATGAACCTATTGTTCTGACTCAGCAATACATTTGCTTTATGACTGCCAAGCATTGCTCTAAAAAGACACATTAACCACACTCTCCATGATGATTGCTGGGCTCAAAGATATGACTTGCTATATAAAATGGCACTCACTTCTAAGAACCAAAGATGATCAATATTTTTATCCATCTTTTAAATCAATTGAAATAGAAGGATGAGAGAAAAAGGCTTTAGGCTTAACTTAGACTGGGAACTTTAGGCTTAACTTATATATCGAATACCTTGTTTGTTCTCACACCATCTGCAAGAACTTGGAGGAAGAAGGCAACATTTATTACTTCTTGCTATTGGTTAAATAATACAGGGAAGCGGGCTTCCATGGTGGCGCAGTGTTTGACAGTCTGCCTGCTGATGCAGGGGACACGGGTTCATGCCCCACTCTGGGAAGATCCCACATGCCGCGGAGCGGCTGGGCCCGTGAGCCATGGCCGCTGAGCCTGCGCGTCCGGAGCCTGTGCTCCGCAACGGGAAAGGCCACAACAGTGAGAGGCCCGCGTACCGAAAAAAAAAAAAAAAAAATACAGGGACGAGGTGGGGGTGAGGGTTAGGGTAGTAAACTCCAGAGCAACCGAGTTCTCAGAAATGCTCTGATATCTTCATCCCTTTCTTTTTCCTCTCTCTTTTTTTCGTCTCCTCCCTCCTTTTCCTTATTTTTCCTTCTCCTCTCTTCCCCACTCCCCCATGTTGCTCATGAGTAGTGATTATTGCTTAGTCCTTAGGAACACATAAGACTCAACTGGCTACTGACCCTAGGGACTGGACAGATCCTCTCCCTCCTTCCTCTTATTCTAATCATCTGTCAAAATTCCCTTCTGACTTAACAGTTTTCATTCTTGGAATTAAGAGCAGTAGAGAAAAGTGTTCTGGAATCTAGTGTTGCAGATGAGAGCTTTGGGATATTATTAAATGGTCTATTAATAAAATTCCTGGCAGAGTTCCAAATTTGTTGGCATTTAGTTCAGTTACTGTGTTTCAATGAACAAAACAGAAATGCTTTTCTTTAAAACATAATTTAAAATTCAGATTGATTTTACAAATTATTCTGTAATAATCATTTTCCAGACAGAATTTTCAGTGAGAAGGTATATCTCTTATTCACATTACTATTCAGAAATTCTGATAAAATAGTTTATAGATCTGTTCCCTAAGAAATGTTAAACTCTATCTATCCTTTGATTATCCTCATTAACCCCCTCCCAATTCTCCTACCACAAAAAAACAAGTAAAAGCCTCAAAAAGTATGCTTTAATTTAATGGATGTGTACAAATTTTAAAAATTCACTAATTGTTTTTATTCAGGGTTATTGTTATTTACTTGTTTCTCATTTTCACTTCTTTTGACACTGTCTTCTACTCATTCTCCATTATCACAATATGGGTGAAAATCCACATGGATCCTCTTTAGCCAATGGATAGGCATTAACCCAAACTAGGTCAGTCAGACGCTTTAGCTCTAATATTTCTACCCAGGACACAGTGATGGAAGAAGAAGAAGTCTTTGGAACTGACTTATCATGGAAGAATGTAACCATTAATTTCTGCCCTCATTCCTGTCCTTTCTAAGTCTTGAATACTGTTTTACTCACGATTCTACTTGTATGCTTCCACTAAATTCCCTTTGTGTTTCATTAGCTGGAGTCAGCTGCTTATGACCAATGACCCTAACTGACCCACTACTCATCTACTTCCTTTCTGTTTGGTTTCCCTTCCTTTTTCTTCCTCTTTCAGCCTTCCTCCCCCTCCTTTCTTTCTAGTCTCACATTATTCTTTCTCTTGCTTGGAGGCTTTCAAGGATGAATGAAGAACGAAAAAAGCTAAGACAAAAATAGAAAAACAAAAATGTTTGGAAGGTGTTTAATCATGACTGCTTTATTTTTCTTTCCAATTTAAAACTGAGAGCTCCTTGACCATATATTGTGTATAATTCCAAGTCTTATCTGAGTACATATGAATACTATTATTAATAGTGAAAAAATAATAAGTGAAGCAATTTAATCTTCCCTTCAAAACTATGCAGTACCTCCAACTATTCTACAAGGTTGGCCCATTAAAACATATTTATAGCTTGTCTAAAATAATTAAATGATTTGATTTATTCAGTACTTATTTTCAAGGGATCTGCTGCCAGATCTACGTCTTACTAAAGCAATTAACAATGTTATTTTCTGAAGTAAGCATTTAATGTCTTCCCTGCAGCAGGCGGAAAGAATTCAAGTTTTGACGTTCAGTCTTTGCCTATAATCAAAGGTAAATTTAAATATTATCACAGTAGTAGAGGAGCCACAGTTTACAATGTTTACCTGAAAATGAAGTGAGTCATTTCACTGGGTCAATTGCTCTCTCTATGCTTGCATGCATGATGAACAGAAGTTTGTGATTTTTGCTCATTTCCTTTCCTCAGATATCCAACAGCTGTGCTTTCGTTCAGACTGTAAACTACATCTTCCTGTTTTACCTTAACTGTTTTGCCCAAACTGCCTTAGTTATAATGGCAATTCAAAATCTAAAGATTTTTGGTGTGGCCAAGAGAGCTGAGTAGGAAGACCCTGAGCTCACTCCTGCCACAGGCACGTCAAAATCACAAGTATTTACAGTGCAACTGCCTATAAGAATGACCTGAAGACCAGCAGAAAAGGTTTTCCACAACTAAAGATATGAAGAAGGAACCACAATGAAAGAGGTAGGAGGAATGAAGGCTTGGTATAATCAAGACCCACACTCCTGGGTAGGCTACCCACAAATGGGGGGATAATCACAATTGCAGTGGTTCTTCCCAAGAAACAAGGGGTTAAAGCCCCACATCAGGCTCCCCAGCTTGGAGGTTCTGCACCAGGAAGATGACTTCCCCGAATGCTGGGCTTTGAAAACCAGCAGGGCTTATATTTGGGAGAGCTGGAGGGCCATAGGAAATAGAGACTGCTCCTCAAAGGGCGTGTGCAAAATCTCACACTCTCTGTAGTCCTAGTTCAGAGGCAAAGGAGATTTGAAATTTGAAAGGAGACTGGCTCAGACCCACTTGCTGATCTTGGAGAGTCTCCTGAAAAGGCAGGAGGCAACTGGGATTCCCCCTGTGAACACAGAGATGGCAGCAGCATTCTTTTTTTTTTCTTCAGTATGCAGGCCTCTCACTGTTGTGGCCGGAGCACAGGCTCCGGACGTGCAGGCTCAGCGGCCATGGCTCACGGGCCCAGCCTCTCCATGGCATGTGGGATCCTCCTGGACCAGGACACGAACCCGTGTCCCCTGCATCGGCAGGTGGACTTTCAACCACTGAGCTGCCAGGGAAGCCTGGCATCAGCAATTTTGAGGGCTCGCTCTGCCATGAGGACACAAGTGCCATTCTGGAGTCCTTTCTCTAACCTATTGATGCCAGAGGCTTATGGGCTTGCACCAACCCTGGGTCCCCCGCCTACCACCACTGCTAGCTGCCCCAGGTCCTGGTCCCATCCATCAGCAGGCCAGCCCCAGTCTGGGGACTCATTGAGCCAGCCAGCCAGCCAGCCTATCCGTGGACTGGCAGCTACCATACAAGGCAGGGCCTGATAGCCAACCTGTCTGGGGGCCAGTCCTGCCTACCAGTGTGCCCACAATAGAAGGCCCCACTACAGTAGAAAGGCCCATACAGCCCACATAGGGGGCACCCCTAGAGCATACAGCTCTGGTGGCCAGAGGGGAGTGCACTGCTGGGTCCCAGAGTACATCTACATAAGGCTACTTCTCCAAGATTGAGAAATGTAACTGACCTACCAAATATATAAAAATAAACACAGAGAATTAGGCAAGATGAGGTGACAGAGGAAGATGTTCCAAACGAAGGAACAAGACAAAACCCCAGAAGAACTAAGCAAAGTGGCAATAAGCAAACTTACCTGATAAAGAGTCCAAGGTAGTCATCATAAAGATGCTTAACAAACTTGGGTGAAGAATGGGTGAACACAGTGAGAAGTTTTAACAAAGAATTAGAAAATATAAAGAAGAACAAAACACAGCTGAAGAATACAATAACTGAAATAAAAAATATACCAGAAGGGATCAATAGCAGATTAGGGGACTTCCCTGGTGGCACAGTGGTTAAGAATCTGTCTGCCAATACAGGGGACACGGGTTCGAGCCCTGGTCCAGGAAGATCCCACATGCTGTGGAGCAACAAAGCCTGTGTGCCACAACTACTGAGCCTGCGCTCTAGAGCCCATGAGCCACAACTACTGAGCCTGTGTGCCACAACTATGGAAGCCCGTGCACCTGGAGCCCATGTTCCACAACAAGAGAAGCCACTGCAATGAGAAGCCAGTGCACTTCAACGAAGAGTAGTCCCCACTCACCGCAACTAAAGCCCGCATGCAGCAATGAATACCCAACACAGCCAAAAAGAAAGAAAGAAAGAAAGAAAGTTATATATTAAAAAAATAGCAGATTAGATGATTTAAAGGAACAGATCAAAGAGTTTTACAGACAAGCAAAAGCTAAAACACTTTAGCACCACTAAACCAGCTTTACAAGAAGTGTTAAAGGGACTTCTCTAAGCAGAAAAGAAAAGACCACAGCTAGAAATACAAAAATTACAGAAGGAAAACCTTATTGGTAAAGGCAAACATACAGTAAGGGTAGGGGATATAAATGATTACTTATAAACTTGGTAGGAAGATTAAAAGACAAAAGTAGTAAAATCATCTATATCCACAATAAGTAGTTAAAGGACACATAAAACAAAAAAAGTGTCAAATATGAGAAAAAATTAAATGTGGTGAGAGGGAGTAAAAATGAAGTAATAAATATATTACTATGAACCTGCTGCTAACCAGAGACCAATACATACACACACAAAAAAGAGAAAGGAATCACATTTCCAGTTGCATCAAAAAGAAAAAAATACCTAGCAATACAATTTAACCAAGGAGGTAAAAGACCTGTACTTGGAAAACTATAAGACATTGATGAAAGAAATTGAAGATACAAACAAATGGAAAGATATGTCATTTTTAGGGATTGGAAGAATTAATTTTGTTAAAATGACTATACTCACCAAGACAATCTACGGATTCAGTGCAATCCCTATCAAAATATCAATGGCATTTTTCACAGAGCTAGAACAAATAGATCTAAAATTTGTATGGAAACACAAAACACCCCAAATAGCCAAAACAATTTTGAGAAAAAATCTGGAAGTAGCCAAAACAATTTTGAGAAAAAAGAAGAAATCTGGAAGTATCATACTATCTGATTTCAAGCAATACTACAAAGCTTCAATAATCAAAACTGTATGGTACTGGCACAAAAACAGACACACAGATCAATGGGACAGAATAGGGAGCCCAGAAATGAACACACATTTGTATAGGCAATTAATCTAGGACAAAGGAGGCAAGAATATACAGTGGGGAAAAGACAACCTCTTCAATAAATGATGTTGGGAAAACCAGACAGCTACATGCAAAAGAATATGACTGGACGTTCTCACACCATACACAAAAATAAACTCAAAACGGATTAAAGACTTAAATGTAAGACCTGAAATTATAAAACTCCTAGAAGAAAAGATAGGCAGTATGCTCTTTGACATTAGTCTTAGGTGTGTCTTTTTTTTTTGGATGTGATCCCTCAGACAAGGGAAATAAAGCAAAAATAAACAAATGGGACTACATCAAACTACATTGTTTTTGCACAGTGAAGGAAACAATCAACAAAATGAAAAGACAGCCTAGTGAAAGGGAGAAGATATTTGCAAACAATATATCTGATGAAGGCTTAATATCCAAAATATATAAAGAGCTCATACAACCTGACACCAGAAAAACAACCTGTATTTGTCCCCAAGTCCATTTTCTATGTCTGCATCTTTATTCCTGTCCAGTTCCTAGGTTCTTCAGAATGATTCTTCTTTTTTTCTGATTCCATATATATGTGTTAGCATACGGTATTTGTATTTCTCTTTTTGACTTACTTCACTCTGTATGACAGTCTCTAGGCCCATCCACCTCACTACAATAATTCAATTTCATTTCTTTTTATGGCTGAGTAATATTCCATTGTATATACGTGCCACATCTTCTTTATCCATTCATCTGTTGATGGACACTTAGGGTGCTTCCATGTCCTGGCTATTGTAAATAGAGCTGCAGTGAACATTGTGGTACATGACTCTTTTTGAATTATGGTCTTCTCAGTGTATATGTCCAGTAGTGGGATTTCTGGGTCATATGGTAGTTCTATTTTTAGTTTTTTTTTTTTTTTTTTGCGGTACACAGGCCTCTCCTCTTGCGGAGCACAGGCTCCAGACGTGCAGGCTCAGCAGCCATGGCTCACGGGCCCAGCCGCTCCACAACATGTGGGATCTTCCCGGACTGGGGCACAAACCCGTGTTGCCTGCATCGGCAGGCGGACTCTCAACCACTCTGCCACCAGGGAAGCCCCTATTTTTAGTTTTTTGAGGAACCTCCATACTGTTTTCCATAGTGGCTGTATCAATTTACATTCCCACCAACAGTGCAAGAGGGTTCCCTTTTCTCCACACCCTCTCCAGCATTTACTGCTTGTAGGTTTTTTCTTGGTGGCCATTCTGACTGGTGTGAGGTGATACCGCATTGTAGTTTTGATTTGCATTTCTCTAATGATTAGTGATGTTGAGCATCCTTTCATGTGTTTGTTGGTAATCTGTATATCTGCTTTGGAGAAATGTCTATCTAGGTCTTCTGCCCATTTTTGGATTGGGTTATTTGTTTTTTCGATAGTGAGCTGCATGAGCTGCTTGTATATTTTGGAGATTAATCCTTTGTCAGTTGTTTTGTTTGCAACTATTTCACCCATTCTAAGGGTTGTCTTTTCACCTTGTTTATGGTTTCCTTTGTTGTGCAAAAGCTTTTAAGTTTCATTAGCTCCCATTTTTTTATTTTTGTTTTTATTTCCATTTCTCTAGGAGGTGGGTCAAAAAGGATATTGCTATGATTCATGTCATGGAGTGTTCTGCCTGTGTTTTCCTCTAAGAGTTTTATAGTGTCTGGCCTTACATTTAGGTCTTTAATCCATTTTGAATTTATTTTTGTGTATGGTGTTAGAGAGTGTTCTAATTTCATTCTTTTACAAGCAGATGTCCAGTTTTCCCAGCATCACTTATTGCAGAGGCTGTCTTTTCTCCATTGTATATTCTTGCCTCCTTTATCAAAAATAAGGTGACCATATGTGCATGGGTTTATTTCTGGGCTTTCTATTCTGTTCCATTGATCTGTTTCTGTTTTTGTGTCAATACCATACAGTCTTGATTACTGTAGCTTTGTAGTATAGTCTGAAGTTAGCGAGCCTGATTCCTCCAGCTCCGTTTTTCTTTTCTCAAGGTTGGTTTCACTATTCGGGGTCTTTTGCATTTCCATACAAATTGTGAAATGTTTTGTTTTAGTTCTGTGAAAAATGCCATTGGTAGTTTCATAGGGATTGCACTGAATCAGTAGATTGCTTTGGGTAGTATACTCATTTTCACATTGTTGATTCTTCCAATCCAAGAACATGGTATATCTCTCCATCTGTTTGTATCATCTTTAATTTCCTTCATCAGTGTCTTATAGTTTTCTGCATACAGGTCTTTTGTCTCCTTAGGTAGGTTTATACCTACGTATTTTATTCTTTTTGTTGCAATGGTAAATGGGAGTGTTTCATTAAATTCTCTTTCAGATTTTTCATCATTGTTGTATAGGAATGCAAGAGATTTCTGCACATTAATTTTGTATCCTGCTACTTTACTAAATTCATTGATTAGCTCTAGTAGTTTTCTGGTAGCATCTTTAGGATTCTGTATGTATAGTATCATGTCAACTGCAAACAGTGATGGTTTTACTTCCTCTTTTCCAATCTGGATTCCTTTTATTTCTTTTTCTTCTTTGATTGCTGTGGCTAAAACTTCCAAAACTATGTTGAATAATAGTGGTGAGAGTGGGGAACCTTGTCTTGCTCCTGATCTTAGTGGAAATGATTTCAGTTTTTCAGCATTGAGAATGATGTTGGCTGTGGGTTTGTCATATATGGCCTTTATTATGTTGAGGTAAGTTCCCTCCATGCCTACTTTCTGGAAGGTTTTTATCATAAATGGGTGTTGATTTTGTCAAAAGCTTTTTCTGTATCTATTGAGATGATCATATGGGTTTTCTCCTTCATTTTGTTAATATAGTTTATCACATTGATTGATTTCCGTATATTGAAGAATCCTTGCATACTTGGGATAAGCCCCACTCGATCATGGTGTATTATCCTTTTAATGTGTTGTTGAATTCTGTTTGCTAGTAATTTGTTGAGGATTTTTGCATCTACATTCATCAGTGATATTGGCCTGTAGTGTTCTTTTTTGTGAAATCTTTGTCTGGTTTTGGTATCAGGGTGATGGTGGCCTCCTAGAATGAGTTTGGGAGTGTTCCTCCCTCTGCTAATTTTGGAAGAGTTTGAGAAGGATAGGTGTTAGCTCTTCTCTAAATGTTTGATAGAATTCGCCTGTGAAGCCATCTGGTCCTAGGCTTTGGTTTGTTGGAAGATTTTTAATCACAGTTTCAATTTCATTGCTTGTGACTGATCTGTTTATGTTTTCTGTTTCTTCCTGGTTCAGTCTCAGAAGGTTGTGCTTCTCCAAGAATTTGTCCATTTCTTCCAGGTTGTCCATTTTATTGGCATATAGTTGCTCATAGTAGTCTCTCATGATCCTTTTTATTTCTGCAGTGTCAGTTGTTACTTCTCCTTTTTCATTTCTCATTCTATTGGTTTGAGTCTTCTCCCTTTTTTTCTTGATGAGTCTGGCTAATGATTTATCAATTTTGTTCATCTTCTCAAAGAACCGCCTTTAATTTTATTGATCTTTGCTATTGTTGCCTTCAATTCTTTTTCATTTATTTCTGATCTGATCTTTACGATTTCTTTCCTTCTGCTAACTTTGAGTTTTTTTTGTTTGTTTGTTCTGCTTTGTATAATTGCTTTAGATGTAAGGTTAGGTTGTTTATTTGAGAGGTTTCTTGTTTTTTGAGGTGGGATTGTATTTCTATAAACTTTCCTCTTTGAACTGCTTTTGCTGCATCCCATAGGTTTTGGGTCATTGTGGTTTCACTATTTTTTGTTTCTAGGTGCTTTTTTGATTTCCTCTTTGATTTCTTCAGTGATCTCTTGTTTATTTAGTAGTTATTGTTTAGCCTCCATGTGTTTGTACTTTTTACAGATTTTTTTCATGTAATTGATATCTAGTGTAATAGCGTTGTGGGTGGAAAAGATACTTGATACAATTTCAATTTTCTTAAATATACCAAAGCTTGATTTGTGACCCAAGATATAATCTATCCTGGAGAATGTTCCATGAGCACTTGAGAAGAAAGTATAATCTGCTGTTTTTGGAAGGAATGTCCTATAACTATCAATTAACTCTGTCTTGTTTAATGTATCATTTAAAGCTTGTGTTTCGTTATTTATTTTCATTTTGGATGATCTGTCCATTGGTGAAAGTGGGGTGTTAAAGTCCCCTACTATGATTGTGTTACTGTCAATTTCCCCTTTTATGGCTGTTAGCATTTGCCTTGTATATTGAGGTGATCCTATGTTGGGTGCATAAATATTTACAATTGTTATACCTTCTTCTTGGATTGATCCCTTGATCATTATGTAGTGTCCTTCTTTGTCTCTTCTAATAGTCTTTATTTTAAAGTCTATTTTGTTTGATATGAGAATTGCTACTCCAGCTTTCTTTTGACTTCCATTTGCATGGAATATCTTTTTCCATCCCCTCACTTTCGGTCTGTATGTGTGCCTAGGTCTGAAATGGGTCTCTTGTAGGAAGCATATATACAGGTCTTGGTGTTTTGTATCCATTCAGCCAGTCTAGTCTTTTGGTTTGAGCATTTAATCCATTTACATTTAAGGTAGTTATCGATATGTATGTTCCTATACATTTTCTTGTTTGTTATTGTAAGTCATTTCCTCCTCTTGTGTTTCCTGCATAGAGAAGTTCCTTTTAGCATTTGTTGTAGAGGTGTTTTGGTGGTTGCTGAAATTCTCTTAGCTTTTGCCTGTCTGTAATGCTTTTGATTTCTTTGTCGAATCTGAATGAGATCCTTGCTGGGTAGAGTAATCTTGGTTGTAGGATTTTCCCCTTTCGTCACTTAAATATGTCCTGCCAACTCCCTTCTGGCTTGCAGAGTTTCTGCTGAAAGATCAGGTGTTAAGCTTAAGGGCATTCCCTTTTATCTTAATTGTTGCTTTTCCCTTGCTGCTTTTAGTATTTTTTCTTTGTATTTAATTTTTGATAACTTGATTAATATGTGTCTTGGTGTGTTTCTCCTGGATTTATCCTGTATGAGACTCTCTGCACTTCCTGGACTTGATTGACTATTTCCTTACCTATATTAGGGAAGTTTTCAACTATAATCTTTTCCAATATTTTCTCAGTCCCTTTTTTTTTTGTCCTCTTCTTCTGGGACCCCTATAATTTGAATTTTGCTGCGTTTAATGTTGTCCCAGAGGTCTCTGAGACAGTCCTCAATTCTTTTCATTCTTTTTTCTTTATTCTGCTCTGCGGTAGTTATTTCCACTATTTTATCTTCCAGGTCACTTATCTGTTCTTCTGCCTCAATTATTCTGCTGTTGATTCCTCTCGAGCATTTTAAATTTCATTTATTGTATTGTTCATCATTGTTTGTTCACTCTTTAGTTCTTCTAGGTCCTTATTAAATGTTTCTTGTATTTTCTCCTTTCTATTTCCATAAGTTTGGGTCATCTTTACTATCATTACTCTGAATTCTTTTTCAGGTAGACTGCCTATTTCCTCTTCATTTGTTTGGTCTGGTGGGTTTTTACCTTGCTCCTTCAGCTGCTGTGTGTTTATGTGTCTTCTTTTTTTTTTTTTTGCCATACGCGGGCCTCTCACTGTTGTGGCCTCTCCCGTTGAGGAGTACAGGCTCCGGACGTGCAGGCTCAGCGGCCACAGCTCACGGGCCCAGCTGCTCCGCGGCATGTGGGATCTTCCCAGACCGGAGTATGAACCTGTGTCCCCTGCATTGGCAGGCAGACTCTCAACCACTGCGCCACCAGGGAAGCCCTATGTGTCTTATTTTGCTTAACTTACTGTGTTTAGGGTCTCCATTTTGTAGGCTGCAGGTTCATATTTCCCGTTGTTTTTGGTGTCTGTTCCCAGTGAATAAGATTGGTTCAGTGGGTTTTGTAGTCTTCCTGGTGGAGGGGACTGGTGCCTGTGTTCTGGTGGATGAGGCTTGGTCTTGTCTTTCTGGTGGGTGGGACCACGTCTGGTGGTGTGTTTGGAGTGTCTGTGAACTTATTATGATTTTAGGCAGCCTCTCTGCTAATGGGTGTGATTGTGTTCCTGTCTTGCTAGTTGTTTGGCATAGTGTGTCCAGCACTGTAGCTTACTGGTCATTGAGTGGAGCTGGGTCTTAGTGTTGAGATGGAGATCTCTGGGAGAGCATTCGCTGTTTGATACTATGTGGGGCTAGGAGGTCTCTGGTGGACCAATGTCCTGAGCTTGGCTCTCCCACCACAGAGGCTCAGGCCTGACACCTGGCCAGAGCACCAAACACGTGGTCAGCCACACGGCTTACTGGATGTGTTTTTCTTGTGTGAAGTGCTCCAGAGCTTGGTTTCAGGACTTTCCTCATTATCTTCATTCACTCTCCATAGAAGTGCTCTCATCCATTTGTACAACTAAAGTTACAAAGGAAGCAGTGATCCAAGTCAGAGTATGAATTTAGTTGTGACTCCTCCAAAAGCCTCTAAATTGCTCCCCTTCCTATAACAACTGGAGTCTTAAGTGTTTGTTTTCAATAAATCCTGAAATGACTTTCATCTGAAATAGTCTGAAGACAAGAGGCTTCATTTAAACATAGCCTTGAGGAATTGATGCACAGCCTGATACTAATCCTGGTGGCAAGGAGAAGTCCACAGTTCAGCAGTTAGAGAACTTTGTTCCTGATAGTCTTGGAATGGTCTCCTGCAGAGGCACCATGCGGCTGTGGCTCACCACAGGGATAGGGACACTGGCAGCAGAAGTTCTGGGCTATTTTTATTTTATTTTTTGACCAAAATCAAGTTTTTATAACTATATAAATGTGATCCAAATGTGTCTACCACTAATTTTTCAAAAAGAACCATGCAATAAATAAGCAAAATACATCTACTCAGTGATTGTGGTATGGACTCCCCAGATGTGTTTTTGGGTTTAATTACAGACCATTCACAGCAATACATTTTAGTAGAAAGTGTAGCATGATGTTAAGCCATTTTAGATTTTGCACATACACGGTGCACTTCTGGCTGATGATGAGAAAAGGTTCTCAGCATTAAACTGTGAAGATGGGCATGATTTTACCTTTTAAAAATTATCTTTTAACTTATATTTTCTAGTGAACAGGAAATTTCTGGAGCTATATTAACTGACTTTAAATCTATGTGTGATAATGGAGGTCTTAGGCATCTCCCACAAACACCAGGAGAAATAGTTTGTGGAACAATAGGTAGTAATTACCCATTATCACTTCTCCAATCATACTATCTAGGTATTAAGTGCTTAGGGACAAACTCCTTTCCCTTGACTTCATGTTTGCATAGGAGGGTTTTCGCTGGGAATAAACTCTTCTGTCTTTTCCACCCATTTACTCAGGCAGGTCTCACTAAGGGAAGTGGCATGACTTATCTGATTGGGGAGACTGGAAGGAAAAATGGACAAAGTTTAGAAGGAACATAACTCAATTCCTTTTTCCTGGTGCTCTTTAGGATCAGCTACTTTCATCTTAGAGACTTTATAGGAGTAAGCGCTAAAAAACAAGAGGGCTCCCATTTATTTGCATTGCCAATGAAGTCCACTGAACTAACAGATCTAGCGCTCCATTTCCCAAGAGCTTTGTCAGTAATAAAGCTGATATTTTGAGTTCCATTGCTTACATCTCTCTCTCAAATGGTTTCGAACATGGATGAGGAAAAGGAGAGTTCTTTATTAGTCTCTCAAACTCTAGACCCAAGAAAAGGAACTGCTCTATCAGTCTTCCATATATAAATACATACATTGGTTTTGGTTTGCTTTACGACACATTACTAGATATATTCCTGGAATGCCTTAATAGAAATTGAAGTGATTTCAGAATAAATTTATATGACAGAGCTACCTGGTGGAATAGAAATATCTTTTTTAATATCTAGTTGTCTTAACTATTCAATTTTAGAAGACAAAGCTCTGTTCTATTTATAGTACATCAGAAAATTTCTAAGAGTTTTTTCTGGGCTGTGATTTATGTTATGGGGTGTGTCCAATGCCCTGTATTCCTTCTGTAAGGGACTTTTTTGCTCACTGTGTTAAGTAAGTTAGGGAAGTTTCAGATTTCTTAATATAGTTACAAATGTTAGAAGAATCCTAGACAAAACAAGGCTGACACCATCAAGAGCCTCCAATGGTTTTATGGCATACTTTATATCCTATAAAAAATAATTATATGATATTTTTCATGTAGTATTTTTTTAAGCTTCTATGTTAGATTTGTCTACTTAGTCCAATAAAACGTTTACTAGGGAGTTGTTACACTTTTACATGGAGTACATAAATGAGAATAATGGACATTAATATCACAGATTTTGTAATATAAAGCATGGTTATTTAAAATGTGCAGTGCCAGTTACTGATTCCATGAATCCCTGAAGAGACTACCAAAATAACCTGTTGATAAAGCAAAGCCAAGTTATGTATTACCTCAGTAAGGGAGACTTCTACCTTGGCATTCTTTGTAGCTTTTCAAAAGAGGAGAGGTTGATGGGACATTTATAAGATTTTGAGGGTTCTGGTTTAAGGAACATCTTTCAATGTAGGGTAAGGGGCTGACTGGGATGGAGGCAAGTGTGTAACAAAATAGTTTAGGATTGGTAGATTCAGCTAGGTGAGAGTTTTAAAGTGAATCTTGAAGAGTAAATGGTTGATTGGGGAGCGTAATGGAGCAATCCAGTGTCCTGAGAAGGGGTATTTACTCTTCTCAGGACTAGTTGAGTAGTCTGTTATTGGAACAAATGGAATTTTGGAAAGTTTCTCCAAAAAGCAATTAAGTTATTTGCAACTTTATCTTCCTGGGCAAGAGTCTATTGGAATAGTAAAGTCTTGTTAGAGTAAGCATTTGAATTGTAAAGGCATTTTGATGTAAACAGTATGCTGTGTGGTGACTAGTAATTTAGGTTCTCCACAGCAAGGTTTTGTAATGTAATTTTCAGTGACATTTAATTTTTTTGTCATTTGTTGATTGTCTCAGGATATAAATAAAATTTATCAGAAAGGGCAATTTAGAAACTATTGTTTAGTATTTTAGGGCTGAAAGAAATGGAAGCAATAAAAAATTTGGACTTGTTAAATGGCAGAATAGAAAAATGAAGACAGTTTTTTTTAGATAGAATTGTTTTGTTGGTTATTTTCCTTGGAAGTAATTTGTAGTCTGTCTGTGATTTGTAGTGCTTCCAAAATAGATGTCACTTTTATTGTACCTTCCTCATAGCAGAAATCTTTATAGACAGTAAGCTTATTTATTACTTTTAAATTCATGTTTCCTGGTTAGGCGTTAACATTAACAGGTGACATTATTAATGCCTCTTTAAATTTAGAATTGGTATTTTGGCAAGTCATTTGTTTTTGAAAATGCCTCATCTAGTTCTATCAAACCCATCAATGAATTTGACTGAAATTATTAACTGACTATTTGAGCATACATGGTTTTGGTATGAGTAGAAGTCAAAGCAAAATTAAATATCTCAGAGAAGTGAAACAGGATTCATGATCCTTAGAGAAAGAGGTGCCATTGGAATAATTTTATCCATTATTTTGAACATCATAGGAATTCCACAGCAGGTGTGTCTGGCTTGTGGTTTTTGTCTCTTCTATCCCTTTTAAAAATTTAACTTGATAGTTTTCATTCCTTTCCTCTCATTTGTTAAGTAGGTAGCGCAAGAACCCAGATCTTCACTTTCTTTCTTTAAGTGGGGAAAATAAACATTTTTAAAGGTGAACAAATTTAATAATAAAAATATATACCACATTTTAAGTGGGGAAAATAAACATTTTTAAAGGTGAACAAATTTAATAATAAAAATATATACCACATTTTATGTTGATTGTTTAATATTCATTATTTTCATTTATAGTTTCCAATTCCTACCGTTCAGATGCTAAGAAATATACTACATAAAAATAACCCTGGGGATGATGTATATTGCTTCTGGTGTATATATATCATGAGCTTTCTGGGGACTTCAGCTAAGTCTCAATATAAAGTAGTGGGAAAAGTCCTAGACAAAAGTTCATATTACATTCTCAGAAGACCAAGTATAATTGTGAAACATAAGCTCAGTGTTCATACCTTTGTGTGTCAACTCCCCTCAGAATAAAACTATTTGTTCCCAAATCAATCAGGTTGAATAAAAACTGAGTAAGTGGCTCTGAAGAGGAACCACATGTAGCTTTCAGGTGCAGCAAATCTTGCAATAATGATCTTGGTCTTGGAACTACAGAGTAATTTAAAGCTCAGGGTCCTAAGATGTGGATCAGGAAGGGAACTCATGGTGGAAAGAAATTGATTCACCTAGAAGATGGTTTAAAAATAGCTGAGTTTGTCTAATGCATGGTCAATCTATAAGGCCCATACTGTCACCAAGGCAAATGGATGAGTTTTTCCTTTTCTTCCCAGACTTCTGTTACAGAACATTGTTTTCCTTTTCAGGACTCATTTTGATTTTCTTTTTTGGCGGGGGGACCATGTTGTGTTGGAATTCATCACATAAAAACATTAACCTTAGACGAACATTTCTCTCAAAATAATCCATATGAGTTTATCCTTAGTAATTTTTTATTTGAAGACATAGTTTTCTATTTAATTGAGCTATATGTGTACATCTGTTTATTGTATGGTTCACATGTGACTATATGGCCATCATCAAAAAATCTACAAACAATAAATGCTGGAGAGGGTGTGGAGAAAAGGGAACCCTCATGCATTATTGGTGGGAATGTAAATTGGTACAGCCACTATGGAGAACAGTATGGAGATTCCTCAAAAAACTAAAAATAGAACTACCATATGATCCAGCAATCCCACTACTGGACATATACCCAGAGAAAACCATAATTCAAAAAGACACATGCACCCCAATGTCCATTGCAGCACTATTTACAATAGCCAGGACATGGAAGCAACCTAAATGTCCAGCAACAGATGAATGGATAAAGAAGGTGTGGTACATATATACAATGGAATATTACTCGGCCATAAAAAGGAGTGAAACTGGGTTGTTTGTAAAGGTATGGCTGGACCTAGAGACTGTCATACAGAGTGAAGTAAGTCAGAAAGAGAAAAACAAATATCGTATATTAACTCATATATGTGGAACCTGAAAAAATTGATATAGATGATCTTATTTACAAAGCAGAAATAGAGACACAGATGTAGAGAACAAACATATGGATACCAAGGGGGAAGGGGGGTTGGGATGAATTGGGAGATTGGGATTGACATATATACACTACTTATACTATGTATAAAATAGATAACTAATGAGAACCTACTGTATAGCACAGGGAATTCTACTCAGTGCTCTTTGGTGACCTAAATGAGAAGGAAATCCAAAAAAGAGGGGATATATGTATATGTATAGCTGATTCACTTTGCTGTGCAGTAGAAACTAACACAATATTGTAAAGCAACTGTACTCCAATAAAATGAATTAAAAAAAGAAAAAAAAATTTAACTTACCAAACTCTAAATAAATTGGGCCAGATATGCATGTTATCTTGTCCCACAACACTATAGAAGATAATTACTTAATTTTCCAATTTTATTTTAAATTAAGAGAAACAAATGAAAGATAAATACACAGCTTGTGAATAATGTGGAACCTCCAATTTAATCAGCCATGCAAGGAATTTTTGGGCTTCATGTGTAAGTTCCAACAGGTATAATGACATATCCACTCAGAATCAGATTTAACTAAACAATTAGTATTTTTTAATCTCAGTTTCCATTTTGATTACCTTTCCTATTTTATTCTGAATTTCAACAAATCTCGTGTATACTGTGCAAACCTTGAGTTAAAATCCTTTCCCTATGCCACAAACTAAACTTACTTGTAGGGAGTTTAAACTAAATACCTGATTCTGCTAAAACAAGCTTATACTTTATTGCATTTTTCTAATATCTTTAAATTTGTTTTCCACATGTGACAAAATATAGTCAGGATAATTTGACAATAAAAGCTGAAGGTATAGGAAGTATTTGAGTATGTAACAGAGAGGGAAATATAGAAAACACTTATAAATATGAGATCAAATTCTTTTAAAATAATTTCAAATAAATAAAGAAAAAATACTTTAAATCAAGAGTCTGGTTTTTATTTTATTTTTTTCCAGTTCTATGGATATATAATTGACATAGTGTATAAATTTAGGATGTACAACATAATGATATGAAATATGTCTGTATTACAAAATGCTTACCACAATAAATTTAGTTAACATCTATTACCTCGTAGAGCTACAAAATGACTTTGATATCAGTTGTAGTCTGATTTCACTTGGAGGGGAGAGGGGATGGAGGGGTAAGTCATAGGCCTAGACTGACATTCTGAACCTCAAACCAGGCCTATGTTGTCTTGGGAAGGTTAGCTCTGGGCCCAGCGTAGTTGATGCTGGCAACCCTTCTGAATTAGCTACGCTTGGTATGGGGAAATGGCTCACTTCCTTGAGTAAATGAAAATGAAAGGGAGAGCTGAATGATACATCAGAGGGGGGAAGGGCAGTGCTTTTGTGCCCCCATTTAGGACAGAGAAAATATGTGCCATCTCCTTGACACAGAATGGAGCATTTCATGTGTAGAGTATAAAGGAGAAGAGAGACCCAAGAGAGGCTGGGGGTAAGCTGGTATTAGTCTATGCAGAGATTTTTAAACCATGGGACTGATTTTTTTAAACTTTTCATTTTGAGATAATTATAGACTTGCATGCATTTGTGAAAAATAATACAGGGAGAATCAGTGTACCCTTTACCCCATTTCCCTCAATGGTAACATCTTGCAAAACTACAATACATCCAGATATTGACATTGATACACTCATTGATACAGTCAAGATCCAGAACATTTCCATCACCAAAAAGATCCCTCATGTTGCCCTTTTAGAGCCACTTCCACTTTCCCCTTGCTCCCACCTTCTTCTAATTCTGGTGCGAACACTACTCCGTGCTCGATTTCTATAAGGGCAAATGCAAGTCTCTTCATAGTGGGTCTGAAGAGCAATTAATCGTTCAAGGTAGATGTTTTGCAGCAGTTAGAAATCTCAAAGAAAAGTTATGCAATTGGTCAATACTAGTTTTGGAATGTCAAAACATATTGATAATTCTTAACATGAATTTGATATTCAGCTCTAAAGAAATCAGAACATGAGTAAACAATTGATAAAGAAATCAACAAATGAATTAATAGCAAAACTGGTCAGCCACTTAAAAGCCTAGGTAGCTAGAAGAGATGTCCAAGAACCTCTCCCAGAAGGTATTAAGGGGGATTACAAATGTGGAAAAAAGAAAAGGGAAAAGAGGAAGATGGAGTGAATCATTTTTATTTATTAGAACAAACAGTGTTTCTTTGTATGTGGGTATCCTTGCACTTAGTTAGTCACCTTGATAAACTGAAAGAATGAAGTTTCTATGGGTCTGGAAGACTGTGAGAGGGGAGGAGATACAGGGTGAGGGGGGCAAGTGCCCTGGGGCAGATTTGAAGTGTCACAAAACAGGACACAGATGCTAGAGAGCCAGGGGAAAAGAAAGGCCACAAAAAGCTTAGGTTGGACTTCTTTAATAATTTGTCCATGAATGTGTTTTAAGATATGGATAAGGGAGAAGAGAGAGTATGGGTCTGTTATTTCAGCCTTGGTGCACAGTGGCATCACCTGAGGAGCTTTAAAAATGACCAGTGCCTCAACATCATCCTCAGAGATTATGATTTAATTGATCTGGGGGATGGCCTGGGCATCAGGATTTTTAGCAGTTCCCCAGGTGATACTGATGGACAGCCAAGATTGAGAAAGAATGGTTAGATGTAGACCTGTTCAATATTGTGAGATTGATGGTTTATATATTTATGTATAATGATTCTTTTATTGTGAAAGAAATTGAGTTAGGGTAAACAAGTTAGTTTACAAATAAGACCATTGGAATTAAAACAAACAAACAAAAAAACCAACAAATTTAGAGCATCCATAGAAATGACTCTGAACTCCCCCTATATATTTGAATCATCCCAGAGAGCACTTAAAATGTTCCAGTACCTGGCCCCAACCCTTAGATCTGGGCTAACTCTGCCCCAGACATCCAGTATTGTTGAAACAGAAGATTCTAAGGAGCAGCTGGGCTTGAGAACTGCTGAAGCAAATTGCAGTATTCAAATAGATGCTACCAAGCACCTGAAATAAACATATTACCTCATTCAGACATTAAATGGAGTGGCTCCTGGCAACAAATTCAAAGGGAAAACATGTTACATGGCTTCCATTTTCTGGATGAAGTATACTAAGCGCTTCTTTAGAAATGACATATTTCTGGAGGAAAATTTAAGGTTGAATTTTCCTGGATTGACCTTTGTGTAAGGTCTTGAGTAGTGACTTATGGCTTCAACCAAAGCCTTTCAATGGACACTGCCATGCTGCTCAAATAAATATTTCTTAGAGAGACCTGTTACGGATGCAGAGGATATATCCTTAAAATGGGTCTGTGAATGAAATTTTGGTTAGGTAAAGAAACAAGGAGACCTGAGAGAGGAAGGTCTTTTATTATTAACCTAATTTAGATATAACCCAGTTACCCCATTAGAATTAGTTTGCATCTCTTGCTTGGGGAATCATTGAGTAGCCAGGAATATTCCTGAAATCTGATTTGCATGGGTACCCCAGATTTCCATGAAAAGGTAATATAAACATTTATCTCAGCTTTGGCCAAGTTCCTTAGTTACTTGAAGTTACTTGCCTGGGAGACATCCTGATGGGCAAGCAACTTTCAGGTAAAAGGTTACCTCTAAGACTTGAAAGCTAAGGACCTGATTTCTGCCTTAAGACCTAAATTAAAGGGAGCTGAGTTGTCATCCAGAAGTGTGACACTAAACCTTTCTGTAGCACATGCGCCCCAGAGCATGTGACTCTTGTAGATAATATAGAGTATCTGCTGTAGGTACGAGAAAGAGAATTCAGTCGCGCAAGAGCTTCCAATCAGCACTTGATGAATGTGCAAAACATCTGAGTTGAGGAAGAATCTAACAGACATTTTTAAGTTCCTCAAGTTCTGTCCCTAAGCAGCCCTCTTGGTAACATCCTGGTTGTTTAGTTACTGTTGGCTCATCTCTGTTAATTGGTTCGAGTCCTTCTTGAATTTATGGGCACCTAGCCCCACTGGGATTAATGGTAGGAAACTGTTAATGAAGAATAAGAAAAATAAATTAATAATTTCCACCACTGTGGGAGTCATATTCTGAGTGCTCACCTTTCTAGCTAAAAGTTCGTAAGGAGTGAGTTATTTAACTCCTTTATGCCTCACTTAACTCATCTATAAAGTGAAGATAATAATTGTACTAACTGGTAAGGTTGTTGTAAGAATTAAATGAGATAATGCTTGCCAAGGGCATTACACAGTCCCTGACACACAGAAATCATTCAATAAAAACGAACTGTGTTTGTGATCATCACTGATGTCTTCATTGCCACTATCATCATCATAATCCCTGGAGTGAAACGCAAAGGTTTCCCAGGTGGGCAAGACAATACGATAGACATCTATTTCTGGAGTGTCAATTTTACTAAAATATTGAAGACTTGGATTGGAGAGAGAAACATTTTTTATTAAAACAAATATAAATATATTTTGAAATAAATTTCAAAAATCCCATGGATATTTAGGCTAAACTATGAGTAATTTGTGCTTGCAAAATGTCATAAATCTGTGCAACTTCATGGTAAGTCTCAAGACCTCAGAGGTCACATATCCTCTCTCTTCTGCCATCCATGGAGCAGAACTCTAGGATCAATTGCATTTATTTAAAAAACATTTTTTTTCTACTTCTTTATTTATTTTATTTATTTTTTGTCTGTGTTGGGTCTTCGTTGCTGCACGCTGGCTTTCTCTAGTTGCGGCGAGCTTGGGCTACTCTTCGTTGCAGTGCGCGGGCTTCTCATTGCAATGGCTTCTCTTGTGGAGCACGGGCTGTAGGCGCGCAGGCTTCAGTAGTTGCGGCATGCAGGCTCAGTAGTTGTGGCTTTCAGGCTCTAGAGCGCAGGCTCAGTAGTTGTGACGCTCGGGCTTAGTTGCTCCACTGCATGTGGGATCTTCCCAGACCAGGGCACGAACCCATGTCCCTTGCCTTGGCAGGCAGATTCTTAACCACTGCGCCACCTGGGAAGCCTAATTGCATCTTAAATAGTTCCTTTCTCTACAGCATCACTGTAATTCCCACTGGAATCTATAGTGCACTATGAGTTCCCAGTGAATGGTGGGATTGATGTGGTACTTGAGGAGTCAACTCAAGAGACAGATGAACAAACTGGGTGCGCGCACACACACACACACACACACACACACACACACACACACACACACACAAAGCCCTGTATGCTGGCAAGATCTGCTGTAGGGAGACAGCTGTGGAAGCTCTATCTTCCTAAGAATGGCTGGGAAAAGGAAGAAACCACCAAGCCCTGGTGCTAACTGCAAGGGCAGCCACTGTTGACCTGCTGCCCAGAGCTGCTACGAGAAGCAGTAGGTGGGGCTAATCCCAAGAGAGGTCTTCCAGGATTCTCCACACCTCTCCATTACCTCAGCATGAATCACTTGAAGGAAGAAGTGTATGTGTGCGTGTATGTGCGCACGCACATCTCATGCCCAGGGGAGAGAACCAGGAAAAAGTTAAAATTAGATTGGGATTTGTGGGAAGTGATTTTTTTCTCAATCATCATCAAGGAGAGGGACTAACAGTGTCTGTGGTGCATTCCAGTGGGACTGGATGCCTGGGAATTCAGAGGGGAACTTTGAACCAAGTAAAAGCGAGTCAATAGGAAGTAGGCAACCAATGTTGGTGTCCAAGGCAAGAGGGCTTATGGAAGGACTTGAAGGGGCAAGTGATGCCACAATTATCCATCTCTGAGATTCTCTCTCAACTCTCAGATATTTGGAACCCTTATCAGATACTTGATGGAATCAAATTTTACTTCTTAATTTGATAGAGTAGGTAGCCTGTATAGACTGAAGGAGAGCCATATTGAGTGGATACCAAGTTTAATCCTTTAGTTGTGACCTACAGGAAGATCTCATTCCTTCTGTGTTTGGATAGAAGTGGAGCTTACAGGTGGAGCCAGAATTCTCATCAGAGAATTGCACTTCTCAAGCACTTGAACTCATGCATGATATAGTCTTTTAAAAACCTTGATATAGCAGGAGCCTGCCCACAGGTCTCATGTGCATCTTTTGAGCCCTGCTATTCAAACCAGTTTACATTTTTAGTTGCCTACAACATCAAAATATGAATTATGTAAATATTTCTTATAAGTACATAATATACATATATAATACATATATATGTATACACATTGAAGATATATATAAGGATTCAAGTTGCATTTTCCTACTTATATTTGTAATAGAATCTAGTAATAAAGAGATTAAAACCTTTTTTAATTAAATAGTTACATAAAATGGATTAAAGTTTTATAAATTTTCTAAAATTGAATGGAAAGAAAACTAAAGTCCACAAAATATCATGGAGACAAATTCTGATTTTCATTAAGCTTTTCTTTTTTGACTCAAAAGAATCTGAACAATATCCTGTTATAACAGGGGATTGCAATGAATGTCTGAAATGAAACAGGTAAACAATTTTGGCTCAAGTATACTTAAGGTGGCTAGATAAAATACGAACTCCTATAGCCTAAAGCTTAAAGTGTGGGTCTCCTAATATGAAACATATAACTAATAATTTCATCCAACATCAGAATACACTGAAACTTGATAGGAAAAAGATAAAAATCCTTTTACAGTGAAGGGCATATTGCAAGGAAACTTCTGTTTCACTTCATTTTCAGCAACGTTGCTTACTGAGTCACTGCTACGAAAGCTTGTGGCCGGCTTCCTCTGATATCATTCTTCTTTTTATATTTTATATTTGTTGCAGACTAGTCAAACAGATTACAAATTTCTTTCTTTGAATCAGGCTGCCATGACAGATTAATTATGCTGAGTAATAGAGTATGAATTCTTAAACCAATGACACTGATGTTTATCATTGCATATGACAAATTGACATATTTCCATTAATTACTGAATGAAGGGTGGACTTAAAGCCATGATGCTGTAAAAGTGGGCTTATGTGGAACTTGTAGTTCATTAAAATAATTTAAAATGCTTTACTTTTTAAAAATATAATTTTAAAAATTTCCATGTCAGTTGACACACATCTTTTGGGGGGGTAGGGAATATATGTGGATAGTTAGCTTTTTGTTTCTTTTCCTTCAGAATGTTGGTAGATCATTGTGGGAATTGTTCTTTTACAGATGTTGGAGAGTCATAATCTTAAGGATCTGTACATGAAATTATCATATGACCCCGTATTCTGCACTTGCTTTTATATTGTTTGTTTAGGATTTGTCCCCTGTGTTAGCCAGTCTCCTAAATATATTCCTTGTAAAATTTCCTATAATTTAGGACCCATGAAAACTTCTTTTTCTTGATAAAATCTTTTGTTTTCTGATTTTGAAAAACGTTATTTTGGCATGTCAGCGTGCATATAAGCAATTATTATACCCACTCATAGAAAAGATGTAGATCTGGATTTATTTTTAATTTGTCTTTTTCAGATATCTGATATATTCTTACTTTTAAATTATCAACTTCTTTAACTTGCATTCTTTGTTGCGGACTGCCTCAGATCTCATGTGGAAATCCAGTTGCTGTAAGTAGAATATCCATGACCTTTTCAAAGTCCATGCAAAAGTGTGACTGGGTTATACCAAATTTTTGACCCTAGTTGATCAAGTCATAGTAAAGCTGTAATGTTTGTGCAAATAAGTGAGTATATACAGCAATAAGGCCTTTTAACGTTTGCTGTCCTCGTAGAAGTTTTTAGGATAACAAGGCTGGGCGGGGCCACATTCTTACAAGACCTGCTCTCTGTCACAAGGAGGTTCATAGCAATGCAAATGTTTCTTGCTTGTGGCAACGCAAATGAATTTTGTCTGTTAGGGGAAACAATCCCTGTAAATCTGATTCTCATTTGAATGGGTTTTAACATTTTCTGTAACTTCTAACTGTGCCCTCTTGGCTATTTGAGAGGTCTTATATCTAACGTCAACCCATATCTCCTGGAGTCAATGTGAATGTTGGAAAAGCTAGTATGAGAGTGGTTAAGAACAGCTCCAAGTCAACTAGTGGAGACTGGAAGGAATGATGGGTGGAGAAAGAGGCCACCTTCTGATAGACATCTGACTGCCTCTATGCTGTGTCTGTTTAATCTCCTGCACTTGGAAGAGCCAGTTTTCTGAAAAGGAGAGTGATATTATCTCCCAGGCAAACTTGAGAAGAGAATAAACAATGCATTCCTCTTCATTAAAGTATGTCACACAGCTGATTTTTTGCATATAAGAGTTTACCAAAGAAAATCTGGAACCACTAAATGCTACTTGCTCAACCAGGACCCTGTAAACATAACATTTAGCTCTTTGGAAGAAAGAAGGAAGCAAGATGAGGAATAATTTAAATTAGCCAAAGTCCCTCTAGATAGCAGATGCACACCATTCAGTCCTGAAGTCAGTGATGTTCGTCAGTTTTTAACTCTATAACTCTAAGTTTTATAAACATGAAAATGCTATGTTTACCCAGTTGTGTGGAGGAAGAGATAAGCTGAACTGTCTCAGTATCAGGGGTTTCTCATTCTCTTAAATGTCTCCTAGGAAAATCCTGGGACTATACTGGAGAAAAAAAAGCAATACGTTATTAGGCTCTTTGTCAAAATCATTTCTGTGATTATTTGTCCTTCTGTTTGAGAGTAAACAAATAATCAGATACTTTACACAGAACTGTTAGATACATTAACCTTGGAGATTTCCAGGGAAAATCAAGGACAGAAACTCCCAGATCTGTTAGACTGACTTCATGAAATGCTTAGCAAATGAGAAATTTTTGGAAAAGTGTATTTAAAAGTCCGGTTGATACATAGCTCCTTATTTATCTCTCCTTCTCTGGTGAACCATCAAGCATCTGCTCTGTTGTTTTATAAGATTTAACAATACTTTTGATGGAAGCAGACAACACATTGACACTTGAAAGGATGAAAGGCAGAGCTCTTTGTTACCTACAACACCAAAGGAGAGAAGGCAACTGGGCAGTGCTATCCAAGGGCTTGTAGCCAAGGACAGGGTAACAGCTAGCTGGAGCTGTAGTGGGTAGCTTACTAGGGCAGGGGTGTGGGATTATCTAGGTTTCTGGGCTCCCTATGGATTGGCTAATTTGAATAGTTTCAGGTCCAGGATAGAGGGGCTGTTTCTGGTTGTTGGGTACCTGGCCCTGGTGATTAGTGCTGTTTTCTTATAGCAGCCTCGAGTGTGAGATCCTGAAAGGGAAGGGGTTGGGGACTTAATCAGCTGTTCAAGAAAGAGAACTGATTGGCCTCTAACTAGTCAGGACCTCAAAACCAGGTCAAGATAGCATTTAAGGGCTTCCCTGGTGGCACAGGTGTTGAGAGGCCGCCTGCCGATGCAGGGGACACGGGTTCGTGCCCCGGTCCGGGAAGATTCCACATGCCGTGGAGCGGCTGGGCCTGTAAGCCATGGCCGCTGAGCCTGTGCTCCGCATTGGGAGAGGCCACAACAGTGAGAGGCCCGCGTACCGAAAAAAAAAAAAAAAAAAAAGATAGCATTTAAAAACACCCAACTATATTCCATCCATGCCCACCATTGTGCTTGGGCTTGACGGGGCTTAGGGTGTATAGCAGGTGTATGAGAAGATGTGCTACTATTAAAGAAGCTCCAGAATAGGAGGATGATTCTTGAGATCAAATTCCCATTTGTACACGATTGTTCTGCAAGGTGCATAATAAGGAGAAAGTAAGGTATCGCGATTACTTCAGATTCTGGTTTGGAAAAATTCTGCGTGAGTTTCTGTAGTCTGTATTCCTCTTTACTAATTCCATGTGAATGTCTGCTTCTCTTTATTTTTTTTAAAAAAAAAACTTCATTGAGATATAATTTAAATACCATAAGATTTATCTGATTGAAGTATACAATTTAATAATTTTTAGTAAATTTACAGAATTTTGTAGCCATTGCCACAATCCATGTTTAGAACATTCCCATTACCCCAAAAAGAGTCCTGCATCCATCGGCCATCAGTCACCGTTTCCGCTCCAGCCCCAGACAACCACTAATCTGCTTTTTGCCTGTGTAGAGTTGCCTTTTCTGGACATTTCATATAGTAAATGGAATTGTACAGTAAGCGGTCTTTAGATCTGGGTTTTGTATCTAGCTTTGAGTTAGCATAATGTTTTTGAGGTTCGTCCATCGTATAGCACATATCAGCACTTTATGTTCCCTTTTATTGATGAATAGAATTCCATTGTATGGACATACCACATTTTGTTTATTCATTCACCAGTTGACGGACTTTTGGGTTGTTTCCAGTGTGAGGATATAGTGAACAAGCCTGCCAGGAATGTTGCATACAAGTTTCTATGTGGACCCATGTGTTCATTTCTCTTGGGTAGATACCTAGGAGTAGAATTAGTTGGTCGTATGATACATTTATGTACAGCTTTTATGTACAAATTTTCCAAAGTGGCTGCATCATTTTATGCTCCCAACAACAATGTATGAGAGTTCTAATTTCTCTGCATCTTTACCAACACTTATTATTGTTTGTCCTTTTGATTATAGGCATTCTAGTGGATGTGTGTGAACATTTACTTCTTGGTCTTGGTGTTGGAGGGTGGAGGGAGCAAAAAGTACCAACTGAACTGAGAAGGTATCTTGAGCCTGATACATGAGGCAAGCAGTTCCATATAAGCAATGGATCCGTTTATTATACAGTGATTTGCTCATGGGGTGGGACCCAGTGGATGATGATCTGGAAGCATTCGCAGCTGTGCTCCACCCCCTGAGGAGCCACTGGGACAATTTTATAGTTAACCTAGGGCATGGGGGTATGTGCTTGGAAACAGGAAATGCATTCCTAAGTCAAGATTTATGAATGGGTGACTAGTCTCGTGGGTGCTGGGAATACATCAGCAAAGGTCTTCATCATTGTTTGGAGACTAACAGAGCATAGAGGCCACCTGGACCTAACAATTATTAAACAATACTAATTACAAAGCCCTTGACGACAGAGAAGAGATTTACTACACAGTACGGCCCTAGATAGGGTCAGTGAAAGGACAGGAGGAGTTGAACGGGCCCAAGATGGCATCAGTTATGCTAACAGCCATACGATTGGTTTGATAGTGTATGCAATATATCTTTACTCCAAAAGTCTCTTCTATTCTGTGAGATGAGGATATTACCTCTGTCTTGGAGCTTGTTTCCCAACCTTAAGGGGAACCATTCAGTTCCCTTTTATTAGGACTCAAGGATCCAGGAAATGGGATTGTACTGTGTTCTTTCCTTTTATGGTCCCAGAACATATGAGGGACATTTCCATATTGATTCCCTGACCAGAAAGTCATGAAAAGGTCATATGATAGATAAAAAGTGGGTGCTTATTTCAAGCTTCATCTGTGGTAAATGATTCTGTGGTGATAAATACCTCAGAATTAATTGCTTTTGCCCTGTTGTCCTCGGTTAATTGGCAGCACATAGCGAAAATACTTTGGAGTGAGAGATGGCAGACTTAGCCCAGATTATCTGTGTTTCAAAATAGATGAGTTTATGGGGGAGGAAGTTGGTATAATGCAGTGAAGTTTGGATGATACTGGACCTTGAGCAGGTTCTGGGACATAGTTACCTTATTCATAGAATAGGAAAGGTAAATAATCAGAGGATTTCAAAACGATTTTTTTAGTTGAAGAACTCTTTCATCTAGAAGACTAATATATTAATCAGAAATAAGAGGATTTGCTCCATTTGGAATGGGGTGAGAAGCCAAGTTCCTAAAGTTTTGCTTTCTTTTGGTGGCTACTCCATTCTCGGGTAGCACAATTACAGAACCCTGGGAATCTGCAGTAAGGAAATTACTGACTATATCATCTGTGAAATTCCCACTCAGTGACTAGGAATCTATAGGTATATAGCTTTTCAATTCTAGGAAAAGTTTTCTTCTGATGCGTTGTATAGATTTTACCTCTGTGAATAAACAATTGGCATTAAAGAAGCTCAAACGACTTATTCATAATATTTTACATAAAATTCAAAGCATATAATGCTACTAATAATCCAGAACATTTTGTAAGGGAGAAATTGTGCCATAAAATGTTGAGAGATTTTCTACCCAGCTGCACGCAAAGAGTTAGGATAGAAATGCCTGTAGTTTTTGTAATAAAATCTCTTGGAAGGAGTCATTCTTAACACATAATTCTCATAATGAGTGAACTTCTTTCATATATTCACCAAACCATTTTTGACAACTAGTACACACCCATCACTGAACCAGGTACTGTGGAGTCTATTTAATAGATGTACAATTTCTTTTATGTAGAGAGTATTGTCTCAGTAGAATACTCTAGTGGGATTTATTGGAAGAGGACTAGACTTTAACAATTAAGGTCAGATTTTTAGAACTCTGATAATTGTCTTTCATTTCTGCTTGAAATCAGCTCTATCTGTTGACACTCAGCTACCCTGGGAACACCCTTTGGAGAACCCAGAGCACCTGATAATATCATAGTTGAAATAAGAATAAGAGGTGATCTGTGCTTCCTTATGGGGAAATGGGTACAATTAAGATGTTGAGATTAGGAAAAAAGGTGAATAAACAAAGGATTTTATGTGTGCTGGGAAATTGATCCAGAAATTATTTTAAGTAAATTTTGTAGTCTCAAAAGTTAGAATTTAACCTTTCTTGCCATTAGTTCAGTTTGATTATCCGTGGAACACTGGTTAACTTGCAAGAAATAGTAGAATGGCATTTTTACCCTAAACTTCTAAAGTTTCTATTATCTTTTTCATTTATTTATTTTTGGCTGCATTGGGTCTTCATTGCTGTGCGCGGGCTTTCTCTAGTTGCGACGAGCAGGGGCTACTCTTCTCTGCATTGCGTAGGCTTCTCATTGCAGTGGCTTCTCTTGTTGCAGAGCACAGGGTCTAGGGGTGCAGGCTTCAGTAGTTGTGGCACGCGGGCTCAGTAGCTGTGGCTCGTGGACTCTAGAGCACAGGCTCAGTCGTTGTGGTGCACGGGCGTAGTTGCTCCGTGGCATGTGGGATCTCCCTGGACCGGGGCTCGAACCCTTGTCCCTTGCATTGGCAGGTGGATTATTAACTACTGTGCCACCAGGGAAGCCCCTGTATTTTCTTTTTAAGAGAAAGGGAGACTTCGCTGAATTCTTAAGCAGGGATCCAAATATTTTTACTGTCTCTTATAATCCCACTCTCATCTCCTGAGTCTCGGACCTTGTCAGGTACCTAGAAGGGGCAGGGAATTCAAATGGCATTTTGTGGATATAATAAAATGTATATTTTGTTTAATAAAACGTATATAAAATGTGTATCACTGTTTCTACCTTTATAAAATTGGAATAATAAACTTTTCTTAGTTATTTGAATTACAGAAAAGACTGATTAAAGTAGAGCTTGTTATTATTGTTTCTAAATTGCGTTGTTCATTACTGAAAAAACTCACTTATTGTATCTGAAGTTATCCAGTGGCTTAGAATAGTAATAAAAGGATGCACATTTGTTTTCAGTAGGCAGTTTTAAAGTTGGCATTATGCAATGTTCAGGAGGTAGATATACTCATGTTTACTTGTTCAATTGAAAAACATTGCCAGGAAAAAAAATGACTTGTTTCCTGTTCCTGAGTTGTTGCTATCTTATTCCTTTCAAACAGACCAGGTCAATTATCCATAATCTAATGTCTAAAATGCAAAGAAATAGGAAGGTTCACTTTCATCATTTTTCCCTTCTTTGATGAACTTTAAAATGCAGAATGTTTTTTTAAGTATATAGTTGTTGTCTTTTTGATTTTTAATTTAAAGAATCTAGAAGAATATGACATACCACGTGGGCATCACCTCATGTCTTTTTAGATACACACGTTATAGAAAATCTGTCCATTTGTCTAAGCAGTTATTGGAAACAGTAGTTCCTAAGTAGAAGACAGTATAATGTACTGGCAAGAGCACAGGACAGGGAGTCAGGAGACAGGAGCACTTATTCTGGCTCTGTGTCCAACCAGCTATGTGATCCTGGCAACAACAGTCAACAATCACTGGCCTGGAACCAAACAGGTTCATCATAAGTACTTGGTGAATGAATGGATTAACTCAGCCAATATTTGTTGTGTGTCTGTCATGTTCCACACACTGCTGTATGTGCTAGGATTAGAAGAGTAAACCAAGATTCCCTGCCCTTGTGGAGCTGTGATTATAGTTGAGAAAGATAGACAGCAAAACAAGTAAATTTATAGAGTAGCAGATCTGATAAGCATTGCTTTGGGGACAAATAAAGCAGAGAAAGAGGGTGCCATAGATTGAATGTTTGTGTCCCTTCAAAATTCATATGCTGAATCTTAATCATCAATGTGATATTATTTGGAGGTGGGGTCTTTGGGAGGTGATTAGGTCATGAGAATGGAGCTCTCATGAATGGGGTAATATCCTTCTAAAAGAGCCCCAGAGGGCTTCCCTGGTGGTGCAGTGGTTAAAAAATCTGCCTGCCAATGCAGGGGACACGGGTTCGAGCTCTGGTCCAGGAAGATCCCACATGCCGCGGAGTAACTAAGCCTGTGCGCCACAACTACCGAGCCTGTGCTCTAGAGCCTGTGAGCCACAACTACTGAGCCCACGAGCCACAACTACTGAAGCCACGCACCTAGAGCCCGTGCTCCACAACAAGAGAAGCCACTGCAATGAGAAGCCCGTGCACCGCAACGAAGAGTAGCGTCCTCTCGCCACAAATAGAGAAAGCCCACACGCAGCAACGAAGGCCCAATGCAACCAAAAAAAAAAAAAAAAAGGAGCCCCAGAGAGCTCCCTTGCCCCTTCTGTCATGTGAGGACACAGGGAGAAGACAGCCATCTGTGAACCAGGAAGAGGGCTCTCACCACGTATCAAATCTGCTGGCCCTGATCTGGGACTTCCTGGCCTCCAGAACTGATAAAGGAGGCTGCTACTGAGGGAAAGGAAAGGGTTTTATTTTCTCATCCAGGGCTGGGTTTTAAAAATGCTTTGTGGAGTTGGAGGTGGGGAGTCTCTCTGTGAATGCTCGTGTGTGTGTGTGTGTGTGTGTGTGTATGGGGTGAGGTAAAAGCAGGGTGGGGTAAGCGGTTAGGAAGATTGCTCTCTGGCTCAACTTGCAAGTACTAAAAATTAAAGGCGTGAATATGTGCAGATCCTGGCTGTAAGTGATAGTTAATAGCTGCATGAGGCCAGCTATCACATGCTCATAGGATGGAAGGGACATGTTTCTTCACATTCACTATTTATCAGCTCCCTTTGCATATCACGTATTTATCACCAATCCCTGAACGAGAAAAACAACATGCAGTGTCCTGATTTTGTATTTTCCTTTTGGTTTCATACTACATGTGGTCTTACTCCTTACCCTTTCTTTGGACACAATTGATTTCTTAGGAACCACAATATTTGGAAAAGGATACACTAGAAATCCTTTTGAGTGATTCATAACTCCTCTCCTAAGTAATATAGCTGAAGGTTGAAGCCAGATAACTGTGTGGAAGTGCTTTTAAAGAGATTTTACCGTTTGGGATGATCATTAGAGACAAGAAAAGTAGAGCATTCCTCTTATTGTCCCTAAGTGGTGGATTGTATTACAGGGAACTCATCATGACACACAGTGGTGGGTTTTTTGGATTGACACTAGCCTCACTTATTGGTTCCCAATTGCTGTTGTAAGCTGAATAGCCTATAGTCTTTTTGGATGTATTGGGGTTTATCTGAATTTATTATTCTATTTGTTGTGCTTTGACCCACTGACATTGGTTTACAACAGATTGAAAACTTAAAGCTGACCTTCAAAAAATAATTTCTCGAGCAATAGTCCTGGAAACAAATGATGTGCTGCTTTTCTCTAAGGTGATTTCTTGGTTCATATTTTCTTGGTAAAGGCAAACTTAAAATGTTTTGTTAGACAGAGTACACGTTCGTTAAGATGTCTGGCTGGGTAAGTGGAAAAATAATTGTTTTACAGAAGAGAATTGAAAAATCAATCTAACTTCACTGTACTATCAATCTCCTCCTATTCCATGAAAGAAAGGCCGTTTGTCTGTGCAGGTGGTCTGAGTTAGAGTCGAGTCGCTCTATTGATGACAGGTAAGATGTGGTGTTTCCCCAGAACACTGGGATCAGAATAGGCTCCTAGCTTGAGGAAAGATGAGAAAAGTACTCTACTAAGATAGCTCTTCTTATCGCTCTCTCCCCGACCAGAGTAAGTGAACAGAAGAAAAGAATTAACTCAATTCAGGAAATAATTATAAAACCAAGCAATTTATTAGAGGACAAAAAAATCTTTGAAAGGTTTCATGTAGTTGAATTATTTGTCCAGAACAAGAGAAAGTTTAAGGCTGAGCAAACAATTATCTTAAAATTATTTCAGAGAGTATTTTTTATAGAGGGTGTTTTACTCATTTAATAAATAGCTCTTGGGCACTTGTGCCAAATGTACAATGATGAGTAAGGTAAGACCCTTACTCACCAATAAGGGTAAGACCCTGCCCTTAAGGAGTTTTGCCTGGGAGAGAGCCCCTTCCACAAATCAAGTAAGTGAACAGATGATAAAGGAATCACAAATTGTGATAAGGGCTGTGAAGGAAGCATACAAAGGGCTCAGACAAAAAATTAAAAAAGAATCTACTTTAGATAGGAAAGTCTTTTCTTTCCTGTCTCAGCTTAAATATTCCCTTTAGAGGAGGCATCACATTTAGGGGAGGTGGCATTTAAGCTGAGATCTGAAAGAAAAAAAAAAGGAGCTAGCCGTGCATGGCAAACAGTGGGGAGGAGGAAGAGTGTTCTAACAATTTTGTATGTGCAAAGATCCTGAGGCAGAAAAGTGGTTGGCGTTGAGGATCCCCTGGAAGACCATTATGCTTAGGTGATGGGAAGAAAAAGAGAGCGACTCAAGGTGTGGTTGGAGAGATAGGAGAAGTCAACATCATGTAGGCTTCATAGGTCATGTTAAGGACTTTGAATTTTATTCCAAGCACCAGGAGAGATTATTGAGGGGTTAAACTGAGGTAGTGACATGATCCCATAAACATTTTAAAATATTATAATTTTACAAATATGGAAGTGGAGAGACCAATCAGTAGGCAATTACAATACCCAGATGATGATAGCTTTATCCGCCTTGCAGAGGCAGAGAAAGAGAAAAGTGCGTGGATTTGAGAGACATCTTGGAATAGAACCCAGAGGCAGAACTTTCTATTGCATTGGACATGACAAGTACGGAAAAGGAAGGAATCAACATTTCTATTTTTTGGGGGGTGGGGCGGTGGCTGGTAGTACACTTGGTTTAACAGAGGCATACTGAGAGTGGTGAGGTGGAAAAGAGATTTGATGAGAAAATCAAGAATCTTGTTTTAGATGTGTCACGTTTCCTATGTTCATGGGACCCCCAAGTGGAGAAGCCAAAAGGATGTTTTCAAGAGAAGTATGGAGCCTCAGAAGAGGCCTGGGTTAATGATACCAATGTGGAAGTCAAGAGCTAATTCAAGGCTGTGGGAATGGATGCAATCAGCTATGAAGAGAATGGAGGGAGAGAAAAGAACAGGCGAGGAACCCAGCCTCCATGAGCATGATAGAGGCTGGGTCAGGAGACAGAAGAATCTAAGGAGAGACGGTCGATGAAGCAGAAAGAAAACCAGCACATGGGGCATGGGAGTCACGAAGAGAGTGTTTAAAGGAGGGGAGAGCAGTCAGTTGTGCCAGTTGCTTCTCAGATGTCTGAGGACAGAGTAACTAATGCCTATTGAGTTTGACAACATGAAGTTTTGGGTGATCTTGATCTAGACGTTTCCTTGGATGGTAAGGCTGGAAGACCACATGCATTAGGTTGAAGAACTACAATGTGAAAGAAGGACATGAAAGGTAACCGTCTGTCCTATGTGCTTAAGACTCAACCATGCATCCAACACTGGTGATTTAGGAATAATTTTATGACAGTCAAAATTGATTTCCTCAAATTTGAGAGAGAAACGTAGACTCTCGCCTTCTTTGAAAGCATTTTAAAGCTCCACACTTCTTGATATATCCAGAATGCTTAATGGTAGTCTAGCTACCAGTATTTATTGTGTTATCTAAACGAGAATTTAAAATTTGTCATCAATCACTATTTTTTGAGTTTTCCTGCCTACCCAAGTCATCTAATAAACAAAAATTTAAATCTGCATTTAAATGACTATAAGCTGGTGGTCAGCATTTCTGAATATCCACAGTGAAGAAAGTATCATGTAAAGCACCTGGGGGGGGTTACAAAAGAGGCGGAGACATAATCACAAAGTTCCAAGGAATTTACAATTTCAACTCAAGCTGTGGCCCAATATTTATAGAAAACAATTAAGCAACTTTCTCTCATAATAATCTCAACAAGTCCTGTTGTCCCCACCATGGTTTATTATGAATAAGGAAGATTTTCTGTACAGTTAACGAATTAAATATCATCTATTTCAGTATTCCAGAATGTATTTTGTAGATATACGATTATGTGTGTCTCAATAACAACTTTTTAGAAGCCGAG
Source organism: Phocoena sinus (assembly GCF_008692025.1). Lineage (NCBI taxonomy): Eukaryota > Metazoa > Chordata > Mammalia > Artiodactyla > Phocoenidae > Phocoena > Phocoena sinus. The sequence goes on from NC_045780.1 coordinate 51,824,069, forward strand.
GAGAAAACAGAGACTCAAACCAAGATTAATCAGAAGAGTTGTTTCTAGTATAATGTTATATGCCAATTACATCTCAATTTTCTTAAAAAAAGTTGTTTCTCTCTCTCTCTTCCAGTCTAAACCCAATCTGTCCTTGTAGAACTCCAATCCCATCTCCTCACACTTTCTCAGGGTTTTCTTCTTTACAATATCCCCCAAATCTTCTGTATCTTTTACCCCTCCCTCTCTAGCAGTTTACCCCCATCGTTATGTAAACTCTTAAGATTCTCATGTATAAAAAAAGACAAATGATTTACAAGCTCCTCAAGTTTAAGAGATGCCAACTCAAATACATATTCTCCCCTCACTCCTGGCATGCACACACACACACACACACACACACACACATACACACACACACCCTTCAAAATAATGTCAGGCTTCCTTTCCCTTGTGATTCCCCCTCTCCATGAACGACATTACCCAAGCCAGACACCTGGGATGTGTCGTTGACTCTTTAACTACCTGACCCTCACTTTTCATTCATCGCTAGGTGAGGTCCTGTTGACATACCTTCTAAATATCTCTCTAGTCCAGCTACATCTTTCCAGGACTATTACCCTAGTCTAGGGTAGGGCACCATATCTGTCACCTAAATCACCTATGACCTTTTAACCGGTTTCTGGAATTCCAGTTTTGCTCTCTTTAACTGTCTACAGTGCATCCATGGTGATCTTTCTAAGTGCACATCCCTGGATTAAAAGTATTTAGTATCTCCCCATCGCTACCCAGGTCAAATCTGAGCCTCTTATCTTTGAAGAGCCTTTCTGAACTAGATTTGTTCACTTGCCTGTCACTGTTCTCTTGCTCTGATGCTACACACACATACGCAAACACACGTACACACAGAGACAGTTCAGATACACATGCACGTACACATGCACAGAGACATACACACCCATGCACGTGCGTGTGCGTACATACAGACACACACGCACATCTTCAGAGATCATGTTCTCGCTCATCTCTAGGCTATGTGGTGCTGTCTTCTCTCCTGGGAGAATTTCTTTGTTTATGACCTCTGTCTAGCTAACTCCCACTCACGCTCAGACTTCAGCCTAAATGTCACCTGCCCTAGGAAGCCTTCCCTAAGTGCCGTAGAGTCTGGGCTCCTCTACACTTTTCCTGTCAGAGTTCTTACTGAGCTCCATGTTGTGTGATTGATTTGGGGGCTGCTGATAGGAATAAATAAACAGTGTTGCTTATCTCAGATTTATAACTTGGCTTTCTCCACACTCTTTTTAAAATGTACTGAACAGTGAGTTTCCAAACGACTACAATGTCAATTTAAACAATTGAAATAATAAAAACTTTCCTAGTCTAAAAGTGACTAGGATAATGCTTATTTGTGGCTTGTTGATTATACTATGTTTCAACCTCTTGGAAAAGATAATTTTTCTAGCACCACCTACAACATATTAAAATGAACTTCACTTTCAGCCATTGTTTTCTTTTTCCCCTGTTTCCTTTGATTTGCCAAAAAGCTTAAACTTTCAAGAATTATTTTAGTAAGGCATTCGAATTTACCTGCTTATTATATTGAATGTATTATAGTTTTAAAATCCCCTTTGGAATTTATTCACTTAATCTTTAGTCAACATTACAAAATGCTTCTATATTACCTGTTTAGTAAAATAGCCTTGTCCTACTTCTGCCAACCCCAAGGAATACAGACACTCTGCAAATAATAAACACCAGTGTGATTAATAAGCAGCATAAAAGAATCTAGCCAGAATGATTATAGAGCTTACGACCCAGGAAATGCATTCACATGCCTCTCTCTACCACTATTCCATTTTTCAAAATTAATTTTTATATTTATTAAACTAACATGTGCACCTAGTTTACTGTAAGAAGGTTTATAATGAGTAATAGCTGCTTCCTGCCCCTTCCCCATATCCTTTGCTTTTGTGAATTCTGTACCCTTAAATAATAACTTTCTTTTTTTACTAGCCTTTTCAGGCTTTTCCTTTCATATTCCTAAATAACATACTTTTACTGCTTTTTCTTGATTTTTCAATTAGGTGTTATCTATATTTTCCCTGTTTTTTTTTTTTTACTTCTTAAATTATAAACTATAACACAACTATAGAAAAAGGCATAAGACATGTATACTTAAAGAACTAATTATACAAATTTAGTAGTATATAAAGTGCATCATATTTTATATAAAATATGCAAATATTTTATATTTATTTTATATAAAGCAAATATTATATATATAATATATATAATTTTATGTAGTACTTGTAAAATATATAATATAATGTATAACACATGTACAATATAAATAGTGCTGAGGTTGAGAAAACTGTAGTAGAGTATTTCATTGTATGGCTATACCAAGAACTCTAGCCACAGAAAATTATCATAGAAATGATCATAGATGGAGTTAGAGTTTTTCCATTTTAGGCCTAAACAAACAAAGCTTCTATGAACATTCTGATATCTGTATCCTGGTCACATAAGCAGTTTGTCTACAAGTAGAAATTTTGGTCATAGGATAAGCATATCTTCAACTTTTCTAGATAGTCTGCAGTTGTTTTCCCAAGTTGGCTGTTAGGTTTTTACCATAGAAAATTAAGATTTACCTTTGTTGCACCATAACCATCATACACACTTTTCTTCCCCTTTTCTTCCAGTTTATTCGTATCACAATTTTATTTGTGTCACAAGACTATTTAGAACAGTCTTCAGTGTTCATATTGACAGCCTAAGTGAACTTATATCCAAGTCATGTACCTATTATGATTATTTTTCTCTGCAAGAAAAAAGTTTGGAGATGAATAATTATATAATTAATTGTTTTGTTTGCTTACATTCTATGTAAGTATTATCCATTTATCCTGAGATGCTTTCATAGACTTATAAACTCCTGTAAATATGGTCAAACATAAAAGGCAATCTCTCTGTTCTACTTTTTCTTGGAGAGATACTTCCTCTGCTCTTCAGCTCCTAACTAGATTAATTGCATTGCAGACAGGTTAAACAGTACTTTTTCCCCCTCAATCATCTTGGGAATAGTTTTTGAGTCTTTCCTGTGTTGGATTCACCTGTTTCCTGGATTCCTTAATTTCCTTCCTCAGTTGAGCTTAAGCACATTTTGGAAGAATAGCTTTACATTCTACTTTCCCTCAACTTCATCTCTGAAATGCTTTAATTTTATTTTATTTCTCCCATCATATTTTCATTTTCCAGGAGCATTTTTTTTTCCATCTTTGAATGTCCCTTTTATTTATACAGCATCCAGGTTTTGCTGTTTCTTGTTTATTGCTCTGGGAAAATCAGTTACAGTTTTGTTGTATTTTTTTCTCGTGCTCTCTGCACTTTTGTTTCCTCAGTCTCTCCAGTTTTTTTTCTCTTTGTTTCAGGTTCTTTCACTTCAGACATTTTCCTAAAATGCCTGCCGGTCTTTGCCTGCTTGTTCATATTTCAAACTGTGGCACCAAGGGGCAGATTGGAAATTCTGTGTGTGTGGTGGGGCAGAAAACCCATTTCAGTGAGAACCTTCCTCACCCTCAATATCGATATCTGTAGGTATTCTTTTCCTTGAGTTGAGCTGGTTATTTCCCCAGAACAGAATCTTCAGTCTCTTGCTGGGATGTAGAAGGCTGTCGTCACTCTTCTGGTGTGTCTAGTGGGGGATAAGGGCTGAAGCTCTCACTGACTATAAGGCAGGTCTTTGCTTAATCCTTCTGATTCCAGTAAGGGGCCTCCGTCCCTTCCCACCTTCAGCTGTCCTCATTGTGTGACCAAGTCCATGGATAACAGGCACAACCTCTCTGGAAGATAAGCTACATGTCTTCAGCTGACTTGGAGCAATCACATGTTGCACAGGCTGGAGATGGATGCTTGAGTCTGATCTCTTAGAATTTTAATAGAATCTTTTGTTTCTCGCTTCACTTCTGTCCCTTGTCTTCAAAGACACCTGTTCTTCTAACTCCTGAGCCTCTTCTGGGCTGTGAAACAGGTCGGCTTGCCTCCCTGGCAGCCACTGTGTAGAGAAAAAGCCCAAATCTGACTCTGTTGTCCCTCATCTCTCTGGTTTCCATCTTACACAATATCGTTAACATTTCTAGTCAGCTGCTATCTCCTCTTTCATCTCTGTCTTTATGGGTTTATACCTTTAAACATTTTTTTCCTGTCATTTTAGAGGAGTTTTGGAAGGAGCATGAGGAAAAAAGCAAATATTTTTAATACGCTATCTTTAACCGAATGCTTAATCCTTCCCTGTTGCTAAGGTGACATGCTATATGATATATATATAAAATGTGTAATAATGAGTTAATAGGAGATGAGAAAATAGACATGTTATAATCATCATCTCTCTCTCTCTCTCTCTCTCTCTCACACACACACACACACACACACACACGCACACACACACACACACACACACACACACACTGCTCCAGATGAGTTCTCCGATGTTTCTCAAATTGCCAATTTCAAAGGTTGCTTTGAACATTCTCATTTTACTCTGTTTGACAGCCTACTTCTTTGTTTTTGCATTACCTTCCCATGACTCTGGGGATACCAGGCTTCCTTGTTTCTTACAGTGTCTTCTGAATTTCTCTTCTCTGTTCACTCCTCATGCATTTGTGACTCCCATTATTTTATTCTTTTTTTCTACTTTTTCTGATTCTCCTTGAACATTTCCTCCCTTTAATTAGCATCTCTAAACCACGATACACACATTTTCGTCTTGCATTCCGATAGAGCTCCTATGTTTCTCCGCGGTTGCTCCATAATGGTACCATAAGCTCATTCTACCCCAAACAGACTTCATATCATCCCCAGAATTCTTTTTTTCTCCTCCAATTCAGTTGCTACCTCTTTTTTCCCTTAATGCTGTTTATCTAAGTCAGGGGCTGGCAAATGTTTTCTGCAAAGGCCAGATAGTAAACACTTCAGGCTTTGCGGGCCGTGCAGTTTCTGTCACAATTGTGCTGCTGTAGTGAAGGGCAGCTATAGTCAACATGTAAACAAGTCAATGTGGTTGTCTTCCCAAGACTTTATTTACAAAGCTGGCCAGTAGGCTGGCTTTGGCTTGGCCTATAGTATGCTGATCCCTGATCCAGATTAATGGCCATCCAGCCAGAAACCTCATAAGAACTTTACCTTACACACCTATCTGCTTCGTGGGTTACAGTGACTGTGTCTTTCCAGATCTGCCCTTCACCATCTTCACACCCTTTCCTCCCTCAGACCCTCATCTCTCTCACCTGTCAGTTGCAGTAGCTGTTTAACCCATCCCCTTACTTTCCATCTCGTAGTCATGCTACACATTGCTTCCAAAGCAGTGTCTTATGAGAACAGAATTTATCCTGTTACTTCTTGTTTAAAGTACTCAGTGTTCTTCAAATCTCTACACTGCAGGGCTTCCCCAATTTTAGATGTATAAGAGCTACTTGAAGTCTTTGTTAAAGACTTCTGGGTCCCACCCCAGAGGTTCTGATGCTATGAATCAGAGTTGAAGGTCAGGAATCTGCATTTTAAACAAACATCCAGATGAGTCTGCAGCATGCAGTCCTCAGACACTTGAGAAACACTGGCCATGGAAAAGGGCAAACCCTTCTGTGTGGAACACAGGCCCTGTGACCTCTCCAGCCCCACCTCTCACAGCCCCTCCTTTAACGTGTTGGGGGTCAGCCCTTTTCCTGAACTGGCCGTGCTGGTTCACCCCTTCAGTTTCCCTATTAGATGGTCATTTTGCCAGTAATGTCAGTAACTCCTGGTCTGCTGGGAAAACTTCCTTTAAAGCTCAATTCAAAACTTCCTTTAAGGGGCTTCCCTGGTGGCGCAGTGGTTGAGAGTCTGCCTGCCCATGGTAGGGGACGCAGCTTCGCGCCCTGGTCGGAGAGAGTCCCACGTGCCGCTGAGCGGCTGGGCCCGTGAGCCATGGCCGCTGAGCCTGCGGGTCCAGAGCCTGTGCTCCACAACGGGAGAGGCCGCAACAGTGAGAGGCCCGCGTACCGAAAACAAAACAAAACAAAAAAACGTCCTTTAAGGTCCAATCCCTCTGATGAGTTTCCCTGAACTTTCGATTCTTACTGTAGGTATCTATATTCTAGTAACTATAACAAATTAATTGCTTTAATTTATTTGTCTCTTGTGATTGTGAGTTGCTGGAGGGCAGGAACTATGTCTTCTGCATTTGAGTATACCTATGTTTTAGAGGGGACAATAAAATTATATAGTAAGTACGCTAAAAATTTGTTGATTCCATGTAAGAATTAGGTTGGGAATATTAATATCTATATTTTATAGATAATTCAACTGGAACTCTAAGATATTAACTGACTTGTTTGAGGTCAACCATATTGATGAAACAATCAAGGATATCATACTGTTTTTTGACTTTTGTGCTTTTTCCATTACGCGTGCTGCCTTCCTACCATTATGGAGTTATTCCCTGTGCTTAAGTGAGCCTTGAATCTTGAAAGTGTTCAGTGAGATTTTCTGATTTGGGTATACACATTCGATCAGTTGATTATTATTATTATTATTATTTTTTTTTTTTTTTTTTTTTTTTTTTTTTGGTACGCGGGCCTCTCACTGTTGTGGCCTCTCCCGTTGCGGAGCACAGGCTCCGGACGCGCAGGCTCAGCGGCCATGGCTCACGGACCCAGCCGCTCCGCAGCATGTGGGATCTTCCCGGAACGGGGCACGAACCCGTGTCCCCTGCATCGGCAGTCGGACTCTTAACCACTGCGCCACCAGGGAAGCCCAGTTGATGATTTAACGTTGTCACTTCTGAGGCTGACTAACGACTGAAAGCAAGTCAGTCCAGCCAGATACATTGTTCTTCACAAGCTTGGCCTCTGCACTCTTTGGATTTCGGGACATTTCCATCTTAGAGCTGCCACATCTTTTGGTTTTCTTCCAAGAATCTAAATTGTATTTATTCTGCCTACATTTACTATAATGAATTATGTGGGCATTATTATTATTATTGTAACTTGACAACTAACAGTTCAAGAGAAGGTAGCCTCTTTTGGGTGACTCCTGAGAGAGGGTTTTCCATGGGTTTTGCTCTCTTGTACTTCTCATATAGCTCCTGAATTCACAACACCTGTATCTCAAAATACCCAGCTCAGATTAGGCAGCTGAAATCCAGCAAAGGTGAGGGATGACTCATAGAAACCTCTGAAACACTAGGCTGAGTTTAAGATAATGATATGGGAAAAGAGTAAATGCTAATTCTAGATGATTTTTGTCAGGGAAAGAAAGGGATTATGTGCTAAGAGATACAGACATGTGAACCTCAAGAGCAGTCAGTACACAGTTATTTAGTGGTCACTTCATTTTGCCTTGTGTTAAATTTTGTTATCATTTCTATCTCCTGTCAAGTAGGAACCTTTCATCTTATTAATTTCATCCCATCTTGCACTCAGAGCTTATGAACTGAGATGAGTGATTCCAAAATCTCATTTCAGCCTTTCAACTTTCACCTATGGTACAATAATGATTAAACAATGAAATGCTCCAAAGGCAGGAAACCAGAGATGGAAAGACACAAGGTGCCACTGGAAACAATCAATCAGATAATCAACCTCAGAAAACTGAATGTGTATATATCTGGTTACTCACCACAATAAAACATAACAGAAATTTGGCATTTTAATGTAACAGCTTTCATATTTCCTTGATAATTGTGTGTTTAACATAAATAATGTCCATTTGTAACATTTATATTTCCTTTAAACACTTACTAATAAATTAGTATTAGTTATTGCCTGCACAGTGAAAAACAAGCTGGTCTTTTTTTAAAGCAATTTAAATTTTTATTGATTTTGTTTACATAACATAGAATTAGCAACTACAGTAGTTGCCACTTTAAGTGACCTCAGAAAAACAAAATATATAATTATTTTACATGGTTATATTACAATTTTATAAAGTTAGCTACAGCATACCCATGCTTTGTTATAAACTGTATTCCTTTGGCCATATGTTGTAAGCTGTCAATACTAACACGCACCCATATTAGCAAATATAAAGGAGAAAACAGTCTAAAATCGCTTATAAATCTTTTAAGTTTTACATCCATGTTAACATTATTTTTGTCCATTGTTATATTATACAGTCCTTAATACTAGAAAATACGTTTTAAAGTTAAACAGTAGCACCTTTTCCCATATTGATTTTATTTATGCTAAGAAATCATGCTTGTTTCTTACCAACCTTTGTCAGTATGTTAAAATTTTGAATCAAACATTTTTAGAAAAGCTACTGAACACAATTTCATTATAAATAATGCACGTATATACTATTTGTGTGCAGTTTAAAATTTGCCAAGATGATCACCGACCACAACTCTGACAGGGAGAAGGAAAGGGCATTATGATGCAGATGAGAAACAAAATGAGCTCAAATTTAAATAGGAATAAAAAATATATTAACAAACTGAAAACAGTAGTAACCCAAAGTTAATTTAAAATCCAAAGTTTGAAATGTCTTTCGTGATGACAAGCATCTGAAAAAGTGATTGGGAAGAAATTAATAAATAAGCCTGGGATTTGTAAATAGATTCCATGTGGCATGTGAATTAATTACTGTCCTTTCATTCTGGTCCCATTATTGGGGTTTTGGTAGCATCACGTTAGATGCTGGCAGAAAACAACATTGCTCGCTTATTCTCAACATGTGGCTGTGGCCCTGGGTTACCAAAAAAAAAAAAAAAAAACCACACACATACAAAAAAAACAAAAAACAAGGGTAGAAACTCTGTTATATTTTAAGACAGAGTTAAAGCTCTTGGGCCCAATTTGTTCCTGAAGCCACTGTGAGAACATTGCACTGTTTTGCTGGAACAGAATCAGGACCTTTTGCATTGATATGACGGGCAGTGACGAACATCAGGCTAAGAAAGGGAATCTGTCCCCATGGGTTTCCTCCCACCCCATCTCATTTCCTCTGTCTTCCGTTTTCTCTTGTACATACTTTCACACACATCTCATCCAAGTTAACCTGAGGCACTTTGCTGGGGAGATGAAAGAATTAGGCAAGAATGCACAAAGTAAGAGGTTCTTAACAGTCTCAAAAAGCAGTTTTGCCTGTAAGTGATAGGAAAGCACCACATCCAGAATTCTTTTCTATTAGTTATTTACACAAATAATATAAAAATTAGTAATAAGCTTTACAGGTAACTGTTACATTGACTCTAATATTTATGATCTTAAAAATAGTGTTTTAACTATCGTGTGATACATTGCCAGAGACGATCTTAACTGCAGCAGGGGTGAGAGAAGATGCTGCTTTCTCCTTTGCCATGTGGACACTGCTCCAGGCAACTCACATTCTGTCCATTATGGGGTTTCTGGCATCTCTCCATTGTAAAGGTATGAACACTGGAGCCTGCCCTTCCTTTAACCATCTACACGTTGTGTATTGTAGCTAAGTATTTACAGATGACAAAACGAAACAAATAGCATTTAAACTACAATAGTGAAAGAAGAAGAATGTTTTAATAATCCTCAAAAAAACTGTAGGTAGTATTTTCTTTGCAGAGTACACGAATAGGAGATTTCAAAGCAGTGTTTTGGGATGGCATTCCAAACCTTCTCTCTCTGTCCCTTTGTGACACTTGATCTTATCTGAATGTAAAGTTAATATTTTCAAAAACCTCAATCTCTCTGATACTCCCTCCTGATCATTTAAATATGTCTCTAACATCAAAAGAATACACCAGCTGAACTGCTTTCATATTTTGCCTCCAATTACAGTCCAACCAGTGGTGTGAGACTATTAATAGAAAAGGTCCTTTAAAAGATTTTTTAAATTTTAAATTGAGTAATTTAAATTTCATTTAAAAATTCTGTTTCGCAGCAACACATTTATCCTTTGCATCCGATTCACCTTAATATAAAAAATAAACATCTTTAATAGGAATTCTGAGTGAGCTCAATTTAAACGTAAGTGGTGTATGAATGTACCAGAAGTTCGGAAGAGCCACATTGAAGTGCTGACTGTAAAGGATTAAGTGCTTTCACAATGAGGCTTTCTTAATTCTCATCGCTTTTCTTCTCATGCTGTAAACAGCTCATAAAATGTCATGAGTAACTCTGAGTGTTAAGAAAATAATCACTCTTACATTTTTACATCGTTTTGTGCAAACACACAGTTGTTTTGTTTTGTTTGGCGGATGCCTCATTGTTTTAATGATTTCTGTCCAAAATAAAGAAAATGAATATTCCTTCTTTCAAGATGAGCTGTATTTATTACTGGAACGGAAGTTGTCATATCCGTGATCATTAGCTTTGAACTTTAAGCACGACTGCTTTTCCTCCAAGGACTGCTTTTCTTCAAATGACTGGCACCAGCAGCATAAGCATGACTGTACAAAACAAAGTAACTCGTTATAAGTTTACATCAGTTACACTATCACAACCCTTCCTACTCTCCAGAATTCTGGCTTTCTTTGCATGATATGCAGTTCTGCCAATTTCTCTCCATGCCCTCTCATTTTCCCCTTAAAAACATATAACTACATAAGTAGTATATGATAATTCTTTTAAACTAGAAAATACAGAGAAGAAAAAATGTACATAATTAAACTTCCTCATCTTTTAATTCAAACTGAAAGAGAAAGCCACTCTTAATTCTTGATACTTACTCTTGATTACTTGAGAAATACTTTTAATCTTTGATAAATACATAAATCAAGACTTCTTCCTATGCAAATGGAAATATTACCACACACATATCTACAGCATGACTGTATATGTGCATGTTTGTGGAAGTGTGTGTATAATTATGTTAATAAAACTGGACTATACATACTACTCCATGGCCTTGACAGTGACATAAACATCTTTCCACGTCAATAAACTTAATATTACATCACCATTTTTTTCAGCCACGTGTTTAATCTCATGTGACTTTTCAATACTGTTACACAATAAGGTTGTAAAGTATATGTGTCTCAGTTTTAGTCATCCAGATTTTTTCTTGGATTTTTAAAAATCCTGTTAATTCTGTTTGTTTTCTGAGAATTTATATGTATAAGAAAAAGTGAGTTCCATTGCTTTCTGTTCTGTAAAATGAGGGACATGATCTGGTGACGTTCTCTTCTAGCTCTAAAATCTATGAGTTTATGAGTAAGCAAAGAATTTTATAGACTGCCTTTGGTCTTACAAGGAAGCTAAGTTCTCGGTTTTCCAATAATGAACTGCCAGTGGAACCAAGCAGAACCAAGGCACCACGCCCTCCAGTACAAAACCCAGCAGTTAATAATTAGGACAATAGAGCCACAGACTCAGTGTCTGATGCACATTCCCCAGTTGTTGTACAGGTACGGTAACTGCCACCAGAGGGAAAAAGCTAACTCCATGATGACCACTCCATGACATAAACTGCATCATCCTGAGCAGTACTGAATCTGTGGCCAGCACAAGTCCAAGAACGAGCCTCAAGAGAACGGGATTAACATTATTGCTCATAATAATCTGTATCTTGGTGGGCAGCAAAATAATTGTAGCTTGCTCTGCCCGTACATGTAAGCACGCAACTACGATAAAATTGTCAGCAAAGAGATGTTACAGACCCATGTTGACATCTTCCACTCTGAGAATATGGCGTCCCATGTCAGCGTGAAGAAGTTACAGAAGATAGACCTTTGCCCCTAATCCCATAGAAATGGAATGGCGTTTGACATTGGGGAACTGAAAGCAGCTCTTCTGCCCCTTTCCTGTTTGCCCATTTCTGTGCCCCTCTAACCTTGAAAGAACCTAATTATAGGAATGTGATCACTAATCAATTGAAACTATTTCCTGACTTATGCTCTCCTGAATGCACGCCATGCCTTGTCTAACCTGTCGATTCTCTTCCTAGATAAAAACAAGTAAGACTAGCTGTCTACCCACAGTAGCCCCCCCCTAAGCAATCCTGCATGCAGACCACTCGGGCAAGATAACATCTGAAGAGAGAGCCAGCCAGTCTGTCCGCAGGGGAGAGGCAGAACCCAACCTCCTGCCTTGATGATTCATTGAGATTCTTCCCCCTCCATTTTTCCCTTTAAAAACTCATGGCTGAGCAGAATCTTTGGTGTTGGTCTCTGGACACGAGTCCACCATCTCCCCAGACTGCTGGCTTTTCTGATTAAAGCACCTTTCTTTTCTACTGACACTTGCCTCTCGAATTATTGGCACATGAGTGGTGAGCAGCTGAATCTGGGTTCTGTTATACCAGGGACAAGTGAATCGTTCCCACATAAGGGAAGGGAATATTTTATTTATGCTAGATTGTTGAAGGAGTGAATGAATGGATGGATAGATGTTACACACAAATGCAAGCAGGCAAATGAGGAATAATTTCACATATTCCACATCAAGGAGCACTTCTCTGCTACAGAATGAAGGCAGAAAAGTGGAGGTAAAACCTGAATTAAACTGCTTTGTTTGACTCGTTATTGTCACCTCTGCATGAAAAAGAAACTAACTTAGTTATAATCTACAGTGTGCTGCATAGTCCAAAATCTTCCAAAAATGGGAACGGTGCCTTTAATCATGTGTAGCTCTTATTTTATCATGTGATATTTGTCAGACATCAATGCATGCAATTTTTATTCATTTTCTGTGTAACTCTATGAGTAAAATTGATTGGTTGAGGCAGTAGGGAATGGTTGACTGGGATTTGTAGGCGGAAATCAATTATAGTGATTTATGAGCAAAATTCACATTTAAAAAGAAACGTCTAGGGCTTCCCTGGTGGCGCAGTGGTTAAGAATCCGCCTGTCAAGGCCGGGGACACAGGTTCGAGCCCTGGTCCAGGAAGATCCCACATGCCGCAGAGCAACTAAGCCCGTGCACCACAACTACTGAGCCTGTGCTCTAGAGCCCCCGAGCCACAACTACTGAAGCCCGTGTGCCTAGCGCCGGTGCTCCGCAACAAGAGAAGCCACTACAATGAGAAGCTCGCGCACCGCAACGAAGAGCAGTCCCCGCTCGCCGCAACTATAGAAAGCCCATGCGCAGCAACGAAGACCCAACGCAGCCAAAAATAAAATAAATAAATAAATAAATAAGAAAGAAATGTCTATCATGTAATACTAGGGAAACTGCAAAACAATTGACTAGATCTCTTTGGATAGAAATATTAATAGTTTGGAAGGGTTATATTTGATGCCAGATTAAAAAGGGCTTTTGATTTTCAAATACTCTCTTACCTTAAAGCAGTTTTTGAATCTTTTGCTCACCAAATACAGAGCTATTGGGTTAATACAGGAATTCAGGGAGGCCATGTTGATGCCAATGTAGTCCAATACCAACAAAAAGCTGCAAAAAATAATACAAGACATGTCTGTAAAAAAAATATGCTGCTATGAACATATATTCTTTACAGATTTTTGTGTTTTTGTGAACAAAAAAATTAGCCATTTACAATGGTTTTGACTTTATCACTAGTCTTTGCCAATTATGATCTCTCTCTCTCATTCTCTGTCCCTGTCATCACCTCACCCCCCCATGCCCAATTCTCTCATTTAAAATGAAAGCTCAGGACTTCCCTGGTGGTGCAGTGGTTAAGAATCCACCTGTCAAGGCAGGGGACACAGGGTTGAGCCCTGGTCCGGGAAGATCCCATATACCGCAGAGCAGCTAAGCCCAAGCACCACAACTACTGAGCCTGTGCACCTAGAGCCTGTGCTCTGCAACAAGAAAAGCCACTGCAATGAGAAGCCCGTGCACTGCAACAAAGAGTAGCCCCCGCTCGCCGCAACTAGAGAAAGCCCGCGTGCAGCAATGAAGATCCAATGCAGCCAAAAATAAATAAATTAATTAATTAATAATAATTTTAAAAATGAAATCTCTTTTGGAAGTGCTGAGGCTGAATGAAAAGAAAGGATTTACAAAGTGCAAAGGAGAATCAGACCTAACGTTTTCAATTGTGCTACTCACTCATTTGGACAACCCTGGCTCTCCATTCCCAGTGTTCTCCTAAGTCCCTTTACTTCTCCCTTGGAAATAGGAGTAAAGGTAAAAAGATGGCCATCTTATTTGCTCCCTAAGGATTAGAAAAATGGTACTCTCTCTCTTGCCAATGAAAGGAATCAATGGACAAACTTCTGAATGGCATTTATTTACACAATTATTTCTATTTTATCTTTCTTACCTCAATAGTTCACATCTATTGGGATCATTCCGATCATAAAGAGTGAGCTTCAAAATCCTGCTGAGGTGAAGAGGAAGCCAACACAGGGCAAAGACAAGGACCAGGCAAAATACTGTTTTGGCCACTTCCCGTCTCTGAAATAAAACCACAGTCAGACACTGAATTATAATCAGACACTCATTATAATCGCAGCGTTCTCGCTTTCCAAACAAAATATTTAATATCGTTTACAAAAAATCAGTGGCATTTGTAAAAATTCAGGACACTGAGCTTTAAACTGAATAGCTAATGTGAATTAGACAGAAAATGATTAGAGATTCATCTTTAAAAAGTAATGGCTCTTTTTACATCTTTTTAGACTATGTAGAATATCTCCAGATAGACAATATAAAAAATATTCTTTGTGTATTAAAAAATACCAGCACAAGAAAAAGGAAGTATGCTGTGGTGTATCCATGATAATTTTCATATTCATAATCAGGATTGTAATCATGAGTCAGCAAATATTTCTATTTTCTTACCTGCTTTAAGTGATCATTTAAAGCAATTTGCATGCCACTCTTCTTTCTCAACATTTCACAGGTCATCAGGGTATAAAACAATGCAGTGATGGCCAATGGCAAGCAGAAATAGAAACTAAATAGCCACCAATCTTTAGCTGTCTTGTAAAACTATGGGGAAGAGAGAATGTTATACTTAATATTCCTCTGTAAGAAAATCTTACATATCAAACGTTAAATTAAAAAATACTCATCAAGGAGAAATTATCTTCTAAAGTCGATCCATTTTATAAATACTATGTAGAATCTTTCAGGCCATGTCTGCTGAACAAATAATTAAATCAAATGAAACAAACTTTTCCTAAAAAGCATTTCAAATCTCTAAGGAAGTGTGCTATCATTACACATAAAAATCTAAGTAATTGGGCAAAATTTTAAATATTTGGTAATTCAAATATTTTTGTCTTCACATATGCAAGTTATCCTTAAGGAATTCTTTGTGTGAAATACCACATCTGAATGGGTAAAGATAGCCTAGTGTTTATGGGAGTTTTTCACTTTTTAACAAGTTTGTTTATGGGAAAAGCAGGTAGGAAGAGGTCTATATTAATCATTTACCTAATGGATGTATACATCTAACCTATCAACTAAAAATCAAAGCTGCTTGTAGTATGCTTTTTCTCTTATTTTTTTCTGCTTTTTTTTCTTTTTTCTTAAAATTGTCGTTCCAGATATGTCTGTGTTGGAGTAGAATTTACATAATCTGTGCAGTACTTTTCTCATTTTAACTAATAAGAAACAAGAGGGCTTCCCTGGTGGCGCAGTGGTTGAGAGTCCGCCTGATGCAGGGGACATGGGTTCATGCCCCAGTCCGGGAAGATCCCACATGCCGCGAAGCGGCTGGGCCCGTGAGCCATGGCCACTGAGCCTGCGCTCCGCAATAGGAGAGGCCACAACAGTGAGAGGCCCGCGTACCGCAAAAAAAAACAAAAAACAAAAAAACAAGAAAACAGCAGTCTCATTCTCAATTTCACATTAATGCCCCTCTTTATTCTTTTGTTTACCATGATCTATACATATATTCATAAAGCTTTATCTTGTCTTATGCGTAAAATAGAAAATAATCATTGGTGACCTTTGGACCAGCCCCCTTTGCATTAACTCCTCTTAACCCATTCTGTTGGGAAGAGCCTTTTACACTTAGGATCTATCTTCTGATGACCAGTATTACCGTTCTTTTCCTATTTCCTGATTAAAAGCTCTTGAATAAATGGCCAAGATGAAGTTCTTTGCAACGGCAGCTTTCCCTTTAGAGAGAGGACAAGCTTGTTATTCATACCGAGCTTCACGGATTCACATGGATTCTGATCAATCCATCCATACCAGGGCGACTTCTACTTGATCGTTCCCTGAGCCACACACTCGCTCTGATGACTGCTGTGCTGCTTCATACAGAATATGTAGTAGCTGCCAGTCCTTATGGGAATTTGAGTCGAAAAGCTATAAATTCAAATCGATTCTCTCATGTAAACTTGCTTTATCTGTATTCCTCAGCACCAGGGGATTCTTGGAGAAGTAGTGACCCAGCTTCTTGCAGCCTGAGTCATTAGTCACCGTTAACCCCACAGCCCTAGGACCTACACTCTTAATTCATGCCAAGGACAGTCATAAATCAGTAGCTTCCCAAGAAGAGGAGATCAGGGGAAAAACAGCTAAATATTTATAAGGCAACAACAGAAAGGGGGACAAAAGAGTAAAATTTACCTGCATGAAGGCTGTTTTCTGAGTGGGATGGAGCAAACAGATTCTCAGATAACTTCCTTTGTAGTCAGTGGTAATCATATCAAAACCCACGGCTTCAGGGACAGCCAGGACCACGGAGACCACCCAAATTAAAACAATTTCTACTGCTGTCCATTTTGGAACCCCGATTCCTTTAATTCGACTCCAAGAAGCAACAGCTCGATATCTGAAGAGTAAAACATAATCATTTGCCAAGCTGGCAGAGCCTAGTTTTATTGAAGTAAACAGTTTCTTTTCTAAGTAGCATAGCAATCACTAAGATAGCAGTCAGGATATACCTGGCTTAGATATATGCTCTTACCTGTCAATACTTAGAGCACATAGACTCAGCACAGTAATTCCCACAGAGGCCTTCTGTATGAAAGGCACCAGCTTACACATCTCAACTCCAAAGGGCCAGTCCTCGGCAAGTAGCTGCGTTGAGGAGACACGAAGCTCTGTTAGGGAGATTTTCACAGGGCGCCCTCTGAACTGTATGTATCACTTAGTGGAGACAAATGGACATGTAGAGTTAAAATAACAAATTCCAGTTCTTATTCTTTTCCTCATAGACTACTCCTCTGAAAAGCACTTGTGTTTGATATCTGGAACAAGAAAGTGGATTGGGAATAATGAAAGGGCAGCCAGTTCAGGAGAATTAGCTATACACAGACAGTAGCTTAGGGTCAATGTCTCCTCCACTGCAGGGCCAAGTGGGGCCAGTTGCTTAAGTTCCCCTTACAAGATTGGGCCTGCAGTGCTGAAAATGCCTCTCATACTGTTATAGAGTCTCAAATACTCAGCTGGTGGCCAAATCAAAACAAGGTTAACTAAAAATAGGTGACATGGGACTTCCCTGGTGGTCCAGTGGTTACGACTCCACGCTTCCAAAGCAGGGTTCCATCCCTGGTCGGGGAACTAAGATCTCACGTGCCATGTGGCATGGCCAAAAAAAAAAACCAACCAAAAAAGACAAACGTTTCTTAGCCAGAGAGACTAGACGACTCCTGTGGAGAACAGTTTGCGTGTTCGTGTACTTATTCTTCACTCTAGTCAACTGGTCTGTAACTCGGCACACAGCTCCTTGAATCCAGCAGGCACACTCCTTCCTTAGGGCTTCACCTGAGGTTCTTCCTTATCCTGGAAGGCTTTCCTCCCACAGATCCACTTGGATAACTCCTTGACCTCCTTCAGGTCTTACTCAAATCTCATCTTTTCAACATGACCTACCCTGACCACACTGTTAAGTATAGGAACTGGTCAGGCCTCCCCATCTCCCTCATCCTACCCCACTGCCCGTTTCATCCAGAGCACTTATCAACTCCTATTGTATATATTATACCATACTTGTTTGTTTGGTTAAGTTTTTGCTGTCTGGAACCCCTAGCCCATCAAACAGAAAAGAACTTCTGCAATTGCCTAGTACAGCTCCTGACACACAGCAGATGCTTAAATATTCAGCCCCCTAAAATATATAGGCAGTGGCTATCCAGCGAGCAAAAGACCTAGTTCTTGGTACTGTACATATATTTCCGTTTATCTGACTTCAGACTGTGCAACCATCTATTGTTAAACTCAGTGATTTTCTTTTTTAGGACAACTGGGTGTGCCCCACCCTGGTAAATGAATCACTTTAGGTAAACATCTGGGTCGAACGTTCATGAGGTTTTGAAAATAAAGAAAAGTATTTCAAATCTACGTGTCTGTGTGTGCGTTTTAATGTTTTAAAAAATAACCTTCCAAAAGTGAAAACTATTTTGAAACACAATTGAGTCTTTCCGTTCTTTCACTCGTGAAGGTTCTTTGTGGAGTTTGTCATGCTGGGTGATTGTTCTGTAACTAGAGTGGCACCCAAAGCTGAAATGTGTGTTTCAGTACGAATATGACTCGGAGCTCCAACGTGGAACCAATTTCATTTCTAAGGTAGACATGAAAAGTTACACCGACATGTAGAACAAATGTTGGCATACTTAGAGCAAATACGCTTTTTCTAGGGTCTGAAAGCCTGCAAGGCCAGGCAGGCAACAGAAGAGTGGAGGAAGCCAGGTGTAAGAAAGTCATTGGTGTCAGGAATAATAGGGAACAGAGGGGTCTGGGGTAAATCCTATCTAAATGGAGCTGCTGCTAATAAACTTGATGTGATTTTTGCCAAGAGATCCCCAATACAAAAGTATCTTGATTTTTAGCCCCAAATTGGAATTTTTATATGAAATCTCACAATTTATAAAAATTGTCAACTAATTCATATTTTTAAAAAAAAACACTGTCAGATAACATTGTATTAACAAAATATTTTTATGTGTCAGTCCGGCCTCTAACTTGTGACCTCTGGATTAATGAGCTGACTTATAACTCTGAGTGTTCATTCATTCATTCAACAAACATTTATTGAGTACCCACTATGTGCCATACACCATTTGGAGTACAGAGTGCCTATCAGTGAACAAGGCAAACTCCCTGCTCTCATGGAGCTTACAGTCTAGTGATGGAGGCAAACACAAAACACATAAATACTTAATATGGTGTCACACAGGCGGTGTCACCATATTGAAAGATTATGGTGGAATTTAGGGAGCTTTCTTGATAGGCTTCTCAGCAAGGTCTCTCTGAAGAGGCAACCTGCAGTAGGGACCTGACTAAAAAATGTAAGCCATGCAAAGAGCATTCTAGGCAGAAGAAAAAGCAAATGCAAAGGCCCTGAGGTCAAAAGAAGCTTAGTGAGAGGAGGCTCTCAAGGCTGGGGTCGAGTGGTCCAGGCCAAGTGTCTAGGAGATGTAGTTGCACAGGGAGGAGTCTGAATGGTTTTTTTGGTTTTTGTTTTTATTTTAGGAAGTCCATTGCAAGATTTTGAACAGGGAAATGGAAAATGGCATCATCTTATTTATATTTTTTAAAACATCACTCTGGGAACTTCCCTGGTGGTCCAGGGAATCAGCCTTCCAATGCAGAGGACGCAGGTTCAATCCCTGGTCGGGGGGCTAAGATCTCACGTGCCATGGGGCAACTAAGCCCGGCATCTACAGAGCTTGCGTGCTTTGGAGCCTGCATACCACAACTAGAGAAGCCAGCGTGCCGCAACTAAGACCTGCACAGCCAAATAAACAAATTAATTAATTAATTAATTAATTAAAAAATATAAAAAGATCACTCTGGAAGCTCTATGTAGACTAGAATGTAGAGTCAAGAAAGGAAGCTTTGATGAGAAATTGTGGGCTGAAACTTGTGGTGCCGTGGGGCTGAAAAGAATGGGTTATATAGACTGGATATGTATTGAAAGCAGAGCTAGCAGGACTTGTTGATGGGTTGGATATAAGATATGAGGACTCAGGAAACTCAAGGAGGTTGATCATGTGAATGGTGGAGACATTGGCTGAAATGGGAAAGAGCCAGGGTCCTGCAAGTCTGAACCAGCTATGAACTCAAGGTGCTTTAAAAGACTTGCCAATCACCCTTGGAAACATAATAAAAAGATTCCAAACAGTTAAAAGAACCCTGCCAGACCCGGTTTGGTACAAACTATCCAGGTAATATTCTGTCTAATCATTCTGATTGCCTTTATATGTATTGGGGTGGGGGGTGGGAAGCAAAACTAACACATATATGGTACTTACAAGGGACTAGGCACTATTCTAAGCCCTTTACACATGGTATATCATTGAATTCCCAAAGCAATCCTATGAGGTAGTGTTACTATTACCCGCATTTTATAGGTAAAAAAACTTAGGGGCACTTAGAAGTTTATTAACTTGCTGTGTTGATTTTAAATATGCCCACAAATTCTTTGATACTCCTCCCTTCAAAAGGTGAAGCCTCATTTTCCTGCCCTTGAACACGGGTTGGACCTAATGATTTGCTTTTAGTGAAAAGAATGTAGTGGGTGTGATGATGTGTGACATCTGAGACTAGTTCATAGAAGGCATTATGGCTTCCTCGTTGCTCTCTCTTGGATCACTCATTCTGGGGGAGCTGCCGTGTCAGGAGAAGACTCGAGCACCCCTATGAAGACTCCAACAGGTGACAAGGAACTGAGGCCACCTAAAAACGGCTGGCACTAATTTGCCAAGTGTGTGAATGAAAAGATCCTCCAGCCTCAGGCAAACCTTCTGAAGACTGCTGCCCCGCCAACATCTTGCCCCTCATGAGAGACCCTGAGCCAGAACCACCAGCTAAGCAGCTCCTGAATTCCTGACCCACAGAGAGAGTGTCAGGTAATAAATGCTATTCTTCAAGTTGCTAAATTTCGGGGTAATTCGCTTCTCGGCTTTAGATAACTAACATATTTGTCCTTGGTCACTCACTTAAGTAAGTAATAGATCCACATTTGAACCCACGTGGTCTGATTCTAGAATCTATAATGTTTTGAAGAAGCGGATCTTAGATGAAGAGTGTTTAGAATTAAATTAATATTAGTATTTTAAAACCCATAACTATGTGTCAAACAACGGTAAAGTATCTAGATGTAGAGTAAAACTTTCTTCTAACCCCCCTGCTATTTTATTCATCTACTGTCCAAAAATTCAGAGAGTGTCAAGTGTTTTCTTGTCTTCAATGATTTCCAAATATGCAAATATTAGTATCACATAGGTACAGCCATCAGATGAATCAAGATGAATGAGTGTCCGGTCACTGAAGGGAGAGAAGTCTGGCCAATGAAAATGAGCCCTGCACTGAATCCAGGCCCTGTTTTGAGGTTACTGTTGTTTTTGGCTCAGCCTAGAAATTGGATGATTGCTCTTCATACCAGTGGGAGGCCTGCAGCCCAACCTCTGACCCAAGTTATCACAGAGGACAGGGAAACACAAACTGAAAATTGTAGCAATTCTCTTCAAGTTCAACACAGAGATAGTCAGAAACCTAATCACAGCTGAGAGATTACGGTTTTCTAATCTACCCTTCTGAAGGGAAAGAGACTGAAAAAAACCTCTTCATCATTTCAGCTCAGACCTGAATGCTGCCAGTCCTGAGAGGCCACAGAAGGTGGGGGGACGGAGTGCCCACTTCTATTATTTTGTAGTCAGTCAGAAGGATGACTTTGGCAACCTCTGCTTCTCTGATCAGAAGGCTTTGTGGGGACACCAAGAAGCCTGACACCCTGTGACAGAGACCACACCCACTGCTGATGCTCACCTCTGTCTGAATGGCCTCCAGCCTCAATGCCTTGGCAATTTAGGGCTTGGAGCTTATTTAAAATGCAAAAGATGTCAACCTCTTGTTTAATAATAAACAAAGCCCTGGGTAGGGGAAAAGCTGTGAACTTAAAAAAAAAAAAAAATCACTCTCAACCAAGATGCCATCTTTAAAATTTGGTGAAAGAATGTTCTTAGAGATTTTTATAATTCCTGGGAATTAACTATTTCACTGTTTCTTGACAAAAATAATGACATCCAACATCTATAATTTGAAGTCCGACGATACAGCTTTCTTCTTGGTAGAGGAAATTGATTCTCCTTTATTGCAAGAGGAGGCAACTCTTAACTTTAAACCCAGCAATAATACATTCTCATTCCTTATTTGCAGTTTTCCCCATTCAATTAGATAATTTAAGGGCACGATCTGAAGACAAATCATGCACGTAATCAAATCTCTCTGATCGCAAAAAGAATGTTAGAGGTCCATATTGTTTCTAGGTCCCTGCCACGTGAACTAAATTTTTAGGTCCTGTTTAAAACTAAGTTTGAATATATATTACCTACCATTTATCAAATGTGAGCCAGTCAGAAAATACTCCCATAACTGACATTGGTTTTCACATGGTGATGGCTCATCCAAGAAAGAGCTTTTGTTAGTGTTGGTCCTAGGAGCAATGTGGTGTCCATTTGACAAATGGTAGCCTGTCCTCATGCTGGCCCCTTTCGCCTAAGGCTTCTACTGCTTCCCTAGCACATTTCTTTTGTATGAGTAAAGTAAACACAAATAAATAAATAAACACTAGATTGAAAAAAGACTTGGTCATACTGACTACAAGGTTTCTACACCAGGATGGCCATGATTTCGTAACTTTATGTGGAAACAGCTGTTTGAGAAAGGAAAAAGTCAACAGAATCCAAAAAATTCTTTTATATCATATTTTAAAATTATTTTTATATTAAATATATATTATATAATTTTTTTAAACTTCTAAAAGGATAAATAAGATGAACAGAAAATAAATATCCTTTCTGTAAAAGTATGATTAAGTGAGTCCTACAAAATCTCTCCAACTGGGGGATTTATATTTTTCAATTCTTTTTGTAATTAAAAATTACATTCTAGAGAAATTAAATGGAGAAAATCCTATTACTACACACCACTCTTAATGCCCAAAGGCATCTAGCCCCGTAGAGTTAGGAAATGCCAAAGTTAACCATCTTGCACTAACAAATGTTCAATAGCCTCATTAACCATATATACCATTTTCCTTTCCTATTTTTTTTAAAATTAACAGTATACACTGAGCTTTAACTGTTTCTTTGTTTCAGAATATTCTACAACATTTTTAGTGCCTAGCACAGTGCCTGGCACACAGTGACTGCTCATTAAATGTTGTTGAACAACAGTGAATGAATGAGTTCATGGACAAATAAATGAATTTGATCATAAGGCAAAAATCTTGTGATAAAACTTTTGTCATGAACTTTTCAGTTCTCATATTTGAAACAATTTCTTTAGAGAATTGGGATGACTGTGCATTTTATATATTGATTGATTTTTGTATTGTCTAGTGCATGCCCTCCTCCTTTCCAGATGATCAGGTCTTCTTGACACATAGAGCCAGGGCCTCTGGGATTGAGGCGTTAGCTCTTCTCTTGGACCTCTGCCTTCCAAGCAGCCCGGAAAAGGTGGAAAGCAAAATTCCTCCCCTCCCCTCTCTCCCCTACTCAAACCTATCAGGGAAACGACTTTTAAAAAAACAGAACCTACTGTTTCTCACTATCTGATGGGATTCAGTGAGGTGCTTTAGTTGTAAATTTGGTGGAGATGGACTCTGGAAGCATAGAGACGCTGTAAGAGACGGTCATTTAAGAAGGTAGGTGAGCAACACATTAAAAATGACAACTAAGGTTGCTTTGCCGGATTGCTGTCTGTTCCATCTGGTGATGAACTGTGAACATTTCTTTCAAATGACTGGCATTATAGAAATGTTTTTACAGTCAGAGTCAAAAGAAGGAAATAATGGAGTGGTTGTGTTTCACAAGTTTGGGGAAGGGTGTATTCTGCTGCTTTTATCTCTGTTTCCTGTAGCAGATAAGAGTTTTTCTGCGATTGAACTGGCGTCTTAATAAGACAGTACACCCTCATTCAAGGATTTCCCATGTCGGATCTCCCTTTCTTTCTTCTTATTCAAACATACAGTGAGAATTTAAGCTGCTGGTCAAGTGCATAGACAATATTTTCTTGACATACATTGCACCCGTGCCCTTGGGGACGAATATCAGTTACCGGTTCCATCCTGGGTCCATTAAAATGCACTTAATCACTTAAAGATTAGGCCATGTGGGTTAGAATATGTGGGTGAGGAATAATGTCAGCTTATCCCCCAGGGGTACCATTTAAATACCACAATATGAACAGTGCCCCCTGGAGTTGTTCAAGGCAGAGGCCCTGTCCTAGGAATCTGTTGTGTGCACACTGGCAAAGGGAGGGCTTTCCACTGCTCTGGAAAGATTCCTATCACTTGCTGAAATAGAAGAATGACTCCATTAAAATGAATTAAGTTTCTGGAAACAAAATCTTTAAGAGAAGCAAAGAGATAGGAAAAAGATAAAAAATAAATATGTCTTAGAGAAACTTAAGTTCACCTTAAATATATATCCCTACTTTTGTTACAGTGAAATTTATTTCCAAGTCTGTAACAGGCCAATAAATAAATGGATTGCTACTCTCCTATTACCTGAACTTAAAAACTTATCCACAGTTTGTGCTTAAAACCTTTCATTGACATGTCACATATTTTGAAAAGATTCAACTAAGAGCATTAAGACATGCTATTCACAAACCTAGCTTTATGGTCAGATTCACTTAGCTGAGCTGGATCTTCTAAGATGGCTGTGACACCTGAAGAAACTAAAGAATTATAACCTGATGGCCTCATGGCTCAGAAAGTGACTCTCAAACTTAAAGAATTCAACAAATCTTATTAAGTATTTTCATGTCTTACTTAAACCTAATTCTATCCAGAAAATGGCTTATGGGATAAGCTATGGTGAGAAAGCGTTTGATTACCATGGAATTCAAAAGCCCGTTAACATAATTTGAAAACACTGTGTGAGAGGGAAGAAGATATGTACAAAGTAAACATCCAGAGAATAGGCTTCCTCCTTTCTGGAAACCATGATGAAGCTAAGGAGGAGAGAAATAGAGAGGGGATGTGAGTTAGGTGGTGAGAATATGGCTGGGAGACTCAGGGACAGAACACTGCTTGATAAATGCTTCTGTCAACTTTGCTAATAAACTTCTGACTCAAGAACAATCCTCTTTCCCTCTCTCTCCTACCATCCTAGTTTGGCCGTTTTCTTGTTCCTTTACATTTTCACCAGAGAATCTATAGGGAAAGAGAAATAATCAATCTCTAAAGTAAAAGCACTGGAAAGGAAAAAAGTCTGAAATTAGAGAAGTTGCTGGCTAAGGTATATCCATACACCGTGCTCAGCTATCTCCCAAACATAACCAACCTCTTCTTAACTTTGCAAAGTCCTGAAAGAGAATGTTTCACATCATAAATTACCTCTAGAATCTTATTTCAGCTCAGGCTTTATCTGTCAACACCCCTGAGAGCACTTAATCATTGATTAGCATTTGGCATGTTTCTCTAAAAATCATCAACTATAGCGCATTAGCCATACCTTATATGGTTTTCTTTGGAAAATGAAGACCCTGGCTCCCTGGCCTTGAAACAACATGGTCTTGGCTGTGTCATCCTCTTGTACAACTATGGAAATGCCTTCAATCTTGAACGATTCATTTAAAAATGAGCAAAGAAAAAAATGTAAAGCCTTTGATAGATAAGCCTTACCACGTTGAAAGAAACATTGCCTTGACATTTTAAGAGCCTTGGATTTCTGGAGTGACCGAGTGACAGATCAAAGGCAAACACAGGAAGCACCCTCGAGTTAACCTGGGGAACATTTCATTGCCCAAGGCCAAGAGTTTGCCCACCATTTTGTCACAGGCATCCATAGCCAACATGTGAAGCGGTGAATCAGAAATAGGAAGTCTTGAGTGTCTGGGCTATTTGACATCTGCTATTGACCTATTATTCTGTTGTGGCCAATATCCTCATACACATAGAAAAAAAGAACAAAATTCCCCCCCCCTTTTTTTGGACAGTTATAAAAATATGAGTATAACATCTTTTGTCAACAAGCATTTGTCTGGAATTGATTGTTGCAGGCACTATGCTAGGTGGGTGTTGGGGGGTTAGCTTTATTTATTAATTGACCCAAGGTCATGCAAAGCTAACAGTCTTACTCTTTATTAACACTTTTAAAATGTTAATGCTTCAAATGTGCTTAATTAACACTCCTTAAAAATTTTGTTGCTTTAAATAAATGAACCTCAAAGGTATCTAGGTTCTGTTTTGGGTACAAAATGCTTCTGCTACTAAGGTGTCTCTAGACATCACAAAAATGTCACTAAAATATCTCAGTTACTTAACTGGAAATATGTACAGTGTTATTATCTTGGGCAAAGTTAGACTCCCCTACCCAATGATACCTTTACTTCTTCTATTGCTCTATATGCATAAACTGCATTTACTAATCAGAAAAGTATAACTTTGAAAGTTAAGTTTGCTGGTCCTTCATTCACTTTTACTTCTAACTATGAAATTAGTTAATTATATGCAGACTTATTAAGTACTAGAAGTAGTCTAAGACTGGAGAGTGAGAAAGGTGATTTTGTTCAGAAAGACAGCTTTGATTGTGTTACAAGCAGGAATGTCTGACTAAGTGACAAGGTCACTTCGCTCCAAACTCACTTGAGGGTTCAATGAAGCAATTCCCATTTTGACATACCAGCACTTTAATGTTACACGTACCCCACCTTAAGTAGTTAAACGTTAAAGGTCAGTAGCTATGCTTCTCAGAGCTATGAAGGCAGCCTCTTTGACTCTAAGCCTACGAAGTCTTAACAAGAAAACCATCTAGAGGCACTCCAACGGGTCACCAGCTCAATTTTTAGAAAGCTCTCCATCACCACTAGACACCTGATTATACTTGGATCCTTGTCAAAGTCTGCCCACGTGGATATCTGTCATCAGTTTCCAAGGAGATTTGTTTTCAAACTCAATTTGCTTACACATAAAGGAAGCTATATTTATGTTATTTATTATATTTATATTACATTATATTTATGTGAACTATATATATATTGAGTCAGTTATTCCATGCAAATATAGTACAAAGAGAATGAACTTGTTATAATTTAAAAACTCATTGTTTGCTGAAGCATTTTTAACTTCTTAAGATGTTAAGAGAAGTTAAAGAAATTTTAACTTCAACCTGCAATCAAGGCTTGTTAAAAATCACAGCTAAACTAAACCAACTAAACAACCAACCACCAACAACAACATAAACAACTTCACAGCATCTACAAGTATACCCAGCTCTTCCTATACAGCTTTGACATTGGTGCTACTCCAACTTACTCTAGGCTCCTATAGGCAACAAATGTCTAGATTATTCCATTCATTTTAGTCTACACAGGAATGGCACAATAAGTAGCTTGTGAATAAGGAGATATTCATCCTCACATCAGATGCTTAAACACTGGTTTTGGGGTCAGGTACATACATGGACCATGTAAATACTGGCATAGTTACCCATGTATGTATTAAAGATAGACATTGAGTCATGGACATATACACACTAACAAACGTAGTAAGGTAGATAGCTAGGGGGAAGCAGCCGCAAGGCACAGGGATATTAGCTCGGTGCTTTGTGACAGCCTGGAGGGGTGGGATGGGGAGAGTGGGAGGGAGGGAGACGCAAGAGGGAAGACATATGGGAACATATGTATATGTATAGCTGATTCACTTTGTTATAAAGCAGAAACTAACACACCATTGTAAAGCAATTATACCCCAGTAAAGATGTTTAAAAAAAAAAATAAAGATAGACATTGATACATATATATGTATATGGAGATGTTACATAAAATAGTGATTCAAACTAAGAGTACAACAATAATTTCGGGGTACAGTATGGCAATATCTATCAAAATTACAAATGTACATATCCTTTGATTCAATCATTCTAATTCTAGAAATTTACCCTTCGGATATAGTCACACATGTGTGCAAAGCCATATGGGCAAAGATGTTATTTGTAGTCATGTTTATAATGGCAAAAGCTGAAAAAAGAAACCCCAAGTTTCCATTCTTATTCACACACACACACTCACACGCATCCTAATAACATTTATTACTGGCTTACTTTGTGCCAGGCACTGCGACCAACGATATTCACCTATGTACTTATGCATCTATACATTCTTTATAACATTTAATATATTTACATATGCACATGTATACATCTATATTTTTAAACATCCTTTTTGGACGCTTGCTTTTTCATTTTTCATCTGGATGCTCTTATGTAATGCAGTGACAGCCCTAGTGTGCGCTGCTGAGAAGGAGAAACGAGGCTTTTATTTCCAGCAGGTTCTCATGATTAGCTGAAGCTCTTTTAGAGCTTCGATTTGCTGAGTCTCCCACAACATCGATCTATCAGGATTGCCTCCTTGACACAGGAGCCCTGGTGAAAAGACTGTCTAGAAGTTTCCAGAGAAACAGTTCCCTGAGGGAGTCAGAGCAGAGTAGACACATTTCCTGGGCTTTGTCAGCCCTCACAGCAGCCTCTCCCTGTGAAGTCCCATCCCGTTCTACAGCCGCATCAAGGAACATGGCTTCCAGCCAGATCTATGACATTTCGTGGTTTGTCCACTTTACTGAACTCTAGATTTACTGAAGTCCAGATCAATGTAATAGATTCACGTTGATGTTTCTGGGCCTGTGGGTAAACCAACAGAGGAGCTGCGGGATTCTATGAACCCTCAGAAATTGTGAATGTGCATTATAGAATCTATTAATTATAATGTATATATAAATTATCTATTTATATATTAATTATATATAACATATAAGATGGATAATTAACTGGATTCTCAAGAGAATAATAGCATCCCACAAAAACAAAATTAGAAATTGCTAGTTTAGAGATTCAAGTCCCCCACTTTACGATAAATTTAAATGGCACTCATAATTCACTTCAATTGCTTTGTATGAAGTATAATACTTGACTCCTCTGAAATTATAAATGCATTTTTTGTAACTTATATGGTGTCACAATTATTTAAGGGAAAATGGCTTTTAACTAGCCCTGGATTAGGTGTTTTTGTAAATAAAGCCTTTAGAATAACAAACAGTGATATCAGTATTATACATTACGGATCATCTGAAAGGGATTTCAGGAGATAGAAATCTTCAGATGACTCAAATTAAAACTGAAAATGCTTACCAAGTATCCTACTATGTAGTAGTGAGTCCCATTGCAGCACTGCACTGAAATGAGGTCCTAACAGTACTCCAGGTTGGAGAAGGGCTATCGATGCTC
This sequence comes from Phocoena sinus, assembly GCF_008692025.1. Classification (NCBI taxonomy): domain Eukaryota; kingdom Metazoa; phylum Chordata; class Mammalia; order Artiodactyla; family Phocoenidae; genus Phocoena; species Phocoena sinus. Next base: position 51,853,092 of record NC_045780.1, read on the forward strand.
ATCTCTGTGCAGGGGGCCAGGAGGACCACGGGTTCTAGGGCCAGAAGGTCTGGGTTCAAGCCCTAGTCTCATCACTTTCTAGTGGTGTGACATCGACCTTCTAGTGGTGTGACATCGAGCAATTTACTTCTTTACCTCTCCAAAATGTAGTTTCCCCATAAAACAGGGGTGATAACAATACTTCTTCCATAGGGTTTGCTGCAGTGATTTAATGAACTAAACCAAGTACTGAGTACATAAGAAATGGTAGCCATTACTGTTATATCTCAAGTGACACATATTTATGCACAATATAAAAATAAACCAAAAGCCACTATGTAGGATTCACTGATGGCAAACCTAGTGATGGGACCTAATTCTATGTGATGGATTTGTTCATGACCAAAAAGGATGATTACATGGCCAGATTTGTAATGACTCAGTTTGTTTATTTCAGAAATAGAAACACAGCTTTAACAGACTGAATGGTTTCAGGCAAAATGTTGTAACTTCCTAGGGAAATCATAAAGGAATTTGAAAGGAAAGGAAAAGCTGTGTGTCCTTTGGGAGTAGGATAGTCTCTGGCTTATCGAATGTAATAATTTAGCCAGACAGAGAAAGATGGTCCTGGAAGAGCTGTGATTTACATCTGATCTGGAGGCAAAATGCCCTCAATCCAACCTTCCATACAGCACTTCATCTGCTGGCTGACTTAGGAGGGTTTCTAAATGGGCTGACCATGTGGGGTTTCCTGGGACCTTCCTAAACAATCTTTCACAAAACTCTGTGCAAGCCTAGCAAAACTAGATGTAATCTCCCTTTTCAGAAGGATCTTATTACTCATTTAAAACTTCTCACAACACCTTGTACTCTAAAATTTCTCAAGTCAGTTTTGAGGAATTGAATTGAAATTCTCCTGCCACATTGGAATGGTAAGACTTAGTCTGTAGGACTCCTAAAATGGGTTCCTTCTGGCCCTAATGGATCTGTGACTGCATTTAAGGGACCCATTTCAGCCTGTGCTTCTCCCAGGAAACCCTCAGAGTTCACAAGAGCTGGTAGCCATGCAGGAATTTAAGATTTCATCTATTAATCCCTCATTTCTGGAAGTGTTGCCTTCTAGGACCTGGATCCTAACCCAAATCCTGTCTCTAAACCTCAGAAATCTCTAGAATTCCTTAATGTATGCCTTGTTGGATTAGGATTTCCAGAGATTCATAAAAGGCAATTTAAAGGCGTGCCATCTGGTGACTTCTCCTGCCACAAAGATCAAAGTATCTCCCACAATCCTTTCCTAAACCAACATGCCTTTTCTTTCCCTTGTACTGAGCCCAGGACTAGCTTTAGGCAAATCCCCAAAGTACATTCCCGGTCCCTTACACTTTTGATTCTGTTTTTATGCATGACTTCCTATTGCTGGTTACGATGAGGAAGCAGAGTTTTACAAATTTGCATCGCCCTTTAAAATTTTCCAGCTCTTTCACTTAGGCTATTTTTCTTAACACCACAAAACCCCAGTCGGTGGGCACTAGAAACTTTATTGTAGAGTTGAGGATGCTGAGGCCCAGAGATGTTGGGAAGTGTCCAGAGCTTCAAAGCGGGAGTCAGAGTGTAGGGGTTTGCGTCCTGCCCTAGCTCTTCAAGCCCGTTCCCTCTGATGCCTGCAGTAATCACATAATGATGTTAGCTACTGAAACTGTTAGAGACTTTGTGTTCAGTGTCCTTGGTCTTGTCCACAAAGTCATTGATGGGGTGCAGTTTGCACTTTGGAACCTGACAGATTGAGCCTGATCCTCCTCACCTCCATCACTTACTCACTGTGAGACCTTGAACATCCTGTCATCTGTTAAATGGAGTAATGTCTACTCATGGGTTGTCAGAAGGAGTAAAGGAAAGTAACACATCTATCTCAGCGCTTGGCCCATCGTAGGCATTCAGTAAAGGGTAGGTACAGTATGGTCACTCACAGCAGGTGAACTAACACAGCAGGTGTTTTCCTACTCTCCTGTCTGGGTCTCTTTCTTCTAGACCGTTTGTCTCCTAAAAACCTATTCGAGCCTTTCTACTGTTAGGGTCCTTTAAGAAAATGCTTCCCAAGGTTAGTATGCATTTGAATCACCTAGGTATTTTAAGATGCAGATTCTGATTTAATAAGCCTGGGTTGGACTTGCAGTTCTAACAAGTTCTCAGGTGATAACAATCCTGCCAGTCCACGAATCATCAGTTTCTGAGTAGAGAGAATGTACCTTGTGAGCTGGATTTAGGGACAAGGTCCTTCAGGACCAGTGGTTCTTAAACCTTACGTGCAGGGCTTATTAAAATACAAACTACTGTGCTTCACCCAGAGTTTCTGGATTAGTAGGGTTTGAGGTGGGGCTATAAGATGTCATTTCTAACAAGTTTCCAAGTTATGTTTATGCTGCTGGTCTGGGGACTATGCTTTTTCCAGGCTTAGCAGTGGGCTACTGAAACCAGAAGGCTATTTGGTTCCAATGATTACTGACTTCTAGGAAGGGACGGATCTTCGTGACTAAGCTTCCTGCAAAGGCTCTGGCATCTCCCCCTTCCTAACGGTGTGCCCTCCCATTGCGATATTAGCAGGCACCCTTTACCTTGTAGACATTGATGGGGATATCAATGACGATGTGCAGCAGGTCTCCCAGGGCCAGGCTGGCTATCAAGATATTAGGGCCGTTTCGCATGCACTTGTTCTTGTAAATGATTCTCAGCAGTGTGGAGTTTCCGATGATGCCCAGCACGAACACTAGGCAGGACACCACCGTGTTGATGTACTTGAAAGTCTCCTTGATCTCGATGGGTCTTTCGCACGGGGGCGGGGGAAGGGTGCGCGGTGGGGTTCCCGCCATTCTCGCTCCTTTCGGCATCTGCGGAGATGCGGACGACCGCTGCACGCTGGCGTTGGAGCCCCTGGGCCAGGAGGTCTTAGTTGGGGGCGCCATTATCTCTCCGGCCCCCAGAATTGGCGGAGTGGCCCCGGCCGGCGGGAATCCCCTCTCTTCAGCCTGGACCCCCACCACGCCGCAGGCAAGGATCAGCGCCAGCAGGGCGCGTCCGCACAGGCTGGGCAGCGGCTGCATGCTGCTGCCTGCTCCAGGGGGAGTCGGGTGGCCACTCTTCAGCTTTCAGTCTGGAGATCAGCAAAGGAAGGAAGACGGGACACCCGGGTCAGCTACCCCAGCCACGCCCCTGCAAGCGGCTAGCGCAGAGCGCAGCCGCGCCCGCACTATCCGCGCGCAAAAGTAACTCAAGTTTGCGCGCCAGTGGGGGGACTCTGGCCCGTGTGACCCTCCCGAGCCCGTCTCCTGCCCTTCCAGAGCCAGCTTTCGCTGGTTTTTCTCCCCTGCGTTTCCCGAGGGGTAAATGACTCGCAGTGGGGTGGGGTATTCTGGAAGGGGTGTGACAGGGAGGAAAGGATGGGTGTCTAGAGCAAAGCTTTGAGCTCCTGTTGTGCCCAGAGGGAGACGTGTGTGTTCGTTCTGGCTAAGGGCGCGTGGGGACGGGGGAAATCAAGGCACCTAGAGGCCAAGGGATGTGCCAGTCTCTGCATTTGACTCCTCAGGAACCCGGATACCCTGTGTGTGGACGCCAAGACTCCTTCCTCCCCGCGGGTGAAAGCAGCTACTTCCCGGCTGACTGCGCTCGGGCTCCCCCGGACCCCCCATGAGTGTGCCGGCTGACTCGGAAAATCTCTGGGACATCTCAGTTCTGATTGGGGGAGTATCTGCATTAACGCGGAAGCTTCTGTGCCCTCCAAGTGGCTTCAAACACTCACGCGCTCTCCTTCGCTCCAACCCCATTGTAATTCGCTGTATCCATACATTAAAAAAAAAAAAAAAATCCCCAAACAAGTAATCCAAGCTGAAGCCCCAGGATAAGGTTCAATCACTGATTTTAATTCAACACCAAGCCAGAACTTTTACCTCGCGGACCGGACGCGCCAGGCGCAGCGGGACCAGCGGGGACCTCCTTCCCGGGACGCACTTGGCTCGCAGCTGGGTTCCAGGCTACCCTGGAGCAGAGCGCGCCTCCCTTAAGCTGCGGGCGGATCTGGCTCTGACGAAACGCTGAGGGAATGCCTGACCGTGTAGCCTCCGCAGCTTGCTCGGGATCCTTGCTGTCCCTAGACAAGTACCTTTATTCATTCGTCCCTTCCCCATCAATCACCAACAGACTCCTCCCGCCTCTTGCGACCGCGCGGCAACCTTTCCCCTTGAGCGACGCCTGCACTGCATCAGCAGGACCTGCCCGCGGCCGCAGAGGGCAGTCCTCGGCCCGCGACGCGTCCTGGGAGGCTGTGGAGTTGTCATGGTTCTCAGTTCTTCAGATGATGAGCCTAAACCAAGGGCAAGTTTTCACACACCCCACGACGCTCGAGGCTTCAGACTAGAACCGGGCTCTGAATTAAACATGTTTCAAGCCCGCTAGGACTTTTCAGAGAAAAGTATCCCGCCGTGATACCTAAACCTTGATTAGTTGTTGGGAGGGTGGGGGAGAGGCTGCTTTTGTTTTGCCCTTCAGTTTCAAGTCCGCATGGGTCCCCACCCACACGGAAGAGCACGATTCTTTCTTTTCAAGCCCTGTCACTGCCCTAGGAGAGAACTAAAATTCCTCCTTCATTTTCTCTAGCAGAGGCTCTTCTCTTTTCCTGCCATCTCTTGAAGTGTTACTGTCAGCCTATCTCTGGATTTTATTACTGTCGAAGGACCCGATACCTATAGGGGGCATGAAAATCATCAGAGAGCTGCCGTTCAAATTTAGAATATTTATTTATGAGGCAGAGCCATAAACTCCTCCTATCCATACTTGAACTCAATTTTTAAGGGGTAGAAAGAATAATAATGACTGACAGTTTTGGCCAGAGATTGTATAAAACAGAAGTCAGAAATCCGGGCTGCTCCATGTACACTGGAAATTACTCTGCTGTCCCCCAGTCAGCTAAGTCCCTGCTGGATCTGTGAAATTTCAGAGCCAGGAGGAGCCACTCATTGTAGCAATTCACAGTAGAGTCCAGGTGGCTCATTCTTGGCTTCACAGCTGGTTAATGGCGTAGGTGGGACAAGCATCTTGAATTTTTTGTGTTCTATGCAATGCTTTCTGGGAAAGTCGAAGTAGAAAATCAATTTCTATTTTAAAAAGGTGAACTTTAAGTTTGAAATGTGGTCTAAAGTATATGATTAAGGAATAATGCTAAAGGAATGAGAAATATGGTTTAGGGTTATGAGTGTTAATTCCAGTGCTAATTCCAGTGCTGGCTATTTTGAACCCAGTACTCATCCTCCTTGTCTTGGTAAAAACAAGGTCAACATTCAGTCGCTTCAAAGCTGAGCCGAGTAACAATATAGAGTGTTATGTAAATGAGGAATTACATGCATGCATTTGGAGTATGAATATTCTGCCCTGTTTTGAACCTGCCCTTCTTCCCATCGTACATAGAGCCCTACAGATGGGGCCATTTTCTCTTCCCTCCCAGTTGCTCTCCCATCTTCACTACTACCTCCATTCATATTTCTCCCACCCAGTCCTGGATGTCTATTCTAAGCCTCACTGAGATCTCACTCTCTTCTTTTCTCTTAGCACTTTAAGACTGTTAAATACAACTGAGCACTCGATCACATGGAGGCTTCTTTGGCTCAATATTAATTTCATGTGTATTCACTTCTTTTTCAGGACAGGGACAGAACGATAGGTTCTTTCTGGACCACCACAATGTACCTGCCACAAGTTGAGCTCAAGAAATAATTTTTATAGATGTGATAATTACATTTAGGTTACTCAATTGAATTATATTTTGGGAACTCTAGTCATAAGTCTCAGGGTCGAAGGCAAATAATTTTAAGGTAAACATACACGTTCCTCAACTGGAATTTAAAATACAGTATTGGCTACCTATTACAGGACCTACTAGGCACCTCATCCACAGGATCTCATTTACTCTCTCACAGTAGTCTTTAGGTTAGGAATTGTTTTTCATGACTATAGATAGTGAAATGGAGCTTTAGAAATGCACGTAAGGTCACATAGGTGGTTAGTTGTGGGACTATGATTTGGAACTAGGATTTGAATCTGAGCCTATCTGGTTACGTAGACTGTGCTTTCGATTAATTACATAGAGTCTAAACAGATTTTTTTTTTCCTAATTTGAGAAGGCAGTATTTTAGACATCAGAATATTTAATTGACGTTTAACCTTAAATTGAGTGAAAACGTAAAAGTAACCATGTGAAAGATTTATTATTTGATCCTCATGAATGACCTTAATCAAGTCACAAGAAATTGAGTCTCAATTTCCCCTTTTGTAAAGTGAAGGGAAAGGATTAGATGATCTTTAAAGCTGTCTCACTCTAATACATCAGTTTAACAGATAAGCTAACTGATCCTGTAAAAGTGGCCTGAAAAGCAAAAAAGCAAGGCGAGATCTTATGCCAGACCTTAGTTTTCTTCTTTGTACTTTCTCTACTCATACTCTGAGCACTCCTACTACAGATACAAGAGGTTTTTTACACCTGATGACTTAAAAGCCTTTATTGATAAACTTTATGTGTAAATTCACCAGTAGTTAAAGTGCTGTGTAAATGGCATTTGTAAATAGGAGTAAAAAGTTGGATCAAGTTTTAATAACCCTTTCCTGAAAACATTTGGGTTTGAACTAGTTTTGCTGTTAGCACTGATGAAGGATATTTTTTTTGACTTCATAAACGTGGAAACTTTTACAAAGTTGCTTTTACGAAGACACTTTTTGAAGTGTCCTAGGAAGTATATCAAAATCCTAGATAGAGGGGTGGGATAGGGAGGGTGGGAGGGAGGGAGACGAAAGAGGGAAGAGATATGGGAACATATGTATATGTATAACTGATTCACTTTGTTATAAAGCAGAAACTAACACACCATTGTAAAGCAATTATATTCCAATAAAGATGCAAAAAAATGAAAAAAATAGTCCTAGATTGGCTAATATCACCCATCAAAGACAGAAAGGGTGGTGAAGAACAATGTCCCACAATCCTTTTAAATGCTCTAACTAGAAGGTCTTGAGGGCATGCACATTCTACAATGCACTTCAGAATTCATTTCTCAGAGAAGTTTGCCATGGGGAGCTTGCCCAAAGCAAACCTTTTCCCCGGGTAAGAGAACAAAGAAAAGCCCTTTTAGTCATAAAAAAGAACTAATGCTTTCATGTGACCCCCTTAATATGAATGTACCTTTCGAAAGCTACCTGGCAGTCTCTAAATCATGAATGCTGGGGAACACGGTGTGTGAAAAACAGAAAGCGTTGGTTCAATTGCTTCTCCACAAATGATCAAATAGTGGTTGAAGGAAGAGCAGATAGAGATTTAAAGTTACTGTACAAGTCAACAGCAAACAGCCTGAGCCTTTCTATTTTGGGATTTTTCTCATATATTAAGTGACTGTAGCTATTTGGGCCTTCTGGCTAAGGATGCTTTTTTAAGTCTTTTAAAGTTAAGGTATAATTCATACATAGCTAAATGGACAGGGCTTAACTGCACAGTTTGCACTTTTGGAAGAGTTTTGACAAATGAATGCCTCCCTATGACCCAGACTTAACAGGGATTTTTGAAAATGCATTTATTCTTCTAAAGTAGCAACATGTGAATATTTTGGATTTGGACACTATTCTATTAAAATTTTTATTTAGACATTATTTCTGCTCTATTAACTTATTTTATACACATTATCAGTTTCTGTAACTGAAACGTGATTCATAAATTAGAGGTGTGCTTGTAATTGAAAGAATCTAAGATTTGAAACTTTATTGATGATTGCTTAATAATGCCCCTAAAATAAGAAAAATTTGATAGGCTTATAGTAACTAGAAATAAGATATAATTAGTTCTTTTCTGCTTATAGAAAATATGAGAAATAGCAACGCCACACTTCCTTTTTTTTTCTGTTTGAGAAAAGCAGTGTAGTTCAGCTACCTTAGGCTACAGTCTACTTTAATTAAAGGATTTAAGTAAAGGATTTACTTTCCTGCTTATGGCTTAAGTAATTTTTATATTCCTTTCTTTGATGTATTTTTTTTCAACGCCAGTGTCAGTAAAAGAAAAAATGAGTATAACCTGGTCTACAAAATCCTTAAAACTGTTCACCAGAACTATTTAGCACAACTTAAAAATGTATTAGAAATTCCTTTTAAGTAGGCAGTCCAACCTGGCTCACTCAGTTTGCCAGTGCACACTTGACATTTATGGAAATTATTCTTAGGCCATTCAATCATGGACAAAACACTCCCATTCTTTGATATTAGAATAATCCCATCATGTGTAAGGAACTCCTTTGGGGGCTGTTATTTCAATGATATACAATTTATGATGAATTTATGGATCATTTCCTCTATTCTCTTTAATTTTCACCTTTCCTTATTTCCATTCTTTTAATATCCCAATGGTGTGTCCAAAAGGATGTGAAATAGTCAAAGGCAGTTAGAAAGAAAGGAGAGAGAGAAACTTGGGGATTTAACAATACCCTGTTGAATAAAGGAGAATTGCTATTTTCTTAAAGAAAGGAAAAGTTCTTTGCAGTAGAGAATAGAGTGTGTTAGGAGATGAGAAAAAATTTCCACAGCAGGCTTTTTTAAAAAATTGCATTTCATCAATGAGACTTTTATTTCACTTCTGCTAATAATTAAGGTCTGGATTTTAATGAAAATCTTTTCAATCAAATTCTGTTGACATCTTTAAAAAGTTTCCTATCCGTTGAGATCTAGTAGTAGAAGAATGGAACTGCTTGAACTAAAATGTAAAGGGAAACAGTGAATTTCCTGAAAGTTCATTTACCTTACATAAGATGAATAATTTTAGCTCCAGTCCAAACTAAAATAAATACCTCAGAATTATGGCATCTTTGTTAAGGTGAGGGATCATCAGGGGCTTTCAGAGCGGTGCCCGATTTCACAAGGCTGTTTTTGGTCATCTCCCTTAGAGATGGATGTGCAGAGAGTTGCCTCTTCTCTTTCAGGCCTTTGAGGAAGAACAGTTATTTCTACCTGTGGAAATAAGGATTCTGAAATGGTTTTATCAGCTATGGATTATTGAAACTGCTCACATGCTTTCATAGGAAATGTACAAAAGACATATTCCTTCAGGGGCTGCTGGTCCAGATGCAAGGCTGGCATTCGAGGGGCCACTGCAGAGGCAGTGGATACCAAGTAATAGGCAGGGAGGCAGGCAGGATAGAGCAATAAGGAATCCAAAGGTGTTCATCCTTTGGGCTTCCCTGGTGGCACAGTGGTTGAGAGTCCTCCTGCCAATGCAGGGGACTATGGGTTCGTTCCCCGGTCCGCGAAGATCCCACACGCCGCGGAGCGGCTGGGCCCGTGAGCCATGGCTGCTGAGCCTGCGCGTCCGGAGCCTGTGCTCCGCAATGGGAGAGGCCACAACAGTGAGAGGCCCGCGTACCGCAAAAAAAAACAAACAAATTGCTTCATCCTTTGAAAATCTACATAGTTTTTTATTGTGATAAAAAACACATAACATAAAATTTACCATCTTAATCATTTGTAAGTGTACAGTTCACTGGTGTTAGGCCTTGTTACAGATCTCCAGTTTTCATCTTGCAAAATTGAAACTCTGTACCTTTTCCCTCTCCTCCCAGGCCCTGGTAGCCACCATTCTAATGTTTCTATGAATTTGACTACTTTAGATGCCATACAGTAATTCCCTTTTTGTGACTGACTCATTTCACTTAGCATAATGTCCTAAAGGTTCATCCATGTTGTAGCAGGTGGCAAGATTTCCTCTCCTTATCAGGCTGAATAATAATAATAATAATGTTCCATTGTATATATATAGGCAGGGAGGCATATATATATATACCACATTTTGCATATCCCTTCTTCTGTCCATGGACATTGGGTTGCTTCTACCTCTTGGCTATTGTGAATAACGTTGCAATGAATATGTGCTGTGGACTGAATGTGTGCCTCCGAAATTCATATGTAGAAACCTAATCCTCAGTGTGATGGCAAGTGGGAAAACACAGGCTGGGACTGATAAGCAGAAGGCCTTGGGCCAAAACTGGTGAGCAGGAACCATATGCTGGGGTTTTAGCAAAACTTTCCTGAGGGTGGGAGCCCCTGGTGTTCTGCACACATGCTGCTGGGCACACAACTTGAAGCTGAGTTTCAGTCCATGTGAAAGCTTCCACCTTTACCCTTATGAGGCAATACCTTTGGGCTTCCCTGGTGGCGCAGTGGTTAAGAATCCGCCTGCCAATGCAGAGGACACGGGTTCGAGCCCTGGTCCTGGAAGATACCACATGCCATGGAGCAACTAAGCCCGTGCACCACAACAACTGAGCCTGTGCTCTAGAGTCCGTGAGCCACAACTACTGAGCCCACGTGCCACAACTACTGAAGCCCGCGTGCCTAACGGCCCCCACTCGCCGCAACTAGAGAAAGCATGCGCACAGCAACAAAGACCGAATGCAGCCAAAAATAAATAAATAAATTTGAAAAAAAGGCAACACATTTGGGTTGCAACCCCGAATGGGGGACATTTACAAGGGCCCACACTCATGGTGTCCTGGACTCAAACTTTTGTCTTCCTACCTCTGCAAGGCTGGAAAGAAGCTGCCTCTTCCCACAGCTGAATTGGTCAATGCCTGGGGGCAGCAAAAGCAGCCTCAAATGACAGGCTTACTTCTCTGGGTTTCCCATTTCTCTGGGAACTTGGCCCAATAATCATTACCTTGTTAAATCTTTGATGTCTTCAAGCTAGTTAAAATATACACACACACACACACACATACACACACACACACACACATACACATACACTATAAGATATATATCCATTTCTCATCTTCAAAAGAAAGGTTGTTCTTTTTTTTTCCATTTCGGTATTTTTTTTAATTTAATTTTATTTTTTATACAGCAGGTTCTTATTAGTCATCTGTTTTATACATATTAATGTATGTATGTCAATCCCAATTCATCCCACCACCACCACCCACACTGCTTTTCCCCTTGGTGTCCATACATTTGTTCTCTACATATGTGTCTCGATTTCTGCCTTGCAAACTGGTTCATCTGTACCATTTTTCTAGATTCCACGTATATGCGTTAATATACGATATTTGTTTTTCTCTTTCTGAATTACTTCACTCTGTATGACAGTCTCTAGATCCATCCACGTCTCAACAAAAGACCCAATTTCATTCCTTTTTATGGCTGAGTAATATTCCATTGTATATATGTACCACATCTTCTTTATCCATTCATCTGTCAATGGGCATTTAGGTTGCTTCCATGACCTGGCTATTGTAAATAGTGTTGCAATGAACATTGGGGTACATGTGTCTTTTTGAATTATGGTGTTCTCTGGGTATATGCCCAGTAGTGGGATTGCTGGGTTGTATGGTAGTTCTATTTTTAGTTTTTTAAGGAACCTCCATACTGTTCTCCATAGTGGCTGTATCAATTTACATTCCCACCAACAGTGCAAGAGGGTTCCCTTTTCTCCACACTCTCTCCAGCATTTGTTGTTTGTAGATTTTCTAATGATGCCCATTCTAACCGGTGTGAGGTGATACCTCATTGTGGTTTTGATTTGCATTTATCTAATAATTAGTGATGTTGAACAGCTTTTCATGTGTCTCTTTGCCATCTGTATGTCTTCTTTGGAGAAATGTCTACTTAGGTCTTCCGCCCATTTTTGGATTGGGTTGTTTTTTTAATATTGAGCTGTGTGAGCTGTTTATATATTTTGGAGATTAATCCTTTGTCTGGTGATTCGTTTGCAAATATTTTCTCCCATCCCGAGGGTTGTCTTTTCATTTTGTTTACAGTTGGCTTTGCTGTGCAAAAGCTTTTAAGTTTCATTAGCTCCCATTTGTTTATTTTTGTTTTTATTTACATTACTCTAGGAGGTGGGTCAAAAAAGATTTTGCTGTGATTTATGTCAAAGAATGTTCTGCCTATGTTTTCCTCTAAGAGTTTTATAGTGTCCAGTCTTATGTTTAGGTCTCTATTCCATTTTGAGTTTATTTTTGTGTATGGTGTAGGAAGTGTTCTAATTTCATTCTTTTACATGTAGCTGTCCTGTTTTCCCAGCACCACTTATAGAAGAGGCTGTCTTTTCTCCATTGTATATTCTTGCCTCCTTTATCAAAAATAAGGTGACCATATGTGTGTGCGTTTATCCCTGGGATTTCTATCCTGTTCCATTGATCTATATTTCTGTTTTTGTGCCAGTACCATATTGTCTTGATTACTGTAGCTTTATAGTATGGTCTGAAGTCAGGGAGTCCGATTCCTCCAGCTCCGTTTTTCTTTCTCAAGATTGCTTTGGCTATTTGGGATCTTTTGTTTCTCCATACAAATTTAAAGACTTTTTGTTCTAGTTCTGTAAAAAATGCCATTGGTAATTTGATAGGGATTGCCTTGAATCTGTAGATTGCTTTGGGTAGTATAGTCATTTTCAAGATTGATTCTTCCAATCCAAGAACATGGTATATCGCTCCATCTGTTTGTGTCAACTTTAACTTCTTTCATCAGTGTCTTATAGTTTTCTGAGTACAGGTCTTTTACCTCCTTAAGTAGGTTTATTCCTAGATATTTTATTCTTTTTGTTGAAATGGTGAATGGGAGTGTTTCCTTAATTTCTCTTTCTGATCTTTCGTTGTTAGTGTATAGGAATGCAAGAGGTTTCTGTGCATTAATTTTGTATACTGCAACTTTACCAAATTCATTGATTAGCTCTAGTAGTTTTCTGGTGGCATCTTTAGGATTCTCTATGTATAGTATCATGTCATCTGCAGGCAGTGACAGTGTTACTTCTTCCTTTCCAACTTGGATCCCTTTTATGTCTTTTTCTTTTCTGATTGCTGTGGCTAGGACTTCCAAAAGTATGTTGAATAATAGTGGTAAGAGTGGACATCATTGTCTTGTTCCTGATCTTAGAGGAAATGCTTTCAGTTTTTCACCATTGAGAATGATGTTTGCTGTGGGTTTGTTGTATACAGCGTTTATCATGTTGAGGTAGGTCCCCTATATGTTCACTTTCTGGAGAGTTTTTATCATAAATCGGTGCTGAACTTTGTCAAAAGCTTTTTCTGCATCTATTGAGATGATCATATGGTTTTTATTCTTCAATTTGTTAATATGGTGTATCACATTGGTTGATTTGCATATATTGAAGAATCCTTGCATCCCTGGGATAAATCCCACTTGATCATGGTGTATGATCCTTTTAATGTGTTATTGGATTCTGTTTGCTCGTATTTTGTTGAGAATTTTTGCATGTATATTCATCAGTGATATTGGTGTGTCATTTTCTTTTTTTGTAGTATCTTTGTCCAGTTTTGGTATCAGGGTGATGGTGGCCTCATAGAATGAGTTTGGGAGTGCTCCTTCGTCTGCAATTTTTTGGAAGAGTTTGAGAAGAATGGGTGTTAGCTCTTCTCTAAATGTTTGATAGAATTCACCTGTGAAGCCATCTTGTCCTGTACTTTTGTTTGTTGGAAGATTTTTAAATCACAGTTTCAATTTCATTACTTGTGATTGGTCTGTTCATATTTTCTATTTCTTCTTGGTTCAGTCTTGGAAGGTTGTACTTTTCTAAGAATTTGTCCATTTCTTCCAGGTTGCCCATTTTATTGGCATAGAGTTGCTTGTAGTAGTCTCTGATGATGCTCTGTAATTCTGTGGTGTTTGTTGTAAGTTCTCCTTTTTTGTTTCTAATTTTATTGATTTGTCCTCTCCCTCTTTTTCTTGATGAGTCTGGCTAAGGGTTTATCAATTTTGTTTATCTTCTCAAAGAACCAGCTTTTAGTTTTATTGATCTTTGCTATTATTTTGTTTCTATTTCATTTATGCTCTGATCTTTACGATTTCTTTCCTTCTACTAACTCTGGCTTTTGATTAGTCTTTCTCTAGTTCCTTTAGGTGTAAGGTTAGATTGTTTATTTGAGATTTTTCTTGTTTCTTGAGGTAGGCTTGTATTGCTATAAACTTCCCTCTTAGAACTGCTTTTGCTGCATCCCATAGGTTTTGGATCATTGTGTGTTCATTCTCTAGGTATTTTTTGATTTCCTCTTTGATTTCTTCAGTGATCTCTTGGTTATTTAATAACGTATTGTTTAGCCTCCATGTGTTTATGTTTTTAACGTTTTTCCCCCTGTAATTGATTTCTAATCTCATAGTGTTGTGGTTGGAAAAGATGCTTGATATGATTTTAATTTTCTTAAATTTACCAAGGCTTGATTTGTGACGCAAGATGCGATCAATCCTGGAGAATGTTCCCTGTGCACTTGATAAGAAAGTGTAGTCTGCTATTTTTGGATGGAATGCCCTATAAATATCAATTAAATCTATCTGGTCTATTGTGTCATTTAAAGTTTGTGTTTCCATATTAATTTCTTGTCTGGATGATCTGTCCATTGGTGTAAGTGAGGTGTTAAAGTCCCCCACTATTACTGTGTTACTGTCGATTTCCTCTTTTATAGCTGTTAGCATTTGCCTTATGTATTGAGGTGCTCCTATGTTGGGTGCATGCACATTTATAATTGTTATATCTTCTTCCTGGATTGATCCCTTGATCATTATGTAGTGTCCTAACTTGTCTCTTGTAACATTCTTTATCTTAAAGTCTATTTTATCTGATATGAGTATTGGTACTCTAGCTTTCTTTTGATTTCCATTTGCATGGAATCTCTTTTTCTATCCCCTCACTTTCAGTCTGAATGTGTCCCTAGGTCTGAAGTGGGTCTCTTGTAGACAGCATATATATGGGTCTTGTTTTTGTATCCATTCAGTAAGCCTGTGTCTTTTGGTTGGAGCATTTAATCCATTCACGTTTAAGGTAATTATTGATATGTATGTTCCTATTACCATTTTCTTAATTGTTATGGGTTTGTTTTTGTAGGTTATTTTCTTCTCCTGTGTTTCCCACTTAGAGAAGTTCCTGTAGCATTTGTTGTAGAGCTGGTTTGATGATGCTGAATTTTCTTAGCTTTTGCTTGTCTGTAAAGCTTTTGATTTCTCCATCGAATCTGAATGAGATCCTTGCCCAGTAGAGTAATCTTGGTTGTAGGTTCTTCCCTTTCATCACTTTAAAGATATTGTGCCATTCCCTTCTGGTTTGTAGAATTTCTGCTGAGAAATCAGCTGTTAACCTTATGGGAGTTTGCTTGTATGCTATTTCTCATTTTTCCCCTTTTACTTTTAATAATTTTTCTTTACCTTTAATTTGTGTCAATTTGATTACTATGTGTCTTGGTGTGTTTATCCTTGGGTTTATCCTTCCTGGGACTCTCTGCGCTTCCTGGACTTTGGTGGCTATTTCTTTTCCCATGTTAGGTAAGTTTTCGACTATAGTCTCTTCAAATATTTTCTTGAGTCTTTCTCTCTATCTTCTCCTTCTGGTACCCCTATAATGCAAATGTTGGTGCATTTAATGTTGTCCCAGAGGTCCCTTAGACTGTCTTCATTTCTTTTCATTCTTTTTTCTTTATTCTGTTCCATGGCAGTTAATTCCACCATTCTGTCTTCCAGCTCACTTATCTGTTCTTCTGCCCCAGTTATTCTGCTGTTGATTCCTCCTAGTGTAGTTTTCATTTCAGTTATTTTATTGTTCATCTCTGTTTGTTTGTTCTTTAATTCTTCTAGGTCTTGTTAAACATTTCTCGCATCTTCTCAATCTTTGCCTCCATTCTTTTTCCGAGGTCCTGGATCATCCTCACTATCATTATTCTGAAATCTTTCTCTAGAAGGTTGCCTATCTCCACTTGATTTAATTGTTTTTCTGGGGTTTTATCTTGTTCCTTCATCTGGTATGTAGCCCTCTGCCTTTTCATTTCTTCTATCTTTCTGTGAATGTGGTTTTCATTCCACAGGCTGCAGGATTGTAGTTCTTGCTTCTGCTGTCTGCCCTCTGGTGGATGAGGCTATCTAAGAGGCTTTTGCAAGTTTCCTGATGGGAGGGACTGGTGGTGGGTAGAGCTTGGTGTTGCTCTGGTGAGCAGAGCTCAGTAAAACTTCAGTCCACTTGTCTGATGATTGGTGTGGCTTTGTTCCCTCCCTGCTGGTTGTTTGGCCTGAGGCGACCCAGCACTGGAGGCTATAGGCTCTTTGGAGGGGCTAATGGTGGACTCCAGGAGGGCTCATGCCAAGGAGTACTTCCCAGAACTTTTGCTGCCAGTGTCCTTGTCCCCGTGTGATCCACAGCCACCCCCCGCCTCTGTAGGAGACCCTCCAACACTAGCAGGTAGGTCTGCTTCAGTCTCCTATGGGGTCACTGCTCTTTACCCCTGGGTCCTGATGAGCACACCAGTTTGTGTGTGCCTTCCAAGAGTGGAGTCTCTGTTTCCCCCAGTCCTGTCAAAGTCCTGCAATCAAATCCCTCTGGCTTTCAAAGTCTGATTCTCTGGGAATTCCTCCTCCCGTTGCCAGACCCCCAGGTTAGGAAGGAAGACATGGGGCTCAGAACCTTTACTCCAGTGGGTGGACTTCTGTGGTATAATTGTTCTCCAGTTTGTGAGTCACCCACCCAGCGGTTTTGGGATTTGATTTTATTTTGATTGTGCCCCTCCTACCATCTCATAGGGGTTTCTCCTTTGTCTTTGGATGTGGCGTATCTTTTTTGGTGAGTTCCAGTGTCTTTCTGTCAATGATTGTTCAGCAGTTAGTTGTGATTCCAATGCTCTCACAGGAGGGAGCAAGCACACATCCCTCTACTCCGCCATCTTGAACCAATCATCCATTATAGTTTATCACAAGATATTGAATATAGTTCCCTGTGCTCTACAGTAGGACCTTGTTGTTTATCCATCCTATATGTAATAGTTTGCATCTTCTAATCCCAAACTCCCAGTCCTTCCCTCCCCCACACCCTCTCCCCCTGGCAACCACAAGTCTGTTCTCTAAATCTGCAAGTCTGTTTTTGCCTTGTAGATATGTTCATTTGTGTTGTATTTTAGATTCCACATATAAACGATATCATATGGTATTCGTCTTTCTCTTTCTGACTTACTTCGCTTAGTGTGATCATCTCTAGGTCCATCCATGTTGCTGCTAATGGCATTATTTCATTCATAAGAAATGTTGTTCTTAATTCCCTAGTTCTCTATTCCTGGTGGTAGAAGTCAGAGGTTCAATGATCACTTTGGGAGCACTGAGCCCTCAGGTCCTTGATCTGGGAGCTTGAGTAAGTTCAGAGATTTTCAAGTTGAGGTAGGTTGAGGGTTGGACTTAGAACTTATTCTGGATTCCTGTAGAAACTGGGCAGGCCTGAAATTGCACAAGAAGGGTGTTAACAGACCCGTCTGGAGGGATGTGAGGATTGGGGAAGTCTGTGTCTAGAAACTAGGTCAAGGATTAACAAGGGTGGGAGTTCTCAAGACAAATTTCATACAAATTTCCCCTTTTTGACCATTTGGTAAGAGACTAGCCATGGAATTTAGGTGAAATAGACAATCAGGAACTTCATAAAAATGTTTTCATGATATTTTTCCAATTCCAAGGTAGTTGAAAAAGTAGGTATATGATTATCACTGGGGTGCTTTGGATAAAATTTATCCTGAGTAAGAGCTATAACATCTTTAGACTTTCACAATTTCTCTTCTTCTAACTTTATCCATCTATCCAACCATTCATCCCTCTATCCATCCATCCATCCATCCAGATAGTCACAATGAATAATCCATACCTTGTGAGGGAGTCAAGTATTTGTAGAAAAACGTTATTGTTACTCAGGTATATTTAATCTTTTATATGCAAGCAAGAAGACAACAGTTAAATTCATCTTTTGTCTTATAAAATTTGGGGGGTAAATAAAATACCACTTTTATTATATATACATATATGTGTGGATTTAATATTATATATGACTATAATATCTCATCATATTTTCAAAGCTGTGATGTTAACCACTGTCTTATGTCAAGAACCAAATGACCTGATCTTTGGTGGTCCTTCTTTACCACCAAGAAATATTCTGAGGAAATATTTCATCCCTTTTGTTTACCACAGGGTGGTATTGTTACCAAATATTTTATATATTTTTTTCATGACAGTGTTTTCTGGTGTAAAATTAGCTAAAGTACATGATATTTTAAGGAGCTTTGTTTCCAAAAGGAATGTCTTTTCCTGAAAAGGTTTACCACTGAAGGCATCAACAACGTGTTTGGCTTAAAACTACCTCTAAAAACACATATTTAAGTTATTCAATCTGAAAGATATAAATGCAAATGGATTTGCCTGAAAAACAAAAATGGCCCCTTCCCTTGGAATTCCAGACATAAGACAGCTTCTGGGAAGTCAAGAGAAGATCAAGTCTGAGAACAATGCGATCCTTACCTTTACTCTAGGGATAAGCTGAATTTGCTCGAGGGATAAGAAGCAAAGGCAAAATGTCATTGTCTTGGTAACATTTTCACCAAATTAGTTAAGAAGAACTAAAATATTTCTAATGTTTAATTTAACAACATTCATCTTCCAATCCCCAACTGTTAAATTAATTTCTGTAACTATCAAATTTACTTCGAGCCAGGCCATTAGCAGAAGATACAAAGCAATAATGATTGAAGCATTTTCAGTTGTATTCAAACATGTATCAGGTTGAAATTTTAGGTGCAGACACTCATGAAGGTCAAAAGGTGAGTGACTCATTTCCTGTACTTGTCACTATGCTGCTTGTTACAACAGATTTCTGGAAGTGACTGACAATGGAAATAGTCATGCAAAGGGATTGTTTGTTTTGTATGAGCAAATGAAATGTGGGCCTAGTACCATGAATTGTTTTGATTACTAGAAATCCTCAGAGCATATGAGTGAGACGACGAAAATATACAGGACTCGATCTCCCTAAACAGTCACTAATATGATGTAGGGGAAAAGGGTAAGATAAATATCTAAGATCTGGTCGTGGTAGGTGTACCTTTCATCTATACATATGCGTGAATATTCTTTGATACTTAGTGATGTTATATTGGCTTCAGCTTGGTCTAATAACACAGCTCCTCTTCTCTTTAGGTGGCCTTTATTTTTTTAAAAAGTATATTAGAAGACTTCCCCTTCTTTGGTTTATTTGCTATTATTCTTTTGGCTGAGATTGATCTATCTATCTTAGAATCATGAGATATCAACTCTCTTAATTCTTATATGGGCTAGATGTTTCTTAATGACCTGAAGGCATATTTGTACATGGCAGGCAAATTTTCCAATACCTTCTTGATAACAATCTTCTTTTTAAACCTCCGGATTAGAAAAAGCAGAGACTCATGTCCCCTTACAAGGGAGGTAGCCTGGAAAAGATAAAAGAGCATGGACCTTGGCAACTCTGAATCCTGGTTATTTACCTAGCTGAAAAGCCTTACATGAATCATTTTACCTCGATGTATCTCCTGGGTAAAAGGGAGAATAAGAATAGTGACTCCATTGTAAAATTTAAATTCTACAGTTTGTAAAGCATTTAGAATAGTGCTTGGGATAAACTGACCATCTAGAAATATCAGAGATCATTTTTATTATTAATACATTTTCTAGTTGCTTGAAGGTAAGTATTAAGGTGGGGACACTGTATGATGGTGATGAGGCTTGCTTCTAACAGAATTGATGCATGTATGACTGATTGACAGCTGAGTTTATGCAATCCCTGGTTGTTGTGCTGAATTGCTTTCTTTTGATGATCAACTATATGATGACCAGAAGTGAGCAAGACTGACCATCTCAGTGACTGTTTAACTGGTCTTCAAAGACATGGCCATTGTCTTTATGACCAATTCAATGATAACCACTTGAAAACCAGCCAAGAAGACTGAAGACTGTGAAAATTAGTTATATAGATACTGATTTTGCATCACTTACAGAGTTAGAGCTACAAAGATTCAGTTGCCTTGTTTATTCCAGTAAGTTCTTAATATGTACTTTCATATAAGAAGTGTGCTCCAAAAAAAAAAAGAAGTGTGCTCCAGTAAGCTACTTTTGGAGAGGAGTGTAAAAATAACTGGTTCATTGGGCTGTCAGTTCTAATTTTTACTTCAGAATACTTTAACATTTTATATTTAATATTATTAAACATCTGTAACATGGCACCACAGGTTAGCATAAATGATTTCTACTTTCTTTGGCTGTTTGTTCTCTGGAAGACAGTAGCATTGTGATGGAGAAATGGTTTCAGGTAGAAATTTCCATGTTGGTGGACATGTACTGTCCATCAGTGCAGATCTGAGACAAAAATCATATCAGAAATTTTGATAGTTTGTAACATACTAACTTTTCATAAGTATATGCAGGACGGTATTCAGAAAAATCCAGCATTTATTGATACATCTGTTACGTGCCAAAATAGAACTTTTAGCAGTTCTGAGATGTTCTCAGAAATAACGAGACTTGGCTAAACACATGCAGTGCTTAAAGTGTAGTCTTTGAGGAGTTTAACATGCACAGCTGGGTCTTGTTATTGATGCCAGTGGAATTTGGAGCACTGTCTATTTTACCACATTTCTACACCTGTTTTTACCTTATAAGGTAAAGACCCAAACTCTAAATGTGTATTATACATAGGCCTATATTTAGCAGCAAAATACTGATTTTTGCAAGCCAAAGAGAAACAGAAATTCAGTCTCCAGATGCTATTTTTGAAAAGTGGCATCTAAATAGTTGCTGCCCAATGTCATGATGTTGTTGTTGACTAAGATAATTCCAGCCTGTTTTCCTAAAGCCATTATGTAAAGCCAGATTTCTATTTTTTAATACAACATCTAAAATACTTACATGGATAATTGACACTAAAATCAAATGAAACTTCAAGTATTGTAAGGCCATTGGTGAAGTGGCTCAGTTTTATTAGAGTTTATGTTTAAAGTCATGCCCCCACATCTTCCTTTCCCTATATTGATGAGGAATTTTTCAAATTTTATGTAAGAAGTTATATTAAACAACAACAACTTTTAATCAAGCTGCTTATAAATGATACTCTTGGAGAAGCTTCCTGACCCATAGAGGTTTCTTCCTCTGTCTTAATTATGCAGCGTTGTACCCTCAATGAGACAAATGTTTGTACCATATGACAGCCTTGCTGGCCAAAGCCGATCGGTGGGGAGGTACCAGACCCAAGCTGTCCTACTGTCCTATCAATATCCTTCTCATAGTTTTTTTGTTTTTGTTTTACAGTGTGTCAGGGAAACATTTTTTCACAGCAGATGTTAGTGGTGTCTCTCAAATGGCAGGGGTCAGTGCACAGTTAGGAGAATTTCACCAGCTACCCAAAAAGGGTGGAGAAGAGCTCTACTGACTTTAAATCCCTCCATCTAGTTTGTTTGTTTGTTTGTTTGTTTGTTTTAGGTCTAGCCATAACCTTCCCTTTCCTTAGGGTTAAAATAGTGGAACATGAAAAAACTCCTCTTTTTGCCAAATTATGTTCAGTAGAGCACCTTTCAGGAAGCATAGTAGTCAAAAATAGTTATGACTGATACAAAAGTAAATTCTATTCCATGATTTGCTCCCTCTTATTCTGACAGATTGTACACTTTTCTGTCTGACAGTTGTCTATCTCACTCCCCTAGAATATAAGCCTACAAAGACAAGAACTTTTCCTTTCCTATTCATTACCACGTTCACTGTGCCTAAACATTGACAGACACATGGTAGGTTTTCAGTGAATATTGGTAAGTGAATACATTACCAAAATTTAAAGATGGTTAGCCATCAGCATATCTCTTTCCTGGTGGCAGAGAGGAGGTGCTTATCTCTGTCAGATATTAGGGGATTGAAGAATGAATTTGTGTGTGTGAACAGATAGTAGGAGGATTGGAAACAGAAATTAGTTTTTCAATGAATGATGGCTGACTCAGATGACCTGGCTAACCTACCTCCTTCATGTCTTTGTTAATACGAAATTTTTTAACGAGGAAGACTTTCCAAAGCTGCAATAGATTAGGCCTCCTAAGGGCTTTCTTATCACAACAATTATTACACTATATTGAGATTGCTTGCCTGCCTCAATGTAGCCAACAATTTTCTCTACTTCTAATACTGCCACCACCATAATCACCATCACCACACCCTTATCACCACCACCATCACCAACACCGCTAAGTCATCACCACCACCATCACTACCACCACCAAAGATTGTAGGTCCTTTGAGATCAGGGGCCATGTGCATTACATAGAAACAGGGGAGGTTCTGAACAAATATGCTTAGGTGTGTATCAGAGGTTGGAAATATAGAAATATATGGCTAATGTCTCTAAAACTTAACTGAAAAAAACCCTTCATGGAATGCTAGGCTTTTTTTCTTTTGGAAAAAATATTACTTGAACTTTCTGATTTTCTATTTTAAATGTATGTGAATGCTATTGTGATTAATGTAATGCAAAAATTTATTGAAGTAAACCGCAGTGGAGAAAAAATTAGAAGCAACTTACATGCAACCATTAAAAAATTGGTTACAACATAATTTTATTACATCCATAGTAGGAAATACTGTTTAGTCATTGATGATTGAATAAAGTATCAATAGATCTATATGGAAAGATGTTCACAATAGATTGCTGTATGGAAGAGTCTGCTTCAGAACAGAATGTATAGCTCCTGAATATTTTTATGAATTATATACACACATGTGAATGCACACATGCACATACATGCATATATGTAAAAACATAAAGAAAAATTTAAAGCTATAGACAACAAATCATTTATAATATTTATATTGGGGGTGTGAAGTGTATAGAAAGCTTATGAAGGACTCTTATTTTTTGTTTTAGAAGTATGTGCTGTTTAGACTATATTTTAATTAGTATGCAGTTAGTTACTGTGGCAGCCAGTCTCCAAGATGGTCCACCATGATCTCTGCTTCCTGGTATTAAATCTGTGTGCTGTCCTTTCCTACATTGTACCAGAGTTGATGTGTTGATCTGTGTTCTCAATAGAATGTGACAGAAGTCATAGTACATGACTTCCAAGTTTAGGTTATAAAAGACCCTGCATCTTCTCTCTTCTCTCTTCTATGTCTCTTTCGCTCTCTCTGTGTTCACACACACACACACACACACACACACACACACACACAGACATATTCTTGTCTCACTCCTCACTTGATCTGAGGAAAGCCAGTTGTCATGTTACAAGCATTCATGTAGAGATGCTCTTATAGAAAAACTGAAGGCTCTGGCCAATAGCTAATGAGAAGATGAGGTCTATTAACAGCCATGAGCCAGAGCTTGGGAGTGGATCTCACAAACTTAGTCAAGCTTCAGATGACTAACTTCCCAGTCAACAGCTTGACTAGAGGCTGATGAAATCCTTGGGCCATAACTGTCTAGCTGTACCACTCCTAGATTCTTGGTCTCAGAGACTATTTGCTACAATAAATGTTTGATATTTTAAGCTATTAAACTTTGGGGTAATTTGTTACATAGAAATAGATAACTAATACAGTTAGTAAGTACTTATTGAATGAATACCTGAATTAACTTTGATTTCAAAAAATATAAAATTGTATTCAAAGGATGAGAGAGCACTTAAAAAAACCATTGAATCCATGGCAGTTCTATGTCGTTACATGTGGTCTCAATCCACAGATATGAGAAGCAAAATTGCTGTCATATGGAGGAAGTGTTTAAGACATATATTAACATTGTAAGTATTAATATCATATTTGAAAGGGTTAGAAATACTGTTGTAGACTATTGTTTATAAAATTGAAGTGATTCTGATTTAGATTCAAAGAAAAGCAACCCCTTTTTGTAAAGTGAGTTATTTTTTACATAGCCATATATAAATATTTATAACATATATACTCA
The DNA here is from genome assembly GCF_008692025.1 of Phocoena sinus. Lineage (NCBI taxonomy): Eukaryota > Metazoa > Chordata > Mammalia > Artiodactyla > Phocoenidae > Phocoena > Phocoena sinus. The sequence goes on from NC_045780.1 coordinate 51,876,856, forward strand.
TATGCATATCTATATGTGTGTGTAACAAACATAGACACACACATAATTGACATGCTAATAGAAATTAGATTGTTTACAATCAAATGTAAACTGAAGTCCAAAGTATAGTAAACAGTGAAAATACATTATATATTAATGTTTTTCTCCTTAAGGAGGTATGTGGTTACATTCAGAAAAATCCACCTATTTACAGCTAAGTGCTTATTGGATACATAGAAAACCAGGGTACTTTGGGTAAACTTCTTCAGCCGGCTTACAGGACCACGTTAACTGTCCAGTGATGCTGACGTGGGTGAAGGGGAAGAGACATTTAGTAAACAATAGCAATATATCTATTACCAGAAAAGAATTTGCTTTACAAGGATTTAGGGAAACTTCTGTCATGAGACACTGACTTTGCTCTTTAGAAATGAATGCTCAGGTTACTTTGTTATTTGGGAAAAGATTTTCTTAAGATGTTTTTATTTTTTGTTTTGATGCTGGGTTGCCCTGAATGGGGCCGGGGCCAGCAGGCAGTGCAGTAGTGATGGTGCTTGGTTACTAGTTTTTAAAATACATCTAATATCTGAGGGAGGAATGGTTTGCTACACTTTTTATTCATAACTTTTCCTCCATACAATAATTCTTTTCCTTGATGCTTAAATTCCTAATAAAATTCTTGTTGAATTGAATACAATTCATGCATTCATTTCACTCATCCACTCATTTATATATATATAAAAAAACCCCACAACATTCTGAATGTCTTTTCAGACTGTAAATATTTATGCAAGTGTTCTTCATTGAATACTACTTCTTTGAATGCTACTTCCTGTTTCCTTTCACATCTTTTTCTCTCTACCTACTCTAGGTTAGAGTATATGCCATGTCATTTGGAGTAATCATTTCTTATCTGGGAAAACCTAGCTTGCAAGTTATCTCTTACTGCTGGCTATGGAATTTGGGTACATGTTGAGTTAAATGAGAATTTCTTCCAGGCCTGAATTCTGTGTGTCTCTGATTACTCACTAAACTATGCTGATGAAAAATGTCAGTTCATTTCCAAGGTAATCAGTTTACATGATGCCAGATATCCTCGTGTTTGAGAGCTTCTTTGTTAGGTCCTATATTTGAAAATTTTCCTTTGGATTTTTTGATTTTGAAGGTTCTATCTGTATCTTTCCTTTTCACTTGTGGTGGAAAATTCTGTCCAATCACAAATTTGGTGCCTTTGATCAGGGCCCACCTTGAAGAGTGGGTAGCTATACTTAGGGTGTGATGAGCGTTCAGAGACCTGACCTGTCACAAAATTTTAGCATATAAATGACATTTGGAAAATTCTGGTCTGCGTGGGAGATGTTGAGAATTCCACTGTCAGGGAACTCTTGTGAAAATTCCTACAAACTATTATATTAAGTAATTTTCAGGTGGAAATTTTCCTTATCATCTTAGAATTTTATTCTGAATTCTCAGTACACACACTGTACAGGTTCTGTGACCCACAATACAAGGTGTGTGATTTTTTCCCAGATACAGAATACAACGGTAAATTGTCTTCTGCTTATAAAATTGAAAAATAAACGTATTTAAAAATCTGAACAGAGAAAATAATAAAGAGCATAGAATACCATTTTATAAAACAAATATTTAAAGAAGTATGTAGGCAATATTTAGAACTTGGTCACTAATTCCTAGCTTAGTAATAAGACTTAACTATAATCTTAGTTTTTTCTGTCCATCAGGATGTTTGTTTATTAACTCACCCTGAAACATGTCTTTAAGCCAACTCTTTGTCATGATTAGAATTTAGCTGCCAAGTCTCTGGAGCAAGTTAGCATCAAACTTTCAGACTACCCTTAGCTACTCTAAGCAGCTTATTTTCCTTCTTGGACTGTCTGAGTTATTTAAATGGATGATATTTGTTTGCACTTCCAGGTTTCTGATCTTTAGGAAATCTGTACTACTTTCTCAGTATCTTCTCTGCCCATTCCTCTCCTAAGAGCTGAAGGAAAAAAATGAATCGACCACATGGGGCTTGTCTGTTCTGAAAATATAAGATGATTAGTTATGTCTACTTGAAGTGAAGTAGTCTCTGTGTTATTATTACATAGGAGTTAAATATCCCTTCATCTAATAATAGTTATCTCTGGTTAAATACATTGGCTAGAGTAGGTCAAATCATGCAATAAAACTTCTCTTTAATAAGAAGCATTAGCTCACAGACTAATTTTTATACAACTGTTTCCTGAAAGACTCAATTCTGTTTGTATAGATAAAAACAAGACAAAATAATATCAGATGCCAATGTTATAACACAGACATAAGTATCTTGGCAAATTAGATTATCAGAAAAATGTGAAGAAAGAGTCAGTTAAGAACAGGGAAGGAATAGACCCAAGGGTGGAGACAGGAGTCCTGAATTTTTGACACTGTCTCAGCAAGGAAGGCTGAAGAAGGTACAAACATGAACAGATGAAACAAGGATTCCGGGGATTGAAGATGCTCAGAGTCTCTGAAGTAAAGTGCACATCATAGACAGTTTCAACTATTCCCTAATCTTTTCAGTGTCTCTCCTTGGATCTAATTTATCAGAACATATCTACATAGTGACATGTGAAAAAGATAGGAGAAACATCAATCTCTATTACTTATTTAACAACGTTTATTATTTAAAACAATACTAGTAGCAATAGTTTTCATTCATTGAGTGAAATCTCAATGACATATCAGTTACTTAATTTCTCTACGTGTATGACTTTATTAAAATCTTATTTAAAAACTCTGCGAAGTAGGTATTTCCCAGCATTCAAAATGAGGAAACTAATGCAAAGAAAAAGTAAGTCTGGGCCTACAGACATAGAGCAAGTAAGTGATGGATGGAGAATCTGACACTAAGTCCATCTGACTCCAATCCCACACTCTTCTCCAAAGGTTTTGATCATGCTCATATTGACAGTGCATGTTAAGGTCTATTCACAGATTCCACTGACATACGTATAGGAAAAGACAATATATACAATCAAAACCAAAACTACTAAGTGAATCATTCCAGTGATTGACGTTGGTCAAAGCAGTTTTTCTTTTAATCCCTTTGTAGGTGGAACTCGACTTTAATGTTTTAGTAACACAAATTTAGAGTTCAAATCTCTCCAAGATTAAAGCAAATGAATAAGTCAGGAGGCATAATGACTTCTGGAAAACATCCAGTTGTAATAAATCTGTCATGACCAACTAAAGAACACATCACATTAAAGAAGCAAACTTTGATGTTTTGCCACGTATTAAAACATGCAAATTTCCCTTGAGTGGCATTATATATATTTAAGAAGTGTTGGTGACAGGGCTGTTTTAAATGTTCTGCAAATGTCCTTTTATGGAAATATTTTTTCTGTGGTGATCTTAAGATGCTAGCAGCTCCTGTGCCCATTTCAAAACACAGGTGGATATCGTGCATAGATAAACTTCAAAATTTAATTTGTGGAACATTTATTCTGGTGGGTAGAAAAGTAGGATGGAATACTGTATTGGGGACTTTTAACTTCTATGACCTTCAGCAAATTTTCTAATTTCTCTGAGCTTTAATGTTATCATTTGTATATTTGTCAAAATAATACCTTCTTCACAATTTTGTTGGGAGGATTAAATGAAGTCATGAATGAGAAAAAATGCTTTGTATTTTTTAGGTGCTCCAAAATGTCTATCTTAAAGAATTGCCATGCAGGGCTTCCCTGGTGGCTCAGTGGTTGAGAGTCCGCCTGCCGATGCAGGGGACACGGGTTCGTGCCCCGGTCTGGGAAGATCCCACATGCTGTGGAGCGGCTGGTCCCGTGAGCCATGGCCGCTGAGCCTGCGCGTCTGGAGCCTGTGCTCCGCAACGGAGAGGCCGCAACAGTGAGAGGCCCACGTATCGCAAAAAAAAAAAAAAAAAAAAAAAAAAAAAAAAAAAAAAGAATTGCTGTGCAAATTAAATGAGATGATGATGGTAAAGGATTTGCACAATGTGAGCACTCAACAAACATACATGATTCTCTTTGTTAGGCATTCTTTTAAATTACGGTAACACGTTGGACTTAAAATTGTGTACAGACTCATGTTCTTATGTAATGCACTTCATATTGATATTCACCATTACTACAGCTATCTCATCATTAACTTACTCCAGCAATGAATAAGCAAACACTTATTGATTAACCTCTAGGTTCTGGGTACTACGCTAGGCACCAGAGGTTGAACATACAGAGGGGGATCAGATATTATTGCCATAAAAAAGATTCATGGTAGGCATGTGATAAAGGTGTGAAACATCAGAGAGAAGGCAGAAAAGGGAGAATGGTTAATTCTAACAGAAAGAAGTTTAAGAATTTTTTTAATAGGGACGATCATAATGGAGCTGAGTTCCAGGCAGAAAAGAAAGGTAGGAAATTTCAGAAAAATGGAGACTCTTGATAAAATTCTCAGAGATATAAAATTTCCAAAGGTACCTGGGCAGCTTCAATGTCAGTATGGCTGGAATAGAGAATAGAAGAGGGGCATTCAGGGCAGTAAGGGTGAGATTTGAAGGATCATGGAGGCTCCAATACAACAACCTAAGAAGACTATGGTTTACCTTTTAGACTTGGGGAGCATGTGAACTCACAGTTGGTGTCATGAGCATATTAGTATCAGAAAATCTCATTCCAAGCCAAGTAAAGGATGGATTGGATGTGTGTATGTGAGGGGGTAAGTGAGGATGCACAGAAAGCACTTCGGCTAAAATTATCACAGTCCCTGAGCAAGATGAAGAGACTTTGGCTTCAAATATTTGGAGAGGAGATGAATGGAAGTTGAGGAAGTCATTTATGACTCAGAACTCACAAGATGTGGTCTCTGTATGTGAATTGAAGGGAATGAGGAGTCTGGAGGTAATTCTGGCTTGGCTGCATGTTTAGTATTATTCATTAAGAGACGAAGCCCAGGAATTTTGGGGGAAAAGATGGTAAGTTCAGGTTTGGACTAGTTTAATTTAAGATGTCTGGGAGATATCCAGGTGTGATGTCTGGGTGAAAATTGGAGGTATGAGTCTGGAGCTCACATCTTAGATGCAGATAAATGTTTGAGACTTATCAGCATTTAATTTGGATGCTATCATCCAGGGTGGCTATGGGAAGTGAGTGCTGAAGCCAGCCCACAAAAAACTGAGAAGGGATGGCTCAAGAGGAAGGAGAGTAGTCAGAGAAGACCAGGGAAGGAAGATATTGAAGAAGCAGCCCCGAGGCACAGTGTAATGGTAATTGAAAAGTCCATTGGAGAAAATTTTGTTTGTTTTCAGCCTCTACAGACACTCACTATTTCTGGAAGAAAAACTTCGTAGGAGAGAGAGGTGCCATGGTGGGTTTGTCTATTCTCTCTGAGGAAAATAAATATCTAGAAACGACCAGTGTTCACAAGGAGACACAACTGTTTGAATTGCACTATCTTAATTGGTTGATGTTTAATTTATATAATGTCAAAATTCTTTTAGTGTTATATCAAATAATACTTGCATGATGTTCACAAGATTCTTTCACATTTGCTAGTTCATTTTTCTCCCAGCAACCTCATTTCTATTTTATAGATGAGGATGTTTCTCTTAAGCAGGTTAAATGAGGGTGCACAGGTTACCAGAATTGGGTTAGGAAAGCTGGAACAGAAATGTCTTAGTCAGGTCAGGCTGCTATAACAAAATATCATAGGCCAGGTGGCTTAAACACAGACATTTATTTTTCGGAGTTCGGAGCCTAGAAGTCTGAGATCAGGGTGCCAGCATGGTTGGGTTCAGAGAAGAGCTTTCTTTTTGGCTCGCAGAGGGCTAGTTTCTTACCAAATCCTCACATGGTGGGGGGAGAGAGGAGAGAGAGAGAGGGAGAGATCTGGTGTCTCCTCCTCTTCTTATAAGGGCACTAATACCATCATGGGGGCTTCACCCTCATGACTTTATCTGAACCTAATTACCTACCAAAGACTCCATCTCCAAATGCCATCACACTGAGGGTTGGGACTTCAATATGAATTTTGGGGGTGAGGGGGCACAAACATTCAGTGCACAACAAGAATCATGGTTTAAAAATTTTAAAAAGGGATAAGAGTTGCTGGTTATTAGAAGCCTTCTAAGTATGTACAGTAGGGACGGGGACAACTGTTTTACACCCTGGAATCCATTTGGCACATGGTAAATGCTCAATCAATATTTGCTGAACTAATGCTCAAATAAAGCAAAAATCCTTGCTGGGAATACAACATCATTGTGTACAATACCATTTTGAGTATAGAGTTATAAGGTCAGTTAAGTATTAAGTTGTGGTTTCACGAACATCTGTGAAAAGAGACTGAAGAATAAAAGACTTTGTCAATGTTATGATACAATTTGACACAATTTTAAGATTACTGTAAAAGGGGCTTCATTACTGTGTGGTAATATTAACAGGAAAAGCCTATAATAATACTAGCTTATGTTTACTGTGTTTATAATGAACCAAGCCCTGTTTCTGTTGTTCTGTATTATCTCATTTAATCCTCACAACAACTCTGAGAGATGGCTAATTCCAGATGAGAAATTTCAGGGGAAAGGAGGTTAAATAACTTGCCCAAGGCTGGACAGAGATAAAGCTGGTTTCAAAAACCCAAGAAACCCGAGTCCAGTGCCTACTCATTAGCCACTAGGTTATACATATGTACAAATCTACAAATAATAAATACTGGAGAGGGTGTGGAGAAAAGGGAACCCTCATGCATTGTTGGTGGGAATGTAAATTGATACAACCACTATGGAGAACAGTACGGAGATTCCTCAAAAAACTAAAAATAGAACTACCATATGACCCAGCAATCCCACTCTTGGGCATATACCCAGAGAAAACCATAATTCAAAAAGACGCATGTATCCCAATATTCACTGCAGCACTATTTACAATAGCCAGGTCATGGAAACAACCTAAATGTCCATCAACAGAGGAATGATAAAGAAGATGTGGTACATATATATACAATGGAATATTACTCAGCTATAAAAACGAACGAAATTGGGTCATTTGTAGAGACATGTGTGGACCTAGAGACTGTCATACAGAGTGAAGTAAGTCAGAAAGAGAAAAACAAATATCATTTATTAATGCATATATGTGGAATCTGAAAAAATTGGTATAGACGATTTTATTTACAAAGCAGAAATAGAGACACAGATGTAGAGAACAAACGTATGGATACCAAGGGTGGGGTGGGGTGGGATGAAGTGGGAGATTGGAATTAACATATATATACTATTGATACTATGTATAAAATAGATAACTAATGAGAACCTACTGTATAGCACAGGGAACTCTACTCAATGGTCTGTGGTGACCTAAATGAGAAAGAAATCCAAAAAAGAGGGCATATATGTATACTTATAGCTGATTCACTTTGCTGTGCAGTATAAACTAACACAGTATTGCAAAGCAACTGTACCCCAATAAAAATTAAACAAAAAAAAACACCCCAAGAAACCTGAGTCTAGTGCCTACTCGTTAGCCACTAGGTTATACATGTTTCAGATAAGTCAAACAAGCTTTTCATAATATTTCTCCTTTTCTTTGATTAGATCATATTGCACTGATTAATAAGGGTGAAAATTTGAATAAGTTTTCAGTAATGTTTACAGCAAATAAAGGCCAACTGACATCACTATACAAAGAATTAATAATGCACCCAGGGCTTCCCTGGTGGTGCAGTGGTTGAGGGTCCGCCTGCCGATGCAGGGGACCCGGGTTCGTGCCCCAGTCCGGGAAGATCCCACATGCCATGGAGCAGCTGGGCCTGTGAGCCATGGCCGCTGAGCCTGCGCATCCGGAGCCTGTGCTCCACAACGGGAGAGTCCACAACAGTGAGAGGCCCGCGTACAGCCAAAAAAAAAAAAAACACCCAGTCTTAGTAATGACTATATTTACCCACATCTAACATGCGGGTAAAAACAAAAATATCAGTAAGGTTTTTTTTCTATTAATTGAAATCAGTGGAAAAAGGAAATTGAGAATCAAGGTGTTTTCAGAAACATTGTTATTTAAGGAAACATTATTTGTTCTCCTAATTATACAAATTTTTTTTCCTAACAGACTTGATTATTCTTAAATTATTTTACACTAATTATATGAATAATATTAGTTCGGGGAGTATTACGCTTTTGCAAAAATCTGCTTAAACAGTTATTGCTAGGGTAAAAGTTCTTTTTGCTGGAAATGGTTTGCCTGCCATTTAAGGCAACATCAGTCAGTCTAAAATAGAAATCAATTCCTGAATTCTGCAACTGCTACATATTGTAGTTTTACACTCTAGTTAAATACTCCTCTTTCTTTTACAAAAGCTCTTCTTTGATTTAACTGCCTGAAAATGTACAAGACCCTGTCCTGTAGAGCAATATTTTGCTGTGTAGATATGGTAATTGAGAAACAGTGATTTACCTAAATTATCTCTAATATACAGACGAACATATTAGATTATACATATCTCATCACATTAAATCTTCTGTAGAGGCTTGACTATTGTTAAAACTCATGGCATTAAAGAAGTCTTACTGTTCGGGTAATTTCCATGACAATGGAAGTTTCTTACATACTCAAGGATTTCATTTTTCTCTTTATAATCCATGGAACTCATCTATTCCTTTTCTTTGGCCTATTTAATTTTTCATGGAGGTGTACTGACGTAGTTTTACCAGTTTAAGTATTTCATAAATAGTACTGCTTTTGATTTTAATCAAACTTTAAAGGATGGTCCCTAGTTTTATTGTTCTAAAATTTAGTCACTCAGCCATGATTTTTTTTCTCCATTCAATAACTTAATGTTATTTAAGGAAACATTATTTGTTCTCCTAATTATACAATTATTTTTCCTAACAGACTTGATTATTCTTAAATTATTTTACACTAATTATATGAATAATATTAGTTCAGGGAGTATTACGCTTCTATACATTTTTATCTCATCCTCCTTTCAGGCTTTATCATTCCTGATTCTATGAACTCTAATTATTTTTTACCTTTCCTTATGGAAGCCTCAACTTCCCCTTCATTATCTTAGTTTCTCCTCCATGGATTTTTATGTTTCATTATTTATTTATTTCTTGACTTCAGCAATCAGAAATATATCCACTATCCTGAGTTAGGATGCTAGAGTTTTGAATAAGCAAATAGATTTTTCTAGAAAGTCTCTAGAAAATTTTAAGAAAATTGTTTTCTAAAGAGACAGCCACCAGCACTTTGTTAAATTTCCGTAATACAGTCCTTTTCTTTTACATCGAAACAAGTTTGGGAGAGAGACAGGAAATTTCAGAAAACCTGAGAAAGTGAAGCTCTAACATTGGAGATGGTCAAACTCTGGCTAAATGACCACTTAGAATCTAAATAGTGAAGCTCATGGAACGATCTGTCTCATTTCACACTTAAACAGTCAGGAGGAAAGACTGCAAAGTGACATCTGTAAAATTTCAAACTCCCAGATCTTTTGGAGGCTAAAATACCAATCTTATGGGAGTAAACTTTTGGAATATTTACCAGGTTGTATGAGTAGGCAGAAAGATGTCTAATAAGCCGCAGCATAAGCTGTGATGCTCCAAAGGGAGTGTTATTCAAAAAGTGTTAAGAATTCTTGGCCCTGGATATTGAGTCAATCTAAAGTAGGGGCCTGGTTATCAGTAGGATCCATTCTCTGAATGCATCCATCTAATATGCTGCCTCGGACATGTGAGATTCCCATCAACTCTGAGATTATATCATTCAGTGGACTTTAAGAACTCACTGCTCCCAGTACAAACGTAATCTCCTCCCTTCATGCATCAGATGGACAATTTTTTACAATGTACAAGGCACCACATATAAATTACATTTTAAAAGAAATTAGAGCTCACTTACCAGAGGAGATAAAGAAGGTGAACCTAAATTTAGATAGAAGGCAGAGAGTATGGTAAGTGCATAATAGAGGTATAAATAAAGGGCTGTGTTCTTCAAAGACAGAAACTCACATACAGTTGATAGATTAATGAAGTTGCTTTCATTAATTAAAAGATGAACGGAATTTCAAAAGGTACAGTGGAAGGAGTAGTATTCCCAGGCAGTGGAAGCAGTATGAATAAAGGTGCCAAACCATATTTTAGTGAACAGCAAGTCATCCACTTAAGCTAGATCTTAGAGGATTGGTGCTTGCAAGTTGGGTGGGAGCCAATTCCAGAAGCTAGGATGAATTTGGCCGAACTACTAGGCTGTGGGATTGGATTTAAAAAGCCAGGAATAAACCGCTTTTGCTATAGCTGCCTTGGGTAAATAAGTGGAGTTGGTAAACTGAAGGTTGAGATTTGGTAGGAAAATTTCCAAATGTGAGATCTTGGAGAAGTTGCAGCTATTGAATGACTGAGTGAATACCTTAGGGTTACTGCGAACTCAATGCTCTTTGTCTTAGAAGCCTGCTGGATTAGAGCTGGGGGCTGTGGTAGTACTGTTTTGTGTTGATATCTTGGATCTCAGGGATTGATGGCTTTATTGATGTGTGTGTGCGTTTAGTGTTTTGTATAACTGACTTAATTTTTAGCTTTAAAAATATATATAGATCCTTGTGATGTTGCTAAAAACAAAAGAAAAACGGAAAAACCCCAGGAAGATCTTGGGATAATCATTTGGGCTCTTTTTGATTAAACAAATTAAACAAATACACCTACTTGCTGATTCCTAAGACAGAAATGTGGACTCCTGTTTTCAGCTCGAACATTTGTAAAGAGCTTAGAAGCCTTCCTTAAAACAAGAAAAAGCCTAACAAATTGAAAACCAACACCTTTTCTTGCCTAATTTCAGAGAACTGAAATCACAGGGCAAACTATCACACCAAAATCTGGAGAGACAGGCAAATGCAGAGAGGAAGCAGCCAATACCTGTTTCCTGGAACAGAAGCCACATAAACTGGGCTCCCATATGCCAACAGTGGGTTATAGCTGAAAGCTGCAAAGCTCAGACTCTCTAAAGAAGAGAGTCTTAGGAAATACTAAGTCAAGAGAGGAGACAAAAATCAAGGATGCTACAGGAATTTGAAGTCTCTGGAACCCACAGCTCCAGCAAATATTAAACACAGCCCAACTTCTAAAGCAGATCAATAGAAAACCTCACATTAACGGCCTTTTTCACTCACTTCTTATTATCTGGTACATTATGTCCAGCTTTCAACAAACTACTACGAGTCATGCAAAAAGCCAAGAAAAAACACTACCTGAGGAGACAAAGCAGGCATCAGAAACAGACTCAGATATGACACAGCTGTTGGAACGATCTGAGAAAGCGAGTCATGCTTTACCACGACTTATACCATTAGTCATCTCCTGAGATTTACCGTTCCACAAATCCTGACTCAGGTCTGAAGCACTAATAATTACAAAATAAGACTCTCTTTTTTTTTTTTTTTTTTTTTTTAATTTTTATTTATTTATTTATTTATATTTGGCTGTGTTGTGTCTTCGTTTCTGTGTGAGGGCTTTCTCCAGTTGCGGCAAGTGGGGGCCACTCTTCATCGCGGTGCGCGGGCCTCTCACTATTGTGGACACTCTTGTTGCATAGCACAGGCTCCAGACACGCAGGCTCAGTAGTTGTGGCTCACGGGCTCAGTTGCTCCGTGGCATGTGGGATCTTCCCAGACCAGGGCTCAAACCCATGTCCCCTGCATCGGCAGGCAGATTCTCAACCACTGCGCCACCAGGGAAGCCCCAAAATAAGACTCTCTTAAAAGCCACAAGTATCTGAGCTATTATATCCATGTAGAAACATCAGAGAAACCAAACTCAGAAGCCCTGCAGAGAAATTGCACACCTGCTTCTCTGTAGAACAGGTGTTATCTAAAGAAAAGGGCAAAAATCTCCCAGGATAAGTCAGACTAAAGTTCAAGGGTATCATCTTGAACAGTTTGCTGTCCTCAGCTTTTTTCTTAAATGTTAGGCAGAGAGAGGGTGTGGTGCAGAGGGGAGAAGGAAGGAAATGATCCACTTGGCATGGTGTAAAGCTAGATGTGTCATCACTTTCAATGGTTTAGGAACTTGAAGCAAATATAGTTATCAACACATAGGAAAGGGTTTATATTTAATATCGTTTCCTCTGGAAACCTCCAGTTTTTCCAGCTAAGATTTGTCCTACTGTTCAGTTGTTTTGGTTCACTCTGATTTATTGTTGAGCTCATGAATCATTTGCCTCTCCTATAGAAGAAGAAAAAAAAAAATCCCTTCTCCACTGATTTCAATTCTATGTCAGGGGCTGTGTGTGACATACAAAGTGATAACCTCAGCCACAGGTCATAAGCCTGAGACCAGAGAGACCGATGTGTAGAGTACAATGACAGGAATTCAAGTGAGCATGGAGCAGAGTTTTTATTTCCCCAGAGATAGCTGTGGGGAAGACAAGGGAAACACACTGACGTTATTAGTGATGTATTTATAACCGCCGGCACCTCCACCCTCCGCTCCATTGTTGAACTGCCATTGTTATTTCCATAAAAATCACACTAGGCAGTTTCAAGTTTATACAAATGATTTAGCTCCACATTTGCAAGGGTGAGAAATGGTTCTTTAAAGCGAGCATTTACTTGAGCAGATGTTTAAACAAGTCCTATGTGGTTACAGGATGGAGAATACAATCTAAGACCATTCTTTAAAAGCCTTAACATAACGAAATAAGCTTTTCTAAATTAAAAAAAAAACATTTTATTAAAGTTTCAACATTGCTTACAACTCTGAGTGTAACAAATATGTGTAATGTGTGTAAAGAATGTGTATTTAAACTGGGGATTTATTTGAGGCTTTTATTATAATAACCACATGTATAGTAATAATAACACTGATGATAACTTCATAGATTTTATACAGTCTTTGCATTCATCTAAGAATAGGGATGGATTTAATTTAATTTAATTATTGTATTTCCTATTGGATGACCACCTCAAAAATTTTAAGGTCAATTAAATTCATTTTCAGTTCCAGAAAACTTTTTAAACATATCTCTGTCAAATACATCTGGTGAATTTTAACTTTCTTAACAGCCATTAGAAAGGAATGGGTACTGGTTGTGAGAGAATACATAAATGCTTTTGTCCAAAAATATCTAAACCTTAACAAGACTACTTAATAGTGTCTTGCAAGGCACATTCAATTTTGCTTTCAGTGATCAACTAGTCTAATTCTCCCAAAAGTCTCTGATGTGCTAGACAAAAATCTTTGAGAAAAGCAGAAGAGAGATTTGCCTTTGATTGAACTAGATTTCTTTTGGTTTCAAATAGAATTTTTAAAGCTAGAGTCAACGGTGTTGTGGGAATAACATACTTGGGTTTTGGGAGTCAAAGAAATTTGGCTTCAAGTCTCTCCTCTAAAAATAGGATTGAACTTGGCTTTGCACACCCAGATAGCTCCTGAAGTCCATGTTCTTCTTGGAGCTTGGGGATCATTGCACAGGGCAGTCCTTTGTACATGGTAAGGTGCTCAAAACCTGCTTCTGCAATTCTCCATGCCTTCATATAGTGGTTTTTAAGGAGCTTATCAAATGGATGATAAATAATGAGCTAATCTGATGGAGTTCACACCTGATGGCTTCTATTTTCTCACTAAAGTGGGAGCTTATCAAGACTGTCTAATGATGCAGATTGAAATGAAGGTTTAGAGTAGCTGTTGTGCCCCTGTCTACATGAACTTGATATCTTCACTATAAGGATATTGATACTCTGTTTTTTTCATTTAAACTTAGGACTTATAGCAGTCACATCTGTACATTTTACTACAAAGAAAACCACAGCTAAATAGCTGGTGAGATAAAATTAATGCAAGTGGAAGTACTTTTTCAGCCATGCTGAGAAGTTAGAACCTACTCCAGCATGTGATGGAAACCTTTTTGAGAAGACTTAGTCCCTCTTCTTGGGCATTGTTTTTTTCCAATTTTTCACCATTTTTTAATAATGCAGTCAGAACAATTTTATGCATAGTTTACATTTATATTTTTATCAGTAAAATATAATTATGGAAAAATGAGTACAGAACAAAATTTTTGGTCTATTTATTTTCATTTTCAAAATAAAAATATCTATGTTCATTTATGTCTTTTGAAAATTTTTTTCTCCTAGGTCATAGTGCTTTAATTTTCAAAATCTATTTATATAATGTGAATAATGAGAGAAGATCTGTTTTATATATTTCTCTAGTTTGTCATTTGCCTTTTAATATTTTTGTTTGAACTAACAAAAATCTAAACTACTACTCAATTAAATCTTTAAATATTGTCTTTTTAAATTTTAAAAATCAATTTTATACACAATTAATCTTTATATAACTTTACATTTATAAATGTAACTATTCACTAGCACACTCTTAATTTTCTCATTTGCCTTTGTTTTCAAAATTTTTAAATATTTCTAGGTGCATCTGGGACTGATTGTAGTGATTTTTAAGAGGTAAAGATGTAACTTAATTTTCAGCCTCAAATATAGTCTTCCCCCCAAAAATCATATGTTGAATAACCCATTCCTGTTGAACTAAATTTTGAAGGAAAACTGGGAGTTAGAAGAAAATCTTAAAAAAAGAAGCAGAAGCAGAGAGGTTCTCTTCCCAGAGAAGAGAGAGGTGTAAAAAATGCAGTCAGTGACGATAAAAAGGGCAGGAATAAAAGGGGGAAAGAGACAGTGAGCGGGGTCCAGACCATGAAGTGTGCTGAACTCAGAAGTCTGAGTACTGTGTGAAAAACTATAGAGAACCACTCTCTGAGTACATAGATTTGGACCCAATTTCTATAGTATTCACCCTATTAGTAGTGATTAAGATAAATTAAGGGAGATAAGTATCCAACCAGAGCAAACCATATGAAGCTATTACAATAAACCAAAGGGTTTATATGTCCCAGGGACTATTGGGGAAAGAGGAACAAGCAGAGGAAAGGAAGTCTATAATATACAGAGTGGAGGAATTGCCAGAGTTGAGGTTCCTGAGACCTGAGGGTTTCACATAAATCAGGGATGAGTGACTTTCAGGAAGGGGGAGGGGCCGTCAACAGTGATAAATGGTAAATGATAGCTGCTATATGTTAAGGGAAGAAAAGTTTTCCATTGTAACTAGTAATGTAGAGGTAATGTTGTTTCATCAGAAGTGTTTCAGTGGAGTGGGAAGGAAGGTTATATTTCAGGGCAGGTTCCTCTGGTGGATATCTGTGATACTGTCTGCTGGCATTTCTCTTACCCTACTTGGAATTGCCACCTTTCACATGTCTACCATAGGGCTGCCACAGTAGCATATGACCTCTCCCCTGACCTCAGCTGATTGACCTAGAGGCAGGCTCTTGACTGCCTGGACATTACCCTTGCCACGGTGATTTGTCCATGTTGAGTCCTGGGACCCAACTAAGTCAACTGGTGCCTTTTCTAGGGATTTTAATGTGAGATTCAGACAACAGAGGTTAGACCCTCCCTGACGACAGAAGCTGTGTATGGTAAAATTCAGGGACCCGAAGTCCTAAAATGTGAAGAAAGTGCAACTGTATTAAGAGAAAATGAAGCCAAATGCAGGGAGATGTAGGACCAAGGTAGAGAATCCAGGCAACAAATGAGTCTCTGATTATTCCTGAGTCTTGGCCAAATCTCTGCTCTTCTCAGACTTTGGTGTTTCACCACTTTCTTGTGTTATGGGAGTAAGTAAATTCCCCTTTTTGTCTAAGCCAGTTCAGTTTGAGTTTTCTTTCACTTGCAATTAGAATGTCCTGACCACTACAGCCAAATGATGCTTATAGCTTGCCAATCAGTGGAAGTGTGGGGCCTTTAGGGACTTTCCACCCCCTCACTTGTTCCCGTAAACCAATTCTTCTCCCTATCGTGCGCCACTCCTTCTCCCTATCGAAACCAATTCTTGGAGTTTTTCAGTTGACGGGGACTTTCCAGACAGCGGGTAATTTTCCAGTTGCCCGTAACAGGTATACGCCCTAACCGCCACAATGAACAAACAACTATAACGGCCAGAAGGTGGGACAAAAGTTCCTAAGCCAATGAATTCAAAAGTCACCACATTTACCCAATCATTGTGAGAATATACCCGCCCTATGAGTAAATAAACCTATAAAAAGTATGTGATTCCGCTTTTAGGGGTTCCCCATCGGCCTCCTGCGTGAGGTTCAGGGAACCCCGGTGCATCGGCTCCTAATAAACCTCTTGCGTGTTGCAGCGGCTCTCGACTCTTGGCGGTTCTTGGGCGAGTTGGAATCCCTCGTAGACCGTTTGGGTCTAACATCTGGGGGCTCGTCCGGGATCCCCACTCGCCCCCGGGTCACAAGAACATCGGGAGTCGGAGGTATCAGGTAGGCTCGAGCCCAATTGTCTGTTTGTTTGTCGTTTGTTTGTTGCTAGCCGCCATTAGGAAAAAGCCGTGCGAACCGGCTTGCTGTGGAATCTGTATTGGACTCCTGGCTAGGCAGACGTGCCGAAAGCTGGTGTCCACGGGCCCCGGGGGACGCCCTGGTGGTCCATCTGGAAGGAGAAACAAATTTTGTCTCCCCTTCATCTGGTTCTGGCAGGTTATATAAGCTGCCATCTGAATTTGAGTTGGTTTCGGGTTTAAGTTCGCGGCGGCAATATCAATGTGTGTCTTTTGAAATTTTATTGTTTTTCTGTACTATTATCTTTCTTTTGACGGACGACAATGGGACAAACTATGACGACTCCTCTTTCTCTTACCCTAAGCCACTGGACCGAAGTTAGGGCTAGGGCCCACAACCTTTCGGTAGAAGTAAGGAAAGGAAAATGGCAAACGCTGTGTACCTCTGAGTGGCCTACATTTCAGACAGGGTGGCCACCCGAAGGATCTTTTTTGTTAGATAAGGTTGGGCTAGTCAAGTCTAGGGTCTTTAACACAGGACCCCACGGACACCCAGACCAGATACCATATATCCTGGTCTGGGAAGATCTAGTTCTCTCCCCGCCTCCGTGGGTCCGGCCCTTTGTTTCCTCAACAGGCACGTCTGCATGCGCTCCAGCACAATCGGAGATATTGGCCCTGAAGAAAACCCCAGACACGGAAAAGTCATCTGCTGGCCCGGACCCGCCAAAGGCGATATATCCTGACCTGCAGTCTGATTTGCTGCTTCTAGATTCCCCACCTCCTTATCCTCCGGCCCTAAATCCCATGTCGCCCCTAGGACCCCCAGCTTCACAACCCTCCGCACCAGTAGGGCCACCTGTTATGGCGGAAAGGGGGGGTCCCTCGGCGGGCACCAGAAGCCGGAGGGCTGTTTCCCCGGATTCTACTGTTTTACCCCTTAGAGAATATGGCCCCCCCGATAACCACGGGAATAGGCCCCTTCAATACTGGCCCTTTTCCTCTGCAGATCTTTATAATTGGAAGATGCATAACCCTACTTTCTCTGAAAACCCACAGGCTCTTACTGCTTTAATAGAGTCTCTTGTCTTCTCCCACCAACCCACCTGGGATGATTGTCAACAGCTCCTCCAGACTCTCCTCACAACTGAGGAGAGACAACGAGTTCTCCTGGAAGCTAGAAAGAATGTGTTAGGCGCCAATGGACAACCTACCCAGTTGCCTAACGAGATTGATGCCGGGTTTCCACTCGTCAGGCCGAATTGGGACTTTAATACCCCGGAAGGTAAGGAGCACCTGAAAATGTATCGCCAGGCTCTGGTGGCGGGTCTCCATGGAGCGGCCAGGCGCCCCACGAATTTGGCTAAGGTAAGAGAGGTAACTCAGGGGCCCCAGGAATCGCCAACCGTGTTCCTAGAACGCTTAATGGAGGCTTTTAGACGATTCACTCCTTATGATCCAACCTCTGAGGAACATAAGGCCACCATAGCAATGGCCTTTATTGACCAGGCGGCCCCTGATATTAGAAAGAAGTTACAAAGGCTGGATGGCCTACAAGGTTTCTCCCTTCAGGACTTAGTAAAAGAGGCAGATAAGGTATATAATAAGAGGGAGACAGAAGAAGAAAGAGAAAAAAAAAAAGCAGAAGGAACAAGAGGCTCGTGAGGTAAGATGAGATAAGAGGCAAGAAAGACATTTGAGTAAGATACTGGCCACTGTAGTCAGAGGAGGAAACAGTAGAGACAGAAATAGACAGGAAGGGCGAACAACGGATAGAAGGCGGCCATTAGACAAGGACCAATGTGCCTACTGTAAAGAAAAAGGTCATTGGGCAAGAGAATGCCCTAAAAAAAGGAACGGGGGAAGGATCACTAAGCCTTTTCATCTGTACGTGGCCGAGAATAAAGGTATTGCAAAGGGAGTACTAACTCAGAAACTGGGCCCCTGGAATCGCCCGGTTGCGTACCTATCAAAGAAATTGGATCCTGTGGCAGCAGGATGGCCCGCCTGTTTAAAAATAATCGCCGCGGTGGCCGCTTTGGTCAAAGATGCTGACAAACTGACTTTGGGGCAGAACCTAACGATAACAGCCCCCCATGCATTAGAAAGTGTAATTAGCCAGCCACCCGACAGATGGCTAACAAATGCCAGGATGACTCATTACCAAGCCCTGCTGTTAAACTCAGATCGTATTAAGTTTACCTCAGCCACAGGACTCAACCCGGCCACCTTGCTACCCGACCCTGACCTGGAAAGCACTACCGTCATCCATGATTGTCAGGAAGTACTGGCTGCAGCACACGGTAGCAGACCAGACTTGATGGATCAGCCCCTCCCCAACGCCGACGTTACCTGGTTTACTGACGGAAGCAGTTTCCTAGAGGAAGGTAAGCGTCGGGCGGGAGCAGCCGTGGTAGACGGGAAAGAGGTCATCTGGGCAGCCGCATTACCGCAAGGGACATCGGCCCAACGGGCTGAACTAATCGCCATGACTAGAGCATTGGAACTAGCAGAAAACAAAAAGGTAAACATCTATACGGACAGTAGATACGCATGTGCTACCGCCCAGGTCCATGGGGCCATTTACCAAC
This sequence comes from Phocoena sinus, assembly GCF_008692025.1. Taxonomy (NCBI): domain Eukaryota; kingdom Metazoa; phylum Chordata; class Mammalia; order Artiodactyla; family Phocoenidae; genus Phocoena; species Phocoena sinus. The sequence continues at coordinate 51,895,780 of NC_045780.1, forward strand.
AAAGAGGGTTGCTCACCTCGGCGGGCAAAGAAATTAAAAACAAAGAAGAAATAGTGGCACTGCTAGCTGCCCTCATGCTCCCCACTAAAGTCAGCATCATTCATTGCCCCGGACACCAGAAGGACAATACCCCGGTGACAAGAGGCAATAACATGGCAGATAGGGTGGCACGAGAAGTGGCTCTACGGGAAATCATACTAAAACTGTCAGATGAGAGTCCTGGGAAACCAAATGATAGGGGAACAAGTACCCCAGCCATAACTAAAGGAACATTATCTCCTCAACAAGCAAAATCCATGCTACAACAGATTCACAGATGGACACATTTGGGAACCAAAAAGATGGTGTCCCTACTACACAAGACAGGTTATGATACCCCTGGACTAACTAAATTAGCTGAGCAGATTGCACGAGAGTGCATTCCATGCCAACAGGTAAACTCCCATAAAGGAAAACTTGAGGTCGGAAAAAGGCTCAGAGGAGACCGCCCAGGAGCCTATTGGGAGGTCGACTTCACTGAAATACGCCCTGGAAGGTACGGTAACAGGTATCTTCTAGTTTTTATAGATACCTTCTCAGGATGGGTAGAAGCTTTCCCGACGAAGAAGGAGACAGCTACTGTGGTGGCCAAAAAGATCTTAAAATAAATTTTCCCCCGGTTCGGGGCACCAAAGGTAATAGGATCAGATAATGGTCCCGCCTTCGTCGCCCAGGTAAGTCAGGGTGTGGCCAAATACCTGGGGACTGATTGGAAATTACATTGTGCCTATAGACCCCAGAGTTCAGGACAGGTAGAGAGAATGAATAGAACTCTAAAAGAGACCCTAACTAAATTGTCCATAGAGACTGGCGGTACAGATTGGACGGTGCTCCTTCCCTTAGCCCTGTTCCGGGCTAGAAATACCCCCTCCCGCTATTATCTTACTCCATTTGAAATACTATACGGGGCCCCACCTCCTCTTTTTACGCTAAGGGAAAAATTAAGTCCTGACTGCCAGAATAACACTGACTTATATGCTAGGCTGTTGGGACTCCAGTTGGTCCAAAAGGAGGTGTGGTCCCAGCTGGCAGAGGCTTACCGACCAGGAACACCAGCAGAGGCTCATCCCTTCCAAGTCGGAGGTTCCGTGTACGTCCGTCAGCACCGAACCCAGACTCTAGAGCCTCGGTGGAAAGGACCATACATCGTCCTGCTCACCACCCCCACGGCTATAAAGGTAGACGGCATCGCTGCGTGGATCCACGCTTCACACGTGAAGGCCGCACCAGCATCTGCAACATCGGAATGGCGAGCCCAAAAGACCAGCAACCCGCTCAAGCTCAAGCTTCTGCGATCATCAGATTTATAACTTTAACTTTGTTACCCCTACTGACTGTGAGTAATTTTAGTCCTCACCTGCCCCAGCGTTTAACCTGGCAGGTAATTTCCCAGACTGGAGATGTAATATGGTCTGTTAGCAATATCGCTCCCCCATGGACCTGGTGGCCAAACCTTTTTCCTGATGTTTGTAAACTGGCCATAGGGGCTCCCGGTTGGGATTTAGAAGACTATTATGATCAACATAATGTTCCAAAAATTTTATCAACTAGAGCTGATTCCTCCGGAAAGGGTTGCAAAAACGGGATTCGGAGGACTGGGCTCAGAGCTCCTGCTTTCTACATATGCCCCGGGTTCCATCGCCACAGGTCCCTTAATTATAAATATGGAGGAACTGAAAACTTTTATTGCAAAAGCTGGGGATATGAAACCACAGGAGACACCTATTGGAAGCCCACCTCTGGCTGGGACTTTATTAAGGTGACAGCCAATTATACACACCCAACCAACCCCTTAACTTATAGGCCTGAATGTACTAAATGGTGCCATCCCCTTAAGATTTCTTTTAGTGAACCAGGAAAAAAAAGATAAAAAACTGGATAAATGGCCATTCATGGGGAATCAGGTTTTATAAAGAAGGATATGATGATGGATTACTAATGACCATCAAACTAAAAATTGAAACCCCTACTCCAGTTCCTATAGGCCCCAACCCTGAGATAGGGCACTCTTTGCTACCTTTGGCCCCTCCCACAGCGTTACCAGAGATAAGAAACCAAACTTTTGAGCCAAAAGAAATGACAATCAAGCCCAAGACCCCCCGGGACCGAATGCTCTCATTGGTCCAGGCGGCTTTTGAGGTTTTAAATGCCACAAACCCGGAGGCTACCAAATCATGTTGGCTTTGCTATGCTGCTCCTCCCCCTTATTATGATGCTATAGGATATAATTCTAATTATAATAATGTTAACACTCCAGATCAATGTCGATGGAAACAAGAAGGAAATAGTAAATTGACCCTGGCCTCAGTATTAGGAAACGGTACATGTGTAGGAACGCCCCCCTTGTCCCACCGACATCTTTGTGCCAATTTAAGCCTCCCACAGGGCTCAGGGTATCTCCTCCCTCCTCCGGATGGATGGTGGGCATGTAACACAGGATTGACCCCCTGCATTTCTTTAGAGGTCCTTAAAGCTTCAACCGATTTTTGTGTGTTAGTTCAGCTAGTCCCCAGACTCATTTATCATTCAGATTCATCCTTTCTAGATGAATATGAGGGCAGAGGAAGGTTTAAGAGGAAACCCATAACACTCACCCTGGCTGTACTCCTAGGACTAGGAATGGCAGCCGGGGTAAGAACAGGTGCAACAGCCCTCATTCAACAACCCCACTATTATGATGCCTTAAGACAAGCTGTAGATGTTGACCTCCGGGCGTTAGAAAGTTCCATAACTCAGTTAAAAGAATCCCTCACCTCGCTTTCAGAGGTGGTAATGCAAAACAGGAGGGGATTAGATCTGCTGTTCCTTAAGAAGGGCGGACTATGTGCTGCACTAAAAGAAGAATGCTGTTTTTATATTGATCATTCTGGGGCTATTACCAAAACTATGGACAAACTTAGGGAGCGCCTGGACAAAAGACAACAGAAAAGGGAAAATCAAAAAGGGTGGTTCCAATCATGGTTTGATAAATCTCCCTGGCTTACTACTTTAGTTTCCACCTTGTTAGGGCCCCTCATTATTTTATTGTTGCTCTTAACTTTTGGACCATGCATTCTGAATCGCCTGATAGCCTTTATTAGAGAACGCATTAGTACGGTACAAGTTTTAATGCTAAGGCAACAATACCAAAACTCGCAAAAAGAAACTGAAATTCCATGATTGAAATTAGTTACAAAAAAAAAGGGGGGGAATGTGGGGCCTTTAGGGACTTTCCACCCCCTCACTTGTTCCCGTAAACCAATTCTTCTCCCTATCGTGCGCCACTCCTTCTCCCTATCGAAACCAATTCTTGGAGTTTTTCAGTTGACGGGGACTTTCCAGACAGCGGGTAATTTTCCAGTTGCCCGTAACAGGTATACGCCCTAACCGCCACAATGAACAAACAACTATAACGGCCAGAAGGTGGGACAAAAGTTCCTAAGCCAATGAATTCAAAAGTCACCACATTTACCCAATCATTGTGAGAATATACCCGCCCTATGAGTAAATAAACCTATAAAAAGTATGTGATTCCGCTTTTAGGGGTTCCCCATCGGCCTCCTGCGTGAGGTTCAGGGAACCCCGGTGCATCGGCTCCTAATAAACCTCTTGCGTGTTGCAGCGGCTCTCGACTCTTGGCGGTTCTTGGGCGAGTTGGAATCCCTCGTAGACCGTTTGGGTCTAACAGAAGAATGATGGGGTCAAGGATGAGATTTTTTCCTTTAAGATGGGAAACAATCTGAACATGTTTATGCTAAGAGGGGAAACCAGTTGAGAGAGGGAGAGACTAAGGACATACTAGAAGAATAAGTATGAGTGATGGGGTAGGGCCACTGGAGACAAAGAGGATGGGACCTAAAGTACGGATAGAGAGGCTGACCTTGGACAGAAGGAAGGGCCCCTTTTTCATGTAGATGGAAGGAATAAGGGGGTGGAGTGGGAACAGATGCCAATACGTTTATAGGTAGTGAGAAAGGAAGTTGACAAGATCTGACCTGTTGATTTTCATGCCAAACTGTCTTTGAAGAGGCTGTATCATTTTGCATTTTCACCAGCAGTCAAGAAAGAGTTGTTTTTTTGAGAAAGGAGTTGAGGCTGAGAGAGTATCTCAGACGTGACCAGACAGAACACTCCAGGGACTGAAACCAGGAGAGAGCTTGTTGGGAGAAAATGAGGTGCTGGTGACTGGAAGATGTAGAAAAGTAATTAAAAGTGAGCAGAGAGACAGTTTGTTGTGCATGTGTCAAGACTATATTTTTTAAAAAATCAACATGAATAGGTGGACTGAGAAAGGATTGTGAAGTTGAAGAGGTAGGAGAACAAGGAGAGTAGTGTCAAGGATGCTAAAGAAAGAGTTTACAAACAAATGGGGGGCTAAGAAAGGTGGGGTCATTAAATTACATGTAGAAGTCACTCCAGGACCACATAGAGGTTTTCAAAGTGGACTTCTCACACATCAATGGGAAGGCTGTCCACAAATTTTGCTAGATATTTGTTTATTTGAGTAGCTGAGACCTCAAGAAAACCAAAAAGAGTGGTAAGGTCCGTCTGCAAAAATCTAATTTAACCTGATAGGAATTAAAGTACTATAATATTCAGTGTTTTAGAGTAGAAATATTCTGGGCAAAGTAAAATTTTGAAATGAGAACAGAGACCCTCTATTAGATAATATGATTGCATTTTTTAAAAGGAGAAATCCAATTTTACCCCTAATCTCATGATGCCTTGGACCTAAGATGTTTTTATCCTATCAAGAGGCCCTTGTATTGCTCTGTAGGTTGATATTGTATCCCCTGCTGCACTGCTGATTTTCAAGGATGTTCTGTAGAGGTCTTGGCCCCAGGCAAACAGCATTCCTTTGAGGTTAACCCAAACAGGGCTTTATGGAAATCATTGTATGGGGGACAATGGCCCCAGAGGAAATGCTTAGGGAGTCAGCTGGCTCACCAGTTTCCAGGCAGCCTTAGTCCACAGCAGGCAAAGGCATCTCAAAAGGGCACTGGATTCCAAACTGTAAGAAAAACAAAGAACATCCATCGTATATTTTTCATCATCTTTATCATTTGGCTGTTTATCTTTAGCGATACTTTGAACCAACCGAAAGGTAAAACATTACCTCTAAGTAATACCTTAAAATGATAGAATTTATCAAATTTGGTTTAGATTTAAAGCCAAAAACTAGATTGGAGGAAGCAAAGAATTCTATTAGATACTTTCACTGTGAATATTCAAACGATCACTGCCTTTGTAATTGACACTATCAAGTTGGTCCAATTAAGTAAACACCATAGGCTTATTAAGATGAAAAACATGTATATTATATATGTATTTTTAAAGATCAGATGTATTTTAAGATACATGTGTATTTTTTCAGATTATGAAAGTTATGTATCTTTCAAAATCTATTTATTTCAAGGTCCCAAAATAAAACAATTATTTAGGGAAATGAATCAATCTTAAAAAGATTTGTAGAATCGGACTACATGGAGAAGAGAAGTATTGTCCATATACAACAAGAATGAACATGGCATCTTTAGATGAATGAAGAGACTGGATTTTCTAGAATCTAGTAGATTAGACAGAAGTGAAATAAAGATTTTTGAGCCAAAGGGTAGGAAACATTTAAAAATAAGACAGAGGGATTTACATACAGAATGGCATTGAATAGTTTATGGATGTTGGAATGGCATAAAGAATAGCATGACGATGGTAAGAGGGATGAATTTGGGGAGATGTCGAGGTAAGAGGTATTAGGTAGGAGTTGATTGCAGGAATCCAGGGACCAGGTAATGAATGTCTGAAGTAGGGCAGCTGGGACAAGGAAAATGAAGAGGAGAGGACGAATTTAAGAATCAATTCAAAGAAAAAAAAATTGTTTCTGACTTTCTTTTAAATTGGCATTAAGTAAAAAATATATGGTAACCCTTTCCAATGTGTAGTATTTTTTAAACTTCATATTGTGGAGAATTTCACACCTATACAAAAATAGATAGAATATTACAATAAGCCCCAAATGCACCCATCACCCAACAATCAACAGGAAACCAACCCTGCCCCTATCTATAGCTCCACTTATTTCCCCTTATTTATATATCATTTGTCATACTAATATTCAACAATGGTCATGATAAATTTTATTCAGCTTACTTCAAAATCCAGTTGCATTTTTATTATTTTTTGGAACTAATGCTATAAAATAAGTTAATTTTATTCATGGTGCATAGATACATTTTAAATAAAGATTGGAAATGAAGAAACTAATAAACCTGCTAAGTCAGATCTAGCTAAGTCAGAACAACTTTGAATAATTCAAGAAAATGGCTTAAGTTTCTCCTTTTGGGATCCAAAACACTTAAGAATACTTAAGTACAGGTAAGAAACTTCCATCTATAACTAGTGAAATTGCCTTGTAAGTGCAGGCTCTCAGTAAACATATTCAATTGACTGTTGAAATGACAACGAAAAAGTAGTGGAATTCAAGTAGTGGCTGAGTTTAAGCAAAAGGCAATATAACTACTGACATTACTGTTTGTTTGTTTTGAATTTTATTTTATTTATTTTTTTTATACAGCAGGTTCTTATTAGTTATATATTTTATACATATTAGTGTATACATGTCAATCCCAATCTCCCAATTCACCCCACCACCACCACCACCCCCGCCACTTCCCCCCTTGGTGTCCATATGTTTGTTCTCTACATCTCTGTCTCTATTTCTGCCTTGCAAACCAGTTCATCTGTACCATTTTTCTAGGTTCCACATATATGCGTTAATATACAATATTTGTTTTTCACTTTCTGACTTACTGCACTCTGTATGACAGTCTTTAGATCCATCCACGCCTCTACAAATGACCCAATTTCGTTCCTTTTTATGGCTGAGTAATATTCCATTGTATATATGCACCACATCTTCTTTATCAATTCATCTGTCAATGGGCATTTAGGTTGTTTCCATGACCTGGCTATTGTAAATAGTGCTGCAATGAACATTGGGGTGCATGTGTCTTTTTGTTTTTGTCTTGGTTTTTTTTGAACTGCGTGGGTCGACTTATATGTGGATCTTTTTTTTAACATCTTTATCGGAGTGTAATTGTTTTACAATGGTGTGTTAGTTTCTGCTTTATAACAAAGTGAATCAGCTATACATATACATATATCCCCATATCTCCTCCCTCTTGTGTCTCCCTCCCACCCTCCCTACCCCACCCCTCTAGGTGGTCACAAAGCACTGAGCTGATATCCCTGTGCTATGTGGCTGCTTCCCACCAGCTACCTATTTTACATTTGGTAGTCTATATATGTCCACGCCACTCTCTCACTTTGTCGAAGCTTACCTGTCCCATTCTCCATGTCATCAAGTCCATTCTCTATGTCTGTGTCTTTATTCCTGTCCTGCCCCTAGGTTCTTCATAACCATTTTTTTTTTCTTTTCTTAGTTTCCATATATATGTGTTAGCATATGGTATTTGTTTTTCTCTTTCTGACTTAGTTCATTCTGTATGACAGACTCTAAGTCCATCCACCTCACTACAAACAGTTCAATTTCATTTCTTTTTATTGTATATATGTGCCACATCTTCTTTATCCATTCGTCTGTCTATGGACACTTAGGTTCCTTCCATGCCCTGGCTATTGTAAATAGAGCTGCAATGAACATGGTGGTATAGGACTCTTTTTTTTTTTTTTAACATCTTTAGTGGAGTATAATTGCTTTACAATGGTGTGTTAGTTTCTGCTTTATCACAAAGTGAATCAGTTATACACATACATATGTTCCCATATCTCTTCCCTCTTGCGTCTCCCTCCCTCCCACCCTTCCTATCCCACTCCTCTAGGGACTTTTTTTTTTTTTTTTTTGCGGTACGTGGGCCTCTCACTGTTGTGGCCTCTCCTGTTGCGGAGCACAGGCTCCAGACGCGCAGGCTCAGCGGCCGTGGCTCACAGGCCTAGCCGGTCCGCAGCATGTGGGATCTTCCTGGACCGGAGCACGAACCCATGTCCCCTGCATCAGCAGGCGGACTCTCAACCACTGCGCCACCAGGGAAGCCCTAGGGACTCTTTTTGAATTATGGTTTTCTCAGGATATATGCCCAGTAATGGGATTGCTGGGTTGTATGGTAGTTCTATTTTTAGTTTTTTAAGGAACCTCCATACTGTTCTCCATAGTGGCTGTATCAATTTACAATCTCACCAACAGTGCCAAGGGGTTCCCTTTTCTCCACACCCTCTCCAGCATTTATTATTTACAGACTTTTTCATGATGGCCATTCTGACTGGCGTGAGGTGATACCTCATTGTAGTTTTGATTTGCATTTCTCTAATGATTAGTGATGTTGAGCATTCTTTCATGTGTTTGTTGGCAATCTGTAAATCTTCTATGGAGAAATGTCTGTTTAGCTCTTCTGCCCATTTTTCGATTGGGCTGTTTGCTTTTTTGATATTGAGCTGCGTGAGCTGCTTGTATATTTTGGAGATTAATCCTTTGCCAGTTGCTTCGTTTGCAAATATTTTCTCCCATTCTGAGGGTTGTCTTTTTGTCTTGTTTATGGTTTCCTTTAAAAGCTGTGCAAAAGCTTTTAAGTTTCATTAGGTCCCAGCTGTTTATTTTTGTTTTTATTTCCATTTCTCTAGGAGGTGGGTCACAAAGGATCTTGCTGTGATTTATGTCATAGAATGTTCTGCCTATGTTTTCCTCTAAGAGTTTGATAGTGTCTGGCCTTACATTTAGGTCTTTAATCCATTTTGGGTTTATTTTTGTGTATGGTATTAGGGAGTGTTCTAATTTCATTCTTTTACATGTAGCTGTTCAGTTTTCCCAGCACCACTTATTGAAGAGGCTGTCTTTTCTCCATTGTATATTCTTGCCTCCTTTATCAAAGATAAGGTGACCATATGTGCGTGGGTTTATCTCTGGGCTTTCTATCCTCTTCCATTGATCTGTATTTCTGTTTTTGTGCCAGTACCATACGTCTTGAGTACTGTAGCTTTGTAGTATAGCCTGAGGTCAGGGTGCCTGATTCCTCCAGCTCCACTTTTCTTTCCCAAGGTTACTTTGCCTATTTGGGGTCTTTTGTGTTTCCATACAAATTGTGAAATTTTTTGTTCTAGTTCTGTGAAAAATGCCATTAGTAGTTTGATAGGGATTGCACTGAATCTGTATATTGCTTTGGGTAGTATAGTCATTTTCACAATGTTGATTCTTCCAATCCAAGAACATGGTATATCTCACCATCTGTTTGTATCATCCTTAATTTCTTTCATCAGTGTCTTATAGTTTTCTGCAAACAGGTCTTTTGTCTCCTTAGATAGGTTTATTCCTAGGTATTTTACTCTTTTTATTGCAATGGTAAATGGGAGTGTTTCCTTGATTTCTCTTTCAGATTTTTCATCATTAGTGTATAGGAATGCCAGAGATTTCTCTGCATTAATTTTGTATCCTGCTACTTTACCAAATTCATTGATTAGCTCTAGTAGTTTTCAGGTAGCATCTTTAGGGTTCTCTATGTATAGTATCAAGTCATCTGCAAACAGTGACAGCTTTACTACTTCTTTTCCGATTTGGATTCCTTTTATTTCTTTTTCTTCTCTGATTGCTTTGGCTAAAACTTCCAAAACTATGTTGAATAATAGTGGTGTGAGTGGACAACCTTGTCTTGTTCCTGATATTAGTGGAAATGGTTTCAGTTTATCACCATTGAGAACTATGTTGGCTGTGGGTTTGTCATATATGGCCTTTATTATGTTGAGGTAAGTCCCTTCTATGCCTACTTTCTGGAGGGTTTAGGCTGTTAATATTTTGAACAAATGATGAAGTGTGAATGCAGAGCCATGAATCTCGACCTCTTATTGTATATCAGTATTGCCTGAGAAGTTCTGAAAACTACAGTTGTGTAGATCTTATTTCCAGAGATTCATATTCAGTTGTCTGGAGTTAGGGAACAGTTGTATGTATCTTTAAAAATATCCTCAGGTGACTCTGATGCATGGCCCAGTGTAAGAACCATTGCTTTAGCCCAGTTAAATCAGAATCTTCATGTTGGGATTCTGGCATCAGTAATTTTTATCTTTTATTATTTTTTTAAATTACTTTTTCTTTTTATTGGCCTGGCCATGAGGCTTGTGGGATCTTAGTTTCCAACCAGGGATCGAAGCCAGGCCTTTGGCAGTGACAGCTCATAGTCCTAACCACTGGACCACCAGGGAATTCGGGCATCGGTAGTTTATAAATCTCCCTTTTATTCCAAACTGCAACCAACACTGAGAACATTTGCTTTATACCAGTGAGACTCAGCCAGATCTGAAGAAGCTCTACAGTGGTTTTGAGCAATGAGCCATCCTCAGGTGAGAGCTGTGAAGGAAGAGCTTCATACAAATGTGAAGGTTTATGTTCAAGTGTGTTTTCCGAAATACCAGCATCTTCTTAGTTCATTGCCCTATCTGATCTGAGCACTTTGAGGGGGAGGTAATGTAGGATGTGGATTTACAAAATGGTTGCCCATTGCTTGCAGCTGAAACACAATACCCGGATGGCAAAATGTGTTCTTGGGGAACAGGAGGGGAGTGTGGAGGTTAGAAGGAGAGAATCATGATCCTCCACAGGTATCCTAAATTACTGAGGGACAGAGGGAGATGAAGAGCATGGATGACCTAGCTCCTCCCATACTCAAGTGTCTTTTCTGTCATCCTCCATTAGACTTAAAATCATACAAATTTGGTAGTACCTCTGTGCCTGGTGATTTCCTAACTTTTTGGATTCTGGATTGGCTCTTATGAATATCAGAAGACAAAAGGCTAAAATCAGAGAGAGAAAATAAAGAAGAAGAGAAAGGAGAACTTGGTGAGAGATGGACCAGCATTATCACTATACAAATGATGAAGTACCCTTAACTATGTGAGTATCATTACTTCCAGTCAAATGATTCTTAACCTTTTTTCCTCTGTCTTAGACCTCTCTGAGAATTGGATGAGAGCTATAGTTCTGTCCTGTGAGAAAATGCACATGTCCACAGACTCAAAAAGTTTTGCATACTATTTTTTTCTACAGTCTTCCTGGGGTCATCACTAGATGACTACCCAGTATGTCACAGCCCAAATCACTGGCTGCTCCTTCACAGTCTCATCCCACCATTAACTATAGCTGTGTAAAACATGGAGAGTCAAAAGTTTTTTTGTTGTTGTTTTTTTTTTTTGCTGTACGTGGGCCTCTCACTGCTGTGGCCTCTCCCGTTGCAGAGCACAGGCCCCGGACACACAGGCTCACCGGCCCAGCTGTTCCGCGGCATGTGGGATCCTCCCGGACTGGGGCACAAACCCGCTTCCCCTGCATCGGCAGGTGGACTCTCAACCACTGCGCCACCAGGGAAGCCCAGAGTCAAAAGTATTTTGATCTTAGTTTTTGTGAAAGGTAAGCATTAGGGACAAGTATGAACATTAGATTAAAAAGACTCCATGTTTCATTTAAATTAGTTATTTTTAGAGGAAATTAAGAAATGCCCAAGAACATTACAGTTTTGGTGTCAGCAGAGTAATCAAAGCTTAGAAGAGAAGGAAGAAACAGTTAAATACGGGAAGAAGACAGACACAGGAATGACTAGAGAGCCAGATGGAGGCTTAGTAAATGTAATTCTGTTATTGCCCAGAACTCCAGGATCCTTTGAATTTGTCCTAGAGATTCCAGCAACCTAAGTAACGATCAGAAGAGCAAAGGCAAATCAAAAATTTCCTTCCTAAATAAAAAGTTTCTTCCTAAACATATTCTGTCTATCAGACCCTTTATTTTGTGGTATGCGGGCCTCTCACTGTTGTGGCCTCTCCCACCGCGGAGCACAGGCTCCGGACGCGCAGGCTCAGCGACCATGGCTCACGGGCCCAGCCACACCGCGGCATGTGGTATCCTCCCAGACCGGGGCACGAACCCGTGTCCCCTGCATCGGCAGGTGGACTCCCAACTACTGCGCCACCAGGGAAGCCCTTTCAGACCCTTTTGTGAAAGGTAGGAGAGAGAAGGGAATAGTTCGATTATTGGTTTGCAGATGTTGGAAATATTGTGCCTGGAATGCTACACAGAAAACATGTGAAGGGGAAATGTAAAGATCTAAATATTAAAAATGCGTTCTTAAAATGTAATCAAGAAAGGCTTTGCTAAAGAGAGTAATGGGATTGCTTGATTAATGACTACCTAGGGCTTAGTAAGAATTCACCCTCCAGGACGCAGGGATGGTGAACTTGCCCCAAGAATTTCTCCTTAACCTTCTGTGTTGGTGCTGAAGGAGTGCTCCTTCCCTGGCCTCCTAAAAGCATCCTGTCCTTCTATTGTTGCACAAACTATACTGTCCTACATGAAGTGAGTAGGTTTCTCCTCGCTGCAGTGTGAGCTTCTTTGTGCTGCCCTTTGTCCACAGCAGTGTTTAAATTAACACATAGGAAGTGCGTAATCAATGTGTCTGTTGAATGGAATGGAACTGATCTGAACTAGATTTTAGTGACAAAATACGACTAATTCTAACAAGCACTTCTCAAAATGATATTAGTTAGAATGCACAAAATGACTAAATTCTGAAGCAATGAAACGCCAATTTTAAATAAAAACGTGGAAGAAATGTCCCATGGATGTCCTTTTGAATGCTTTTCTCATAGTCTCCTAAAAATAAAAATTGGAACTACTACGCAATTGGTCTTTCAACATAGATAAGCATAGATCTGGCTGGGTTTGTTACAGCAACAAAATTATTTTTCTATCCCTGATATTTATGCTTGCTTCTGAGAACAACTAGCTGAAATGGTGACATTTGTGCAGTTGACTAACGGTCAGATACATATGTATTGAAGTAGTATTATGTAACCCTAAATAGCTGGAATTCCCAAAGGGACAGCAAAGATTTTTTTAGATGACATGCCTTATTAATCAGGACACTTAGGAAATTCTCTAAATAGTCCATGCACTAACAACTGTGGCTTAAAAACCCTGGTGTATATTTTAAATGTCTTTCCTTTCCAAAGAGGTACTGAATTAAAGTTTAACATCTTGCTCCCGACAAAAATGGAATTCAAATGCATTTTCCTATAGATGTGAGACAAAGAGATAGTGTACCATAAACAGTTCAAGTTCATCAATTAATGAAGAATTGTGCCTGAACTCAGATAAAAGATTGCCTTATAAGTGGTGTTACACTATATTAAATATTGTATCATAAAATACAAAATAAATAATTTCCTCCCATCTATTTGCCTATTTTTAGGTAATTTAGATACAATCTGAAGGTTAGTTTAGCCAGAAACCTACGTTTAACAACTCTCTGTTACATTAAGCAAAACTGAGGATATTTTAAATTGGTTAGAGAGAGAGAGAGATGTTATTCTCTCTAGAATTAGAAGGCTTTTATATGGAGTAAACAGCAACAACAGCTCATTTTAATTCTACATTTACTCATAAAAAGCTTTCAATGTATAATCTCATTTGATATTAAAAAAAAATCTTATGAAGGTGACAGTATTCCCCCCAATTCACAGTTGAGAAAAATAAATTCAAAGACTCATTCATTCAGCAGATATTTATTACATTTTTATTTTGTATCAGACAGGTGCTAGGTTCTAGGAAATAGAAAGTTGAACAAGACAGACTTGTTCTGTGCCCTTATGTAATTTATATATTGGTAGTAGAGACAGTAAATAAATAAAATAAAAATAATTAAAACTTTTATTAAGCGCTATGAAGGAAATAAAGAGAATGCGTGCTGCGCGATGTGGGGAGCGGGAGAATGACCTCAAACAGGATAATTAGCCGAGGCCTTTGGTCACACAGCCAGCTGGCCATTGGCAAGTCTGGGCCGTACTCATGGCTTCTGTCTCCTGGGCTGGTGCTGTGTCAACTGTCTTATACTGATATACGGGCAAAATTGTGAACCGCTCCTAAAAAAAGTTAGGCACTTTGGGAAATGACATTATGTTTTTTCAGTCCCTGATTGCCCTTGTAGTTGAACAAACAGGCAGGAGTAACAGGAAAGAGCCTGACTTCACCCTTCCACAGTTTGGGACATCCTTAGAGTTCCTTCACCCCTTGGTATTGTGAAGTGAAATCTCACTGGTCCCTAAAGTTGGAGAGTTTGATGCCTGTCTCATACGAAGCAGCGTCCATTTCCACCCTGTGGTACCAGGGTCCCTGCTAGTTCTATAACTGTAATGTAATTGGACCTTCTGCGTCACTACCTCTATTTTGTAAATATTACATTTCATTAAGCATTCTTCATAATACAGGGATATTTTCAGGTAAACGAGAATAAAAGAGTACTTATTTCCAAAGTTAATTCTGCAGCCAAGTCTATGGTTGAACTGTAAGATGAGAAGCTAAATGTAAATACATGCTCAGGATTGCTGTTTGCAAAGACCATTTATTCTTTCCCAACAGAGCTGGGAAAGCAGCTGAGCAAAATGGAATTCCAGTTTTTCTAGAGGGCTGTTATAATGACAGGAGTTCTGTACAATCACGTCTATTTACTCATCACAGCACTTGGTTACCTCCCTCGTGACCCTATGGAGCCTGAGGGAATGCATTCTGCATGGTAGCCTGGGTCTGAGAAGGTTCTAAGAACTTACTGACAATTATGCATTGTGTTTCATTATTTATCCCACTGGGGTAACGTGAATCTGTCTGATGTCCACTGCAGGCTGATCCGAGGCCCCAGTTCACAAGGAAAGTCACGAGGAACCTTATCCTGCTTTCAAAGCCTCCCCCTCCCCCTGCTATGTAATTTTCATTTATTTAGTAGGGATAATGGGAGTAGTTTTTGTGACTAAAAACTACCATCTTGTTTCCAAGAGCTTAACTCTCTTTTAACCTAGTGCATTTGCTGTACATAATGTACCTCGTGTTATCAGAAATTTGGGATATTTGCTCTGGAAAATTTTAACAACTGCAAAGTGTAACTGAACAGCCAGAAAGGGTTCGACGAGGTCAGCTGCATTCCACCAGCACCAGAAGCCTGCACATATCTGGCATTGTAAATAAGTAAGGGACATGATGTTTGAAGATGTTTGCAAAAACGTGGTTTTCTTTGACCTGTGCAAAATCGATTGGAATGTTTCTGTCATTTCAAGCTATGGATAAAGTACAATTCCAAGACTTTTCAAGAATGATGTCTCTATTTTCTAGTGGGTTCGTATAACTGTTCAGATTGTTTGATGTAGAAGCTTAGGACAGAGCATTTGCTTTATTCAAAATTTTTCTAGAAGCGATACTAAAACAAAATTGTTTTTATACGCATGCTCATTGAGCTTGGGTGGTTTAAACTGCGGCGAGCTTGAAATTCTAGGCTCACTGAAAAACCAGGAATGTCAAATGTAAGAAATAAGCAAAAGTTCTAGAATATTCCAGTGCCCTGGTGGTATTTTTGGGGTGGGTGGGGGGCTTTAGACTGTAGTCCACCAGCACCAGAAGCCTGCATTACTGTATTCCCGTAAGTATAAATTGTCTGTGAAGGTGTGGATTGGTCCCCAGCAGCAGGGACTTGCCGAGGAGTGCCCTGCTGAAGCAGAAGGAGGGTGGCAGAGTCTTGGGTTTGAGTCAGGTAGGAGACGTGATTTAAGAGGCTGTGATTTAAGGTGGCCAGAGAGTGAGCTGCTAAGAGGTAGTGTTGGAGCCACATGAGAGAAACATCCAAGGCTGTGTGACCAG
The DNA here is from genome assembly GCF_008692025.1 of Phocoena sinus. Taxonomy (NCBI): domain Eukaryota; kingdom Metazoa; phylum Chordata; class Mammalia; order Artiodactyla; family Phocoenidae; genus Phocoena; species Phocoena sinus. Next base: position 51,911,471 of record NC_045780.1, read on the forward strand.
GAGAGACAGGGATGACTTGAGGAGTCTTCCCGCACTCTTGCTGCCCCCTGTAGTCAATTTCCCACACCCCAGCCAGGGAGACCAAAATATATATCCAAGTCAGTTCAAGTTGTTCCCCTGCTTAAGACTTTTCAGCGTCTTCCAGTAACTGAATGAACTCCAAATATATTTCCAAATATAATTTGGAAGATAAATGCCAAATGAATTCCTATCTCCTTGCCACTGCCTAAAGGGACCTAAATGATCCGTCCTGGTAAGCTCTGCATCCTCCTTTTCTACCCCTACCCCCGACTCCACTCCGGCCATCCTTGAACTTGCCAAACTTAATCCTTCCTTGGGGCCTTCCTGTTGCTGAACCACCCTCTACTCCCCAAGACTGCAATGTGCTACCCCAAGATTTTTGACTGTCTCGCCCCCTTTGGCTTCACTAAAGTCTCTCTTCTCATGTGTTTTCCTTTGACAGCACTTCTCTAGGACATTTTCTAAGACAGTCTCTCCACCCCTTAACTTTCTATTCCCTTATGCTAATTTATTTGTTTTCAGCTTTATCACTTTCTGATATTATGTTATATATTTATTAGTATGACTCTTTCTTAACTGTCTTGCACAAATCTGTAGCCCTAACACCTAAAATAGTTCCTGGTATATGGTAGATTTTTCATAAATTTTTTTTTTTTTTTTTTTTGTGGTACACGGGCCTCTCACTGTTGTGCCCTCTCCCGTTGCGGAGCACAGGCTCCGGACGCGCAGGCTCAGCGACCATGGCTCACGGGCCTAGCCGCTCCGCGGCATGTGGGATCTTCCCGAACCGGGGCACGAACCTATGTCCCTTGCATCGGCAGGCGGACTCTCAACCACTGCGCCACCAGGGAAGCCCTTTGATAAATATCTGATGATTCACTGAGGGAATGGATATTAGCTGATATAAATAAGAGGAAACAACCTGATGATTTGGGCTATGACATTTATAGCAAAGAGAGTCATGAGAAATGGGATAAGGAATGAGGTACAGAACAGAAAGAGTGGTTTAAGAAGCTAAATTTTGGAAGTGAGTTAGAATGTGTTTTAGAATGAACTAGACATAAGTGACCCTAGATGACAGTCTCTGATGGTCAAGAGTGAGGGATCCCATCTAAGACTTGCACCATGTCTGGTCCAGCTACATTTTGATTTTTTTTCTTAAAACATTACAATGCATTTACATTTCCTACATGAAAATCCCTTTATTCTGTGCACCTCAAGGCAAAAATAAAAAGATGTATCTTTTATAATTTTGGTTGAATTTGGAAAACATCTTATGTTTGGGCCTTTCTAAATTCCTATGCAATTGTTTTTCTAAAAGGTAAATGGAAGAAAGAGAGAGAGAAAGAGAGAGAGAGATCGATTTCACTTTACTTCTTTGATCAGCAGGGACAGGATAACTTCCAGCAGCAGTATTGAGAGAGAGTAGCAGGAATCGGGATGTGCAGAAGCTGAGAGAGGATGTGGGGAAATTAATGCCTTTTCTGAGAATGTAGCAGAGAGGCAAATGTAACTATTGACAACAAAACACCAGTAGGAAGGTGGCAAAGAAGTAGAAAAACTGACTCAGCAAATTCTGAGGTTTGAAAATTTTCTTTCAAACAGAGAACTGGTAACGTGTGATAATAGAAGATAAGGGGATCATAAGTTTATTTTCTGCATCTGTGACTCTGTTTCTGTTTTGTAGATAAGTTCATTTGTACCCTTTTTTCAGATTCCACATATAAATGGTATCATATGATATATGTGTTTCTCTGCCTGACTTACTTCACTCAGTATGACAATCTACAGGTCCAGCCATGTTGCTGCACATGGCATTATTTCATTCTTTTTTTATGGCTGAGTAATATTCCATTGTATATATGTACCACATCTTCTTTATCCATTTCTCTGTTGATGGACATTTAGGTTGCTTCCATGTCTTGGTTATTGTAAACAGTGCTGCAGTGAACATTGGGGTCCATGTATCCTTTTGAATTATGGTTTTCTCCAGATATACACCCAGGAGTGGGATTGCTGGATCATATGGTGGCTCTATTTTCAGTTTTTTAAGGAACCTCCATACTGTTCTCCATAGTGGCCGCACCAGTTTACAATCCCACCAACAGTGTAGGAGGGTTCCCTTTTCTCCACCCCCTCTCCAGCATTTATTGTTTGTAGATTTTTTGATGATGGCCATTCTGACCGTGTGAGGTGATACCTCACTGTAGTTTTGATTTGTATTTCTCTAATTATTTCTCTAATAATTAGTGAGGGGGTATGGGGAGAGGGATAAATTGTAAGATTGGGACTGACATATACACACTACTCTAATAAGGACCTACTGTATAGCACAGGGACCTCTACTCAATACTCTGTAATGGCCTATATGGGAAAAGAATCTAAAAAACAGTAGATATACGTATATGTATAACAAATTCACTTCGCTGTACGGCAGAAACTAATACAACATTGTAAATCAACTATACTCCAATAAAAAGTTAAAAAATTAAAAAAATAAAAGGTATTATTTTAAAAAAGACGATAAGGGGAAAAAAGATACAAATATGTGATTTTATTTACCAAGAATTTTGGTTATATTTCTTTCTTTTTTGGTTATATTTCTTCCAAGGTAAAATAAAGTTATTATTTTTAATCATAAGGTAATGTACATTTAGAAATTGGAACCGTTAACAGTTGATAATCAGTGAAAATATACTAATAAAGACTTTGAATTGAACACTTCTGGAAATTAATTGATTTTAAATTAATAAATAGGAAATCTGTGGACATAGGGCTTTCCTGTGGTTTGTGCCACACTTGAAAAACTTGTCTTGGATGGCTTCATCATGGGAAAAAAATACTGGTTTGATCAAAAGGAAAATTGTTAGGTGAAAGGGTAAATACTTGGGAGATTTAAATGGAAAGTTATGAGCTAAAAGCAATAGGGGAAAATCCATGCAGTATGTCTTGCTATATGCTAGAATCCGAGTGTGTTTGATGAACTGAAGTTTAAAGAGTTTCTGAGAACTTTTGAAGCCATGTGCTTTGCGACATTCCCAGGATGACTCAGCATGGGAAACTTCAAGTCAGTCTAAGCAGGCAGATCCTTTTGTGAGGGGCAAAACCCTTCCTGCTTCTGAGTTTCAAGGGAGAAAACAATGAAAATGGAATCTACTTGCTCTCTGAATTGTTGAGAACAAAAATGTTCTGAAAGAAAAAAAGAGGGGTTTCAGTGAAGAGAACCGTATTACAGGGAGCTACTTAGGGGAAAAGTTGTAGAAGATCTTTAACGATATGGGAAAATAAACACAGATATCTAAGACTCACTGACAGGATCAGAATATAAAACCACTTAACAATGTAATGGAATATTAAGAGATTTGGAGTCAGGTAGCCAGAGTTTGAATACCAGACCTACCACTTTCTAGCTGTTACTGAAGCATAACATACATTCAAAAAACTGAGTAAATAATGGCACAGTTCAATGACTTTTCACAAAACAGACATATCCACTTAACTAGCACTCACAGAGACTGAGGATCAGAATACTAAGAGCATCTCAGAAAGCTCCTTGGCACTCACTTCTTGTTACTGTCCCCAAGATTATCCACTCTCCTCATTTTTAACACCACAGATTCATTTTGACTGATTTGTCATAACTTTTATGAATAGAATCAGTCAATATGTATTCTTTTCTATTTGATTTCTTTCAGTCAACTTTATGTTTACGTGATTCATTCATGTTGCTTGTCTAGCTGTAATCTATTGGTTTTCACTGCCTAATTATATTCTCTTGTATACATTACCACAATTTAAAAAAATCTACACTTGATGGACATTTGGGCTGTTTCTAGGTTTCGGTTATTCTTCACAGTATTGCTAGGAACATTCTTGTACATGTCTTTTTTGTTTAACATCTGAATATATCAATATTTGTATTAGTCTGCTAGAGCTACCATAACAAAATAGCACAGAATGGGTGGCTTAAACAACAGAAATAATTTTATCACAGTTCTGGAGATTGGAAGTCCAAGATCAAGGTGTTAGTAGGTTTTGGTTTCTCCAGTGGCCCCTCTCCTTAACTTGCAGACAACTGCTTCCTTGCTATGTTCTCACATGGTCTTTCCTCTGTGCAGACACTTCTGGGGTCTCTTCCTCTTCTTATAAGGACACCAGTCCTATCGGATTAGGGTCCCACCCTTATTACAGCATTTAACAGTAATTGCTTCCTCAAAGGCCCTGTCTCTAAATACAGTCACGTTGGTGATTAGGACTTCAACTTATGAATATGGGAGGCCATGATTCAGTCTATAATAGCATTTCTGTGGGTTATACACTTAGGAGTAAATGATAGGTCATTGGATATGAGTATATCTAGGTTTAGTAGATACTGACAGTTTTCCAAATTGTTTGAACTAATCTGTACCCCTAACAGCAGTATACCAGGGTTCCAGTTGTTTCGTGATCTCAGTAAGTACAGTGTTTTCTTTTTCATTTTAGCTATTCTAGTGGGTGTGTAAATGATATATCATTATAGTTTAATTAGAATTTCCTTCATGATTACTGAAGTTGGATATCTCTTATGTTTATTAACCACTTGGATATTCTCATTTGTAAAATACCTAAGACTTTTGACCATTTTAAAGTTTCACTATCTGCCATTTTCTTACTGATTCATAGGAGTTCTTATCCTGAGAATCAGTTCTTTGTTGAATATGTGTCTAGCAAATATCTTATGCTACTCTGTGTATAGCCTTTTCAGGTGTTAATTATGTGTTTTTTTTTTTTTTTTGCCCACTGCGTGGTTTGAGGGATCTTAGTTCCCAGACCAGTTCCCGTGCCCCCTGCAGTGGAAGCACAGAGTCCTAACCACTGGATAGCCAGGGAATTATGTTAATTCTCATGATTAACATAATCATGTTCTGATAAGCATAAGTTCTTAATTTTAATAGAAGAGTTTAAGTAATAATTTTTTTCTTTTATGGCTAGTGCATTTTGTATCTCATTTTAGTAGTTTTTGCTTAGCTTCAGGTCATGAAGCTTCATTTTGATATTTTCTTTTTAACAGTTTCATTGTTTACCTTTCACATTTAGAACTCCTTAACATTTAAAACTAATTTTTGTGTATTCTGTGAGGTTGGGGCTGGGGTCATGATTGACCTTCTTCCATATAGGTATTCAACTGACCCCAAACCGTTTATTTATAGAGACCATTTTCCCCTACTGCATTGCACTGTCACCTTTGTCATAAATTAGGTGATGGTACTAATTACGGGTCAATTTCTCGGTGCGCTCTTCTTTTTCACTGGCTATGTATTTATCCTTGAGCCAATATCACACTGTCTCAAATACTACTTGACTTCTTACAGCAACCTTCTTTGTCAAGGGCTATTCATGGCTTTTTATATTTTTAAACACATTTTAGAATTAGCTTATCAATTTCCATAAAATATCTGCTAGGATTTTGGTTTGGATTATAATGAATGTATATATCAATTTAGGAAGAACAAATATTTTAAAAATATGGAGGCTTTCGACTCATGAACACGGTACATCCCATTATTTACTTAAATCTTTGATTTCTATCAGTAATTTTTTATAGTTTCCATTGTAGGGGTCTTACACATCTTTCATTAGATTTATTCCTAGATATTTTATGATTTTTAAAATGTTACTGTAAATTAATCAAGTGTTTTAACATTTCCATTCATACCTCTACACATGGGTATGTTGGGAATTCTGAATAATATTGATCCAAAGATGATCAAGGCAAATGATATAATCAAGTAGAGTCTTCATTCATGCCTTCATGAATTTGTTTATTGAATAAGTACATGTTTTTTTTAAACATCTTTATTAGAGTATAATTGCTTTACATTGTTGTGTTAGTTTCTGTTGTATAACAAAGTGAATCAGCTATACGTGTACATGCTTCTTGTATACTAGGAGTATAGAGGGAATAATAAAGTATTATAGAAGTAATGAAACTACTTTGGAACCAAGAATATTGAAGGATTATCAGAATAATCAAAGCAACTATACTGAGAAGTAGTATCAGAAATAGCTAAATCACTTCACAGGGGGACAATAAAAGCAAACTAGGACACCTGAGCAAAATGAAGGATGTGTGAAAGAGAATAACTTGGTAATATTATGTCTGAACTTAAAGTTGTGGCAAATAAAATAAAAACTATTAAAACTTCTCATAAAATCATATCATACAAGTTGGTGTTTAACTTCACCCAGAAGGTAGGAGCCTGGGTATCCTGTGTGATCAGTATGGCCTAAATTTAAGGGATTGACAAAGAATAGGAACCATAAACCTAACAACCAGTGACCTCCTCTAGGTGGGAGCCACAAAGGGCCTGAAGGAATATGAATTTAAAGACAGAGATTTATCTGGAATTTATCTGGAAAGCACTGGGGTGGGAACTGAGACCAGCCCAGCTCCATTATTTATTTATAAGGCTGATGTAGGAAGTATGGATCCTTTTGTTTTCCAGAAGGACTATAAACAATTTCTGCTCTGTTATTTTGTATAAGAGATACCATTGAATTTTTTTTTAAGTAGACAGGAATAAAGTCTAGTTTCATTTAGGTTATGTGTCCATATTACACATTATCTAAGGGTAGTTATGTTGCCCATCGACATTGGCAAAGCCAAGACATCTAAGCAAATGTAAGAACAAGGAAAGGAAGAAAATAAAAGTGCAAAGCATTGAGCAGTGAAGATTTTGAGCTTGTGAGAGTTCTGAAAATATGTGTAATCTAAACCAGAGATAAATGGATATAGTGGAAGGAGCTTTGAATGAGGAATCAAAACTAGTCTCAGTTCTCATGCTTTACTAGCAGTGTTATCTTTTTAAGCTAATTAACCTCTCTGACTCTCAGTTTCTGACCTATCTCAAACGATTTGCTGTGAGAGCTCTTCTCAGTGATAAGGTATTACATAACTATCAGAGATGGTGGTTTAACATCACTTTCCTTGTATCACTAAACTCATACAACAACCTTTTATTGACTACCACTAAAGCACCAGTTCTCAAACTTTTATGTCTCAGGACCCCTTTACACTCTGAAAGTATTGAGGACCCCAGAGAGCTTTTGTTTGCATGGGTTACATCTCTGGTGTATGCCGCATTAAGAATTAAAACAGAATAATTTTTTTAAGTATTTATTTATTTAAAGTAAAATGAGCCCATTACATGGTAACAGAAATAACATATTTCTATAAAATAATTGCGTCTTACAAACAATTTTTTTCCCAAAGCAAAACCACATTTGGGGAGAAGACATTATTGGCAGTATTTTACCATTTTGTATATCTCTTTCATGTCTGGTTTAACGAAGATGACTGAATTCTCATATCTGTTTCTGCATTTAATCTGTTGGAATATGTTGTTTTGGTTGAAATAAAGAAAATCAGGCCTCATGCAGATATGTATTAGAAAAAGGAAGAGTATTTTAATAGCTTTTTTTGGATAATTAACGGATATTCTTTGACTCAAAACTTTCTCTCTTAAAGGTTGGGTACAATGCGGAATCTGAACGCATATCAATGATTTTTTCTTGCTCATTATATTAAATTCGTTAGATCATCTTGCTCTTTGAATGGCTCTTTCCCCATGCATGATTCTGTAACATCATTTATTAGTCTGCTTTAAAGATTTGCCAAATGTTGGCGCATTTTATTATACAACATTTAAAAAATCATATTTGTTAATATCACCACTATTTCATTAGGAAATCTTTAAGTATTATAAGGCTGTCTAACTCAAGATTATAGATGCAAGTCTTCCAAAATTCTAATTTTCACTTGAAAGCTTGAATTCAGTTACAGGCAACAAATACTGTCAGTTGTTTTTGAATTAACAGTCTTACTTGGTTCATTTTGAGAAAATGTCTGCCAAATACCCAAGTCTGAATAACCATAGTTTGCCTGTTAAATGTTCTTCAAGTGAAGATGGTGTTTCATGAAAAAAGCAGCTAGTTCACCTTCCAACTCAAACAACCACACCAGTGCTTTTCTCTGAGACCATCATACTTCTGTAGGCAGAAATGCTTTATTTGTACTTCCCATTTCATTACATGGACGCCTTAAAGACATGAATTCAAAGACAGAGATTTAATAAAATTAATTCTTTTACTGCTTCATCAAGGATATTCTTAGTTAATTGGTTTTTCATTTCCCCTCTGTGAATGATGGAGGCCAAGTATTCAATGATCACAATACAGTTTGGTTCCACTGCTTTGATTTATGCTAAGGTGCCCAAAGTTTCCTTTTCGGTGTCAGTGCCAATACAGTGAAAAGGAAAGTGATGTCTTTTTATTTTTATGAAAATAGTTTGACCTTGAAGTCTCCCTGAAAGTGTAGCAAGGGACTGCAGGGGTCTGCTGACCAAAGAGCCATATTGCAAAGGATTCTGAGCATTGCCTTTAGTTGTCAGTAGGAAAGAATGCTGTCTTCTTCGTCCTTGTCTTCCTTGGGTAGAAGGAAGATAAGCAACAGTTCATAGTCAGGTCCCTACATTTTTCAGCCGTATCTGTCCTTATTCCTCTTCTGGATCCTCAGTTCCAAACAAGGTGCTATCACTCCCTGCTCTTATTCTTTTATAGTAAATTTCTCACTGTGTTGCATTGTCCATTATTTGTCTGATTAGCCCACTAGATCAAAGTAATTTGTGAGCACTTGGGTGTTTACCTGTCTGGTTCACATTCATTGTATATCTAATTGCCTAGCTCAGAGCAGATCCTTAGTGCATATTTATAAAGTGAAATTAACATGATTCAATATTAAAGTACTATAAAAGAACTTTAAATAAAATGCCATAGAAGCTGAGACTATACACAGTTTAAATTTAACTGTGAGGGAGTGGAGGAAAAGGGAGCCTGGGAACACTTCAGAGAGGTGCGTTTTTGTATGTCGTCAGAACAAAAACGATGTTGTACTTTTCCTGTGGGATTTTGGGAATGAACCAGAGCGTAGCCTTCTTGCTTATGCTGCTACGATACATGCCCTAGAGACAATGATGAGAGCTATGACATAGAAAAAGGGACTTCTGGGTAAAGGTCTTGAAATTTGGGGTGTTACACAAAAGGACATAACGTGTCTTGCCCAGTGAATAAAGCTCTACTGAAAACTTTTAAAAGGAGGCTGAGTTGCTTGGACCACGTAAGAGACAACTTTCCAATACTGGCATGTGCGTTCAAAGAGTGCCGATCTCTCCAAATACAACATTGTGAAAACAAAGTTTGCTCGTTCATTCTTTTCACCCAGGTATGCAAGATTCTGAGTTGCTAAGTGGGAGGAAGTGTGGAGAAGCAGAGGAAACACTCAGGACCAAGTAGAAACAAGAAAAAGATTTGCTTATGAGTTTAGTTTATTCCTAGTTTAGTGATAGAGTGGTAAAAGGTCTTCATGAGTAATAAGAAAGCTGTGTTCCTCCCCTGAAGCATGTTCTATTAGGGAAATTTACATATAAAAAGATGACACTGATTATAAACAGTCTTTATTCTGTTTCCAGAAGGGAGTGCACTTCTCACCTGTTTAAACAGTTATCTATTTTCTTCATCTTTATCCCTTAGGATGGAAATTTATCTAAGATATTTTAATCAAATCCCTGTCTTCTAGAAGATATCATTGAAACAAACTTTCTCCCATCTTTCCTTCCTTCCTCTCTTTCCTTCGTTTCTTTGTTCCTTCCTTCCTTCCTCTTCCTTTCTCTCTCTCTTTCTCTTTCCATCTTTCTTTCTGTCTCTTTATTGAAGTATAGTTGATTTACAATGTTGTGTTAGTTTCAGGTGTACAACGAAGTGATTCAGTATACGTATACATACGTATATATATCTAATTTTTTCAGATTCTTTTCCTTTATAGGTTATTACAAAATATTGAATATAATTCCCTGTGCTATACAGTAGGTCCTTGTTTGTTATCTATTTTATATATGGTAGTGTATATATGTTAATCCCAAACTCCTAATTTATCCCCCCCACCATTTCCCCATTGTTAACAATAAATTTGTTTTCTATGTCTGTGTCTGTTTCTGTTTTGTACATAAGTTCATTTGTATAATTTTTTTAGATTCCACATATAAGTGATATCCTATGATATGTGTCTTTCTCTGTCTGGCTTACTTCACTTAGCATGAAACAAACTTATCTTGAAAATATGGTGTCATTTTAAAAACCAAGCATGTATACTGTACTGTGTAGTGATACAGTCCTGGCTTTTCTTTTTCCTGCCTCCTGTGTTTCAATATGACTTCTCTGTCTTATCTCTAACAACCTACCTCCACCTGACTCCCAACACTGTTATCCTAGTTACCCAGCTAATCTGCACTGGGCAAATAAAGCAGATAAGCAAACACATTAAAAATTAAAATATAAATAAGAACAAGTAAATCACATGATTAAGAGAATCTATCCTGGCACAACATTTACCACATATGGGCAAATTAGCTGACCTCTTCATGCCTCAGTTTTCTTATCTATGAAATGGGTACAATAAGAAACCATACCTTATTATGTTACTGTGAGGATTAAATGAGAACTCTTAGAATGGGCATGGCACATAATAAATACTAGATAAGTGTTTACTATTATTATTGTTGTTGTTCTTAATTTAGCACTAAGATAAAGGCTAACAAAATGGGAGGTGTTATTGTGGAGGATCTGCAGAAGTAATTTGTGTTCTCAGAAGCATTTCAGTTTCATTTGGGACCACATATAATGGTTGAGTTCCTGCAGTGTAGCCTCAGGAGACTGGCTGACTGCATTCTCCTTCAGCTCATAGTACAATATCTGAATCTTTCTGTCAATCAAGGATCCTTTTTTATAAATTTATTTTTTATTATAGTTGATTTGCAATATTATATTATTTTCAAGTGTATAGCATAGTGATTCAGTATTTTTACAGATTATACTCCATTAAAAGTTATTAGAAAATAATGGCTATAATTCCCTGTGCTATACAATATAACCTTGTTGCTTATCTATTTTATACATAGTAGTTTGTATCTCTTAACCCCATACCCCTATCTTGCCCCTCCTTACTTCCCTCTCCCGACTAGTAACCACTAGTTTTGTTTTCCATACCTGTCTGTTTCTGTTTTGCTATATATTTGTTTGTTTTATTTTTTAGATTCCCTATATAAGTGATATCATACAATATTTGTCTTTCTCTGTCTGACTGATTTCACTAAGCATAATACCCTCCAAGTCCATCAATGCTGTTGCACATGGCAAAATTTCATTCTTTTCTATGGATGAGTAGCATTCCATTGTGTATATATACCACATCTTCTTTTTCCATTCCTCTGTCGATGGACACTTAGGTTGCTTCCATATCTTGGTTATTGTAAATAATGCTTCTGTGAACTTCGGGATGCATGTATCTTTTCTAATTAGTGTTTTTACTTTTTAATTTTTTTGGATATATACCCAAGAGTGGAACTGCTGGATCATATGGTAGTTCTATTTTTAGTTTTTTGAGAAACTTCCATACTGTTCTCCATAGTGGCTGCACCAATTTACATTCCCACCAACAGTGCATGAGGGTTTCCTTTTCTCCACACCCTCTCCAGCATTTGTTATTTGTGGTCTTTTTGATGACGGCCATTCTGACAGGTGTGAGGTGACATCTCATTGTGGTTTTGATTTGCATTTCTCTGATGATTAGTGATGCCGAGCATCTTTTCATGTGCCTGTTGGCCATCTGAACGTCTTCTTTGAAAAAATGTCTATTCAGGTCTTCTGCCCGTTTTTTAATTGGGTTGTTTGTTTTTTGCTGTATAAACTGTTTATATATGTTGGAATATTAACCCGTTATCAGTCATATCATTTCAAAATATTTTTTTCCCATTCAGAAGGCTGTCCTTTATATGGGACTGAGCAATTTTAATGTAAAATGCTAAGTGCAGAACAAAAGTTACCGCATCAGGTCCCAATGGAAACTGTGCTTTGAGGAGAGGGACTGATGTCTCTTTTCCTGGTTAACTGAGGGATGAACAAAGAGATCTTGCCGTGGGCAACCCCTGCAATGATTCTGCAGTGTGATCCTAAGCTGTTTTTTCCAGCCCCAAAGGCTTCAGTCTCTGTGAAACTGTGCAAATCAGACCGCAAGCCACTTGGAGACCACACAATGACAGCTGGCACGCCAACACACGCTGGAGGTCATTGCCACAGCTCTGGGTCCTCTGGGGCGGTTCAGGGCACAGACCAAGCCTTGGCCTTGGATGCTCATGGGAAGTTCGGATATGATCCATGTAAATCCCAGTCAGGTAGACCACCAATCTCCTGAGAGCTGTTGCTTGGCAGACACCAGCTCAACCCACTTCCAGAAGGGCTTTCACAGCACTTTGGGGGCACTTCCAGGCCAGATTTTGGGGGCAGCAATGGTGGAGGCAGCAGGCTCACCTGGATTGGAGCACTGCCCCACTGGATCTGAGTGTCCCAAAGGGGTCGCCTATGGCTGAACCTAGAAATGAGTGTGCCTGGCCTGTGCTTTGAGCAGCCTCACTCTCCTCCCCACTCGCCCCTCCTGCATGTGCATACTGTGTGACAGTGAGTAGACTTCTTCCCAGATACTGACCAACTTCAGAAATTGAGCTTGTGGTACTTTACGAAAGTGTGTGGAATTTTAACCCCGAGTAGCTAAGCCTGCCTATTGTAAAACATGGTTATTTATTTTTTAACAACTAAAAGTAATTTTTAATTGAACATCAGAAACTATCTACATATTCATAAATAATGCTTTTTAAATTAAAAGACAGTATTTCCATGAGTTGTCTGAGAATTGAATGTAATCATATTAACTAGGAATTAGTCTATTATTATCTTGTTAGACACCAATACTAACATCATCTTTATGACGAAGGAATGCATATGTACTCACATACATTCATATACACATTCCTAGACTGTGTGTATCTACATGATTATATATCATAAATTTATATTTTGATTTCTCATTTTTTTCTTTAAAAACATCCTTTCATTCATGCCTAGTACTAACTCTCAGACAAAGCATGTTTTTAAGGATTAGGCTCTTGTTTAGTAATATCAGAAAGCTATAACCCTGAAGTATTAGCTGATTAAAAAATAAAAATCAGTGATTCCGCAGTTAGCCTTTGGCTTCATTTCAGTGTTGGGTTAGTGATGTTCTACTTCTAGCTGGGTTTGAAAAATTACCTAAAATTATATCCCTTATTGATTATTAAATTCATCCATACATTATTGTCACGGCTGTTAAGCGAGAAACTTAATTTGCTCTCCTTAAGTCAGTTTAATTTTCTGACATTTCACTAGACTGTACTTCCCTGGACAGGAGCTGTCTTTCTACCTTCCTTACTCCAGCGCCTGTAACATAGAAGAGCTTAATACATGTTTCCTGAAGAAATGTCCCCCAATCCTGCTTCTCAGTGTTAGTTTTGAGCCTTGAGAAGAATGACAGCCTTGGAAAAGTAAATTTAAAAGTCAGAACAATTAAAATGTATGTGAACTATCCCAAAGTAAGGTTCCCATGTACTTCCACCATAGGGTTTATCGTTCTTCATTTTTATCATTTGTCTCTGGATGCCCCACAGAGGCTACCGTAACTGTACACGCCTATCTTTCACCCTTTCATAACACTTCTGCTAAGTTGATGAAGAGTCCTCTCCTCTTAGAAACAACTGTGGCACATATTGGAATTTTCAAAGCCATCAAACTCCCATGGTATGTCAGAGACAGGTGTCCATGCGAGTGGAATTAGCAACCCCGGCTGCAACCACTAGTGTACTGCAAACCCTGCCAAGGCAGGACAGGAGGAGATGGGTGTCAACTGGATGCCGGTCCATCCCCTCAGGCTTGAATAAGAATGCTCTACTACCAGGAATGGAACAGGTCTGTTCAAGGCCACAGTGGACAGTGGGCTCTTCTGTCCTTTTGCTACATGATCCAAACTCCCAGCATTTGAGGGAGACTCAGAACGTGAGCAGAACATCCCAGTAATGGGTGCATATAACTCTGGCAAAACAGGTACCTTTAAGGACCTCGCCATTTATTCTCCATAAAAGGTTGCTCCATGTGGCATAACAAAACTGGTATCAACAGTTTGGGACATGCATGGGTGAATAAGGGAATGGGATGTTTTCAAATTTATCGAATGAATGAATGCAGAAAAACTTGTTTCGCAGTTGCTGCAGATCAGCTTCAGAGAGAAAAAACCTCTACTAGTCATATCCATCATGCTCTAAAGGGCACTGTCTATTCATACACTTACTAAAGCTATTGTCTGCTGAATTTAAATAACAAACACCAAAAAAATTGTAGTTTATCTATTGAAAATGGGAACTGTTGGCAACACTTTTTACATTCATAATGTAACACAAACATACTCCTCTCTCTCTCTCCCCTCCTCTCTCTCACACAAATTTGCAGCAGAAAAGGACAACAATAACATGTATAATTTTTACTGGATTATGCTCTAACTTAGATGGCTGAATTGTGCACAATTTAATGATTACAAAATACCCCAAATGCTGCTGAAATCAAGTCTCTATACTTAACTTGTTACCCCATGTCCATCTTCCATGGTGGTCTAACTAGATACTTGCCCACTGTGATTATTGACAGAAGGTTCTTCCATTTTCGGAGAAACCACAGTTACTAGTTTTAGCTGTAAGAGCTCCCTTTCTCCTCCTCATCAGCAAGCCTAGGCAAGATTCCACAGACTGTATTTTTTCCTGTCTGTCCCCACCTACAAATCCTTTATCTATTCAGGGAATAGGAAAAATGCAGGAGTCCCCTTTGTGAATCGTTTGTAATCAAAAGTCCTTTAAAAATTCTGATTAGGACAGGAATGAGTGGTATAAAAAGAAGTAAACTTGTGGAAACTGGAAATGGCAAGGAGTTGAGTTTTCTTCTCATTCTTTAGCACAAAATTCTGGGCTTACAACCTTTAAAATCCTATTATGAAAGACAACCACATTACAAAAAATTGAAAATAATACAAATATTAGTGATCCCAGTAATTCACTCCATAACTTTTTTTCTTTGGATTAAAAAAATACAATTTTTTAGGGAATTCTCTGGCGGTCTCCAGTGGTTAGAACTCAGCACTCTCACTGCCAGGGCCCCGGGTTCGATCCCTGGTCAGGTAACTAAGACCCTGCAGGCTGCACAGTGTGGCCAAAAAAAAAAAAAAAAAAAGTACAGTTTTTAAAATCATGTCCAATTAAAAAACACAGAGTCATAAAATAAAAGAATAGGAACATAGGATATGCACTCAATTGAAATATTTTGAAGAAGAAAATTGACAACTGTTGCTTTGCAGCAAATATATGATCTCACTAGCAAGGTAGAAAAATTAGGAATTCATTATCTTTTTAAAAAGTCATAGGTAAACCAGCACAGTAGTTAGGAGCATGGATGTTAGAGTCAAAGCTTCTGGTTCCAAAGCTTGACTTTGCCACAGAACTCTTCCTGTAAGCTTGGACAGGTCACCTCAGTTTCCTTTTCTATAAAATGACAATACTCATTGTACCTACTTTGTCATGGTTTGATGAGTTAATAACAGGAAATACTTAGAAAAGATCCTAGAATATAATAGTATATGATGAAATTAAATTATTGTTACTATTCTTCAGTTCTTAGTATTTTTTTTTTTTTTTTTTTTGCGGTATGCGGGCCTCTCACTGTTGTGGCCTCTTTCATTGCAGAGCACAGGCTCCGGACGCGCAGGCTCAGCGGCCATGGCTCGCGGGAACAGCCGCTCCGCGGCATGTGGGATCTTCCCGGACCAGGGCACGAACCCGTGTCCCCTGCATCGGCAGGCGGACTCTCAACCACTGCGCCACCAGGAAAGCCCCCTAGTATTTTTAAAATAAATACTGACCCACAATGAAGAATAATTGTATTTCTAGTCTCTGAAAGGTTCATTAAATAATAATGAATGATAAATTCCTTTTTCAATTTGGAAACCAAATTTAGTAATCTCTTAGAATATTATTATAAACTATGTTTCAGAATTAAAACCC
Source organism: Phocoena sinus (assembly GCF_008692025.1). NCBI lineage: Eukaryota > Metazoa > Chordata > Mammalia > Artiodactyla > Phocoenidae > Phocoena > Phocoena sinus. Next base: position 51,927,493 of record NC_045780.1, read on the forward strand.
TTCCCCAGAAAGAAGAATATACTTTTCTATGTTTTGTGCTATCATTTGATAGGAGGATGCTATTATACCAGGAGTTGGAAACTCTACACTGAGAAAAACCATTCACGCTGACTGCAAATGTTACCAGTGGGAGGAAGATTCTAGTATATCTCATTTCATCACTGATAAATCTGTGAGTGACAATAGGTCTGCCTTTGGACTAAGTCTAAGAAATTCTCTTCTCACATGCAAAATGTTTTTGCTTAATTTTATGGTCTACAGCTTGAGAGCCATTTTTTATCATTTAGAATTGATAAGGCAGCCAGTTTCCTGCCCTAGAGATTTTGTCAGATAAAATCAGGTTTTATCAGATTTCATCTTATTTTATCAGATACAACTCCCGATTTTCTTTTAACCTAAGTCATGATTATAATCTTCTGTGTGCAAGAAAAAGGGAATATTTTTACTAGATCATCTGTGATAAGATTTGTGACTAGTTTTTCCCGCAAAATATTTAAGTTTTGAAATTATTTCCTCTTTCCTCCAGGACACTATAAATAAACTTTTCCTATGTGACTATTTGGTTTTCTTCAAAATATATTAGATCATATTTATCACAGACATATTCTCTATTTCAAGTAGAGAAGATGCTGTGTATCGCTTAACTTAGCAGGACTTTTTGTTCAGATTTCCAGATAAGGCATAAAATCAGCTTTAAAAATAAAAAGGGTAGGCTGTTTCCCACAGAGTCCACCGGTGTTCATAGGATGAGAAACTGGCCGCCGTGTTGTTTGATAAAAAAGGAATTCCTAGTACAGAGCTATTTTTAGCGCATCTGATGGAACATCAGTGCCATCCACATTTCCTTAACATGTTGTGCTATATTCTCCCCCCCGAACATTCCAGGATTGTTTCATTACCCAAAGTAACAGGGAGAAGTCACTTAAGATTTTTCTCTCACAAAGGAGAAATGAAAAGCTGTTATTATTATACTAACACATGTTTCTCTTTCTGCATCAAATAAACAACAGCATTAGTACCTCTGCTAAAAATGATCACACACTGAGAGATGGACAAAGCCCTCCCGGAATTTTTAATTTATTTTGTGACTGTAACATCAGTATGTTTAAATTACATGTTTATTTCTGTCTACATTTTGGATGTGGCCCCTAGTGACTAAAAATAGGAGTTTGTGTTACTTTGCTGCATTGATTTCTTTTCCTAAGCAATTGACTAACAGTTGTTGACTTCTTTGTACAGTGAGATCTTGGATAAAAACAACACACTCTCTCTCTTTTAAATAGAACACAAAAACAAGTAATGTTTTTAAAAATCTGTTAAGCAAAACCTTGGTCAAAGCATAATCTGATTGTCCATACATAGAAAGCTTGTATTATAATTATAATTGTTCTTGAACATAATTGTAACATCTCTCCCCCTTCCCAAATATGCAATTTTGATTTAACACCAGGTTGATAATCACCTGACCAAAATTAGATTTCTTGATCGTGTACAGACAGACAGCAAATTTGCAGGTTAGTAATGCAAATGGAAAGAAATAATTTTGGGTAATTTCCTTTTGACTAAAACTACTTTTATCACAGCTCAGTATCCCTCTTATCACATATAGTTTCCAAGACTTTATTAAAGACATTTGTCAGAAAGAAAATCTGGATTACAGGTAAGAGTCGTTAGATATATTCATATATATATATACATAGAATATAATAGAAGTTGGAACTGTGTATGGCTACGTGTGTGTGTGTGTGTGTGTGTGTGTGTGTGTGTGTGTGTGTGATAGCGTATAGGATCACATAATAAAACAGTTTTCCTAAAGTTAGGAATTTGAAGGGTGATTATCATATACTGCCACACTTTTTGAGTTGCAAAAAAGTCTACTGAACTTTATAGATTTGAGGTTTAAAGCTTAAAGTTTTCCTTTGAATTTTTTCATTCTAAAACAGTTGACCACCTGGTTTTTAAAAAGAAGGGTTTCAAAATATTGCAAAAGTGAAATGACTCATAAAACAAAATCTAGACAAAGTAGAAATAAATTTTAAAAATTAAAATACAAATTTATTTTAAAAGCACATACGTTTTGCATTAAGGGGAAAGTGTAGCCTTCCCAATCATCTTTTTCTCTCAAATATTCAGAGTGCATTTTTAGCACACTGTGCCAACAGTCAAATGTCAGTGGTTCATTATTTTAAAAACAGCATCTCTTTTAAATGACAAATATTGAAATATAAATTCTATTCTTTTCCTAGGGTCTTGTACACAAAGTCTCTTTTATGGCTTTGAGATCATTGCTAAGAAGCTTTTAAGTGTTCTTTTTGTATTCTTTTTGGAATTCTGCATAGGAACTAAACCTTTTTTTTTCTGCTTGAGAAACGCTACCTGAGAGAAAATCACTTTTCAACTGTTGTGACTCCTTACAATTTGTTTCTTCTCTTTTGTCGACAATACCCTTCCCAGCATCAGTGAGTTTCAAACACCTCTGTTTTGATTCAGGGATAGAGTATTATCGTTTTTATATTAAAATGAAGAACATATGTGGGGATATATTGACACCTTGTCAAATGTATTTAACCCCAGGGAGGATGGAAGGAGGGACACAGGGATGAATAACACTCTTGCCTGTGAGTCTCTACTGAGGGCTAGGAAAACATCCTGGCATGTCCTTTTGTAGCTTATTGGTTTCCTGAGCTAAGTTAGGGATTAGGACAAGAGGCGTGGCTGAATCTCTTCCTGAAGATTGTGATTCTGAGACTCAGAGGAATTGAGACCCAAGTTTCCCACAGCAGAGCCAGAAAAATAAATAAATAATAATTAGGCCTGCACCTCTGACATTTAGCCACTCCTGTGGGTATTGTATCTGGGGCCTGATACATTTTCTTTTCCTAGTTGAGGCTGTAGCTGCTTAGAGCAAAGAGTAGATATTTGGTTGGCACTAAATACATACATATTTTCTGAACTCTACAGATAATAAATAAAAATAATAACCAAATCCTTAAAGTCCACTGAGGCTGCGTGGGCCCTCTCCCTTGCAAGATAATCTGTAGGGCAAGGTGTTCTTATAAATCGATTCAAAAGGAACTACAGAGTGATAAATTTGTGGATTTTGTCAGAATGAGAATTTGTGCTCAAGATTTCATTAACCAAACCATTTTTGTAGATCTGTTATTATCACAGCAGAGTTTGGAAGGGCTTGAAGTTGCCCAGAAGTTTACCTATTCAATTCAACAAATAAATAGGCAACTATGATGTGCTAGGCTGGATAGCAGATGCTGGCGGGTATAGAAATGTATTCTAGTCTCTTATTTCTCTCATTTTCTCTTTATAGCTGGACTCAACTTATTAAAAAAAAAAAAAAGCCCACACCCTTGAGGGAGAGTATTCCTGGGGCTTTGGAATTCAACACCTTTGTCCTGACTTCACCCCTACCAGTTGTGCAACCAGAGCCTTGGCCTCTGTAAGTAAGCATGGTCTTCATGCATGTATGACAGGTTATAACAAGAGTTGTAGTGATGTATACAAGGTACATGAACGGGCACATGGTGACTTCTCTTATTTTCAAGCAGTAAGCAAGGCTGGACCCAGAATTCACTTCCAAGATGGAAGGAACTCAAATTCTCTGTTCATCTTGAAGAGCTAAAGAATTCGTTCCTTTTTTTAAATTTATTTTTTATTGAGGTATAGTTGTTTTACAATGTTGTGTTAATTTCTGCTGTACAATGAAGTGAATCAGCCATATGTACAAACGTATCCCCACCCTCTTGGGCCTCCCTCCCCCCTCCTCCCCCATCCCACCCATCTAGGTCACCACAGGGCACAGAGCTGAGCTCCCCACCCTACACAGCAGGCTCCCACTAGCCATCTGTTTTACACATGGTCGTGTATATATGTCCATCCCAATCTCCCAGTCCATCCCACCCCTGCTTCCCCCACAACCGTGTCCACACATCTGTTCTCTACGTCTGCGTCTCTATTCCTGATCTGCAAATAGGTTCATCTGTACCATTTTTCTCGATTCCATATATATGTGTTAATATGTTGTTTTTCTCTTTCTGACTTACTTTACTCTGTATGACAGACTCTAGATCCATCCATGTCTCTACAAACACTATGGAGTTTCCTTAAAAAACTAAAAATAGAACTACCATATGACCCGCAATCCCACTACTGGGCATATACCGTGAGAAAACTGTAATTCAAAAAAGTCATGTACCACAATGTTCATTGCAGCACTATTTACAATAGCCAGGACATGGAAGCAACCTAAGTGTCCATCGACAGACGAGTGGATAAAGAAGATGTGGTACATATATACAATGGAATATTACTCAGCCATAAAAAGGAAGTCATTCCTTTTTAAAGATATAGTTGACACTGTGAGGAGAACTGAATGCTGACTAAAATAAACCAGAATAGTAGTTATCATAAAAATTCTGATAAAATTACTTGGTTTTCTTATACTTAAGAGCACGCCTGTCCTGGGCAGAACTGAGAAATTACTTCGGTTTGTTTTCTTCACATTCATATCTCATTCAGGTTTCTTTCACAACTCACACCCTAACTTCCCAGAAGCTTCTTTCTCTACCCTAACACTGTTAAGTAGCCTATTATAGTGTGAAGCAAAGTCTCTCTGAGGTGTTGGCTGATACTGGTTAAACCCCTGTCAGCTTACCAGCTGCTCTACATTTTAATAGGAGGTCTCTAGAACACACAGGACTTTCCAAACCCGGGGAATCATGCTATCTGGTGAGGCAGACTGTCTTTTCTGTAGCTACTCTCTCAGAAAGCTCATCCATCTTTATGACATTAACTTCCATTTCTATCCTTATGATTCTTAAAACTATGGGTCAAGCCTGCCTCTCCCTCCCAAATTCTGATTATGCAACTTCTTAATGGACGTTTCAATTGATTCAACAGATATTCATGAGGCATCTCTTACGTGTCAGGTCAAGATCAATACCTGAAATGTATTTCAGCTAGAATACCTTCTCTCTTGTGCCTGTTGAGAGATCTCCTTATTCTGTTCTCCAGCATTTTGTACTATGCTTTGTCACCAAGTCCTAGCAATTCTTCCTTGAAAGAACTGCCATCACCTTGTGCTCAGAAGTTACACTAGCTGGCTGTTCCAGAAACAAGAATCTTACAGCCACAATGTGTCACAGTTAGCACCTGCATACAGATCTCCTTCACTTTACAGAAGTGGCTCTGAGCCTGGCCACTTTACAGCCTGTGACCTTGCACAACTCATTAACTTCAATCTTGGTTTAATCATCTGCAAAACATAAACAATAAAACCTGCTCTGACTCCCTCACGGGATTATTATAATGATCAGTTGAAATAGTGCTTAGGAAATAATTTTACATGTCATATTTATTTATATTACACTGATGTGAATATAAAGTCTTCTTGTTTTCTATCTTGTCTTGAGTCAGACAGACTTGAGTCCAAATCTTGAATCCTCCACTTATTACTCATGTGATCATTAGGTAAGTGACCTAACCTCTCAGAACCTCCATCTTCTCATTTACAAAATGGAGATGCCAACCTCCCTGCAGCTCGGTAGAAGAATTAAATAGAGGAACACTTGGGAGTGCACCAAGGACTCAGTGCCAACTTGTGTGCCACAATGCGAATTTTTCTTTCTGTTCTCATTGGTTTCGTTCTTTGTACAGGTCTTTCTTAATCCAACCTATATAATTTAATTCTATTTTTGGAGCAACCTTGTATTAGCTAGCCAGATTGGTCAGTGAATTAATTTTCCGTGGCTTCCACAACACATTATCACACACTTAGTAGCTTAGAACAATGCAGATTTATTTTCTTACGGTTCTGGAGGTCAGAAGTCTGAAGACAGTCTCACTAAGCTAAAGTCAAATTGTTTGTTCCTTCTGGAGGCTTCTTGGACTGATCCACTTCTTTGCCTTTTTCAGCTTCCACAGGCTGCCTGTGTTCCTTGGCCCTTCCTTATGTCACTCCCAACTCATGCTTCTGTCATCCCATCTACTACTTACACTGAAATCCTGCCCTCCTTTTCCAAGGACCCTTGTGATGACATCATTGGGCCCGTCTGGATACTCTCCCCATCTCAGGATCCTTAACTGATACACATCTGCACATCTGCAAAGTCTCTTTTGCCATTCATGCTCACATTCACAGGTTCTGGGAATTACAAAATGGACATCTTTGTTGGGGGAGGGGGTGTCATTATTCAGCATACCATAGTCATTTCCCAACGAAACACGGGTTTACTATGACCATTGTTACCTTTCTCTCTTTACCTATTTAATTACTCCTTCCTCAAAACACCTTTTTCCCTTTGTCCAAATTCTACTTATTCTCTCTGAAGTGTACAGTTAAATCAATAGATCAATAGATCTCTAGCTATTAAAGTTGGGTTCTGTACCATATAGATCAATGCTTAGTTATGTGCTAATGTTTACTATTTCTTGCCAGATTTAGGCTTCTCTCAGGCAGGGACACTAAACGTCCTTATACATTATTTTTAAAATCACACAACACTCCTTCATTCATATATTCATTCATCAAGGGGCTATCAAGCGTCTATTAATCTACCAAAAGCCAGGCCTTGCATTCTGTGAAGGAAATACAAAGTTGAACACAGAACAGTCCCTATCTTTTGAGAACTCTTTGAGTGATGGGGGTGTGGTAGAGACAGTAAAGCTCACCGTGTATTTTCCCAAACTTCTCAGTCACCTTACAGGTCATGAAATGTGGGCAGTAGTGATATGTGTCACTTCTGGATTGTGGTCACTTGTGGGTCTTTGGCATTGTTCTGTGCCACTGGGTACAGCTACAAGATGGTGGACTTCCATCCTGAGTTCCTGAGAGACCGTATAGCAGAGCTTCCTGGAAATTCATGTGGGACGTGAAACATGTGGGAGATGCAAGATTTTGCTGTGTTGAACCACTGAGATTTGGGGGTTATTTGTTGTTATCACATTCAGCCTGGCCCATTCTAATTAATACAGAAAAAGGCACACATGATCCTCTTTGGTGTAGTGTGACAGTGTGGCTAAGAGTTGGAAGTGGAAAATTCTGTGGAGGAAGCACAGAGGGAACATTTGAGGTGGCTCTTAAAGGGGGACTGGAAGGCCTGAGATGGATAAGGTGTGAGAACAAGCATTTCCCCACAAAAGCAAAGAGTACACATGAAGGTTTGGAAGCCTGAGAGAGAGTCCAGTCAACAGAGAAGGGACACAATTTCTGAGGGAGTGAGAGGGAGACCAAAGGCAAGGGCTGGTGGGTGGAGAGAATTGTATAGCATTCTAAAGCATTTTATTTTCAATTTGTAAGCTAGAGGTTCTCGAAAAGCTTTTTAACAATTGTGTTCATTTATTTCTGCTTAACATAGTACTACAAGTACATTATATAAAGTTGGAAAGACATAGAAAAACAAATGAAAAAAATTATAATCAACGTTCATACTGTCACACTGGGCAAGAAATATTAATGCTGCTTTTGTTTTTCCTTCCTTCAAATATGTATATATATATGTGTGTGTGTGTGTGTGTGTGTGTATGTATGTATACATATACATACATACACACACACACACACACACACACATATACATATTTGACTTTTTTCCCTAAAAATTGGGATCATGTTTTATAGGCATTATTTTGTTTGTTTTTTCACCTTTTCAACTAAAATTCTTCAAAAAAAAAAAAAATCTCAGTTTGGGCTGATAAAATTTCAGTGACTAAAAGATATACCACAATTTATTTAGCTATTTGGCATATAGGAAAAAAATCCATTGTTATAGAAACTATCCTTTTAAGTAGACACATAAAAATTAGTTTTATTGAGGAATAATTTATACTGATTAAGATTTACCTATTTTAAGTGCAAATTTGAGGAGTTTTGACAAATGTATGCAGTTGTGTAACCACCAGCACAATCAGGATATAGAACATTTTTATCACCACCAAAAAGTGCCATTGTGCCTCTCTGCACCACTATTTGCTGTGTCTTTCCATGGTACCTTAATACTCAAAGCATTTCTTTTCTAATCTGTAGTCACGTGGGCCTCTTGCACCCCCTTGTATCTCAGGTGCTCTCGGGAGTGAATGCCTGACGCAGTGAAGTGCTCAATATGGCACCCAATTTAAATTTAAATTTTTACAAATTTTTTACATGTGAGGAACCTACATTTACACCTCATAATTACCCGAAGTTTGTACTTTAACATAGGGTTCATTCTTGGTGTTGTATATTATTTGGAAACTACGTACTTTTTAATTTGGTGAAACTCTGCCAAGCCATTTATGTTAATGCAGGAACAGATAACTATAAAAACACTATTTCATTTACATAGATCTTTCTTCCTTTTCTTTTTTTTGTTTCTAAATTCACTGATAACTGTCTTCCCCTTAACATATCTTTGTCTTCCCTTTTGCAACTTCTTGCACTGAATACTTAACTCATTAACTTTTCATTTTTAAAAACAAAACCATTTAAAATGATACATTTATTTTTGTTATTAATTTCTAGTTTCATTTTGTATTGAAGTGAAAGAATATGTTTTTCATGTTTTCTTTTTTGAGGGGATTAAAGAGGCAGTATTGATAGTTTCATGGTGGCCTTATATAAAATTAATGTTTGAAAATATTCAAATAATACTTGAAAAGGAGATGAATTCTAAATATTTGTAAGATACCATTTTCCATATAAATATCTTTCTTTTCATTAATAGAATCAAATATTGTTAACATTTTAAAATTAAATATTAATTTAAATTCTTACTTTGTTATTTAATACTCTACCTATTTTACATCTTTAACTGAAGCTAAAAATACATAGAGAAAAGTGTATAAATAGTAAGTAAACATTTCAATAATATCACAAATAGAACACAGCAATGTACCCTCTATCTAGGTCAAGAAATTTCTCCCCATGTCTTTTCTATCTACGTGATTTGTCAGACCCTGAGAGATGTATGTACTTACTGTTCCTAAACCATTGTTCAACATGGAAATGCTCAAGTCCCTTCCAAGAGCTACTAATCTAGGTCTCAGTGGTACATCACAGTACCTGGGAAATTCTGGGGCAGAATTTGGGAACAGATGTTTTTCTCCCTGAATTTTAACTGTTTTGATTTATCTCCATATTCAAACTTTCACCAAATGATGCATATTTTCTAAAAGCTTCAAATAATTTTCTTCAAATAATTCATGCTACTGCAGCCCTAGTTTGAGAGCTTATAATTTCTTGCCTGTAGCAGAATGCAAATTCCTCACACCATCTCCAAAGTTATCTTCCAAAAAAGAGTTAAGTCCATTTAGTCCCCTCTTGAATATTTAATGCCAACCAGTGCCTATAGAATAAAGTTTAAGTTTCTCAAAATGGCATCCAAAACATGTCATTATTGCGCCCATTCTGATTCCACAAATTTCTCCTCTCAACCCTTTGCTTGCTCATCATTCCTCATGTACAATTTCCTCAAATTCCTCAAAATGGTACCCCAGGCCTATCAGTATTTGGGCCCACACTCCTACTCATCTCTCTCCTCACCCCTTATAAACTACATAATGAAACGTGTCCTTCATCAACAGCAACTTAACATGTTAGTCATTCCACCTGGAATGCCCTTTCCCTCCCTTCCTTTCTTATCTCAATTCTGCTCATTCTGAGAAACTCCCCACCCAACACCATCTTTCCCATTCCCCAGTGATAAACAGAATTACACTTTCATCTAAGTTTTCACCATCAGATTTTAACAAGTTTTCAACATGACACCTGCCTCTTCTTGTAACTGAGGCCACTAATTGTTACTTGCAATCCAACTCCACTCATATTTCTAAGACTTACCTTAACCTCATTGAGGAAGAATTTCAGAGGGTCTGGGTTACAAGGTCATTCTTATTGTCATCCAATATTACTTTTTGACCCAGTATTGGAAACTAGGTTTTGGCCTCCTTCTGGGGACCATAATTTCCATGTACGGAAATTAGATTCCAATCTTGTTACTAATATTCCTAGTACCTCTCTCTACCTGTAGGATCACTCCTTGCTATTGCCAAACTCACTCCTACCTAAAAAGGTCCTGGGGGCATCCCCAAATCCCACCACACAGGCTGGGTCTCTTGTTCTGAGACGCCTCCCTCTTGCTGATGACTGCCCTCCTAGTTCTCCAGGCATTGGCTTTGGGAGGATGGGAATCTTCAGCTGTGGCCAGCTGTTGCTAGTCCTGCAGCTACACTCTGGATTGCCACATTGATTTAAAGTAATATCTTTCCAGAGCTCATATTTAGCATTGTGCTGTATTTTATACACCACACATATTTTTGTAGCATAGGGAAAATGCAATGAATGTGATGCTAGATAAAATTTTTTTGAAAGCTTTATTGTGCTCAAATGAGTCAAAGTTGTGAGCTATCTATTTAACTATGGCTATTGAATGCCTTGGTTCATAATGTCACAGTGTTTTTACAAAGTATTTCTGTTTTTATTTCTCTGGTTAAGAGGAAAAGTTGAGTGCCTAAAGAATTTACAAGAATAAAATATTTAATGTTTAATGGCCTTGAGATAAGTTTTTTTTTTCCCCCTACAACATTGTTAGTCATAGACACACTTTCAGCTTTATATTCTTTTTTAAAAAAATCTGTATTTTAGATTTATCTTGTATGGGACTCTCTGTGCTTCCTGGACTTGATTGATTATTTCCTTTCCCATGTTAGGGAAGTTTTTGACTATAATCTCTTCAAATATTTTTTCAGACACTTTCTCTTTCTCTTCTTCTTCTGGGACCCCTATAATTCAAATGTTGGTGTGTTTAACATTGTCCCAGAGGTCTCTGAGACTGTCCTCAAATCTTTTCATTCTTTTTTCTTCATTCTGCTCTGCAGTAGTTATTTCCACTATTTTATCTTCCAGGTCACTTATCTGTTCTTCTGCCTCAGTTATTCTGCTACTGATTCCTTATAGAGAAGTTTTAATTTCATTTATTGTGTTGTTCCTCATTGTTTGCTCTTTAGTTCTTTAGGTCCTTGTTAAACGTTTCTTGTATTTTCTCCACTCTGTTTCCAAGATTTGGATCATCTTTACTATCATTACTCTGAATTCTTTTTCGGGTAGCTTGCTTATTTCCTATTTATTTATTTGATTTGTGGGTTTTTATCTTGTTCCTTCGTCTGCAACATATTTCTCTGTCTTCTCATTTTGTCTAACTTACTGTGTTTGAGGTCTCCTTTCCGCAGGCTACAGGGTTGTAGTTCCTCTTGCTTCTGGTGTCTGCCCCCAGTGGAAGAGGTTGTTCCAGTGGCTTGTGTAGGCTTCCTGGTGGGTGGGATTGGTGCCTGCGTTCTGGTGAGTGGAGCTGGATCTTGTCCCTCTGATGGGCAGGGCTGCATCAAGTGGTGTGTTTTGGGGTGTCTGTGGGCTTAGTAAGACTTTAGGCAGCCTGTCTGTGGATGGGCAGGCTTGTGTTCCTGCCTTGCTAGTTGTTTAGTGTGTGGCATTCAGCACTGGAGCCTGCAGGCAGTTGGGTAGAGCCGGGTCTTGGGCATATACCCAGAAAAAGAACATAATTCAAAAAGACACATGCGGGCTTCCTTGGTGGTGCAATGGTTGAGAATCTGCCTGCCAATGCAGGGGACACAGGTTCAAGCCCTGGTCTGGGAAGATCCCACATGCCGCGGAGCAACTGGGCCCATGAGCCACAACTACTGAGCCTGCGCATCTGGAGCCTGTGCTCCACAACAAGAGAGGCCATGACAGCGAGAAGCCCACGCACCCGTGATGAAGAGTGGACCCTGCTCACCACAACTAGAGAAAACCCTCGCACAGCAACGAAGACCCAACACAGCCAGAAATAAACATATAAATGAATTTTAAAAAAGTTGGCATGCTTCACCATCCCTAAATTTATAAATAAATAAATAAATAAAAAAAGACACATGCACCGTAATGTTCACTGCAGCACTATTTACAATAGCCAGGACATGGAAGCAACCTAAATGTCCATCAACAGAGGAATGGATAAAGAAGATGTGGTACATATATACAATGGAATATTACTTAGCCATAAAAAGGAATGAAACTGGGTCATTTGTAGAGACATGGATGGATCTAGAGACTATCATACAAAGTGAAGTAAGTCAGAAAGAGAAAAACAAATATTGTATATTAATGCATATATGTGGAATCTGAAAAAATTGGTATAGACGATCTTATATACAAAGCAGAAATAGAGACACAAACGTAGAGAACAAATGTATGGATACCAAGGGGAAAGGGCAAGGTAGGATGAATTGGGAGATTGGGATTAACATATATACACTATTGATACTATGCATAAAATAGATAACTAATGAGAACCTACTGAGCACAGGAAACTCTACTCAGTGCTCTGTGGTGACCTAAATGAGAAGGAAACCCAAAAAAGAGGGGATATATGTATATGTATAGCTGATTCACTTTGCTGTACAGTATAAACTAACATAATATTTTGTAAAGCAACTATACTTCTATAAAAAGTCTGTATTTTAATGTATAGCAAAGTTTTTAAAATACATCAGGGTTTGTATTCTTCCTTAAGCAGAATCCTTGAAAGGGCACGTGATGGGTTACAGATTTTGTTTTTAAAAATCTGACTGTGTTAAATAAAATAGAAAAATAAATTAAAGATGAAAATTTAAGTTTAAAATTATATGACCATTATCCAGCTACAACAACTGCAAAGAGAGAAAAGATGCAAGTTTCTCTTTTCTTTTTTAATGCAATAGATGCAAAGTTCTGGACAATAAAATGAACCTAAATACATACTAGATAATAATCAACTCCCCCTCTTCACTCTGGCTCATCCCCAGTCACTGCATGGATGAAGCATACCCTCTTCTCAAACCTCCCATTAGAGTAGTAAGAAACATGTTATGTATGCTAAGCAAAAAATAAAGTTCTTTTTCTCTCCTATTGCTTCATCCTCTCAGTAACCCAGGTGTTGTAGCCAGCCCAGTGTTCACCAGAACAGATGACCGGGTAAGCCATCACAGTCATCTGAGGGGTGCCCCTTCCGTGAAGTAGCTTTCCCACTGCTTGCCACGTGGCAGAGTTCTGCCACTGGAGATTAATTTGGGGGGTGGGTAAGGCTCTCTATTTCCAAGAGTGAGCTATAATAATTATATTTAAAAATTTTTATCTTTCAGAGTATAAGACCTTCAGGTCCTAAAATATAAGACAGAGGGACTTTAAGTTGGCTAGGAGATAGAGCTGAAGTGTAAAGGAAAAGAAGACCTAGATAATAAAAAATGAACTTATTTGTAAAACAGGAACAAATTTACAGTCATAGAAAACAAACTTATGGTTACCAAAGGGGAAAGAGTGGGAGAGGGATAAACTAGGAGTTTGGGATTAGCAGATACAAACTACCATATATAAAATACATAAGCAACAAAGACCTACTGTATAGGACAGGGAACTATATTCAATATCTTGTAATAAATTATAATGGAAAAGAATATGAAAATGAATATGTATATTGAAATATATAATGAATATATATCTATAAAAGTGAATCACTTTGCTGTACACCAGAAACTAACAACATTGTAAATCAACTATGCTTCAATTTAAAAAATAAAGAAGAAGAAGACCTAGCCCATTGAGAAGGGCTACAGAGAGAACATGTAGATGGTGGGGGACTCAAAAAGACAAGTGTCTCTTTCCTTCTTTTCTTTCCTTTCTTGCTCTCTTTAGTCTGGTTTGAGTGGGTGGCCCCTAGGACCACCCGATCACACCAGCACATTCAGGCTTTTCTCAGCCAGGTAGTAGCAAGTGAAATTCTATCCTTGTAACTCTTTAGTCTTATCCTCTGTCTTTAAAGCAAAAATCCAGAGAACAAAGAAACTCAATCTTTTTATTTATGTTTTATACCTTGATATTTTAAATTACACTAATAGAAAAGAAGCCAGAATCCATAATTATTTGGAAAAAAGCACGAGGAAAGGAGAGAGATCTCTATTAAGCTTATGTCAAAATATAACTTGCTTTGAAGTTTCTAAAGATGAAAAATTACAGTGCATTGCATATAACTTTATATCATTATAATAGCTGATTTTTTCATATATGCTTTCTAAACACTTCTTTTTAAAACACTTTTGCTTTAAAGTAATGTCCTTTCAGAACTCATATTGATTATTATTATATATTTTAGAGAACCTAGTATACTTTTCTGTCTCAGAAAAACATAATTGAACATAATGGAAATTGAACACTAAGTGAAAATTGTGGGAAAGCCTTATTTGTCCTGAAAGATTGAAGCTGTGAGTTATTTGAGGGTGGGATGCATTTAACGCCATAGTTAGTGCCATATGTACATGATTCTGAGTGCTTTACATTTATGATCAGTACAATGACAGATAAGGCAGGCACTATTACTGTCCCCATTTTACATATAGGGAGACAGACGGTTGAATTATTCCAGAGCCACAGAGCTGGGGTTTGAACTCAGGTAGTCCAGAGTCATGATCAGGAGCAGTTCTTTATGTCACCTCTTTGGGACAACCTTGTGACTGTGGAGAAAGGAATATTCGAGGATGAATCTTATTTTATAATGAGCTTCCTCTGCTGGGAAATGTATTTTTCTATTCAACTCTACAGGGAAAGGAAAAAAGCAAAAAAAAATGCACTGGAGTCTATCATTATATTCTCTTGATATACATACTCATTTGTCACATTTCCCTGATGTTTCCCTAGTCATTATAGGGAAACGGTGGTACAAGCTTAGCTCCTTCAACCCAGCCCTGTGCTGTGGTTGTGTCTGGACCTGGTGAGGGGAGGTTGCATGACAGACTGGAGAACTTCCTGAGAAAGGACTTCTCACAGGCAGACAAGATACCCAGTTTAAAAAAAAAAAAAAAAAAAGCCTTAGCTCTTGGCAAAGAGGGCCAATTCCAAATACAGCATGAGATTTGGCTTCATCCATTTATCTCCTAACCCAGATGCTCATGGAATCATGTCCGCATCCTGCGAGGGCTGTGGGGCTGTTTCAGTAGGAACTTTGTGAGACTTTGTGCCCCTCAGGGCACGAGGAGCGCTGCTTTGATTCTTCTACTTTTCTGAGAAAGGGGTTCTCTCTCCGCCGGGTGCAGAACCCTATGTGACATGGTGATGAGTCCAGCAGCACACGCCGTGGGCACCTCCAGAGGAGCACACTGGTGGTGCTGCACTGGGATGATGGCAGGCTGCCCAGAGTTGAAGCAAGAACCCACCTCTTGCTTCAAACTATATTTCACCTTATCAAAATATACATGTTCTTGGCTCCAGGCCATGGGGACAGGGACATCACTGGATTGTATGGCAGTTAGAAATGGTGGCTTTGGAATGAGAAAATGTAAGTTGAAATCCTGGATTTGCCACTTTCCACTTCTGTGACCTTAGATAAATCACTTAACCACTCTAAGCCTCAGTATTCTCACCTATAAAATGGGGATAATGACAGTTTCTACTTTTCACAATGGTTGATTTAAGTCAGGGATTGGCCAAGAGGCAGAACTGAGGATAGTATGTAAATAACTGCATACCATTTAAAATGTAACTATTTAAAAATTTAAAGGCTATTTTTATGTATGGCTTGTGCGCCATACATAGACAGGCAATGGACCGGATTTGGCCTCTGGACTGTAGTTTGCTAACCCCTTTATTAAATGAATGAACTACCTTGATGCCTGGCACATAATAGTAGTAGCTCATATGACTACCATTATTCCTTAAGGCTCTTGCACTCAAGTAAAGCAAATCTTGAAAGTGAACGCAGAGGCTGCTTAAATTATGTACTTATCAATGACAGAGAATTTTTATTTTCTTAGCAATAGAACCTCCCCCATTCCCTCAAACCTATGCAGGGATTTTCTTCCTTCCTCCCACCCTTCCTTCCTTCCTTCCTTCTTCCTCTTCTCTTTCTTTCTTTCTTTCTTTTTCTTTTTTGAATGAAGACTTCTATAAAAGTTCTGACACAGAAACTCCCAAGAGGCAGTCTTCGGAAACAATAGACGACATGTTTTTTAAGGTGGAAAGGAACAGCTAACTTCTGATTGTCTTTCCTTTCCTTTTTTTTTTTACTTGTTGGGGTTTCCAAACTGAATTGTTCAGTACAACAGAAGAAATGATAAGGATTGTGTGTTTGTTGGCAGATGGGTATAGAGCTAAGGAGATGGAGAGATACTTGGATTGGAAAGGGGCCTTGAGGAAAGAACAAATATGGTTTAAATAAATATTTTAAAATATTACACTGAAAACTTTTCCCTATTTTCCCCAAAACTTGCATTATTTGCTTATGTTTTGTTAAGCTGGATCTCTTTTAGAGTGAGAAAATAGGGAATGTGAGAAGGGTCTCACTATGGACAAAGGGCAAAGCCACAGTCAACCATGGAGTCTGGTCACCTGAGTTTCATGCAGTTTAGTTCATGGATTGAGAACACAGTTTAGGAGTCAGATAGAACTGGTTCCAACCTAAAACTCCAGGTTTTTTTTTTTTTCTTTTTTTTTTTAATTAGCAGTACAAGTTGGGAAAGCTACTTGACTTTTATCAGTGTTAATAGCTTTACTTGTAAAATAAGTAAAACTCATTGTTTTCCTAATGAAATAATGTCTGTAAAACATTTAGAACAGAATCTGCTAAGGAATGCATGCCCTTGAAGGGCTAATTATTATTGTACATCTTAACAGTGTACACTGGGAGACATTGCTGGTGGGAATTGCAGGTAATCAGGCCAAGCAGCTCCTCTGGGGGCAAAGGCTATGGACTCTACAGGAGGAAGTCGGAGGCAAGAAGACCACAATGGCATAAAGTATCAGTGATGAGTGTTTCTGAAACTCTTCTGTAAAAGTTACCCAAAAGCAAATGAGGGAAGCCTACGGTCCTGGGCTCTGGTGGAGCAGATCCAAACAGACCCCAGACATGGGATATCAGATAAGAAGAGGTTCCATGTTTAGACTTGTTGGGTCACCCCAGAAGTACCAGTGATGGCTGACAGCACTTGCCTCTTGAATCTTTTGGATTAGATAATTCTCTGTGATGGAGGCATCCTATGCATTGAAGAGTATTTAGCAGTATCCCTGGCTTCTACCAGAGAGAAGCTAGTAGCATCTCCTCCAGGTGGGAAAACTGAATATGTCTTATTAACTAGGTAGCCTAACGTCCCCTGGGGAACAAAATCATCCCTGGTTGACGAACACCGATCTATGTGGACAGTTTCATTCTCCTCTAAAGACTTTCAGAAATGACTATACTGGGTGGACTTTATGGAAAACTAAAGGCCCTTCAGGAGCAGGTGGGGGACAAGCTGGTGAAACATAAGTTACACACACAGGATATAAAAGCTGAAGGATATGCACACAAGAGTAAGCTGTATAGGGCTTTTTCAGGATGTGTGATTTCTTTTCTCAGTCTCGGCATAGAATTGAATATCCTGAAGTATAAACTGTTGAGTGTTAGGTTCTGAATCCCAAAAGTCTAGAGACCTTCTAATGCCATCTTTGGCCCTTAGGCCTTTACATTTGCTGTTCCTTTGCTTAAAAACCTCCTCCCTGAGGAACAGTGCCTCCACAGCCACCTTTTTTTGCTCTACCACTGTATCCTGTGACGGTTCATTTTATGTGTCAACCTGACTGGGTCATGGCGTGCCCAGATATTTGGTCAAATACTATTCTAGGTGTGTCTGGGGGGTGTTTTTGGATAAGATTAACATCTGAGTTTGTAGATTGAGTAAAGCAGACTGCTTTCCCTAATGTGGGTGGGCCTCATCCAATCAGTCGAAGGTCTGAATCGAACCAAAAAACTGGCCCTCTTTCAAGTAAGAGGCCACTCCTCTTGCCTGATTGGTTGAGATGGACCATCAGTCTTTTCCTACTTTTAGACCCAAACAGAAATATCAGTTCTTGTTGGGTCTAGAGCATGCTAGCTTTCTAACTGGAACGGCTTTCCTGGTTCTCAGGCCCTCAGACATGGACTGGAACTACAGTATGGGCTCTTGGGTCTCCAGCTGTCCAACTTCAGATCTTGGGACTTTTCAGCCTCTACAATCACATGAGTCAGTTCCTTATAATAAATCTCTCTATATACATGAAGATGTATACACATATAATGTCCTATTTCTCTGTAGAATCCTAATATACAACCGCCGCTCCCCCTTCTTTGAACAACTCCTCTGCATCTTTCCCCTCTCAGCCTAAATATTATCTCTGAGTATCCTTCCCTGAACCTTTAGATTGACTAGATGCCACTTCTTTGGACTCTAGCCTGCTTAGTGGTCTATTGCAGCCTTTAAAGTTTCCTCAAGGAAGAAACCATATCTTGTTCCCTCATGTAATCCCACGGCCTAGCGTGGTGTCTCACACAGAGCTGGCAATCACAAGGAATTTGTTGAATAAATGCTCAATTGCTTCGTAGGAAGTAAGCATGGCTTGAATAATCATATTTTTATGTTGTTTAAAAATCTCTCTATATTTCAGCTACTACTTAGGAACAAGTACCATTTTATTAATAAAGCACCGTAGAAATCATTGCTATTCCTTTTTCTTTTTGTTTTTTTGTGCGGTACGCGGGCCTCTCTCAGTGCTGCGGCCTCTCCTGCCGCGGAGCACAGGCTCCGGACGCGCAGGCTCAGCGGCCATGGCTCACGGGCCCAGCCGCTCCGCGGCATGTGGGATCTTCCCGGACCGGGGCACGAACCCGTGTTCCCTGCATCGGCAGGCGGACTCCCAACCACTGCGCCACCAGGGAAGCCCCACTGCTATTTCTTGAAGCCAAAAAACAACAACAACGACAACAAAAAAAAAAGTGCTATAAGATTTAGAAGCAACCTGGTGAGTGGGAAAGGATCCACTAATGAGGCTGAAACCTACTCTAAAATGTGAAAGTTGAAGAGCCCTTGCCTCACTTTGGGTCGAATAGTGTTCTCTTCTGTATTTTTTAAAGATTGTATTTGGAAACCATTTTCCCCATTTTATGCCGTTATTTATTATCCTGCTCAGTGGATTTTTGCATTAGAGGTCTATTCCTGCCTGGTTTGCCCTGAGGGAAAGGATGATACAGAACCCTCATACGTCTCTGTTACTATGTATTATTACTTGGAAAATGTCAACGCAAATGCCATGTAAGTAAATAAAATGCTCCAGACGCTTTAGCTCTCACTGCTAAGCAGTGGGGGGAAAGAGCAAATGTTTAAGTTTTAAGAGATAGACTTAATAAGAAGCTGCCATTTTCCGTAGCGTGGGAGAAAAAGCATATTCTCCTCAAGCACGTGTAATTTGGCATTGAGGATTAATAAAATATTTTTGAGTCTGGCTTTGTTTTCTGTTTGTTGTTATTTGGTTTTGTCACAGCCTGGCAGTCTCAGTTCTATTGAATTTAGTGTATATATTCAGCTATCAAGTAACAAAATTAATCTACTGAAAGGATTTTTATCTTTTATTAGGAGAGGCTAGGCAAAGCTGTTTCATTTGCCATTACTCTGGGGACTCATTTTTGGTTAATCTCTTTCTGATTTCCCCAATCATGTGGAGAATCAGTAAGATCCAGTCAGATTCACCTCCCTTTAAACTCCACATGAGGGAACTCAGTTACTTTCAGACAGGGTGAATCTCCTCCCACGTACTCTCTTTAGGGTCGGGTATGGGGAGCTTCAATCTATTTATATCTTCTGGGCAGCTGAGGGCTGACATGTAAATGTGGAGGTTGTCAACACAAAGAACATAGTGTAATTATTTGGAGAAAATTACAGAGTGCACTTTTTCCCCCCAGAAGAGTTGAGAATTGAGTGTTCTGGTGAAATGAACATCTTCACACAATTAATATCCTAGACCTTGGAAGACACTGTTCTGGTCACATACTATGTGATAGCTACTCACCAAAGATGGCCTCTAACGAACCATGCCTCCCAATATTCAAGATCTTATACTGCCCTCTTCACATTGAAGCTGGGCTGATCCTGTAACTTGCTTTCCCAATTGAATGGGGTAGAAGTGACAATGCGTTTGCATTTCCGAAAGCCTGAGCAGTCATGTAACAGGTCATATTGTTCTGAAGGAGAGACCTCGTGAAGATACTATATGGGAAGGATATATGAAGAGAAGGCACTCTGAGTCTGTATGGAAATAGAGATAGAGACCAAAAAAGATAGAGAGGGAGAGGGAGAGAGAGACAGAGAGAGAGGAAGAAATCCAGCTGCCCCAGTTTCCCACCTAAGCCTAGCTATCCCTGCCAAGGTGCCAGGTACATGAATGAAGCAATTTTGGACATTCCATCTTTGACACTGAATATGCAGCCACTATTTGACTGAAGTTGCCTGAGGAACTACAAGCAAGACCAGCAGAAGAACCACACAGCTGAGCTCCAGTCAACCCACAGAATCATGAGAAATAACGGAATAAGTGTTGTTTTAAGACACTAGGTTTTGAGGTGATTTGTTATGCAGTCATAGATAACCAAAGTAGGAACCCTAAGACCCTAAAATAATTTAGTTCAGTCATCTTTATACTATAGGTGAGGAAACTGAAGACCAGAGCAGCGAACTCATTTGACCAAAGTTACCAAGTAACTTAGAAAAAATGCTGGGATTAGAACTCACATCTCTGGATTTCAGTTAAGGTGTCTCTTCATTTTACTATGCTGAGTTAGTTTAAATACATGAACACTTAAAACAACTCTGTGACCCAGGAATTTCACTTTTGAGAACGTATCATTAGGAAATAAAGAAAAAACATTGTGTCTAAAGATGTTCACATATTATTTATAATAACAATTGGAAACAAAGTGTAAGTCAAAATATAGAGGCACAGTTAAGAAATTTGTCTACACTTAAACAAATAACATGTGGCTATTAAAAGTGATGCCTTTGAATAGCATGAAAAACACATGATATAATGTTAAGTGACAAAAGTGGAGCACAACGAAAGCAGGACACAAAATGCTTTTTGTATCCTTAAAATTAGTACTTTTTTTCCCAAAGACCAGACAGAGAAAGCATATTGAAAAGATATCACCAAAAAATTAACCATAATTAATAGGAAGTAGTAAGACTAAAGGATACATTTTCAGCCATTTTTCCTGTATTATTTCCATATTTTCATAAATATATTGGAAAAAATAAATGTGTACTGTAGAGTAAAACTCTACTGATTTTAATTTAATGTCTTTTATTTAAAAGACACTTTTGGGGTTTCTATGCCCTTTGAACAATACTTGTCATTTTACAGTCCTTTGCTGACAGAGGAGAGAAGGAACATAGTGTGTGATTTATTGCTTCTCCTATGGGTTCTTAATATGATCCTGATGTCAGCTTAATTTAATTTGTGTTTTTCTTATAAAAGAATGGAACAAAATAAAATTCCATTCTAGTTATTTATATTCTTTGCTTTTTCCCCTCAATTCTACATAATCAGACTGTAAATAGTATTGCAAATACAAAATGTATGTTGTTCGCTATATGAGAAAATTAAAATATTCAGTGATTACTTTAACTTGGTATTCCTCTTCCTATTTTCCATAACCAGTTTCTAAACTTAGAATGGATTAGCTCAAAAAAGAAAACTGCCTGTCTCCTTAGAGAAGAAGTTACTGCTGTTGAAAGTTGTTACTAGCCTCTTATTCATTAACTAATTTACAGATGAGTTCACTCAAATGCCTACACAACAAACCTATTCTCCAATTATTTATTTTTATCGCTAAAATTTTACAGTTGGTATGATATATTGGAGAATAAAATATCAAAATTAAAGCTATTTTTATTTGTTAGCAACTATTTTAACATGTGAAATCTGATTAACACTTGAAAATCTAATTTAGATGTTCTAAATCAGCTTTTAAATATGGATTCTCAAGTCCCCATCTTTATTGCTGTGGCTTACACTTTTAATTTCTCCAGTGCCTGGCTATAACCCAGAACAAGTTTAAATACAGTTCAAATATCTGAAAAGGCTGATAATTTGAATCATAATACTACGGTGTAATAAGTAAAACAGGGAAGAAATACCTCTGAGGCAGGAAAGATAGGTCCGGGCCCAAGGACAGTCTCCTCCTGCATAAGGCTTAGGCAGAAGGCAAAGCTACCTCCTTGTTTTGCACTTAATGAGGTCATGAGGCATGGAGGAATGGCATCTAAAACAGAAACTTTGTAGCATCTGAGGAATGGCATGTGAAACAAAAACTTTGTAGCATCTGAGCAAGAAATTCTTGACGTGAAAACTATGGAGCATGTGCTTTGAGGTAGGCGATAGGCTTTGGGTTGACCTGCTGCAACCTGTTTCATGCGGACTTGGAGATAAACTACTGTTGGACTATGAGCCCTGATTGGGTGAAAGACAAAGCATCCCCCCCTCCCCGCAGTTCCGTCATTTTTGTGGTCAAGATTTCCCAGCCCAACACATGTGCAGAGGGGGTCTCAAGTTATCCTCTAGTAACTTTGGCCACATTGTAATATCCTTGTAAAATCATTAGCATTGCCGTTTTGACCTCCTCCCTCACACCCCACCCTGTGGTTTTCACTTAGGTGTTCGTGGGAAAGATCAAGAAAGGAGCTTGGTGGAAGCCCAGATAAGGAATTGTAGATGACACGATTATAGGGGAAAGAAAAGGGGAGTCACCCTCATCTAAACCCCAGAAGATTAAGCCCATATTAACAACCTAACTGCCCCTATTGGACACTCTTCACTCACAAGAATGCCCACACTCTCTTCCTCCAACTGTGTAACTCCTGCTTCTGGCCAGAATAAACTGCTTCTGTGTGTGCTTTCCCACACTTACTCTGCTTCTGATAAACTCTGTGCCTGCTTTGCAATCTCGGTCTCTCTGTGGAATTCTTTCTTCAAAGAAGACAAGGACTGAGGTCCTTCTCGCTACCGAAAACACCTCCACTCATCTCCAGTGAAACAAAGTTCATTGAATTTATGTATTTTATTAACTTTCTGTGTCACCAAAACTGGCAGGTGTGTTTTTCTCCCTGACTTTTAGGATCATAGCTATCATGGATGATTGAAGTTGCTGGATACTTTCTCCTTTAGATAAATAAGGAAAAACACATAGTTTGGAAAAAGTGAACAAGTCTATATAAGCCAGCATAATTATCTATAGTAGCTTATTTTATTTTATTTATTTTTTTAACCTGGTGAATGTTTGTTTTTTTTAACATCTTTATTGGAGTATAATTGCTTTACAATGGTGTGTTAGTTTCTGGTGTATCAGCTATACGTATACATATATCCCCATATCCCCTCCCTCTTGCGTATCCCTCCCACCCTCCCTATCCCATCCCTCTAGGTGGTCACAAAGCACGGAGCTTTTAAAGGTTACAGGCACTATTCTCAAGGTTACTGACTAGTGAGAGAAAGATACGTAAATACATTGCCCCCCAAAAAGTCATTACAATATTATAATCTGTGATAACTACTGTATTCAGATATGTTCAAATTAGTGGTTACATGTGTAAAAAATTAATAAACAAAAACCTCAGTTAAATAGAGTTGGGAAACCAGAAGCTCTCGTGCCCTGCTATGCTAGCAAAGCCCAACAGGAAGAAGAAAGACTCCCCTTCTTTACTGGCAAGGACTCACCAATGAAAAGCCCTGGAATAATTGTTTACTATGGCTCTCCCAACTTTATTTTCCTCTGTAAAAGCATTCTCCTTCCCTTGCTGTGCAGGGAAAAAAGCATGTGACCTCCATGGTTGCAGATTCTGAATTGCAATTCCTTGCTGAATAAGGAATAAACCCATTTTTACTGGAGAAATAACTGGCAGTCTATTTGTCTTAGGTCAACACAGGAATACAAAGTATGTCAGCATATGTCATTAAAGCATCCAAGAATAGAAAAAAAAAATCTCTTTGTTATAGAACACATGAACACATTTTGAGTTTGAAACAAGTGCAAACACTATAATCTGCTTCATCAGTTGTTAATCTTATTCCTAAATATAATCTAATCTTTCAGAATAAGTTTGTTTCCATTAGTAACTTATAATGCATGAGATTTCATCTTTAGATGACTTCAAGTTTGAGCAGTAGCCTGAAAAATTATATGATGAAGAAATTAAATATACTTTATTTAAAATAATTTATACCTTAGATTTATTCTGTGTAGCCTACCTTGAGTCTGCATACTACCACATATTAATAACAGTTATTTATCAAAGAAGATATCTGCTAGAAGTTGTAGATTGGACATGATACTCAGACAAGTTCTGGTGCCCGTCCAGTTCTTCTCTCCTCCAGGAGAACTGTCATCCACACAGGGGTGTGCCCCTGAAGACAGATTTTAAAAATATGTGACTCTATCCCTCACTACAGATGAGTGGATTATAGGGAAACACGTGCTCAGCTGGGCCAATTATACTCTCTCCGCCCTGATTTTGGAGTTGGAACACAGCAATTTGGGCCAAGTGTGCATGCCAGACATTGAAGGACATGAAAACTTAGTGTTCTGGGGCTGAAGCTAAGGCAGCCATAGGGCAATTACTTTGCGACAACATGAACTGAGGGATAAGCAGAGAGAGCTGATCTTCAGCACGAAGCAGGATAACTAGAGACAATGGGGAAAAGATAGCTCGATTTTCAATTCTGGAGAACAGCCGTTGTTCCTAAAAGCTTCCCAGTTGTAGCTCTAGCTCTTGGCCAGCCCTGGCCGTGTTGCTGCCACTGCTCTGTCTCAGAGGTTACACTGAGTCTTTATAGTATTTTCCACTCTTTTTCTTTTTTTTTTTTTTTTTTTGCGGTACGCGGGCCTCTCACTGTTGTGGCCTCTCCCGCTGCAGAGCACAGGCGCCGGAAGCGCAGGCTCAGCGGCCATGGCTCACGGGCCCAGCCGCTCCGCGGCATGTGGGATCTTCCCGGACCGGGGCACGAACCCGAGTCCTCTGCATTGGCAGGCGGACTCTCAACCACTGCGCCACCAGGGAAGCCCTCCACTCTTTTTCTTAACTTACTATGCGAATCTCTGTTTCTTGCCACCAAAAGAGCTTTGCCTAAGTCAACAGCCTTTTTCTAATTTATAGTAATGTGTAAATGCCAGTTTTGCCAGTGGTATTCCGTAGGAGACACTAAGCTCTTCGGTTGTATGCTTTGAAGGACAGGGCCCTTATCTTACCAATTATTTATAGGTCATAGCACAGTGCAGAATATAGAGTAAGTGCTCCCCCAAGCTGTGCTTAATTAAATGAACAAGGGGGGCTTAAATGAAAATTTGGTATATCTGCACCACCCATTTTGTGATTTGCCCAATTATTCTTGATACCAGTGGATTGTTTTCATATTTTTTTACTTGTTTCTTTACATTTGTAGACTGTACAATTGACTTCTGCCAGCCTAGCTCTAAAGTGTTTATGTCATTAAATCACACATGAGGGGGAGCTTGTGTTCTCATTTAACTTTCAATCCAGACATTTATAAGGGCTCTGAAAAACAAAGAACCCTCTAGGCTACTGTAATGTTCATGGTCTTTTCCTACCTTGCAAGTTTTCATAGATACCTTATTTGGAGTTTGTTATAGGTCAGATGAACTGAATGGATGAGATTTTCTTTCTCCCAGAGTAAGAGGCCATTATCTTCCATAGAGGATTCAGTCAGTAACAACCAGAATGCCCCCTCCCCTTTCCTTTTTAGTTGAATAAATCACGGTCATGACAGTTCATCCATTTTTCCTTTGATCCTGACCTTCGTTGAATCATACTGTACTGTTCTCCACAAATAGTGATTTTTCTGCACCTAGGGGTGGAAATAGTGGCCATAGGGAAGGGGAGGAAAGTAGGCAAGGTCAAGGGAAGAGGGGATAGTATTGAATTTTACTTCTTGAAATATAAAGAATTGCTGGAGAAGAGCAATGGAGATTAATGGAGGGACACTTTGCAATTAAGAAATCAATTTTTTTTCACTTTTTCTCTGCTCTCAAACAGTTATTGTAATCATCTGTCTTTACCATTGATATGTTTGCGACGTAGGCATTAACATTGATATATCAATGTTAGACAAGGTGAAAGTTGTCTGCTAACTTGTGTTTAATGAGTTCTGAGTCATTTTTTTTCATGAAAACCACAAAATCAAAGACAAAATTCTGGAGCTGGAAGAACTTCAGGAATTACATAATAATTATTCATTTTGTCATGAATATTAATATTTGTTTCAATTCCATCTTATTCAAACATTTCATTTCATTTTGTACATGAGAAATACAAGGCTTCATGATGAAATAACATTAATTGAAAGTTAGTGGCTAAACCCAGATCTTCTGACTCAATGCCTTCCCCGGTACATGACAATAACATTTCATCAGATTTTTTGATGTTTATTTGTGATGACTAGTATACATATTTCTATGTTTACCTGAGTGTATAACATTAAATATCCTTCACTCTTGGAATTTGTTCCTCTAGGGATGAATTCAATGCTCTGAAATCAATCTATAAATTAATTCTGCTAGTTGGCATATTCATACATAATGGGCACTAACTCTGGTTTCTAGAAGAAGAAATCTGGTTGAAAAATAATTTTGTGAAAGTTGAATAATGTATGATTAGAGAATTTTGCCTGTACTCTTCCTTTCCTGCTTTCTGTCATTATAAGTAAGTTTTCTTGGTTAAAGAAAAATAAGTGAGAATAAATATTTAGAAAAAAGTCTGACCTAACTTAAACTTCAAAGTTTATTTATTTCAAAGATATGAATTTGACATTCATTCTAGGCAAAATCTTGACTGTATATTTAAAGGACTATGAATATTTAAGGAATAACTACTAGGATATCACATGAATTTTCTAAGACATTTGGAAGAAGTCACATCCAACTAAACTCATGTCCCTCTTTCATGGGCTTACCTTATTGAATAGTCAAGAGTATATAACAGGTAGATGACAAACATTTAGAGGCGTTTGCAAAGCATTTGATAAGTTTTCTTATGAGATTTTAGTGAAAGAGATTAGAAAATATGGACTAGATTTAAAACAAATAGATTTGAAAAGAGTTGAATAATTTTATTTAAAATTGTTCAAGTAATAATAATCTTGTAGCTATCATTTACTGAGCACTTACTATGTGCCAGGCATTGTACTAAATATATCTGTTATCTCCTTTAATATTTAATGTGATATTTCATGTAACCTATGAGAGATATATTCTGATTTTACAGACGAGGAAACTGCAGGTTAGGGAGTAAGTAAACTTTTCCAAAGTTACTCAACAAGCAAAAAGTGATGCCAATATATGAACATAAGTTGTTTGACTCCTTACTACTAGATTAACATAATATTAGTGGAAGAGCCTAGTTTAGTTCAGTTGAATTATTCTTCTTGAATGAAATATGGAGGGCATACCCCACTGATGTAATTATAATATCATATAATTTTATTGATATTAAATTATAAATCATTTTTATTTCTTATACTTTTGCTTGATTTATTCCATTAGTAACATTTTATTGGGCACTTAGGCTTTGAATGACAGAATCAGGATCTAGAATGATATTGTAAATTGGTATTATGAAGTTGAAATGAACAAGATACAATTTAACAAACATAAATGTAAGAACTACTGGCTCTTGGGTCCAAGAAAGCAAAGTAAGAATGCCTGAGAGAAACAATGTATGTTGCTTAGCATATGTGAGACTCTGATTCATAATAAAAATATATATTTGTTTTTTGTCCCTAGCACAGAGCTCCTAAAACCCTTGGAATTTCTTAAGCAGTGAGAGCAATCAAGGTGTCTTTTGTTATGTTAACGAGGTAACTTTGGTAAGCTCCTAGGTAACCCCCAGAGGGGCGAGATGGTTGCCAGGAGAACCAAGCAAGTGATTAGAGGGTTAGAACTTTCAATCCTATTCTGAATTCCTGGGAGGGAGAGAGGTTGGAGATTGAATCAATTGCCAATGGCCAGTGATTTAATCAATCATGCCTATGTAATGATACCTTCATAAAACCTCAAAAGAATGGAGTCCATAGAGCTTCCAACTGGTGAACATGCGGAGATTCTGGGAGAGTGGACTGCTGGGAGAGGGCATGGAGACATAGCCCCCCTTCTTACATACCTTGCCCTGTGCATCTTTTCCATCTGGCTGTTCTGGAGTGATATCCAGTAAACTGGCGATCTAGTAAGTAGTGTTCTTTCTGAGTTCTGTGAATCACTTTAGTAATTAATTCAAGCTGAAGAGGGGGTTGTGGGAACCTCTGATTTACAGCCAGTCAGAAGCCGGAAGTGGGGGCAGTCTTGTGGGACTGAGTCCTTACCCTGTGAGACCTGAGGCTATCTCCAGGTAGATAGTGTCAGAATTAATTACTTGGTCAGAGCTAATGGCTTGATGGTGTGGAAAAAAAACCACACACACACTGGAGCATGTGTGAAAAAGACTGGGGTTTTGGTTTATAGTCAGTTCCAAGAGAGGCAACGCTTTGATGTGGGAGCTCAGAGAACTTCTGTGATCACAAGAGTATTAATAGGCGAACGTCCCTGGTGGCGCAGTGGTTAAGAATCCGCCTGCCAATGCAGAGGACACGGGTTCGATCCCTGGTTTGGGAAGATCCCACATGCCGTGGAGCAACTAAGCCTGAGCGCCACAAGAGCCACAACTACTGAGCCCACATGCCACAACTACTGAAGCCTGTGCGCCTAGAGCCCATGCTCTGCAACAAGAGAAGCCACCGCCATGAGAAGCCCATGCAACGCAACGAAGAGTAGCCCCCACTCACCACAACTAGAGAAAGCCAGCGCGCAGCAATGAAGACCCAACACAGCCAAAAATAAATTAAAAAACCAAACCAAACCAAAAAAACCCCAAGAGTATTTATAGAACAATGAAGGGGGCAGTGCCAGACTGTTTTCCATTGATTGCATTGAACACTTCTGGAATTTTTAGTTCTAGGTGCTATAAAGTATATGGACATGTGTGCATATGAAATTACTAAAAGGGCTGAAATCCTGTCAGAGAGAAAATAAATGAGGAATGTTTTGGTGGGGGAGAATAGCATTATAGCTATCTTTAAATACTGAGATCTTCCAAGTGGAATGTGGCCAGATACTGGTATACTAAGGAGAGGGTTTGGGCCTATGGATGATAACAAAAAGTTTTTTGTTTTAACAGGAGGAAAACATTTTTGATAGTGCCATTTCAGGATGGCATGGGCTGCCCCATTAGGAGGTGGATATTTAGCCGTAGAGGCATTCAAGCAGACACAAAATAGCAAATGTCAGAATTTTGATCAACAAATACAAATTATCTCCTTCCTAAGAGAACTCTAAATTATGTGGTAAGTCTATAACTTTGGATACAGAGGGCTGAAGATGCCAAATAATGTTACAGATAGTCTCAAAGGCAGCCAGGGCAGACCTACTTCTATTGATATTTCTATGCTGTTCAACCTACTTAATTTGCTGGTGCAAAATATTTTGCATATGTGAAAATAGGGCTTTACAAATATTTGCCCAGAATAACTGTGGCTTGCTCTAATAACGAGTTCCTAGACTTCATAGAAATTTAGTAGAGAAAACAAAGTAGTCAATCTGGTATAAAACATATTGAAAAATATGGCTGTGTGCCATATATCATATGATATCATTTTATATGTGGAATCTAAAAAATGATACAAATGAACTTATTTACAAAACAGAAACAGACTCACAGACATAGAAAACAAACTTGTGGTTACCAAAGGGGATGGGGGGAGATAAATTAGTAGTTTGGGATTAACATATAAACACTACCACATATAAAATATGTAAACAAGGACATACTGTATAGCACAGGGAACTATACTCAATATCTTGTAATACCTATAATGGAAAAGAATCTGAAAAAGAATATCCTATCTATTTATCTACCTATCTATCTATCTGAGTCACTTTGCTGTACACTTGAAACTAACACAACATTGTAAATTAACTATATTTCAATTTAAAAAATCATTAAGAAAAAAAAGAAAAATATGGACTTCCTTGGTGGCACAGTGGTTAAGAATCAGCCTGCCAATGCAGGGTACACAGGTTCGAGCCCTAGTCCAGGAAGATCCCACATGCCGCGGAGCAACGAAGCCCATGCGCCACAACTACTGAGCCTGTGCTCTAGAGCCTGCGAGCCACAACTACTGAGCCTGTGCTCTAGAGCCTGCGAGCCACAACTACTGAGCCCACGTGCCACAACTACTGAATCCCGCACACCTAGAGCCTGTGCTCTGCAACAAGAGAAGCCACCACAATGAGAAGCCCGTGCATGCAACAAAGAGTAGCCCCTGCTCACCGCAACTAGAGAAAGCCCACGTGCAGCAACAAAGACCCAATGCAGCCAAAAATAAATAAATTAATTAGTTAAATTAAAAAAAAAAGAAAAATATGACTATGTGCCACATCTCTCCCAATCCCCGTCTGGTCCCTTCTTATTATTAATTTATTTTTGTTTGTTTAATTAAAACGAATTAGAATCAGTAAACAGCATTTGCACAGGAACTTCTGGGAATCACAGTTGTCCTTCTTTTTATTTATTAGACAGTCATAT
This sequence comes from Phocoena sinus, assembly GCF_008692025.1. NCBI lineage: Eukaryota > Metazoa > Chordata > Mammalia > Artiodactyla > Phocoenidae > Phocoena > Phocoena sinus. Next base: position 51,957,967 of record NC_045780.1, read on the forward strand.
AACCTGCAGTGTATCCATCTGCTAAAAGTCATGTTTTCATGGTGTTTTGAATCAGAGGATGGTTGCTCTCCCCTGCAGTTTGATCCTCCTCTTCAGGGAGCACACATTACAGTCATGCTTTTTTAGAGAAAAAGTATCAAAAAGCGGTTTGTCTTGTGACTTTTTGACTTCTCCGCATCCCCTTCCAGCCACAATCTTCTCCCTCCTTCCAGACTCTGGGACTTGAATGTATAATTGCAGCCCGTTGTCTGCAGCGTAATTATAGCCTCATTGACTTGTTGCACAGCAGGATGACAAGAGTGCTGGCTGTCAGACAGGGTCAGAGGTCAGCCATTACCCCACGGATTGCAGGCAGCAGCCTCATCAGGATTCTCGGGAAGTCTCTTCTCAGCCATGGGACGGGTCTGCAGCTGCCTGTGTGCCTCAGCAGATGACTCTTTGCATGAAAACCCGGACTGTTTTCAAGACACAACATCCCAAGATGCCATTTGACTTCTTGTTTTCTTATTAAAGACATAACAACCATTCTGAAGTGAAAGAAGCTATTTTCTTGTGCTTTTCATATAAATTTCAAGCAGAATCTGTACATAGCCAGCATTAAGATATTACATCTATTTTCCTTCATACAGTTAAGATTTTAAAATAATATTTAAAAAGAAAGTTAAATCAGGAGGCTACGTTAGGATGGAAACTGCTATGTACTAAATAGGAAAATAACTTGGACACAAACAAATGAATTGTATTCAGACTGAAAATCCTATAGATCCTGTAAATAAAGGATCATAAAATCATGATGTAAGAAAATAAAAAGCACATCATATGTCAGTTAACCTAATCTTACAGGTGATAAAAGAATATTCCTTAAACAACATTTCTTATGTTTCATCTAGTCTGGATTTAAGTCTCTGATGGGATGCAAACTCAGATATATTTTTAGAGAAGGAATGTTTTAATATTACTGAAAGATCGTTCAATCCCATTTTAAAATATTTGAAATATTTCACATAACTGATATTTTCAAAACTTTAAACAGACATACTGATCTAACTCATGGTAATTTCAATGAATAAATCTGACAGAACATATAATTGAGAATTTGCTCATCGAGTTTGCAGATTATACTAAACTAAGTGACAATGTTAAAGTCTGAGAAGCCAGGATAACATATAACACAACCTTGAAAAAAGTGTTTAATCTAAAAAAGAGGACATTTAGTAAGGTGGATGGGGGACAATAAAGTTTAAACACAAACATAATGGGGATGGGGAAATAACCCAGTAAATTTTGTTGTTAATGCACTAAATAAGAGGTGTGAATAAAATACTTTTATGAAACATGCTGAAGTGATATCAGGATTCAGTAAATGTGTTAGACATCAGGAAGCATTCCAACTATTCTATTTTTACAAAAAGACTATTGTATTTCATTTCTATGACTTCATTTCATTATATTATTCATGTCAGGGAGCTGTAGTGACCTCATTTAGTCAGAGTTTAGAGCAGCATTTTAAACCTTAGAAAGCCAGCAGGTCATCAGAGAAAAGTCATTTTTAGGTTTACCAGGCTGAGGTGCAAACATAGAAATCAGGATATGGTATAACACTGAGTTATATACAGGAAGTGAGAGCAGTAAGAAACCTAAGGCAGGCTGAGTTAGATGGCCGCAGCAGGGTCAGAGACAGAGGAAGTAAGAATCAGGCTGTCAAACCAGAGGTGTGAGCACCAGGGGTCACAGTGAGTGTGTGGGAAGCCCCAGTCCAGTTCTCTGCCTGCAACAGGGATGTATGAGACATAGACAATTCCAAAGATCTGGTTGTACGACCTCCTTCACCTCCTTCACCTGATCTTTCTGGTTAATGCTAAGAGAACTACCACCATTACATATATCCATCATAACAATAAAAGTCTCCTTTATGAGGGCTTACTGTGTGCCAGGACATAGGATAGGGATTCATTTACTCATTCATTCCTTTATTCTATAAATATATATTGAGCCTAGAATGTGCCTGGTACTGTGATAGTATTAGGATTCAATGGTGAGTAAAACAACATGGTCCTCAATCTCATAGCAAGGGTGAGACAGATATTAATCATATGGTGTATATAACCTAAATAAATATAAATATACGTATAATTAAAAGATGTGATAAGTGCTATTAACAATAGAAAAGGACACCTAGGAGACCTGGGGCCCTGCCTTGCTCTGAGAAAGTGCTGCAATGTGAATGATGAGTGGAAAGAGCTAGAGAAAGAGGAGAGAATGGGTACTCTGGACAGAGAACAGTTCTTAGAGGATGTGAGAGCCAGTGAGGTATCTGGAAGAATTCCACAAAGAAGACTGGGGATGTGGAAAGAGGCCAGATCACACAGGACCTAGCAGAGTATCTCAAGGAATGACAGGAAACTGTTGAAGGCTTTCAAGTACTGATATAACATGATCCAATTTTTCTTATGATAACCCTGGCTACAGTGTGAAGAATGGGTTGGAACGAAGACACAAACTAGCTAAGGAGTCAGTGGCTTGGCTCATCATGAGAAAGATAGGGAATAATTTACGCAGCGCTTGCAACCTAGTAGGATCCTCATTTTACAGAGGAATAATAGAGGCTTGGAGAGGTTAATTTCCAAAGTCACTCACTTACAGTTTAATCTTTCTAGTTACATAACTCATTGAAGCAAGATTCATACAAATGTAGAATTGGAACTTAGATCCTATGTAAATTAATTCATTGATTCATTCAAATATTTGTTGAGTGGCTGTTCTAGACACATATTGAAAAAGTCCCTCTTCTAATAAAGCTTTTTAGTGGATGAAAATGGTAATGGATTAACAAACTAGCTACCTAAATGTCAGTGATACAATGATAGCAATAAAACAAGGTCATGTGATAGGCAATGATGGAATGGTTCCTTTTGTTCAGTGGTAGCGAGAAAGGCTTCCTAAAACCAGAAAATGAAGCCAGCCTGAAAGAGGGCAACAGAAAGAGCCTTTCAGGCACAGGGGATTACTGAGACAAAGACCATGAGATGGGGACAAGCATGACATATTTGAGGGACAAAAAGAACCTCAGGGTGGCTAGAGTATCAGGGAGAGTGGTACAGGATGTTTGAAGAGATCATCGGGGTCCAGGTTCCAAAGGACCTTGTAAGTGTGGGGTTTAGATTTTATTCCAATTGAATGAGAAGCTTTGGGAAGGTTATTAAAGAAAACAAGGTAAAGAAGACAGGAGATGATTCCAGTTTTAAATGATCACTGCAGCTGCCATGAGGAGGGTAGATTGTAGGGGGCAACAATGGATGCTGGGAATGTCATCAGGAAGCTGCCTCATATGCCTCCCAGGTGAGAGATGATGGGGGCACTGACTAGGTGGCAGCGCAGTGGAATCGGAAACAAGTGGATGTTTGAAGACTTCTTTATTATGGAAAATTTCAAATATATACAAAATTAGAGAAAATGGTAAAGTAAAATCTGATATATCCATGACTCACAGTTAACCATTATCAACTCATTGCCAATTTTGTTTCTTCTATACCTCATCAACTTCTTTAGATTTTCTTGCAGCAAATAGTATGCCATTTCATCCATAAATATTAAAATATGAATCTCTGTTGTCTGCAAATAGTAGACAAGGGTTTATATTTTGAACAGAATACTAATTTATACCTAAAAGTGAACAATAATTAATTCCTAATGTTATCAAATGTCCCTATCAGTGTTCAAATTTCTTTGTCTTATGATTTTTTTTCAAAGTTTGTTTGAGTCAAGGTCCTCATGTTCATATATTGCATTTGGCTGATGTGTCTTCTCTCTCTCTCTCTGTCTCCCTCCCTCCCTCTCTCTCTCTCTCTCTCTCTCTCTATATATATATATATATATATATATTATATATATATATATATATATATATATATAATTTCTTTTCCCTGTAACTTAATTGTTGAAGAATTTGGGTCGCTTCCTGAAGAGTATTCATCAGTTTGGATTTTATTAATTGCATTATAATGGTGTCATTTTACATGTTCCTCTATCCCCTGTATTTTTTGAAAACTGGCATATAGAGTGAGAATTTTAATTGGATTAAAGTTTGATTTTTTTCTTTCCTTAGGCAAGTGTACTTCCCTCAGGAGGCATATAACATCTGATTGTCTCTTGATGCTAGCAATTGCTGATAATTACTTTAACTAATTAGTGGTGCAAAACAGTGGTAATATTGATATAATTCTATTATTCAGAAGTAGATTGTTTTAAAAAAATTTTAAAGATAGTGTGAACAAGATCACTGATGGAATTCTGATAAAAGGGTGAGAAAGAGAGAAATTGGGAATGACTCCTAGGCTTTCGGCTTGAAAAATTAGATTTGAGAGTATTGCCAATTACTGACTTGGGGAAGGCTGAGATAACAGGTTTGGGATATGTGAAGAATGAAAAGTGAAGGATTACATAGCTTATGAAAATTGAAGTGTCTGTGTAAAGAAGGCAGACTAGAATTTAGAAAAGGGATCAGAACTGTATAGCATAGTCAGACTGAATACTGCTGTTTAAAGATGATTAAGATTACCTAGGGGGAAAGCATTTAGAAGGAGAAGAAAAAAGTTTTGAAGACTTTTAAGGAATGCGAGCAATTAATCCCTAAGTACAGCCATGTTGAGAGTTGAACCGAAAGGCCAACACATCTCAGAAGGCCTCTTCATGTTCACCAGTATAAACTGGAGAAAAGTATGTCCCGTTTGCTCCACAGAGGAGAAACAAGCTAGTTTAGGCTTGCTTCGGGGTAAGTAGTACTAACCCACAAAAGGCAAAACAGGCCCTTGTGGCACACACCTGGGACCTGACATCAGGAAGAATCTGTTGTTTGTCCACAAGGTAATAACCACTGCAAAGCCCTACAGTGAGAGGAGTTATAAACCTCATCCCTACTGTGGTAAGCAGAATCCTAACATGGCCACTACGAGCTTTGCACTTGGTGTTATAGCTGTGATTACGTTACATGGTGAAAGGCATTTTGCAGATGTAATTAAGGTTACTAATCTGTTGACTTTACACTAGGGAGATTATTGAGTGAGCCTAACCTAATCACAGGAGCCCTTTAAAAGCAGAGTTTTTTTCATGGTGGCAGAAGAGAAGTCAGAGAGATTCTAAGTGTGAGAGGGGTTTGAGAAGGTATTGCTGGTTTGAAGGTAGAGGGGGCCACATGGTAAGGAATATGGGTCACCAAGGAAATAGAGACCTCAGTGTGGTAACCTCAAAGGACTGAATTCTGCCAACAATTTGAATAAGGTTGGAAGTGTGTCCTCCTGGGCCTTCAGATAACAGGGCAGCCTGGCTGATACCTTGATTTTTTGCTCTTTTGTGACTCTAAACAGAGAACCCAGTTGAGCCTGCCTGGTCTTCTGACCTCCAGAACTGTGAGGTAAAGAATGGGTGGTGCTTTAAGTCGTGAAGTTGTGGTAATTTGTTACTCAGTGTTAGAAAACTAATATGCCTATGCTATGCTGGGCACTGTGACAGACTGCTACAAGGTATGCGACGATAACTGTGCATGAATCCTGCTTTCAGGGTGCAGGCCTAGGATGGTTCTGTCATTCATTTATGGAAACAGAGGAGGTGGAACTAGATTGTGCCTTGAGAGTCCAACCAGCTCTTCTCTTCTGTGTGGAAACAAGCAGCCACAGACCTCGTTCTTTCTTCTGCTCTTCCCCTTCACGGAAACAACACACACTTAGAAGTTACACGATGAACTGACACACAGCACTTAAACTTGGCCGTATTGATATAGAATCATTGACTTAAGCTGGAATGTTGTAAGACGAACAATATTAACATTTGCTCAAAATCGTTATTTTAAAAAGTATCCAAAATCTACTAAAAGCACAGAATAAGTGCACTATCATCCAGATACAGTATTTTGATGTTCTCAATGTACAAATATGAACGTGAGTGGATGGTGGGCCACAAGGTAGAGACAACGTGAGTTCCTATATCACGACATGGAAGATTGCAGGCTGATCAGGGACACCTACAGTGGACTATTAAGTGTCAAATAAATTTCACTGTGTTAAACTAAGAAGTGTGTATGTGTGTGTGTATGTGTGTGTGGGTAAAAATAAATGGTAACAATTCTGCAAACTTTGATCTTTAAAATCTGAAAGTTTCACATATCTGATCAAAATCCTCTTATAGGACATCAAGATGTCACTAGTATTTCAAATCCATGTTATAAAAAGAAAACATATAAAAATTACATGCAATTTGGCTTTTTATTTTGCAGAAATAAAGTATATCTTTACTTATAATGTGTCATTTTCAGATCACTCTTTGTACCCCTTTATTTTGTTATAAAAATAGTAATGAGATAATTTTTAGCTCTAAGTAAAGAATTTCCAAGGTTATTAAGCAGTTTTTATTTGTTGTTGACCCCATAGCTAAATTTCCATCAACTATAATAATTATGTGATCCCCCAAAACAAACATGATGTAACAAGTATAAACAAAATCTGTGGTCAACAGGTAATATTTTCTCTTTACATAATTAATTGAAAGTAAATCAATAAGCAAACTCACTTAAATGTAAAAAATAATTTTCTTTAATTATACAGTAATGGATATTATGAAAAGTTATAAATAAACTCTGTAATAAATATTTAATAGTAAACTAACCTAAAATGAAATGTTTTCTTACTAAAGGCCACCTCTTTCCCATATACCACACAAAAATATTGAATGACTTAAAAAACTTTTACAAGAATTCACAAGATTATATACATATGCTTTAAATTTTTATTTACTTAATTAATTAATTAATTTTTTTGCGGTATGCGGGCCTCACTGTCACGGCCTCTTCCATTGCGGGGCACAGGCTCTGAACGCGCAGGCCCAGCGGCCATGGCTCACGGGCCCAGCCGCTCCGTGGCATGTGGGATCCTCCCGGACCGGGGCACAAACTCGTGTCCCCTGCATTAGCAGGCAGACTCTCAACCACGGCGCCACTTCAATTTATTTTATTGAAGTATAGTTGATTTACAACGTTGTGTTATTTTCAGGTATACAGCAAAGTCATTCAAATACATACATATACATTCTTTTTCACATTCGTTTCCATTATGATTTATTACAGGATACTGAATATAGCATAAGATTGTATATTATTGTAAAAGGAATTTAAGAATCAGGAAAAGTGAGGTATGATGGTCTGATAAATTCAAATATACTTTATTAGATAAGCATGTTAATGATAAGAACTGATATTAACAATGTGATACTATTATTTTCCTTTGGGTTTTATTTCCTGATTGATTGAGCCTTCTCTGAAAGGGTAGGTATCACCTTAACATGATTTCGTTTTGATTTCTCCAGGCTGGTCTGCCAGACTCACTCCCTCCTTTGTCCCCTCCTCCCCTCCGTCCATATTTGATGAGAACCCACTATGGGTCGGGCGCTGTTCAAAGCTCAGGCATTGTGCTGTGAACACGATCCCTGACCACAAAGAACATTAGGTCTAGTGAGTAAAACAGACAAGTAGCAACATAAGTGACATTTATAATGCGGGGCACTGTACACTAAGATAGAGAGCAAAAAGGATGATAAGGAAACAGATGGCAGACGCAGCCAACCCAGACTGAGGAGGTGAGAAAGCCTGTCCCAAAACCTGTCTATGTCGGAGCCCCAGTGCTGCTGAGCAGCTGGCCAAGCAGAGTTCAGGAAGTTTCCCAGATGAGAGTACAGCAGGGGTTGCAGGTACAGTGCAGGGCATTGGAGCTGGAGCTGTAAGCAGAAGCCAGGTACCTTATAAGCCATGGACCTTACATGCCTTGTTAAGAACTTTAGACTTCATCCTAGGAGCAGTGGGGATCTAAGAAAGGATTTTAAGCAGGAAAGCAACACGTTTGGTTTGTGTGGTAGGAAGGTGACTCCTGCTGTACGTAGGGAAAGTGGAGGTGGGCTGTCCCATTACCAGTGGTGGAAGGAATCCAGGAAGACATAATGATGGCCAAACTAGGGTATTGGCTGTGGATGTGGAAGAAGTGGACAGATTCTAGAGACATTAAAAAGGGCCTCAGTTGGATTTTGTGACTTTAGAAAAAGAGGTGGGAGTGGAAGTCTTTTTGTATTATACTTTATAATCACATATTTTAAGACTGAGTGGGTTTCTATTCCACTCTTTTGAGACCAGGACCTTTTTTTCATGCTAGCCCCTCATCTGATCCCAAACTGGGGGTTCTAGTCCTATCTCTGACCTACATGTAAAGAGAGAAGTCATCTAAGCTTCTTGGTGCTGTCCCACATCTAATCTCCCTCTTCCATCTAGGGGCCAGAGCAGCCCAAGTTTGCATTTCAAATATGTTTGTTTTAGTGTATGATTGTTCCTCATTCTTGTTATGTACTAGGAGTTTAAAAGTTACTCATGACGACCTAGAGGGGTGGGACAGGGAGGGTGGGAGGGAGGCTCAAGAGGGAGGGGATATGGGGATACATGTATGCATGTGGCGGATTCACTTTGCTGTACAACAGAAACTAACACAGTATTGTGAAGCAATTATACTCCAATAAAGATGTATTAAAAAAATAAAAATAAAATTTATTCATAATTTGAGATAGTGGATCTTAACGCATCCCAACAGATGAAGGTTTTGTGTAAATCTCTCCCCGCTCCTTTCAGACTCACGCTGTGTTCTCCAACACTCCATGTAACAGCAACCCACATTTTAATGCAATGACGGCTATGAAAAAATAAAACTATCAGTCACTGTCAGATACTTTATAAATGGAGACAGAGGAGGGGTTCTGTTCTCTGTGTAACAGGACAGAGGAGAAAGGTCAGTGATATATCATGTGGTTTAGGATTTCCCCTTAAGCAGTCTTCTAAGACTTGCTCACAGTGTGGAAGCTTTTGTCTGGACAAGGACTCTGACGACTGCTCCTCCACTGAAGGCTACAGAGATCTTAAGTCTCTGCTCTGTACAGTATTGAAGAAAGGAAAGAATGCCTCTCAAGTGGATTTGGAGAAAAAATTAATTTTTGCCATTCATGATGGCCAGGAACTAATATTAACAGTTGTTTAACTTATGAAAAATTAATTAGATGACATAAATTATGTATGTGGGAAAAAGAAAATCTATCAATGGGTGGTTTGAGGATTCAGAAGACCACTTAAATTGCTAACAAAAGGTATTTTGTGCAGCAGGTCACATTTGGGGTGGGCTTTTGTTCCTCCTTTGTGCCTGAAAATGATGAATACAGAATTGTTCTTATGCAATTCCCTGGTAGTGAGGGATAGTCATTTCAGTAGAGTTTATCACTATGTACTTGTCTGCTGTTTGGACGCATAGAAGGCAGCTGACAAAAATTTAATAGAAAAGTCAGAGAACTGAACTGGAATGTCTGAATACTGAACCCATGTGCCTGGCAATACAGCAGAGCCTCATAATGCGTCGTTCTACCAGATCTCATGAGAAAAGAACAAACACAGTGATCCAGGAATTCAAACCCATACATGTAATGTAAAAAGTAAACAACAGACTGATGCCAAAAGAAGTTTAGATTTATTTTTTTAAATCTTGTAGAGTGATAAAACATATTTTCTTACATAACATCAGTCTTAATGGACTATTTAATTTACTGTACTTTTTTTCTGGTTAGCTTCATCTTTTCCATACCAAGAAATACAGGCAGTGGCAATACCGTTGAATCGTTGCAAACTGGAGCAGAATGGGTTGGAAATGTTTAATGTCGCTTTGAAAGACACATTGTAACTATGACTATCAATTAGTATGTCCTTTTTAAAAGTTCCATAAATCTATTTTTGGAACAATGTGGGATACAGCAATTACATGTAAATAAATATAGTTTAAATTCAAAATAATTTATTTCTAGTTTAAATTCTGTAATGAAACAAAAATAAATTACAACTGAGGAAATCTTAGCTATTCGAAGTTAATGATATATTTATCTTTGGTTCCAATCTTGTTGCATATGATTGGAATCTTTAGTATAAATTAAATTATATTCTTCAATTAGTACACCATAAATGGTTAAGCATTAAATGAAAAATCTCAAATTCCTGGTACTATCTGACTTTCTATAGCTGTTTCTCTTTTACTGTTTTCCTTAATCTCAAAAAAAGATATATTTTCTTTAATTAAAGAAAATAGCTTAATTAACACTAAGCAACAGTGTCCCTAATAAAATTGAAAGAAATTAATGAGTTTGTCCTGGAATTAGAGAGACTCTTAAAAGGAAAGTACAAATACAAATATCTAAAGGATAGTCTAAAATCAAGAGAATACTTTCGCCTGCATATTTTAGTAAGCAGGTAGGCATTTATAATCCCAGCTGAGTGTGACTTCTATTTCTGGGGGGGAGGCATGTCCAAGGGCTTCACTGTGGTATGGAATATGGAACGTGCAGTATACAACTGATTTTCATGGTGATATTACCATTGAAATTTTATCATACCTCTATGGTTCTACCGAAGAAAAAATATGGATAAAAGTGTTAATTGCATCTGTACTGTCAATTCTAAGGGCCTCTTTTAATTCACAGATGCCCAAATAGTAACTTAAAACTGAGTGACTGAAATGTGTCTCATTATATTCTGGGCCTTTGCAGTGTCAAATCTACAGAGACAAGTGCACCTCAAGACAAATGACCAGACACCATAAAACAGAAGCTTAATTATGTTCACCTACATTTTCAAATTATTCCCAACAAATTACCTTGGGTAGGTGATACATCCATCAAGGCAAGTTTCTAATTTCATATTCACAGTAATGTTCTCCTGTAAACTCCTCTAATAAGGCCCTAACTAAGTTTTCCTTGTGACCTCACTTAGTTGAAATATTGCAGGCTGTGTGTTTTGTAGTGTCTCCAATTAATTTTTGACCTTGGTGCTGCCTGGGCACAATGAGACAAGTGAAGGGTGGAGATCAGATTTAATTTTGAATTTCCGGACGGCTGCTGGTTTGTATCTCAACTTGAACATTACTTAAACATGTTATTTTTGGTCAATGACTTTTTATGCAGCATACTGGGCAAAAGTAATTAAGCGGGCTAAGTTTTGTTCTCAGCTGTCCTCTGAGTTCTTGCATAGGAACTTGAAATCTCAACAGGAAACACCTGTATGGTAGTTGTATACCAATCCTTTCCAGAGAATTAATATATAACGTTGTTCCTGAGCCTCACAAGCTCTTCCCCAAATAGAAATGCTCAGCTGCATTTGAAGGCTGCATTTCTAATTATTACTAAAAATTCAACCTCAGCTTAGAAGTGAATCTTTTTATGAGGGTATATTACACTTAGCTATATGAATGGTCAGCCACATCATTCATTTATTTCATCATTCAATTTTAGAAAATCTGTATTCAACCAACCTGTACTGAATGCCTACTCTGTGTAAGGATTGTGGAGGTATACACAGAGAAATCAGATCTAGGTCCCACCCTCAAGAGAGATTAACAAGAAAAATATTATTGTCTTATATACAGCCCAATTAATCCCTTCTTAGAGACAACCAGCTGATATTTGGATAGGCTGTTTGCTTTGTAAAAAATCAGTTGAAATCATGCTGTTAAAACACAATGTGAGGGCTTCCCCAGTGGCGCAGTGGTTAAGAATCCACCTGCCAACGCAGGGGACACAGGTCCAAGCCACATGCCGCGGAGCAACTAAACCCATGCGCCACAACTACTGAGCCTGCACTCTAGAGCCCACGTGCCACAACTACTGAAGCCTGTGAGCCACAACTACTGAGCCCGCGTGCTACAACTACTGAAGGCCATGCACCTAGAGCCAGTGCTCCACAACAAGAGAAGCCACCACAATGAGAAGCCCATGCACCGCAAGTAAGAGTAGTCCCCACTCGCCGCAACTAGAGAAACACCACGTGCAGCAATGAAGACCCAACACAGCCATAAATAAATAAATAAGTCTATATTTAAAAAAAGATTAAACAGGGCTTCCCTGGTGGTGCAGTGGTTGAGAGTCCGCCTGCCGATGCAGGGGACACGGGTTTGTGCCCTGGTCCGGGAAGATCCCACATGCCGCGGAGTGGCTGGGCCCGTGAGCCATGGCCGCTGAGCCTGCGTGTCCGGAGCCTGTGCTCCGCAAGGGGAGAGGCCACAACAGTGAGAGGCCCGCGTACCGCAAAAAAAAAAAAAAAAAGAAAGAAAAAGATTAAACAAGAATCTTTCTTGCCTATAAGAGAATTACATTTTAAAAAAGACACACAATGTGAGCTTCTGTTTTTGGCAATATAGAGATTAAACATAATTTTAAAACTCAAAAAATCTAGAAATGAAGAATACACATAACAAAACTATTCTTTGAATTTCATAGTTGAACTCCGGATGAAGTTGGAGAAATCCTCAAAGCCAAAAAACTAAGAGGGTTTGAAAACAAAAGTGATAACTCAAGTTGAACATGAGGCTGCAGTATCCTGGTAAAATTTGAGTTTTACCTTACTTAGAGGTTTGGGTTTTTTTTTTTTTGTTACTTCTTGAGGTTTGGGTTTTAATAGCTCAGTGGGCTTAGGAAATAAGGCCTTGCGTTCAAGCAAGAAGGACATCAAAATTGAGATCCCAGCATAAAGTTGATGGTCTTGAAAAGTTGTATCCTTAGTGACAGGGTAGACCAGAAAGCTCATCTGTTGCAACAGAGAAATGGCAGGGATATTATATCAGTGTCCACCTCAGCTCAGGATAGGACAAAAAGTTTCGCCAAGAACCTGCATGTACTGACTGCCCTCATTCAAGTTTAGTATTTGAATTCACTATAACAGACATATCTAGATAACATTAAGCTAAGAAATTAATTTGACGTGACCAGGGATCAACAGTGCCCTATGCAGTATGAACGAGGCAAACACAGTTCAGTCAACAGTGATACATGTTTAGCCTAGACCTCACAGCAATCCTACATAGAAATCATCAGATTATAGTAAAAAATTAGTATTCATATCCAAAATATACAAAGAACTGTTAAAATTCAACACTAAGAGAACAACCAATGCAATTAAAAATGGGCAAAAGATCTGAATAGGCACCTCATCAAAGAAAATACATGGATGTCAAATATAATAGCTATGAAGAGATGCTCCATATCATATGTCACTAGGGTACTGCAAATTAAAACAACAAGATACCACTACACACCTATTAGATTGGCAAAAATCCAAACATCGACAGCACCAAATGATGAGGAGAATGTGCAGCAACAGGGATTCTCATTCAAAGTTGGTGGGAATGCAAAATGGTTTAGAAACTTTGCAAGGCAGTTTGGGAGTTTCATACAAAGCTTAACATAGTCATACCATATGATCCAGCAATGACTTTCCTAGGTATTTACCCAAATGGGTTGAAAACTTATATTCACACAAAAACTTGCATACAGATGTTTATAGCAGCTTGAATTGTCATTGCCAAAACTTGGAAGCAACCACAATGGATAAACAAACTGTGATACATTTCTACAATGGAGTATTCAGTGATGAAAAGCAATGAGCTATTGATCCATTAAGAGACATGGAGAAATCTTAAAAGAACACATGTACTTCAGTAAAATTTTAAAAAATCCAAAAAAGTTTAAAAAGCATACTGTAAACGAAAGAGGCCAGACTGAAAATCCTATGCACTACTATATATTGATAATTTCAACAATGTAACATTCTGGAAAAGACAAGTGCAAAAGAGATAGTAAAACATTAGTGATAGTCAGAGATTCAGGGGGAGGGAGGAGGAGAGATGAGTGGTGGAGCACAGAGGATATTTAAGACAGTGAAACTATTCTGTGTAATACTGAAATGATGGATATATGACATTATACGTTTATGAAAATCCATAGAACTGCGTAATACAAAGTGCACCCTAATGTAAACTATGGATTTTAGTTAATAATAATGTATCAACATTGTTTTTAATCAATTATAGCAAATGCAACCACACTACTGTATAATGTGAATAACAGAGGAAACTGTGTGTGTGGGCAGGGGAGGAGGCATATGGGAATTCACTGTACTTCTCTTTTTTTGTTATAAGTCTAAAACTTCTCTAAAAAATAAAGCTGATTAATTTTTTAAAAATTACAAAACACATAAAGAAAGAAGCTACCATAAAGGGGAGTCAACTGGAACAGCTAAAAGAAAAATAGTACCTTGGTAATATCAAATAAGTGATTTATTAGAATATAAAATTAGAGTGTTTGATATGTTTAATGAGCAAATATTAAAGTGATCAAGAAATAAGATGAAGAAAAAAAGAATCAGGATTATTTGAAAATTAGCCAATAGGTATTCTAGGAGAAAAAGTTATAATTGAAATGAAAAACTTAGTGAGAACACTAGACTTCCACTTTTCAGCCAAGGTGGAATAACATCCCACCCGAACCAACTTAAAAAAATGAACAAAATATAAGAAGCAATGGTTTTCAAGACACTAGATATCAGGTATCAAGGGACACTGATACATGTAAGACAAGAAACAAATAAGGTGAATCCTATGGTTGTCTGAGATTACTGTCTTGAGAGAGTTTCTAAGCCATGGAGGGGGAACCCAAGCAGAATCCAGCAGGCTCCCTGAGTTCAGGAGATGGAACTGATAGTCCTGGGAGACTAAGGTAGCTAGACATTGCAGGATAGACAACCTGAAAAGAGAGAGCTGTACAGACAGAACTCTGGAGTTCTGCAGAGGAGCCCCCTCGAGTATTCAGCAGAATTCTGCCTATGCATGTGGGGAAACTACTGGAGGCTGGAGCTCTTGAACCACTCAGAAGGATTAGAAGTACCAGTGCCTGATGCTTATAGAGGGCTGAGAATATTGTCTGTCCCACTAAGCTAAGTGAAAAGTCCCAAAATTTAAAGGACATTTGGTAAAGTAAGGAGAAGAATCTTGCCTCCGTAATATGGAATAAAGAGCTCTAGACTGAGCACTGCTTGTGTTACCCAACAAATTTTTAAAATGAGACCAAAATGATCAAACTGTTTCCAAGTAACCTAATTAGATCCCAGATAGAGCTCATAACTGTTTTTGGGAACACAAAATGCCCAGCATTCAATAAAGCAAAATTCAAAGTGCCCTGAATCAAATAAAAAATTTACCAGGCATGCAAAAAAGCAGGAAAATTCCATTCATAATGCGGAGATAAATCAATCAGTTGAAACTAACCCAGAAATGACACAGATGTTTGATCTAGCAAACAAAAACTTCAAAACAATTATTATAACTGTGTTCCATATGTTCAAAAAGTTGTGTAGAGACATAAAAAGGACCTGAATCAAACTTCCAGAGATGAAACTTACATGTGTTAAGCAAAAATTATATTGGATGGGATTAATAACTATTAGACACTGGAAGAAAATATATGAGTAAACTTAAAGACATACCAACATAAACTATCCAAAATGAAAACCAGAGAGAAGAGAGAATTAGTACAAAACAAAATAACAAAAAAAACCCAAACAGAGCCTTAGTGAACTGCAGGACAACTTCAAGTGGCTTAATATACACATAATTGGAATCCCTTAAGAAGAGTACAGAGCACGAGACAGAAAAAATATTTGAAGAAGTAATGGCCAAAAGTTTCCCAAACTTGATGATAATTATAAATTTATAGATGAAAGGGTCACAATGAAGCCCAGGCATAAGAAACATAAAGAAAACTACATCAATGCACATCATAATAAAATTGCTCAAAAGCAGTCATACAGAAAAGTCTTAAAAGTAGGCAAGGAAAAAAACACACATTACATGTAGAGAAACAAAGATAAGCAAACTATAGTTAGAAACAATGTAAATGACAGTGGAATAATATTTAAAATACTGACAGGAAAAAAAAAAACCTGTAAGCCTAGACTTCTTTACCAAATCAAAATAACGTTCAAAAATGCAGATTAAAAAAAAATTCTTTTTCAGATATAAAAAGGTGAGAGAACTCACTGGCAACAGAGTCTCACCACAAGAAATATTAAGAACAGTTCTCTTTTTGATGGAGCTAATGGCAGACTCTAGGAGGGCTCAGACCAAGGAGTACTTCCCAGAACTTCTGCTGCCAGTGTCCTTGTCCGCAAAGCGACACACAGCCAACACCCGCCTCTGCAGGAGACCCTCCAACACTAGCAGGAAACTTGCACAACCCCTTAGATAGCCTCATCCACCAGAGGACAGACAGCAGAAGGACGAGGAACTACAGTCCTGCAGCCTGTGGAACAAAAACCACATTCACAGAAAGATAGACAAGATGAAAAGGCACAGGGTTATGTACCAGATGAAGGAACAAGATAAAACCCCAGAAAAACAACTAAATGAAGTGGAGATAGGCAACCTTCCAGAAAAAGAATTCAGAATAATGAAAGTGAAGATGATCCAGGACCTCAGAAAAAGAATGGAGGCAAAGATCGAGAAGATGCAAGAAATGTTTAACAAAGACCTAGAAGAATTAAAGAACAAACAGACATGAACAATACAATAACTGAAATGAAAACTACACTAAACGGAATCAATAGCAGAATAACTGAGACAGAAGAACGGATAAGTGACCTGGAAGACAGAATGGTGGAATTCACTGCTGCAGAACAGAAAAAAGAAAAAAGAATGAAAAGAAATGAAGACAGCCTAAGAGACTTCTGGGACAACATTAAACGCAACAACATTCGCATTATAGGGGTCCCAGAGGGAGAAGAGAAAGAGAAAGGACCAGAGAAAATATTTGAAGAGATTATAGTTGAAAACTTCCCTATCATGGTAAAGGAAATAGCCACCCAAGTTCAGGAAGCACAGCGAGTCTATACAGGATAAATCCAAGGAGAAACATGCTGAGACACATAGTAATCAAATTGGCAAAAAATAAAGGCAAAGAAAAATTATTGAAAGCAGCAAGGGAAAAATGACAAAAAACATACAAGGGAACTCCCATAAGGTTAACAGCTGATTTCGCAGCAGACACTCTACAAGCCAGAAAGGAGTGGCATGATATACTTAAAGTGATGAAAAGGAAGAACCTACAACCAAGATTACTCTAGCCGGCAAATATCTCATTCAGATTCAACGGAGAAATCAAAAGCTTTACAGACAAGCAAAAGCTAAGAGAATTCAGGACCACCAAACCAGCTCTACAACAAATGCTAAAGGAACTTCTCTAAGTGGGAAACACAAGAGAAGAAAAGGACCTACAAAAACAAACCCAAAACAATTAAGAAAATGGTCATAGGAACATGCATATCAAAAATTACCTTAAACGTGAATGGGTTAAATGCTCCAACCAAAAGACACAAGCTTGCTGAATGGATATAAAAACAAGACCCATATATATGCTGTCTACAAGAGACCCACTTCAGACCTAGGGACACATACAGACTGAAAGTGAGGGGATGGAAAAACATATTCCAGCAAATGGAAATCAAAAGAAAGCTGGAGTAGCAATACCCATATCAGATAAAATAGACTTTAAAATAAAGAATGTTACAAGAGACAAGGAAGGACACTACATAATGATCAAGGGATCAATCCAAGAAGAAGATATAACAATTATAAATATATATGCACCCAACATAGGAGCACCTCAATACATAAGGCAACTGCTAACAGCTCTAAAAGAGGAACTCGACAGTAACACAAAAATAGTGGGGGACTTTAACACCTCACTTACACCAATGGAAAGATCATCCAAAATGAAGATAAATAAGGAAACAGAAGCTTTAAATGACACAATAGACCAGATAGATTTAATTGATCTTTATAGGTCATTCCATCCAAAAACAGCAGATTACATTTTCTTCTCAAGTGTGCATGGAACATTCTCTAGGATACATCACATCTTGGGTCACAAATCAGGCCTCAGTAAATTTAAGAAAATTGAAATCATAACAAGCATCTTTCCTGACCACAACGCTATGAGATTAGAAATGAATTACAGGGAAAAAAATGTAAAAAACACAAACACGTGGAGGCTAAACAATATGTTACTAAATAACCAAGAGATCACTCAAGAAATTAAAGAGGAAATCAAAAAATACCTAGAGACAAATGAAAATGAAAACACAATGATCCAAAACCTATGGGATACAGCAAAAGCAGTTCTAAGAGGGAAGTTTATAGCTATACAAGCCTACCTCAAGAAACAAGAAAAATCTCAAATAAACAATCTAACCTTACACCTAAAGGAACTATAGAAAGAAGAACAAACAAAAGCCAAAGTTAGCAGAAGGAAAGAAATCATAAAGAGCAGAGCAGAAATAAATGAAACAGAAACAAAGAAAATAATAGCAAAGATCAATAAAACTAAAAGCTGGTTCCTTGAGAGGATTAAAAAAATTGATAAACCATTAGCCAGACTCATCAAGAAAAAGAGGGAGAGGACTCAAATTAATAAAATTAGAAATGAAACAGAAGTTACAACAGACACTGCAGAAATACAAAGCATCCTAAGAGACTACTACAAGCAACTCTATGCCAATAAAATGGACAACCTGGAAGAAATGGACAAATTCTTAGAAAGGTATAACCTTCCAAGACTGAACCAGGAAGAAATAGAAAATATGAACAGACCAATCACAAGGAATGAAATTGAAACTGTGATTAAAAATGTTCCAACAAACAAAAGTCCAGGACGAGATGTCTTCACAGGTGAATTCTAGCAAACATTTAGAGAAGAGCTAACACATCCTTCTCAAACTCTTCCAAAAAACTGCAGATGAAGGAACACTCCCAAACTCATTCTATGAGGCTACCATCACCCTGATACCAAAACCAGACAAAGATACTACAAAAAAAGAAAATTACAGACCACTATCACTGATGAATATAGATGCGAAAGTCCTCAACAAAATACTAGCAAACAGAATCCAACAACAGATTAAAAGGATCATACACCATGATCAAGTGAGATTTATCCCAGGGATGCAAGGATTCTTCAATATATGCAAATCAATCAATGTGATACACCATATTAACAAATCGAAGAATAAAAACCATATGATCATCTCAGTAGATGCAGAAAAAGCTTTTGACAAAATTCCACAACCATTTATGATAAAAACTCTCCAGAAAGTGGACATAGAAGGAAAGTACGTCAACATAATAAAGGCCATATATGACAAACCGACAGCAAACATCATTCCCAATGATGAAAAACTGAAAGCATTTCCTCTAAGATCAGGAACAAGACAAGGATGTCCACTCTCACCAATATTATTCAACATAGTTTTGGAAGCCTTAGCCAAGGCAATCAGAGAAGAAAAAGAAGTAAAAGGAATACAAATTGGAAAAGAAGTAAAACTGTCACTGTTTGCCGATGACATGATACTATACATAGAGAATCCTAAAAATGTCACCAGAAAACTACTAGAGCTAATCAATGAATTTTGTAAAGTTGCAGGATACAAATTAATGCACAGCAATCTCTTGCATTCCTATACACTAATGATGAAAAATCTGAAAGAGAAATTAAGGAAACACTCCCATTTACCACTGCAACAAAAAGAATAAAATACCTAGGAATAAACCTACCTAGGGAGACAAAAGACCTGTATGCAGAAAACTACAAGACACTGATGAAAGAAATTAAAATGATACCAACAGTTGGAGAGATATACCATGTTCTTGGATTGGAAGAATCAATATTGTGAAAATGACTATACTACGCAAAGCAATCTACAGATTCAATGCAATCCCTATCAAATTACCAATGGCATTTTTCATGGAACTAGAACAAAAAATATGAAAATCTATATGGAGACACAAAAGACCCCAAATAGCCAAAGGAGTCTTGAGGGAAAAAAACGGAGTGGGAGGAATCAGACTCCCTGACTTCAGACTATACTACAAAGCTACAGTAATAAAGACAATGTGGTACTAGCACAAAAACAGAAACATAGATCAATGGAACAAGATTGAAAGCCCAGAGATAAACCCACACACCTATGGTCAACTAATCTATGACAAAAGAGTCAAGGGTATACAATGGAGAAAAGACATCTCTTCAATAAGTGGCACTAGGAAAACTGGACAGCTACATGTAAAAGAATAAAATTAGAATACTCCCTAATACCATCGACAAAAATAAACTCAAAATGGATTAGAGACCTAAATGTAAGACCGGGCACTATAAAACTCTTACAGAAAACATAGGAAGAGCACTCTTTGACATAAATCACAGCAAGATCTTTTTTGATCCACCTCCTAGAGTAATGGAAATAAAAACAAAAATAAACAAATGGGACCTAATGAAACTTACAAGCTTTTGCACAGCAAAGGAAACCATAAACAAGACGAAAAGACAACCCTTAGAATGGGAGAAAATATTTGCAAATGAATCAACGGACAAAGGATTAATATCCAAAATATATAAACATTTCATGCAGCTCAACATTAAAGAAACAAACAACCCAATCAAATATGGGGAAAAGACCTAAATACACATTTCTCCATAAGAAGACATACAGATGACCAAGAAGCACATGAAAAGCTGCTCAACATCACTAATTATTAGAGAAATGCAAATCAAAACTACAATGAGGTATCACCTCACACCAGTTAGAATGGGCATCATCAGAAAATCTACAAACAACAAATGCTGGAGAGGGTGTGGAGAAAAGGGAACCCTCTTGCACTGTTGGGGGGAATGTAAATTGATACAACCACTATGGAGAACAGTATGGAGGTTCCTTAAAAAACTAAACATAGAATTACCATATAACCCAGCAATACCACTACTGGGCATATGCCCAGAGAAAACCATAATTCAAAAAGACACACGCACCCCCATGTTCATTGCAGCACTGTTTACAATAGCCAGGTCATGGAAGCAACCTAAATGCCCATTGACAGATGAATAGATAAACGAGATGTGGTACATATATACAATGGAATATTACTCAGCCGTGAAGAGGAATGAAATTGGGTCATTTGTAGAGACATGGATGGATCTAGAGACTGTCACACAGAGTGAAGTAAGTCAGAAAGAGAAAAACAAATATCGTATATTAATGCATATATGTGGAACCTAGAAAAATGGTACAGATGAACTGGTTTGCAGGGCAGAAGTTGAGACACAGGTGTAGGGAACAAATGTATGGACACCAAGGGGGGAAAGCAGTTGGGAGTGGGGGTGGTGGTGTGATGAATTGGGAAATTGGGATTGACATGTATACACTGCTGTGTATAAAATGGATAACTAATAAAAACTGCTGTATCAAAAAATAAATAAAATTCAAAAAAAAGAAATGTCACATTCTAAAAATTTTTAAGTTCTTGAAATCATCAAAAATTGACTTTGAACTAAAGTACCAATTTTTTGGTTACAAAAAGTCTTGACATCAATTATCACAAGCTTTTAATTAATGTCTCAAACAAAGAATAACCATCAGCATATTAATTAACTGACATTTAAAAAATATTAGTATAGTATCAATTTTTAACATTTATTTTAATTGAAGCCACTGACTTCCATTGTATTAATTAGCATCTGTCATAAAATAATGTTTTACTGAATGATTTTCACACATTTGTGTTTTTCAAAGTATTATCACTGTCAATATTTTCAACACAGCTATATTTGTATATAATATACAATTTGTGTGTATAATGTATGTGTGTGTATATGTATGTATATATATGTAAATAAGTACTTTATGCAATAAAGTATCATTTAGTTAATAAAGCATTGGTCATCACAATATAAAGTTACAACAAAAATAAAGAAAAGAAGAGTTCTTAAGACAAAAGGAAAACGATACCACAAGGATCTGTAGATCTACACAAAGGAGTGAAGAGCAGTGGAAATGGGAACTACATAGTTAAACATACATCCAGTCTTTCTTATTATTTAAATCTCTTTAAGATAATTGACAGATTAGACAAGATAATGACAATGTTGTATGGGCTTTACATCATACGTGAAAAGCACAGAGGTCAGTAAGGAAAAAACTGACAAAACTATTGCACGTTTCTTATATGTTCAGTGGCATAATATTACTTACAGATAAACTGGAGACTAAAAAATGTATAGAAACACTAAAACAACAAAAACCAAGAGAAGATAAAATCAAATCATTTAAAATGTTTAATCTAAAAGAAGGCAGAAAAAGAGAAAAGAGAACGAAGAACAGATTGGGACAAATAGAAAACACTTAGCAGGAAGAAAGATTTGAACCTAATCATACTGATAGTCACTAAGTAAATGCAGAGATACATCATGATCATGAGTCCGAAACTGGATATGGTTAATGTTAATTCTCCCTAAACTGATCTCTACATTTAATACAATCCAAATAGAATTCCTAACAGGCTATTTTATAGAAATTGACAAAATTATTTAAAAATTAATATGGAAATGCAAAGAATCTAGAAGAGCCTAGATAATTTTGAAAAAGAAGGATTAACACTACCTGATTTCAAGAGTTATAAATCTACTCAAATCAGGACAGCATTGTATCAAGATAGAAAAACAGACCAATAGAACATGATATAGAGTCCAGAAACAGACCCACACATATATGGGAAATGGATTCTGATGAAGGTGCCAAGGCAACTCAGTGGAGAAAGAACAATCCCTTTAACAAGTGGCGTTATAACAGTTGGACATTCATATGCAAATAAGAAAGAAAAACAGAAAGGAAGGGAGGGAGGGACAGAGGGAGGAAGGAAGGAGGGAAGAAAAGAAAGAACTTTAATCCGTACCTCACACCATATACAAAACTAAAAATGAGTCATGAACTAAACATAAAGCATAAAACTATACAGATGATAGATAAACACATGTAAAGATGCTCAACTTTAATCATTAAGTAAATACAACTTAAAACCACAATGACATACCACTACACACCTAGAAGGATGACTAAAATCTGAAGAGATTGACCATACCAAGTATTTGCAAGGATGTGAAGGAACTGGAACGCAAGTATATTGGAAAACATTTTGGCAGCCTCTTAAAATGGTAAACAGTTAGATATTGAAATCATTAAGAATGATGACAATTGTATAGGATAGAGTGACAGACGTCTGCTTAAAGCACGCACACACACACACACACACACACACACACACACACACACACAAACTTTTAAGGACTGACATGAATAGCCCTGGGATTTGTAGATATGTTTAACAAAAGCACAGTGACTAATCTTCTAATATGATGACAAGAGCTTCAAAAATGAGGCTTTTTCAGGAAGTAAGGAAGGGCAAGCACCTGGAAGTGCCAATGAGGAGCAAGACATGCACTTAATCATCTCCAGATCCAAAGACAAGAGGACTGTGGAGAAAAAAGCTCTGCTGGAGAGGGCTTCCAGGGAAGAGTATCTTTGGAGACAGCCAGGGCTCCCTCAGAGCAGGAAGGTCAAGGGAAACTTAGGGAAGAAAGACAGAACATATAGAGAATTTTGATGATGACAGACTGTGAGTTCCAAGAAATGCTGACAGAATTGTTTATGAAGAGACGTTGTTTATCTGAGGACTATGAATAGATTTTATTTTGTAAACTGTGTACGAAGGCAGATGTTTATGTGTAGACTGTGCCTGTGGTTACGTTCCCATTCAATGAAGACATTTTCTAGAACACTTACCTAAAACATTAAAAGACTGCTTTGGCTATTCGGGGTCTTTTGTGTCTCCATACAAATTTTAAGATTTTTTGTTCTAGTTCTGTAAAAAATGCCATTGGTAATTTGATAGGGATTGCATGGAATCTGTAGATTGCTTTGGGTAGTATAGTCATTTCCACAATATTGATTCTTCCAAAGCTTTTTATTTTTTATTTTATTAAAGTATAGTTGATTTACAATGCTGTGTCACATTCTGGTGTACAGCAAGATGATTCAAATATATATGTATATATGAATATATTTCTTTTTCAAATTCTTACAGACATAGAAAACAAACTTATGGTTACCAAACAAAGGGGCGTTGGGATAAATTAGGAGTTTGGGACTAGCAGATACACATTACTGAAAAAGAAATAATAATCATCATCATGGTAGGAGGGAGACGCTCAGGACAGAAAACCCAATGGGAGAGGAGAGGGGCTCAGGCCAAGAGAGCTGAAGGAGGAGATGCTCTCAACACACTGCCCAGCAAAATGAAAGGAGAAATGTGCCAAGAGACCAGGATGAGGAGGCACTAATGCAGATGGCATTACTACCCGGCTGGGAGGCAGGGCACAGCAGAAGACAATACTTCCTAAGGTCAGTCTAGGGGGAGAAGCAGGACTCAGGTCAGCCCGCCTAGGGTGGAAAACGGCGGCAGCGAAGTGCGGTTCTTACCTGTGTGGCAGCTCAGGAGGATCCGGCCTGGTGTGGGGTCGTGGCTGTGAAGAACAGTGCCTGGCCGGGCCTGAGAATGGTGTCTGCTGCTGGGCCGAGACTCTGGAGTAAATGGCAGCAAAAGTTCAGACCTCTGAGTCCTGGAAGCTCTAGGAAGCAGATGACACGTTGGAGCATTCTGGGTCTGGGCAGCCTCTTCCTGGTGGGGATACTTCTTGGCACGTTTTCCCCCTGAACCACGGTCTGAGTTCGTCCGCTGACCGGGCCAGTGCATCTTGTGAGTCCCGTGGCGGCCTTGCTCCCGGGTGCACGGCATCGATTTTGGCCCTTCTGGGCCACCATCCTCTGAGGTCTGAGCGGGAACCCCGGCTGCCTACGGGGTCAGAGCCTCTTCATCTGCACACCGTTTACAGAGGGCAGGTCAGTGTCCCCAGGGATGATGAAAATGGAGGCTGCGGTGGAGGAAGCTCAGTGGTGCTGCCGAGAAGCTCAGTGGTGCCGGGTCACTGAAGACTGGCGGAATCTGGGCAACAGGACCAGGGGTGCCAGTCCTGCCGGTATCCAGAGCAACAGGGGTAACCTCGTTCTTAGGCCCACCGGCCGCCTCACTCTGCAAGAATTCAGACTGCTGCTGCTTCTCTCCTCCTCCCAGCCTGACTAGGTGGCCATGATGCCAGGTTCTAAGAAACAAGACACTTCGCTGCTAATGCCGGCTCAGGTGGAGCCCGCGTTAGCGGAGCGAGGAAGCTGGGCGGACTCCGGTCAAATCTTCGCTTCTGATTGGTGAGCCGGATGTCGCAAGACTCTTCTGTCTTCCCAGAGCGGTCCAAACCAGATCCTTCTGGCCGCAAACGGGAGAGTGTGCGCCACCGCTTTAGAATCTGTCCGGGACTGGTCAGGAATATGAATATCCTCAGTTTTTAAACATAGCCCCCAAAGTGTGTGACTGTGTGTAGGAGGGTCGAGCTCTTTCGAGTGACCCCAAATTAGCATGTCAGCATCATTCTGGTGGCTCCAACTCAAGAAATCACTTAAAAGAAATACCGCACTGGTCAGAAAAAGATAATCCCCTAGCTAGGTCGTCCTCATGGAATCTGGTCAGAACACCGGGTCTATGGATGACCCCACAGGAGACAGCCCTGGGACTCCTCCTGGCATCTGGATCACCCCCTGACGAAGTGGTATCGGTTTAAGAGTTGAAGCTTGGCCTTCTGAAAGGTGAGAAATGGGACGAGGGCCACGCTGTTCTTGAAATGTTCGGCACTGCCGCCTCTGTAGTTCCCAGGCACTAGTGGGAGTTTTAAAAATTTAGCTCAAGATGTTGAATATGGTTCTCCGTGCTACACAGTAGGACTTTTTTGTATATGTGTGTGTGTGAGAGTGTGTGTGTGCATGGAAGAGTGTATCTGGGGTTTTGGAAGTTTGGAAGACTGCTTCGGCCCACCTGGCCCACTGAGGCACAGGCAAGGATTGCCTGGGATTAAGAGTGATACTGCCCTTAAATATACATTTGTATAATTTCTCCAAAGAAGATATACAGAATGCCAACAAACACATGAAAGAATGCTCAACATCATTAATCATTAGAGAAATGCAAATCAAAACTACAATGAGATATCATCTCACACCAGTCAGAATGGCCATCATCAAAAAATCTAGAAACAATAAATGCTGGAGAGGGTGTGGAGAAAAGGGGACACTCTTGCACTGCTGGTGGGAATGTGAATTGGTTCAGCCACTGTGGAGAACAGTATGGAGGTTCCTTAAAAAACTACAGATAGAATTACCATATGACCCAGCAATCCCACTACTTGGCATATACCCTGAGAAAACCAAAATTCAAAAAGAGTCATGTACCAAAATGTTCATTGCAGCTCTATTTACAATAGCCAGGACATGGAAACAACCTAAGCGCCCATCATCGGATGAATGGATAAAGAAGATGTGGCACATATACACAATGGAATATTACTCAGCCTTAAAAAGAAATGAAATTGAGCTATTTGTAATGAGATGGATAGACCTAGAGTCTGTCATACAGAGTGAAGTAAGTCAGAAAGAAAAAGACAAATACCGTATGCTAACACATATATATGGAATTTAAGGGAAAAAAATGTCATGAAGAACCTAGGGGTAAGATAGGAATAAAGACGCAGACCTACTGGAGAACGGACTTGAGGGTATGGGGAGGGGGAGGGGTGAGTTTTGATAGGGCGAGAGAGAGTCATGGACATATACACACTAACAAACGTAGTAAGGTAGATAGCTGGGGGGAAGCAGCCGCAAGGCACAGGGATATTAGCTCGGTGCTTTGTGACAGCCTGGAAGGGTGGGATGGGGAGAGTGGGAGGGAGGGAGACGCAAGAGGGAAGATATATGGGAACATATGTATATGTATAGCTGATTCACTTTGTTATAAAGCAGAAACTAACACACCATTGTAAAGCAATTATACCCCAATAAAGATGTTTAAAAAAAATAAAAAATAAAAAAAAAATAAAAATTATACTGTCATATTAAAAAAAAATATATATACATTTGTATAGATTACATAGTAATCTAGTAATGAGTGTATGCTAATTTATTTGACCTTGTTTCATTCTTGGCCACAGATGTCTAGTTTCTGTTAATATAAATATGTTCTGATGCACAGACTTTAAGTTTAATATTTAGACATTTATTTTAGTTATTATCACAAAAAGGTTGCATGTTTAGTACCCAAAACAGAAAAGCAAATGTAAGAAAACTTGCACCTGAATTTCCACACACCCATAGGTAACTACTGGAAATATTTAAATATATGTTGGCAGAATGGCCATTCACATAAAAAACGAAAACAAAAAAACCCCAGATACACACACACACACATACACACACACACATATGTATATATAAACAAAAAAGGCCTACTCTGTAGCATGGGCAACCATATTCAACATCTCGAGCTAAATTTTTAAAGCTGGGTTTGCCATGTAGAAAAGGCAGAGTGAGGAGAGGGTATTCCAAAAGAAGGGATTGCTATGTCCAAAAGTAGTACAGAGTGATGAGGTACAATAATTGTAGTTCCGTATGGCTGGAATATGTAATGAATGGGGGGAGCAATGGACATGAGGCTCAAAAAGAAGATAGCAATCAATCATGAGGGGCTCTGCCTGCTGTGAGATTTGTTCATCTCTTGGTGACGGATGGACTTTGAAGGATTTTTTTTAAGCAGGGAAGGGGCAAAACTAGATTCATATTTTCGAAGATTGTTTTGGCAATCATCGTCATGGAGTTACTGACTGCTTGCTTTAAATACATTATTATGGTTAATCCTGAAAATCACAGTGTGAATGAAATATTATTATTTTCCACATTTCACAAATAAATGATTAGGGGACTTGTCTAAGGTTACTCATCTATTAAGTGAAAAAGCAGGGATTCAAACCAGAGCAGTTTGAACTAAGCTCCCTCACTTCTAACCACTACATTTCATTGCTTCTGAGTAAATTCTAGTGAAGTGTGGGTGATCAGGGATGGTCAAAGAGATTATTGAAATAAAATAGGTAAGAAAGTGGTTGATAAGAAACAAATCAATTCAAGAATTATTTAAGAGTAGAGTTTCCTAGTACCTGATTTTGAATTGGATCCACCAGCATTTGAAATATGTGGGAAGTACGTTGAGAAATATTTTATATTTTTAAGTAAAAAGTATTCTTAATGTGTTATGATATAACTTTTATGCAAGTCTTCTTGCTCATTCTCTGGGGCTACATTGTGATAACTCAGCTTCTTTGCTGTGTGGTTAGCTTAAGTATTACTGTACAATCAGTGCAGATCACTATGGCCAACTGTGTTATTTTGAATTTATATGAGCTTCTCTAATATGAGGCAATGTATAGACACACTATATCATTAAAATTTTTCTTTTCATAAATATTCATGGTTTTGTTCAGCTTTTATCTTTCTCATAAAATGTGTGTTCCTTTTGGGAAAGAAATATTTGGTGGCTTTAATAGGCTGGCTACCCTAAATCAAGTAGTTTGTTCAGCACTTTCTTGCGATCATTAGCAACACCTGCAATAGTTTGTTGTTTTGAAAGTTACATTTGCATTGTAGAAGTACTTTTTCTAGTTTTTTATAGTCAGTAGATGTAATTTTAAATTTATGTATGAAACACTAAATACCAAGAGTGTTTAAATATCTGGTGATCTGGTTTCCTTCTGATAATTCACTACAGCATGCCTTAAATAATTACATCTAGCTCTGGATAGCTTCCCCTCTGACTCAGTGAAAAAGGCAATGTCACATGACCAACCTAGACATTCCAGCCTACCTGTTATCCATTGCCTGACCAGTCTTAGCTTCTACCTCGTACCCTTACTCCTTTCTCTTGGTTACAATGACTGCCTTGCTTTTCCTCAAATAAGCCAAACACGCCAGGCCTTTGCAATTGCTATTCTCACTATCTGGGATGCTCTATCCTACAGTATGCATATGGCTGGCTCCCTCACTCCCTTCAAGCCTTTGCTTAAAATCTCTCCTGATGAGAAAGGCCCCCCAAACCACCCTATATGTAGTACTTCTTTCAAAATTCTCCTCCTTACCCTGTTTCATTTAGGTTCATTGCACTTATCCTCACCAGATATATTGTACTGATACATATGCAAATGATACATAGTGCAAATCCAGATGCCAGACTCGTGGGTGGTATAGTCTCTGCCCTGATTTCTAGGCCCTACTTACTTCCTCTTGTTTCTCTAGTGATACAGTTTTATAAAAGCTCTAACCATCATCAGTTCACATAGATGGTGAGCACCCCTGTTCTGAGCTTCAGCTCACGGCAGGGAGAACTCACTGAAGCTCCAAGTTTTAGGCTGTGCGTTCTGACATAGTCTCACCTTGTATGTGGCACTTTTAATTTTTATTACCAGAGCCAAAACTGTCAGCAGTCTTTACGTGTTTCCAGTTTTGGAACCAGCAAATCCCACCTACTGCTTTGTATTTCTTTTCCATTTATGATCTGGAAATTGTACATCTTGTCTTTGAGAGTGGTTTTAACTTTCCAGTTTCTTTTACTTTGTTTCAATTAAAATTCATATGGGAAATGGGTATGAATTTGTGAACTTAATTAACACTGCTCATTTTTTGATAAGTTGGAAATGGCAGAGATATTTAATTAAAATTTTTTATTCTGAATATCACAGCTGCTCTTATTTAGGAAAGTGGTTCTGTGGCACTTGGATGGGCAATGAAATAGAGTTTGGTATAATTCCTCCACAAAATAAAAATAGGACAGCCTAGTTACTTTTTGAAATACATAGTGTATTGTATATACCCTGTTCAATGCAATTATTTGTCTACTGAGGTTAATGGCATTCTATTTCATTTTATTTATTGGAGACCTGGGCTGAATATTTCATTCCCTCCCAAAGACTAGATGTTCTCAATGTAACATTCAGGGAGCAGGACCAAATATGCTTTGAGTATGCTTTGGAACCTTGTTATAAAAGATTAATGATCTTTCATTCAACAGATTTTTTTTTGGTTTTCCTTCAAATGTTCACGTGACCGATAGCTTATCCATGTGCATTGTACATTACAAATGAACTTGTCAAAAAAGGAATTATAGATGTCCGGGAACCAGAGATAACTTAACCTCAGGACCCATTTCCCATGCCCCACCCCTGGATAATGTGCAGAGTGTTCTTTCGTTAGGAAGAAAAGGTTTTCATTATTGTCAGACAATGATTATTGTCTTAAGTTAGTCCCAGGATTATAGAGATTTTTACATATTTTAAAGTTTACTTTGCTTTTTTGCTGGGAGTAATACCATTGCAATAAATGCAATGTGAGTGGTTGTCCTTAAGCTCCTAATGTGAGAGTAGCATGTTTGAGGACATGTTTGTAATGTAAAACTAAAGATCATGGATTGGATTGCTCTCCAAAGGGGGATGAAAAGTAGAATGGTTGCAAACACCCTCCACCCAGAGCAACTTTATTTTAGAACATTTCCTGTTTCTCTGAAGTTGACAGTTACCATTTTACATAGCATGTGAGCCATCTTTAAACAAAAATTCAAATTGTTAAACAGCTCTCATTATTGTACAGAATTTTTAGCAACAAAACCATGGGAAAAAAGTATTTCATGGGTATAAAATAGGAGAGGCAAGATTGACCAAAATTGAGATTGAGTTAAATTAGGAGATTTTCTCTTATTCAGTAAGCCCAAACTTTAGATGCTCATAAAAGAAGACGATGAGGACAGTCCAAACATGCTCATAGCTCCCCACATACACTGTTAATCAGGGGAGAGTTGTCACACCTGGAGACAGAGGAGTCAGGAAAAGGGAACCTGGGATTCCAGGCCTCCTAAACACAGTGGCTGCTCCACAGTTTCTGAAAAGAAGGGCTTAAAGCTGTTTTTGTATAACACTTTTTTCATTCAATATAGAAAAGCATCAGTTATCCATATTAAAGATTGTGGGGAGGGAGGCTGTTGGAGATTACAGGTCCCTCACTTTCTTCCCCCATCTAATGCCACCAAGTGCTACTAGCTGTAAACACAACCGAGCCTGAAAAAAAAGAGTCTGTATACTTTGTGTCCCATAAGCTGTCCTTCAGTCTCACTCACTGAGTGTTAAGAAAATGCAAAAAGCCTGTATTGACAAGTTAAACGTTTCAGCCAGTCTATGAAACAAGGCAAGAGAAAGATGTCCGAACTTGGGGCATCTGAAATATGATCTTGGGAAGATTAAAACAGTAGGTCAGGGGCTTCCCTGGTGGCGCAGTGGTTGAGAGTCCGCCTGCCGATGCAGGGGACACAGGTTCGTGCCCCGGTCTGGGAAGATACCACATGCCGCGGAGCGGCTGGGCCCGTGAGCCATGGCCGCTGAGCCTGCGCGTCCGGAGCCTGTGCTCCGCAATGGGAGAGGCCACAACAGTGAGAGGCCCGCGTACTGCAAAAAAAAAAAAAAAAACAGTAGGTCAAGCCACAGGCTGTGTGGGTCACCACCAGTGCAAATGAGCAGATGTAGGGTGTCCTAGTCCTAAATTGCTATAATAGGTAAGGTTGAAGTAAAAAGCAATAAGCCAGTTTTATAAGTATTCAGATGCACCAAACACAACCAAAAATGTGAGAGAAATATCTAATAGACTTTTTTTGGAGGTAAGAATGGGATTATATTGTTTAAATTGGGACCAGATGAAAATCAAAGTGTTCTCCTGCCTAAATGGGAAAGGTTTCAAAATAAATTTGGTAACTCAAAAATAAAGATTTTTACATTAGACATGAGATAACTCTGAGATAACCAATGAACTAACTTTCTAATAAATATAGATGTAAAAAAATTATCAGTATTCTTGACTGCTTGCATGAAATTTTTGTTTGTCTTAAATAATTTTGAAATGGTTCTTTATTCATAAACTTGATGCAAGTTTACAAAATTTACTGTAATCTGCAATGAAAAATAAGGTCCCCCCAAAAAACTCAGAAAACAAAGCATGGGGGGGCTTGGGGTGGGGGTGTGATGAATTGGGAGATTGGGATTGACATGTATACACTAATATGTATAAAATAGATAACTAATAAGAACCTGCTGTACAAAAAATAAAATAAAGTAAAATTCAAAACATAAAAATTAGAATTACCATCTGATCCAGCAAAATTCCGCTTCTGGTTATATACCCAAAACAATTGAAAGCAAGGTCTAAAAGAGATACATGTTCCCTCATATCCATAGTGAAACGGGAGGGAAGGGGGCAGGGCACAACCTAAAAAAAAAACAAAACCACAAAAACCCAAAGCATGCCAAATGTGCAGCTACAAAAAGTATCCACAAAAAGCTCACAGTTGCCTGTCATTCATAAATAATTTTGAAAATAAATACTTTTTTAAAAAAAGTCTTTTATTAAAAAAATTATTTATTTGGTTGTACCGGGTCTTAGTTGCAGCAGGTGGGCTCCTTAGTTGTGGCTCGCTGGCTCCTTATTTGCCGCACATGGGCTCCTTAGTTGCAGCAGGCAGGCTCCTTAGTTGTGGCTCCAAGACTTCTTAGTTGTGGCATGCAAACTCTTAGTTGCGGCATGCATGTGGGATCTAGTTCCCTGACCAGAGTTCGAACCAGGGCCCCCTGCACTGGGAGCGTGGAGTCTCATCCACTGCACCACAGGGAAGTCCCAAGAATATATATGAAATAACTAGTGAGATTTAGACTCTGTTAATTGGAAATTTGATAGGCTTATTTTAATGGCCAAGGATGCTGGATTTGTCAAAGAACAGTACTGAAATCTTTTAAATACGTATCTTTCACTAGATATAATTGTCCATGTTTAATTATCACTCTTTTCTCCTTTTTGAGAGTCTGCTATGATCAAGGCACTGTATGTATATAAGGGAGCACAGGCTCTGTAGACAGACCTGTTGTGTGACCTTCAGCAAGTTATTTAACCTCTCCGTGCTTCATTTTCTTATATATAAAATGAAGATAATAGTACTTATTTCAAGGACTAAAAGTTTTAATATGCTTAAAATATACATAAGGTGCCTGGCACATATATATAAGTGTTAAATAAATAAGAGCTACAAAGATAATTGCATTTTGGGCTTCCCTGGTGGCGCAGTGGTTGAGGGTCCGCCTGCTGATGCAGGGGACGCGGGTTCGTGCCCCGGTCCGGGAAGATCCCACATGCCGCGGAGCAGCTGGGCTCGTGAGCCGCGGCCGCTGGGCCTGCGTGTCCGGAGCCTGTGCTCCGCGGCGGGAGAGGCCACAGCAGTGAGAGGCCCGTGTACTGCAAAAAAAAAAAATTGCATTTTACCTTCACATATTTTTTTAAGTTTTTTTATGAATATTTTCGTGTATACTATTAATTACAATATTCCTATAAAATGACCATTGTTAACCTTATTTTTTGAATATGAGACAACAAAAAAGGTTGTTCAAAACCAATGAGCCAATAAGGACCAAATACAGAAGCAGAGTTCAGGCCCCCTGGTTCCTGCTCCAGGATGCAACTCCCTGTCCCTTGAAAACTGAGTTTTAATTAAGTCTAAGTCACACACACACACACACACACACACACACAAAATGTGAGAGAGAACTTTGGATAAGCAAGGAAAATAATCTCACTAAGAATGAACTTCAAAGAAGATAAGTCGTTATTTAAACACGGCCAAAGAAGTGGACAGAGCACAAGGAGGAAGCAGTTAATCCAAAGGAGTCCACCAGCTTGTTTCATTTTATTTCTGAGTATATTGAGCACAATGTCCATCTGTGGCTAAGGAAGAGACCCAAGCCCTGAGTCTGTGCTAAGGGGATCCTGAGTCTGTGCTAAGGGAATCTTGAAAGTCTTCCCCAGGGTGGTCAGTACTTCGCTGCGAGGCAAATGGAGCCACAGACCCCGATACTCGCTGAGTGAAGGCAAGGCAGTGACTGTTCATAATTAAATCATTTGTAACCTTTTATCTTGTTTTGGTTCTTAGAAACAAATCAAGGACACCACAAACAGAATGTAAATTGGCCTTTGTAGTCTTGCCCTCTGGTATAATTAGCAGATGTCTGGTCATAAGGCAGACCAGTGCAGGAAAAATCTATTTACATAATGAAATATGCTATTTCCACATTCTCTGGAAAGTGCTTCTTCAAGTTCCTGTGTTTCTCTTGTTGAGATGACTTGGAAAGGGGGTGTTTTACCATCTTGATTCCAGCATAGAATCCCCAGACCTGGAGTCTTCAAATTATAAAGGGACATTTAAAAAATATCAGCAAATGACATGGAAATGTAATATGTGTTGTGAGCTTTCCTAAAGGAGTCTTTCCTTAGATCTACAATCATGAAAACACTGACAGCATGGATAAAAAAATGCAACTTTAATATTCAATAAGTGTAGCATCTTTTGTTAGAACAAATGTTTGAAACTTGAGGTATATGGGGAAGAGAGAGAGAGAGACTTTCAATTGAAAATGTTGGGAATCTTTCCCTAGTAGACAACAAAGGCAGGCCATTTTCAGATGGAAGAGAAAAAGAGATGAAGGTATGAAGGTTCAGAGACTCATAAAGGAGAGAAACACCGGGAGTATAAACTCTGTAGCACTGTCACAAAGACTTATCAAGGTCTGGAAAGCAACGTTTCAGTGCAACTTGGAATTAGAAGAGAGAGATGCTAAATTTTGTTTGGCTACCCAAGTCTTCTCTCATTTCATATGCCAAAGTACACTTCATTGAAAAAGGTGGAAAAGATTTCTAGCAGGTATTTTATAGGATCTCTTTACCATAAAAAATGTTCAGAAGTAGAATGCATAGCCACCTGTAAGCTGGCAATCTGCCAATTAATGTAAAGTTTACAATCAAATTTAGCTATACATAAAGTAGTAAAATTTAAAGTGCAATATTTTAAAGCTATGCTGAGATTATCACAGCCCTGGTGGTACTGCTGAAATATTAAGAGTAAGACTTGTGTCCATGATCAGTGTTGTTTAGAGTATGATTAAATAAAAAACTCCAGGCAGATTTCTTTTAAAGCTTAGATAAGATGGATAATTTTATAAAAAAATACTTCCGACTCAAATTGACCCCAGTAGAGAGAAAATCTAAAAAGACCAGTTGCCACAGAATAAAAGGGAAAGTAGTTAAAAAGCAAGTGACCTTGATGGCTTCATGCAAGACTTGCTTCATCCTCAAAAGTACACTTTAAAAATCATATAATCTCAATGTTCCTTAATTATTTGATTGCAGGGAAAAAGAGGTAAAACTTTTAAGTTTATCTAAAAATTAGTAAAAGATTTTTTTCCCAAAACTTGACAGATTTCACCAAAAAGAGAAAACTGCAGACCAAGCCCACCTATTACTATCTGAGTAAAAATCTTAGATCAATTACTAGCAAATAAAATTCAACAATGCATTAAAAACGTAAACATTCTTACCAAGTAAGATTTACTCTAAGAATTGAAGAGTGGTTAAATATTAGAAAATCCATTAATAAAATCTAACACATTAACAGAGTTATGATTTTAAAAAAATCTTATGGGCATTTCTGTTCTTCATAGATGCAAGAAAGGCATTGGACAAAATTCAACACCTATCATGTTTAAAAACAAAAGCTCTCAATAAAGTTAGAATTGATGAATAAATCCTTAATATGGCCATGTATATTATAAGCCTCTGTTGAGCTGGACTGAGTTATATATGCTTCTCAGTACTACATAAACATTTTAAAAATTGAGGGAAAGTATTACATGGATTTAAAAAATGAAAAATAGTATTAAAGAAAAAAATTTGTTTCAATATTAAAAAATAGAGCAACAAATCCCTAAGATCTTTTAAAGCTGAAGTACACTGAGGACTAGGCAGAACCTGGAGAGGGAGACAAACCCCAAGAGAACCTGAAGTGACATCAGTAGGGCCTGGAGGCCTTCACCAGAGCTACTCCTAAAAAGTGAGTCCATATGAGTGAAAGGGAGCAAGGGGTGCCCTGTGCCACTTGAACTTCCAACAACAATGTTTCTTTTGTTTTTTTATTCACCTCCAGTTTTCGATAGTTTGGATGTCTCTAGAGTGATATTGATAATTTTTGATATACCGTTTTACACAAGAATCAGTTTAAGAAGTGTAATGTAAAGAGAAATCCATACATTATTAATCTTAATACCCTGTCAGTAAGATCCAGGTTTGTTTCCTTCTACCTCACTTAAATATTTTTTTCCCTATTCCTTTGCTGTGATTTACACATTACTCCGAAACTTCTGTCTTCCTGGAATTCTTTTAAAAATTATCACATCTTGTCAATAATTTTTAAATATGACAATTCAATTTACTTTGTAATGAGAAACTGTAAAAGTATTTTGAGAATTTGAAAGTGATATATAAGGAAAATGTTTTATAAGTATATTTCAATTTCACATATAACAGAAGGTTAAGGATAGCAAAGACGTTGGTAATTTTGCATCAGAATGTATGCTATTTGTCATGATTGTGTAAACACCTATAATCCATTACTTCATTTGTCTAGCCTCTTTTGGACAGACATACAGAGAAAGAAGGATTAACATTCCTCTGAATACAAAAACTTGGGATATTCTTTCCCTTTACTTGAGGGAAAAATGCAAACTGCATAGGAAAAGAAACAGTGGTCTGTAACACAGACATCTCATCAGGTTGACAGTTTGAGTCAACCACAGGGGCAACGCCACTGGATGGTGCATTTCCTGAGAGTGGGTACCATGTCTGTTTTAGGCACTGCCATGTCCCTAAGGCCTAGCAGTGTGCCTGGCACATGTTGGATTAGTGATGTTGGATGAATGAATGAATGATTGTTAATGATTTGGCTAAGTTGACAACCTTTTCCTCTTAAATATTCTCCCCATGCCACACTGAAAGTCACATAATATAACCTTCTTTGCAGAGGAATGGCTTTCCTCAGTCAATGCTAAATAAGTAATAGGGACTGACTACAAAATAACTCCTATTCAAGTTAGAATGAATGTCACCAAGGTTATTTGACTTAGCCATATCAAAGTTAGGAGTCAGACAAGAGTTTCCATTTTGAGGAGGCAAATCAATGAGGAGTTAAAGTGTCTAGTTAACAAACTCAAAATTTGTAATCGAAAACTGAGCATCACCTGAAAATTGTAAGCTTTTTAAACAAATGAAGGACATGGAGGTAAATGTTTCTAATTAGATTCACTTATCCAAAATCTTTTGCTTTCCTTGGTAGCTTGACGCTCACAGCATAAGGTCAATGTGAGATTAGTGATAAAATACACAGGATTGTAGAGTTCATAACACAGCCTGCTTGGGAGGATGTTATGTGCATGGCCCACAGGCAGGACTGTTTATTTCAGCCCGTGACAAACATGACAAATGACATGCCACTCCGACATCATTGCTACTGGTCACTAGAAATGCTGGCTGAACATTAGCCCAGAACCCAATTCCCACAGGTCCACTGCCAAACAATTTGAATAAATCCAGGCAAGTTTACAATTTTTGCTTTGGCTGAAAAATATTTCTTTCCCTTGGCTGTCTAAATAACTTCAGAGTATTTGAGGGTGGACTGTCACCTCCCATGCCTAAAAAGTACTGTTAGTCTTTTTAAAAACATCTGTATTGAAATATAATTCACGTATCATACAGTCCACCCATGGCTTTTAATATTTTCAGAGGTGTGCAACCATGACCACAATCAACTTGAGAATATTTGCATCACCCTAAGAAAAAATCCCACACTCCTGTTCTATCACCTCCCCATCTTCCTACCCCAGTTCTAGGCAAGCACTAATGATTCCCCTCCCCGGCTCTGAGGCTTGTTTTTGTTGTTATTTGCTTATTTATTTGTTTAGTGACACGTTAAACTGTTTTAGTGAAGTTTGTCTCTCCTGAAGTGTGAAACCCTGGGTGTCTGAGAGGGCACAGCCACAGTTATCTGAGATGACAGCATTTTTAGCAGGGTTCTGTTTGAGTGTCTCCTTTCCTGATCATTTGGCCTCATGTGGTATCACACCCACCCATTAGGCACCACTAATTACCAGCTGATTACTCGATAGTTTTTGACAATGCCCTCAGGCATAAATAGCTCTGTAGTCTGATCCGATTAAATTCAGACAAGAGTATATTTTTGAGAACAGTCTTTATCTTTTGTACTCAGGAGGGTACTTCTTAGTTATCTCTTTTTCTCTGTTTCTCTCTGGTGAACTAGCTGGCCTGTAGTTAAGCTTTTTACTCCTAATTAAGAGGAGCTATTGTTTTCAAGAACACCCTTAGGCTTGAACCTCACCAAACTCTATTCTATTTCTAATAATGACTTTATCATTTCCTTTGGAAAAAGCTTCAAAGGTCTCTTATAAACTGCTTCTCAACCTGGGCAAAATCTCTCACTCCTATTCCAGGGCAAGCTGCAGCAGTTAGCCTCTCGTCCTCTGGTCCTTTGACCTGACTCTCCTGGTGTGGAACTTCTGCTCTATGATTGAGTTGATGTCAGGGTGATTAGGACCCCAGTATTCTTGCCAGCCATGGCTGGAGAAGACCTTCCAGGTTCTAAATGAGGGCTGGGTGAACCTCTCAGTAACTCTCAGCCAACCTCCAGTAATACCTGGAATTTATCCTCTTCAACTTGGAGTTGGAGGGAATGAGAAATTCTGGTGATGAAACCAAAGGGGGCCCTGTGGGGTGCCCAGGCACAGAGGCCTTTTTTTTTTCTAAGCTCATCAGCACAAACAGAGCTTTATTTAATTACAAGTGATGTAACCTATGTACACGTTAGTTTCCCTTCCAAGTTTAACTGCTAAAATTACCCTTACAGAGATTAAATTGTAAATTGTATTTCATTAGTAATTTATTAAATTTGCCTGTAAATTGACACATTCTGTATGGAGCCTTAAAATGATGTTTTGAGAGTTTATTTACAATCATTGAAAACAACAGTTCTGTCAAACAGGTAATTACAGCTCTTTAAACTCACAACATACATATATTTAAACATTTAAATAGAAGCCCATTTTCTTCAAAAGTAATTTTCTACTGCTTTTTCATAAAAATACGAAAAGACAACATCTGTACTTTAAAAACCTATATTTAACCGAAATCAAGATTTTTCTGCAAATGATACCTCTTTCCAAAAAGCTTAAAAGACATCACAAAATAATGTGATGTTAAACCAAATAATTTCACCATGGCCTACTACTTTAAAGAAATACTGTGCAGTATTTCTTTTTAAATTTTCATGCTAGATTTCAACTGTGTATATGCTATGTAAACATACCAGATTAATCCGATTCATTCATATTTATGCAGTAGACTGTCATACCACAATTGCAAAATGGTAAAAGGCAATCTTTATGCAAACTTAAGAATACTTTAGTAAAAGGCAACCAACGTCACTCTAATTTTCTATAAAAATTACCTCTCTTCCTCCTACCTTTTTTTCCCCTTTGAATGGTACCTTTTATAGCATATCAACACACAATGGTATTTATATCACTTTTACTTAAGTTAGTTTTTAAATGACTGTTTTCTTTTCTGATACACTGAATTTATCAAAAGGCACCAAGATTAGAGTCCTATGTAGTTTCATAATTTTGTTCCTTTTTAAGTTCCTCTAGAATAATTTTTGTCATAAAAGGATAGCTTTAAGAACCAGAAGAAAATGAAAGATACAACACAGTAACTTGAAACTTGTACCATCCAAAAGGTATACATTTATAAATAGATTCCTTGAACTTTTCATTTAGGACAAGAAGTCAGAACAACTTTCTGAACACAAACATAAAAATAGAGCACATTTATTAACAGTAGGAAAACTCTGTTTATAGAGGTATTTAATCTTACATAATAACATACAGCCAAAAGCATTAGAAATTCACTGCCAGATAGATATTCTGAGGCACTCTCCTGCAAACATGTCTGGTACATAGCACACACATATAAAAAAGTATGGCATTTATTTCCCAGGGAGAAGAGATAGGTTTCATCACAGAAAGATTTACTAGATTTCAGCTTTGATTAATTTTAGAGATATATTTTAAAGATAAAAAAGAAAAACAAGATTCACCCCTAAAATAAAAAAGTCTTTATATATATAATCCATTATTAATACTCTTTATGCTCTTACAATGTAAAACATTTAGAAACTTTTGAACTCTAAAAATTTTGATCAGTTAACCTATTTGGTCTTAACACACTCTAAATTCCCTTCTGAGAATCACACTGATGTTTTTAGTCCATCAGTCCAATATGGATGGAACAATTCTATTTCTTTTTCTTCTTCTTTGGTGGTTCATCCTCAGAGCTACTCTCTGTGCTGCTGCTGCTATTACTAGAAGAGCTGGAATCTCTTCTGCATCAGAGGACGAGGAAGAGCTTGTGGAGGAGGCTAAAGATGATGAACTGGAGCTTTCATCAGAGTCACTGTCCTCTGAGGAGGACGAGGTAGACGGCTCTTCACTCTGATGAAGAATCACTGGCTGAACTGTCACTGCTATTGCTACTGGAACTGGTTACACTCTTAGACCTTTTTTTCTTGGTCTTTCTTTCTACAGTAGTTTCTCCAACGCTTTCTTGTAATAATAATCTGTTTTCTTTTTCTTTTAAAGCTTTCTTTAGTTCTGCTCTTCTTGAAGGCCTATGTAGGTACTTTCTTTTTCCTGTACATTCATAAGTCCAATGCCCAAATTCCAGGCATTTCTGACATCTTACATGTTTTACAGATGGAGAAAAACCATTATTAAAAGATTTTTTGTGGATAGATAATGAAATTAAGGAGAAAATTAGTATAAATAACAATTCTTAATGTATTAACTCTAAAACCTTTTGGTACATTTAAAGCCATTTTAAATATTCCAAGCTGTATCACTCCCTGTGTAAGAAGATAACCTTTTATTTCTGTAGCTTTAGTATCAAGTTGGAAGAAAGCTATGGCTATCTATTGTTCTCATCTCCTTCACAGTCCAAAGTATAAAATTGTGGAAGAGGTTAGAATATTATTAGCATCTTAAAGAGACTTTAAAATATAACTTTCACTAGCTTTTCATGTAGAATAATGATATTAACTAATTTCACCTCTCAGTGTTGTAAAGATTAAGTTAAATACAAGTTCACACATGAAAGGTCAAAAAATCTGGTACCTTGTCTACAGTAGACATTCAATAAATGTTAACTTTCCATTGCTTTTTTTTTTCTTTTTTTTTTTTGTTTGGTACGCCGGCCTCTCACTGTTGTGGCCTCTCCCGTTGCGGAGCACAGGTTCCAGACGCGCAGGCTCAGTGGCCATGGCTCACGGGCCCAGCCGCTCCGCGGCATGTGGGATCTTCCCGGACTGGGGCACGAACCCGTGTCCCCTGCATCGGCAGGCGGACTCTCAACCACTGCGCCACCAGGGAAGCCCTCCATTGCTTTCTTTAGAGCCTCAGAAATGTGAACCAAGATTCATTATTTCTCTCATTCTAAGATTATTCTAAAGCCAGGTAATTGAGGTCATGACTGAAGGCAACCTCTCTGCCATTTTACAGTGCATTAAGCTGAAGTTTGTGTTGCTCTGATGATGACAGAAGATTTATGTCTGTTCCTTTCTCTCAATTCCCAGCACTTCATTTTCTCTTCGATCCAAATGCAAAGTTTCACAATAATTCTGTTTTAAATTCCAAGTTGCCTGATGGTCCCACCCATCACATATAGACGTAAATTTACAGTGGCAGATCAGTTATATAAATATTCTTAAAAGCCCTTGTTGTTAGGAGACTCACATATTCATTCATCCATTCAGTTGTTTATTCAACAACTCAAATTATGTGTTAGGTGATGAATCTAATATCTCTAAGACACAGAGCCTACCCTGTAAAACTCATAGTCTGTTAGGGGAGCTAGGCATTATGGCATGTGCTATGTAAGGGATTTTTACTAGGCAATTTGGGAGGAAGAGGAGGCGTGAGTTACGTAAGAAGTAAAGAAATGATCCTCCCTGCCTTATTTTAAGGATCAGTCCTTAAATATTCAATATATATTTAAGAAAAACATAAAATATATTAGTGGGGATGGAATTGGAAGATATGTGTATATGTGAGACTTTTTTTTTTTTTTTTTTTTTTTTGCGGTACACGGGCCTCTCACTGTTGCAACCTCTCCTGATACGGAGCACAGGCTCCAGACGCGCAGGCTCAGCGGCCGTGGCTCACGGGCCCAGCCGCTCCGCGGCATGTGGGATCCTTCTGGACTGGGGCACGAACCCGTGTCCCCTGCATCGGCAGGCGGACTCTCAACCACTGCGCCACCAGAGAAGACCTATGTGAAACTTTTTGAAGCATCCGGACAGATCACATGTTTAAACCTGTAGAAGCCAGGTTACTGTTCAGTTAAGTCAATAATCTTGAATTTGGAGACTCAGCCTTTCATATGTAAAAGTGAAACTATACCTGAAATTTAAGGAGAAAAAGTCAGTGACAGGTTGAGGGCCGTAAAAAACTGAATTGAGAGAGCCTTTTTCTTAGAGTGGAAAAGGGACATCATCTACTTCAAAGTTATTTCCACATAGTTATTCTCTTTCCTCATTTATTTCCGGATGAGAGGTAGAGGAATAAAGCATATCATGAGAACTATCCAGGGTGGGACAAAACAATATGGCCAACATCTTGACCATGTGGATCTCAGGAAAAACTCTTGTCACCCATCAGCACCCTGCTTGGGAACACGCATAAGTTAGGACTGCCTTGAGGAAGACTATTAAACCCTACGATGAGTATCAGGCCCACAGAACTGAGATAGTCTAGAAGCTTTGGTCAGATTTTTGCCTAGAGCAATACTGTTGACTTTGAAATTAATCTTTATAATCTTCGCCTGTTACATATGAGGAAATTAAGACTGGGAAAGCTGAAGCATCTTGTCCAAGATCATACCATTACATGAGAGAGAGGTAAGAACTACAACCCTGCTTTTAAAGTTAGACATCATATCCCCAATACCAGGCTGTCTCATAACTGGGAAATGCAGTCTTCACTTCTACAGAATTTTCTAGTGTTATCATATTTCGGATCCCTCCCCCCCTTAATTTTACCCAATTGATTTGACACTACAAGTCCCTTTACTCACAATTTTGCATACCAGGAAAATGAAAGCTATTGTCTGCACTTGAAATGGTGGGAGCCAAAGAAGGAGAGAAAAAGTAGCCTCTCTTCTAAGTCTTGGATGGTCAGAGCATTGGAGTCACTTTAGTGGACAAATAGTGATAGAAATGCAGTTCAGCACACATTGACTGAATGTTCATTAGGTTCATGTCTACACACTGTAGATACTGAAGGAGAGAAAAAATACAATATGGGAATTTCAACATGTTGTCACCCACCTGGTCTTGGTTCACTATCAAATTCATGGAAATGGAACTCTGTGGACAGAGATGGAAGGTAGACCCTTCCAAGAAGAGATTTTTCTAAATATAATTCACCTGTATTTTGTTTATTAATATTTTCCCAGTTCCTAGCACAGTAGCTAACATGAAACAGCTCTTAATAATATTTGATGGATAAATGAGTAAATAATGCAAAATCTTTGTTTCACATTTTGCATCATATTGTATTGGTATCCTGTAATGTGTTCCCAAAAGCGTCATCCCAATCAACCTCAAGATTGACTACCAGAATTCCAACTTTACAAAGATTTGCTTGACTTGCTTGTTTCATTTAATCATTCATTCAACATACTCCAAATGCTAGGAGCACAAAGATGACTTGGACATAGGCAAAAATGTGGAGGCAATTAAGACATAATAGTTAAATACCTTCCCTGGTGGTGCAGTGGTTGAGAGTCTGCCTGCCGATGCAGGGGACACGGGTTCGTGCCCCGGTCCGGGAAGATCCCACATGCCGCAGAGGGGCTGGGCCCGTGAGCCATGGCCGCTGAGCCTGCGCGTCCAGAGCCTGTGCTCCGCAACGGGAGAGGCCACAACAGTGAGAGGCCCGCATACCACACAAAAAAAAAAAAAAATGAAAAAAAAAGATATATTATTAGAAATATATATCAAAATTGGTAGCATAGAGATTGAACCTAATGAATTTGCCTAATTGGGATTGGAAGGGAGGCTCCTTGGTCACATCTTTACTGAGGTGCTGATGGAATAATAAACTGGAGTTTTCAGGGCAGGGGGCAATGGGCAAGATAGACTAATACTACACTCAGGGAGAAAGTTGTGCTAGTCACTTATTAACATTTACAGAGAAAGAAAATTATCCAGTCGCTAGTGACCACAGAGCTAATTCATGGTAAAAGAGGAATATATTAATAACGATTACTGTTGATGACTTTTAACTTTACGAACGTTGGCAACTTCTGGTTTTTAATGACTACATGGTAGTGTTTTTTAAATTTCCTTTGAAGGCAAACATTTTAAATGAGAAGAACCTCCTGAGGGCTGAGAATATGCCTGGTTCTAGAGTTAATATCCAGAGACAAGTTTACAGTTTGTTTCTACTCTTAAGCTTTCGATGATTTCCTAGATATTTATTTTATTTTTAAATGATTTAAAAATGAACAACAACAAAAATCCTGTGAGAGACTGAATGTACAAACAGAAAATGGCCAGGCCACACGGAGAATAGAGCTCTGATCTACAACCTTTACAGCAACCCGCCCAGGAAAACAAACCACAACTTCTGTAGCATTTGGTCCCAAACAGCCAGGACTTGGCTCAATAAAGGCCAGCTTCCTTAATTTTTGTCACTGCTTCCATCTCAAGGTCAACCAGAAAAAGCCAAATATGCTCCCCAAACTAATCGCATAGGATGCCCCACTTCTAGTTAGCCCACCTCCAGCTTCCCCATTTCAAAAACTTGCAGAGTAGGGGCTTCCCTGGTGGCGCAGTGGTTGAGAGTCCGCCTGCTGATGCAGGGGACGCGGGTTCGTGCCCCGGTCCGGGAAGATCCCACATGCTGCAGAACAGCTCGGCCTGTGAGCCATGACCTCTGAGCCTGCGCGTCCGGAGCCTGTACTCCGCAGCGGGAGAGGCCACAACAGTGAGAGGCCCGTGTACCACAAAAAAAAACAACAAAAAACTTTCAGAGCATA
Organism: Phocoena sinus; assembly: GCF_008692025.1. NCBI lineage: Eukaryota > Metazoa > Chordata > Mammalia > Artiodactyla > Phocoenidae > Phocoena > Phocoena sinus. Next base: position 52,002,731 of record NC_045780.1, read on the forward strand.
CCTGAAGCCTTCCTTGTTTTATCAAGAAACTTTCCCTCTCCCCTGCCTGCCTCCCTCTGAATCTCTGCCAAGTTCTAGGGACCGGACGGTGGCTGACTCTGTCCCTACAGCAACCTCCAGATGAACAGCCTCAGCATATTCTGTTTGGGTGGTCTTTATTTATTTCCACATCTGAATGATGCAACAGTCTTATTGCGTCTACCTGTTCCACCTACATTCGTCTTGTTTAAGTTATAACAAAATGTGTAGTTTCGGTAAAAAGAGGGAGGGTCTTATTTGAAACAATATGTTGTGTTTAGAATCTGGCTGGACTGGCAGAGGTCAGAGGGGCTGGTGCCCTGAATGTCTGGCCACTTCCTAGGAGATTTGGGAGGCCCAGAGTCCCTTGTGTAAATTTCCTCTGCCCCAGGCTTCTCTCTAATGAACTAAAGGGAACACCCATTCTCAGATAAGGCAAGTAAATAGTCCATTGTTTGCTGTAAATTTAAGAGTATCTTTAGAGATTTTATAGGTTACTCTTATCTCCTTAATATTTCTGAGATGGATCCTAGGCTTCAAGGCTGGGAAAAATAAACACTAGGCATTGTGCTTCTAAAAGGGTAGAGGAGGAAAAGTTAGGGGCAGGGCAAGCTTTATTGGGAGGTAAGATGTCTCCAGGCTTAAGTATAGGCCAGAATGCTTTTAATGACAGTGGGAATTTCCCCATACTTCCAGCCTTACTTAGTACTACTTAATACAGCTGTCACTTGCTATGGGGTGGGGGACATTAGTTCCAGTATCCCCACACACACCTTCCCCCAGTACCAAAATCCATGGATGCTCAAATCCCTTATATGAAATGGTGTTGTATTTGCATATAACCTATATACATCTAACCTATATACATACTTTAATTTTTACTTAAATTTAATTTTTTTATAAGGGCAGAAAACAGAAAAGGAATGCCCCTTTTCATTAAAACAACAACAACAAAACTAAAAATCAACCCCCAAAGCAAGTGTTCTAAGAGCTTTCTAGGTGGCAGGCATTATGAAATTTCTCCCATACGCTTTAAATCACCTCTAGATTACTTATAATAACTAATACAATGTAAATGCTATGTAAATAGTTATAAATGCAATGGAAATGCTATGTAAATAGTTGTCAGTGTGTGGAAGATTCAAATTTTGCTTTTGGAACTTTCTGGAATTTTTTTTGAATTTTTTATATCTTCAGTTGGTTCAATCCATGTATGCAGAACCAGCATACTGCTTTTGGTGTAAGTAAACTGAAAGGGAGGAATCAACTTCTAAGTGGAAGCTACTGTATAATTACTAAAGGAATCCAAGGTATAAAGGTTCTAACAGATAGCAAGCCTCAATGTAAATGCAACCCGGATATTGATTATATTAGGAACATTTGAAACTTTTACAATGCCTTCCAACTTCTAATAGGGCCAGATAGCATTAGGGCAGTTCATATTGGAAGTGTTTCCTCAGGAAACCAGGGCAGATAGAGTGGGAAGAGCCAGCCTAAGAGGCTGGTGGCACCTGAGGGGTCCTTGTACACATATGATTTTCCCTTTACTCACTAACTGGGTGTAAACTTTGTAATGCTTTTTTTAATTTTCAGGGAGCGTTTCTTATTAAACTCTGTAATTACTCTATTTTTTGTTGTTGCTGTTGTTTTATTGGGCGCCTTTGTCTTCAAATGTAGCCCTGGTAAAGACTTTCTTTGTCACTACCAAGTATGACAAAATTTGAATATATTTTTTTAAAAAATATTTTAACATTGGACCAAAGTCTTTTAGAATGTTAATACAGCCTCAGAGCTTTAGTTCTTAATTATACTGTCAATTAAAATCAAGACAAGCTCAGCTAGGGCCTACTGTGGATGCCATGCTCTATGAGATGAGGGGCTATGTCAACCAATGTGTACACAAATAATTACAAAGTTGTGCAGAGTGATAAATGACATCAGAGATGTAGGAACCAACTGTTGTGGCAATCCAAAGGATGACAATATTACTGTAATAGGGAAGAACAAGTCTGACTCCATACTGGATCTGCCTCTTTTACTTTAAGCTTTGTATTGTATTGCCTTTGCTACAAGTTAATCACTAAAGGGATGTTGCCTATAGCTTAATGTACACATAATGGCCCATCTCCGGAACTCTGCTGCCCATGCCTGAGTGTTAAGCTAAAATACTTTTGTTTAGCTCACGGGAAAAATCCTGACCGGGCCCACCTGTAAATGTCTATAGGAAAGAAGAAATTAACACATCCCCTCTGGAGTCTGGGCAGAACCAGGAAATATTTGCAACAACTAACTGCCTTTTTTACTTTACCTCCTCACCTCCCCCTCTTTGTTCTATAAAAGAAACTAGCATCCAAACCCAGGCAAGATGGTTCTTTGGGACACTAGTCCACCATCTTCTCGGTCTGCTGGCTTTCTGAATAAAGTCGCTATTCCTTGCCCCAACAATTCATCCTTCGATTTATTGGCCTGTCGTGCAGTGAGCAGTACAAGCTTGGACTCAGTAACATCACTTCTGGTTGGGACACACTGGGAGCAAACGTTTCCAAAGAGGTGATACTTAAATTGAACCTGAAGGCATTGGTAGGTTTTGAAAGACACTGATGGTAAGGATATTGATAGCTGGGAGTATAGCCATGGGAAAGGAAATTAGAAATCAGAAGGAAGAGTTTGAGCCAAAGCAGAGAGCTTGAACGGGCCAGAGCAAGTTTGGAAAAGAAACAGTTGTCAGCTGTCCAGGACACATGGACTGTAGGAAAAGGAATATAAAGCCAGGGTGGTAGATATGGTTCTGATTATAGCTGGAAAAATCATGTGAAGATTTAGTATAATACTTACAGGCATGGAGGAAAGTCACTAAAGATTTTTATGCAGAGAATTAACACGATTAAATATGCATCTTAGAAATACTGTTTTGTGTTTTAGGAAGATGTGCTACATTCAGATTAGACTTATGATAGATATGCATGATAGATTTTGATAAATATGCAGTCATTTATGAGTAGTGATATGCAGTCATGAGAAAATGTGGTAAATCAGCATAAATGCAAAGAACATTTAGGCCTTGGAGGTACACTAATTTTATACATTTATTAGGACATATCAGAAGATTATTTATAGTGCTTCATAACTTGTGCTTTTAAAAAAACAGAGGGATTTGAAATTAATCTTCTCTGGATTACTGCCTAAGTGGTTTTAAGAAAGAACAACTTGAGGAGCAGCAGCTTCTTGCTTTTATAAGTTGTTAATTTTTCTGAAGTATTTATGAATCTAGACCATGTGAAGATGGGCTTTTGGCACTCAGATTTGCCATTTCTCAGGCCTTTCCACATGCCCTGGAAAACTGAGTGAGAAATGGGGAGAATTTTTCTCTTCTGCAGGTAAAATAAAGAGAAAAATTAGACTACTAATCAACTCTAGTTGAGTAATTTTTAAATCAAGGATAAGAAAATGCTCGGCGTTGGAATTGTGGTCATGTGAAAGAAAAAAGTAATAAAATGTAAACATTTTACTCATATAAACACCATCTGTGCCAGTCACCAAAACACTGAGTTTCTCTGATTTCCCATGGCAGGTTGTGATGACCCTACTTCCACTGAGTTTCCTCTTTGGTCAAATCTGATACGGTTGAAGAAAGAAGGGAGCTCTGGATCACAGGAGTCTTACTGAGTCTTACTAGCAACACTGAGTGGATCTACTCTGAAGTTCAAGGTCCTAAAGAGATTAGAAGTAAAGGCTTGAGGTACTTTATTCAGGATTCTAGGAAGCCCTCTATTTGCAAGGTGGTTGGAGTGTCAGAATAGACCAAAACTACAGAATGATTCATAAAACCTTTACCTAAAATATCCCTGGCTGGAATGATCTGGAAATCTTATGATTCTGGTGTTGGGTTTTCACAGCCCCTGAAGACCTTCCTTTGCTCCTCTTTTATTTATTTATTTATTTTGCGGTACGCGGGCCTCTCACTGTTGTGGCCTCTCCCGTTGTGGAGCACAGGCTCCGGACGCACAGGCTCAGCGGCCATGGCTCACGGGCCCAGCCGCTCCGCAGCATGTGGGATCTTCCCGGACCGGGGCACGAACCAGTGTCCGCTGCGTCGGCAGGCGGACTCTCAACCACTGCGCCACAAGGGAAGCGCTGCTCCTCTTCATTTAGCCTGGCTACCGTTTATCTCACCCTTCCTCCCAGTAAATCAGCCACTTGCCCAAGGCCTAGGCTGACCGCTGGATGTATTCCAGCTGCTAAATGGGGTTAACCTGCTCAGCCGTGCAAGTGGATGAGGAGGCCTCCAACTGGAGCATTTGGGTCAATTATATCTACTTTTACTCCTTTCCTTGCCATTGAATAAATTTACTAATTGTAGTTCACTTAGAAAGGCAGCCTTGCTTTTACATTTTTGATTGTCCAGTCTCAGATGGTGTAAAAAACTATTAATGGGAAATCTCTGTGCCTGCCACTCAATTTTGCTGGGAACCTAAAACTGCTTTAAAAAATAAAGTCTAGGGTTTCCCTGGTGGCGCAGTGGTTGAGAGTCCGCCTGCCGATGCAGGGAACACTGGTTCGTGCCCCAGTCCGGAAGGATCCCACATGCCGCGGAGCGGCTGGGCCCGTGAGCCACGGCCGCTGAGCCTGCGCGTCTGGAGCCTGTGCTCCGCTACGGGAGAGGCCGTCAACGGGAGAGGCCACAGCGGTGAGAGGCCCGCGTACCGCAAAAAAAAAAAAAAGTCTATTAAAAATTATTAACACACCATGATAGCATTTTTAATCATCTGTGATAGTTTTCTTTTTATGACTTTGATGAAAATCATCCAGTAAATAACTACTGCTCATGGATGTATGTCTAACCATATTGCCATCTGTCAGGGGCTCCCCTGGGAACCAGATTTTAGGATGAGCATTTGTCCTAAAAGACAAATGGGTGCTCTTCACAGATCAACTATACCATTTGGCAATGCATGGAATTTAGTTTTTTCTTGCTGTTAATGTATAGAACAGCAAACCAAGAAAGTCAATGTATTTTTTCCTTCAAAATCTGAATGAAGAATTTCTTAAACTTCTTGGAAAATACTTACAAAATTAAACTGTTGGCAGGAAAATTCCTCCAGATCAGTCAGATTCTGTTGTTTGTAATTATATCATTGTAATTGACAGTGATAAATATCTTTGAAGATCTGAAGTGCTTGGTATAATTAAATCCTGATAATGATAAAACAGCATATTATTCATACACTGTCTCTAGTGGAACAAGTGGGACTGATGTACTGAAACAAAAGATATCAGATGATTCACTGATTTTAGATTTGATTTTAAACTGGCTGAAAGGTTTTGATGAAAGATAAGTATGACTTAGAAGAGGAGGAGCCTATGTGCTGTTCTCTTTTTACTGCCTCCACAAGAGAAACTCAGATAATTATAAAATGAATAGACCTCATCAATTTCCATTCTACCTTTTAATCAAAGGACTATAGCAGATATTGAAGGATATTCATCTGTTTTCTAACTTAAATGCGTGGTTTAATCAGAAGCTACATTGTGGTTCAAAATGGAAATAAAGAATTAGATGATATATTCATTTCTTCATATAAAGGACTATTATGTTATGAATAGATTCCATGCTGTAAGATAGCATAGAAGTTAAAAACTGGCAGGACACATTAGGTCATTTGGTTGATCTCCATACTGAGGACAGCATTGTTTGGTACAATATACTTTTCAGTGTTTTGTAATGTCAAAATATTCTAAAAGACTAAGTCCAAGCAAAAGTATCTTGTAACCCTGGAGTTGTGAAGTAACTCAAAGTGATGGGAGATTAGATTACTTGTCAAAGCACCATCTGTGCCCAAAAGTCTACTAATGCATGAAGAAGTCATTGAGAAAAGCAATCGTTAGAAGAATAAGAAATATAAAACACTGCCACAGCAGAATATGGAGCTGGAGAAGGCAATGTTTAAACAAGCTGGAGTCAAGAGAAGCTCAGACATGCACTCAAGATGTAGAAGATATCCCCTAGGGATAGACACCGTAGTTCCTTTAGACCTGATTGAAATGATTAGAAATCACACTGAAATGTGAAATGACTTCTATAGTTATTGTGTGTGGGAGAAATAGGAGAAGCAAAGACTTCAAAAGGTTGAGAGGGAACAGCGGGGCCAGGCCATGTCCTTCCTGCCGTGTAAACAGCTTCTGACAAGCCATATCCTCAATGAAGCCCTACTATGGGGATTAGAGAACTATTAACCTCTCCATCAAACGATATCTAGACATGGATATGCAGACCTACTCTCCCCAGTGCATCTCCTACCCCTTTATTTCCTATTCCTAGTGAGGAGCAGAAAATAAAACATCTATCAGGGATTCATGTATGTCTTATAATCCACCTTCACAGTAACCCTATGAAGTAGATGGGTTCCATTTAGCACATGGTAAAATGAGAGCTTCAAGGTATTGAGGAGCTTGACCAAGGTTAGGCAGTCACTGGTCTCTCTGATTCCAAAACGATGCTCCCTCACCGAGGGCATCTATGTGCCCTCTAACATACTTTTATCAAGAGTTTTAAAGGAATGTATGTCAATGTCCACATAGGAATTAGTTAATTATTATTTGCCCCTCTTGTCTGGAGGCGCATGAATGTGTGCCCATATTTTAGATTACCTGCTTTATGTATTGAGATACTCCTAGACTCTGGCCTCACACTCGTAGTTTAACTTCTGATTTACTGAAGACACATTCTCAGGCTCTTTTATAGCATGCCTTCCTTTCTCTAACTTCTAAACTCTAGAGTTCCTCAAAGGTAAGTCCTAGGCCTTCTTCTGATTTCTCTCTAAATTCTCTTCCTAGATTTTATCTATTTCCATAGCATTATATTTCATCTGTAAAATATAAATCCAGGATGAACCCCATATTTATATTTCTAGCCCAAAACTTTCCCCTAAGTTTGACTCATATATCCAGCTGCCTACTTGATAAGTCCATTTAGATACCTCACAAGCATTTCACATGAGCCCATCTAAGATAAACTCCTGATCTTTCACTGTCCCCAACTCCCACACTTTCTTCCTGGAATCTTCCCCATATCATATCCTTTATATCAATAAAAGGCACCATCATTCCACCCAGTTGCTCAAGCAAAAAATCTGTGTTGAGATGAATACCCAGCCTTATCCCATTTGCAGCCTTCATTCTGACTTTCCCTACCCTCCTGAGGATGGAGTTTAATTCAAGGATTCCTTAATAGTAAACTTCACAGACTTTTTCTGGAAGTTCTGGACACAGATTTTTCTTTCTCACCTTTCAGTACCATGGCAAGGGGGCTGCCAAGAATGGAGTCAGCACTAATGAAGCAAAGCTGTGAAGTGGAGAGAGAGAAGCTATTTGTAGCTAAGAAACTATTTCCTAATCACATCACACGAGGCACTAGACCAGGTCTGGAATGAATCTAACCCTACTTCTGGACTTTTTCAGTGACTTTTCAATTTAACAGACTTTTCAACACTTAACCTCTAATTGTTTATCTATTTCAATTGAGTTTTCCACTCCTTGCAACCCAAAGCATATTAACACAGTTGTCTATGTGAGTCTCAAGAAAGTGGAGGAGGGGGAACTCGATGGTAATTACATCAATGGACAAATTAAAATCTGAAAATGGATCCATGTGTATGTAGAAATCTAGTATATAGGCAAGGTGAAAGTTTGAAAATCTGGGTAGAAAGGGTGAACAATCCAATAAAACAGTTTTGAGACAATTAACTTTGAATTTGGAAAATTATTTGTAGACTTTTACTCCTCACTATTAGTAAAAATGCATTGAAAATGGCTTAAATATCTGACTATAAATACTAGATATATTAATAAATGAATAAACTGACAAACAAATCCAAGAAGCAAACACAGAAACATGTACATATTAACTGGGGTAGGGATGGCTTAAAACAAAAAAACTATAAACAAAGTTATAATGGAAGCACCATAAATGAAAAAGACAAATTTGATTCTTTAAATCAGAATTTCAAGATTTTATGTGACAAAAGACACGCTAAGACTGTTAAAAGAAAAATAAACCAGGAGAAAATATTAGCAGAATATATAATAGACAAAGAATTAATATTTAAAACATATAACTTTCACAAATATATAAGAAAAAGACAACAAGATAGAAAAAATGGTTAAAGAATTAAACAGATAACTGACAAATATGGAATTACAAATGATCAATAAGAATGTGGAAAGCTAGTCAAGTTTTCTAGGAATAAGGGAAACTATCGATATTTGGACCAAAACTGAGCTAGCCCTTTTCACTTGCTAGAATGGCAATAACTAACTAAATCAGTCAGTCAATCAATCAGTCAGTCAGTCAAAGTCTTGGCCAATGCATAGGTAAGTACTCTGCTGGTAAAACTATAAATTAGTTCTACTTTGTGATCAGTTTGTTTCTATCCAATTAAAGTGCACATAGCATATGACTAGCAATTTCACTTTTGGCAATTATTCTAGAGTAAGACACTGATGTTTTCATGTGAACAGGTAATCATAGATGAGGGTGTTTTTTGCAGCCTGAGCCTTAACAGAAATACAAAAGAGAAATTTTATGTAAATGGAAAGAGCTGAACAATTTATGGTATATTCGAATTGTGGGATGTATTGCAGAAGTTAAAAGGAATAGGCCATAGATTTATTCCTAGAACTTTCTCCTAGATGTATTGTTAGAAGCACGATGCAATTTGCAGCATGACACAGGGTAGTACTTTTAAAATGTATATATACAAAAGAAAGAGAACTCACGAAATTGTGCCATATATGTAAATATAAAGAAAAAGAAACACTAAATTATACCTATGGCATGATACATACCCGAAAAATATAGGCATAGATAAAGCCCAGAGGAGCCGAGTGCAGAATTTCCAGGGATGATACTCATGTAAGAAAATCATTTAGAGTCGTCTTCTGGTAGGCACAGGGGCAGAGCGTGGCCAGGATTATAAGACCAGCCTTTGGAAGGTATTTAACACCTTCCTTGGATAAACAGCTGAGACCCAAGAATCAAAAGGTCCTGGGACAGCATCATTGGAGAAAAGAGACAAGTGTTTGATGACAGCTGAGTTCACTGACAAAGAAATCATTCCTTGCTTCAACTTACTCACTGTCAGCTCTAACTTCAAGATCAACACAAAGTGTGCACGGCATTTTCACGTTTTGTTTAACAAATCCCTATCCCTCTGTTTCCACCGCGGACCCCAGGAATCCATTCTCCACCCATCGCCCAAAACGATGATTTAGGAACGCTACTCACTCAGGTCACTCCCATGGCTTCTCATCATACGTGGAATGAAACTCAAATCCTTCCCTGAGTCTCCAGGCACCACGTGATTCACGCTAGCCCTGCCCTCCAATCTTCTGCCCACACCTCCCACACTCACTCTACCTCCCCTACCAGGACTTCTCGCTTTTCCTTAGACATGGATGCATTTCTGCTACTTCCTATTCCTGGAAATCCGAAGTTATTCTTCCCCTAGACATTCCTATCTTCACTTCATTCACGTCTGTTTACTTCCCTTTCAAATGCTACCTCCTGGGAGACTAGACTGCTTACATTGCTATACTTTTCATCATGGCACTTACCATACCTGATGTTGTATTTCTTAGATGTCTTTCTTGTCTTTGTAATTGTAAGGTCCAAAGGAGTAGGAAATTTGTCTCTTTACTTCTCTCCTGTACAACTAAGTCTAGAATAGCAACTGGGCATTGTAAATTGGGTTTTTAGTGAATGAATGAATTAGTAAACAAAGAATTGGAACTAAGAGACTAACCCAAGGTCGCAATCCTGCCAGAGCTAGAAGTAGAATTTGAATTCCAATTTTTTAAACTCAAACCCAGTGTTCTTCCTATTATATAAAAAATGTCACAATTATTTGTTTAAATGATTTTTTCGGTTATTAGGCTATTTAACAAAGGATTATAATGTGAGTAATTTTTTCTTGGAAAAATAATATATGAATAGACTAGGATTAAATACCTGCTTCTGACAGCCACCTATGCCTGATGAAAACCTTCTTTAGGGAAAGGAAAGGGGGTGGTTGCCTGGGGCATGGGAGAAACCCATAATTGGTGGGAGTGTCAAGATTTGAAATACAAAGCTGACAGGTTTCCAGGTTAACTGTGTTCCATCTGCAGTACTTGAACCATGAATGTCCATTAAATAACGAGGTTGAAGAGATCTACGGCACATGAATATTTGCATTCAGATGATTCTAGGACATGTCATTTCAGAACTAAAGCAATGGGAATAATATCTTCCAATGTTGAGGTAACCTAAGACTGTAGTAAGAAAGTAGCACTTCTAGAAGATTCCACCTGTCACCTGGTGGCTAATTGTTTTCAGACTTAGTGCACAGGAAGGGATTATGTCCTAAATGTAGGAGACTTTCACTGGTATTGGAAGAAGTTATCAACTTCTGGATTTATAATTTATCTGCAAAATAATTCAAACAGTTCCCTAAAATCTGGATGTTTACCATGAAAACATAGCATTGGTCTCAACCAACAACACTTAGCCCAAAGAACTTGGGTCCTGAAAACAGTTGCTTAACACTCTTGGTGTGCAGAGTCCTGGCCCAACTGTACCTTTTCTGGCTATCTCAAGACATTAAATACATCATTGACTAATGCACTGTGTATAAATCCACCCATGCTTGTTGCAAGAGTAATCTCTTTCCCTCCCTGGCTAATTTTCCTATGGTAGATTTATTCCATTTTGGGGAAAATGCATTTACCCCCTTTCCAAATATTTAGGTCAGTGAACTCATTTCTGGAATTCAGAAGTCTGGAGTCTTTAAGATTTGGCAGATAAAAGATGATCCCTTTTGAGACTGTAGCTTAAATACAGTGAGTTGCGCACACGCTAATGGAATCAAAACGTAAGCTTACACATCCAGACTTATCTCAACATTCTGTGTTACCATTTAAAGAGAGCAGTTTGTGTCAGATCTAAGAGGCAGGGACCTTATATTACACTAGTTTATGACTAAGTCAAATGCATGTCTGCTTATTAAATAGTATATCTTATTATATCATCACTTGAGAGGGTATGAAGACAGAAGAAAATATATCAAATGAGTTATTGGTATATTATAATAAAATGCACTTGCAATTAAATAATCTGTAAGGGAAAAGTTCCAGAACTCATATTGAGAAAATTCAATTACTAGTCTCCATATATATATATATATATATATATACACACACACATATGTATATGTGTGGATATATATTTCAAAATTAAATACATATTGTAATTATCACAAAAATCATTACATTTTATTTAAAACCTGCTAGGTGCCAGATACTCAAGAAATTGGGACTTAGAAATTTCAGTTACTTAGTTTGTAAGAGGGTTCCACTATTATCCAATATGACTCTAATGTGCAGAATAGCTAATATTTACTGAGTGTTTGCTAAAATGAAGTACTCTACCGAGCTCTTAATCCTCAAAACAACTCCATGTGGTGGGTACTATCAACCCAGCTTTACAATGAGTAGATCAAGACTTAAAATGAGTAACTGTGCCAAAGGTTGACAGGTAGCCTGACAGGGAGATGGGACTCTATCCCAATGCTGTCAGCCAGAATTCCAGGGATTTTAGAACCTCTTGTGTAGGGACCATTCTATTTCCTTCAGTGGTCAGGATTGCTGCAAAGATTGAGATAGGCGCTTAGGGAAGGGGTGGTGGATTGCAGGCCAAGTGAGACTTCCAAGCAGGCCTACTGTCCCATAGGCTCCCCCTGCTGCATCTTCCTGGAATTACCTCTGATGTTGCTCAGGGAAGCCGCCTAAGCTGGAAGCTTTGAATGATGATGATTCCTGGGAATTATCATTTCCTTTTCCAAACCCCTAGATCAAGCAGGGATTGACAAAAAGATTAATTACAGCAAATAGAAGGTATAGTTTACCCTTTTTGCGTTTATCTGAGTTGGCCACTGAAAGCCTATTGACTCACTCTCATTTTGCTTTCTTTTCTGTCCATTGCTTACGAATTGTATTCTAAGACTGTTGTCACCTAATTTACTTAGTCCATATTGTGGGAATGCCACTATCATATTCTATGAGAAAATTCTACTCTCTGATGCTGTCTTTGGGGGCTGTGTAATTTATTTATGCAAAGGTCATGCTTACGGGGTACAGCATTCTCTTCCTTTGCATTCAGGAATTGAGAATTGTATCTAGTTTTCTTTCCTCAATCTTCTAAATTATTTTTACTTTATGTGTTGCCATCAGAGTCATGAGAGGGTGCCAGTTGTCAATCCAATACCCCTTCTCTCCTTTCTTACTAACAGAATGACAATCTTTAAGTGACCATAGGGCCACTTAAAATAATAATAATTCCCAGGTAGCTTGAGGCTGTTGTATCCATCCAGTTTAGATATGTAAGAGCAAATGTGTTATGAGAAACTTCCAAGAAGGCTCTTTAAAGGGATCTTAGAGGCAGACTCATTTAGCTTTCTCTTATTTTTCTTTCTGCTGTCTGGAATGTGGGTGAGATGGTTGGAACTCCAGCGTCCATTCTGAATCGTGAGGTCACCTTAAATCTGGAAGCAACACATCAAAAATGGTAGAGCAGAAAGATGGGAAAATCTGGGTATCTGGTGACTTCATGGAGCTGCCACACCAACCCTGGACTTTCTGGCCTTAGTCTTCTTCTACGTTAGAAAATACACATTTGAGAGTTTGTCACTGTTATTTTGGTGTTACTGTTATTCCTAACCTATATAAGACCCTTTGTAAGATAAAAATAATTATAATTTTTTGAGGGAGAGCCAAGTATAGTACACTATCCTAGACTTGTTGTAAATATTAAACTGTATAATTCCCACAATAACCTTATGGAAGAGCTAAGGTAATCTTCAGTTCATAATTACAGACAGTAAGCCTCAGAAAGGCTTATTTGAATATTTACTCAGTTTATACAGTTAGGAAAAAACGCAGCCACAATTTATTTTATTTTAAAAATATTTATTATTTATTTTGGATGTGCCATGCAGCATGTGGGATCTTAGTTCCCCAACCAGGGATCGAACCCCAGGCCCCCACAGTGGTAGCAAGGAGTCCTAACCACTGGACTGCCAGGGAATTCCCAGGGCCACAATTTAAATTCAGATCTATATAGTAATTAGATTCTACACCTTACTCTTTTCTCCTTTAACAGTATTGGCTACCTGTGCAGTTTATTCATATCTCTACAAACTCTCTGCCTTGATTCAAATCCTGTCTCTGCCTTCTTGACCTCAGGTCATTTAACTCTAAGCCTCAGGGTCCCTATAAAACAAGGGACCTATAAAACAAGACTATTAAGAGTCCTTATTTCTTAGGATTGTTTGGAAATCAAGTACATTAATTCATAAAAAACACTTATCAAAGTAGTTCACACATATAATCTTGTCGATAAATATTTCCACTGTATAACTTCATTATTTCTACATTGTAGTAGCATTAATAATTTGTATGTCTGTCTTACTTAATAGATTCTAAGGTCACAGTGACAGGAAATATACTTTTGTCATCTCTGTGTCCCTTTTAGATTTTACACAAAGCTTTGCACTTGTTAAGTGCTCTATAAATGTTCGTTGAGTTTAACTTATTTGAAAAACAGTATTGTGGGACACACTTTGCTTGATGGCTTGTTTAAACTTTATTTTTATGATTATTTAGGTGTATTTTATGATCATTTTTGTGATCCAGATAAATAGTTAAGTCTGAAGAATGCAGTTTGCCTGAGTGAAACAGAGGTCAATTATCACTCATTTCTTTAATCTTGTGGTTATTAGTTAATGGGATTTAACCATAAAAGCATTAATTTACAAAACATTTTAAGAAGCCAAAGCTGTTTCATTGCCCATATTAACCATTTTGAAATATTATACTTAGGCCAAATTCCATTTTAATTTGTATCATTGGCTTATAAGAAATAAAGAAAGAGTCTGTGTTATTTAAATTTAGCTATAAAATACAAGAAAATCTTTGTTTTGTCCATGTGAAAAAGTTCTAAAACTGACAAACTCATCTGTTATTCTCAAAACTCAAGTTTTGATGCCAAAGAGCATCACAATAGTTCTTTCTTCAAAAGTCTATTCCATAAATGTATCTATCATAAAACATAAATAACTCAATAAAATTTGCATAAATATTTATTTTTCTCTTAGACATATTTCAATAGGACAATCTTGGATTCGATGTGAAATGCTATAAAAAGAAAACAACTTAGAAGTAAAATATAGTTCAGTGTCCCTAAGGATCTCACATCTTAGGGCATAATCTTCCAGAGTTATCTTCTTTATTCGTTAAAGAAACATGTGAACTTTGGATGAGGTGACATATTTTAGCAAAGGAAATTTCAGTGCCGAGAGCATGAACTTGAATTCAAACAAATTAAAACATAATTAAATTTATTTCTCAAGGAAAAAGTATTTTGGTAAGTAAACAAACAAAATGTTACTGAATCCCATTCTTTACCACTAGCAGAGGTTTTGATTGTAGCTATTTGATAATCCACAACAGGATTTTTCCTGCTGATACATTTTATACACAGTCAGTAGAAAAATGAGAGAATTCTCTGCAGCACTCCAAAGGAGGTGGTAGACGCCAACATAAACTGCTTATAAAATGTTGTTCTGGTATACCCCTGTGTTGAAGAGTTGATTACGGAGGGTCTTTGTAATCCAATTATTACATGACTGGGACAATATTTTGAAAATAATAATTTGATGTTTTGCATTCTTCTCTCCCACAAATCATTTTCCTTGGAAGCCATTATGCCATTTTGCCTCGGGAAGCGGGGAGGGTAGATACTTCTAAGGGAAAGAGATGCCAAAACAATGATCAGTGAACAAGTAGAACAGTGACACCATCACCTCAGAGTTTCTTTAAGCAGCACAGATCCACAAAGACCCTTCAGTTCCTCTCCACCCCATGAGGCTCTAAGGGGCTTATGAGGCAAGTTTTATTTAGTTTCTTTGTTGGGGGCAAGGATCAGGGTAGTAGGATAAAAGGCAGAAAACCAAAAAGAAAATATGTCCCTACCACATACTTTGGCTCAGTTATTTTAAGGACATTTCATTTTATTATTTATTTATTAATTTTTTTGAAATGGGTTAAAGTTTTTTTTTTAACCTTTTTATTTTATATTGGAGCACAGTTGATTAACAATGTTGTGTTAGTTTCAGGTGTACAGCAAAGTGATTCAATTATACATATACCTGTATCTATTCTTTTTCAAATTCTTTTCCCATATAGGTTGTTACATAATATTGAGCAGAGTTCCCTGTGTTATACAGTAGGAGGATTTCACTTTAAATTGATTAAACTTCATATTTATAGCCAAGAAATTCTTAAAATAATTTCTATATGTTTTCTCCTTAGACATTGTATTTTTTCTCTTTGAAAATTCAATTTGGGTCTTTTTATATCTTCCATGTTTCTCCTCAAAATGCATATGTTTTCCTCTACCTACTTGAACATATGAAATATAGTTATAACAGCTCATAATAACTCTCATGATACTCTTGTCTACAAATTATGTCAGCTGTGTCGTTTCTGGATCTGTTTCAATTGATGGATTTTTCTCCTCATCCTGGGACATATATTCCTGCTTCTTTGTTTGCCTGTAATTTTTTACTGGATTCCAGACATTCTAGATTTCACCTCAGTGGGCACTGGATATTCATGTGTGTGTAATATAATATCAGTTCTTGAGCTTTGATCTGGGACACAGTTAAGTTACTTGGAAAGAGTTTGATCCTTTCAAGGATTGCTTTCAAGTTTTGCCTGGCAGGTCCAGTGAAGTCTTTAATCTAGGGCTGATTTTTTTCCCCCATTCCTAAGGCAATATCTGTCTTCTATAATCTGTGAATTATGAAGTTTTCCCACTATGGCAGCTGGAAACAAACTATGCCTAGTCTGTGTGATTATTCCGAGGGTTGTTATGCCTATTCCTTTCCAGTGGTTCTTTCCCCAGCGTCAGGCTGGGGGAAACTCTCCGTAGGTCTCTTTGCTACTCGGCCCTGAGGACTCTTGGCCTCCCAATTGCATCTTGTCAACTCAGGAAGACCACGGGGCTTCATCAACATTCCCTTTCCCTGCTCTAAATCCTGGTAATATTTCCAGGCAGTAACCTGGTACCGTCATAGGACTCACCTCATTTGTATGCCCTCCTTTAGGGATCACCATCCTCCACTGCTTATTGTTCAATGTTTGAAAACTATTATTTCATATATTTTTTTCCTTTATTTATTTTTTCATTGTTTAAAAAGGCAGAAGAGTAAATCTGGTTCCCTGGACACCATCTTGGTAAGAAATGGGTCCCTCTTTTCTTAATAGCTAAAAAACCGTCAATTTTATCTGGAAAATTTGGAAAGTCACTGTACAAAGCTATGCTTTGTAATAAGATTGTTCATAGTCTTGAGTTTTTAACACTTACTGAAACATTAATTCATTTTGTCAACAAACATTTGTTAAATGCTTACTATATGGCTGGTATTATGCCAGGAACTGGATTTCACAGACTTAAGTTTCTAGTATTTTAGTCATTACTTCTCTAAGGTAAATTTTAGTTTATTTTTATAATCTTAGAGATTTTATCATCATTAGTGTGAATTAATCTACATGACACAGTGTATCAGAATAAATTTTGCTCCTTTCCAAAGTTGTTTGGGTTTTCTTCAGTTATAACTGGCCCTGTGCATGCTAATGAAAATTTTAATTTCTATACATTTTCACATATAATTACTAATTTTAGTTGAAAACACAGGAGTAGGGAAACACTTAAAAATTCACAGAAAATCAACAAAAATGATTAAGAGATTGAGGGTGACAAGAATAAAACTTTCAAAAATTAATTTTAAAAAACTTGCACAGAAACCACATTGACTCTTGACTCAATGTGTGTGCTTCTTGGCTGAGCAACTGTTGAGAAGGGAAGAAGGACGGTACCTCTTAAGTGAAGTTTGGGCAGCCATAGTGGAATCCCAGGTATTGAATGTGCTTTTCTATCTAAATGAGGGTCTCTAAATACTCAGCATTTCCCTATTATTTTACCTCCCCCTACCCCCTGCCAAAATACTCTTGCTTTGTTTCCTGGTTGTATACATAACATATCTTCATTTTCAAAAAGTCAGACAAAACTTAAAAGAGTATATATTTTAAAAAATAATCTTAAATCTTATACTCTGAAGTAATCAGCATTAATGTTTGATGACTATCATGTTATATATCTTCTTATATAAATAGCAAGCATAATTTCATATAAAAAGAATTATACATTCTTTAAAATTATTTGTGATCAATTTTTTAAAAATTAATTAATTTATTTATTTTTGGCTGCGTTAGGTCTTTGTTGCTGCACACGGGCTTTCTCTAGTTGTGGCGAGAGGGGGCTACTCTTCATTGTGGTGCATAGGCTTCTCATTGCTGTGGCTTCTCTTGTTGCAGAGCATGGGTTCTAGGTGCATGGGCTTCAGTAGTTGTGGCACGCGGGCTCCGTAGTTGTGGCTTGCGGGCTCTAGAGTGCAGGCTCAGTAGTTGTGGCGTACGGGCTCCTGGACCAGGGCTCGAACCCGTGTCTCCTGCATTGGCAGGCGGATTCTTAACCACTGTGCCACCAGGGAAGCCCTATGGTCAATTTTTGTTTTCAAATTCCTTTCCCTCCCTCTCTCTCACATATATTCCTATTTTTAAATTAGTTAATTAATTAATTAAGTTTACTTTCACTGGAACCAGGGGTTAGGTTAGCCCTTCCAAAACCACATGGAATGAGAGTGGGGAAGGCTTCTTTTTCCAAAGAAAATTAGAGGTACCATTAGCAGAGCAAGGTGGATGGATGCTGGGCAATTAGAAACAGCAAATGCTCACCACATAAGGATTCTGGACATGGCGTAAATAGACGTATTAGCTTTGTGACCTTGAACAAGAGCCTTTAATTTCTCTGAGCTTTACCTTCTTCATCTGCACCATGGGCTTTTGGAAACTAAATGGAAAATGTATATGAAATGTAGAGTAGGCATTCGTTGATTGCTCACTACACTCCTACCTTTCTGCACTCATTCATGTTTTCAACAAGTATTTTGAATGCCTGTTATGTGCCAGACACTCTACTAGGTGCTAGAAATGTAATGTGGAGCAAAATCAGATGCATCCTGTCCTCAAGGAGCTTACAGATGTGGATACAACAGATACTGATCATAGAAGCACATTCATAAATGTTAAATTACATAATAAAGGGGCATGAAGGAAAGCTACCTGAGGAAGTAATCACTGTCCTTAGATCTAATGAAAGGTCAGTAGTTGACTAGTTAAGGAAGTGGGAGAGTTTTCTAGGCTGAGAAAAAGCATCTCAGGGCCCTGCAGTGGGAAGGGGCACTGTGTGTTTGAGGAACTGAAGGGAGGCCTGCACAGCTAGAGTGCCGTGAGTGAGGGGTTGTCCGGTGCAGACGAGGCTGGAGACAGAGTTGCCTTGGGGGACCATAAGAATTTTGTTTATTATCCTAAGGACAAAGGGCAGTCACTGATGTGTTTTAAGCCAGGCAGTGAATAATAATGTTTGCATTTTGAAAAGATCACTTTCAGTGTAGTATTAGAGAAGTGACAGTGGGAAGGTGGCTGGTAAGAGTGGATTTGACTAGAACAGCTGGGGTGGTCCAGACCAGGGAATCTGGCCACTTAGACCAGGTTAATGTTAGTGAACATTCGGAGAGGTAGATGGATGAAGGTAACATTGAGCAGACAAGAATGGCAGGACTTCATGATGGCCTTGACCTGGGAGGTAAGGGAGAAAGTGTAGGTGCCAGAAATGAGTCGGATATTTTTGTTTTGAAGAGGGGATGAAAGTTTTTCCCATTCATTGCTGTGGTCTGAAGGTGTAGTGGGGAGGATAGCCAGAGAACTTGAATTTGCTTCTGAATGTTGCTGAGTTTTAGATGCTTTTGAAGAATCCAAATGGTGTGTAGTTGACAGGTAGAAGTATGCATCTGTATCCCAGAAGTGAGATCTGGGCTGAAGACATAAAATGGTGTGCAACATCTCTGTGTGTAATAATTTAAACTACGGCTGAGGAAGTGATCACCTCAGGAGAACAGGAAAAGAAGTCCTTTCTTACCATTTGTATTTGCATATATTAAAAATTAGCCCACAAGATGTTATGACAAAAGCTACGTTGTAAGTACTGCTGAAGTAATAAAAGTACTTATAAGTACTATATATAAGTACTCGATATACATATTCACATTTAATGTATGTTTATGTAAATATTATATGAAATCACTATATATAAGTATGTATAACTAATGCTTCATTTAAGTACTATATATATATATATATATATATATTTTTTTTTTTTTTTTTTTTTTTTTTTTTTTTGCAGTATGTGGGCCTCTCACTGTTGTGGCCTCTCCCGTTGCAGAGCACAGGCTCCGGACGCGCAGGCTCAGCGGCCATGGCTCACGGGCCCAGCCGCTCCGCGGCACGTGGGACCCCCCCGGACCGGGACATGAACCCGTGTCCCCTGCATCGGCAGGCGGACTTTCAACCACTGCGCCACCAGGGAAGCCCCTAAGTACTATATTTTTTATAACTATTACTTTGAACTAGTTTCCTTACTCCATATTAACAGTCATTGTTTGACCTGTTGAAGATTTAGCCTATAGGTCATTTTTTTCCCCATTACCTTCGACATTAATGATGCCATTCTAGTTTTGTAAAACAATGCAATATATATGACATGCTTTCTACGTCTAAAGAGTCTTTAGCTAATCCCTTGGTAATACGCTTTTGATAATTATTTTTGTGGAAGTTATATTCTTCAAGGATTTATGCACTGAGACTTGGCTGTAGATTTATTAATGATTTATTAATGTTCTCTCTTTGCATTACCCTGTGTTGGTGGTCTATCATATACAATTTCTGCTGTGTTTTTCTTTTCCCTTCATGACAGGCCTGAGAGTGAAATTAATACAAAGATTTATAATTTCCTGTTTTTCCTTCCCTGTACTATCTCTTTGTAACCTTTCGCTCATATGCGGCCATTTCTTTAAATATATGAATTTCTAGGGATTTATACTGCATACAAATTGACAGTGCACTGACCTTACTTCTTACTTATAGTACTGCAATTTGCAAAAATTTCATTGCAAACAATGGACTTTGATGGTTATGGAAAACATCCAGAAACGCAATCTAGAACCTTTGGATTAAATAAGAAGCAAAATGAGCAAAGTAGATCATACAAAAGGGATTTTTTGAAGTGTCATTTTTAATCTTAACAATTCATGTGAAATTTGCCTTTTTGTCTAATGTAATCATATGAGTTTTAATATATATATATCACACTCAAATTATCAATATTTATTGATACAATTATGTAACATTATCTCTCAAAATCTTAAAGTAAAATTAACGTGTCAGGAATATATACTATATGTATCTTGTAGTGCTTACATATTCTGTGGCACAGAACCAATGGGGTGTAGGCCTCAGTGTTAGGGCACCATATACTGCTTTTGGTTAAATTGTCCTTAGGAGCATTTAACTTTGGTTAAAAGTTTTATCTACAACAGCAAAATGGGATAAAGATACTGCAAGTGTCTGTTTCATTCAGGCAAATGATTTGAACATAGACTCATAGTCAATTAAGTTTCATTTCTAGGAATTGAAGTTGTACTTCCAGATTATGTTGCCTAGTTTTTTGTTTTTTGGTTTTTTTCATTTTGTAGCATAAGTTCTTCAGTGATAAGGGTTGCTAGCTATTTGGTGTTTTAGCATCCAACGCAGTATGTGGCACATAAGAGGTGATCAGAAAATAAATGTTACATAAAGGAATGAAGATGGATAAGTGAATTACCTATGTTCAGTATGCTCTAGCTGCAGTGCTTTCTGACCCACTTTTTAATTGGCTACTAATATATGGAATCCATTTGGACAGTATTGAAAGGGTTCTTAAAAATAATGTTCAAAATTTCAAGTGTATTTTATAGATTCTCAGAACATGCTAACATAGCCTCATAGCATACAGTTATTGGACATTAGGGGGGAAATGGTGTTTAGAAGATGGAGAATATCCAGTTAAATTTCTAAATTAATTTTTCTTATAGATGTAAAAGGTTGAAATACAGACCTCAAGAATAAATGAGACCGTGGTTTTCTAATTAAATGAAATTCATTTCTAAATATCTGCTTCTTATTTTTTCATAAACTGTACTAAATGTTGACATTATTTTGGAGGTTGTCTTCTACGGCTTTATTCTTAATTACTCTGAATTTTTTTCTTTTATCCTTTATTGTGTATTATCTTTTAAAGTTGTTGCAATTCTTGAATAGTTGCAAATTTTTGAAGACTGGACTCTAATCATTTAATTATCTCCTTAAGGTGGTTGTCTAAAAAAGGTATCTTCTAATTTTAAATATAGTTTTAAATTAAGTCAGAGGAAGCAAGGTTTGAAGTAAAGATATTTTCTTAAGTTAATTTTAATTTTGACAGCCTGCAGCTATTAGCTAATTATGGAGAGCTGCCTAAAAGAAAAATTCATTAGTATGTGAATAATAAGGCCATGTTCCTCATGTTCAGTTCAGTGTTCTTATGAAAAAAATCTTGCAAGTAAATATATCCACAGTGTTTTGAATTCACCAGTGTCTTGAATTTACCGGACTTTCAAATTTTACTACAAAAGACAGTTTTCTTCACAGTAAATTACCTATCCCACCAAAGCTCCATGTTAATGCAAACTAAAGTTGAAACAGATGGAGTAACAATAGGTCAGTCATGTAGCTGAGATTTTGTGAAGCTTTGGAAACGTGTAATATATCTTGATGTTAAAAAGGATTCATTTATATCATTTTTATATCTTTATTACGTCTTCATAGGGGTCAATCAGTGAAGTAGATGAAAAGGATAATATATGAAGCCTTTACTGATTTTATGAGACATTAATCCATGTTTAAAAGGATGTCAAGGGCTTCCCTGGTGGTGCAGTGGTTGAGAGTCTGCCTGCCGATGCAGGGGACATGGGTTCGTGCCCCGGTCCGGGAAGATCCCACATGCCGCGGAGTGGCTGGGCCCGTGAGCCATGGTCGCTGAGCCTGCGTGTCCGGAGCTTGTGCTCCGCAACGTGAGAGGCCACAACAGTGAGAGGCCCGCATACTGCAAAAAAAAAAGGATGTCAAAACACTTCCACTTCCAGGAAGATGTAGTAAATACATTTTTCTTCTTCATTCCCCTAAGTACAATTTTTAAAAACTTGGACATTATACATAAAACGAACACAAGAAAACTGAAAAGTAGAAAGACCAGTTAGGGATTTGGGGACTGAAGGAATGATGCGTTGGTCAGTTCCCAGGGTTTTTTTTGGCCTCATACATTCCAGACTTGGGGCTGGAGAAACGAGAAACCAGGGATACCAAAGAGCTCAGACAAAAAAAAAAAAGAAAAGAAACAACAAAACAACCCAAAACCAAAAATTCAACAAAAGTCTGCTTTTTCTAGCCAAGGACCAGGAAAAGGACAACCTAGCTAGACAGAAAACCTTTACATAATAACCTTCTATTACAGGCAAATAACACAGATTAAACTGTGGCCTCACTCCTACCCCACCAGCAAAGGTTGAGCGAGGCCCCTAGATTTCCACTTTTGCCAGGCTGTAATAAGGTGCATCCAAAACTTCATCCTCTAGAGAAAAACAAAACAAAACTCATGTTTGCACAAAAACCTACACACAGATGTCCATAGGGGCTTTATATGTAATAGCTAAATCTGGAATCAGCCTCCATGTCCTTCAGTGGTTGAAAGATTACATAAGTTGTTGTATGTCTATACCATGGAATAGTACTCAGCAGTAAAAATGAATAAACTGTTGTTGATACATGTGACAACCTGGGTGAATCTTCAGAGAATTATGCTGAATGAAAAAAGCCAATATCAAAGGCTACATTCTAATTAAAACATTCTTGAAATGACACCAGCGTAAAAATGGAGAAGAGATAATGGTTTCCAAGGGCTAAAGAGGGTACAGGAAGGAGGGGAGGGAAGTAAGCGTAGCTGTAGAAGGGCCACATGAGGGATCTTGGTGGTGATGGAAATGTTCTCTGTTTGACTGTATCAGTGTTAATATCCCAGTAGTGATATTGGACTATAGTTTTGCAATTTATTGCTATTGGGAGAAGCTGTGTAAATGGTACGGGGTTCTCTCTGTGTTAGTTCTTACAACTCCATGTGCATCTATAATTATCTTAAAATTAAAACTGAAATTAAAAAACCTCAGGTGAAAAGTAGACATTTTCCATGAATGAGATCAGATACTACAATTCCTCGCACAAAGAGGAAGATTTCCCACTTACAATGATTCTTTAACATGTTCCTCTCATGAGCTGTTTAAGCCTCTAATACCTGGTTTGGCTCGCCCTGGATTTGAAATGTAGCGGGGATAGGTGGAGATATGGCGGTCTTAAAAACTAGAGGGGCCATGTTGCCAAGATCTCTCCTTAAACTTCCTTAAAGATTCCTTGGTTGTCATTAGGCCAAACTTTTAAGTACCTTCAAATCCCAATTCTCGGTTATCCACTCCCTACTGTCTTAACCAGCTTCCTTCTTGAAATAGTTTGAGTCATTCTATGAAGAGTGCACACAGAGTCAGCCCATTAAAATAAAGATAAAAACCAAGAGTTGTGTAATGCAGGCAGGGAGAAATGGGAGAGAAGATATTGTATTAAAAAATCTAAGTCCCCCACCACTTTTTGGGTAAAAATGAAAAGAATTTAATCTTGGTTTTCTGGTATCTTTAGCAAAAGAGGCACCATGATGGTTTACATAACTTCCATCATGACATAAAAGTGAGTATATTAGTTTATCAGGAGAGAGAACCTTTTGCTAGGAATAAATTCTGAATGCAATTTATTGTATGGCTCTTAACTAGTGATCTTTAACAACAAAATTATTTTTTTTTACAAATGTGCTTTTACAAAAACTGCATATTATAAACTGTGTGGCTGGTCAAAAAAAAATTAAAGAATAGAACCAAAGAGCATTGAACAAATGATAAGGCCATACATTGAATAAGGCCCAGGGATTTTTCCCATTGTAGATAGAGAGGGGAGGGTCTAGACTGAGTCACAGACTCAGGGCATCTGGCTGTCTGGTTGTTACCCTGAACTCACATCTCATCATCATACACTGGCCTCTGCAGTCAGCTTAGTGTCCTCACCATCCCCTGCCTGGTAGCCTGACAGTCACTCCTCGGTCCCTGCAGCACAATGTATCCCTTGAATAAGGGGTCCTCATTACAGTTCTCCTCTGCTTCTCTACATCCCTCTTTCCCCTGGCTTTCAAAACTGGGTCCTTCAGGAGTCATCACTGTCTACATAGATCCCCAGCTACCCAGGTTGCTTTCACTTCCATAACTCCTGTTAATGTAATTTCTAGAGCACAGTGCACAAGACGACTCTATATATGGCTTATTATTTTTCCATGCATGTTGATTATATATTCCCAATGAGACTGCAAATGTCTTGAGAGAAGGATATATCCAGCTATCTGCTGATCCACCTCTTTGCTTATAGGTGCAGTCTCCAGAGTGAGTCTAGCTGGATTCCTGGCTCTGCCACTTACTAGCTATGTAACCATGAAAGAATTGCTTACTATTTCTGGGTCTTTGTTGCCTGATCTGTATGGATGTGGGGAGAGTTGAATTACATACCTCAAGGGTTTGTGAGAATTGAATTAAATTATACATGTATTGCCCATAGAACAGTATTTAGCACATTGTGAAACCTCAGTAAGGTTATCTATTGTCATCTCTTCTCTGTATTACTTAGCCCTGTGTGGGAGAATCGTTATCCAACCTTATATAATTAAAAGAATATCCTAAAGACAGAGCCTGCAAGCTTCTCACCAGAACATAAGTCCTCCTTTTCATTCTGTGTCCTCAGCTGGACCTTATTTCCCAACTCCTTTTGGGACTGAGGGTTGGCCAATAGAATGTAAGAAGGAGTGATATGTATCATCTCAGACTTGATTCATTAAAAACTTCCCACATGTACTCCTCCATACTTCTGGCCAGTTAGAATGGAGGTGATTTGAGATGTGGGAGTCACGTGTTGAAGATGGCAGAGTCTTTGTCAGCCTGTCACACCAAACTGTTCACCTACCTGGTCAGTTGTGTCAGGCTGCAAGAAATAAACTAGTCTTGAATAAGATCCGTAATGCATTTCTTGGGTCTGTTTGTTATAGCAGGTTATACAACCCTGCTGTTTCTCACAATGAGGAGCTCTAACAACTGTGCTTGTGAGAAGCAGCTTGACATACATCAATGCCTCTATCTTAGCGTATCTGCCCAGTTGTCTTCTAGAGTGGGCCTCCCATCAAACAGCTGCTTGTTTCCAGTCGACAACATGTCTACATGCATGGCTAATGTCTCCCACTCAGCGATCTCATGGGATTGCATCTGTGTCTTAATTTTAGCTCTATTAAATAAGATTGCCCATCTTTCTTGAGTTTATCTCAGGATCCCCTGAAGCAAAAATTGCCATTGGCTGTGCAGCCCCAGTTTTAAGTAAGAGCATCCCAAACATTAAACACCACCCCCCAAAATAGGTTTAGCATTTTTCAAATGACTTGATGACACAGACATGTATGTGTGTGAACGTGTGTATTGGTTTGTTTGTGACTTTCCTAGGTCATCTAGCACAGGGCTGGCTGGGCTCAATAACGTATAAATTCACTGATCAGTTGAACACAGCCTACTCCATCTTCCCATAACTGCCAGAGCTGAGGTAAAGTGTTCTGGGTAACAGAGGAAGTTTATAGGTTGGAAAAGGTGGGTATGCTTGAGTAATCACTACTTTCTGCTCTTGGAAGCAGACTTTTTCTGCTTATTCGTGTTTCTCAATTCTCTTTCACTGCTTTGCTCATTCAACAAACTTGGCTTTGTTTGAGGTGATGGGCAGACAAAGATGCATCAGTGCACGTGACATTCTCAGGAGAGGTGCCGATGCATCTGCTCATCCTGTGACTTTACTGAAGAACCTACTCAAGAGCCACTTTACGGGATATTTCTACATGGGCTTGGAATTTTAGGATAAGAAAACATGTAAGATAAGCCATCAAAATAATACTGACTGAGAAAAATTAAGTTCCAACATAGAAAAAAAAAAACCCTTTAGTCAGGGTCAGAAGTAGATGCTTTCCTTGAGATATAAAAGTTTGTTATCCCTTTTAGCACCTCTCTGGTTTGGGAGCTAAACTCCCTGCCCCGGAAAGTGAAGTACATGAGCTGTTTCTTTCTGTGAGGCACCTGAATTATAATAAAGTGACTCTAGAATTACTACCAGCGTGACTCAGTCCAAGCTGGAATGAGGGGAATTGTGCGCCCTGTGACTGGGAATTCTCAGATTCCTGGAATAGTGTCAGAATGACAGTATCTTGACCGATAGAGGCTTGTTTCTTTGCTGGTGTTTGACGGAGGGTGAACCAGTACTAGTAGCCAAAGAAAGTCAAGGTTGAGCAATAGTCACCCTCCTTTTCTCCTCCCACTTCCCTTCAGAACTGCCTTCTCCAAGTCCCAGCAGATGTTAGTGTTTCTGGGATGACATTGCAGATGGCTGTGTCAGGACAAATTTGTGAGTTCCTGAGCTCTTCTCTTCTCCCTTTCCTTCCCCTCCCTGCAGCTGACAGTACTGGAGAAAAAGAGAAGTGTCCTGATGGTCGGGACAAAGCAAGGAACAAGTCATGAGTTTGCTATTTTTTGAGGGGCTACTGCAACATTGCATAGCGTCGCACAGCGTCGCTCACTAGGCTAGTAGTCTCAGTATGACACAGCATTTTTTTTTGACCCTTAAATGCAGTCTTAGAATTTTTAATACCACTTTAAGTAACTCATCATAAGACTGAAAGCTTAATGTCTCCTGATCCAACAAAACATGTGAGTCAAGTACCAGCTGTGTAGTAATACTTTTAAAATTCAGGATCTTGATCCTGAGGCTTGAGATACAAAACAATTGAAATATACCCACTTGGAAATTTGTTAAATGCTGTAACTACATATTCTCCTACAGTACTTTTTAGCTCCAAAAGTTAGTTCTTATAGAAATCATAGATAGTTATTCTAGGAGTGGGCCAAATCAGGTAGGCCCACGGACAATGGAGAAAGATAATCTATTTTCAACCTCATTTTGAATGTGGATTCCTTCTCAAATAATCCTTTGAGCTTACTCATTGGACTTTGAAGGAAATAAGAGCAATACTATAAAATATGATGTATAAGCATGTGTATCTAAACATTGTTTAGAATGGGACTCATTGAAATTAATCTAAGTACCCACCAGTGTGATACTGGTCAAGAGAATTATGTTAGATTCATAAAATGGAATGTGTTGGATTCATTTAAAATAATATTTTATAAATATAAATTTATTTAATATATTTTATTACTATTAAAAATTGAAATCAATTTTTAAAGTGCTTAACATAAGAAAAGGATAACAAACAAAAACTATATATTAATGTGGTAAAATAATATTACACATGTATGATATTTTATTTAAAATATAAATATATATATTAAAAGTTCTCACTATATTATCATAGAAAAATACTATCTCAGAGTTAATGATTATCACTTCATGGTAGAATTACAGATTTTTTTTCTTTCATTTTCATACATATAGAGGTGTGTGTGTGCGTGTGAGTGTGTGTATGTAAACATGTATTGCTTCTGCCACAAAGATAAATTAATATTAAAATATTATAGATTTCAGGCTGAAATGGAAGAATAAAGCTGGAGCTCAGAAACTCTATAGCAGGTAACAAAAATGAATCAAGCATAGTAATATATAAATAAAAGTATAAAATATAAGCAACAATCAAACAAGTTCAAAATGTGATGTTTGAGACAAAACCCACAATTTCTCACATGGAGCCGAGTATAGTGGCTCCTAACGTTACCTCCACATTCAGGTAGTCATATTGTGTAGAAAGTCGGATCATCAAAATTCTCAGCATTCTCATTAAGATCTGTACCCACCACTACTAGTTTACAGAGCTGGAAGCAGGCTGAACTGGGAAGATGAGAAAATTACTCCAAGAAGAGTTAAGGACAAATCCTGTAGAGAAATGGCCACATTAGCAGAGCCAATAGAAATGGACGCAAAAATCACTGGAGAGGCTTGAGATTATCCAGGACTTCCTGATGAATTTTGGAAAAAGTTCAAAGCCCCAGTGCATTCCCTTTCAGGACTAAAACACTTTCCAAACTAGGTGAAATGATCCAGAACATTTAAGAAAATCCCAAAGGAGAGAGCAGAGCTGGTGACCTTCAATGAAGTATACACACAGACCCGGCTGAGTCCTCCCCACTCCCGTTTCCCTTCCTCAACATCGCCAGTGCCTCTAGGCTACAGAAAAGCAGATGGAACACTGCTCAGCCTTCAAGATGGTAGAAGGGCAGACAAACAGGTTCTAAATCCAGCATGGTAGGGATCAAGAAAAATTTAAATGCTTAAAGGAAAACCACTCTACTCATAACCCTTCTGATATCCAGTGTGTGGGTTTTCCACACCAAGCAGTTCTATGATTCTCTGTAGTCACCAAGTGGTGTCCTACAGTTTAATTCCATTGTGACCCTAACTATCCGAAGTTAGCACAGATCCCACAGGTTAATGGCTCAGTCCCACAAGACTACCCCCGGCTTCAGATGCTAATCACAAGTCCCCAGGTTACCTACACTTCTGTCCAGCTTGGCTACCAATCAGAGATTCCCACAACCCCCTCCTCAGTTTCTATAATTTGCTGTAAAGACTCACAGAACTCTGGGAAACACTTTACTTACGTTTGTGGGTTTATTATAAAGTCTATTGTGAGAAATACACATGAGGAGGCAGATGAAGACGAA
Organism: Phocoena sinus; assembly: GCF_008692025.1. Lineage (NCBI taxonomy): Eukaryota > Metazoa > Chordata > Mammalia > Artiodactyla > Phocoenidae > Phocoena > Phocoena sinus. Next base: position 52,031,656 of record NC_045780.1, read on the forward strand.
CACAGGGTAAGGTTTGGAAGGGTCCTGAGCTCTGGAGCTTCACTCCACGTGTAGTTGGGGTGTGTGCGTTCACCAATCCAGAAGCTCCCTAAACCCCATAGTTTAGGGTTCTTATGGAGATTCCATTATGTAAGTATGATTAATTAACTCAATTTCCACTAGTGATAAACTCAATCTCCCCTCCCTAGAGGTCAGGGGGTGGTACAGAGCATTCCAACCCTCTAATCACATGGCTAGTTTCTCTGGCAAACCCAGCCCTCACCCTGAAGCTCACCAGGGGTCACCAGTCATCTCGTTAACAAACAAAAGGATACTCTTACCACTCTGGAGATTCTAAGGGTCTTAAAAGCTCACTCAAAAAATTACAAGGGTTTTAGGAGCTTTGTGCCATGAACTGGGGACTTAGACCAAATATATATTTCTTCTTCTTTTTTTTAATAGTATTTATTTGGCTGCGCCGGGTCTTAGTTGCGGCATGTGGGATCTTTAGTTGCAGCACGCGATCTCTTAGCTGCGGCGTGTGGGATCCAGTTCCCTGACCAGGGATCGAACCTGGGCCCCCTGCATTGGGAGCGTGGAGTCCCAGCCACTGGACCACCAGGGAAGTCCCTATATTTTTTATTATATCAACATTACAATACTATATCCAAAATATAGGTCTGGGTAAATGTAGGAGAAATTCCTTTTAATTATGCTTGTCCATTTTGCCTTTCTCTAATATTTCATATTTAATTCATCAGCTAATTCTGTCAGCTCTACTTTCAAAATATATCTAGAATCCAACTACTTCTCACCATCTCAACTGCTAACGCTCAGGTCCAAATCTCCATCACCTCTTAGCTAAGTGGGGACTGGTCTCCCCACTTCTGCACCCGCATCCCCTACAGTCTTGTCTCAGTGCAGGATGATAACCATAAAGATGTTGGTCAGTCTCCTTTTATTTCATTAAATGGTGTCCTATCTTACTCAGAATAAAATCCAGGGTCATTACTAGGGCCGCAATACCCGACATGGAGTTTGTGATTTCTTGCCCTCTTTCTGCCCTGCTTTACTTCCCTCCAGCCACACTCGCTGATTCACACTTGGAGCATATGCCAAGCACGCTCTTACCTGAGGCCTTTGCATTAACTATTCCACGACCCTGGAATGACCTTCCTCCACATGTCTGCATGGCATTTCATGACCACACTTCATTCACATCTCTGCTCCAATATCACTTAATCAGAAAGGCCTTTGTCAATCACTCAGAATATAAAAGCACCCACCTTTCTCTCTTTACCTCATTTTAATTTTTTCATAATATACACCATATCCAGCTATAATTAATATATATGTAGTATATCTTTTTATATGTATATAAAATGCGTTATGTAAATACTACATTTGCTATACATCAATATATAAAAATACCTATCAAGAGTATATAAATATGTATACATGTTGCCTTATCATCTGACACACACGCCCACACACACAAGAATGCAAACAAACTCCATGTGAACAGGGACTTTGTTTTGTCAGTGTTATAACTCCCACGCTCAGCACAGTATCTGGCATATAGTGGGTGTCCTCACTAATCATTTGTTTAAAGAATACTCAACAATTAAGGAAAACCAAAGATATACAAAGAATCTTTAAATATCTAGTAAAACATATCCATGTAATAGTAAACTATTTTTGATTGAAGGAATGGCAAGAAACGTGCAGGTATCCTCATAGCTTTGCCCACGTGAAAGTGAGGTCCAGAGATATGGAATCATTTGCTCAAGGAGGTACTGAGGTATGAAGGAGACCCTGCCTGGGCTTTGGAGTCAGGCAGAACTGGAATCCACTGCTTCCTAGCCCTGTGACCTTAGGAAAGTTATTTACTCTCGTTGTCCCTTTACTTTCTCATGTGGAATATTTAGGCTTCACACCCTGCAGAACTGTCAAAATAATTAAAAGCAATACTGAATGCATGGAATTTTTCTGTTGCTATAGAATTAAGACAGAAATCCACAAATGAAAACAAAGAGGCATTAAAGACTCCCATTGTAAAGAGAGATGAAAGCAACTGGGTCCTCCTTCCCAGTCCCAGCGCTTACTATTGGGTTGGCCAAAAAGTTCATTCGGATTTTTTCCATACCATCTTATGGAAAAGCCCGGATGGACTTTTTGGCCAACACAATAAATGCAGCAGAGTTAAAACAGCCACCCCAAACAAAACCATTCTTTACTTCCAGAGTGGGAGAGGAATCGGAAGAGAGAAGGCCACTGGGGACGTGGGCCTCCAGGGGAGTTTAGTATTAGTAATGAAAGATTTTACTTTCCCACCCATGAAGGAGGAGGAAGGGTTCTCCTACGCAAGTGATAGGAAGGCTCCCACAAAATCATAGACACCAAGGATGTCCATGGAGGGGGAAACTGGTGTCTACTCCCTGGCTGGATGCTTACTGAGCCATGGAATGCTCGGGCCCACCATCTTGCTTTGCTCAAGTGAAAGAGAATATGGTGAAGGAGTTCAGCATCACCTGGAATTTTAAATGTTGCATCCACGACACTGGTGACTGCCCCTCTTCCCAAGATCCCAGGATGTTCAAAGCTTATTGGTGCAGAATACACTAGCATGGGTAGTGGATCTGGGGAAAGAAAAGGATATCCAGCCCTGTTCTCCACAACACTTGGAAGACCTCAGTGGTTCCTGTGGCTCCATATGAAGGAGAACAGATTTCAAAAGAGGAAGCAGAAGATTCAAAGTTGACCAAGAGGCCATGACACAAAAAGATGGTGCTTACCAGGGAGGAATGGCCAAATGAAGATGTGTATGCACTACACTTTGAGGGTGTTTTTAAAGATGGGCGGGACTCAGTGAGCTGCCTGTCATCTCGGAAAAACCACAGACAGAATTTATATTGAGACAGCATATCAGCAGAGGCCACCAGCAGTGATGGAACCAGACCAAGTCAGAGAATATCAGAGGTGCCTCTACACCACTGTTGCGGGTGGTTATGAGTGGAGATCCCTCCCTCCTCTTTCCCCTTCCTCACTCCTTCTTTTCTTTCCTCTCCTCATCTTCCTTCTCTTTAGTATAGATATATTAGCAAGAGAGAATGTCAGAGACTGATTTGTGGAAACTTGAACGGAGGTTTGTGTGTGAATGGGTGTTGGGGACTATGTAACCAGGGTTGGCATGGAGGAATATGGTAGGAGGCAGGATAGATACTCCTGATGCCACAGTGATAGTCTCAGAGGGGAAACTGCCAGGCCAGGTCCAGCTATTTTAGGCTTCAGCATATGAATAGGTGTTCCCACCTTGCTGAAGCTGTTTGCATCTAATGGAGGACGACTTAAACTTTCAGAAGACTCTAGTCTAAGGTACTCTTTTTTAAATAAATTTATTTTATTGAAAACATTTGATAATTTTTTTTATAAATTTATTAAAATTTTAAAAGTTTTAAATAAATTTATTTATTTTTGGCTGCGTTGGGTCTTCGTTGCTGCGTGAGCTTTTCTCCCGTTGTGGGGAGCGGGGGCTACTCTTCGTTGCGGTGCGCAGGCTTCTCATTGTGGTGGCTTCTCTTGTTGCGGAGCACGGGCTCTAGGCACACGGGCTTCAGTAGTTGTGGCACGTGGGCTCAGTAGTTGTGGTGCACGGACTTAGTTGCTCTGCAGCATGTGGGATCTTCCTGGACCACGGCTCAAACCCGTACCCCCTGCATTGGCAGGCGGATTCTTAACCACTGTGCCATAAGGTACTCTTTTTTCAAAAGCTGATATGCCTGTCTTAAGACTTCATTCCTAGCAGAAAGTATTTAAAGTAATCCTTTTAAGGGAATTCCATGATGGTCCAGTGGTTAGCACTTGGTGCTTTCACTGCTGGGGCCTGAGTTCTATCCCTGGTCAGGGAACTAAGATCCTGTAAGCTGTGTGGTGTGGCCAAAAAAAAAAAAAAATTAAGAAAAAAAAGTAATCCTTTTAAAATATAGTAGAGAAGTTGTGGCAAATTCCAATTAAAAATGATAACTTCTGAGTAGACATGTTAGCAAGTAGAATTATTTTGATAATATTTTCACCAAATCTCTGTAAGGTAGAATATAGAGTTATTTAGTCAGTTGAGCTTTTTTGAAAATACAGTTTTAAATTCTGAATAATGGAGCATAACTTTTTGTAATTCTAGCATAAAGACATTTCCCTATATAGTTATGCAACAAATTAGACAATCCCATAGTCCACTGAGGACTTTAACTTTGTTTCACATGAAAACATGGACAGTATGTCAAGTTCTAGATTAGGTATATAGCTTGTGGCTATAGAGACCAAATGAGATAGGAGGTTTAGGAAAGTATTTGGTTAAAATTGACAAAAGAGTTAAGTAAGTGCTATGTCATATAAAAAAAAAAAGGTTGGTTTTCTGATCCGAATTATTTGAATTAATTGCACAAAATGACAAACAGAAAAAAAGTAAGATAGAAAAGTGAAAAGAAAAGCACAATAGAATAATTCTTAACTTAGATGCAGATTTTATTAATATCTCCTTTCTCTACTCCAGTTTGATCTTTCTTCATATCACTCACACTTTCAAGTTTAACTAACAAGAAAAAGTGAAATGTACATACAATTCAGATACCTTTTCTCTGGAGCCAGAGAAACAAATCCCTTCCATTAAATTCCTGAATTAAGAGACAGGAAGTTCGCCATGTAGAATAATGTGTTCACCTCTTACTCACAGAGAATGGGCTTTGATGAATAATCAGCTGGACAGCAGTTGTGCAATCACTTAGAGGACATCAGAAGTCAGTGCTGGGAAAGGGGAAGGAAGTCTGAAGAATACAAGAGGGGAGGGCTCCACCTCCGCTCCTGAAATCAGGTTTTACAGGTTCATATAAAGGTAAGGTATTTTGGTATTTCTGGCTCAGAAATATACAGGAGGCTGTGCAAAAAAAAAGTGAGTGGGTCCACAGTCATTAATTTTATTTAGGAAAAACAAAACAAAACTAGAGAAAAATTTTAGGAGCATCTTTACACAACAAAGGTTTAAAAAAAGAAAAGTGCCCTTTGCTACTCTATCGGATGCAATATTCAGAAGCATTACAAGGTATTTCTGTCCCTCTGCAGGGAACCCTGATGATTTAGGGAAGTGATTCATTTAAATCTGTAAACTTTTTTCCATTCCCTTTTAGATTCTCATTTTAGCATCATAGTGGAGAAGCTTAAAAGTTCTTACAACTCCCCTTGCTGGCAGCAAAAAAGAAGTGCAGCTTTAATATGGAAAACTTCAGCATATATACCCTGAATATAATGGCTAAATGTTAAATCAACTTTTTATTTATTTTATTTTTTAAGTTTTTAATTATATTTTATTGTTATTTGATTTCATAGGCATACAAATTCAGTCAGGGCAAAATTAATATGTGCATTAGGTTTCATTTCTATATAGGAGAAAAAGATATTTGAATTCAGACTTTTTTTTTTAAACAATAAAAAATTATCTCTCACAGTTCTGGAGGCTAGAAGCCTAAGATCAAGGTGTTAGCAGGTTTGGCTTCTCCTGAGGTTTCTCTCCTTGGCTTACAGGTGGCTGCCTCCTTGCTGTGTCCTTGCAAGTTCTTTCCTCTGTGTGTGTGCATCCCTGGTGTATCTTCCTCTTCTTATAAGGACATCAGTCCTATTGGATTAGAACCCCATCCCAAAGACTTTATTTAACCTTAATTAACACTTTAAAGGCCTTATTTCCAAATATGGCCACAGTCTAAGGTACTGGTGGTTAGGACTTCAACAAGCCAATAATGATTGTCTAGTGTGTAGAAAGGTCCTGAGCCGGGCTGGAGACTGAATCTGGACTCCTGGATGACTCAGCTGTTAGTGGAATTTCCTTCTGAAACTTTAAAAAGCTTGATGACTATCTTAGACCTTTTTTTTTTTTTGCGGTACGCGGGCCTCTCACTTTTGTGGCCTCTCCCGTTGCGGAGCACAGGCTCTGGACACGCAGGTTCAGCGGTCATGGCTCACGGGCCCAGCCGCTCCACGGCATGTGGGATCTTCCCAGACTGGGACACGAACCCGTGTCCCCTGCAGCGGCAGGCGGACTCTCAACCACTGCGCCACCAGGGAAGCCCAGACTTCTTTTTTTAAATTAATGTTTATTGGAGTATAGTTGCTTTACAATGTTGTGTTAGTTTCTGCTGGACAGCAAAGTGAATCAGCCATATGTATATGTATACCCCCTCTTTTTTGGATTTCTTTCCCATTTAGGTCACCTCAGAGCACCAAGTAGAGTTCCCTGTGCTATACAGTAGGTTCTCATTAGTTATCTATCTTATACATCGTAGTATATATATGTCAATGCCAATCTCTCAGTTCATCCCACCCCCCCTTCCCACCTTGGTATCCATACGTTTGTTCTCTACATCTGTGTCTCTATTTCTGCTTTGCAAAAGAGATCATCCTTACCATTTTTCCACATATATGTGTTAATATATGAAATTTGTTTTTCTCTTTCTGACTTACTTTACTCTGTATGACAGACTCTAGATTCATCCATGTCACTACAAATGACCCAATTTCATCCGTTTTTATGGCTGAGTAATATTCCATTGTATGGACCACATCCTCTTTATACATTCATCTGTTGATGGACATTTAGGTTGCTTCCATGCCCTAGCTATTGTAAATAGTGCTGCAGTGAACATTGGGGTGCATGTAGCTTTCTGAATTACGGTTTTCTCCTGTATATGCCCAGGAGTGGGATTTCTGGGTCATATGGTAGTTCTATTTTTAGTTTTTTAAGGAACCTCCATACTGTTCTCCATAGTGGCGGTATCAATTTACATTCCCACCAACAGTGTAAGAGTGTTCCCTTTTCTCCACACCCTTTCCAGCATTTATTGTTTGTACATTTTTGTGATGATGGCCATTCTGACCAGTGTGAGGTGATATCTCATTGTAGTTTCCATTTGCATTTCTCTAATAATTAGAGATGTTGAGCATCTTTTCCTGTGTTTGCTGGCCATCTGTATGTCTTCTTTGGAGAAATGTCTATTTAGGTATTCCACCCATTTTTTGATTGGTTGGTTTTTTTTTGATATTGAGCTGCATGAGCTGTTTGTGTATTTTGGAGATTAATCCTTTGTCCATTGATTCATTTGCAAATATTTTCTCCCATTCTGAGGGCTGTCTTTTTGTCTTGTTTATGTTTTCCTTTGTTGTGCAAAAGTTTTTAAGTTTAATTAGGTCCCATTTGTTTATTTTTGTTTTTATTGTCATTACTCTATGAGGTGTATCAAAAAGGATCTTGCTGCAATTTATGTCAAAAAGTGTTCTGCCTATGTTTTTCTCTAAGAGTTTTATAGTGGCTGGCCTTACATTTAGGTCTTTAATCTATTTTGAGTTTATTTTTATGTATGGTGTTAGGGAGAGTTCTAATTTCATTCTTTTACATGTAGCTGTCCAGTTTTCCCAGCACCATTTATTGAAGAGACTGTCTTTTCTCCATTGTATATTCTTGCCTCTTTTGTCATAGATTAGTTGATCATAGGTGTGTAGGTTTATCTCTGAACTTTCTGTCCTGTTCCACTGATCTATATTTCTGTTTTTGTGCCAGTACCATACTGTCTTGATTACTATAGCTTTGTAGTATAGTCAGAAGTCCAGGAGTCTGATTCCTCCAGCTCTGTTTTTCTTTCTCAAGATCACTTTGGCTATTCAGGGTCTTTAGTGTTTCTATACAAATTGTAAAATTTTTTGTTCTAATTCTGTGAAAAATGACATTAGTAATTTGATAGGGTTTGTATTGAATACATAGATTGCTTTGGGTAGTATAGTCATTTTCACAATATCGATTCTTCCAGTTCAAGAACATGGTATATCTCTCCATCTGTTTGTGTTATCTTTGATTTCTTTCATCAGTGTCTTATAGTTTTCCGCATACTGGTCTTTTGCCTCCTTAGGTAGGTTTATTCCTAGATATTTTATTCTTTTTGTTGCAATGGTAAATGGGAGTGTTTCCTTAATTTCTTTTCCTGATCTTTCATTGTTAGTGTATAGGAATGCAAGAGATTTCTGTGTAGTTTTGTATCCTGCAACTTTACTAAATTCATTGATTAGCTCTAGTAGTTTTCTGGTGGCATCTTTAGGATTTTCTATATATAGTATCATATCATCTACAAACACTGACAGTTTTACTTCTTCTTTTCCAGTTTGGATTCCTTTTCTTTCTTTTTCTTCTCTGATTGCCTTGGCTAGGACTTCCAAAGCTATGTTGAATAATAGTGGTGAGAGTGGACACCCTTGGCTTGTTCCTGAAGATCAACTTTTTGTTTTAAAAACAAGATCTCTTCCAGCTCCGATTTCTGAATAAGTTTGAAACATTATTTAAAAACATGAATAGTATCAATCAAATTTGTTGGAGATACTAATTTCCAGATCAGACCAACAATAAATCTTACATTAAAGCATTTAATTCAGTAGCTTAGCTTCAAAAATTTATATTTCTGAAATCTGATTCAGAATAACCTTATGATTTGAGGGGTTTTTAGGTTGTACCTCTGCTTTCTGTCATTTTCTCTCCATAGATCCATATTATCTGTGGCTGACACAGGAGGTCCACTAATCATTTAATGTGCTCCCACACACTTTCCAGCCCCTTGCTGTTCTTGCAGTTGGGCAGCCGTGAATGATGTGTGTCACTTACTGGTCCACAAGTAAAAGATCCAGCCCTCCACCCCAGCTGTCTCCTCCACTGCTGAGCTCACTGAACACATCTCAGGTGAAGTCCATTGGCCTAGGTACCTGAGTGCCTCTGTGGAGCAGAGTCCCCCTGTGTACCTCCTCCTCCCATTGACGTACAGTGGACTTTGTGTGAGTAAAACAAACCTGTTAGGAGTTAAGCAATGGAGATTTTGAGGTTCTTTTGTCCTGAAAATAACAAAGTATCTGAAGTTTATAGAACACTTGCAGCATATTAGGCTCAATCCTGAACACTATATGTCTCACTTGATCCTTACAACAGCACTAGGAAGTATTTAGATATTTTATTAGCCACATTTATCTATGACAAAACTGTGGCAAAGGTAGGTTAAGTAACTGATCCCAGGTCACATGGCTAGGAAGCGATAGAACTAGGAATCAATTCAGTCTCCAAATTCTTTCAATTTTTATGTGCTACACTGTCTCATAAAATCCAGATTTCACACTGATTTAAGGTTAATTAAATTAAGTTAAATGTTATCATTCTATTTAAAAAGTTATAAAAGCAAGTAATCATACACTGACCCAGTTAACCAAAAATATTCATCAAGAGTCTAGTTTGTTGAAAACACAGTCCTAAGCATTGTGAGATATATAAAGAAGTATGAAAGGCGTTCCTTTATCCTCATAGAGCTTATATTCAGGCTACAGAGACCAATCAAGAAACTTGAAAAGCTCAGTAGCAATAGAAGAGACTTACAAATAGTCCATGACCAGTTGGCAAATTAGCCTTTCACATGGTAGAGTATCAGGAAATATTTGTCAGGGAGAAGAAAGAAGGATGATCAGGAAGGAAAGGTGGAGAAAAACTGGTGAAGAAGGTAAATGATGGGATTACAGTGCTTATTCCCATCCTTCAGGGTGGGGGTGGTCAGGCTCCATGGAAGAAGCAGGGCTTGAGCATTATCTTTTTTTAAATTTTTGGCTGCGTCGGGTCTTCGTTGCTGTGCATGGGCTTTCTCGGGCTTTCTCTAGTTGTGGCGAGCAGGGGCTACTCTTTGTTACGGTGCACGGCCTTCTCATTGCGGTAGCTTCTCTTATTGCAGAGCATGGGCTCTAGGCACGCAGGCTTCAGTAGTTGTGGCACATGGGCTCAGTAGTTGTGGTTCGCGGGCTCAGTAGTTGTGGTGCACGGACTTAGTTGCTCCGCGGCATGTTGGATCTTCCTGGATCAGGGCTCAAACCTGTGTTCCCTGCCTTGGCAGGCTGATTCTTAACCACTGTGCCACCAGGGAAGTCCTGAAAGTAAGCTCTTTTACCTGTCTCTTTTAGTTTGTGGTGAAAATTACCTTCATAACTCTAAATGATATACATCTACCCCTATTTCTTTCTTTCTTTTTTTTTTGCAGTATGTGGGCCTCTCACTGTTGTGGCCTCTTCCGTTGCGGAGCACAGGCTCCAGACGTGCAGGCTCAATGGCCATGGCTCACGGGCCCAGCCGCTCCGCGGCATGTGGGATCTTCCCAGACCGGGACATGAACCCGTGTCCCCTGCAACGGCAGATGGACTCTCAACCACTGCGCCACCAGGGAAGCCCTACCCATTATTTAATTTCAAAATTCATTTCCATCCTTTCTGGCTTTCAGATAATTTTTGAAATTTTTTTCATTGATAACAGCTTTTCCCAGTCATCTTGTTCTCTCAGATGCTATGGGTATATTCTTTTTGTATTTTATCTTACCCCACCTCAGCCTGCTGCCATTGGAGGTTGAAAAGGATGAAAGGCAAACAGGGATGCCAATCATAATGTCTTCTGTTTCTCACAGACATCACATGTTTTAGAATCTCAAATTAAAGAATCTCTTAGTTCCAAGAGGAAAATCAATATGAAGGGTAAGAATTAGAGGCTGCTACTTGAGGAGCCAAGTGGTAGGAAGGCTATGAACACATAGTGGTGATGTGCTAGTGATCATATTTCTCAGCCTTGTGAAGGGGAGCTGGCCAGGCTGATTTTTGATCAAGGAAATACACTTGTGGTATTTTTCTAATCCTGTATTCCTGTCCTTTCAGCTGCATCTGTTTCAGTGTTTGCTCTCTCAGTGCTTCTGCACATTAGGTTTCCTGACTCAATGTCTTGAAGAGGAATATTTTCTTTCACATCTCTCTTCATGATGTCTCCATGAAAGAATTTATCCAGAGTTTTTGTTTTATCACCATCAACATCATTGTTATTATTACTTAAAGGGTTGGATGTTACTGATTCCTATTTCTAACTCCTTAAAATCCCTTTGGATTTTTAATCTGCAATTCCCAGTGTTTGCCAGTTCAGTACCAGCTGCAAATTAGTTAATGTACAGTTTAGCCTTTCTTTGAAATCAGTAATTAAGATGTAAAGTAAGACTGAGCCCAGCACTAATTCCCTGGGCTTCCCACTGGGACCCCTCCTGAGCTCAATAACTCTCTTACCACCACCTCTGGTTTATCATCTTCCAGCCAAGGCTCAAGCCATTTCACTAGGTATATAATTAAGTTGATTTATGAGGGTCGGTAGATTAATTTTATTTTGAAAATGTTGTCTGATACATATATTTATTTTTCTGAGCTTCATATTTACTTATGTTGAAATATTATAGCCAAAGAAGGAAGCATATTTTCAGCCAGGCTAAGCCTGATATTTTCTGATAGACAATCACTTAGTCTGGAGATATACATAGATGGTCTCTTAATGTTACTAGTTCTATCATCTATCTGCAGACAAAGTTCAGCCTCTAGAAAAAAATTACAATTCAATGGTCTTTTTTTCTTCTATCTTAATTATTTTTTATATCTTTTCAGTTTTCTGGTATCTTTCCACTTCTTTAGGATAAAGACAATGAAAAAAAGTATCTCTATTTTGGTAAATTTATTCACTGATTCCCTGATCAACCATAGAAGAATCTTTTGTTTTCGGGTCTTAGGCATCTTCTATTAGCTGCCAATTATCTATGTCTCAGACTGACATTCAAATAATTAAATATTCAGGTGCACTGATCTTGCCACCAAGGGTTTTATGAGCGTTTGAGAAATTTGTTTAAGTTTAATTGGGAAATTAAGCCATGGGGCAACGTTACTGCAAAGCTATACTGCTGTGTTCTCAGTAACTAGACTAATCTAGGTCAGAAAAGCACAATAGGACACACAAACACCCAAAGAACTCAAAATCGTGCTTTTGATGACTGACAACTTTTGAGATACTTTAATTTTCCCATTCTGGGACTCTTTCTTCTTTGGGCGTGCAGACTGGGCTCTGGTTTATAGCCTAAATCTTCTTAATGATTTGTAGCCCTTTGCCACTTTCCTCTGGCTCTTCGTTCTCCCTTCAGAACTTACTCAAGGATTTTATTACTTGTGTGTTTGTGAAACATATTGCTTTTCTGTCTGTAGTATCAGATAACACTCCTAGCACTCTGAGTTAGATGTTGTTTCTCTGTTTCTGGGAAACGCATCCAGACAGTAAATATTTTTATTTCACTATAAATCCTTGAGAGTTTATCATGTATACAAGACTGTGGAATGATGGATTATTTTTTTTCCCCAGCTGATTCTTGACCACCTCTTGGCAGAGAAGACCAAATGAATGGCCCTTTCTCACTTCATGTTTTCCTTAAGACCTGCTTAACATTAAGTGAAAATTATCAAAAAGTAAAGGAAAAAATGGAAAAAATGGAAAAGAAGAGAAGGGAAGGGAAGGGAAGGGTAGGGAAGGGAAGGGAAGGGAAGGGAAGGGAAGGGAAAGAAGAGAAAGCATGAGAGTATGTAAACTTATTTCTAATCTTGAACACAAACTTTCCCAGCTGTTTTCTACCATCTCTACAGTCACTAGGCTTTTAAAAATATTAAAACCTCCTGAATTCTCCGTCTTAGTAAGTACAGTGATTAATTGAAAACATTAAATTGCTTTAAGAGACAATTTTACACATTTAAGATTTCTGAAATCGTGAACCTCGTGAGATGGATCCAGAAGTATTAAATTCATGTTTTAATGGAAGCCTCTAAATTAGGAGTTTGAGTAAAATTGAAGAGAATTTTGTCAGTGTTGTTCCAAGCTCTGCTATTCTTTGTGCATTAGGTAGCTACCTGTCTCCGTCTGATTTAATGAGCTTCTGTAATCCTGATTTTAGTCTGTTATTATTGTATTCTTGTTTTTAACTATATACTATTTTATTCTTCTCCCCGCTATTTTACATTGATAGTGACTTAGAGCAAAGCTCTACTACACCTAAAATATACTATGTCAGAATAATTCACATGCTTCTTTGTTTCTCCATGCATACTATATAAACACAGCATACACATACATAGATAAAATATATTATCTTGAATATTATTTTACTCATAATAGGCTCATGTTTATTCTGTGTACATTCTCTTACTTCGTGGTTAAAAATATCATCTTGCAATCGCTTATTTTTCAGATAATATGATAAACCAGATTAGCAACATGGGGATAAGAGTGTTCTTAATAAGTAGCTAGAATTTATTTACCTGATGAATAATCATTATTTTCTACCTCTAGCTGTATCAAATGGTTTCAGGCACAGAGCTATGACTGTAAAGACTTTTTGCCCATGATGTCGAATTACATTATGATCCTACACGTATCCTAGATGGATATGACATGAAAATGACATTCTTTTAAAGCTATGGGGCAACTTAGAAATAAACTACCCTTTCAACTAGGAGGTAAGATAACTGAAGTTCAGGAAGTAAATTCCTCAGCCAAGGTAATACAGAGTGCTTGAAGCAGCTACAGAACTGGAAGAAACTAGAACTAGAGCTGGTCAGATTGCTTTTCCGTTCTCCCTCCATAAAGATGACTACTTCCTATGAGTATGATAGAACCACTGAAGGAAATACATGCTTGTTTTTTAAGAGGAAATACCTATGGGTCTTGCCAGCCCCAAAGTAAAATCTCAGGAAATGCACACAAATGAAGAAATAAATCCATATGCTACTTGTGAATTATCAAATAATAGGGAGGTTGATAATTATTGAAAGTCTTTGGCTATAGCTCAGAGAGAAATGATCAGAGTACAAGCCTACAGAAGTAAATATCCTGGATTAATCTGTTTGATATTAAAATCAGCTCTAAAGTATCCACTATTTTAATATGCAAACAACTTAAAACATGAAAACTGGTTTTAAATGTGTTCATTCTTTTCATTATATAAAACATTTTTTCTAAAAATTCTTCAAATCTAGGAATTGTGTTTTAATTAATAACTTGTTCTCCTATTAAATATGTGCAATTGGGACTTCCCTGGTGGCGCAGCGGTTAAGAATCCACCTGTCAAGGCAGGGGACATGGTTTCAAGCCCTGGTCCGGGAAGATCCCACAAGCTGAGGAGCAACTAAGCCCATGCGCCACAACTACTGAGCCTGTGCTCTAGAGCCCATGAGTCACAGCTACGGAGCCCGCGTGCCACAACTACTGAAGCCAGCGTGCCTAGAGCCCGTGCTCCGCAACAAGAGAAGTCACTGCAATGAGAAGCCCACACACCACAAGGAAGAGTAGCCCCTGCTTACCACAACTAGAGAAAGCCCGCAATCAACAATGAAGACCCAACGTAGCCAAATTTTAAAAATTAATTAATTTAAAAATATGTACAATTAATTATGGAAGAAGTCCAGCATCATGGACACCATTAGATGGCAGTATGACACAAAACTATTATTTCCATTGAAAGTTTACAGCACAGTTCACATATTCATCTGCACTGCATTGACAGTAAGTTTTTAAGTTTAAAAAAAATGAAATGCAGATTGGAGATTCTGATACAAGAGAATGAGACAGAACTCAGGGAAAGTAAAAAGACTGAGAAAGAGCAATAGGAACATGAAAGCTGATGACAGGGAAAATATATATTCCAGGAAGGCAAACAGGACCTCTGTCTGCCATGCTGGCTCCATAACCATGTCATGCAAATATTGCAAAGTTTGGTAAATTTTTTTGGACAAAATTTTTATATTGAAAAATAAAGGAAAGGAAAGTCATGTAATTTCTCTGAGACATTCTAACTTCAAAATAAAAAGCAACTCATATTCCATCTATCATTAAGTGTGTCGGGATCAAAAATTTTGAGTTCCTAAGAGTTGGGTATTTACCTGAGTATAATTTTGTATACTAATAATTTAGCATATAAGAGAGAAATTTTTTAAAGAAAAAACTTAAGTTTAATAAATCTGTTTTAAAAATAATCCAATTCTTTTTTGGAGATAGGTGTTAGCCTATACAAAATTGGACTGTAGTATATGGTATGTGACTTACTCTAAAAGTTTGACATCCCTTGTAGATGGCCTGCATTATGTGTTAACAGGAAGAAAAAAATTGAGGGAGTGACAGAAACATTTTTACATCCAAAAATTATTTTGTATAATGTGCAACAAACACCATGTCTAGAGCGTATTCTTTGCTGATATAGAAATACTGTATTTCTAGGTAAGGATGTAGCAGGAAGCAAGGCTGGAAGGCTCTACTCCTGTTTTACTCGGGCAATGGTGGACATCCGTTTTGAAAGGCACAACGTGACTACTCCATTGTAACACTTTTCACTCCTCTACTCCTTCCTTTGTATGGCCAGCTCCTGACATAATGAGAGAAAAGTAGCCTATTGGGACCAGCTCAATTCCGTGACATGTTTTAACAAGGCAAGCTCCTCATTAATACCAGGGGCTTTTTGGAATCCCAGTGGTACCCTCTTATAAACATAGTTTGTCCAGTACCCAGATCTGCAATAGTATATACTTTACTGCCACGGTCTTCCTTCTTCAGTTCATTCCTCATAGTACTGGCTAGTCTGGTTAGTATTTTAGCCCACAGTCATAGACTGTTAAATAGAGAGTGCTATCGTTGCTGTACATAGAGATGTTTGAAGCTAAAAATTTTCCCCACCCTTTCAGAAAAAAACACAGTAAGGAGCTGCCTTATATTCAGGGTGCGCGATTCTTTCATGCTCCAGGGCATATTGTTATCACCAGCTGTGGTCAGGGAAAAAAAAAAAAATCCCCATCTCTGTGACGTAATACAGTACAATTAGGCACATAATGTAGATTTTATGCTTTTCCCTGAAACATCTGGCATGTACTACTTTCTAAAACCAAACCTCGGAGAGCCAGGCCTCCTGTAGCATTTTAATATCAATGTGCCTTTTCACACATTAGTTATCTAATGTTTGTGCCAGTTTTTGAAAAAAATACCACATCCTCAATATCATCTCTTGAATGAGTGTAAATTTAAAATGCCTGCCAGGGGGTTATGTGTTTGGGGGAGAAGCTAATATCTGCCCTAATCTAAATACCAAATGAATTTTAGACTGTCATTCTAGCCCAGCATTAGCATCGGCCCTTGGGAAAATCATTGTTTATGTATTCTTTTCAGATACTAAGAATTAAGAATCAATCTATTTAAACCTTGTTGCTAATATTCCCTTTGTATAACTGACATATTAGGGAAATGTGTATGGAGTTATTACTTTTGTTCAGAGAAAAAGTTGGCCATGAAAAGTTTTTAACAAATTATCTCCAAGTTCTCAGGAAAAAGGAATTGAGTCACTTGGGGAAAAGATAAAATGTTATACTGAAATCCTTGTGAACAGAAAAGTTTCTCACTGAGATTCAGGAACTCTTCAAGTCAGGGCAGTGGGTGTGAAAGGAACTGCCTTAGCAAGGTAGCAAAGTGTACTTTACCTGTTACACCATCTTCATAGGATTCCATCTTCCTGTAAAATCCACCTCAGAACCAACAAAAAATAAAAAGAAACACAGATTACACAAAAGTAAAACCAAAAGTAAAATGAGAGAAGAAAAGTTTATGTGATCCATATAGTCTGAGGATTTACTAATATAGTAAAATGTTGATAAAACATTTACAAATGTACCTGCAAAATGGCTTGTATTGGTTTATAAAGACTGTTAGTTGGCATTTAGTCGTTTCCATGAATCACGTTGAAATTTTTAAAAAAATGATGAAATCGTTTGAACCAAGTACAACGTAAGCGAACTCTAAAACGTTAGAAAATCAAAACAAAAATGTTATACATTGCATAGACAACTATCCACATGCCCAGATAATAGCTTTAAGATTTATTGTTAATAAATTTAATGGAGAGATTAATAAGTTTAATTAAAGAGATACTTATTTTAACATTAGAATGTTGCTATTTTGGTAGAGGTATTGCAAAGAATTTAGGAAATTGTTCTTGAACTCTCAGGGCCTTGGTTTTCTCATTTATAAAAGTTGGTTACAGTGAGATGGTTTTTAAGATACTTTCCAGCTCTAAAAAAATTGAGTTCATGGATTTTAATGTAATTCCGTATGATTGTGTGGTGAACGACTTGCTTTAGAAGAATATTGAGTTCATTATTTATACATTTTGGTACTCTCACACCCTAGTGGTTCTTAATAAAGGTCAAAAAGCATTGGTCACAACACCATAATATAAAACATGTTAGAAACAGATGGCAGCACTGGATATGTCTAAGTAGAAAGACAGATGGAGCAGGACTTAGATTCTGACCCTGGAAGCTTGGAAGGGGTTGAATGACATGACTTATTTTTTTTCCTCTAATTCAAGAAGTAATTTGGTGTAAGGACAAAGAGACCACTTCAACTATATGAAACAACATAGAGACAGGGAAAGAATTGAGTTCCAGCAATGTGGTAAACTGACCTAATATGAACTACTTCCCCTTAACGAAAACTCACTTAATGCTGCATAAAATATACCAGTATTGTTTTAGTAAAAATACAAAAATGGGTTAGAAAGAAAGACAAGAAAAGTCCTAGCTGCAGAGTTAAGGAGAGTAACCATAGGCAAATGTAAGCATATAAATGAAGGCTCTGGTCCTTGGGACACTGACAAGCAAATATAGATCCATGAAATCAAATATAGAAGCATGGAAGGTAAAACCAGCAGCCTGGGAGAGCTGCCTCTTTCTTAAAGAAGAGCCTGGGAAGAGTCAAGAATGCTTATCTCTGAAAGAAGATATAAATGTCCCATGAGAAATAAAACTCTCAAGTACAGAGTCCAAACTTATACATCCATGTTGTGTACAATTCCCAAGTAGAGAAGTTAATGGAAGATCTAGTCCTAGACTAACAAAATCTCTGGGGCATTCTGTGTGAACAAACACAGGGATTCTTCCATAATGCAGAGTGTACAAGACCTCCAAAGGAAAAACAAACAAACTACAAAAAAACTACGGCAGCAGTAATAAAATACTAACTGAAGATGAGCTCACAATAAAAATTATAAACTACATAAGGAAATGGTAACCATAAGGGAAAGTCAGCAGAAACACAAAGCAAGAAGCACCTCAACAAAACACAATCAAAAGTTTAATGCAAAATATGTGTACCTCAACAATATTTAAATCAGGTGTTTGGCTTCTTGGATGGATGGATGCGGTCTTGGATGTCACCTCTTCCAAATTAGAGCCTTCAGGGGCCTCTCTTACCCCCAGGGTTATAAATAAACTGGTATTTATTTTATAACAGAAAAAGATCGTGAAGTTTTCTATTTTGCAGCATTCACCATACTGATTCTTGGGGAAATCTTTCAAGTTGCTCTCAGGTTAATGGTAACACAAATGTAAAAAATTCCTGATGAATCTATGTTTATTTGAAATGCTGTGAACACTTCTAATATTTTGGTTTTTCCTGAAATTCTATTTTTATTCTTGAATAAGCCTTCCATCGCTTGCTTTTTTTTTTTCCTGTCCCTCCCATCCTCCTTATCCCCCCCTCCCCCTTTCATTGCTTGCTTTTTTAATCAATATTCTGGAAATACTTCTGTAATCATGGAAATCATTATTTTCCCAGCTTGATAGTATATCCCAAAGATCTCTATACCTGGTCTCTAACGGCAATATAAAGGGTATGGCAGGCTCAATTATGAAATGATATTTTTATTAGTACATTGTCTTAATTTGATGATTAAAATATGACACTTCATTAATGTCAGGGTTTTCAGGCATTAGTACGTTAGAAAGCAAAGAGTGTGGAGTTAGAGGTAGCCATAGATCTTCCCTGTATGTCTGTAGAAAAACAAATAACCTTTCTTTTTCTTCAAAAATATCTGCATGGAGCCCAGAGGGGGGCACACTCAGCTCTCGGTGAAAGGAGGGGGCAGGGCTAACCAGGGGCTGCCTTCAAAGATGGTTGAAACGCAGGAGGATTTTCATCACAGGTTTTTGGCATTGGAAGGTCTTTGAAGATTTTGGGATTTTCGCTTAACAGGTGGTCTCCGAGCCTGCTGCAGTCTGCTGATCTGAAGCCACACAGCTCTGCAGGACTCCTACTTGCTTGGTTTTCTGGAGGTAAGGCCCCAGGAACCTCTCCCTGCTTTTATCCAATGATTATTTTTTTCTTATGGGAGGGTTACGGTTTCCCTTCCCCACCTACTACCAACTGCCCCTCAATCGGACAGGGAAAGCCCCGAAGGAAAGGCGGTAGCATGGGAAGTGCCCACTAGATGGCAGAATTGATTAAGCAGATAACGTGTTAAGGCTGTGATCTCAGAAAAAAAACGGGATGGGAAAGGAGTCCCAGTATGGCTTCTAACCCGCCCATGGGTGCTGAGCTAACCATGGCCGCACTGCTTTTACCTTCCAAAAAGGAAGTGGCACTTTAGAGAGGGACATCGTCGTGGCTTCCAGTTAGCCGTGTTAAACGCTGTGGTGCTGCCCATGAGGGTAAGAGAGGCCCCTGAAGGCTCAAATTTGGAAGAGGTGACGTCCAAGACCGCATCCATCCATCCAAGAAGCCAAACACCTGTTGTTGGAGTTCCCAAGGAAGATACTGAGAACATCTCTTATTTTGAGAGAATGTATTGTCTACAAACTCGAAATTCTGCTTCAAATTGTCCCAACCGAAGCAACAGAAAGGAGACATTATCTTTTCAGTTAACAGCTTGGATTTACACTGGCACTTTTTGCATTGCTCTGTCAGCATCCATTAGCTTGACAGAGTACCTCAAGACTGAAACAAACATTATGGAATTCTATGTAAGAATTCAGCATTGGGAATGCAGGCTGAATTTTGTTCAGCTCTAATTTGGCCTCATCTCACATCCACCCACTTATATTGGCTTGCTACCTGTAGCCAGTTTCATTTAACAGCAGTTTTATGCTATTTAGAAGGCACACAGAGTGCTTTAGGGCCTGAAGTTTAGACCCATTCCCATCTATGACTCTCTGTTTTCACCAATAGCTTTTGCGTCAACAGCCCTGGGATTCCTAGTGATGAAGAAACTCTTATAAAATGTTACTGAATGCTTACTATCAGGAATGGGCCTCCATTACCTCATTTAATCTTTTCAGCAAACCTAGAACCCAGATGTTTTTATTACCAGCTCTGACTTGGGGGATTTTTGGATGAAGGAAATGAAGCATAGAGCAGTTGAGAAACTCAGATCATACGAAAGGGATTTCTGTCTGCAATGTGTAAATTTTATTCCTTTCTTAGTTGAATTTGAACACGATAGACATTATACCTCTATTTAATGGCTGTGTATAGGATCAATTTTAATTTTCCCTTATTTGTAAATAAAGTCACCGAACCTTATGCTTGTTCTGAATAATGGCTGGTGTATGCTGTGGGGTCTCAATTATTTTAATTAATTGGGATCTAGAACATAGAGCTTATGTTTTCTGGACAAGTGTGGAATGATGTGTTAAACTCTATACATACAAAGCTGAGGGAAGAAAATGAAACTTGGACATGAGTGGTTATGTGAACCCAGCCTAACAATAGTCAGTTGTCTTTCACTTTGGCAATTATGGAAATTAGTGGTATTATAATTTCTGTGTCTGTTGATGGGATATGTTATTGAGTGATAATCTTATTTTAGATTTTATATTTCTTCTATAACAATAAGCCAACAGCTGAAGAGGAATCAAGAACTACCATTCTTGCTATCTCTCTCATCTCTCTTTTTGTTACTTTTTTATGTTGGAATAATTTTAGATTTAGAGAGATGTTGCAGAGACAGCACAAGAGTTCCTGTCAACGCTTCATCTAGTTTTATTTCATGTTAACACATCACTTAACATGATATATTTCTCAAAACTTAGACACTAACTTTGGGAAAATACTATTAACTAAGCTACAAACATTATTCGGATTTCACTAGCTTTTCCACTAATACTCTTTGTTCCAGGATCTAATCTAGGACACCATGGTTCCTTTTGTATCCTTCTCTTTTTATCCAGTTACTGCTGAAATGTGAGGTAGCATCATGCACTCCATCTTCTGCTGCCCATTTGCTTTGGTGTGAACCATCTAAGCCCAGATATATAATGCAAGTCTCCTGGGTATTGGGTCAAATGGGAACCCTTCTCTATCAGAATTAGGCCTGGGATACTCAGATTGTATCAGTGCTTTTAAGCTCATTCCTAACTTCTCTGCTTCCCTGTCTCACTGAGCTACTTAAAAAGAGACATTTTCATCTCTTCTGTTGAAAA
This sequence comes from Phocoena sinus, assembly GCF_008692025.1. Lineage (NCBI taxonomy): Eukaryota > Metazoa > Chordata > Mammalia > Artiodactyla > Phocoenidae > Phocoena > Phocoena sinus. The sequence continues at coordinate 52,052,821 of NC_045780.1, forward strand.
AAAAAAACTCCAGGCAGTACTTTGCCATTGAGAAGAAGCAAATGAATTTTTTTTAATTTATTTTTGGCTGTGCGGGGGTTTTCTCTAGTTGCGGCAAGTGGGGGCAACTCTTCGTTGCGGGGCGCGGGCTTTTCATTGCGGTGGCTTCCCTTGTTGCGGAGTTCGGGCTGTAGGCCTAGCTTCAGTAGTTGTGGCATGTGGGCTTAGTAGTTGTAGGCCGCGGGCTCTAGAGCGCAGGCTCAGTAGTTGTGGCACACGGGCTTAGTTGCTCCGCGGCAGGTGGGATCTTTCCCGACCAGGGCTCGAACCCGTGTCCCCTGCATTGGCAGGCAGATTCTTAACCACTGCGCCACCAGGGAAGTCCAGCAAATGGATTTTTAAAGCATCCTTTGACCCTGTTCTTTTTCATTTGTGTTTGGTTTATGCAATGAGTGAAGCACTGCTTCTTTAGGAAAAATAGCAAAGAAGTCTCCTTATCATCAAGAGATTTTGATATATAAAATCCAGTTATCCTTACTTTGCTTGTCTTACTTTGTTTCCTTGTTACTTTTCCAGTATCACGAGTCATTCAGTATCTACACAGCCAAAGGTGCTGCAATTCTCTATTGGTCATGCAAAATAATTGTTAGCTGGAAAAAGAATAATACAGAATGGAGAAGAATAATACAGAATTAATGTAAATTTCTAAAAAAGGATCTCAGGACAAAATAACTTTTAATTTCATATGCAACAGGAGAGAGCTTCATACACTGACAACCACTTAGAAACAATACACTCAAGAGTCACTTGGGTGATATGAAAAGGTTACATTTTTTATTAGTAGTAGTAATTTATTTTTTTGGTATAATGAATGAGGCTGCCTATATGTGATTGAAAAATAACTTTCTGGTTTCTCAGCTGCTGTCTCTGTGCTGTGTTATGCCCGTGACAGTCACACAGATAGGAAGCTTATATTAAAACCAGAATCAAAGGCAACAGGAGTGGGAATCTGCCTTCATTAATGAACCATTGAAGCTTCTCTCCAGCATGGATGAACACTAAATCACTGGTTAGATCTCTGGTGATTTCCCATTTGAGAGATGTGAAGGAAATGGTACATTCAGACTAACAGCACAGCCTTAGAAACTTGTCAAAATACTTTCAAACATGCAGGCTTTAAAATTATTTTTTAAATTATCTTTATAGAGCTACTGGAAATATTCCCACCAAGGATTTGATTTGGCAGTGACCCTGGAAGGAGCAAGTCATTGCACATGGAAGCATTGGGATTCAACTGGTAAGTCTTCTCTTGCATTATCAACACTTTGGTCACAATAAACAAGGGTTCTTTTTTCAAAATTCATTTTATTGAAGTATAGTTGATTTACAATGTTGTGTTAATTTCTGCTGTACAGCAAAGTGATTCAGCTATACATATGTATACATTCTTTTTCAGATTCTTTTCTATTATGGTTTATCACAGGATATTGAATATAGTTCCCAGTGCTATCCAGTAGGACCTTGTTGTTAATCCATTCTATGTATAATAATTTGCATCTGCTAATCCCAAATTCCCAATCCATCCCTCCCTTTGCCCCCTCTCCCTGGCAACCACAGGTCTTGAATAAGGGTTCTTTTAATGGCTCAAAACAGAGCTGAGAGCTAAGTGACATAAAATTATGAGTCTTTCTCCAATGGAGTAGATCATTATGTTGACTATTCTCTTTTGCTTGTGAATACCTGCACTACAGTTGTACCATCAATTATATCATTTTTTAAATACAGAGCACTCCACATTGGGCTAATTTCTGGTGCACATTAAGAGACTGGTAGCAGATCTTGATACCGATCGCTGCATCTTGCAATTAAGATTTACATTATAAAGATAAAACTCACTTTTTGGGGGGCTTCCCTGGTGGCGCAGTGGTTGAGAGTCCGCCTGCCGATGCAGGGGACGCGGGTTCGTGCCCCGGTCCGGGAAGATCCCACATGCCGTGGAGCGGCTGGGCCCGTGAGCTATGGCCGCTGAGCCTGCGCGTCCGGAGCCTGTGCTCCGCAATGGGAGAGGCCGCAACAGTGAGAGGCCCGCATACCACAAAAAAAAATTCACTTTTTGGTTCTTTGTAAAGAAGTTGTACCTTATTTTAAATTAAGTCAAAAATATATATTGAGCATCTGTTCTGTATCTGTTTAGCTACACGCATGGTTTTTTGCAATTTAATTATCATGCATTTGTGGTACACATTCTGTGTACTATGCAATTTGGGAGTTGAGAGTAGTGAAACTCATAGTCCTTAAACTTTTTAGTATACAGCTGGGGAGAGAAGGAAGGAAAGTAAATAAAATACAAGGAAAGGAAAGTAAATAAAATAAAATACATATCAATTATTATTTTGCTAAGATGTAATCTTAGTTGTGGAGAGGAAGAGTTTGGTTTTAGAAAGTCTGGAAGAAGAATCAAAGTAATTCCAAGTGGACATAATATGGCGAGAATAAAATTTCAGAGTTACACAATTATCAGATGTGCCTTGGAAATTATAGTAGACCTATTTTATATGGGCACATAAGGAAATAAAATTACAAAAGTGAGGGCAGATCTTTAGTGCCATGTTAAGGAGTTTAGGCTAGGTCTTGAAAGCATTGAGAAGTCACAGGTTTTTAACAGGATGACAGGATTAAAGTAGTATTTTAGAAGGTTAATTTAGAAATAAACATGATAATGTTGATACGGAAATTAGTTAGAAGTGGGGTAACAAATTGGAAGGTTTTTGCAGTAGCCCAGCTATGTAGCCAAAGGGCCTGTACCACAGGGGAATTGGAAACATAAGGAAAGAAAAGGATGTGGGAGGCATTTCGAAGCTAAAATTGTCAGGATGAGATTTTGTACTTAATAGGATTTGAGAAATGAGGTAGGGAGGAGAGTTGAAAATAGTATGAAAGCTCTGAGTCTCCAAGACTGAGACAATGATGATAAAATGAATTCAGACTAAGAACAAGAATACCCGAATTACAGGGCTGTCATGAGAAGAAGTCTAAATAACAATCAATAGGGTGAGGAGGTGATTAATTCATTATGAGGAATCTTGAGTTTATTGTTACCCCAGTGGAGATGGTCAGAAGTACCATTCTCAATGATCTCCATGGGTATAAACATGAAAATCTACTATTAGGAATGAAAGGATAGAGACCAGCATAGAATCAGCTGTGAACACTACCGGAAACATGATCCAAATGTTCAAGTCCATTTGGTGGTGGGTTGAATGAATAAGGAAGGCAACAAGGCATGACACAAGGAGAAATAAAGGAAGAGTATTTATTGAGTGTGTACGCAACATACCAAGTGCTTTCACACACACATTTCATTTAACATAATCATTATGCTAAGTGGCAGGATCCTTACTTTAGAGGTAAGAAATGTGGCAATCAGATATTTTAAGTGAATTAACCAAGACTTCTCAATTAATAAGCATGAAAGCTGGTTTTCTGATTCCAAGGCTATTGTCTTTAACTAGACTGTCTGTACCTTCATCCTAACATCGTTGGGCAACTCACCATGGGCAATGTAACCCCTCTGAACTTTAGTTCCTACATCTATAAGGTGGGAATGATAACTTTTCATTTACGTGATTGTTGTAAGATTAAAATAATGTGAAAGAGTTGTGTAAATTGTTGTATAGTGGGGAAAATTAGTTATTATTAGTGTGTGATGAGCAACACACTGCTTTAAATATGCATTTGTACCATTCTTCTTGGAAGAGGTAGCTATGAGATGACTGAGGTATGGGTGACATTCTCTAATAATCTGACTTAAAATTTCCAAAAGTATTTTTTATTAGACAGATACCTCTCAAATATTTCTTCTACTTGCTATATTTATGTAAAATGGAACAACAGAATTGTTGTCTATTCTGCTGAGACAAAAAGTTTTAAGAATCACTTCAAATTAACTACGAAATTCCTTGATCTCAAAACTTAAAAATCTTTGAATCTATTATTCTAACATGGCTCTTTCATAAAGACCACACTCCCCTACTGAACTGATAGCAATGCTTATTTTAAAGCCTTTTGAATACTTAAGAACATGCCCAGACTTTCAAAATTATGGTTGCCATTTTGTTCCATAATATTGTTTGTCTTCTGTGAAATCCTGCCACATTCAATAGCCATATGTATGTTAATGAAAGAACAATCATGACAACTAATAGAAGACAAGAGCCATGTCAGTGTAGGACCATCAGAGCAAATCAAAAGAAAACTGCATAAAGACAATATGAATCAAGATCTGAAGCTTCATGGTTTTTAACTAGTTTTATGTTAATGAAACAATTATTAGAACACACAAAACCCTTCCTTTTTAATTTGATAAATTGAGTGGTGATGTGAGTTAATTGAACCATTGGTGAGATAATAAGATGCAATTGGTATGATTTATCAGAGGATGACATGGTTACAGGCATTGCTTCCACAGAAAATAATGGCTGTTATTACCACTTCCTGAGGTGAGCAGGTAAGTCATAAACCTAGTTATTGCTACAGAGGTCAGAAAGATGAGGGGTCCATTCTGACTTTCATCTAAGTGACTATTTTAAGGCTGTCTTTTTAGAGGCACACGTACCAATTTTGTACTTATTTTGCATTTCTCATAAACAATATCAATACTCTTTGTTTAGGCTATTTCATAATCTTAATCTATTTAGCTAAGTATTGAAGTGAAAAACCCCCAAGTCTCCAAGAGCTTTGAGTTCTAATGTTGGTAATTAAGGGGTCATCTTGGGTCTTCCTTTCTAAGTCGTATTATCTTGCAGAGATATTTTCACAAGCTGTTATTCTAGCAGAATAATCCTCTAGGGTTCCGTAGCTTAAGAAGCAAGGCCTGTGCTTTCTCATACGTGATTCAGAGAGAATATTACAAGCTACCCACCTTCTAGTGGGGGAGAAAGAAAGAAATGATCACAAAGCCCGTTGGATTGTACAAAAAATGGCATTCACGTTGCTATATTTTTTGATATAGCATTAAGATGCTATATCTTAAACGACTTCAAAATAAATAAAAAATAAAATCAATGTCACTAGATACCTGACATGTATTTACATGGACATGGGATGTATTTCTGCCACACAGAGATACTAGTAAAAACACTCAGTATGTAAGTTCATACTATGATAAATAAGTCCAGGATCAGGGGATAAGCTTGTGCGTATGCTAAGGGGGAGATATCTTAAAATACCAATTAAATCTCCGTTCTCCAGTAATCTTATATTCATTTGTTGGATTTCTTGTTTTTAAAATTCCATTTATATACATCTAGGCAATTTTTTGTGCACAAACACACACACACATTCATTGAATTCTTACAACCACTTCTGATGTTGGCATGATCGATCCAAATTTTAAAGATGAAATAAGATGTAAGGTGATCAAAAAATGAATATAAATAATGAGAAACTGTTGAGAGGGAGAGACAGGACAATCAAGGACAACAAGTATGAACCAGGACTGCCCTGGGACCAGAAAATAGTCATTCTAGGTAAGAAGCTCATCAAAATTAAGAAATTTTACCAAGGTAATACATCTGGAAAGTGGCAGAGCAAGAATTTGATTCCATGCCTTTAGGACTTAACCTCTCTTACTAATTTCCCAGTAGATTTGGTGATTTTCTTGTTTACTAATCATGATGTGATTAGAGGGAAACAAGTCAAGAGAGCCTCCCTGCAATATATCAGTGCTAAAGTAGATGCCATGTCTTGTTTATCTCTGCATATCTAACTTGAAACACATCAGGTCTTCAATAAACATTTGTGGATCTGAGCCAAATCGTATTGCTTGACACTTCATCACTTTGGATGCATCCCCGTTCCTTCAGATGGTAAGGATTTTTCTGTCTTTGAGAGTCAGTGAATGATTAGAACAATGCACACATACATAGGGAGATACATACTCAGACCAGCCATTCCTTCATTGTCTGTTCATCTTGTTTACAATATCCTGGACAGAAGTTTTCTCCAAAATGATGATGACTGTCAGATAATTTCTAGGCTTAGAAGGATACAGAACACTGTCTAGGAAGGTAGCAAAAGATTAACTTTGATCTTTCACTATTTCTTCAAATGGCCAGTCCTTATGCCAGTTTTTACCTTGTTCATTTTAACAGCTTCACTGGCTGCACAGACAATGCAATTTGGAACATTTTCCTTTTATAAGACCTTCTGGTCTAGGTAAAAATTTTAATTTAGTTAACCGTATTTAACAATTAGAAATTAGAAGCTACGACAAGGCCACTCTTAGTACTACATTAGGCCACTGCCTAATGAGATGTGGAAAATATTAAGGAAAAAGAATCAGACATTGTAATCATGACATATTGAATAAAACCCAGGACTATATCAGTAATTTCATTTTCTGGACCTCAGATTTCCCACCTGTAATAAAGTCAATTAGCTAAGATCATATAACATTTTAAAATAGTTCTAATACTCCATTGTTCTGTAAACCAGATGCAGTTGGTTGTGCGATATAATCCTTACCGTTAACACACGAGGACACTTACCTTGCCTCTGTCCCTTAGCACAAGTCACCTGGACACTGAATGTTGTTCTCTCTCTAAAAGAAAGAAGAGTTTCAAACATTAATTTTCCATATTGCTATCATACTAAGAGCTATAAATAAAAATTAAATTTAAGAGTTACAACATGGAAAAATCTCCACTTTCCTACATATTTAAATATTAGGAAATATTTCTGGAAGTAATCTCTGGAAGTGTTTTGCTACATTATCAGGTTGTCAAGATGACACATTCCCATTTAATATTTAATTCTATTATTTCTCAATTGTTCCCTCACCCCCTTCCTCATTCTGCAATGATTTACTTTGAACTCTAACTTGCCACACTACTTAGCGGTGGTGGGATGTTTAGGTATATTTCTTACCTTTTCTGAACTTGTTTATGCATCTACAAAATGGGGTTGGTGACATCTCCACCTGATCTCAGAAGAAAGGGCTAAGCTTTCATTTTAACTTTGCATGTAAATAAAGCTTTTTGACCATCATTTAAAAATTAGAGAGCCACTACACTATCGCCCATGATTTATGAATCAGATCTTAGCTACTTATTCCCAGGCCAGTTCTTCCTAAGAGTTCTTGGACACTTCCAGGCATCAGTAGGAACTTGAGATGTATAGTTCTGAAATGTTGAAGGATTTTTTACCCACGTTTTAAAGACGGCATATTTACAAGTTACAACAATTATCTGTTGTTGATCATATTATCTTCTGTTCACGACAGGACAGGGACCTGTTAAGGTCCTTAATAGGTTAAGATTCCAATTTCTTTATTTCATGTTTAGCTTGGGCCATATTTGTTGTCCTAGAAAATGACTTATTTATAGATAGCTTCTTACATTTGGATTCAATGAGTAATTTTTGACATCCCATCTAACATCATTTCCAACACTATTAGCAGTCAACACTTAAGAGAAGTACATCTTTCTGGATTGTGACAATGCAAAGTTAGCTATGTTGCTGTGGTTGAATCATATCCTTATTATGTAGCAGAAGGAGTAGGGAGCAAGAATGAATTCTTCACATTATGATGAAGACATTAGATTGCAAACTTCCAAAGGAGAAAGAGGATTATCTCTTACTCATTTTCTGCCTCCTACAAATACATAAGTCACGGTCTTATAGATATTCATCCCTCAGGCACTTATGGAATTTGATGTTTCAAATAAGCAAGTTCAGAGGTCATAAAACTGAATTTAGTTTTGTGGCGAATTATAATACTTTGACTTTAGAGTGAGTGCTGAATATAGATAAACTTTTCTAAACCTTAAAAGCTTTGAAGTCAGAAAACTTTCAAGACACTGAAGACGATTTAGTAAGCTCTCAACATAAGCAACTGGAAGGCAAACGTGTTTAACACCAAGTTTATAATCTGCAAATCTTATTGGCAAGTCAAAGATGTTTAAACAAACATGAAAAAATGCAGACACCCATAGTTTTAAGGTTTCTTTGTCAGTATTCAATCAATATTCATGAGTAAAGGCGGTCCTGGCATATGACAGGAGATAAATAAATGGTGACTCCCATTATTATTATTAGGCATCTTTCCAAAGGTTTATTTTAAGAAAACAACCATAATTGCCATTGATAGAAAAAAATGGTGAACAATGTTCTATTTGAGCACCTCGATACTTCCCTACTGCATGAAAATTCTATCTGCAAGTTCTTTGTATCAAATACTTTCTGTTGAAATCAAACTAATAATGTGATACTAGGTATCAGTGAAGTAAACTGATGTGATTTGAGCAGTATGCCATCAAATGAACAGTGCCAGGAACAGCCTCCAAATATCTACATTAAATCATTAAATTGACGAAAGCATTTGTTTTTTCTGTTATCATGAGCCCACATTCAGGAAGTTGATAGGGCTGCTTCCACCTAGAGGTATGTATTCATGAGCCAGGCTGGGCCTGCTGGGAAATGTGAGAGGTACAGCTAGTTGTGTTATGTTGTGTTGACGGTATTTTGTGTGATTTGTTCTGTATCTCCAGTGTCCTGTGGAGAGATTATGTTTCCAGTCTTCTCGTACCCATAAGATGACATGAAATATACTGATGACGCTATTGCACTGTCAGTGCACGGCTGCAGACCCACGATCTAACTTCAGAAAGTGGAAGTTATGCATCAGCTTGCTCTAGAGAAACCCGATACATGCCTAAAGATCTCTAAAGGTGATATAGCGCTTAAAACTCCAAAAGAATGTTTCTATGTTGCAATGTGATCTATAATGATAGATGTGCCAGACTAAAACCCAGCAAATGAGATCTAGGTGGTAATCTAAGCTTCACAAAAAGCTGAAGACAAAGTGACAACTAATGGTCATACTTGTTAATTTGAAATGTAAGCCATATTCCCGGCATCAGCTGACATTTCTGCTTTTAATTGAAAGAAGTATTGATATGATATAAAATGCAATTAAGATGCATAATAGACAAATGGACAGAATAGAACAGAATAGAAAGCATAGAAATAGACTCAGATATACATGGGAATTTAGGTTACAGTAAAGATGGCAACTCAGATCAATGGAATAAAAATGGATTATTTTTTTTTAAATGGGCAGTTTTAATAAATGCCTTTGGAGCAAATGGATAACTATTTGTGAAAAAGACAAAGTTGGGTCCTTTGTATTATACATCAAGATAAATAAATAAAAGATGTAAATGTGAAAAGGGAAACCAGAGAAGTCCTAGAAGGAAGCATGGGTTCATTTTTTTTTATAACCTTGGACTGGAAAAAAGTTTTTCTAACTACAACCCAAAATTCAGAAGCCATAAAAGAAAGGATTGAAAACTTTTGCTACATAAAAATAAAAAATATCTTGTCAAGACAAAAACAAAACAAAAACAAAAAACTCTCCATAAGCAGTCAAAAGACAAATGTCAAATTAGGGAAAAGTATCTACAACTTATACCAGATAAAAGGGTTAATCTTCATAATATATAAAGAGCTACTAGAAATTGAGATGAAATAGTCCAATAACCTTATAGAAAAAATGAGCAAGCCTCATGCAGACAGTTCATAGAAAAAAGAACCACAACTGGTATTAAAAATACGAAAAGAAGATAAACCTTATTCATAACGAGAGATGTAAAATGAAACTAGATATTTTTTCTCAATTTTTGGATTGGCAAAAAACCAAAAAGTTGTTAACATGTTCTGTTGACAAGGCCATGGAGAAGCAGGTACTGTTATACATTTCCGGAAAAACATCAAATGGTACAAACTTTATGGAGGTAAATTCGGCAGTAGTTATCAAATTTACAGATGCATTTACTCTTGAACCCAGAAATCCTGTTTCTGGGAATCTAGCCTAAGATACACTGCCGGCTCAAATAACACAATTATATTACACTCTGATGTCACTTATAATAACAAACTATTGGAAACAAGGCAATATCAACTATGATATAGTCACAAAGCTGTAAAGAAGAGGTTTGGATATTTCTATATGTAGAATGGCAGAGATACAGAATACATTTTTGGATGAAAAAGCAAGGTCCCGAACAGGTAGCATGCTATTTTTGGTATATGAAAACAAGGAAGGGTAAGACTATATTATATTAACATATGCATAAAAATATTCTGGAACATAAAAATTCCTAGGAAGATGAGAGAGACTAGGAAAAATAGTGGTAAGAGCATGAGGTGTAGCACTTGTTAATAAAAAAATTAAAAGAAAACCTGAAAACCATAAGATTTAAGAATTTTAGAGATGCACAGAGACATGGCTTTATTTAAGGTGAAAATTTCTTGAAGATAATCTAATAAAATGTGCCAATGCTTTGAGTACTGTGTGGTGCAAAAAAAATGTAATTAATAGATCATTTAGTAGCCTGTTGAATTAGAATTGAGAATTTTACACAACTTCATGGTAATCTTATTTTATATGACTCTATCTTAGGCACGTTTCAAAAATACTCCATAAGGAATACTTAGCTACCGACCCTTTACTCTTAACCATAGGAGGATGAAGATTTGGCCTCCTTCTGAAACTCAACAAGAATTTGAGAACCTCTGATGATGGAGTCATCCTTAGGATTAAAGATACCGTTCAGTGTATCTATTCAAGACGTATTGAGATCTTACTAAAAGACAGCCAATGCTATAAGTGCCAAGAAAGTATAAATAAACACTGGACCTTAAAGGATTCCATAGTATACTAGGTATCCAGATATATTAATAGCTAACTAAGTATAGTGGGACACATACTTGGAGACATAAATGAGAGGTGACAAGGTAACTTGCAGCATATCCAGAAAGCAAATATCTGTTTTAAAATCAACATTTTCTTTTATTTTATAATTGAATTTATTTATTTATATTATTGGGGTATACTTGTTTTACAATGTTGTGTTAGTTTCTACTATACAGCAAAGTGAAGTAGAGTTCCCTGTGTTATACAGCAGTTTCTTATTAGTTGTCTATTTTATACATATTAGTATATATATGTCAAACCCAATCTCCCAATTCATCCCACCCACACCCTGATTTCCCCATTGGTGTCCATACATTTGTTCTCTACATTTGTGTCTCTATTTCTGCCTTGCAAACCGGTTCATCAGTACCATTTTTCTAGATTCTGCATATATGCATTAATATACGATATTTGTTTTTCTCTTTCTGACTTCACTCTGTATGACAGTCTCTAGGTCCATCCACCTCACTACAAATGACTCAATTTCATTTATTTTTATGGCTGAGTAATATTCCATTGTATATATGTGCCACATCATCTTTATCCATTCATCTGTTGATGGACATTTAGGTTGCGTCCATGTCCTGGCTATTGTAAATAGTGCTGCAATGAACATTGGGGTGCATGTAGCTTTTTGAATTATGGTTTTCTCAGGGTATATGCCCAGGAATGGGATTGCTGGGTTGTATGGTAGTTCTACTTTTAGTTTTTTAAGGCACCTCCATGCTGTTCTCCATAGTGGCTGTACCAATTTACATTCCCACCAACAGGGCAAGAGGGCTCCCTTTTCTCCACACCCTCTCCAGCATTTATTGTTTGTAGATGTTTTGATGATGGCCATTCTGACTGGTGTGAGGTGATACCTCATTGTAGTTTTGATTTGCATTTCTCTAATGATTAGTGGTGTTAAGCATCTTTTCATGTGTTTGTTGGAAATCTGTATATCTTCTCTGGAAAAACATCTATTTAGGTCTTCAACCCATTTTTGGATTGGGTTGTTGTTTTTTTTTTGAATTTTAGAATTTTATTGTTTTTTTTTTTTTTTTTTTTTATGCATTACGCGGGCCTCTCACTGTTGTGGCCTCTCCCGTTGCAGAGGACAGGCTCCGGACGCGCAGGCTCAGCGGCCATGGCTCACGGGCCCAGCCGCTCCGCGGCATGTGGGATCTTCCCAGACCGGGGCACGAACCCGTGTCCCCTGCATCGGCAGGCGGACTCTCAACCACTGCGCCACCAGGGAAGCCCTATTGTTTTTTTATACAGGAGGTACTTATTAGTGATCCATATTATACATATTAGTGTATATATCCCAATCCCAATCTCCCAATTCATCCCACCCCCACTTTCCCACTTTCCCCCCTTGGTGTCCATAAGTTTGTTCTCTACATCTGTGTCTCCAGTTCTGCCTTGCAAACCGGTTCACCTGTACCATTTTTCTAGGTTTCACATATGTGCGTTAATATACGATATTTGTTTTTCTCTTTCTGACTTGCTTCACTCTGTATGACAGTCTCTAGATCCATACACATCTCTACAAATGACCCAATTTCGTTCCTTTTTCTGGCTGAGTAATATTCCATTGTATATATGTACCACAGCTTTTTTATCCATTTGTCTGTCAATGGGCATTTAGTTTGCTTCTATGACCTGACTATTGTAAATAGTGCTGCAATGAACATTGGGATGCATGTGTCTTTTTGAATTATGGTGTTCTCTGGGTATATGCCCAGTAGTGGGATTGCTGGGTCATATGGTAATTCTATTTTTAGTTTTTTAAGGAGCTTCCATACTGTTATCCACAGTGGCTGTACCAATTTACATTCCCACCAACAGGGCAAGAGGGTTCCCTTTTCTCCACACCCTCTCCAGCATTTATTGTTTGTAGATGTTTTGATGATGGCCATTCTGACTGGTGTGAGGTGACACCTCATTGTAGTTTTGATTTGCATTTCTCTAATGGTTAGCGATGTTGAGCATCTTTTCATGTGCTTCTTGGCCATCTGTATGTCTCCTTTGGAGAAATGTCTATTTAGGTCTTCTGCCCATTTTTGGATTGGGTTGTTTGTTTTTTTGTTATTGAGCTGCATGAGCTGCTTATATATTTTGGAGATTAATCCTTTGTCAGTTGCTTCATTTGCAAATATTTTCTCCCATTCTGAGGGTTGTCTTTTGGTCTTATTTATGGTTTCCTTTGCTGTGCAAACGCTTTGAAGTTTCATTAGGTCCCATTTGTTTATTTTTGTTTTTATTTCCATTACTCTAGGAGGTGGGTCAAAAAGGATCTTGCTGTGATTTATGTCATAGAGTGTTCTGCCTATGTTTTCCTCTAAGAGTTCGATAGTTTCTGGCCTTACATTTAGGTCTTTAATCCATTTTGAGCTTATTTTTGTGTGTGGTGTTAGGGAGTGTTCTAAATTCATTCTTTTACATGTACCTGTCCAGTTTTCCCAGCACCACTTATCAAGAGACTATCTTTTCTCCATTGTATAGCCTTGCCTCCTTTGTCATAGATTAGTTGACCATAGGTGTGTGGGCTTATCTCTGAGCTTTCTATCCTGTTCCATTGATCTATATTTCTTTTTTTGTGCCATACCATATTGTCTTGATTACTGTAGCTTTGTGGCATAGTCTGATGTCAGGGATCCGATTCCTTCAGCTCTGTCTTTTTTTTTTTTTTCCTCAAGATGTCTTTGGCTATATGGCATCTTTTGTGTCTCCATTCAAATTTTAAGATTTTTTGCTCTAGCTCTGTAAATAAAATCAGCATATTAAGGAGGTCCTGCATATCTTGTTTTGTCCACTCTGATCCTCAGAAGTCTTGATGCTAAGAGTGAGATAGTGGACATACAATATCTGGAGGCTACATACATAGTGTTTCCTGCTGGACAAGTTGTGCTCGCTGCACAAGTTTAAATTCAGATTCCACCACTTAACAGCTGGGTGAGGCTGACCATTGCAGCCTCATTGGAAAGATAGAGAACAGTGCACTGAATCAATTAGTGAAAGGATGTTTACTTTAATGAAAAAAAAATGTGCTTCACATTGACAGCAAAAGAGAAAAACTTGAAAGCAGTGACACTTTTTTTTTTTTTTGGCCATGCTGAGTTGCTTATGGGATCTTAGTACCCCCACCAGGGATGGAACCCATGCCCCCTGCAGTGGAAGCACAAAGTCTTCACCACTGGACAGCCATGGAAGTCCCAGCAATGACACTTTGATCCTAGCAGTGGGGACTAAAGGTAGAGGAAACAGTCTAGTTACCTTAGACATAATCCATGTGCACAAGCATTTTTGTACACGTGGAAACAACCTTGTCAGCCCAGGCATATCTGGCTGAAAAAGATACCCCATGAGAGAAGTAGGAGAAAAGCTGATCTGCCTAGATTCTAAAAGTATTAGCTCTTTTTTCCTTTGCCTCTAGTGAAACCATAAACATCTGTTCTGTAAATCCATGTGAACTTGTAAACATGCAGAGAATTAAAGAGATAGTAGGACTTCCCTGGTGGCGCAGTGGTTGAGAGTCCGCCTGCCGATGCAGGGGACACGGGTTCGTGCCCCGGTCCGGGAAGACCCCACATGCCACGGAGTGGCTGGGCCCGTGAACCATGGCCGCTGGGCCTGTGCGTCCAGAGCCTGTGCTCCGCAATGGGAGAGGCCACAACAGTGAGAGGCCCGCGTACCGCAAAAAAAAAAAAAGAGATAGTAGAACATCAAAATGATTAGGAAAATTAAAGGGACTAGATGAGTTTCAACTAGGAATTCTAAAAATACACACTAAATTCCCTGAATTGGACTGCTAAGGATATTGAGGATGTAAAAATAGGTATATAAGGTAGCTGGAGGGGCAGACAATATAAAATAATGTTGTGAATGAATCTTGAAGTTGTCATCATTATTGTAAGATTTTACGAAAAATAGCTTATCCAAAGTTTGAATTTAATTAAATACAAGTCAAGGAGTATTTATCAAATACCTACCATGTGCCATGTATCAATATAATCTTAGGTGCTACGGACGAAGGGGACCAAATGACAGAATGTGGTCCCTCCTGTCAGTGCACATGAACAAGATGGGGGACAAACATGGGACAATTAATAAGGCAACATGGTAGGAGTGTTAGAGTTACAGATAGAAGCAAAGTGCTGTGAAAACAGGAAGAAGCAATTACGTCATTACAAAACCAAGCAAGACTTCACAGAGAATTTGGCAAATGAACTTGGTCTTGAGGAGTAATTGGAATTCTAGAGGCAGAAATGCTGGAAGAGGACCCTCTAGGGTAAAGAAGGAAATGTGTAAGTATAGAAAAATATTGCATGTTTAAGGGCTGGGAATACTCTAGAGTGGCAGAAACCTGGGATGTAAGAAATAAAATAGGAAATTAGTATGGAAATAAATTGAGACCAGATGATAAAGTGCCATATGTGTATCCTAAGGGGTTTGTAAATAATTCCAAGAGCTTTTGAACTGTATTGAGAAGAGGCATGATAAGCTTTATATTTCTGGCATTAGTATGAAGGCCAACTAATTGATCAGCATGGAGGCCAGGCCAGAAGTCCATGAAAGATTCAAAGTCTGAATAAGAATAGCGAAAATGGCAATTGAAAGGAAGAATAAAATATTCAATGAAATAACAACTCTTCCTTCAATTTTAATCTCTATAATAGAACTTTCACTTTTTAAGAAAACATTCAATCAACTGAATTTTAAGTTCTGCAATTCAGGCAAAAATAGAAATTTCACTTTTTTTTTTTTTCTTTTTTGCAGTACGCGGGCCTCTCACTGTTGTGGCCTCTCCCATTGCGGAGCACAGGCTCCAGATGCACAGGCTCAGCGGCCATGGCTCACAGGCCCAGCTGCTCCGTGGCGTGTGGGATCTTCCCGGACCGGGGCACGAACCGGCGTCCCCTGCATCGGCAGGCGGACTCTCAACCACTGTGCCACCAGGGAAGCCCTAGAAATTTCACTTTTATATACTTGGCACATAGTAGATGCTTAATAAATGTTTACTATAAAGTTTGATTGATTGTATTACTGATGGCATTTTCTTTGTTTGTGTTTGTTTAAATTTTGGGTATCTTTAAAAACATACTAAATTTTATAGAAAGATCAAGAGTTTTAATGACTGTGGTATTTAGCCTTAGACTAGAGGTCAACAACCTTTTGCAAAGGGCCAGATAATAAACATCTGAGGATTTATGGACCATATGTTGTCTGTCACAAATACAGCTTTGCCATTGGAATGTTAAAGCATCCATAAATAAAGTTTGGCTATGTCCCAATAAAACTTTATTTATAAAAATAAGTGGTGGGCCAGATTTGGCCTATGGACTGAAGTTTGCCAGTCCCTACCCTAGACCAGTCAGAGTTTAACTATCTCATCTACAGTTAAAGGATTAAAACAATTATACATTCAGTTTTTGAAAGGTCATAATTCTTGATAAGTTCTTACGTTAATTCCATGTTATTGCAATTTCAAGTTTATAGAAATTTAATTTACATATAATAAAATTTACCCTTTTTTAGTATAAAATTCCATGAGTTTTGACAAATGCATACATTTATATAATACTACTACAATTATGATATAGAAAAGTTCTTCCTTCATGCTCCTTAGTAGTTAACTGCCCCCAGCTCCCAGCTCTTGCCAAGCACTGATCTGTTTTCTGTTCCCTTTTTGCTTTGCCTTTTTAAGAATGTCATATAGGGCTTCCCTGGTGGCGCCGTGGTTGGGAGTCCGCCTGCCGATGCAGGGGACGCGGGTTCGTGCCCCGGTCTGGGAGGATCCCGCGTGCCGCGGAGCGGCTGGGCCCGTGGGCCGTGGCCGCTGAGCCTGGGCGTCCGGAGCCTGTGCTCTGCAGCAGGAGAGGCCGCGGTAGTGAGAGGCCCGCGTACCGCAAAAAATAAAAAAAAAAAAAAAAAAAAAAAAGAATGTCATATAAATGAAATCATATACTATGTAGCCTTTTGAGTCTGGCTCCTTTCATTTAGCATATGCATTTGAGATCTATGTAAGATATTGTGTGTATCAGTAGTTTATAACTCTTTATTACTTTACTTCATTGTGTGAATATTCCCAAGTTTCTTTATTCATTCACCAGTAAAAGGCTATTTGGATTGTCTCTATTTTTTTGCCATTATGAACAAAGCCATCATAAACATTTGTGAACAGGTTTATGTTTAAATATAAGATTGCATTTCTCCTGGGTGAGTACCTAGGAATCAGATTGCTGGTTGTATGTTGTTTGTTTAATGTTATAAGGAACTGCCAAACTGTTTACAAAAAGTTGTACCATTGAATTCCTGCCAACAGTGAGTGAGAGTTCCAATTGCTCCATATCCTCTCCAGTGCTTGACATTGTCAGTTCTTTTTATTTTAGTCTTTCTTTCCAGTAGGTGGGTGATAGTATCCCACTGAGGTTTTAATTTTTTTTCCCAGATAACTAGCAGTGTTGAATGTATTTTCATGTGTTTACTTGCTATCTACATATCTTCTTTGTCAAGTATCAGTCCAGATCTTTTGCTCAATTTTAAGTTGAATTTTGTTTATTTATTGTTGAATTTTCAGAGTTCTTTGTGTATTTTGGATGTAAGTCCCTTATCAGATACATGTTTGGCAAATATTTCCTCCTGGTCTGTGGCTTTTCTTTTCACTTTCTTAACAATATCTCAAATTATTACATTTTGAAATGTTATCACTACTATTATTATGATTAGTTTCACATGTTTTACATTTTTCTGAAAGAAAATTCAACAAATGAGAATATTAGAATCTTTTCTTTGATGGGCAATTTAAAAAATTATATCCATGAATATTATAAAACCAAATAGAAATTTTTATCATGCCACAGCTTTATCTTCAATCTGAACCTTAGTCTTGACAATAAAGTCTAGATTCACGGATACTCTTTATCATATATTTAATTGTGAAGAACTTTAAACCTTTGAGAAGTGACAAAGGAAACCGACACATCTACAAAATAGGATATCAATCTGCCTGCCTTGGCTTTCGAAGCAAAGTAAAAGGGAACATTTTCAAATAGTGAGCTGTCTCTTTTATTTATTGATCTTCAGCTAGAAATAAAGCTATAGTAAAATGCTCTCTCCATATCTTTCTCGCTGTATAAAAACAAGGTTACAGATCAATTGATTTACCATCACCATTGTTTAGGTACCTTCCCTACTATCTCTATTGTGACACAAGACATGCAGTCATATAGATCTTTCATTAGGAAAGTCATTGAAAAGCTAAGGCTCACTGCATGCTTAAATGGTTTGTAGCCCACTCATTAAGCCATTAACAAACCATTAATATTGCTTACCCTCAAACCTTACAGATAAAATAAGTTATTGCCATTTTATCTTCCCAGTGCACCTTTGCAAAGTGAACAAGTACATTATTTTGTTACAATCTGACTTAAATATTTAGAGACATGCCAAGGAATTCAGGTATCTAGACTATTAACACTAATAAGATTTATTGTGTGATTCCTTTAGATGCATACCCTGGAGCATAAAGAGTGGGAGAGCAACACAGAGGCATTACTTAAAATGCTTTTTTCCCACCAATTTAATCTGTTTTTAATATTTTCTACATGTTATTACTACTATCAATAACATTCATTTCAATAAGAAATTTTCTTTGTGATGTTCTTAACCATACAGGAAAAATAAAGAAAAAAATAACTCTGTAAGGAGAAGTTAAGAATTTTAAGACTGTTTAACATCTTTGTACTCAAACTTTAAGTACAGGTGAGTAAATGATCATGTAAAACATCTAGCCATCCTCTACTGGTATGTTTCCCTTGAAATGCGAATGGGTCCTAGTTATTTCAATAATAATACAAAATATGTTGTATGCCTTGTACAGAGTAAAACATAATTGAGGATATCCACTCTAATCTTTCCATCGGGTGAACTATAATGAACGTTCAATTCCTTGCACATAATTTTTTTTGAAGATTTCTTTTACGTCCAGAAGGAAAAATGTAAATACTTGAACAAGAACTCCATATATTTAACGGCATGTGTGCAAGAAGGAATATGAGCAGAGTTGAATGTGCAATCAGGTCAAACTATAAATAGAGTTTCCAGTTCATATAAAAGAGAATCACAGAACCATAGGGGCTGCTGTACAGTATGTAAAATGTGAATGACCTTTACAGACCCATCTACAAAGAGGAACAAATTGACATATATCTAGCAACTGTACTGAAATATTGCCATTCGATGTCACTCAAACGTCTACTTTGGTCAAATCAGGGGTGAATTTTATTTTTCAGTTTCTAACTATTTAAAACTTTTAGCATTTAGCATTTCTTGGGCCATAGACATTAAGTACCGGGTCATGTGACAGACATCTCATTGAAAAATGACACTTGGGTCCATGTAATATCATTACTTCTATAAAATTCATGTATGCAGTTTACAGAATAACTTATAAACTGATAATCAACTTAAAGGGCCAACCATAGAAGACCTAAAATGTCTGGTTGTAGTTTGCATTTATTAAAGTCATTTATAACAGCTCAGCCTTCCTCCATGGCTGGTCAGAGGAGCCTGGGCTGGTTTCTTACGGCAGGTGAATGTGAGAAGCAGGGAACTAGTGCCTTGGGCCATACCTTTCTGAGGCATTTTAATTATTTTCAATATGCAGAGAGGACAATGACACATGTCCAAAGAATCGTGAGAATATCCCTTTGCTGCAAATATGTCCTATACCTCGAGGCACTGGAGAGTGTGGAAATGAACTTTGTAAGAATTAGGAGTCAGTGCACCATAGCATTGAAAGGAGAGGGATGCAGGGACACAGGGCTTTTTAAGTGTGGCTAACCTGCCTGTTCTTTCTCCATGTGTCTATTAAATCTTCTTGCTCTTATACAGAAGTATGTGTGCCTGGGATTCTGTTTTTGAGAAGGAGGGACAGGATGAGGAAAGGTAAGATGATCACCTTATTTCTTTGTTAAATAAAGCCTACAGATAGGACTAGATTACCCAGAAAGCAAGAAGATGCGTTATCTGTAGACAAGTCCACATTTTCTTTGTGTTTTCTCAAGATTGATCCAAAAGAACAATGACTCACAGTAGATACAGGAATTTCTTTCTAGACTAGTGCCAGAGAAAAGACCACACATAGGAGGACCAATAGTCCTGGGGTTGGCTCCTGGATCTCCCCAGAGCATTTACGTTGCTCAGAAAATTTCACATGCTACTAAGTTCCGCTCCAGCATTCTCTAGAGCTATCCTAAACTAGGAACAGAGCCTCTGTGGTATTTTCTTGAGATAATGACAGAGACTCACAGCGATCTGGGAGAGAACAGAGGCTTGGAATATGGTGTCCTGTGGAGGAAATCTCAGAACATGTTAACACTCTCTTCACAGAAGCTTTCTCTGGAATATAAGACACTGGTCAAAGTTTGGCTAAAGGACAGTGCTCCACATGGGGGCCATAGGCAGTGAAGTGCCAGCCCTGACTTTCCCTCCTTGACATCAGTATGGTTACATTCTATACCCAAGTGAGGAACTCTGGGCTTCCCGGGGGTTTTAGGGGCTAACCTTGGTCATCTGGCAGTTCTAGGGTATGCACAGTTAAGGAATGCTTGTAGAAAACTGATTTGACTTTACAATTAAGAGACATGAATAGGTATTTCCAGAATAGTCTGGTATGACCATGCAGGGGAAGGTTGATCAAAGTAACTTTATAGTTCCCCCAAGGCTATCTCTGGATGTTAATGGGATATTGACGCAGAGCTGACTGGGTCTCCTTTGTTGCTAGCATTAGAATGTCTCTTTCATCATCCAGCAGCTCAGTGCTGTTGTGCATTGGCTTAGCATTTTGGGGTGAGAAATCAGCCCATGGACTTTATCATGGAACTTCCCCCAACCAAATAAGTCCTCTGGCCACTAGATTCCCTCACATACTGGCAGTATCCTAAAATCAAAATAAGAAAATGAAAGAAAATTATCTACCATCTATCTATCTATCTCTCTATTTATCTACTCATCCTCTTTCACACCTGTCCCTCTTGTCATCCCCTTCATAAATAACGTAATGGCCTCTTAAGGACCTAAGGTAGCAATTTAATTTAAGTAGTTCTTATAGATACAAATAACCCAGAAAATATTAGCAGAACTGCCTCTCCCTTTTTGTTATGTACAAGAATTTTAAATTAGATACTCAAATATTTGTTCTTTTAGATATTTATACTAAGAGAAAGAGAAGCTAAATAAGAGGGATTTTTGTCTATTCCAAAAATTTTTGTTACCTAATTTATAATTTTCCTTAGTTTCATGTTTTCTAAACAATATCTGCGGTTGGGAAGACTGCATAATTTGCTATGCACTAAAATATTTTCAGTTTTCTGAAAATATTATTTTCATGAGAAAGCAGTTATTATAAAGTCAAGTGATATAAAACAGGATCTCTTCATGCTAAAATTGTATTAATAATTAATTGGAGGGAAGGTATTTCACCATGATAAATGAGAGACTGTATAGAAGGAAAAATACCATTCTGTGGCAGAAATAATATAGTAACACTCTGTTAAATACAAGCCATCATATTAAATTTTACAAAGCACAAAGATATCAAAATTTATTAAAATGTGAATTGATTATGCTCCCTAAAATTCCTGTTCTGGAGACAGTAATTAGAGTTTTGTCAATATAATTTTTAAAACAAGGGGAAGCAGGAAAAATGTTTAGTGGAAATGTAAAAACAGTTTGCTAGAGAGAAAACTGGTTGCTAGTAAAGTAAAGCAATATTAAATGAGAGGGAAGTCTCATGCTATAGGCTTAATGTAATAAGGTTATGATTTTAATCAAAATCAGGTCCATGGTCAACAAGGACACAGTTCTAATGGCAAGGTAGTTCTGATGCTAACTTGTATAGGAATAATTGTGCTAAATTAAAACATGATGGCTAAATTAACAATAGTTATTAACCTTTATAACAGAGATGTCTGTGAGAGTATAAAATATTCACTGAAGATTGTCAGAAAAGGCCCAGTTCCACAAATGTACAAGTGCAGACACTCCATTTGTGTGTTCTTTTACTAAACATGGTTTTTAAAGAACTCTTTGTTATTAAATACTATTTTTATAAATTGAATATTGAGAAATTGCAAAAGAACACTTACAAAATATATGTACAATATAAAGATTCAAGAATAATGGTATAATATACACCCATATCCCCAGCACCATGTCTAAGGAAAATAACGCAACTGCTTTGCTTTTTTCTTTATCCCACCCCATTCCATCCCTCCTCAGTATGAGTCACTGTTCTAAACTTTGTGTTTATCTTTATGGTTTTTCTGTATATATTTCTATTGCTGAACCATATTTTGTTTGGAATATTGATCACTTTATAAAATAGATGCTTTTGCTTAGGTTTTAGGTGTAAATGTGCCTTCCTGAGATTCATCCATATTGTTGAAAACAGCTGGAATTTATTAATTTTTAGTGCAGTATAATATTCAATTGTAAGGCTATACTATAATTTATTTATACTTTTAAAGTTGATGGATTAGTGTGGCAATTGTATATGTGTTTGTTCATTTCTTTTCAAATTTAATTACATTAAGTTTCTACAATATTTGAGCGTCCCAGAACTAGGAAGAAGGTAACACTCTATGGACCAAACCAAACCCAATAGGCATTGGAAGTCAACGGATAAATGCTTCTCCCTTTTGTTCCTTAGGTGGCTTTTTCTATCACAAAACTGCTGCCTACAGGAACAGACTATTTAATAATGTTCCTTTGTATTAGCTTTTCCAATTCTCTGTTTATGCTCCTTTTGTTCAGTACTATTTCCTGGAAACATGCTATCAGATAAGCTACCTTATAAAACTTTGTGCCATTGTCTGCTTTGGTAGGGGTGAGGCACCCAGGCTAAGACCAGTATATTCACATGCACATATTCTTTAGAAGTCTATATGAGGATGCACAGATATGGGTAGCAAATGAAATCAATGTCAAATGTTAATGAAAAGAGGTAAATGTAGCAACGTATCTCTGAGACTTGGTATAATGATATCCATATATTCAGAACATTATGACAGAAACAAAAGGTTCTGTAGAAAAAAAACATACTCTATTTCATGGAGATTTAACTTCATGGAATTTTACAATTTGCAGCTAAAAGCGATGTGAAGATAAAAGAAGAAATGGAAATGATGTCACTGTGAGTGGGAAGTATATGTCCCCATTTAGATGGAGCAAATGGGTGATGCAGTCCACAAAATGAACACAGATCTTGAACATTATGAAAAAATGTCTGACTTCTTCTTCAAGTTTAATGTAGGTAAGGACAGTAATAGTCTACATAATTCTACATAATATTAATAGTAATGGGGACCTGGGCTGTCCAGACATCAGGTGAAACACTCACTAATTTAAAACAGAGAATCATATAAATTAATTTACTTTTCTCAATGAAAATTTACAGAAGGTAGTGGAATTAAGAAGAACTTTTGGTTGGAACAGATTTTGACCACTGAAGAAATATGTGGAATAGTAAATTTGGGGGCAATAAAGCAAAAATGTCATCTTAAGTTTATTGAACGTGAGGGATCAGTACACCATAAGTTATTTTGAAAAGATTTAGAGAACACATATATGTTCTAAAATTCTTTTTTTTAATTAATTTTTATTGGAGTATAGTTGCTTTACAATGTATATTCTAAAATTCTTAATGGGAAGATCTTTACAAGGAAAAGGACACTCTCTAAAACAAAATTCAATCAGTAAACTCAAGGATTATCTCTTACAGGAATATGTACAAAATGTGAAAAACTGGACATTTAATCAAGGATTATGTCTTAGTCTATTTGAGCTGCTATTAAAAAAATACCATAAACTGAATGACTTATAAACAACAAACATTTATTTCTCACAGTTCTGGAGGCTGGAAAATTCAAGATCAATTTTTCTGAAGATATGGTGTCTAGTTAGGCCCCTGCTCTCATTCATAGATGCCATCTTCTCCCTGTGTCCTCACATGGCAGAAGGGAAAGGGAAGTTCCCTGGGGTCTCTTTCATAAGGGAACTAATTCCATTCATGAGGCATCTTCCCTCATGACCTGATAACCTCCCAAAGGCTCACCTTCAAATACCATCACATTGGGGATTAGATTTCAACATATGAATTTTCAGGGGACACAAATAGTCTATATCAGGTGGTTACAAGAGTGTTTCTTAAAACCATAAAAATAACATAATAAACTTTTAAAGTGGCTAGGGCTTTCTTTCAGAAAGATCCAAAGGAGCTAATTTTAATTTGTTAAAAGCAGGAAGGTTAAGAAAGGAATAGGTCCATTGACTGGAAGATCTACCTGAAACAGATGGAGCCCTTTGTTCCAGGCACTCTGTCAGGCACTCGGATTCCAGCATAAAATTTGGTGGAAGAAAGAGATAATTAACTACAAGTAGTCCTCACCTTGCACGATCCAGTGGGATTGTGCAAGCTGGAAATGCACAAAGCAATCCTCATAAATCAACAGGAAAAATTAAGATTGTCATTTTTGTCAAAATATTAAAAACTTTCTGTTTGTTGTAAATGTATAGGGAAATGAACAAACAGTAAAACTAATATTTTTAGTACACTATAATTTAAAATATTAAAACACTAAGAATTAAAGCATTTTATTTCTTTATAAAAAGTTAAGAATAATGTGATATATAAATTATGATGTGGAACAGGCACCTTCTTGATACGTTGGTAAATTGTCAGGGTCCTTTCTAAGTTTGGATCAGTTTTCAGTATTTTATCTTTTGTACTTTCGATGTCCTGAAATATCTCTGGGAATTCCTTTAATGTGAAGTTTTTGCTGGGACATCACATATCCTCTTCATAATAACCACTTTCCTCATGTATGTTGACAAATTCACCTGCACTAAGTTCCTCTGGCATCATATCTAGAGTTTCTTAAACAGCAGCAGTATTGATATTCTCATGGTCAGCTATCTTTTCTAAAACTCCATTTACATACAATTTGTATTCCATTTCTTTCTTTTTTTTTTTTTTTGCGGTACTCAGGCCTCTCAATGTTGTGGCCTCTCCCGTTGCAGAGCACAGGCTCCGGACGCACAGGCTCTGCGGCCATGGCTCACGGGCCCAGCCGCTCCGCGGCATGTGGGATCTTCCCGAACCGGGGCACGAACCCGTGTCCCCTGCATCGGCAGGCGGACTCTCAACCACTGCGCCACCAGGGAAGCCCTGTATTTCATTTCTAACATGGCCACTTTTTGTTTCATTGCTGCACTTTCATTTTTGTTAATTTCCTCTTTCTATCATCCATTTTTGTAAAATGTAATGTGGGTTAATTACAGGGAGACTAGGAGCTAACAGAACTAAATGCTTTGTCCTCTATATGTGAACTGAATGACAGATGCACAGTGACCAATCATGGACAGACTTTGAAAGAAGTGCTGTGATTGGTAACTGATCCTGATGTACACCTGTTATCTATGTAGCAATTTGTGGATTGGAGAGCTAGCAGCGAAGTTTTTACATTATGCAGTTACAAATCGTTAATATAATCCGTTAACTTAAATTTGAACCATGTTGTTGGGGGACTGAGGTTAGTTAACTAAATCAAGGTAACCAAAATTTGTGCATACAGGAACCATGCAAAGTGAGGACTGCTTACATATAATTAAAACAAAATATGATAATCACCATGCTATGAAGAATTGTCCACTGTTTTGGATATAAGAGAAAATGACAATCCTAGATTTGGAGAGGGTTTTAAAAAAGAGCTTCCCTGAAGAATTAATATTAACACTGTGATCCATAATCAACCAAATGAGGAAATAAAGAAGAAAATTCTTATTCTAGTTCACACAGTGAAGAAAGAGCAGGGTAGAATTAAGTTTGACGTTGGACTTCCTGGTGTTCCAGTGGTAAAGAATCTGCCTTCCAATGCAGGGGACGTGGGTTCCATCCCTGGTCAGGGAACGAGATCCCACGTGCTGCCCACGCACCCTGGAGCCCAAGAGCCACAACTAGAGAGAGAAAAACCTGCATGCCACAATTAGAAGCCCGAGCCACAACAAAAGATCCTGAACACCTAAATGAAGACCCCGCGTGCCGCAACTAAGACCACACGCAGCCAAAAAAAAAAGGAAGAAGAAT
The DNA here is from genome assembly GCF_008692025.1 of Phocoena sinus. Classification (NCBI taxonomy): domain Eukaryota; kingdom Metazoa; phylum Chordata; class Mammalia; order Artiodactyla; family Phocoenidae; genus Phocoena; species Phocoena sinus. The sequence goes on from NC_045780.1 coordinate 52,078,689, forward strand.
TAAGTTTGATGTGGCTGGAGCACAAATGGGGAGGGCTAAAAATCATGAAGGAAAAGTATGATATGTTTAGGATTTTGTATTTTATTCTAAACAGGATAGGAAGTCATTGAAGAATTTTAATGAGGACATGATTAGCATGATCCAATTTGAATTTTGAGGATATCAATATAAAGAATAGATTAGAAGGCGCAAGACCAAAGCACTAAGGAGCGAACTTAGGAAGTGGTTACAGTTATATGCCATAGGAGAGTCCTGATCCAAATATGTTTGCTGATAATAGAAAATGGAAAAGAAAATTTAGTGATTTCTTTAGGAGATAGAAATGTTAGCCTTGGCAATGGTTAAATATGTGTTGGGTCTGTTAATCCCGAACTCCCAGTTCTTCTCTTCCCCACCTTCCTCCCACTTGGCAACGGCAAGTCCGTTCTCTATATCTGTAAGTCTGTTTTTGTTTATAGATATGTTCGTTTGTGTCATATTTTAGACACAGTAGTTTGGGATTAACAGATGCAAACTATTATGTATAGGATGGGTAAACAACAAGGTCCTACTGTATAGCACAGGAAACTATATTCAATATCCTGTGATAAACCTTAATGGAAAAGAATATGGAAAAGAATATATATATGTATAACTGAGTCAATTTGCTGTACAGCAGGAATTAAACACACATTTGTAAATCAACTGTACTTCAATAAAATTTTAAAAAATGTGTTGAGGAGCAGAAAGTATGAAATAGGGAATAAGTGTAGGATGATGCCAAGAGTCATTTAGTGTATGATGGTGTGTTTCACTGAAAGGTCATCGAAGGAGGTAGTTCTTGAGACCGAGGTAGGGGTGGAAGATGGAGGATGATGAGATTAACTTTGAAACAATTACATTTGCATCACCTAAGGGACAGTGAGATGGAGACTTCCGGAAGGCTTGAAACTCAGGACCAAGAGCTGTAAGGTTTGGAATTCATCAGCAGGTAGATATTAATTAGAAGTGGGGGAGTGGATTAGATCTCCTCAGGAATGTGAGGAGAGTAATGGTGGAATAGAACCAGGGGGAAATGCTGTGTAACTTAGGAACACCATGATTCAAGGTATTGGGTGAGGAAGAAAAAGAATCTACATAAGAGGATATTTTATGTCTTCCCAAATTATTGTGGCTTAATGCCAATTTTTAACAAACAGTAATATCACCAGTTATACCTTAGGAGCAATAAGTTCATTTGTATCCCTTCTACTTTTTAAACAGATAATTAAAAAACTCAAATCCTTAATTTTCTCTTCAATTCTTCCATCACTTTAAATTCCTCATCTTGTGGATGATGTGCTAGAGATGGTGTGCATCCATTGCTCCACTGTTACACTTAAGGCTCTGCTTTATTGGCAGAAACAATTTTAGTTATTAGCAAAAATATGTGATAAAAATTGTGTATTTTTCAAGACATAAAACTACTGGGACAATTAGTGACTCAGATCATTCTCATTTTATAAGATCTTCTTTTTTTTTTATAAATCCCTAACCATCTCTTTGTTAGGGGAACATATAATGGTTACAGTTCAGAAATCAAGAGCCAAAAAGGAAATAATCAATTTCAATGACTAAAATCAGCTTTTAGCCCTTTGTCTAAACTTTTACTTTCCAAAAAATGTGCTTTTGGTAAAGATTTATCAGTTTTTAAAAACGTGTTTGTTCAAATGTCAGTATTAAAATGTTACCATTTATATATATTTGTCCATGGTAATGAATTAGATAAATTCTCAAATTTGTTTTAAAACTAAACCTAATGAACATTCTTTTTCTAGAGCGTTAATGGAATAGTAAGTTTATAGATGTGTTTAATAATTTTTTGTGATACAGATGATAAGCAATATAATAAACATAATTTAAAATAGTTATAATACTGATAGAAGCTGAGTCAGACACCCATTCTAAGGAAAGTAAATTAATAGTGAGTGGTGAGCTTATGTATATTAAAGTTTTGAATTATATTATGCTATCTAATTTCATAGTCCATGGGGTGATAGCTACCATTCAAGTTTAATTTTCCTGGGAGATCTGCTCTTGGCTTTTGCTGTTCATAGACATGGTTCAGTGGATAAATATTGATTATACATGTTAGATGCATATCAGGGTACAACTCAAAGTGTCTGAAAGTGCCTCTGTTTGAAGAGTGAAAATATGGCATTGTTAAAGTTAATTCAAGCCAATCCCACCCCTCTGCCCATCTCTGGGCAAAATCGAACTAAAAAGATATAAGTGAACTCTCTTGTCAAGCTTTTGTGACTGTAGCATTTTTAGAGAAAAAGAACTTGGAACATCTCAAGACTTCAGGTAAAAGCAAACTAATATCTTATTCAGAATTCAGAGCTGTAGCTAACTGCCTGACTTCAAGCTAAATCTTAAAACATGATATGTGATTATAGTACGGTACTTAAGGTTTCCCATAAAAATGAGGACCTGGCATCAACCACAGTTGCTGAAAGTCAGTCTAAGCAATCAAATCCTACTCAGCTCTTCTCTGCTGTACACTTTTTAAATGTCACATTACGCTGTATCACTTTGATAACAGCCTCTTCTGCTTTTTAAATCTTTATTAGCTGACTTTTGTCCCTCCTTTGCAATTCCTACACATTGCTTTTCTAACCTGATCCCACAGTTTATTTGTTACTGTAAATAACATTTAATTCTTCTGGAATGGCCACCCTGAAGCATTCCATCTTCTTTCTTTTCAACCACCTTAGTGGGTATCTAAATTTCCTTTATAAAAATATTATTTATTAAGTTTATTCTTTGTGTATTATCAGTTTATTATTTATAAATTTATTTCTGTAGCTTCCTCCTCCATGACCACCACCTATGAATTAGACTTATGTTTTAACAAAACAAAACAAACAAAATCCTAAATCTTCAAAACGAACTTTGGTAGATAATTCATGGAATCATCCATTTCTAGTTCTTCTGAGAACATGGGAAGCTACTCTTCGTATCCCCTCACAGTCAGGTGACACCATGTATCTGATTCTATCCAGTAAATTGTGAGCAGACAAGCCAAAGAATTTAATTACCAGTGACAGAATCTTCCCAATTCTTCTCCCCTGCCAAAGGTCCCCATGGGTCTTCTCATAAAGAGGTTGTGTGTTCCAGCTGAATAAAATGAAGATGGCAGAGCTCCCAGAAACCAGGGTCCCTGAGAGACTATTTGGAACAGACCCTTGAACACATAGCATGAGTGAGAAATAAACCTTGGTTTTGATAAGCCATTGAGATTCCCAGGTTACTTTGTTACTGCAGCATGATCTTGTCTATTCTGACTAATACTCAAATAAAGCAAATTAAAAAATAAGCACATAGCATTTGATGGATACAATGTATCTATAATGCTGGCACAGGTAGATGCATTGTTCACAAGATGCCAGTGTCTAAGGTGCTTTAAGGTAATGAGGTGTTAACTGTGCAATGGACTCCTAGAGAACAATGTTTGGCGTTATCTATTTATGAAGCTGAGAAAGTTATATAAAAGAAAATGTTGGACCCTTTTTTTTTTTTAAATAAGGCAACTTAAATAACCCAAAAAGTTTATATTCAAAAGTTCAGACCTCCTTTCTATATTTTCTTAAGTAGTTGTTTACTTCTATTCAATCCTTTTGTTTGTAAGATAAGGTCTGAGGGAGAAAGAATGGGAACTTGCATTTGATTCTTTTTGATCCAATTGAATCTGAATTACTTCAATTCAATTTAATCCAGATACTTTCAACAAAAGATGTAACACTTGAAATTTTAAATATCAGTGGATACACATACCTTTTCTTGTATGCCTTCCAATAATAGATGTGTTTAATCTATTAAAATTTCTATAAACATGTATAGGCTCATTTTTCTGTTGGCTCTTCTTTTCTCTTTTCTCTTCTTTTCTTTTATTCTGGTTAACGACTAGCAAAAATCCGTTTGAGTCAATTAATGTAACTCTAATTCATGTTTACTGACTTTGTAATAATCCTTGAAATATGGGCCATACATTTTCACTTAGTTTCTCTATTGATGGACACTCACTTTATATCCAATTTGTGAAGAAACTAAAGTTCTTTGTATATTATGAATACTAATACTGTCATCTGAATTGCAAATATTTTGTTCAGATTTTTAAAAATTTAGTTCATTCATATGGAACTTAGTTTTGAATATAGTGTTTAAGATAATGGTACAATTTTATATTATTTCAAATCAGTAGGCAATTACATTAATAGAATTTAATTTTTCTCAAAAACTTAAACTACTTTGTCTTATACTAAATTTTCTTCTGTATGTAGGTTTATTTCTGGAATACTAGACTCTTCTTCAGATGTTTGTCTATTTTTATACCAATACCATATTTATTTAATTTAAGTGGATTTATAATATGTTTTTCTATGATGGCTTGCAACAATTTTCCTCTCTAGTCTGAACGTGTTATTCACCTAGTGTTACTGATGAGATGCCCAGTGTCTGTTGGTTTCTTTTTCCATTGTGAGTAACTTGCTCTGCTTGAAAGTGTTAAGATTGTCTCTTTGCCCTTAGAATTCAGAAACTTTAAATTTTCTGTCCTAATGCATAAATTTTCTTTGCAATCTACCCTGAAACTAGGGGAATTCCTTCTTCAACTTACAGAAATTTTCACCTATCATTTCTTTAATTATTCCTTTCCTTCTCTCAGTACTTTCTTTCCTTGGGGAATTTCTAGTACTTCCATGATAGGTCTCTTGGACCTGTCCTTGAAGTATTATCTTTTCTTTCATAATTTTCATTTTTTAATGTTCTCACTTTATATCTTTGGAAATATGTATCACCCTTGATCTTCCAGGCCACCCCTGCATATCTCCTTTACCTCATGTATTAAATTGCTTAGATGGGAAATCATTTTATTATCTCCACAAAGTATCATAAGTGATGTCCTTGAATTTTCTGCAGTGTTCTTATTAATTCTTTACTCAAGTTGTCAAGTGTTTGGTCACACTGCTCTTTTGGCTGTGCATGGGTTCTGTTTATTCTCCCTGATCTTCCTTGGGTAGATATTATTTTTCTCTCCCAGTGCACTAAGGGCTCAGGTCTGCATATAAGAGTTCCTAAGAGATGACAATCATTGAAGTGAGGAAGTCGTCAGTGACTCACAGCACTTCCCTTCTGCCAGACTGAGAGTGTATAACCAGAATTGCTGTCCATCTCCTATCAAAGCTCCCCAAGGAAGCTTCCGTGATGCCTCTGGTTCTTGATCCTCCAGCCTCAGAGGCCATTCAAGCAGCTCCTTCTTGGCCTCCGAGGGCAAGAACGATAAAAACACCCATGAGTGTATCCGTGCTTGCACTCTCATTGCTGGCTGCTTGTGTTTGTAGCTGTCCTTAACTCTTGTCATCCAGAGATTGAATTATTACATGTTGAGGAGCAGGGAAAGTTGATGGGGTTTGATAATTTGGTGAGATCAAAACTGGCACGTCCCGACTCCATTTTGGTCTCTCCCTTGCCACCCCATTTTTTAAACCTTCCTACCTATTGATTGTGTAAACTTTAGTGCAGCTGCTGTGGTTTCTGAATATGTTGCAATGCTTGTGTGTTAATGGAGACTTATTAGAAAGAAAGGTCTTTAAGTACTAAGTTCATTCACGTTGTTGTGCCATCATCACACCATCCCTCTCCAGAACTCTTTTCATCTTGCAAAAGTAAAACTCTGTACCCATTAAACAATAATTTCCCATTTTCACCCCACCCTTGCTCAGCCCATGGCAACTACCATTCTACTTTCTGTCTTAAAGAATTTGACTACTCTAGCTGCCTCATATAAGTGCAATCATATGGTACTTGTCTTTTTATACCTGGTTTATTTCACTTAGCATAATGTCCTCAAGTTTTATGCATACTTTACTAATAATTTTTATATTCTTAAACTTTGCACTTGTCTTAAACTTTGCTACAAGAACTGTGTTTACTTAATAATGTAAGTTTATGTCTACTAACAGTTTTTCATCCCATTTATATGTCATTGTTAACATTTGTTGACTTGCCATGTTTTTACTGTTATTATTATTTCTCTAGCTTACAAATGAATAGCTTGAAAATGGTTTTTAAAAAGTGAATGTAGTGGGCTTCCCTGGTGGCGCAGTGGTTGAGAGTCCGCCTGCCGATGCAGGGGACACGGGTTCGTGCCCCGGTCCGGGAAGATCCCACATGCCGCGGAGCGGCTGGGCCCGTGAGCCATAGCCGCTGAGCCTGCGCGTCCAGAGCCTGTGCTCCGCAACGGGAGAGGCCACAACAGTGAGAGGGCTGTGTACCGCAAAAAAAAAAAAAAGTGAATGTAGTGATAAAATCTTAATGTTAAAGCTTCAGATCAACATTGTAATGTAAACAGTGAAGAAAACTCCAGTAAAAATGCACCATATAAACCTATTTATATTGGGATGGAAGCCCTTGGAATGTAACAGATCTGCACAAGAGTCTGAAAAAGAAAAGTGCACACGAGTGGATAAGTTTATTTCATCCAACCAGCAGGTTGCTCCAAAATGACAGTGTACAATCTTTTGTAGCACTCTGTCAAAGAGGGGCATAAAGCTCTTGCAGTTTGAAAAACTAACTTTAAATAAAGGAGCTCTTCTGATAAAGAGGAGTTTCCCAGTGCTTTGCAGTTTGATGGATTTTAACATTAAAATTTGGATTTAAAAAAATTGTGACTGCACACAAATGCAAGGGTCATCCTAGAAGCTTTATTGCTGTGTGATGCTTTCCTAGGTCACCATTCATTTACTGTGGCAGCGCTCCTTTGTCCTTCTTTTATTATTTTTCATTTATTTATTTAATTTATTTTTGGCTTCGTTGGGTCTTAGTTGTGGTACATGGCATCTTCGTTGAGGCATGCAGGATCTTTTGTTGTGGCGTGCGGGCTTCTCTCTAGTTGTGACGTGGGGCTTTTTTTCTTTTCTCTAGGGCCGCACAGGCTCCAGGGCACGTGGGCTCTGTAGTTTGCAGCACGAGGGCTCTAGTTGAGACACGTGAGCTCAGTAGTTGTGGTGCGTGGGTTTAGTTGCCCTGTGGCATGTGGGATCTTAGTTCCCTGACCAGGGATTGAACCTGCATCCCCTGCATTGTAAGGTGGATTCTTTACCACTGGACCACCTGGGAAGTCCCTCCTTTGGCCTTCTTAATGCTACTTCTGTAGAGCTTCTTCCATTGCACAACAAGATTTTTATTTCAAACATCATGAGAATAGATTGCTTGGCTTGCTTCCTTTGTTTTGTTTTTTTTTTTCTCTTCTGTCTTTGGCACTCATTCTTAGTCAGGATTTCCTATAACACATAGTCATGGACCAAATCTCAAAAACTGCCTTTTTAAGGTTGTATTCATCATTTACATTTCTGATATGAACTACTGCTCTGGACTTCATATCTATTTTCCATTTGAAAAATGGCATATGTGCACTATCAACCTCTTGCCATTTTTAAAAATTCTTTGAAAATAGTAAGAACAGTTAAAATACTTACATACATTTCTCATCAGATGAAATAAAACATTTTAATAAAATGATAAAAACTTGACAGACAGTTTTTATTATCCAGAGAGCAGTGTTCTAGAACTCTCCTGAATTATTTTAAATGGGACAAAATAGTACTACTACTGTAACGGGAAGCCTATATGTATAAAGACATTGGAGAGTTGCTTCTTGTTTGTGGATATCAAGTCATTTTTCGTTTCCAGCATTATTATCCTCCATTTGGAGAGTATAAAGGGAAATACCATAAGGTTAAGAGACTTCCTTATGGCAAACAATTAATCTGTTGCAGGGGTCACAAGGAAACTTCCCAAGCAACAGTCTGGCCTTGCTAATCAGTAGACATGATTCCTTCGTGTAGGGCAGCTTGGTCTGAAAACACTACAGGGGGGAACTAAATAAATAAAATGTGAGCTCTCTGTGGCCAAGTGGCTTCTTTGTTTGCTGGAAGACAACCTGAGACAGAAGAGGCTCTATGTTCTGCAGGAAGTAAGGAGGCAAATTTGCTCAACTGTCTTGAGAACACATGTGCTTATTGCTACCTGCGTTCGGTTGACATATACGCCTTCCATTCAAATGTACTCCAGCTCGGACTAAACCACATGCAGCTCGCTGGCTCTGTGAACGCTTCAATTTTAGATGTGTGACTCTCCGGAACTGTGAAATAAACAGCTCTATTCAACATCAAACAGAATTCAAGGAAGTCTGTAGTCTTGATTGTGTGCTCAGTCCTGGAAGGAACGGACTCAAATGGGCAAGAACCCAGATGGGTGGAGATCTCTCCCTCCTGCCCACCGCATAGGATAGTGTAGGAGAAGCCAGGGGTAGGACTTTAAGTAAACAGCATTAGCAATGAGGGAGGATGAAGAAGTTTTCTTGGAGAAGACAAAAAAAAAAATAGAGTTTAAAAAGAAGCAGTTTCAGAATCTCAAATGCTGAAGCTGGAAAGAACTGTTGGTTTACTTAAAAAATACCAGTGAAAGAGGCCACCCCTTTGAGATCACAGAACTGGAGTGGACTATTTAAAAAATTTTAGGAAAAAATTAAGCAAACACAAAGCAGAACAGGAAACAAAAACAACCTCGTCATACTCAGAAGTCTTCTACTGAGTTAGAAAAGAACAGGAAAGAGAACAACTAATGTTCTCATAGGGAGGGACCACTGAATATGGTATCAAATGGGCCAACATTTCATCAAAATCTGGCAGTTGAATACCATACCCAGTATTCATTGCTTGTTATTGATGCTAGTTGCTACAGACAGTCCTTGGGACTAGTCATAATCCTCCTGTCTTGCTCTGTGTTGGACAGCAAGGGTCATGGTGGGGTCTCCTCTGCAGGCTCACCCTGGACCAGCCTTGTCCTCAGGCTCCCACAGCACCCTGGGCAAACCTGTCTCACACATTTACCATGTTATCAGATCATTATCAGTGGGACAGTTCTATGTCCTGCATTAGAGGGTGAGCTCCCTATGGACAAAGACCCTGTCTTTGTTCATCTTTGTTCCCTCAGTGCCTAGCATAGCGCATAGCAAACATTAAATACTCAAAAATATTTAGCCCAAAGGAGGAATCAGCTTATCCCACCCCAAGTAAAAGGTGAATTTTACCCTAAATGTGATTCCTCTTTGAGTCATATATATATATATATATATATATATATATATATATATATATATATATGATTATAGCTTGAGCTATAATCAGCAACATTGATTTGGCTTATAAACAGCAACCTTGATTCCTTTGTTTAGCAAAGTTTTCTAAATTCTCAAAGCCTGGGTCATAAATCTGTCCCTGCAGCCTTCTTGATTCCAAAGTACTTCCTTCATATCAAAGGAGAGCACATATTCTTGAATGTTACTCCCTCTCAGGTGAATTCTTTACCTTCCTTCCCAGAGTATAGATTCCCCTTTACTTCAAGCAACAGTCTGAATTCTAGGGTCCAGATACTTAACCAATAGCTTCAAAATATCCTTTGCATTTTCTCATAGGTGATCCACTCTCCCTCAAATTGTATCCTAATGGCTGTCCAGTTTATTCTAGAGGCCCTTGTGTGACACATGTACACCGGAGTATGGGAGAGAAATGTCATGAAGATTCAGGGTCCTGCTATATTGGTGAAGTTTCAAGTGCATCAGTGGTCTAGGGCATACCAGACAATCCCCTGTAAGACAAATGATAGATTATTACACGTCATACCTCTTACTACTAAGAAAAAACACAAAAGTTGATTTAAAAAACCCTGAAATGATTACTACAAGATAATTAAGTCAGAATGAAAGGTGGCATTTCTGATTGAGTAAAGAGGGTAAGCCAAGGTCTAAAGGTATGAAACAGCATGTTTTCTGTGAATCAAATCAATTTGATATCATTAGAGCATAAACTGCAAGGCAAGGCATGTTGGGAGAGGTGACTGGAAAGGTAAAGTTGAAACAACGACTTTAACCACTGAAGAGACTTAAGCAGGAGAGATGTCTTATCTTTAGTTCCCCCAGAAAGCAGAGCCTGAGGCAAAGATTTTGTGTTACTAATTTATTAGAAAATATCACAGGAACACAGGAGTGAGAGAAAAAGCAAGTGATACAGGACAGAAGCTAGACTGAACTGAGATGCTATTGAGCTATCTAGTGCAATTGGTCACTCAGTCTCACAGAACTGTCTTCTGAGAAGCCACAAGAACAACTGCATCTAAAGACAATTTGTTCAGGAAGAGAAGGAAGAGGAATATACCTGCCAGCTTTCCATTTCCATTGGTCAAAAGTTCACCACATTGTTAAGGCCTTCAATTTGTTTGGTGTCCCAGAATCAGGTACTCAGTAGTATATCAAGAACTGTTTTCAAGTAGCAAGAATTTCTCTGATTCAGAAATCATGGCCTTGTCCTTGTCACAAATGGCAAGCTTTCATTATTTTTTATGGCTGAGTAGTATTTCACCATACAATAAACATATACCGCACCTTCTTTATCCATTCATCTATTGGTGGGCTTTTAGGTTGCTTCCATATCTTGGCTATTGTAAATAATGTTGCAATCTTTTAATATTAGTGTTTTTGTTTTCCTGGCTACCCAGGAGTGGAAATGCTGGATCATGTGGTAGTTCTATTTTTAATGTTTTGAGGAACCTCCATAACATTTTCTGTAGTAGCTGCACCAATTTACATTCCCACCAACAGTATATGAGGGCACCCTTTTCTCCACACCCTCATCAACACTTGTTATTTCCTGTCTTTTGGATGATAGTCATTCTAATACGTGTGAAGTTATATCTTATGGTGATTTTGATTTGCATTTTCCTGTTGATTAGTGATATTGAACATGTTTTCATGTGCCTTTGGCCATCTGTATGCCTTGTTTTAAAAAAATGTCTATTTGGGTCCTTTGCCCATTTTTCAATTGAATTTTTTTAACTTATGAATTGTTTACTTCTGGAATTTTTTTTTTTTTTTTTTTTTGCTGTACGTGGGCCTCTCACTGTTGTGGCCTCTCCTGTTGCAGAGCAATAGGCTCCGGACGCGCAGGCTCAGCAGCCATGGCTCACGGGCCCAGCCACTCCGCGGCATGTGGGATCTTCCTGGACCGGGGCACGAACCCTTGTCCCCTGCATCGGCAGGCAGACTCTCAACCACTGCGCCACCAGGGAAGCCCTTACTTCTGGAATTTTTCATTTAATACTTCAGACTGCTATTCACCATGGATAACTGAAACCATGGAAAGTGAAACCACAGGTAATATTTATCTTATAACTGGAAGTTTATACCTTTTGATCACCTTCATCCATTTCCCCCACCCTGCACCTCTGGCAACCACCAATCTGTTCTGTTTCTATGAATTCGGTTCTTTTAACTTCTACATATACATGAGACCATACAGTATTTGTGTTTCTCTGTTTGAGTTATTTCTCTTAACAATAATGCCCTCAAGGTCCATCTACGCTGTTGCAAATGGCAGGATTTCTTTCTTTCTCATGACTGAATAATATTCCATTATATATACATATATATGTAAGTGTATATATATGTGTGTATATATATATACATATATATATAACACATCTTTAGCCATTCATCTCTTGAGGGACATTTCTGTTGATTCTATATCTTGGCTATTGTGGCTAATGCTGCAATGGACATGGGTTATCTGTTTTCCTAATGTTGAGTTGTATGAGTTCTTTGTATATTTTTGGATATTAACCCCTTATCAGAAATATCATTTGAAAACAAAAGAAATATCATTTGAAAATATCTTCTCCCATTTAGTAGGCAGCCTTTTTGTTTTGTTGATAGTTTCCTTCCCTGTGCAAAAGCTTTCTAGTTTGATATAGTCCTATTTGTCCTATTTGTTTATTTTTGCTTTTGTTTCCCTTGACTAAGGAGACATACCACCCAAAATATTGCTAAGACCAATATCAAAGAACATATTGCCTATGTATTCTTCTAGGAGTTTTATGGTTTCAAGTCTTATATTTGAGTCTTTAATCCATTTTGTGTTTACTTTTGTATATAGTATGAGAAAATAGTCCAGCTTGATTCTTTTACATGTAGCCGTCTAGTTTTCCTAGCACCATTTATTGAAGAAGCTGTCTTTTCCACATTGTATATTCTTGCCTCATTTGTCATAGATTAATTGCCTACACAAGTGTGGATTCACATCTGGGCTCTCTAGTTTTAATAACAGTTATGGTAAAGAGTATTATTCATATTATCTACTTCCCCTCAAAACACTTCAGAAATGTTCTCAAGGGTTCCCTTGATAACTAGGTCTTTATTAAAAGTTAGTTTAAAGATTATTAACTGAAAAAAGTAGGTGTTAGAATTGCTTGAAATTGAAATATATAGATTCCTCAGAGTTAAAGGAAAGGCATTTCTTGGGCTGTGCCATAAATAAAACATAAACAGCTAACTCGAGTTATAACACCAATTAAAATAAAATACTTTGGTGTCATGTTTACGTATTAGGGCACTGTAATAGTTTCTCTCAAAATATGGTGTTTTCAATTATATCAAACAAGAAAACTCTTGTTTTCTTCAAGAGTATTTTATTGATGGCTTTGATTGCAAAGATCTGTTAAGACTGCTATTTATCAGTGGCCCACGGTTACATCCATGACACCTAGGGAGCACATAGGAACTATTTGTTCTACTCCCAAATAACAGCTGATACTGGAAATAAAGTAAGCCAGGTAAATGCTTATGTTATGTGAGATTATAGATGCTTAAATTCATTGCAAATTTTACTGGATAGCTAAAAAATACAATAATAGCCCAGAAAATGTAGGCATTTAGAATTGATACATGTTGCAAAGAGACATGTAAGAATGTCCAATTTCCTGAGAAATGTTCTAATTTAACAAATTTTGTAGTATGTAGAGTTACAAAGTTCAGAAATGCGAAAACTGAGTAGTCTGACTGTGACTAAGTGCCTCAAAATGTAATCAGACTTCTGGAATCTTCTCTCTGCCTGCACTGCTGGGTGTTTTTCTGGGGTATAGAAGTAAAAGGTCCTGGTATTTTCTTTTTAATTGCTCTACTTCCACAGTTCTAGGAATTTGGGGATCAATTTGGGACTAAGAATCATGCCAGGAAGATAAATTACATTCATATGTCAGATATTGCCTCACAATGCCATCTAGCTCAGCAGGCTATAATGAGCCCCCATTCACCAGGCCAACCTCCAGCCAAAAAAATAAATATATATATAAATAAAAGAACACCTACTGTTTCTCCATCAAGGGCAACTCTCTCAGAGGGCAAACAAAAGCAACAGAGGGAGGCCAACCAGATCCATGCAGTTCTACGGGTTGCTATGCAACCTTCTGTGCACGTTGGGCAGCAACAGATGGACATTTTGAATAGAATTAATGCCCCTCTGACCCATGTTTTAAATGGTGCCCAAACCTACTGCCTGACAAATTCTATTAACTACAGGCATACTTATACATATAACATATAGCATCATAAGTGACGTTGTTATTACCCTCCTTACTAACATAAAGTCATAAATCTATTGGAAAAATTTGAGACTGATAATATTCAATGAGATATTTCTGTTTTTTTCTCCTTTTCTTGATAAATGAATCACTGATGTCTCATAACCTTGGGCTACCTATTTCCTTACAGCGTTGCTCTGATTTCATATGCAAACCTGGCAATGCCTACTCTGAGTCTCTGCTTCATTTCTACATGGAACCCTGCTTCTTCCTCAGCCATTGTCACCTGTGGGTGAGTAAGAGACCTCTTTTTATTGTAACTGTAAGAAAGAACATGACACGGAATAAATATTTTATATATCTTTGTGAGGACAATGTTGTAATCATGTTCCTGATTGAACAATCAATCTAAAGTGTATACCCGAAACTGCAGAAGTTCTTTGTCCAACTGCCTTCTGCCCAGGCCAAGTTTAAGACACTTTTCATCAATTCTGGTGAGTAGATTTTAAAGGAATCAGTATGCCACCAAGGATTATCAGGCTAGGATCTCCTCTTTAGGTCTTTTAAATTTTATAGGCTATGTGACTTACATTGTAGGAATCTAAAAAGGACATCAGTTCCAAAAATAAGCTGGCAGTACAGCATAACATATTGACAGTAAGCAGTTTTAAAATTTTAATGAAGCCTATCTATGATAAGATATCTTAATAAAGTGGTAGCATTGAGCTAGAGAAAGGAGCCTAGAGACGGTCCTGGACCTAGCTCTGTACCTAAGTAGCCATATAATATGAAAAAAAGAAAAGCTTCTTTACCCTTCTTGATGCCAATATCCTCACCTGTAACCTGAAGAGGTTTGGGCTACATAGTTCCTTTAATGTTTCCCTTAATATTTCCATTCTCTGAACAAAAATGATGTAGCTAAAAGTCAGATGAGTGATAATTCCATTTCTAGCTGAGAGTGAAGACGATAATTTTCAAAGCCCAATATCCACATGTAATTGTAAAATTCTTCTTTTTAGGAAGAAACTGAAAAGCCCTTAGACTCCAGACCTAGAATATTTTGTGGCCTCTTTCTTAGTTCCACGCTTCCATTCCTCACAGGTGTCACATATACGGGAGAAGAGGTGCCCACCTATTGTTTATGTTACTTTTGCTAAGGTTTATATTTTGCACGGAAATCTCTTGCCAGAACCTTCCCTCTGTGGAGGGGAGCCATAATAACACGCGTGCCTCTGGTTTCCAAAGTAGTGCTGCTTCTCTGTCGGGCCTCCTGCGGCCACCCAGTGTATCTTTGTTTTGGAAATAGGAGCTCGGTTTTCCACCACTGCTCCTTGGGCTTGTAGTCCCGTTGCTGAGAGCATCACTTATCTACACTTATACATACATGCTTACCCAGGTCCCATAGAGAAATGTTTGCCTGGTTTTGTTTGCTCCTTCTTCCACCTCCCTTAAAGACCCTGGGTGTGGGAAATGTGGCATCGTGAATTATGTTGCCATTTCGGGTAAGATTTAGTGTTAAGGACTTTATGGGCTCTTACGACTTCAGCATCACCTGAAGTAATCACTTGACAGCAATTCAGTTCAGTAACAAACTGGTCCCCATCCTGTGGTTCCACATACTTTCTGATGAAACAGGGATTTGGATTTGATTTAGTTCTACAATTATTCTGGGATTTATCATACTGTATTTCATTGAATTTTCAAATGGTATATCTTTAAAAAACTACATCTCCCTATTTATTGTTTCATTACATAGTGTTTTTACTTTTGTTATATTTTATGTTGTAAACTTCTTATATTATATATTATATTTTAAAATATAAAATATAAAAATATTTTTATATTTTATATCTATATACTTCCAAAAATGATCTTATTTATTTTAGAGAGACTACTACATATTCGATAGTGGTGGATATGGAAAATCAAGACTATTAGGAACAAAGGAGTACAAATAGATTAAATATATTTGAAAGCTGTACTCCAAATGTTTTTATTTAAATTCACAGTGAGAAGGGCCCCCTCTGCCGCAACTCAGTCTTCTGCTTTGTAGAAGTTGAAATTCCGGGAATGATGTCCAGAAATAAATAGTGAAGAGGGGCAGATGAAAACGCAATTTTATGCATTGCTCATGTAACAATGTTGAGACTATGTCTTTAAAGACCATAGACTTCAAATCCTGAAATGACCTACCTTTTTGGAGGAGAAAGCTACTTCTCATTTAAATTTTCTTTTGATTAAAAAAAAATGGAATAATTACTCCTTTCTGACTTCTTCGCGATATAAGGGCCTTTAACATTCTTCTAAGCCAATTATTTCTTTTTTTACAACTGAGAAAACTGAACCTGTAGCATGTATATTTAGGTTAGAACAAATCCGTAGTAGGTATTTTAGCCTCGGGTTTTGCTCTGACTCAAATATTGTCCTAAAGTCTCCCCAAAGTAGCTGATTTCCTTTTTTATCCCATTCTAGGAAAATTTTATTTTAAAAACATACTTAAAAAACTAACTTTGCTCTAAAAACATGTCTTAAGTTTAAATTTCTGTTATGCTAAATTTCTTTAAATTCCCCCTAGCTATTGTTTTAAAATATTTAAATTTGTGGATAAAGTACCAGTTCAGGAAAAGAATTCATAAGTAAAATCATCAGTGAAGAACTAAATTTCCCTTTGGACCAACTTATTTCAATTGTATTGAATCCTTAACATTTAAAAACTAATTTGAAATGTTTATCGACTCCACTGAACTGCTAAATTTTCCTATCTCCTATAATTTCTATATTCATTTGATTTTTAGGGAGTTCTACTTGCTAGAGCCTCTGGGTAAACACAGTGAATTTTCAGGTTGGTTCTTATGTCAAGAGATTTGCTGTCAGAACATCATATGAGACACACATATGAGAATCAACATATATAAACCTTCATGGCTGGTAATGGAACCTTGTTGGTAATTTGGTAGAATGGTGACTTGTCTATGAGACCAGCCATCTTACTTCTGATGTGAGAAGAAAAAGAAATTAAGTCTAAATGCCAACAGTAATACTCTTTAGACTTCCTTTAGGACATCTATGCTCCATAAGGCATATTTAAAACACCCAGATCCTCTCGAGATTGATGATACTGTTTTTGGTCAACCTAACTGTTACATGATATAATTTAGTTTCTCATTCTGGAGACTTACTATTCCTTAGGAACTTTCTTTACCTTACACTGTATCTATGAGAAGTGTTTCAATATGTAGGTTGATCAAAGCAGTGGAATATCTTATATGATGAGGCTTATTATTCTTTAAACAGATATAAGGTGAGGGAACATACTTCCAAATAAACCTAACTTCCCAGTAAAAATTACATCTTAGGTATGAGAATGTTTATTTAAAATAATTTAAAATACATTTAAACATCAGGACCTTAAAACACTTTAATTTAAAACAATTCTTTTCCCTAACGACTTGTTGTTATGGAAAAGTTTGGTGTTTTTTTCTAATTGAAGCATAGTTGACTTACAATGTTGTATTAGTTTCAGGTGTACAGAACAGTGATTCAGTTATACATACATATATGTACACACATACACACACACACACACACACACATATATAATATATATTATTTTTCAGATTATTTTCCCTTAAAGCTTATTACAAGATACTGAGTATAGTTCCCTGTGCTATATAGTAGGTCCTTGTTGTCTGTCTATTTTATGTATAGTAGTGTGTATCTGTTAATCCCAAACTCCTACTTAAGGACTTGTAAAACTAGGTATCCATTCTAGTTGTTTCATCTCCAATCTTGTCCGGGGAGGCAAATTGGACTTAATGGAAATTTTAGATTTTTCTATAACCCTTTGGTTCCATCTGGCTTAAACTCAGGTCCGACTCATTGTTGGAGCAAATCTGAGCTAGTGAAGGGCAGCAGCTCCTGTTTCCTCACCAGTCATTGCTGTGCCTGTGTGTCACATACCAGTTTATGAGTGTTGTTGACAACCAAGTTCCCAATTCAATTCAGATGCTTCCTGTTCTTTAATCAGCAGCAGAGAAATACAATTTAATTTGGAAAGGATCTAAAATTGTCTATTGGTTTAAAAGGAGGTAGGAGCTATAATAGAAGAGTAAAAGTTCCATTGTATGTTTAAAATTTTTTACACGCCCATGCCTATAATTTATGACATTCAGTTTCCTTAGTTTTAAGCAAATGTTAGTAATTGTCTCACTGAGCGTGTATCAGTTGAACCCATTGACCAGCTACAGTTAGTGATAGTATTCATTTCCATCTTCTATTTCAGAAGCCCCTTTCTTACTAGTCCCTAAAAAACATTTGCCCATCCTTAAAACCTATGTGTTTCAGGGTATTTTCTATCCAGCTCTTGTAGAGTACTAGTTCTAGGACATGCTCTTCGATATAAATGGGGGACTTCCAGGGTCAGAAAAGTTTGGGAAACACTGCATACTCTATTTTACCTCTCGAAGATGTGTACATTAGCATATTAAAAGTTTTGAGGAGTCCTACAGTGACAATACCTATATTTATTTTTTTGCATGTAAGATTTTTTATTAGTCTCTTATTTCAGCTTTTAAAGTTATTTCTTTTGTATTCAGTATCCCATGTTTTACATATGAGCTGTATAGGCTTGTGAGGTGTATAAGACCAAAAATTATTATTGCCAATGACTTTTTTAAAGTTAATTTTTTTATTGGAGTATAGTTGTTTTACAATATTGTTTTAGTTTCCTGCTGTACAGCAAAGGGAATCAGGCATACGTATACATAAATCCACTCTTTTTTAGCTTTCCTTCCCATTTAGGTCACCACAGAGCATTGAGTAGTGTTCTCTGTGCTATACAGTAGGTTCTCATTAGCTATCTATTTTATACATAGTAGTGTATACATGTCAGTCCCAATTTCCCAATTCATCCCACACCCCCTTCCCTCCTTGGTAACCATAAGTTTGTTCTCTACATCTATGACTCTTTTTCTGCTTTGCAAATAAGTTCATCTCTACCATTTTTCTGGATTCCACATATGAGCAATATTATACGATATTTGTTTTTCTCTTTCTGAGTTACTTCACACTATATGACAATCTCTAGGTCCATTCGTGTCTCTGCAGATGGCACTGTTTTGTTCCTTTTTATGGCTGAGTAATATTCCATTGTATATATGTACCCATCTTCTTCATCCATTCCTCTGTCAATGGACATTTAGGTTGCTTCCATGTCCTGGCTATTGTAAATAGTGCGCAGTGAACATCGGGGAGCATGCATCCTTTTGAATTATGATTTTCTCCAGATATATGCCTAGGAGTGGGATTGTATGGGGCCTGGGGCAGTAATACCTGGGAACTTACAGGCTAATTTTCAGGCCCCACCCCACATACACTGAATCAGAAACTCTGTAAGCAGAGCCCTGGCTATCTGTGTTTAAGATAATCTCCCGATGTCTCTGTTGCATGCTAATTAGCACTGCTGGTGTAATTTCATGAACATCAGATTCTCCTGATCAGGAAGAATGAGTAGGAGACATGGAAAAGTAAATTTTAATTTTTTCATTTTTTTGAAAAGTAAAATTTAAAACAATGGCTGTACTAATCAGTACATAAGAATGCCTTGATTGTCAAGTGTCATAGCCACAGATAAAATTAAATTGGGCAAAACATGGAATATATTAGCTCTTATATTCAAACTGCCAGAACTCAGTGGTGAAACATCAAGGCTGGAATCAGAGACTGGGATGCCAGCAATCCCTTCTGTACCTCTCCATTCTCCTTTACCCTCAGAGCAGCTTCAAGCTCTCCTACAACCAATCAGCTCTCTCCATGCCAGGACAGGATGAACGTTCTATGATTGGTCCAGCTTGGACAGGTGCTCACTTGAGACCGGTCACTGTGCTGGCCTCGTGGTGGTTGGAATCAGGGAATGAAGAGGGGCTATTCTGCCAGAGAAGGAGGAAGAACACAGATGTGACCACTGAGGAAATAATAGTTTGTAGTTTTTGAAATTATTTTTTGCTTTGGGTTATCGTCCCTTCTAGAAGACTCACTTCTCTTAGGCTATTAGAGAAATGTTTGGACGCTAATTTCTACACTATTTACACTATTTATTCATACAGGCATACCTCATTTTATTGTGTTTTTCAGATACTGCATATTTTACACATTGGTTTGTGGCAGTCCTGCATTATCAGATGATGGTTAACATTTTTTAGCAATAAAGTATTATTAAGGTATGTACATTGTTTTTAGGACATAATGCTATTGCACACTTATCTCCGAGGTATGTCTGTACACTAAAATTTAACACTAATATTTGGACTCAAATTTTGTTTCATGGATTTTTGTCTTCAACTGAAGGAGAAAAGTAATGCCAAAGAAGCAAAGGCCAGGATGGGCTCAATATTGCCAGTGCCTCTGTCAACCCCTGGCTTTGCTATTTACATATCGTAAAATATGGATAATGCTACCCACCTTGCATGACTTGTTAGGATGCAAACAGTTGGCATATATTAGGTGTTCAGTAAATGGTCTGACTTCTCACTGCAGTGATAAGAGACAGATAAGATGCAAGAGGACTGACAGTTGAGATATCATCGATTCTTATGACTTAATTCAAAATGTTTACGTCAAAAGCCAAACACAGGCTAGTACTTCCTGTTGTTTTCGTTCCAAATAGTAAAACCCTGCCAATGTTTAGTGACCTTGGTAGTTTCATACTATTTTGGCTAATTTAAATGATTTTTTCTTCTTGCCGCATATTAATTTTTTCAAATGATTCAGAGCTGGTTTCTACATCAGGCTTTGTTTTTCATTTTATAATTCAGGCAACATGAGTTTTGACTCAGGCGATTTTGTTTATGATGCCAAATAATAAGCTACATTGATAGAATTCTATTATGGTCAAATTATTCTATTTTCATTAAATTGTACAAATATATTTTTTCCCTAAGAGATATAATCAGGTGTCCTTTTCTTATTTGCGTTGATTTGATCAGCACATTGACATCTTTTGCCTGAAAAGTCTCCTTTGGGAATATTTGATGACTGTTTATTGGAATTGTCTTCAATAGTTGTTGAACACTAGACTCAGCAAATTTCCTTCCCCTATTTTAGGTTAACAAAGACAAAGAACATGTCATTATTTGGGGTTTTAATTATTTTTATCCATAGCAGAAAATATGATAGGAGTTTGGATTGTCTTAGTAACTTTGTTAGGTAAGTGAATAAATTATAGGCATCAAACATATATTAATCTTATTTTCATTTGTGACAGTCCCTCAGTGGCCCCCTTTGTGCTCTTAATGATGAGATTATCCTCTTCTACTATCACCTAGGACCACACATCTGGAAATTAGGTAAGTTTTGTATTCTTTTGGTCTCTTTATTATACATAAATCCCTCATATCTATGTATCTTCCCATAGGATCAACTACAGAATGCTGTATAGAGTGGACACATGCTCAATACCTGTTCAATAAATGTATGGAAAATTAAATTGAATGAGCATTGACCACCCTCAACTACCCTTGCCCGCTAGGCAGCAGCTTTGGACCAATTAGCTACAGCTTTTCAATGCAATTGTGTAATAGATACAACTAATATTGGGAGTGTTCAGTTGATCACACAATCATGTACTCATTTACACATCCATTCATTTAATTAATATTTACTGTGTTCTTACCACATGTAAGGTGCTGGAAATAAATGGACAAATTAGATTGACTCCCTGGTCATAAGGAACATACAGTAGTAGTAATTCCAAATATTAATAGAATGATGACTAATAGGTTTGGTCAAGTTTTAATTTCCAAGTCATTAAGGAATATTTGATATTTAAATATGTAGAAACAATATGTTGAGCCTTACTCATACTAAGGAAATAATGGCATTATAAGTGCCAAATAGGAGCTATGAAATGCCTCACACAAGTATTTTCTTTCCTAAAATTCATCTAAATTAAAACATTTTAACTCATTCATTCATTCGTCCATCCATTCGTTCAGCAGGAAAAGCAATTATCCAGCAGCTTATTATGTTCTGGGTAATATTCTAAGTGTTGGGTATATGAAGATAGAAAGGAAAAAAACCAATAAGAAACAAAGGAAAAAGGAAAGGTATTTGAAATGGTTAAGCTTAAGAGATACAGCCTTATCCTCATGCAATCAAATAACTATGAAATCTCACAGAAATGCCTTTCTGTGATCTGTGAGATGGATATATTGCTTTATTTCTGTTTCCTTAAGACAAGTAAAGAATTGAAATATTAGAATTAAAATTTAAGGTATTTTTCCCCCATCCTACAGGTATATAGTACATCCTACATTATTTGTGAACACAAAGTAGGATAATGTTTCAGAATACATCTATGATAACATCAAGGGTAGACCAAAATTCTCATTAAAAATCCCTTGTCTATGTCTATTCAAAGAGAAATCTCAACTTTTTTTGACTGAAACAAACAATAATTTTAGTAAATTCAATGAAATTACCAAATAAGTTGCCTGGCTGGATTTGTTAGTTTATTTGAATGATCAAATAAGCATAAATATTTACACTATTTATATTTATTATGTAGAGACTAAAATTGCTCATGTTTTCATTTATTAACAGAATTAAATTAAAAATGTCATTAGACCAGAAGTATATGTGCAAAACAAATATTTTTTTAAACCTTACTTTTCTTTTTTCTTTTTTTCCCATCAAAGAGGACATAGAAATTGTCAGTGTACAATACCTAATTTTTGACTTTTGGAATTCTGAAGATTGTTGTTCTTTTATGCTACCATTTCATTTACATTATAATTTTCTTTTCATTATGTTTACAAAATAAAATGAATTACTTCTCTTATTAGTATTTCTAACAATTTCTTTGTAATGACCTGATTTGCATCTCATCTGTGTTGTTGAACCACAGCATATAATAACCACCAAGACTGAATTTGTTTTGCATCGTAGGGTTGAACCCTCCTAATTTGTCAAATCTGTTATTTGAACAATTTGAATTACAGCTTTTATCTCAATTTCTTGACTGCTGCTTAAGAGGATTAGAGGCCTTGCTCAGCTTCACCAGGGTGGCTAACAGTAACAGGCACCATTGCAGCTCAGATCCAAAAATCAATGAACTGAGTCTGATTGACTGAGTCTCAATTACTCTTTAGAAAAAGTCTAATGCTGGTCTTTTCTACTTATGCAAACCAAGTCAGACAGAAACCAGCAGCAACCTCTTCCTTTTAAATCCAAATAGCAGGGAGGGAATAGGAAGAGAGAGAGAACAACAACAAAATATAAAGAAATGAGAATGTGAAGAGATGACTTTGTGTCCAAAGAAGTAAGGAAATTTCATCATTTTACTAAGAATTCAAGTTCTCTGATGAGATCATTTTTTAACTTTGAAAAGCACTCAAAACTCCCAATAATTATCATCTCATTTTTTCCCTTCTGGTTTTAGTAAGCAAATTTACCAATACAGACCACCAAAAGTAAGCTTTTCACTTGAAATATTTTATTTCCTTCTAGGGAAGTCATAAAGGAAAACCGAGTATATGGCCTTTCTCATTTTTCACTCTAAAAAACCTTCTGTGAAGCAAATGCACTTATTTTGATGTAATAAGATGTTCTTTCCTCTGTTTAATTGTAATGGTGCAAAATATATTAATGATCCTTATTGTAATATATGTTAGAGGTAAGGGAGAAGAATGATCTGATTTCATTTTGAGGGTGTTTTACAGAAAAGAGACAGTCATCTATTTCATTTAAAGGGGGATTTTTTTCCCCTAAGAAAGCTTATTATTTAAAGAAATGGGTCCAAGGAACTAGATCAGGTGTTAAAATAATTCTATTAGAAGTTACACAACTTAAGTTACTGTAATCACTCAAAAAACCAAGGAGCCCATTGGCAAAAGCAATTCCTTTAACTCTCAACAATTGAGCAACATTTTCTGGGAAGAAGAGAGTCCTCAGAGAACAACAGCATTTTATATCATAGAATCAGAGTGTTTTAGAAATTTTCAAACCATGTTTGCAACCATCTAATTACAAAGTTCATAAGACAGAAATCCGCAAAGTTAAGGGACTTGATCCAGGTCACAAACCAATTGAAATTCTTAAAATGAAGAGTGAAAATCTTGGTGTGGAGGATTTTAAGAGGCTTTGAGAGAGTAGAAAGGTTAAACTGGAGACATTATTATCTGATTTGGAATGTCATTAAGATCATCAGGTCAACAATTTTAATTCAGAGGTTATAATTCATTTTAATCCATGACTTAAAAAAAAATTGAGCACATTTTTGTGAAACATCCTGAAGTTTTAAGTGGATGGCAATTGAGACAGAAAATAGATTGAATAAAATATCACTAGGACATAATTTCTAGAGATGGTAATTTGTTTTATCTTTCTGTCTAGAAATTTCCTTTTAATGAATGGGGTCTTTTCATGTGGTGTGTGAGTAGATGCCCCTATTTCCAAAAGAAAAGGCTGAATGAAACTAAAGAGGATGGTCCTTATGATAAAACAAGAAATAACATTATCCTGAATTACAGTTTATAAAAATGAAATTTTCTGAAATTTTTTAATTATTTAAAATTTTTAATTATTTAAATTTAATTATTTAAACTTAATTATTTGCCTTTTCCCACTGTGAAGCCACTTTGCAGTAGAACAACTCAGTAACAAGTGAAATTCAGAATAAGTCAACATTCTCATTAAAGCAAAGTCATCCGATATTACCGAGAACCATAAAACAGTTATTGAAACCTGAAGCTTCAGAGAAGGAAATCTTTATTGTAATAAAGGAATCAGCAACATTGTTTATAAGCATCATTTCCGTGGGGAAAGATTAGTTCATTCAATAAGAATCTTGTAACATGGTGCCAGCACGGGTGTGATAAACTTTATGGAATGGCTCATAAGATTAGACTAATTAAAGATAATCTAATTTGGACAATTCTATCTTCTGGAAAAGAAATGTGATGTCATCCTCTGGGAAGAGAAAATGTTTAGTCTCTGGGGATGTGCTAAAAAACCCCACAAAAAACCTCACAAGATATGTGCAATAATAAGAATTAGGGTTGATCCAAAGACAGGCTTAGATCTACCCATTGCCTCTCAAAAGATCCACCACATAGACTGTTAAGCCCCATAATTATCTCCCCTATTTGTGACAAGCGTGAACTAATCAGTCTCTGAGGGAGTTTTCCAGCAGATTCTGAGGGAGTGTGTGTGCTTCACAGTGCTCATCAAGCTATTTTGTACTCAGAACCGCGAAGAGCTGACCAAAGTTCATTATCCTCATCTAGACCAGAATTAATTCAAATTAAGAAAAATAGACATTTTTAAAATGTCGGGTGCTTATGATTTAGAACAAAGAGTCTTCACTATTTTTATAACAGCACCATAGGTTCTAGCTGCCTATAATCCCATATTAAAAGATTAGAAAAAACATCTGAAGAAATCAGAGAGTGTCTAATTGAGGTTCTTGCCTTTAATCCTGCAAGCTGACTCCCTCTTGGATATCAAGATCTGTCAGTGGTGAGCCAGGGGAATTCTGTAAGGAAAAAGCAACCACGAGGAATATAATGTATTCTTTCCTACTTAAGAAATAAAAAGGGGAAAACACAGTTGGTGATATCAAAACATAAGCCAACACAAAATTAGAGGAAACCCCCCAAATGGATTTGTAAATAGAAGCTAGTAAAAAGCGAAGAAAGAAGCTTGATGTTGCTCTTTTATAATGCTTAAAACCATTGCGCAGTAGAGGGTACACAAATAAATGAAGAAACTTCTCATGAAACAGTAAACAATAAAGAGTAACAATAAAAAAATGATTCCAGATTCTCACTAGTAAGCAATTCAGAAACTTTTAATTTAATGAATATATTTTACTTGAGTATTGATTCTTAGACTGTTCATTATCTGATTGTCTTTACATAAGTTATTCATTCATCTTGCCAGAGAATTATATGTTAATGAAAACTTTCTTATCAACCCTAGGAATGTTACTGTGAGACAAAGTTTTTCTGTATAGCTATTATATAATTGTGCACAATACTGCTTAGAAGCCTCACTTGTTGACAATTAATATTTCATGCTTATTTACTAAAGGACAGAAAAAATTAGGTTACAGTGCATAAGCAGTAAGTTAAATGAGTATAAGAAGGAATGAAGGTGTTTATTTTGTTTTAAGAAATACAGAATCTTTTATAACATAATAAAGAAAACAGTAATCAAGAAGAAGGGAGATGAGACCTTCAAGATAGCAGAGGAGTAAGACGTGGAGATCACCTTCCTCCCCACAAATACATCAGAAATACATCTACATGTGGAACAGTTCCTACAGAACACCTACTGAATGCTGGCAGAACACCTCAGACTTCCCAAAAGGCAAGAAACTCCTCCACATACTTGGGTAGAACAAAAGAAAAAAGACAAAAGAATAGGGACGGGACCTGCACATCAGGGAGGGACCTGTGAAGGAGGAAAAGTTTCCACACAATAAGAAGCCCCTTCACTGGTGGAGACGGGGGGTGGGCGGGGGGGAAAGCTTCAGAGCCACGGAGGAGAGCACAGCAGGAGGGGTGCAGAAGGCAAAGCAGAGAGATTCCCATTCAGAGGATCAGTGCTGAGCGGCACTCACCAGCCCAAGAGGCTTGTCTGTTCACCTGCTTGGGCAGGTGGGGGCTGGGAGCTGAGGCTCGGGCTTCAGTAGGATCCCAGGGAGAGGACGGGGGTTGGCTGCATGAACACAGCCTGAAGGGGGCTAGTGTACCACAGCTAGCTGGGAGGGAGTCCAGGAAAATGTCTGGACCTGCCGAAGAGGCAAGAGACCAGTGTTCCAGAGTGCACGAGGAGAAGGGATTCAGAGGACCGCCTAAACAAGCTCCAGAGATGGGTGTGAGCCCCGACTATCAGCGTGGACACCAGAGACGGGCATGAAACACTAAGGCTGCTGCTGCAGCCACCAAGAAACCTGTGTGCGAGCACAGGTCACTGTCCACACCTCCCCTCTCGGGAGTCTGTGTATCCCACCACTGCCAGGGTCCTGTGATCCAGGGACAACTCCCCCAGGAGAATGCACGGCGTGCCTCAGGCTGGTGCAACGTCATGCCAGCCTCTGCTCCGCATGCTTGTCCCACGTTCTGTACCCCTCCCTGCCCCTGGCCTGAGTGAGCCAGAGCCCCGTAATCAGCTGTTACTTTAATGCTGTCCTGTCTGAGTGAAGAAGAGACGCCCTCAGGTGACCTACACACAGAGACGGGGCCAAATCCAAAGCTGAACCCCAGGAGCTGTGAAAACAAAGACAAGAAAGGGAAATCTCTCCCAGCAGCCTCAGGAGCAGTGGATTAAATCTCCACAGTCAACTTGATATACCCTGCATCTGTGGAATACCTAAATAGACAACGAATCATCCCAAAATTGAGGCGGTAGACTTTGGGAGCAACTGTAGATGTGGAGTTTGCAATCTGCATCTAATTTGTTTCTGGTTTTATGTTCATCTTAGTTTAGTAGTTAGAGTTTATTATCGTTGGTAGATTTGTTTATTGATTTGGTTGCTGTCTTCCTCCTTTTTTTTTATTATATATGTATTTCCTTTTCCTCTTTTTATGAGTGTGTATGTCTGTGCTTCTTTGTGTGATTTTGTCTGTATAGCTTTGTTTTTACCATTTGTCCTAGGGTTCTGTCTGTCTGTTTTTTGTTTTGTTTTTTGTTCTTCTTAGTATAGTTTTTAGCACTTCTTATCATTGACGGATTTGTTTGTTGGTTTGGTTGCTCTCTACTTTCTTTTTTTTAATTACTTTTTAATATTATTTTTAATAATTATTTTTAATTTCAATAACATTTATTTTACTTTACTTTATTTTTTTCTTTCTTTCTCCCTTTTCTTCTGAGCTGTGTGGCTGACAGGGTCTTGGTGCCCCAGCTGGGTGTCAGGCCTGTGCCTCTGAGGTGGGAGAGCTGAGTTCAGGACGTTGGTCCACCAGAGACCTCCTGGCCCCACATAATATCAAATGGTGAAAGCGCTCCCAGAGATCTCCATCTCAGCACTAAGACCCAGCTCCCCTCAATGACAAGCAAACTAAAGTACTAGACAACTTCCCTATGCCACACAACTAGCAGGATAGGAACAAAACCCCACCCATTAGCAGAGAGGCTGCCTAAAATCATAATAAGGTCAAAGACACCCCAAAACACACCAACGGACACAGTCCTGCCAAACAGAAAGAAAAGATCCAGCCTCATCCAACAGAACACAGGTACTAGTCCCCTCCACCAGGAAGCCTACACAACCCACTGAACCAACCTTAGCCACTGGGGGCAGACAACAAAAACAACGGGAACTACGAACCTGCAAGCTGCAAAAAGGAGACCCCAAGCACAGTAAGTTAACCCAAAGGAGAAGACAGAGAAACACACAGCAGGCGAAGGAGCAAGGTAAAAACCCACCAGACCAAACGAATGATGAGGAAATAGGCAGTCTACCTGAAAAAGAATACAGAGTAATGATAGTAAAGTGGATCCAAAATATTGGAAATAAAATGGAGAAAATAAAAGAAATGTTTAACAAGGACCTAGAAGAGCTAAAGAGCAAACAATGAGGAACAACACAATAAATGAAAATAAAAATTCTCTAGAAGGAATCAAAAGCAGAATAACTGAGGCAGAAGAATGGATAAACGACCAGGAAGATAAAAGAGTGGAAATAATTACTGCAGAGCAGAATAAAGAAAAAAGAATGAAAAGAATTGAGGACAGTCTTAGAGACCTCTGGGACAACATTAAATGAACCGGTATTTGAATTATAGGGGTCCCAGACAAAGACGAGGAAAAGAAAGGAACTGAGAAAATATTTCAAGAGATTATAGTTGAAAACTTCCCTAATATGGGAAAGGAAATAGTCAATCAAGTCCAGGAAGCGCAGAGTCCAATACAGGATAAATCCAAGGAGAACATGCCAAGACACATATTAATCAAACTATCAAAAATTACATACAAAGAAAAAATATTAAAAACAGCAATGGAAAACCAACAAATAACATACAAGGGAATACCCATAAAGTTAACAGCTGATCTCTCAGCAGAAACTCTGCAAGCCAGAAGGGAGTGACAGGACATATTTAAAGTGATGAAGGAGAAAAACCTACAACCAAGATTACCCTACCCAGCAAGGATCTCATTCAGATTTGATGGAATTAAAACCTTTACAGACAAGCAAAAGCTGAGAGAGTTCAGCACCACCAAATCAGCTTTACAACAAATGCTAAAGGAACTTCTCTAAGCAGGAAATACAAGAAAAGGAAAAGACCTACAATAACAAACCCAAAACAATTAAGAAAATGGTAATAGGAAAATACATATCGATAATTACCTTAAATGTAAATGGATTAAATGCTCTAACCAAAAGACATAGACTGGCTGAATGGATACCTAAACAAGACCCATATATATGCTGTCTACAAGAGACCCACTTCAGACCAAGCGACACATACAGACTGAAAGTGAGGGGATGGAAAAAGATATTCCATGCAAATGGAAATCAAAAGAAAGCTGGAGTAGCAATTCTCATATCAGACAAAATAGACTTAAAATAAGGACTATTACAAGAGACAAGGAAGGACACTATATAATGATCAAGGGATCAATCTAACAAGAAGATATAACAATTATAAATATTTATGTACCCAACATAGGAGCACCTAAATACATAAGGCAAATGCTAACACCCATAAAAGGGGAAATTGACAGTAACACAATCATAGTAGGGGACTTTAACACCTCACTTTCACCAATGGACAGATCATACAAGATGAAAATAAATAAGGAAACACAAGCTTTAAATGATACATTAAACAAGATGGACTTAATTGATATTTTTAGGACATTCCATCCAAAAACAATAGAATACACTTTCTTCTCAAGTGCTCATGGAACATTCTCCAGGATAGATCATATCATGGGTCACAAAATCAAGCCTTGATAAGTTTAAGAAAATTGAAATCATATCAAGTATCTTTTCCAACCACAGCACTATGAGACTAGATATCAATTACAGGAAAAAATCTGTAAAAAATACAAACACATGGAGGCTAACAATACACTACTGGATAACCAAGAGATCACTGAAGATATCAAAGAGGAAATCAAAAAATATCTGTAAACAAATGACAATGAAAACATGATGACCCAAAACTTATGGGGTGCAGCAAAATCAGTTCTAAGAGGGAAGTGTATAGCAATACAATCCTACCTCAAGAAACAAGAAACGTATCAAATATACAACCTAACCTTACACCTAAAGCAATTAGAGAAAGAACAACAACAACAAAAAACCACTAAAGTTAGCAGAAGGAAAGAAATCATAAAGATCAGATCAGAACTAAATGAAGAAGAAATGAAGGAAACAATAGCAAAGATCAATAAAACTAAAAGCTGGTTCTTTGAGAAGATAAACGAAATTGATAGATCATTAGTCAGGCTAATCAAGAAAGAATGGGAGAAGACTCAAATAAATAGAATTAGAAATAAAAAAGGAGAAGTAACAACTGACACTGCAGAAATACAAAGGATCATGAGAGATTACTACAAGCAATTATAAGCCAATAAAATGGACAACCTGGAAGAAATGGAAAAATTCTTAGAAAAGCACAACCTTCCAAGACTGAACCAGGAAGAAATAGAAAATATGAACAGACCAATCACAGCACTGAAATTGAGAC
Organism: Phocoena sinus; assembly: GCF_008692025.1. Taxonomy (NCBI): domain Eukaryota; kingdom Metazoa; phylum Chordata; class Mammalia; order Artiodactyla; family Phocoenidae; genus Phocoena; species Phocoena sinus. The sequence goes on from NC_045780.1 coordinate 52,108,817, forward strand.
TGTGCTTAAAAATCTTCCAACAAACCAAAGCCCAGGACCAGATGGCTTCACAGGCGAATTCTATCAAACATTTAGAGAAGAGCTAACACCTATCCTTCTCAAAAATCTTCCAAAATGTAGCAGAGGGAGGAACACACCTAAACTCATTCTACAAGGCCCCCATCACCCTGATACCAAAACCAAAGACGTCACAAAGAAAGAAAACTACAGGCTAATATCCCTGATGAATATAGATGCAAAAAGTCTCAACAAAATACTAGCAAACAGAATCCAACAGCACACTAAAAGGATCATACACCATGATCAAGTGGGGTTTATCCCAAAATGCAAGAATTCTTCAGTATATGCAAATCAATCAATGTGATAAACCATAGTAAAAAATTGAAGGAGAAAAACCACATGATCATCTCATTAGATACAGAAAAAGCTTTTGACAAAATTCAACACCGATTTATGATAAAAAACTCTCTAAAAAGTACCCATAGAGGGAACTAACCTCAACATAATAAAGGCCATATATGACAAACCCACAGGCAATGTCGTTTTTAATGGTGAAAAACTGAAACCATTTCCACTAATATCTGGAACAAGACAAGGCTGTCCACTCTCACGACTATTATTCACCATAGTTTTGGAAGTTTTAGCCACAGCAATCAGAGAAGGAAAAGAAATAAAAGAATCCAAATTGGAAAATAAGAAGTAAAGTTGTAACTGTTTGCAGATGACATGATAATATACATAGAGAATCCTAAAGTTGCTACCAGAAAACTACTAGAGCTAATCAATGAATTTGGTAAAGTTGCAGTATACAACATTAATGCACAGAAATCTCTTGTATTCCTATACACTAATGATGAAAAATCTGAAAGAGAAATTAAGGAAACACTCCCATTTACCATGGCAACAAAAAGAATAAAATACTAGGAATAAACCTACCTAAGTAGACAAAAACCTGTATGCAGAAAACTATAAGACACTGATGAAAGATATTAAAGATGAGACAAACAGATGGAGAGATATACCATGTTCTTGCATTGGAAGAATCAACATTGTGAAACAATTTTCACAAATCAACATTTGTGAAAAACCCAAAGCAATCTACAGATTCAATGCAATCTCTATCAAACTACCAATGGCATTTTTCACAGAACTAGAACAAAAAATTGCACAATTTGTATGGGAACACAAAAGACCCCTAATAGCAAAAGCAATCTTGAGAAAGAAAAACGGAGCTGGAGGAATCAGGTTCCCTGACTTCAGACTATACTACAAAGCTACAGTAATCAAGACAGTACAGTACTGGCACAGAAACAGAAATATAGATCAATGGAACAACATAGAAAGCCCAGAGATAAACCCATGCACATATGGTCACCTTATTTTTGATAAAAGAGGCAAGAATATGCAATGGAGAAAAGACAACCTCTTCAATGAGTGGTGCTGGGAAAACTGGACAGCTACATAGAAAAGAATGAAATTAGAACACTCCCTAACACTGTACACAAAAATAAGCTCAAAATGGATTAAAGATCTAAATGTAAGGCCAGACACTATAAAAATTTTAGAGGAAAACATAGACAGAACACTCTATGACATAAATCACAGCAAGATCCTTTTTGACCCACCTCCTAGAGAAATGGAAATAAAAACAAAAACAAATGGGACCTAATGAAACTTAAAAGCTTTTGCATAGCAAGGAACAAGACGAAAAGGCAACCCTCAGAATGGGAGAAAATATTTGCAATCAGAGCAACTGACAAAGGATTAATCTCCAAAATTCACAAGCAGCTCATGCAGCTCAATATCAAATAAACAAACAACCCAATCCAAAAACGGGCAGAAGACCTAAATAGACATTTCTCCAAAGAAGATATACAGATGGCCAAGAAGCACATGAAAAGATGCTCAACATCACTAATCATTAGAGAAATGCAAATCAAAACTACAATGAGGTGTCACCTCACACCAGTCAGAATGGCCATCATCAAAACATCTACAAACAATAAATGCTGGAGAGGGTGTGGAGAAAAGGGAACCCTCATGCACAGTTGGTGGGAATGTATATTGATGCAGCCACTATGGAGAACAGTATGGAGGTTCCTTAAAAAACTAAAAATAGAACTGCCATACGTCCCAGCAATCCCACTACTGGGCATATACCCTGAGAAAACCATAATTCAAAAAGAGTCATGTACCACAATGTTCATTACATCTCTGTTTACAATAGCCAGGACATGGAAGCAACCTAAGTGTCCATCGACAGATGAATGGTTAAAGAAGATATGGCACACATATACAGTGGAATATTTCTCAGCCATAAAAAGAAACGAAATTGAGTTATTTGTAGTAAGGTGGATGGACCTAGAGTCTGTCATACAGAGTGAAATTAAGTCAGAAGGAGAAAAACAAATACCATATGCTAACACATATATATGGAATCTAAAAAAAAAAGGTTCTGAAGAGCCTAGGGGCAGGACAAGAATAAAGACGGAGATGTAGGGAATGGACTTGAGGACATGGGGCGGGGGAAGGGTAAATTGGGATGAAGTGAGAGAGGGGCATGGACTTATATATACTACCAAATACAAAATAGATAGCTAGTGGGAAGCAGCCACAAAGCACAGGGAGATCAGCTCCGTGCTTTGTGACCACCTAGAGGGGTTGGGTAGGGAGGGTGGGAGGGAGGGAGATGCGAGAGGGAAGAGATATGGGGATATATGTATATGTATAACTGATTCACTTTGTTATAAAGCAGAAACTAACACACCATTGTAAAGCAGTTATACTCCAATAAAGACATTTTAAAAAAAACAAGAAAAAGGGAAAGAAAATAGTGTACTAAAATCAAGATATTACTTTAAAATAATATCATGTTTTAATCACAAAGTAAGAATTTTGCTTCCCTCACTAATTCCTTAAAAACTGATATAAAATGTAAATTATGCAAAGACTATACCTAATAAAATATATATATTTATAGGTATATGTGCATGGTAAACCTATTTCTCTTCAGCCTATTATGCATTAATAATTTAAAAGGGTTAATTTGCTGTATATTAAGAAAGTTTTCTTTTATTTCCTTCATAAACTCACATATAGAAGAATCATATAAAATATTTCAATAGACAGTTTAATTTTTTTTTTACCAATCTTTTAGTAAAAGATGCCTATTTGTAGTAAACTGGATTTAGCGGGACAAAAAAGGTCATTAGGAATCATTCCACAGTACAGAGAAATTTGGAACTGAGCATATATATGGGAAAATTAAATGACTAATACTTTTTTCTTTTCAACTGAAAATGAAAACAGTTTATAGAATAGTACCTTTTCATCTGTATATACTGTCTCACAAGAGATCCCATACCTCATCAGAAAACACCACACTGAAATACTCATACATTTGTGACATTTGAGCAATGTTTGCACAGATTTGCGTGAATGCTCCAAATAATAAATTTCAAAACACAGAATTCTCTGTAATAATTGATTTTGTTAAATATTATAGCCAATTACCATCTTGGCTATGATACTTGATAAAGGTGTACAATCATTTTCAAAATCCAAATTTTGTTCTAATATTGAAAGATATGATTGATTCTATTGAGTACCAGAGATTATGAAATTAGCATAAATTAATGACAATATATATACCATATGACTCATATAGAGTCAACGTGAAGGGGAAGATGAAATTCACAGACAATGACTGAATTCTTTATGAATAGTTTATATTAAAAAGGGCAGAGGGCAAAAATAAGTGGGGAGAGGTATCAAGCCCAAATCTAAATTCTCTAAATTCCCCATTAAATTTGAAGTTGTCCTTTTATGACTTTATGGAACTGGCCACTGCTTGAAGGAGCTGGTATATCTGAAACTCACTTAATCACTAAATGTCAAATGGGAGATGAAATTCCCCCAGTTACTTGATTTAAACTTAAAGTAACATGCTCTTTCAGGAATGTAATTTTAGCTTGACTTTTTAGTTTGATCTAAGAAAGGAAAAATTATTTTATTTACATTTTTACAAAATACCAAATCATTCCTTATGCTTTTGTGTTGAAAAATGGGACCTAAATCTTTAACTTTGTAATTTAATCATTAAACTAGTTTAATGATTATTATAATTTAAGTTCAGTACTATGAATCATAAGGAAAAATGTGCACAAAAATAAACCACTGGAAATTCACAAGTAATGTTTCAAAAAAAAGAGAGAGAGTACATATCAACTTAGGACATCATAGGCATTACCCAGAGGGTGGTGTGGGCTCTGTCCCATTGTAACTGACCCCTATGGGATCTTCCCAAGACAGACTGCCCCCTCCATGTCCTCCACCTGCCTCTTGTTTGTAGAAAAACTTTAGCCTCCTAGGCCTTCCCCAAGTTCCAAAGAATGCATTTAATCCAAAGGTGAGAAAATGCAAAAACAAAGAAAAACAGTCAAGCAGGACAAAATAATAATAGTTTAGCCATTAAACAAAGTCAAGGATACTTAGTTCCTCCTCAAGGGATATAGATAATATTCTGAGCCATATCCTTTGAGCTGTTTTACAAATACTGAAACACCCACCAGGTGGAAGATGTTAATGTATGCTCACCACAAGCACATAGACCGCAGACCAGTTAGAACCAGAAGGTTGATGATGATGACTCCTGATTACCTCACCACCAACCAATCAGAAGAATGTCCACGCGCCGATCACACAAGCTGCAATCCTCTCCTTTACCCTGCCTTTAAAAATCTTTCCCTGAAATCCATAAGGAGTTTGGGTCTTTTGAACATTAGCTGCCTGGACTCCTTGCATGGTGCCCTGAAATAAACGCTTCACTTTCCTTCACCACAACCTGTTGTCAGTAGATTGGCTTTGTTATGTGCGGGCAAGGGGACACAAGTTTTGTCTGGTAACACCATTTGAGTAGGCATCACCACACTGTGTGGTAGAAGTCCAAAACCTCCATCAGACTGGCATAGAGGAAGGAGGGTCTATCCCATGCACACCCAACCTTGTCTGCATATTACAGCTACATGGGAAGGTTTTTAAAATCCTGACACCTAAACAGAAACACACCCCTGCCTCTAAAAATAAAGACAACAAATAAAATAAATTTTAAAAAGCATCCTGGCATCAATATTCATTTAAAAACTGTCCAGGTGATTCTACTTCGTAGCCAAGGTTAAGCTCTATTGATCTATACCAACCTTCCTCTCTACGTTGCTCCCTAGAAGACAGTCTTAAATGATGTCGTGGAATTGGAGGTTCCTAACAAATTAGAAGCTCCTGGGGTAATTCAGTGCTTTTCATACTTTTGGCCCTCAGGTCTCTTTTTCACAATGAAAGATTATTGAGGGCCCTGAAGAGCTTTTGTTATATCTCTTGTTTTAATTTATTGGAAATTAAAACAGAAAATTTTAAGTATTAATTAATTTTAAAGTATTAATTAATTTCAAAATGAAAGCAATGAACCTATTACATGTTAATAAACAATTTTATAAAAATTAAAAAATTATTTTATAAAACAAAATCAGTGAAGGATGAAATAATGTTTTGAATTTTTGCAAATCTCTTTAATGTGTAGCTTAATAGAAGGCAGCTCAGTTTTCCTATTGCTTCTGCATTTTTGCGATAACACACACGTGGAAAACTTCACTATACACTTGTCGGAGAGGGAGGGTGAAAAATGTGAATAGCATTTTAGTTTTATTCTGAAAATAGCTTCAACCTCATGCACCTCCACAAAGGGTTTTGAGGAGCCCCAAGAGGTCTTTGGACCACAGCTTGGGAACTGCTAGCCTAATGAAAGTAACCTCCAAGGTGCAGATGAGCCCCAAAATAGCAAACCCTTACCCTGTCATACCCCAAAAGGCTAAAACTAAACAACTACTTGGATGTACCAAAGAAATACTGTCTGTTACCATTTGCTAGGTGACTGCTTAGACTATAACAGTTCAGTTGCTATGTCAAAGAGTGACATAACTGAACTAGAAAATTCCACTATTTCAAGCCAATAACTATTTGAAAAATACAATTCCTACAGTCAATGTTTTTTGCATGCTTAAAAGATTGAATTTTTGCACCTGAAAACTGTGCAATCTAGTTGGTGAGACAAGGCATATGTGAATAAAAAATTACAGGGAAGTGTTTGGTGAAGTCAAAATTTTACATAACAATAACTCAGATGAGTAGAAGCATATGTATGACTTCTTTAAATTTGTGTGACTGCTCCCATTTTGCTATTTTTTCACTTAAGTTGTTACCATCTTAGGTAGATAGTTGACCTTTTAAAATGATAGGACATGAGGAAAAGACATTGGTATGGTAAGTGGTTATTTTGGCTTATCAATACGGCTACAGACAGGTTCTTATATAAACAGTACACATTTGTTCCTAAGAACTGTCAGTTGTTGTTATTGCTGCTCTCATAGTTGTTATTTTGCCCCTGTTTATAAAAAAGCAGATGACTTTCAAAACGAAATTAACATTCTATTTGATTTATTTCCTCACACCTTAAAAAAAGAAAGTGTTTCTGGTTGGTTTGTATTTTCTTTGTTTTTTGTTATCTTACCAGAACATTTCATATCCTACATTACATATAAACCAGGAATGCATACACATTCAATTTTGTTCTTTCCATTTTTGACCACTGTTCACACATATTATGGTCATTTTTAATTCTAATTCTATTCACCAAGATATTGGCTATTTCTTTTACTTGATGTCATCAGCAGACTTAACAAGCATACCTGATATTCCATCATCCTGGTCATTGGAAAAATGTTAAATAGCACTGAACTGGGAACTGACCCCTGCACAACACTTCTTGTTATATTTTCCCCTTAACTCATCCCCCAAATGATACTTATAATCTGCGTCTTTAGATGTGTTCCAGGTAAGGTTGGCCAGTAGTCCTTTGGTATGTAATATTTTCTAATAATTAAGAAACATTCTAATTGGAAATCTGTATAGATAGCAGTAGAACTCTTAGGGAACTGAATGTTCCTCATAAAAGAGAGAATTATACATGCGCATCAGTGGGCTAAAATTGGCCCTTATAAGTGTAATATGAAGCAAGGGAAAACACATACTGCACTGAAATGTCCATTGCTTGCTTCAACCTTGACTAAAATATCCATACGACCCATGGGAAATTAGAAAGAAAAATAGCATTTTATAAATCATTAAGTTTCCGCTGTAGCTATCCTATTGGTAAATTGTGTCTAAGTAACTATCTTTACTTCTATTTGTAATTCGAACATCATAGTTAGAGAAGCCTCCGTTGTTTCTTTCCTGTGCTTACCTCTAACATCACCCCATCCAAATGGACATGGTATACAATGCACACACACACACACATACACACACACACACTTTATTAAAAAGTAATACAGAAGTATTTCTGATTGTGTTGGTTTTTATTTGCATATCACTAAAAATATTTTTTTAGTTATTACCTTGATGAATCAAACATTACTAGGATTCCATAGTATTCCCATATTAATGCTGCTTCCCAGACAGGACATGGTAAAAGATGATGGAGCAAACTGGAGGTTTCTCAATACTTCACTAGGAAGGTCAAGTCTAGGATGGTTTGATGCTGTTGCTGAATAGGACAAACAACTAATAAAGATTTATTAAATGCCTAATATGTTAAATATTAGGCACAGATACATATTACAAAATGAGATAGCTAACCTCAAATAGCTCATCAGGGGCTGATAGCTTAGTTATGAAAATAAGACTAAAATGGATCATGCTGACAAAACAGCACAAGACATTTTACTGCTCAACTGTACTGTGAAGAATATATATCATAGGATTTTAAAGATGATTAGGTAGTTCTGGATTGATAGTTTAAAAAAAAAAAGCTTTTATGTAAGAGGCATCACTTGAAGGAGGATTTGAAGGATGAGTAATAAGTAGATAGAGAAAAAGGTTGAGATGATTCCAGGTGGTAGAAAAGAATGTTTAAAAGCAGGGAAGCAGTAATGTAATGTAAACAGACCCTGACACATTTTCTGTTGGTGTGTGTCTCTTACAAATGTTGGTGCATCTGTGTTAGATTACAGTATTCTGAACGTGGTAGTTTTAGAAACAAATGCTCAGAACATAAACCAGAACTAAGAAAGCACCTCAGTTCTCTCTTCTGCACAACAAATCACCCCCAAACATAGCAGCTTAAAACAGCAAAGAGTTAGTATTACCTCACAGTTTCAGGGGCATCCAGGAGCAGTTTATTTATTTTTTTTATTTTTTATTTTTTTCGGTACGCGGGCCTCTCACTGTTATGGCCTCTCCCGTTGCGGAGCACAGGCTCCGGACGCGCAGGCTCAGCGGCCGTGGCTTCCGGGCTCAGCCACTCCGCGGCACGTGGGATCTTCCCGGACCGGGGCACGAACCCGCGGCCCCTGCATTGGCAGGCAGACTCTCAACCACTGCGCCACCAGGAGCAGTTTAGAGAATAAGTGGTTTTGGCTCAGGGTTCTCAGAAGACCATAGTGAAGTTATTGCTGGCACTGCAGTCGTTTCTAAGGATCAACTGAAGAAGGATCTGCTTCCACTCTCAGTTGTCAGCAAGCCTTGGAAGATCTCTTTCCAAACTCACTCACACGGGTCTCTCCACGGGACTCCCTCTGGAAAGGCAGCTGGCTTCCCTTAGAGCAAGTGAAGCAAGACCTAGTGAGAACTTCCAAGATGGAGCCGGGACCTTTTATACCCTAATCTCAGAAGCAAAAATCCAGGAGGCAGAATACATTGCAGGCCACCTTGGAGGCTGCTTAACACAGAAGGCAAGGTTTATATTAGGTGGGAGAGAAGAAATCTACTCTCTCTCTTGACCTCATGCTCTTGTGAGTAGAAGCCAGAGAATTGTGAGGCCTCTGAGAATTCTTCCTTATTTTCAGATACTACCTATATCACAGTGAGGAATCTGGGAATTAGGAAAGGATAAAATATAGGATACTAAGGCTTATCAAATGTAATTTAATCCCCCTTTCTTCATGTGATTTTATTTCCCTTTTGTAATTGTTTAGTCTAAGGATATGAAAGAGATTCTGTTCCCTTCATCATGTGTCCTGAGGCAATGGGGGTCACTGTTATTCAGTCGTGATTCTCTTTCACTGAGCCCAGATGTGACCTCAGAATCTTTCCTGGTACTGTGTCCCAGATGTTTACAATCAACTGATCAGAGATAAAATGTGACTTATCATTCCACTCCTAGCCTTTAGAGGAGAAATATTTCAGCTTTCGTTAATATACAGACATTTGATTTATAAAAAAATTTTTTTCTCTCCAGAGCAACGAGGAAAATGTCACCTTTTTAATAAATGGTCTTGGGTCTGTTGGATATTCATATAGGAAAAATTCATTTACCTCACACCATATACAATTCTAGGTAAATGATAGATCTAAATATGAAAGGCAAGCCCATAAAGAAAAATATTTATAAAATATATTAAATTGACAAACTCTTATGTATCATGAAAAGGCAAGCCATGGGTGAAAATATATGCAACACATATAAATGATAAAGAAGTTATGTCCAAAATAGATAAACACACCTACAGATCAGTAGAAAAATGAGACAACCCAGCAGAGATAGGAGCAAAAAACTTGAAAAGGAATCTCACAAAAGACACTACCTCAGTGGATAGTAAACCCACTGTAGATGGTTCTATGACTCTACACTCACTGGAATAGCTAAAATGAAAGACTGATGTTGTCTTGTGTCAGTAGAGATGTAGATAATGTCAGTTCTCCATATAATATGAATGTTAGGACAATAATTTTGAAAATTGTATATATCTAATTAGCTATCCACATACTATATAGCCAGGAATTTCACTCCTACACACAAACAGTAGATTAGATAAGTGGTGATATGGTTATAAAATACTATACAACAATGAAAATGGAAGAGAAAAACCAAAGTTGCATGCAATGATGTGGATTAATGTCACAAATGTAAAGCTGAGCCAAAGAAGCCAGTTGTGAAAGGCTATATATTTATATGTATTTATGTGCATATATATACAATGATTCCATTTATATAAATTAACATATGCAAAAATAATCCATAGTGTTGGAGGTCAGGAGGTCAGGAGAGTGGTTAAATTGGAAGAAGAGGAAATAGATGTTGGGACAAGGAGTATGAGGGACCTAAACAGGAATTCTGGGATACTGGTTTCTTTACCTGCATGGTAATCACCTGGGTGTGTTCATTTTATGATAATTTATTGACTATGACTTTTGTACTTCTCTGTACATAACTTACACGCCACTAAAAAGGGTAAATAACAGATAAAGCTTTATCCCAGTGGGATCAGAGGACATTAAGGAAAAGATTCTATGCTAGTTTAGAAAATCAGCCATGAGAGAAATCCATCAGCCATGAGGCCAGTATGACTCTGAATTGCAGAGTAACAAGGAAGCTAAGAGGATAGAGTACAGAGTTTAAGGGATAACAGTTCCTTGAAACAAATACATGAGATGTGTTTAACGTTGCAGCCATCTCCCTGTAGTTTATCTGATTCAAGTGAAGAATATTCTTATAACGTGTCCCAACTGTAATTTTAATAAAACTTTCAAGTTAGTTAGACTCAAGTTATATTTTACATGTACTAATATTTATCTTTCCTGACTTCTTGATGCGTGAGTTTGGACCTCACAAAGTTTGGTCTAAATTTGAGACTAGGCTGGAATGTTAACTCGGAAGGGATTAAGATAACATTTCTTATTATTTATTATCAAATTAACACACAAGCCATGCCAAGGGCGTATTCATGATTAAGGATGCGTGGAGTTGTGAGGGGACTCGGGTCCTCAGGACATTTGTTGCTTGTGGATGTAGACCTGAAGTTAGTGGTCACAGCAGCCACACAGAAGAGGGAATCACCAGGTCTGAGAATTATGTATGAACTCACTGCCTTTTTATATCGTCTTAAACTGGGAAAGGAATGGAGAGGGGAATGTCAGCTCTCAGGGGTCCACTCTTTTGCCATAAACAAAACATCTTGCTCTGGCATGCTTACTTGTTTCCATTCTAGGATATCAGGGGCGGGGACAGTTTATGCCTTACTCTGTCTTTGAGCCTGCTCTAAATTTCAGTTGCCTGCCATAATGGGTTAATTTCATTTCCTCATTCCATTGTTTCTTTATTCTTAAAATACACCTGTAAAGCCCAGTTATGTATCAGGAACTACAATAACCCCAGCAATTCAAAGTTAAGTGGTGCTTAGTCCCTGCACTCTAGAAATCTTTAAAACATACTGTCATATTCCAAAATATTTACCGAAAGAATCCTAAAGTGTAAAGTGAGTATTCATCTTTTAGCTAATTTCACGTGGCCGCGAATTTTTCCTTCAAATTTGTAAGGAAAGTAACCTGAAAAAAAAAAAAAAGCAGATCTCATAAACATGTTAAATTGCTCTCAGCAAAGATATGAGGAATTTTTAGAAGCGCTGTCCTTTCTACCGGATAAATCATTTTCTAACTTCCTTCTTAGGTTCAGAGACCAATGCCCTGCTAACTTTAATGACATATGATTTAAGATAGTTACCCTTTTACTCCCTAAAGGAACTAACACACTTAGTTATTTTTTCCATTTCAACTCATTCTGTCTAGTAAGCAGATTTTATGCGTGAAGGAAGCAGCATTAAAACCCTAAAATTATGAATTTACATGTAGAAAGAATACTAAGAGATAATCTTCCATTATGACCCCAGAGACATTTGATACCAATGAAGAGCTAGGTTCAAACAACAAAGTAACACAGCCTTGACATTTATATCCAGGCTAGAACAGCATGCATCTCTATAAAATCAATTTTAAATTATAATTTTCATTGTAATTATCAAAATTTTCCTTCATGAGCTTAATAAAATTTTTTCCATAGATAAATGTACTTTTTAAATTTCTTGAAGCAAGGTCCTTAGGCGTCAGTTACAAGCAAAACTAGTGTGAGGTGGGCATCTCCTTTGTTGCTTCATTGGTGCAGAGTGATGGTCTCTCATTCTATGAGAATCAGGCTTCTGGATCCTGAGGTCCACATATAGAAACAGGCATTTTATTATCTGTTTTGGCATCTGGTCAGTTTTGAATTTTTTTTAACCAGCAGTTTTGAGAATTTACTATGTGCCGGGCACTCTGCTGGATGCTGGCAATTAGAAGGAGAACACGTTTCTAACTTCATGGAGAAGCCACTTAGGAAATTAATGCAAGAGTCCAGGTGAAAAATGATGGGCCCTGAACCAAGGCAGTCAGTATGGATGGACAATTTTAAGAGGAAGTGAGGGAGAGGAGTTTTGAGAGGTATATCTGAAGTAAAAGCGACAGAATGCTATAAACATCTATTTAGAAAGAAAATAAGAGGATAGGTTAAAACTGCTCTCTTGGGAAAATCTAGAATGCTTTGCCCCTTCAAATAAAGACACTTCTTTAGTTTCTCCCAAATTTACTTTGGGGACATGTATTGTTTGGCTCAAAAAAAATTTCTGTAGTGAGAAAGCTAATAGCAATTATTCTTGTATTACTTAGGGAGTAGTAAAATAGTTGGTTAAAATCCCTTAAAGGCTGAGACAGTTCACATGGCATGATAAGAAGGTAGCTGCAACTGTAGGTAGGAAGTCAGTGGGCTGTGGGCTCTGTTGGAACATGCTGAGTCAGAGTGTACATTCCTCTCAGTGGCCACCATACCCTATAGTCCAACACCCAGCTCACTCATGCACTTATCTGCCTGGCAATGGACTCATTTGAATTCAGTTTTCATCCATGTGGTTAAAATTCTGCCATCAACTATCTGCGTGTCCTCAGGCAAGCAAAACAGTACTGCCTTCTTCTCAAAAGGAAGGGGTTGGTAATCTTCCTAGAGTCTTCCATTTCTCACCTAAGAGTGGATGGCCTGCACAGTGTAGCAGTTCATTTCTTCTACACTTTATGAAAATCAGATATCAGATTTCAGAATTAGCTTAAGGATGTAGGCATAATTTTATTACAGAAGTCACAATTTTAAACCATCACATGCTTTCATGAACAGTGACTTTGAACTTGAAATCTAAAGGCCTGGATTGTTTTGTCTACACCGATTGTTTCACTTTGTCACTTTTGCCATTTAACCATTCTATACCACAGTGTCTTAATCTATGAAACAGAAGAAAAAATTGTGTTTACCAAAACTTTGAGAGAAATAAGAGGATTATTAAAAAATTATACCCACTGAACAGACCTGGAGGCCAAAATATGTGGGAATATTTAAGGGGAAGATAACTGAATCGATAAAAGGAAATATTTGTTCTAATCAGCAAATTTATTTTATTATTTTTCCAGATGCCCGTCTGGACCATTAGAATTCTCTTCACTGTGTTTTTGTTCTGTCCCTCATGTCAACTATGAAAAGAAAGCCAGTATAATGAAAATGTTTGCCATATGTCTTGCCACTCTGGAGAAGTTGCCAATTTGTGTTGCAAATCAGAACAGCTTATAAGAGGAAGCCTCTTCCGTGCATAGGACAAATTTGAGAGAGGAATATATTCTTTGGCTTATTTGAAATATGATAGTCTTCTAATGTCTCTTGTACCAATGAAGAATACGGTTTATCTGGGGGGCTAGCACCATTTTACAAAGATGGCAGTGATGAGTCATTTGCCATGTTACTATAAAATACCTTAGCAATGCTAGTGTGAATTACTGCTCAGTTAACATTGTTTACCACCTAATTATTGAGAAGCACTTCCATCCATCACTGACAACCTAGTTAATGACTCAAGACACTATTGTATTTGCAACTAGAACAACAAGGTCATCGCAAGTTTAATTAGCCACTATCCATTACAAAACAGCAAATAGCCTATGATGACAAGTAAAATTCCAGTTTCTGAATATGCCTCATAAAATGGTGGAGGAATTGCTAACATATCAGTGATTCTAATAACAAGTACATGTAATATCATTTAAGGTTTTTTCCATTATGATCTGTAATGAGTGGTATGAGGAATAAACACGGACTACTCATAAGTCAAGTTTAGTTGGTTCTCAGTTTTAAAGGGAACAGTCATCTTCCTGCTTTTAATGCAAGTAGAGATATCTTCAGTGTGTGACATGTAAAAATGAGTTTGGAAATTCTTTCTGGAATTTGTATGTGGATAAGTAAAACACACCTGCCTTTGTTACTGGTGGTTTGACTCAGGCTTACAAATATTTTGGAAATTAGTCAACATTTAGACAAGAATACAATTTCACAAGTCTCCAGGACTTGCTCTGGTGTGCAGAATACTGCTCCTACACATTTTCTTGCAAGAGCTTTAAAGTAGTTATATACCTGTCTGGTATATCAGGGGCAGAACCCTCTGAAAAGATGAATGAGTAGTGGTTTGGATAAAGGACAAAGTGTAGAAATCTGTCAAGGTCAAGACCCTGATGATTAGCTTGAACCGATCAAAATCATTATTTTGAGAGGCCATGTGATTAGGACCTTAAATGATAGCTTTACAGACGGATGAGTTATTTCTAACTATTTTCTCTTTCCATTCTTTGAAACGTCAGTGGTTTTCTTCTAATTCTAATTTCTTGGTGAATGGAATGAGTATTCTTTTATAAAGCGCATTTATATTTAATATTTTCTTTTATTTCAAATGTTATTTGAAACACTTTATTACTTGATCATTTTATCCCTTAACTGTGACCCAGTTATTTACGAAATCTTAATACTCTAAAACATGAGCATCAAGATGACTCTCTAAAAATGTCTCCCATAATGAGACATAAAGCATATCAATAATGAAATTCCTGATTTGGAGAGAAATATAGCTGAGTTTTTGTTGAATATACAGTGAAATATGCATTTCAAATAGATTACAGAAAACTCAATATGTTATTATTCCTCTTCATTGTTAGTACCAGGACAGAAGACCTAATTGAAAAAAAAAAAAAAAAAAATCAGATGCAGCTTTTGTCTCCTCCCTGAGACTGGGTCAGAAGTGGGAATCCTATAACAGAGTTTTAAAAAGAGAACAGTTGTTCACTGTCATACCACACATTCCACCAAATGCTATTAAACTGTGAACTTCTCTTTGCTTATACAGAGGCACTTTGCCATTTCTGCTAAGTTGGCCCTTTTAACACCAGACAGTGCGAAGTAGTAAACAATCCTGAAGGTCGTCACTTACATGGTTGTACTCTTTCGTGGGGTGCTCTCTGAGAGGCTGAGTGGATCTTCTACCACATTCCTCACTGTTATCCAAGAAAACTCCTAAATGTAACAATTTATCTGTGTTTCCTGTGTCAAAAATAAATTAAAAATTATTGATGATGAATATTGCTTTATTATGAACACTATAATTCATGTATTTAAACATGTTTCACAATATATTTTTACTGATATAATTCACAGTTATTTACAGTTTAAATATAAACTGTACAGTTTAAAAATAATAAACATCTACAGTTTAAAAATAAACATTGACATAACCTATGGATTGGGAGAAAATATTTGCAAATGATGCTACTGGCAAGGGATTAACTTCCAAAATATAAAAACAGATTATACAGCTTAATATCAAAAAACAAACAACCCAATCAAAAAGGAGGCAGAAGACTTAAATAGAGTTTTCTCCAAAGAAGACATACAGATGGCTACAAAGCTCGTGAAAAGATGCTCAACATCGCTAATTATTAGAGAAATGCAAATCAAAACTACAATGAGCTATCACTTTACGCCTGCCAGAACGGCCATTATCAAGAAGTCGACAAATAATAAATGCTGGAGAGGGTGTGAAGAAAAGGGAACCCTCCTACACTGTTGGTGGGAATGTAAATTGGTACAGACACTATGGAGAACAGCATGGATGTTCCTTGAAAACTAAAAATAGAGTTACCATATGATCCAGCAACCCCACTACTGGGCATGTATCTAGAGAAAACCATATTTCGAAAAGATACATGTGCCCCAATGTTCATTGCAGCACTATTTACAATAGCCAGGACATGGAAGCAATCTAAATGTCTATCAACAGATGAATGGATAAAGAAGATGTGGTACATATATATAATGAAATATTACTCAGCCATAAAAAAGAATGAAATAATGCTATTTGCAGCAACATGAACGGACCTAGAGATTATCATATTAAGTGAAGTAAATCACGTAGAGAAAGACGAATATCATATGATAACACTTATGTGTGGAATCTAAAAAAATGATACAAATGAACTTATTTACAAAACAGAAACAGACTCACCAACATAGAAAACAAACTTATGGTTACCAAAGGGGAGAGTGGGGGAGATAAATTAGTAGTTTGGGATTAACATATATACACTACTATATATAAACTAGGTAAACAACAAGGACCTACTGCATAGCACAGGGAAATATACTCAATATCTTGTAATAACCTATAATGGAAAAGAATCTGAAAAAGAATACATATGTATAACTGAATCACTTTGCTGTACGCTTGAAACTAACACAACATTGTAAATTAACAATGCTTCAATTAGAAAAAAAGAAAAAATAAACTTTGAATAGTTAATATGCAGCAGGCTAAGTATTTTCACAGCTCTGAGGAGTGGCAGTTAAGGTGGGGAAAGAAGAACAGACATATGGGGGTTCCCTGGTGGCGCAGTGGTTGAGAGTCCGCCTGCCAATGGAGCGGACACGGGTTCATGCCCCGGTCCGGGAGGATCCCACATGCCGCGGAGCAGCTGGGCCCCGTGAGCCATGGCCGCTGAGCCTGCGCGTCCGGAGCCTGTGCTCCGCAACGGCAGAGGCCACAACAGTGAGACGACCACGTACTGCTAAAAAAAAAAAAAAAAAAAAAAGAACAGACATATGATAAGGAGGCAAGTTATTTTCTCTTTGGACACAGAAGATTTTCTACTTTACTGATTCTCTAGCATGCATTAGAATCACTTCAGGCATGTGCTACAATGCAGATTCCCGGGCTCCAGCCCTGGGTATCTAACTCTCTACATCCGGGGTGGAGTCCAGAGATAGGCTTTATAAAGAAGTACCTCAGACCAATATCAGAGAAAACTGCATCAAAGTAAATCCAAACTCTCTAAGGCAAGAGTAAGGTGCAAAATTTAATTTCTATGAGAATCTTCTTAGAAGAATAAAGTGTCAAACCTTCTCTGTAAATTTATAATAACTTTCAAGATAAAATGATAACAATGCCATTTATCTTGTCCATTGCCCTGATTGAGTTATGTTACGAAAGTTAAGTTTTCTGATCTAGACAAATGTCAGAAGATTACCACTGTTATATATTTTTAAATCTTGCCAAATATTTAAGACTTAAATGGAAACCGAGATTTTTTAATAAGCTTATAATTTTAGTAAGGATATTTGTAGGCAATATAATGTTTTCCCTCATAATATGGCTTTGGTTCAAATGAAAAGCCTGGTGCATTAATGTAATACTGCTTTGCGGCACCAGAATACTTTAGAGGTTCTCATTTCTTGCTTTATTTCAGACCATAAATATATGCTCTTAAATTTTCCTGGGGTGAAAGAAATGATGTCATATAACCATGCAGATACAGTCTTTGTTGTTTCTTCTTAGTTTGCATGGAGAAGAGAAATGAAGTAGCATTTCAAAGGAGAAAAATTTTATTTTTCTTCATGTTTCTTTTCCACCAATTAAAATACCATTCTCTTACAGGTGTACCACTGCAAACTCCTGTCACTGTTTCTATCAAATAAGAAAGTAAATGACATAATGGTTCCAGTAAAAGTCATCACATGCTCACTGAAATCATTATCCTTTGTTTAATATGCCAGTATACTTAAAATCGTGAACAATTCTATCCTTAGAATAAAATCAGGTTTTTTTACACCCATCTTTGCACAAGTCTGGATTGGGTTCTTTCCCCCACTACATGCGCAATTCAATTAATTGATTTAATTGCAATAGTAATGTATTTCTGCTAGGCTATGTTGCTACGACACTTGTTAATGGTTCCATCATTCTCCAGTGCTCTATTACCCTTGCTTCCAAAACATTCCCACTTATTCATTCATTCATTCACTCATTCACTATATATTGACGGTCTACCTGGCACCGTTGTAAGGTCTGGGCACAGTTCAAGGCACTGTGCTACACATGACATGTCTTTCAAATCCATTTCTTCCTTTATAAATTGCCACTTATAGATTTCCGGTCTTTATTACCTTTATCACAATAATTTCCAAAAATCTTCTTGCTTTCTTCCTCTATCCACCATCCCAACTCTCTCCCATTCTTTTTTTTTTTTTAAGTTTTTAAGATGGTTTAATTTGATTGTTTGATTTTTACAGGCCACATAATTTAGTAGTTAAGTGGGCAGGAATATGTCAACCCCAGCTTTGCACTTAATTAGTCATATGCTCTTTGTCAAATTACTTTGTTGTTCTGTGTCTTCACTTTCTCATCATCAAAATGGGCTTCCTATTAAGTAAGTTGTGGTGAAAATTCAATGAGTTAATCCTGGCACCTGAGAAGAACACGGTCGATGTTATTATGGTTTCATTTAAATACACACATATCAGTTTCATAAAATGACCTATTAGCTGCGGCTGATGGCTGCAGTCGCTTCACCTTCTGTGATTAGCATCTTCCAGGTTTGAGGAATACAGAGGCATCTGGGAAACATAAACTAAAAGGTGCTATGTCTATAAAATACCCTCTTACTTCTGCTTCCCTAGGCTTCCACGTGCCCAGGAAAGATCTTTCACAAAAGGTAGTGCACGCCTGGATTACTTCACCACCACACTCATTTTCCGGAGTGTCTCTCCCATTCTTTTAACCTTGCCTGTACCCAGCATCCTTTGCTGTAGAATAGTGTTTATGACGATGGGTTTTGGACTCGGTGCTTGGGTTGACTTACAAGTCGGCTGCTAATTCACTGAATGACCCTGGACAAATGAAATGCTGAACAAAATTGTTCGGCACACAGCCCCATGCAATTAAGGACTTAATGAATATATATTTTATTTTATAGATTTCTTTACTCATATATATCGTATTATTGCTGCATGTCAAAATTTTCTGCCTAAAGCTCTGAAGTATTCCCTTTATCACGTAATTTACATAATCAGAAATTTTCAAAAGGTCCATAGTGCTTACCTGAAAGTTTAAAACTCTTCACATTTGGGATGCTATCTTCATTTAAAGACTCTTCTTCCATTTCTCCTCAACATGAAAAACTTCACATCAGCCTGATGGCTTACTCTGTTTTCCCCATGCTTCCAGTACTTCTTTGCATCTGAGCGTTTGATCCCCCAGGTCCCCTGCTTTTGCAATGCCCTCCTCTCCATCTGTCTAAACTCTGCCCATCCTTTAAAACAAATGTTTACCCTCTTATCTAGCCATCCCCATCTGGACTGACATCTCCGTCCTCTGAACTGCAACAGAACAAAATTGTCTGTAATGTTCAAGTGACAAATATTTTCTGGTCTGCTATTGTTTTGAACTCTTCCTTAAAGATCTGTTTTGTTCATATTGAATTTAACAATTCATTTGATTATACCTTGTCTACCCAACTAGCTTGCAAATCCACTTAGGATAGGATCTGTCTCTAACCTTTCTATCCCCATGTCCATCTAGAAGAGTGTCTTGCTTCTGATAGCTGCTCAAGTCATGATTATTACTGTAATAAAATAATAAAAAGTGAGACAGAGCCTAAATATACATTCATTCATAAAGTATACACTTGTACTTCTATCAACATTTTGATAAAATATTGATGAATTTCCATTTCTTAATAATTTTGAGATAAAAAGATAAATGAAAAGAAATGATCGTTTTCTGCTTAGGTCCCAATGTGCACCCCTTCGGGGGATCTCAGTGCTCCACTTTAGACCCCAGGGACCTAGAGGACTGCTACTCAAAGTAACAGATACATGAACTCTGTGCTATTAACCCAAGAAGAGATAAGTCCCTTGGCTTGGAATTTAATCAACTGTAACATTAAGCCCATTATTTGGCTCAGCTGAGGCTTTATTCAAAGCACGATTTTCTGGATGAGAGAAAGCAGCATGTTGACTGACCTAGGAAGCTTCTCACCTCTTCATGGACTGGTAACTTGAGGTACCACTAACCTAGCTCAACAATTTGATTCAATATTCTTTTATTACCACTTAATTTTGTGCAAGGCCATGTACTGGGCACTATTAAAACCAAAAGAATCAGACTAACAGTCTTTGCATTGAGTAATTTTACAATCTAATAAATTAACATATGGATTCACAACGTTCTTTCTAAACCAGTGTCTTTCAGTAAAGTGTACGGACTCACATCTATTCTTATAAATAACTTTAGAAGTATAATACTTTGTTTCTTTTTTGTTCTGCTGAATGCTTAATAATAAATAGCATAGGTGGAATAAGTCAGAAAGAGAAAGACAGATATTATATGATGTCATTTATGTGTGGAATCTTTTTTAAAAAGTTGAACTTATAGAAACAGAGAGTAGAATGGTGGGTGCCAGAGCTCTGGGTGGGAAAAAAGGGGAGATAATGGTCGACAGTACAAACTTTCAGTTATATGGTAAATAAATTTTGAGGATCTAATGTACAGCATGGTGACTACAGTTAATAACTGTATTATATACTTGAAACTTGCTAAGAGATTAAATTTTAAGTGTTCTTACCACACACACACACAAAAGGTAACTGTGAGGTGATGGATGGTTGATTAATTAACTTGGTTGTGGTGAATATTTCAAAATGTATGCATATATCAAATCATTACATTTTACACTTTAAATATATACAATTTTATCTGTCAATTACCCCTTAATAACCGGGAAAAAATAATACTATGACTCATCCACTCAGATAGAACAGAAACTTGGGAGTCAGCCTATTCTTTCTCCTCTCCTGCCCCACATCTATTCATAAGTTACCGCCGATTTTACTTATATCTATTTCTTAAATCTGTATCGTTTCTCTATTTCTTCTCCCAGGATCTTACTTGAAGTAATCGTCATGATCTGGACTATTTCGTTACTTTCTGTGTTTTTTCCTACTTCCAGTTTTCACCCTCTACCCCTTTAAACTTAAATCTATTGCAGAAAATTCAGATTGGATCATGTTTACTTCCCTGTTAAAGACTTTCAATTTCTCCACATAAACTGCAGGATAACTTCTATGTTCCTTAGATGACATACAAGATCTTCTATGACCTCACCCCAATCTCTTTCCATCCTTACATCCCACCTCTTCCCATCTCACACTAGACACTTTAATAATAACAACAGCAACAATAGTAATTATTATTATCAAAATATCAAGGAGAGAAGGAGGAAAAGAAAGAAAAGCCATGAACACAAATGTGCTTGATGTGATAGTATTTTACATTTAACAGCTTATTCAAGTTTCATAATGCTTGAAGTGATGCTAATTTTTCCCATCTTATAGATGCAGATACTGAGGCATAAAGAAGAGAACTTTTTTGCCTATGTTCACGTAGCTGGTCAATAACTAAACTGGAATTCAAACACAGATTCCTCTCCACCAAAACTCATGCTATTATACAAAAACACAATACTGTCTCAGGCCTTTTTTCTTTCTTTCTTTCTTTTTTGCTTTTTTTTTAAAAAAAATGTTGGCACTGAGATAAATGCTCTTCCCAATCTTTCTCTTTTTTTTTTTCTAATTTACTTATGACTGCATTGGGTCTTTGTTTCTGCACGCAGGCTTCCTCTAGTTGAGGCGAGCGGGGGCTACTCTTCGTTGCGGTGCACAGGCTTCTCACTGCAGTGGCTTCTCTTGTTGCGGAGCACGGGCTCTAGGGTCACAGGCTTCAGTAGTTGTGGCTCGTGGGCTCCAGAGCGCAGGCTCAGTAGTTGTGGCGCACGGGGTTAGTTGCTCCTTGGCATGTGGAATCTTCCTGGACTAGGGCTCGAACCTGTGTCCCCTGCATTGGCAGGCAGATTCTTAACCACTGCGCCACCAGGGAAGTCCGCTGTTCCCAATCTTATTCAACTGTTTTTTCAAAGATCAGCTCAGATTTGGTTAACTGTCCTTTCTCAAAGCACTCAGTGTACAGTAAAACCTATGATTTTGGACTTCGTATTGAAATAATCCTTTACTCTCAATCTTCTGCGTTAGAATGTACTCTTTTTGGGTGCTAGAGCTATATTTGACTTGTCTCTCTGGTTCCAGTACTAACTCCAGTTCTTGAGAAATCTAAGTAGGGAGTCAATGCATTTGTAAAGCAAACTGTAGCCAGATTGGGAAAATATAATTGTAGTAAAGAAGTAATCATTATAAAGAATTTGTAATGAGCAGTGAACATACATGTTTTCTAGAAATATAAGACTGTAACTTTCCTTTTAAAATTAGAATCCAGAACTTCCAAGGTTTAATACAGAGAGGAAATGTTATCTGCAGGGTGGGTGCTATGTGCAGGGTGGACCATGGTGGCTGACAGAAGGTCTGGTCTGCCCACCTAGAGTCCATATTCTCTCTGGTGTCCTATTACTCTCTTGATTTCTGCTTCACACTTATCCCCTAGGGTCATCCCGCTAACACTTCTGTCGATCACACTTTTGGGCACTTTCCAGGAAATAAAAGAACTAGAATATCCTTAGACCATAAACTCCATGAAATCAGAAACTTTTCTTTTTTCGCTAGTCTATTTCCATGCCTATGACAATGCTGACACTTCACAAGTTTTCCATAAATCTTTGTGGAATGTGTGTTGAATTAAATTCTCGTTTCCTAATAATCTGAAAAACATGTATATAACTGAATCACTTTGTTGAATACCTGAAACTAACACAATGTTGCAAGTCAACTTTGCTTGAATTTTAAAAGAAGGAAAAAATTCTCCTTTCCTTGTTTCCCTTTCCCACAGAGAAATTGAGATGCACTTCCAGAAGATGTTATTAATTCTTAAAGAATAAGAAATAGGAAAAAAGAGATAAAGGGGCAAGCTTATAACATACACATTACTGCTTTAATCCCTCCAACTTATTCCTCCACC
Source organism: Phocoena sinus (assembly GCF_008692025.1). Taxonomy (NCBI): domain Eukaryota; kingdom Metazoa; phylum Chordata; class Mammalia; order Artiodactyla; family Phocoenidae; genus Phocoena; species Phocoena sinus. The sequence continues at coordinate 52,131,775 of NC_045780.1, forward strand.
TAAAGCTAGCTTGAACCCTAGGCTCCTTCCCTCAGCTGTCTTACAAGAGGCAACAGGTCAGACTAAACTTGTAGAAACCATGCCTGGCTCCATGTCAGATTTCAAGTGGAAGGCACCACCTCTCCCACAATCACCTTGCAGCTTCCTCCTAGACTTCTTGCATCTCTGTGGGCAACACCAAAAGCAACATATTCCTGCATTGTAACTTGAATCGTCACTTTCCTTCTCAGTTCTGATTTCTAGATAAGAATATCTAATTTTTTCTCTCATGATTGACACCAAAAATATCCTCACATTTGAAGTAATTCTAGAGAGTTCTGGTTCCAGAATATAGTCTACCCTGTTACTTCCACTGAATACAGAACAGAAAGCATGAAGTACCTATTTGAGAATTCTGAAACTGAACAGCAGCAGGGGCCTTCGGGATGAACACCGGAGTTAAAGTACCACAGAAGTAATAAGAGTTTACCATTGAAAAATGATCTTACCAATACAAAAATATTCTTCCATTATTTCTCAGCCAACGTGGAAGTAGGCATAGGTGTGCAGCCCAAAGGAATTCAAGGAGAAGCTCTCAGTTCTGGCTCAAAAATCCAGGAAAGAAACTCATGACACAGAAAAGATGTGAGAATCTTCCCTGTGTTTTTCTCTTTCTTTTCTCCATTCTCCCATATAGTCCTGTGATAGGAGCAGCACTGACTGGCAACAGACGCCTAAAGGGGGCAAAACTCTGAAGAAAGGGAAACTTCCTCTACATTCAGTGGGCCTCTGCATCCAACAGGATGAGCCAATTCTCTTCTTCAATTTTTTTTCTCCCTGACACTTGGCAGTAGATGCAGACACCGTTGCAGAAGTGCACAGCAGAGAGCAGAGGAGGGTGAGGAAAGCCCCACCTTTACAGCCAGAAAACCAAAATGATGAACCTCAGAAATGGGAAAGTACCGAGGAGACTATGAAGATGGGAGAATTTGGGAAAGTGGTTCCTTAAAGTCATTTATGAATTTATGGGCTCAGCTCAGAGCTCACATATGTGGAACTGATTCTATCCATCATAGTGAAGACTTTGAAATCTGAGCTAACAGATAGACCAACCTCCATATCCTAGGCTGGGTGGCTCATATGCGGGTCAGATCCAAACAGCACTTCAAGGGCCATGAAAACTGAATTGACAGCCCACAGAAGGAAGGCTTGAACCCACAGCCTGAACCTAACTAGATCAACTGTCTGCTAAAATAAAACTATCAATACTCTCCACAGTATTCAACAAGACTTAGTGTCTCATAAAATAACACTCAAAGCAGCCAGTGCACAATCCCAGATTATGCAGCATATGAAGAACTGGAAAAATCTCAGGAAAAGGCAATCCACGTGCACCAATGCTAGGATGACACAGATGTTAAAATGATCTCGCAAGGACTTTAAAGCGGCTATTATAAAAATGTTGCTTCAAGCAATCATGAACACTCTTGAAACCAATAGAAAAATAGAAAGTCTTAGCAAAGGAGTGGAAGACACAAAGGAGAATCAAATAGAAATTTTAGAACCAAAAAAATACCATAACTAAAATCAAGTGATTCTATCTGCAATATACAGATAAAAGTTCATCCTAACAGGGCCACATTATAACCATATCTTAAGACAGTACCATAAGCACATACACAAAATACATAGCTATAATAAAAGAAGTGAGGACACTTTAAGTGTATATAATTATGGATAAAGAAATCTCTACATTGAAGTTGTTTCCATGAGTCATATTTAGTAATCTATTTACCTTGTATTTTGCTCTCAAAATAGTAGAACTAAATCTGAGCTTTTCATAGTTTGTGGAAATTGATTGTTTTGCATTTACAAAGGTAGAAGCCCATTATTAAGGAGTACCATATGTACCTAGGCAGCAGTTCTATTTACAAAGGACTGCCCTAATGTGTCTATTTGCATATCATTTGCATTTTTGTCACCATACCTGTCAATCAGCTCCAGCAATGAGCAAATCAGGTAGCCCACATGGGAACCTGGGCCAAAGGAAAAAAAAAAGAGCAAGGTGATCTAAGGTGGATGAAACCCTCATGTATTTACTTTTTAGGCAATATTTTTCAAAAAGCATATTGTGTTGTCTGAAAGTTGGATGTTTTAATAAATACAGCTTCTCATCTTTTAAGAACTTTTTAAAAGTACATTTTGTGAACTTTTTTTAAATTTTAGTCTTTCTTGGTGGTTTCTTCAAATTATCGAGCTAGGCTAAAGTACTTCCAACTACCAAATAATACTCTGCGGTTAATTGATTCTAAGAAACTCTTGGCATGTATTAGCTCTGAAAACATTCTTACACATGTGAATGCAGCAAAGTGAAAGATGTTTAGGAAAATTCTAAAATTTGAGATTGCTAAAAGATTCTTGGAAATACCAAAGTTATAGTTATGAACACCAACATCAGACCCATAGATTTGGTCATAAGTTAAAGAAAACTGGTGTTTCTAGAACAAAACCTCCAGGATGTTGAATGACACTATCCCTTTCAGGTAGGATTTCTGTGGTTTTCTCCTGGTCCTTATATTTCAGCTTGGAAAAGTAACCCTCTGTGAATGATGACACAGAATCTTGCTTGCTTAACAATGAAGCTTCCAGAACTGATGTTTCTTTTGGGGGTAATATCCAGTTATCGTGTCTGCAGAATCCTGGGACAGGGAAGATGCTTAATTATCGTTATCATGATGATGGCTCGGTGTGGACTGTGAATTAGGCCTCCTAGATAGCCCAGCAGTTCTGGCTGGCAAAAGTGTTTTCCAATGGGTAAAATATTTCATTTAATGTTACATGTGGCCTTATGAAGCCAGCTTTTGCACATGGGTAACTGCAAAATTAATATTTTGACCCTAATCATGAAAAAATAGGAAGCTGACACCAAATATATTTTATAAGTTAATTTGAAGTTGGGATCTTGGAATTCTCTCGGAAAACTGGTCCCTGCCAGGCACTTTCCTTTGCGTTAAATCTGTGACTACACTAACATTCATTAAAGGGGAGGGAAATAACCCAATCAACAAGTTTGCTTAAACAGCCGCTCTTTCTTTGTTAAAACTTGTACACAAAATAGATGTTGTATGGAAGTAAAAACTAAGCAGAAAAAACATTGTAGCAATTTGCTGAACATGGAGACTTATTGAGGATGCAGTCCTGAATAATACACACTAGCTTTGCTCTTCCTCTTTAGTCTGTGTAGAGAAGCTATGAATCATTCATGGTCTCCCAGCTGAGAAGGGCTTCAAAGGGGATGGTTCTGATTGGATGTCCTGTGTGAATTGCCATGCTGCAGAATCCGCTACACCCTTAGCACTGGAGGGTGGAGGAAGCACTTTCATCTGGGCCTCCAAAGTGTTTAGGGTCACAGTTCACCAGGAGATAACGATGTAGATGTACATTCAGAATTAGCTGCAGAGATACCTGTGTAGTGCGGTGTGGAAAAGTGAGCCAGTTAGATCCCCAGTGGATGCTGCGAATCAATTACTGTATTCTGAATACAAGGTTGGCTGCAGGGGATAAACAGATGTCAGAGAATTTTTCCCTAATAAGACCCTGGTAATAGAAGAGCACTGTCAGCTTCATTTTGCATTAAAAATCTCATTTCCTCTTTATATGACCAATTTTATTAGGTCCCTAAACAAAGATATTTTGTGTAACTGTTAGCAGCATAATGTTAATGGTGTCACTAGATTTCATATTTTGTCACAAAAATCAAGAGGCCACGTAGGAGTCTATCTAAAGTTGCAGCTTGCAGAGACCTAATCAAAGAGGCTTTTTGTGAATCTGTTCACATGCTGGTTGGTAATGGTTAATTTTCATTTTCAATCAGAAATATCAACATTCTTAAAGAATATAATCCTCACCTCAGGGTATAAATTAAAACTAAATTTTAAATTTTCTCTGTGCTCTTTTTTTCATTTTCCAGTCATAGGTGACACTAGCATAAAACTGCCCTAACTAGAAGATCAGGCACTATTGAAGTTTTCTGGGTAATTTCGTTTTTAAAGCCTCACACATTGGGACATACTTCTGACACGCTGTATTTCCTATCCTAAACATCAGTCTCTCACAAAAAGAAATTGACACTCGGACCCTTCCTTCCATATCCTTTGGAGGCTCAAATTGAAGTCGAAATATCGTTTTGAAGTATCTGCTAATATCCAATTAACCTCTCCCTGCATCTGCAACTCTTTTGAAAGAGAGATAATCTCCTTTAGGCTCTCAGGCAGTATATTTTCTGCAATCAGCTCCAAGTGGAAAGAACAGAAGCAGAGGAGGTGATGTGAGTTCACTTTACAATGTTTTCTATAGATTTGCTGAGAAAATATCATTTTAAGATTCACTGGACTTCAGTCTTCCAAATGTAAAAACCTTTGTTCCCAACAACTAAAAATGAAGACGGCTCAAAGAAGAGTTGCTTCTTCATGGCAGGAAGAAGACCAAATGAATGAAAATCACAAAGTGAAGTTACTCAAATGACATAGAGAAATAAATTCAAGTCAATTGGAAATACAGGATGACAAAGTCAGAACTCCAGGGAGGAACAAGCATTAAAAATACATATTTTGCAATGTTATTGTATTGGAAAGCTTAAATATGTTGACCGATCTGAGGTTATTAATTTTGCTCTTGGCTATTTATTTTCAACTATTATGTATTCTCTGATGCTGTGTTGGCAGAACTCAGATGATGGAGCTAAAATAGAAAGGAAAAGTACTCTTGCAATACTACACAATTGGTCAGCAAATTCCCCAACAGAAATTTCACGGGGTGTAGAAAGGACTTTGACAAAGTTGCAGTAGGTGGCGCTCTTCCACAGGCCTGGGTGCGGACAGGACCAAGTCCCTCAGGAGGAGTTTCCCAGTTGGATGTGCTAAGTTGGGGTGAAATGTTCAAACAGACTGAAATTTTAATTGTTAAAGATACTTTGATGTGTTTTTAAAAAGTAGTGGTATCTTATCAGTATCCCAAATTGGGTACTTGTATTTTTCTTTCCATTACCCTTTTTCAATTTCATTTTAATTTGGGATTCTTCATCTATTGGTCTAAGTTTTGGGTAACAAGTTGCTGATTCTCTTGAATACCTCCTATGTCTCTATTCAGAAGTGGATAAATTTCTGTTATTATTTCAATCACTTTTGTGTAGAAAATATTCTATATGATTTCTGTCAAACAAAATGAGTGGCATTATTCATTGACCACAGGTTCAGATTAATTAATAACAAATAAATTAAGAAAGGTGTACTTTGAGTAAAGTTCTCATGGAAGGTGAGAACTGAAGTGGCATTAGTCCATAAGTAATAATAAAAGTCTCCACTGAGCTTCAGAGTTTATTTTTCATGTTTACTCATCACAGCCAAAAAAAAAAAACAAAAAAAGAGTGAAACTCCAAATTAAACCCATTCTTATAAATCCCATTATTTTGTTACTACAACACACCCCTTTTATTGTTAGCAGACGAATGCATGTATTTTTCATGTCTGAGGCATAAGATTTTTATGGACAATTAATATAGTAGCTATAAAATAATAATTGGTTATAAAGAATTTAATAACAAATTAACTAGCTACTCTGATTCTGTTTGGAATCTCCTTAGCTACCTTTGTCTAATGCACAGGTTGCTTTGCCATCTCAAATAAAATGTGAAAAATATATAAAATAAATTGTTTTGTTCAGTTTCCAATGCAAAAAAATTGGAAAACCAGTCTCTGAGGGAGTAGAATGAACATCAACACAAATGCTGGAGTAGATTACAAGTGCAAAGTAGCCTATCATGCAGCGCTGAGACAGTATCTGTGGAAGGGTGCACCCACGTGCCAGGACTCTGATTTCACCATGTTTACTTTCTCAATGTCTCAGAAATGACTACTATAAACAGAATTTCTTGCTCGTCTGTGAATACCGTTAACAAAATTATCTTTCATTTAATATTATATATGAGTCACTAAAACCTCACTTGCACATTAGATTAAGAAAAATTCTAATTTTATTTATTTGCCTAGGTAAGAACCTCTTAATGTTCATTACCATTTCTTCCGAAAAAGCAGGCATTTCCTATGGTAACATTTTATGAGTAGGAAATGTGCATATATTTGCATGGATAGTTAAATTCAAGGTATCAGAAGTATGATAGGTTCTCATAAGAGGTCTGAGAAATAAAATGTGACATAAGGTGGAGACACATGATATTGAACTATACAACCTAGCCAAAGGTTAAAAAAAAAATCTTTGCGGTCCTTTGTCTTATTCTGTTCACTGGGTGGATGGGTCATGATGTGTATAGTCTTTAGAAAGGACCATGCTGTTTACTCGAAGTGTCCCAGGGTAGGGATCATGCCCTGTGAATTCAGTGTTTAGTAACATACCTAGCACACAGTAGGTACTTAATCCATATGTTTTGGATAAATTAATAATGAATGAACATATAATTGAGTTAAGACCAGTTATATTAGGAATAGAGTTGATTTTTTTTTATTCCTAATTAGATAGTATCATCTGGTGAGCAATGGACTAGTTTTCCAGGAAATGTTGTAAAGATTCATTTACTCATACCCTCATCATTCATTCATCTATTCAACTGCTGTTTTCTGAAATATACTTACTATTAGGCAAGGTAAGATAGTTGGATTTTAAAGATGTGAAGATGAATGAGTGTATGTAGGGAGAATGATAAACAATTGAATGCAGTGTGGTAAGCACAATGATAAGAGAAAGCTCAGGGCACTTTAACACACCCAGTCTGGTCCTTGATGTCAAGGATGGCCTTTTAGGGATGATGACATCTAAATTGAGCCTAGATCTGAGGAACATGTGGAAGTCAATTGAAAAGAGGAGGGTTCACAGTGTAGGACAGTAAAGGGTGATCCAGACAGAAGGAAGAATATGTACATGGGAGCATATAATTCAATGACCTGAAAGTCATTAAATAAGGCCATGGAACAAAATACAATATCACTTAGAACTCTACATAAATCTGAAGATAATTATGAAGCCATAGATGGGAAGAAAGAGCTCATGAATTAAAACTGTGATTGGACAAATAGAAATGATGCAAAAGTGGTCTATCATTTTATAGGAATTTAGTGTTCTCTCTACTTTGAGTTGTCCAGACATGATAATAACCAAAAAACAAAAATTTACCTTAATCAAAATAGGATATTCAAAAGGACACAGCAAATGACAATTTACAGCTTTAAAAATCAGCAAAAAACAAACAATCCCATTCTAAAATGTGAAAGATAAAAAGGTGGTGTCACAAAAACATCAAAATTAAAATCAGATCATAGGCTTATAATGTTATTGTCATATTCAGTGTTCTTTATGGTCTAAGTTGGTCATGACATGCAAGGAAATTTAAGAAATCCATTATGAAATGAGGGAAAAAAGTCTTTTTTTCCAACTCTGGTATTGTGCTCCTGGGGACAGAGCAAACCTGTATAATACATATAACTAGTCTTCTATTCTGCTCATGAATTTGGTGATAGAGAATAAACATAGAGATAATCCATACATTTTAGGATGATGTGGCCAACAGTGATTTTTCTCTTAATCCCTGGAGGGGCTCTGACACAGTCATGCATCTCTCATCTCAATGCCACCCCTCCATTGCCTACTAATTTTGGTGTTAGCTCACCTTCAGTACATTTTGTCAGAGGAAAGCCACAACTGACATTTTTCAAACAAGTGGGCTTATGGAAAGAATTTAGTGAAATTATTAGAAGAGTACTATGACACAGTTTTATGTCATTTGATTGTATTCTCTTTTATTTTACTTTGGGTTTTAGGGAAATGGATGATGTTTCTTGGCAGAAGCAGTTACATTATTTTGAGACCCAGCACAAAGTGCAGTAAAAGTTCAAACATTACTAAAAATCAAAACTCTAACATTAGAGCATTAAATCAACAGCAGGACACTGTGCAACCAAGCAGGTCTGATGTCCATGAAGATAGTCCTGGTTCCTAGTGTGATACAGGGGTCTAAACTACACTTTATTGATGATAATATGATGTTGGCATAAATGTTCACTCTGGAAAGGAAGACCCTGAGAAATCTACTCTTTTTTTTTTTTGCGGTACGTGGGCCTCTCACTGCTGTGGCCTCTCCCGTTGCGGAGCACAGGCTCCAGACGCGCAGGCTGAGCGGCCATGGCTCATGGGCCCAGCCGCTCTGTGGCATGTGGGATCTTCCCGGACCAGGACACGAACCTGCGTCCCCTGCATCGGCAGGCGGACTCTCAACCACTGCACCACCAGGGAAGCCCGAGAAATCTACTCTTGAAAGAACAGTGGGTGCTGTTGAGACTTCTCCATTAGAAAAAGAGGTAATCAGTTTCTCTATACCAGTATGTGCGGAAATGGAGGGAAAGACAAGTAAATCACAAAATGAGATATCAAAAGAGCTGGGTTCAAATTCCTGTTCTTCCGCTCTCACAGCAAACTTGGGCGAATCTCACACTTCTTTTAACTTTGACTTGCTTACCTGTAAAATGAAACTAATAATTCTTATACTGTCTATTTTGAAGTGAAATTGTAAAGAAAATATGAAAAATGACCACAAGTTTTTTAAAAGCACAAATTATTATATAGATCTAAGATATAATTATTGTGGATTAAATAACTATGGTAACAATAATAATAAATAACAAGAATAACAGTAACATATTCAAGCATTATGCTTTTTTGGAAAAACTATGTAAATTTATATAGTCCTTATTGGATGAGCTCCACAGTATTATAAAGAACATACATTTCTTTCTCTGCCTCAGGTGATGGAGGATAAGGTACTCTGAATTTTAAGGTAAAAAGTAAAGTTCATTTATAAATGAATTCATGTCATAAGTGTAATTTAATTGTTTTAATCTGAACATTTCACGTTATGAGAGTCAATAACCAATTTCAGTGAATATTTGCTGGAGGAAAGGAATACTCAGAAATCTACCTTGAATTTGCCATAAATAGTATTTGTTCCTTCACATTAAAAGATAACTAGTATACTATAAAAATACCAAGCAAAGAAAAATTTTACCGTCAATAAAATGTTAATGTGAGTGTAAATGTACATACATTTTTGTTTTCCAAATTTCTATATGCACATGAGTCCAGGTATCTGGAAAAAATTATCAGCCATGAACATAATATACTTACAGAAAGCAATTCCCATTTGTCTGCTTGCAAGCAGAAGATTTATTTGAAAAGAATTATCCCTTCACGTTTATAAGCAATTTGGTGTCTGTATGTGCCTATTGGTGGGTGCTGCTTTCACAATTCAGCACTCATTATTAATTTGTATTTTCAGGGGGTTATGCATAGAATTCTCATTATTCTCAAGGGATTTTTGTACATAACACTTCAGAGCAGAGGCTGAAAATGCGTCTACCTCTCCCTTCTGGCGGCACATTACCTCACACTATAACCCTGTTGAGAAGTGTTATCGCCACATCCGAGGTGCCTGTATTTCAGTGAGAAGAGAGAAGTTTTCTGTTAGAGGATTACAGAATGAGAAGTCGGTCCCTGGATCCTTTTTCATTTTAGTCACATGCCATTAGCATCTTGAATATTTCAACATGAGCACAACAAAGTTCATAAGGAGATTAAATAACTATAATAATGTCAGACTTATAGAGAGTCTTATCCTGAAAACCCTTAAACTGCTTCCAAAGCAGGATCAGATCACTTATCTGAGCTCCTTTTCATTTTCTTTTTTATTTTTGATAAAAGACAAACATAAAACATCAGTCATGTACGGTTACATTCTTTCTTTTACTGGAAGCATTCATGTTATCATTTAACTATAATGATTTTTTTAAAGGGGGCTGAAAACATATGGTGTTTTTTTTTCTTTCTATTTGATCATCAGTAACTAAAACATAGTTTTGGGTGGGTAGGCTGTTTTTTTGGTTGTTTTTTGTTTTTTTTTTTTTGGTATCACAAGTTAATGTCATTATTTTTAAATGTTCAATAGGTGATGCTAGAATTTTATGGTAATATGTCAAAACTAGCAGAATGAAATATTTCCTATCTAATTAAATTTGATACACATGTACTGGAGGGTACCGTGACCAGGTATCTGAGGGATGCTAAAGGAACAAGGGCTGGAGCCTTGCCCTCAGCATATTCATCATCCACCAGGTAGTGCATCTGCAAGCCAGGTCAGGTGTGGCCAGCTCTTGGAGACACACATAACGTGATGAGAGGACCAAGCAGGAAGATGACATGGAGGGTGAGGGGGCTGGAGAAGAGGAAGAGCTTGAAAGGCTACCTGGAAAAAAAATGGCATATGAGCCTTAAAGGATGAGTAAGAATTCAAAACATGTCCAGCACTGCAGAAAAAGAGATGAGTCAAAGAAAGCATATGGAAAGAGTAAAGATGAACTGGGAAATAATGATGAGCAGGTTTGATTGGCTTTTAAGACATGTTAGGAGAGTAGAGGGAGAAATATGTCAACTGCCGTAATCGGCTTTTATAATTTATTCTATGTACAACGTTGAATGCTTATGAACTGCAGAGTGATACTATACGAGCTGCACTTGAGGGAGACCACCATGTCAGAATTGTGCATGATGGGCCGGAGGGGGAACCACACTAGGATTGTGGAAGACCCGCCCCAGATTGGATAGCTGTCAGGACTTAGACATTCTGAGGTCTTTCCATCTTTACAGAGAGCAGGTAATGTTGAAGGTGATGATGGTAGTGGTGAGACACATAACTAAAAACATGTCCGGGAAGCGTAGGGAGAAGGTTTTGCCAAACAGACATACTCTCATGAAAAAGTAAGAATCATATAGTTCAGTTGTTTGCTAATAGCAATTTCAAAGTGCTTTATTTTTTTTTTCACACACACACTGTATTTTATTTTTAAAGAGATAAATAAACTGACACCAAGCATTGTCAAAGTGCTTTTTAAGAGTATTTTCTTTCATCAAATAAGAATTTCCCCGTTTGTATTACTAATTTCAGGCAGAGATAAATTGAAGTCTGAACGCTGTGTAAATAAGAAATTATTCTTAAATCAGCGAATTTTAAATTAATCTAATTCTTTTCAATTTTGCAGAATATTTTGATATATTTGTGAGGGACTGAGGGACTTCAATGAAAACTGTCTTGATCTGCAGTAATCATGTTATTCTGGAAACGAAATAATAACTTTTTCAAGGATAAGGATGAAAGTCATCCCTAATAATTCACAAATCACAGTATCTATAAAAATATTCTATCTCTATCACTGAAACAAATATTAAAGAAAACCTTCTCCATGGATTCCAAAGTCCTTCAGTACAGCTGAATTGGGTGAGCTACATAATTACAAATTTCAAGTTTAAATTTTTGCTTCTGACCTTGTTTTCTTTTCTTCTTCAAATCTTATTTCTTGGGGCTTGCTCCCACCCTCTGTGATTTTATATCTTTTCTCCTGAGTATATGTATAACCTATTTGTTTGGTTACTCAGACAGAGGCTTCAGACCAAGGAATTGGAAGTTGCTGCCTTGACAGCCTGTGCTTTATTCTTCTCTCATAAAAAGGATCCTAAGTAAAGAACACCAGCAGTGACTTGTGTAGCTTCTGGGCATTTTTTTGTTCTTGTGATCTGAAGTCCACTTATTGTGTTTTCTGTTATTTGGAGGTCATCAAACTTTGATCACTAGGGGAGAGTGTGGGGTTTTGCCTTGATCTTTGAAATCACACTACAGGCTGATTTTTAAAAACACATATGAAAGGTTTATTTTAAAATAAAAAAGCCACAGTTCGTTTGTACCCATGTAAAATGCTTCAGAATGGTGAAATTCAAAACAGCACTAATTAAGATTCATTTATCAATGGAGATAGGAGCATGACCAGTGATACTCAAACTCCTCAAATTCATGTGGGTATTTCGTGAAATAAAAGGATGCTCTCCTTTTCTACAGCTGTTTGACCAGATGTGCACATGCCTACCATTGGGTTACCGCATGTAAGTATGGCATGGAGGTGGTAAGAAGATTTGCCATACTATGTGCTCATTTTCTCCACTATTTACCCCATGTTACCAATCAGACTGGAAAGATTAATTTTCCTCTTGTTTTTGAATGATAGTATAATCACTTTTGAAAGTGTACATAAATGCCCTCTAATCAATAGAAACAACAATTCCTATTATCCATTAAGTCATAGAATCTTAGCACCGGAAGCAATCTTAGAGGTCATAAAGGAAGCTGGTCCTCAATGACCCTCATGCTTGCCTAAGATCACTGAGCTAGATAAGAAGAAAGAGATGTTTTTGTAGCATACAGTTCCTAACATTGGTTCACTGTTTCCTTTTACCTCAACCTGTATTGCTATTCATTTTTACAGATTCACTTCCAAGTAATCTTTTAGCAGAAAAGGATTTTGTTCCCCCCAATACTCAGCTCTGCTCGGGGTTTTGCAGTCAGATTGAAAGGCATTAAGAATTCCTCTCCTGAAAGCAATTATTATTTCAATTGCTACTTTCCATTATATAGAGAGAATTAACAAATGTTTCCCAAATCTATGTCCATTCCATTGTATTGATAGATTGCCTACTTTGGGGGAACCATTTCATGAGAGTAAAGAGGAATCAAAACCATTTGAAACCCAATGTGGATTAGATTATATATGAAAGGATAAAATTTTTTCTTTTCTTTCATGTTGAAATTTATCATTTTAGACTTATCTCTTCTTCAGTATTTTGAAATTCCTCTTATTCTATTTTTTATTCTCTAACAAATGGGAAACAATTAAACTAAGTAGTGAGGAATAATAAGATACCTTCTGATTAGTCAGAAAAGCTAGATAATTCAAACTAAGATACATGTCTGGGGCCCTCAGATTCGCCAGTCATCTCTAGCAAATGGGTTTAGTTCTTTCTAGCTGTGAGGAGTGTCTATGTTCAAATGTTCATCTAATCATTCATGAAGAAACTAAATAATGGCTATATTCATAAAATGCTGCATCAAATTCAAGTAGAGCTCTAAAGAAAATATAATGCATATAGTCCCTGGTCTCAAAGAATTAACCGTCTTATTAGGAAAACACGCACACACATTCAAGTTGAAAAACAATAAAAACCAAGATATGATAGAAATTAAATATGTCATAAATATCATAGTCACTAGAGGAAGTCAGAAAGTGGATAGGTCTTGAAAATTTATTAGAATTTCCTAAGTAGAGAAAAGACAAGACTTTTAGGCTAGGGATAAAGATCTACAAAGACTTAAAATTGGCAGTTCATGAGCCGGGTTTGAGGAATCATGATTTGGTCAATCTGGCTCCAATGGAGAATCCATAAGGAAGCAGCTGAAGTTAATTTTGAAGCACAAGTAACAGACCTCGAATGACAACAAGAAGCTATGGATTTGATTCTTATGGATCGGCGTCTCTCAAACCCTGTTAGGAATAGAGATCTCTCAATCCTATATTCCTCCTGGAGACTTAGGTGCACACTAGCATGTGGAAGACTCCGAGAAGATCTACTATTAAAAATGCCATCTCACCATGTATAATTTACCCTTTTCTCGCCATTTAAAATCTAAAAAATTTTAGCTTTGCCTAATATTCTTGGCATCATCTGCTCCAATGGGGAATATTTCTTAGAATAAAATTCGGGTATTTCTGCAGAAGTTAGCAATAAAGTCTTCTAAATAGGAAAGTAATACAAGGGAATTTCTCTTTTCATGAGGTAAATATGAAAGTTGTATGAATTCAAATAACCTCTGTCCAATTAAGCAGGAATTGGGATGTACAGTCGGTCCACTTTGTGTTTGATGGGTTGTTCTCCACAGTGTTCACCATTTCAACAACTGGATTCCTAGATTTTATTGTTTTCAGGCACTATCCAATGAGATAAATTATTGTAATGTTCAATATGTTTGACATAATTCTCCCACCAGAATTTACAAAATGATGAGTCGCTTCGAGTTTTAACATACTTAACAAATATTGAATGACATCCTGTAGCAAAAACAAAGCTTAAAAAAAATTTTATTTATTTATATTATCATTATTATTTTTTGGCTGTGTTGGGTCTTCGTTGCTGCGTGCAGGCTTTCTCTAGTTGTGGCGAGTGGGGGCTGCTCATCCTTGCAGTGCACGGGCTCTAGGCGTGCGGGCTTCAGCAGTTGTGGCTCATGGGCCCTGTAGTTGTGGCTCGCTGGCTCTAGAGCACAGGCTCAGTAGTTGTGGCACACGGGCTTAGTTGTTCTGCAGCACGTGGGATCTTCTCGGACCAGGGTTCGAACCCGTGTCCCCTGCATTGGCAGGCGGATTCTTAACCACTGCGTCACCAGGTAAGTCCCAAAACTTATTTAGAAAGCAAAGGAAAATAAAACAGAAGCATAATAATCATAACTTCCAATCGATAAAGATGACGGTGGAGCAAATAAAAGTCTTTGGACTCTATACAGTGATGAATTAAAATCAGTTAAACCGTTTTTCAGCGTGTTTGTTATTATTGCTGTTTTGAATAAGATGCTTACTCATGTCTGGTAATTGTACCAGAGCTGGATTTTTAAAGAATATCTATGAGCTCTATAAAAGAATGAGAATTTTTTTAGGAAAGAGATTCTCTGAGCCGGGTTCACCCCAATACTTAGCTCTGCTCGGGGTTTTGCAGTCAGATTGAAAGGCATTAAGAATTCCTCTCCTGAAAGTTTCTAAAACCACAGACATCACCTAAATAAGCATTTAGCAATGTCAACATAACACTAGGGTAGTAACTCTGCCATAAAAAGCAGGTCCTCTGAAATCTACTGAAGAGCTAGGGGGCACGAGTAGACGTTAAAAATAAAAGCTTATTCATAACAACAACACAAGGGGCTGTAAGAATGAAGAGCATGGCATAACAGGAACTTACTTCTCAGCTGTGATTGCCTTCTGAAAATTCTTAGGTTTCTTAATTCTTTAGTAAAAATTTTTGCAGAGAGAAACTATCAAAGTTATCATTACTAATTTCTATTCAACAAGGAAGAGAGAGGGGGAATGTATATTTACACACAGGGACACACACACAGACCAGCAGAGAGCTTTTGAAAAAGGCTTCTAAGTGTTCTATTGACTGGAAGATTAATTAAGAGGCTTCCTCCATGGGATGACGGGAAGTGAAGGAAAAAGCAACACTTTCATTTGAGAGTAGAAAGACCCTGAGGAATTCGTGCATAAAATTCTGATATAACAAAATTTGTCAAAATCAATAGACAATACATCTGGATCCATGGGGGGTTCACTAGAGAAGCAGAATCAGTTGGATATATATGTAAAGAGATTTATTACAGGGAATTGGCTTGCACAGTTGTGGCTAGGTTAGTCTGAAATCTGTCCATAAGGCCATCTGGAAGGGAGGACTGGAAACTCTTAGGCAGGAGCTAAAACCTCAATTCTGTTCCTAAGGTCTTTCAACTGATTGCATCAGGCCTACAGAGATCTTCCAGGAAAATCTTCTTTACATAAAGTCAATTCTCGTGATAGGTGCTAGTCACATCTATAGAATGCCTTCAGAGTAACATCTAGATTAAGGTTTGATTGAATAACTGGGAACCTATAGCCTAGTCAAGTTGACACATCACACTGACCATTCCAGTACCTTTCTCCTTTAGTTAAGGATCTTTAGCACCTTTGATGCTTAAAAGGCTAAATCAATTAAGTTGTTCATTTAGACTGGTCTATGTGTGTATTTGATCAGAGGTTTCTAAAACCTAGTAATAAATATGTAGGTCACACTTAAGGATATAAGAACTCCCATTTGATCTATTACAGTTAGTTATTATTGAACACTTTAGTATATAATAGGGTTTTCCTAGTGAGCGAGGCAGAGACGGTGGCTGGCCTCATGGATCTTGTGGTATAGTGGGGCAGAGAGATTGTTTATATAAATGTCTTCAATTAGTGTTTTCTCAGTTACTAATCATAAGCCCTGAATGAAAAAAATTATTCTGCTTTCTATAAGCAAACTATTGAGTATAAAGCATTCATTCATTCAAAAAATCCATATTGAATGTTAATTACTCAATATTACTTTCAAAACATATTTTGCAATCTCTACTTTGTACCAAGTCTTTACAAGTGTTGGAGATATCAAAATAAGTGATAAACTACTCATAAGGGATAGAAGGTTGGAAAGGTCCTCCAGATATGGATTCAGTGAGGACAGAGCAGCTTCACTCTATTTGGGGAGGCCCTAGGAAGAAATGACTCCAAAAGTAAGGTATGAGCTATGTCTTCGGAGCGGTCTTTGCCAAATGGGGAACGGTGGACCAGGCTTAAAGGAGAAAATCATATTCACCACCACAGTGAACCCCGGAAAAGGCACATCCAGAAAACAAAACTAGTAAATTTGATGTTAGCTGGTCCCCATTTCTTGTCTTATGTCCTTTGTCAAGGAGAACGATAAATGGATGGGAAACTATTAATATAAGGGGAATTAAGTCTACCATAGTTGGAGAGATTGCAGTTCTTTCTTAGATGGGCAAGATGATGAGAGGTCTTCAGTTCTCCTGTTGGACCATTCTGCAAGTAAAGCTGTGTGTCTGGAGAGAAGGTGTAGAGGGTAATCTGAGAGGGAAGCAGAGAAAGGAAGGAGAACACATTTAGTAAAGGATATCTTCCTACTAGACTCAAGAAAACCTGGGCTCCAATGGAGCTCTCTGCCCTTTAAGGGATAGTGTCGGCAGCCTGCTCCAGCTGTTTCACTTCCACTACAGCGTATGAAACTTGCATATTATTGATAAAGAGACTGAAGCCCAGTGAGACTGAGTGATTTGCCCAAAGTCATCTGTCAGAGAGCTTGATTGGAGGTAAGTTGGTTCATAGTTAGGGCCGCAGTACTGTTTTCATTATATCTCTCAGTCAAATCTCAGAGCAAGGTATGAAATGAAGTTATATTAACTTCTCTGACAATTGGTAATAGCTGTTTCTTATCATCAAAGCCAGTAAGTATCCTGCACTAAAGGACTGACCTAGAGTTAATAATTGCTTGAAATGGGAGGTTGGTTGGTTCTCCATTAAATATTTTTGCTAAAGAATAAAAGTCATTAATATCAGTTCCCTATTTTAATGAAATTTCTAGATTTTAAAATAGGAAAATTATCAAATTTATCAAAATTGTTGATTGGTTCTCCATTAAATATTTTGCTAAAGAATAAAACCATTTTTAATTCTCTATTTTAATGAGACTTCTAGATTTTTAAAATAGGAGATTTACCATTCTCCCTCATTTTTCAAAACGTGATATAAATTTATTGACAAATCTACAATGAATTTATTTAGAAAAAAACCTTATTTTTCTACTTTAAGCATTTTGCTGATTTTACAAATGCATTTGGAGTTAAATTTATAATTTCCTCCTACCTGTAATTTAGCTTATGTAGTTTTATGGATTTTTTTCAATATTTTCTTGACAAGTGTTATTCACGTAAAAATGATACTTTTATTTATATAGCATAATTTTCCATCAGTGGACTTATAAACATGTGTGTATACAATGTATAGACTCTTTATATTTTAAATATTTATGGTGTAAAATTAGAATTAAGGTGGTATTCTTTCTTTTAATTAAAAAATGTCATTATTAAAAGAAAAGTATTGTAATTGTGGGAAAGAGATATCAGATTCATTATGTTTTCTGTGCTGCTCTTAAGGGGTTTTCTATCCTTCTCACTCGCCCCCTTGTCTTTTGTTCAGAGTAATGTATTCTGCATTAGTATCCATTGCAGGCTCTCCAGTGCATAGACTGCCAAAATTACAAGATTATGTACAATGGGTTTATGTTGTGGACGGCTGTCCACCAGGGACTTAACAAGCTGAAATTGTCAACTTGGACTTAAACCAATGGCCTCAAGCTAAAAGGTAAGTGAAATTTCAGCTGTGCTGTAGAATACTTGCAAGAGTGTCTTCATTAAACCAATGATGTTCTCCAAAAGAGAGTTATTTCCAGTCAAAAATACAATTTGGCTCCACTATCAAATGATGTGAAAAAAAATTCAATAAACAGAAAAAAAGGTTCAGCCAGATGCCAAGAGGCAGAATGTACCTTGGCACCTCTTGCACTTAGAGATAATCTTCATAAGAAGTGGCACATCGTGTGACGTCATGTGAGCATCTACTCTGAAGGATTGTACTTCGGTCCCTAAATGGTAATTAGTCAGACGGAAGCCTCAGAAGTACAGTGTCTAGTGGGTTACCATCCCCGTGGGTTACCATCCCCGTGTCCATTCTTGAGAACCCTTTTGATCTGTTTGGACCTAGAAAGGAAATACTTTTCTCTATTCTATCTAGTGTTTTGATGTACTGCAAAGACATATGAGGAGAGCTTCATTGTACAGTTACTCATTGTGACTTGACTTGATGTTTTGCTTAAAACTATATCTATTAACTTTCCACAAATTAGAAAATCCACACGTGACTGTTCTGTGAGCAACCACATTTTCACAGTCATTCTAAAATTTACTGTTTGACTCCTGAAGCACAAAAGGTAGATGAAAGCAATTTCAGATCAAAATTGTCTCCTTTAGGATCAAAATACTCCTAGTAAGCATTCTAGGACTAGAAGTGGATTCACTTTATTAAAATGGATTTTTAGGCAATATGAAACACAAGAGTATTAGTTGTGAGATTTTGGGTCATTTAAAAATGAGGACATGCAGATCTAGATGTGAGTGAGACTTTGAAATCTGGAAATAAAATATGAGTCAGTTGCCCTTACTTTCTGGAGATGTCTTCCAAAGATAGGATCTTCAGATTAAACATAAAACTACTAAATATAAGGCAATCCTTGATTTTACTATGTTATTTGTTGCATATGCATTGGGGAATCCAGTTCTGCAGCTGACGTGAACATTGGGGCCTCACTTGGCATTTATTCATTCAGTGCTTGCTCATTTATTTTATTTATTTGTTTATTTATTTAAAAGAGAGAGAAAGAAAGAAAAAGGAAGAAGGGAAGGTAGGAGGGATGAAGGACTATTATGAGCCAGGCTGTGGACTAAGTTTCAAAAAAATTCTGCCTTCTAGGAACTTAAAGCTTAGAGGGAAGACTTGTGTAAACAAAAATTTTTGGAAGATGATAAGTCCAATTATAATAGAGTTCAGTGCAAAGGGAGTACAGAAGTGAGATTACTTATTCTGACTGGATAACAGAGGATTCACAAGGAGGAAGGACATTACAACCCATTTCCCTTCCTCCTTTTCCTCCACCTACTTCCCCACCTTCTTAGTTTTGTCAGACATACATTTCCCTATATTGTCAAGATAGATGATATTTAAATGCCATCCTGGGTGCCTAACGAAGTCTGCTTTGCCTGGTCTATAGCTGATTCTAAAAGCTGAGAGCCAATTACAGATATTTATATCATCAGGATTAAGTTATATAGTGTTCATTTTTAAGCCAAGTGGTGCGCACGGATTTCTCTACAAATTCACCAATTCAGGGCACCCCTGGCCCACTCTAAGGTGAAGGACGCCTACAACATGGTTATATGGATTTCCTTATGCACCATGGAGTGCTTACTATCATGTCACATCTTAGTTTACTTCCAATTGAGCTGTGACGTCTCCTATGGAGTATTTTCTTCTTGCAGTTTCTAATCGCCTCTCAGTTTCCTCTTCTTGTGAAAAAGCCATATAATGTCTTCACACCATTACCAAGATCTTTCAGTTGTTCTTTATCTTCTTTTGAAGAAAATACATTCTATTTGCCTTAACAGTTTCTTGGAAATCATCGTCAAGGTTTTCACATGACCTGAGGATGGCTTTCCAAGCTTGATGCACAGCTGTCATCCTGGGATAATTTTTACATCCGCTGAGTTAGTTCCACTGTTTACCAAACCTTGTTATTTGTCCTTTTGTACTTTTTCTGGAGTATCTATCAAGTGAGTATTTCAGAAAGGGTGATTGGAAGGCGACTATCCTGATTCTGTGTATGTCTAAAAATGCTTTACTTGTCCTTCCTTCACATTAACTCACACTTTGGGCATAAATTGTGTATTAACTTGTTATGTAACAAATGACTAAACTTGGCCTAAAACAACACAAATTTATTTATTTTACAGTTCTGTAGGTCAGCAGTCTGGCACGGTTCTCATTGCACTAAAATCAAGGTGTCAGCAGGGCTGCTTTCTGTTCTGGAGGCTGTAAGGGAGAATCTGTTTCCTGCTCATTCAGGTTGTTGGTAGAAATCAGTTTCTTGTGCTTACGGGACAAAAGTCCCCATTTTCTTGCTGGTTGTTAGTAAACTGAGGGTCATTTCTGGTTTCCAGAGACCACTGCATTCTTAGGCTCTTGGCCCCCTGCTTCCATCTTTAAAGCCAGCAATGGTGGGCTGGATGCCACGTCACATCTCTCTGATCCTTCTTCCAACATATCTGTCTCTGACTCAGCCAGAAAAGTTCTTTTAAAAAAGTGGAACCCGTGTGGACATTCCAGGATAATCTTCCCATCTCAAGGTCCATGAACGTAATTACATCTGCAGACTCCCTTTTGCTATCTGAGGTAATATATTCACAGGTTTTGGATATTAGCTTGTGAGCATCTTTAGGGGCCATTACTTTGCCTAGTTTCGAAAGCACTTGCCCTTAGAAATTTGGAAGCACTGCTCTTTTTCCTTCCGTAGTCATGTTATTGATAAAGAATTTTATGTCAACTTTATTTTTATTCCCCTGTTGGTAACTTCTTATCTCTCTGGAAGATGTAAGAGTCTATCTTCATCCTTGTAATTCTGACATCCTAAACATCTACTTGTGGTCCGTTTTCAGTTCCTCCTTTTGGCCATCTGAAGGCCCCAGCAATGAGACTTCTCAGGTCTTTGTGTCAGGAAATTTTTCATCTAGAATGTTTTGAATGAGTGATCTTCATTCTACTTTTCATATCCACCATTAGGTCTTAGTAAATATTGCACTTAGTAAGTACTGATGTGAATGAGAGATGTTTAGGCTAGACGTATGGATTCGGAAGCATAAGGAAACAGAATGTGAATACATTATGAAGAGAAAAAGCCCAAGGAAGAAACCAAGAACACTTCCGTTTAAGGTTAAGCAGAAGAAAAGGAAGGACAGCCAGTTATCTTGTGGAATGGCAACATGAAACAGGAAATTGCTTCTGGTGGAATTCTATCCCCTGAAATACCCAGATCTCCTTCTGAATTAGAATTCTACTTAATTTTTAAGAAATATATACTTTTTCCTGATCTGCTAAAAGGAGTTTTTTAAGACTGCATAATTTGCAACTGCACTGTAAACTATAAAGTACCAGTTATACAGATTTAAATTGTTAATGAGATTGCTATTATCTCAGAATGCTTTTATTTTTTCTATAAATACCAACATTTCTGGGTTTTTAACCTTATTGAGGAATAATTGACAAATACAATTATATATATTTAAAGTGTCCAGTGTGATGATTTGTTATAACTATACATTGTGGAATGATTATCAAGATCATGATCTTTAACACACCCATCACCTCACATAGTCAGCTTGTGTGTGTGTGTGTGTGTGTGTGTGTGTGTGTGTGTGTGTGTGTTGAGAACGCTGAAGATCTACTCTCAGCACCTCTCAAGTATACAATACAGTATTAATTATAGTCACCATGCTGTGCATTAGTTCCTAAGAACCAACATTTCTTATGAGAGTCAAATTAAGCCTCAATTATTCCAGGTCTTTTTTTCTCCCTACTTTCTCTTGCCTTAGTATTTCTGTTAGATCGTATCTTATTTACAGTGTACTCTATCAGTAAGATGTATATGAGGTCCTAGGAAGATGATATTTGAAACTGAGATTCCAGCTCCAAAAAGAGAAAAAAAAAATTGGGATAATTGTTACCTGTTTGAAAACATTGACAGAGAAAAGTTTTTACTTAAAAATACTCTAATTTTCGATGCCACCTGAGCATGGATAATCATCATTGCTCTGTGTGGCTGAGACATAATGAGCTTTCAGTCCTCTCCCTATAGGACGGTGGTAAACAGTCCCTACCATTTCAACAGATGAATATTTTTGCAACACTGGCCCCAAATAAATACTTTTATCCAGAGTCAGTCTTCTTGTTCTGGTGATTACAACAGCAAGGTAGAGAAGATAAATAGGTTCTGCTGTACAAACTAACATTGTAACGGAGATCTCAATTTGCCTGTTATCCCTTGAAACAGCAGTTCATAGGTACAGAGGGGCCAGGATATTGCTGTTCTTTTGTGTACTGTGCAAGGAAAAGGGAGCAATTTGAATAAAATATCTGACAAATAAACTGTGGGGAATTTGTCAGAAGTGTGTTCGTGGTCTCTGCAGGAAGTCTGTGAGGAGAGTTGAAGGCCTGTCATGATGAGGAGGCCTTTGCCACAGTCTACGATACATTGAGTACAGGAAGGCAGCTCTTCTAGAGCTATGTCTGTATCTTGCATGCCCTAAGGGGCCACTCCTGCCTCTCCTGAAGCTAGTCAGTGGGCTCAAAACCAAAAGATTTCTCTGAAGGGGTTATTTAAGATGTGGTGGATTTTCCTGTATGACTCATACTTACTTTGTACCCAGATTTGGTGACCTGTGTAATCTATGCCTGAACCAATTATTTATTTTCAAGTATATTTATAGTCTCCACTCATCACAGAGAACTGAAAAATAGTAGTCATCTTTTAGAAAGCTGCCTTTAAAGAGAATCATAAAAATGGCTTACTATTTTCAAGGCCACATTTTAAATAAGAAACACTCATTCCTCAAATATATCACTCAATAATTTAAAATACAGTGGAATATGTGTATGTTAAGAGTTTATTGTGATTTTTTAACTTAAAATTTTAACTATTTGGTTAAAATAATTTTTTAAAGAATTATGCAAATGTATTTAAAATTATCTCATGGTCTTAAGGTCACAAGTTGAAATATCTACACGACAATCCATAAGAAATTGCATCTGATAAAGACAGGGGGAGGGGTGGTTACATCATAACATACAATAAAATAAATATAGCTTCCATCAATCGGAGCTCGAAAGTGAATTATGAATTTGAAGTTCCTTCATAAAGAGTAGCTATTCTGTTCCCGAGACTTCAAAAATTTTTGCCAAAAAATAAAATTTCTTAATGTAACAATCCAAGGTATAGACTTATATGTGTATTGAGAAGGAGAGTGGAAAGTGCCTTGGCAACAGAAAAATATGTAAGTGAGGGTCTTCAGTAACAGACTCTGTCTTTGTGATTTTTCAAATATATTTATTTTTTACTGTCCAGCTGGAAATTCTTTTTGGTTACAGACAACTCATCAGAGAGCTCAAGATTTCTGTTCTCACTCCTGTGTGGGGAGGGTCTAGTCTGAAAACTTTCAGTCCTAGGGTCATCGTGTTCTTTTATTCCCTGAGACTTTACTGCTCTCTATTGAGAGAAAAGACTCTTTCTCTAATGAATAATTCTTGGAGTCAAATTTATGGCCTTACAGTTCCTACTAGCTCAAACTCAGGCTCTTCTCTCCGGATTTCTCCAACTCCCATAGAACATGAAGGCTTCCTATATTTCCTGTGACTGCGTAGTAGCTTTCTGAGCTTGATTATTCAGAGACCTGTTGGAAATAGGAGAAAAAAAACACATAATGATCTCAACAGAGACAGAAAATTACTTGATACAACTGAACATCCATTCATGATAAAATTTCTCAGTAAGAAAGTATCGAAGAGTACTTGATAAAGTGCTTTTCCCACTTGATAAAGGTGTAAACAATTAATAAAGAGAAAACTCAATTAAATAGAGTCAGGAGACCAGAGGGCCTGTCACGCCTTACAAAGATAGCAGAACGCAACAAGGAGAAGAAAGACTTCCTCTTCTTTCCTGACAACATCTCAGCCAATGAGAAACTGTCACAACTCAGCCATCGAAAAGCCATGGACTCTTTGATTACTATAGCCCTCCCAACTGCCTTTTCTCCCTCTATAAAAGAGTTCTCTCCATTTTTGCAGGGGACTTGCATTTGGTTTGCTATGTTTGAAGACCCCAAATTGCAATTCTTTGCTGATCCCAAATAAACCCATTTTTTGCTGGAGCAGTAATTTGCAATCTGTTTGTTTTAAGTCAACATTTTGGTGATATGTGTGAGAATCCAGAGAGGACCCCTAACAATTCCAAGGCTGGTAGGCAACCAGGTGCAGTACCCAATTAAGCCCATTCACTACTTTTCTCATTCTACCCTGGAGTTTGAAGGTATGTCTTTCTCCTGGATATGAGGGTCTGTGCTCTTTGCATTTTGAAGCTCTCTGGGCTTTATTTGGAATCATTTTAAGGCTTCATCTGTTCTAGTTAAGGCCCTGTTCTGGTTTAGTACTTTGACCTAATTTTGAAATCAGACTGTTCCACAGAAACTATGCTAGCCTTTGGCCCTTTCTTTTGGGAACAGAGGCTGTTTCATTGGAACTGTGCTGGTTCAGCTTTTGACCAGGTTACCTTTGGAATTGGGGCTATTCTATCGGAACTGCACTGAGCAGCTTTCAGCCTGGCTCCTCAGGGACCAGACTGTTCCCTTAGAACTGACTGGTACTAGGTCTGCAGGCTGTTTGAGTTGTTCAGGCTGTTTGAAAATTATTCTCTTACTCTAGAGAAAAACCTCAGAAATGGGATCCCAGTTATACAAGTATTTTGAGGGCAATCCCCCTTACCGTGTCCCTGGACAATTTTATGTTTGAAAACCATGGTCCTTCCTCATGTGCATGCTATCTAGATGGACCAAGCTAACTAAAGGCAACTGAGAATATCAATGGGAATTATGGGGAACTTTTGAACATCATCTGGTGACCTGAAAGTAAAGATTTCTTTGAATTAAAGTGGACAGCATCTGATGAGACAGCTTTCCCAAGATATCCAGACCAGGCCTGTTGGAAGTTTGTCACTAGGCCTTTGAGGATGACTTAACATCTCAGATGATTCCAATGTCCATGATCTTGATAGTATATGAACCTTAGATTAAAAGTGCCTGGGCTTCCCTGGTGGCGCAGTGGTTGAGAGTCCCACTGCCGATGCAGGGGACACGGGTTGGTGCCCCGGTCCAGGAGGATCCCACATGCCATGGAGCGGCTGGGCCCGTGAGCCGTGGCCGCTGAGCCTGCACGTACGGAGCCTGTGCTCCGCAACGGGAGAGGCCACAACAGTGAGAGGCCCGCGTACCGCAAAAAAAAAAAAAGTGCCTGAATATTTTCCCTCTTGCCCCTTTTTGTTACTCAAATGTGACCTCCGTAGTCTTGCTCTTTCTTGACCATGTGAAGACACAGAGAGTAGGCAGCTGTAAACTAGGAAGAGGCCCCTCAGCAGAACCTGACCCTGCTGGCACCCTGATCTTGGACTTCCAGCCTCCAGAACTATGAAAAATAAATCCCTGGTGTTTAACTACCCAGTCTACAGTATTTTGTGACGGCAGCCCGAGCTGAATAAGACAGTGAGGAAACAAAAAGAAGGGGGGTTTGACTCATCCTCTGTTGGTGAAATGGGTTCCTTCCAAGTCTAATGAGCTCTCTTCCAGGGCAGCTAGGCAGAGCGATGCCTTCAACAAGTGCTGACTGAACCCCTGATTGAACCCCCGTTGAATTCCCCTTGATCCACATTTGATGATGCGCACTGCTTTGGGAACTAGGCAGTTCAATAAAGGTACCAATTTATCCTAGAATTAAATCAAGAGGAAACGAGAATATTATCGCATGTTTTTTTTTTACTCTACTGAACACTTTGACAACGTTGAGGGAGGGGGATGAATACCTTTGACAGTTTATTTCCAATTCATAATAATCTGGGTGTGGTTTTTTCCACGCTTTCAGGGTATTTTTCTCTTTTCTGAAGAGTTTTTCATACATTACTATGATAGTCCCATCATTCATTAGTATTTAAGATGGTAAGTTTAGAAGGGTACAGTTAGATCTCCCTCAGATTCTGTCTATAAATCGTATCACCAGGTGACCTGCAAGACCCCTTGCTTCCACAGCTGATGGGGGTCAACATTTCCAGCCTAGACCCTGTATGGCTGACCAAAAGGGTAATACCACACAGGAATAGCTATGCATGGAAGTTTTGCAGCAAATTACGTAAAATAAGTGATTCTTCTTTTAATCCCCATTAAATATAAATAATATAAATGATTATAACACAAATGCCATCAACAACACCAAGTATAGCAAGACAAAAGGCATAGAGCACATAGCTTTTGAATTTGAATATGCATCTCTTTTGAATAGCCCTAGCTCTGTCTCTATTGAAAACCCAAGTCCCAGGGTTTAAGTAAAGTGTTACTGTAAAGAGCCCAAAGAATCCGCTTGCTATACTCCTCTCTTAGTCTTAAACTACAATACAGTCCACAAGCAACTCAAGAAGTGAGCATCCT
The DNA here is from genome assembly GCF_008692025.1 of Phocoena sinus. Classification (NCBI taxonomy): domain Eukaryota; kingdom Metazoa; phylum Chordata; class Mammalia; order Artiodactyla; family Phocoenidae; genus Phocoena; species Phocoena sinus. The sequence goes on from NC_045780.1 coordinate 52,158,116, forward strand.
ATTTATATCATCTAAACGATTAATCTTACAGCACAGTAAAACCTGAAACAAAACAGTTTACACCAGATGAACTGCTATCCAGCTGCCTGCAGAAGTGTGCAAAACCTGCAAAATAAAGCATGCTTTATTTTACTGGTGTGCTAAAGCCATCTTGCAGGTACTGTGGTAAGAAAAAAATTATATATGTATGTATATATAAATTATATACATGTGTGTATATATATATATATATTATATATATGATACACACACAAACATACACAGGCTTTGGAATAAAATAACACAGATCATTTAGTCTTATCTTCTTGCTGCTTTAACTATGAAATCACATGTCGTTAAGCCTAATTTTTAAACTGTTCAGTGGAAGCCTAGTTCTGGGGTCTCTGACTCTGAGACCATGTTAGCTGCTGGCCGTAGGTGCTGACCACTGTTCAACTCACGCAGCTTTGGAGCAGCTCGGAGCAAATCCTTTCTTAGTCTACGGCAGGCACTTAAGATGCCACTGTGTCACATATGTTTCCAGTTAATCTCCTGCCAGGCTATCTGATTGAATTACACAATCACTGATATGTTTTAAAGGCTTAGCTAATTTGAAGCATAGCCATAGGTTAAACACTACTGAACCATCAAACACAAAATATATGTTTAACATAAACAAATCATTTCACAGATACAAACACGGCTAATGGGGCGCCATCATAAGGGGAGGTTAATGCCTTTGTCTTATTTTGTCCTTATACCCAAAACATTATAGTGCCCATTTTTTTAATACTAAAAAATAAGGTACAAGAATTTTTCATTTATTACAATATAGACAAACAATCTGAATAATTCAGGCTGTGTTTACAGAGCGCAAAGTGAGGTTCAGATTTCATAAATATTCATGATTAGTGTGGGTAAGCCATCCAGATAATTCAGAAGCCGTCCTATCCCTGAATGGTTCAATTTGCTGGAATAGAGGAAGCCAGTTTACCAGCTAATTATGACATCTCTACTGCTAAGTATGGAACCAAAGAGGAGAAAATACCTCCTTATTTTTATCTTAATTCAGATTGTTGTTTCAATTTGATTATGTGGAATTAGGTGGATTTGGTTATAAAAGATTATTCAAGTTCCTGGCCTCTGTTTTAAACACGGCATTTCTCTTTCCCTCCATTTTCTTATCCTCATCTTTTGCCCTTGGTGTGGACAGTGTGCAGGCAGAACCAACACTTAGGTCTCAGCTCCCTGTGATTTCATCCAATTATGTTATCTAGCACCTGGTGAAACTATTACTCAGAAAGCGGTGACACTCTCTACTCGAGGAAATGAATGGTTTCCTCCACAAGGTCATTCCAGAAAAATCGGTCTACTTTTAATTATAAGGCATGCTGAGAAGGAGGTAACAGAATGGCATTTAAGATTTAGGCCAACATTTTAAAACTTCTGTCCTTCTACTTATCTATTCTACTGTGGTTTTTTTTTAAGTATTTAAAAAAAATATTTATTTATTTAGTTGTGCCAGGTCTTAGTTGCGGCAGGTGGGCTTATCAGCTGCGGCTCGCCAGCTCCTTAGTTGAGGCATGCGAACTCTTAGTTGTGGCATGCATGTGGGCTCTAGCTCCCTGGCCAGGGATCGAACCCAGGCCCTCTGCATTGGGGAGTGTGTAGTCTCAACCACTGTGCCACCAGGGAAGTCCCCACTGGTTCTTTTAATAAATCTGTTAGTAGGTAGAAAATAGCTATACAAGAGAAAAGACTAATGAGAAATTACTCGTGGAAAACAACAGGAAGGAAATTTTTTAATATGATAATGAAAAGTAAGAGCTATCAATGTAGTTCTCAGACTCAAGCCTTGTGTTGTATTTTGAACATATCAAGAACATTGATCTCAGCTGGAAAACTTGACTTTGCCAGAAGCCCTCAGTTTACAGACCTTTTCTTCCAAAGCCTTGTGAGTTTCACACGTATCTCCCTGTTTTATCTAGTAGTTACATAGAGGCTGTTGCCACAACGACACAAAGCTAGACAGTCTGACATATTATGGTGGGTCAGAGCTGTCAAAGAGCTTCTCCATCCAAGGAGGCAGCAAAGCTGAGAGAATGCAGGGACAGCATCAGGACTCCCCGTCTGTTTCCACAGAAGGTGACAGAACTCTGCCATTTCCTCCCATGAGTAAGTCTGGCTGAGCCTTTAATGCCCATTTTCTGGGCTTCACATCTTTTTTTTTTGCGGTACGCGGGCCTCTCACTGTTGTGGCCTCTGCCGTTGCAGAGCACAGGCTCCGGATGCGCAGGCTCAGTGGCCATGGCTCACGGACCCAGCCGCTCCGCGGCATGTGGGATCTTCCCGGACCGGGGCACGAACCCGTGTTCCCTGCATCGGCAGTGGGACTCTCAACCACTGCGCCACCAGGGAAGCCCCTGGGCTTCACATCTTAAGCAACAGTCAGAATAGGGCTCCCTAACAGACCTGTGAGAAGGGCATCTGTTTTATTTTTACAAAATTCAGAATTGTTGTTGGAAATTGGTAATGATAGAGGGGTGAGTATGGGGTAGAGGGCGAGGTAACAGTGGGAAGAACAGAAAGAAACAAGGGGAAAACAATTGGGAAAGTAACTAGAACAGTATATCAGAGCACCTGGAAGACTCTGGCAATGCTTTGTTTATATCTCTGTTTCTCTCCTCTAGCGGAAAGCTCCTTGAGGGCAGGAACTATTTCTTATTTGTATCTGCAATCATTGCACCTGGTATAGGCAAGTGAAATATCCCCACCCCTCCGTCCACCTTCCCTCTCATTGTCTTTCTCTCTCTCCTCCCCAAGGGCAGAGATGTTGCTTATGCATTTAGTCTGAGTTTACAGCATGACGGGGCCATATTGATCGGCAGATGGGGTCACTGATCATACCCATCTGTGGGATAGGAAGCTAAATGAACCAAGATCAGTGAGCTCTAATAGAACAGCTAGAAGGGACGAGAAGTCAGTGGCTTGAAGCCTGGCAGATAAACATTTCAAATGACAACAAGCAGTGCATTTACATTTGCTGGATATGAACCTCTAGGCAGGTACATGGAATCACTGACTGAAATATGTCCAGACTGTATATTCCCTATCAAATATGGAAAGACCAACTTTGAAAATAATTTTTTAGAATTCTTAGATTTGTTGCTATTATACATACACGTGTCAGAAACCAGTATTTCACTGTTTTAATTTCATTAATTAAAATATTTATCCGGAGCTTATTTCACTCATTCACTTACTCCTTTATCTGTGCCATGCAGAATTGAATGTTCTGTGTACACTGTGATACTCTGCACACACATCAAACTAGACTCTGCAACTACTCTCAGACAAGGCTGGCATCGTGGTTGTACAACCCATGTCATCACACTCTGCCTCACACTCAGAGGGACCCACACTTGGTTTATTGCTCTGTTGTCATTGTCTGGAAAGTCTTATCAACTTTTTTTACGAGGGGCCTCACGTTTTCACTTTCCACTGGGGCCCACGAAGTACATAGCTGGTACTGCTTTCGGAGTCATGATGAGGAAATTCAGGTAAGATTGTCTGAAGGTCAAGGAACCACAGTCCAAACATTCCTTAAAGAACCATATGCATAGTAATGGATATACACAGTCCATAGGGTTATCTTGAATCTCAGTATTCAGAAACTAGTATGTCCTGGGATTAGCCGGTATCAGGTAAGCCAGTTATGAAATGTGAGAACCAGGAAATCGGCAGAAAAATCACTGACCCAAGGCGAGTCCAAACTCCCAAATATGTGAGCTTTGGAGTCTTTAAAGTTAAAATGGAAAAGAATATTGATTCATAATAAGAAGGCATCGTCTCTGAAGCAGTTCCCTCTCCCCACTTTTATTTGTTTTATTTTAAATATATTTTTAAATTTTATTGTATAAAATGTCAGACATATTAAATACATGGTAATAATAGTATAATAAATCTCCCTATACCTGTCATCCAGCTTACAATAGTTATCAACATTTTGTCAGTCTTGTTTCAATCATCCCTGCATATTTGGTTGAAGAATTTTAATCAAATCCTTATATTTCACTCAATACTTCAGTATCCAAGTCTAAAGGATAGACTCTTTTCCAATATAACCTCAACACCATTGTTACAGCTAACAAAATCAATATTTTAAAGAATTATCTAATGTTCAGCTCATGTCCGTATTACTCAAAGATGCGTTTTTTACAGTTTTGTTGTCCAAATTAGGATCCATGCAAGGTTTGCCTCTGTTTGGTATTGTTATGTATCTCTTTTAACTGATCACATGTCCTCCTGTCTCCATTTTTTCATGTTACTGATTTGTCAAAGTATCTGGGTCATCCATATTCAGAATTTGGCTGATTGCATCTTCATGGGCCTCTGTACCATGTTCCCCTAACTTTAGAATTTTTCTGTTAATTGGTTTTAGATTCAGGGGGTAATTGGGTTTAGGTTATTTTGGGAGGCAAGAAAATTTCGTAAGTGCTGCTATGTATTTTCTTTACATCACATGGGGAACCATATAATGGCTGATTGTCCCACTTGTAATACTATTAAAATTGGGTTGGATATTGCCAGCCTGGTCCCTCCATTCCAAATTTCCTCATTGGCTGTTCAGATAAGAGCTTTAACAGCTATTGATTATTACTGACTTGATATGTTATTTCATTAGAAGTTGCAAAATGGTGTTTCTAATTCTAGCATTCCTTCTGTTTTTATTAGCTAAAATTCTTCAACAGAGAATTTTCTTTCATCTCCTTATTTACCATAAAATAGGGTTCATACAAGAAATTTAGTATAAATGGTCCTCCTACTCCAACTTTTCTTTTCTTTTTTTAACACTCTTTAGAATAGTAAGTGGGTACCCCAACAAATTCTATTGATGATCAATGAGAGCTTTGTTGTTGTTGTTAACATATACTGATGAAATTTTAAAATATTTGACATATTTTAATCTACTGCAGTCATTATTATTTTTCATACTGCAATTACCTAATCTATGGTTAGTGGGATCTCTTCAAGTAGGGTCCTGCCTCTCTTTGATATGTCCCCAGCAGTCTGATATCTATTTCCCTTTCTGACATAAGATGTTCCAGATTCACCTTGTATCTTTTCTTTCCCAGACCTAGAATCAGCTATTTCTCCAAAAATTTTAGAGACCATGCTCTCTGCTACTTCTTTTTAAACAACTTTTTACTGTATAGTTAATTTACAATGGTGTGCAGCAAAGTGATTCATTTATATATATATATATGTATATATATATATGTATATTTTTTCTTTTTCAGATAAAGGCAAATATCATATGATATCACTTATATGTGAGATCTAAAAAATGATACAAATGAACTTATTTATAAAATGGAAATAGACCATACACTACTCTTTTGAATTTTTCTTCCCTTTTGGTAGAAGCCAATACTGGCAGAACTGGTTTGAGACGGTTCATGTATGAATATGGTTTCCTCTGAGCTAAGACTATCCAAGACATTTAGGGCAATTGTCTCAGCTACGTTGAGGTCAATCCAAGAATAAGATTTTGTCTCTACAACTAATGTACTACTTGTTCCATTTTCAGGAGTTATTCTATATGTACAGAATAAAGAAGAGAGATAAAACTAGGAGAAATTTTTTAAAGTTCTCTTGTTTTAATCTTTTGTTTTCTGCAGATTCTTTAAGAAAAAAAAAAAAGAAAACCTACTGCTAAAGTGATTTTGTCCTAAATCAGTGAGGGTTTCCCAATAAATAAACTTTTTTTTTTTTTTTTTTTGCGGTACATGGGCCTCTCACTGTTGTGGCCTCTCCATTTGCGGACGGAGCACAGGCTCCGGACGCGCAGGCTCAGTGGCCATGGCTCATGGGCCTAGCTGGTCGGCGGCATGTGGGATCTTCCCGGACCGGGGCACGAACCCATGTCCCCTGCATCGGCAGGCAGACTCTCAACCACTGCGCCACCAGGGAAGCCCCGCGATAAATAAACTTTTGATATGAGTTTTGTTTCAATTTTTTGACCACAGTAAATGAAATTACAGTAGAAACTCAGATTCTTGAGGCAAGAGTTGATACATAAGTAAATATTTATGGAACTTTTTTTTGATTATTGCCTATTGATGATGACAATGACGATGATGATTCACACTCATCCTTGTGGCTAAAGGAAGCACTTGTAATTAAGCAGCTCTGGGGAGCCAGGAATGCCTCATGGAAATCCTTTGATCTTAGTAGATCCGGGTACATGACAAATATGCTGGTAGATGTTTATCCACTACCATTTCAAGTGCTCACTTGTTGCTCCAGCCTCTTTTCTGATCTACTAGAGTACCTGCTCTGTGTAAGACACTGTCAGGGGCAGTAATAAAAGTCCTAGCAACAGAAAGAAAGAGCCAGAGCCCCTTTCTCTTTTCTTTCCCCATTTCCCAGTACAGAAGAGAGCATGTGCTATATAACAAACTGGTACATATTGACTGCAAACTTCCCTTCTGTCATAGAGTGAAGCAAGGGTGAGACATCCACCTGACCTGTTTACTGTGGAGTTTCAATGGTTCGAATGGGAATACATGACTACATTTACACAACTTTACGACCTATCAAGATGTCAGATTCACAGATGCTTGTTTCAAATTAGACATTCTTAAAAATTTCTTTGAATTGTTTCTAGTTCATCTAAACAATTACCTCTCGTTTTAAGGCTTAACATTTTTAGTATTCCTCTAAGTTTCCACAAAAATTACAAAATTCCTAAGGTTATAGAGGTATTCTTTTTTTTCTGAATTCTTCTTAATTAGTGTTAGGTTCTCTCCTTCTAAATGTATCTGTCAGTCATATACCTGATTTCATTACACAATACCTTCAATTTCCTTTTTCTTGTTATATTTAGTCTCTAGTCTTGTTTAATAAAATAACTTTAGGAATCTTTTTCATTTTAAAAGCAATTCTATAGGACTGCATTATCACATTTAAGTAAATGAGATTTATATTTTTACATTCTTTCAAAGGAAAAGAAGAAAAATGTTGCTAAATTATTAACTCTTTTGTCAAAATGCTTTAAAATTCCCTGTGTTTTTATTTATCAGATACTTTTAATTGAAGTTGTTTCTTAGAAAATGAATTCCTTGTGAAGAAAACTTTCAATTCTCCTTTTATCTATACATTAAATGGCTTATGCATCTTTTATTCCTTTAATGTTAAATGCCAATATTTCACTCTTGGGTACTTTCTATGCAGAAGATCCACAACAAGAACAATGCTTATCCTGCAATTCTTTATATACAAGTGACTAACTATTCAAAAATTATTATAAGCTGGTGATCAAGGTCTAACATAGGTTGCTGTGCTGCAAAGCGGATGATGACATATTTGGCAGGCTATGCATGGCCAAGTTTCTTTGCAACCTGGATGATATGGTAAAAACACAGAAGCAAGAACTCGTATATGTGATAAAGCTAGACCCTTGAATATTGACAAGCCCATGCTCCAGCCTAATGATGAGAACTCAGCTCCTGAATCCACAAAGTTGACCATCCACCTTCTGGAAAGAAGCAGGAGGTATGTCTTCTCATTGATTTCTGTCATTCCCTCATATAGTTCTTACATTGCTGATTTGGTAGAAAAACAAACTGAAAGCACTTAAGCCAACTTGGAAGATTATTTTCATCAATCTTTGAACCCACACCAGAATTTATTTGTAGCCTAGCTTATGTATATAGTGAAGGAGTATAGTAAACATTTAATAATTCCTTTGTTCTCAGAGATGTGGGAGACTGAGGTAAGATTGCCACCATCTCCTTTGGAGTGGTTTGAATTGCTTGGCAGGTGTGCACTCACATGTGTATGGCTAGGACACTATAGCCTGTGACAGTTACTTTATCAATGCCACCTTAAGTCCTATTTCATATTTATTGGCAGTTAGCAATTTTAAATTTCTTTTTGCAGTTGAAGATAAGATCTTACAAATTCAATTGACTTACTTTTCCTTAAATCATCTGCACCCCTCTCCCAAAAAACAGCCAGAGACCCATACCTCCTAATCTCTTGCTATCAAGAATGTCTTTTGTTGGATATGAATATCAGGTACTTACGAATAGTAAAGGCTAGCATTTGTTCGAGCCCCTATCTTAATAAGCAATGATCTACAGAGAGAAGGAATGAAGCAGCATTGGCTCTGTGCTCACTGTTTACCAGTTATTCTACATATATTTATATAAATAATCTTTATTTTAATCCTCAAAATACCCTTCAGAATAGATATTGCAATGTCCAATCTGTAGGGCAGTAAACTGAGTCCTAAATAATCATAACATTAGTTAACATTGATTGAGCACTTACTATATGATGAGTACTGTGCTAAGCGCTTCACATTTACATTTACATTGTGAACTGCACACTGAATCCTTACAACAACTCTAAGAAGGAGATGCTATGACTATACCCATTTTTTTTAAATTTTATTTATTTACTTATTTATTTATTTATTTTTGGCTGTGTTGGGTTTTCGTTTCTGTGCATGGGCTTTCTCTAGTTGCGGCGAGCGGGGTCCACTCTTCATCACGGTGCACAGGCCTCTCACTGTCACGGCCTCTCTTGTTGCGGAGCACAAGCTCCAGACGCGCAGGCTCAGTAGTTGTGGCTCACAGGCCTAGTTGCTCCGCGGCATGAGGGATCCTCCCAGACCAGGGCTCGAACCCATGTCCCCTGCATTGGCAGGCAGATTCTCAACCACTGCACCACCAGGGAAGCCCCTATACCCATTTTAAAGATGAGGAAACTGTGATTTAAAGAAGTTAGTAACTTTCCCAAGTTAAGATGTGATGTGTGCAATGTATAGCTACAATAGCTTCATTCTAAAGTCAATATTCCAAGATGCTCAGAGTCTTTAGGGTTGTGTGTAAATTAGAGGGGAAAAAATTCATTGTTTACTTAAAAGCTTTCCATTATTAATAGTGTAACAGGATTAAGGGGAATTCAGAGCCTTTTTCTGCTGCCATCAAAGAGATTAGGGGAGCTAAAATGTAGGAAGGCCTTCTCTCACCAGGCATTAGAATCAGTGCCTTATATGTTGTCTTATTCACTCTCCCCATATGTGACAGCCTGATCCCATTTTACAAGGAAGGAAACTAGGATCAGAGGGGTTAAGAAAGTGGTCACAGTTAACAAGTGGCAGTCTGGGATTCAGAGGCAAAGCGTGTGTGAGGCTCGAGCAGGATGTCATGAAGTGGGATAAGCACGAATCTCAAGGATTTGGAGGACTGTACAGGTTTGAGGGCCTCCTAAATCCTAAACACTATGCTAGACCCTTCCATACTGTCAGACTTCCTTAAGCAGCCGTAAATTGCTGTCTTTAAAACTTTTTCTGGGACCATTTAAATGGGCAGCCCTGCTAAGAACAAAGTCTTGCATCTACCCAAAGCAACCAGCCTGGTACCCAGTTCTGCTCCACACTCTCAGAACCTTGAATCTGCCGCTTATTCATCTCACTCTTCACCTTAGAAACTCCCTAGTTTTAGGTAAGTCTCTGTGAAAATATGGCTGTGTCTTGGTTCATACCCTAGCTGGTACCTCAACCTGCTGGACAAGGATGTTATACTCTTAGGCAGGTCCCTCTGACCCTTAGACAACCCACACAAAAGGTATATAATCTCTCTGAGTCTTCCTTTTCTGCTGATAGGTTAAAATGCTGTCTATATCACTGTGTAGAGATAAATTCTATAACTATGTCAAAGTACTTTGAAAAATGTTAAAGTGCCAAACACATCCTACTTATTATTATTAATAACCCAGCACACATGGCCCTACCTCTAGAAATAAGAGTAGTAACAGGCATAGCGTGTGCCAATTGGTGTAGGGGAAGGGAACTAATATTTATTGAGTGGCTCCTATACCCGGGGCTTTCAAAGTTCTAGGGGTATAGAGAGAATCCCAATAAAAGGCAAGTTAATAAAGAATTCCAATTCAGACAATAAGCTCTAACAGATCCACACAAACAATGGGACCAGCATCAGCTGAGTTATAGCCTCCGTCTACTCCTACCATCCTCATGGTACCGTGGCCTAACTTCCAGGAGCCCCTTTCTTACAATACGGTCACCATCCCCCACCTCGACCCACAAGTTGGTTGGTCCAAAGGTAGGACCCTATTCTAAGCTGAACAAAGTAGAATCCCTTCCTTGGAACGTGGCTTGTCATTTTTGCAGGTCTATTCATTGCAAGCTCATATTCACAACATCACTGGGCTTGCCTCAATATCTGCCCCCAGACACCTCTCCGCTGTTTGTGGTAGCCACCGAGGAAGGCTTACACATGCTCAGGTGTGATCCTGTAACTCTGCACAGGCTTCCTGTTGAAACTACCAACTGGAAGGTGACCTTGCCTCCAGATAAGCTGCTTCCACTTTAGGGTGCAGTGCCCTATGGTCCGCAAGGCTTTATACCCTCACATTGCACAACATGTTGTATACCTATAAAGCCTCCCTGAACTAGAGTAATTCTGAGTTCTTCATAGATGGGGGAAATACCCCTTTTCCACAGAGGTTGGATATAATTCCTAGGTGTGGGTAGTCTTTATGAGTGTCAATTGATATATAACAAACCATCCATAAACTTAGTGGCTTGAAAGAATAATTATTTATCATTTCTTAAGATTCTGTGGGTCAGGAATTAAGGCAGGGCAGGTGCTTTCATGGGCAGTCCTTTCGCTCCATATAATGTTGGCTGGGATCAATTATGTGAATCCATTCAGCTGGGTGCTCAGCTGGAATTGGAACATCAAAGATGGCCTTTTTATTCTCCAGGACCTCTCTCCACGTGGTTTCTACTTATTTACTATACTAGATTGAGCTTCCTCACAACATGGTTGCTGATCCCCAAGACAGAGTTTTCCAGGAAGGAGAATGCAGAAGCTGACATATCTCTTAAGGACTGGGCTCAGAAGCCCCAGAATATCACTTCCACCACATTCTATTGGTCAGAGCATGTCACAAGGCCATCCCAGCTTCAAAAGGGAGAAAGAGACTCTACCTCTTAAATGTAAGGCACATCAAGTGCATCTAGGAAGGAAAGTATGGTTGGTGGCCATATTTAGAGACTACTACCGTAATAAACGGACAGCTTGCTGACCTTTCCTGTCCCCTTCCCCTCTTCTCACCTCCCATGGAGGCACTAAACAAACCTTTCTCTTCCCAAGTTCTCTTTCCCCACGCACATCAATATATGTAAGAGATATCAGTGCATGTGTGTTCTATGTAGACTTTGCTGAGGTAGTGGTGTTACAAACTCCAATATTAAGCATGCACAGCTAGAAATTCAATCTGAGTTTTCACTCAACATTTACTTGAGATAACCTAGACTAAGTAATTTCATTCTTCATTTAATTTAAATTTCTTAAACCCGATGAGAAACATACTATTCTTCCCGTTTTATACATAAGGACACAGATTTAGCAAGGTAATATTCCCAGGGTCACACCTCTGATAAATAAGAGAACTGCAAGCTCACCCCTTGTTCATCTAAACACAAAGCCTGTATTAACGACTTTTCGCTTCACTGCCTTTCTTCAGGCTCATGGAAATAATTAAGAAAATGGTCCTTATGTCATTCATGAAATATTTGCGGATTTTTTTTAAAGAAAATGTTTTAACGTATTTTCAGGGAAGCTCCTTTCTAGCAAGTTTCAAGCACTGTGAAACTAGGGCCTTAACCCTTTAAGTAGAAAAATAATTAAGGAATAATTGAAAACTGATTTTAATCAAAATGATCACTGATAGTCATGTTTATACCATTCTAAAATGTTGGAATATTGATTTTTAGGAACATGTCACTATATAGAGAGATTTTAGCTAAGCAGTGTAAACAGAATTCATGGTTTAGCATCAAAATTTATTTACTGAGGGCCAGAAATGTCTTTAGGACATTGGTAGGCACTGGAGGAGTATGAAAGACATACAGGCTTTTGTCCTTTAGAGCCTTATAACCTAATTTAGGCAGACAAAATATTCCCAGGATACAGATAAGTAACAAATTATGATCATGTAAATTAAAGTGAGATAGAGATGAAAAAAAAAAAATACCCTGAGATTATAGAAAGACTAGACCCATCAGTGCTCACTGGGGTGGTCAAGACATAATAGGAATTGTGGGCTGGCATCTTTAGAATAGGAAGGATCTAAATGTGCAAAAAAAATGGGGAAGAGAAGACAAAACACCAAACATAGCCAGCGGCTCACTGAAGGACTTTGAATCAACATTTTTACTGGAAAAAGTGAGGCAGGAGGCAGAGGGAGGAAGTTGCCCAGAATTAGCCGGTGTACTTGGATGGTTCTTTGAACTTCAGAGCCTGTTCTTGACACAGCAGAGTCAGCCGGTGAAATCAGGTGTTAGAAATAATTCCCAGTTCAAACGCTGGGACAACCTCTGCGGCATTATGTCTTTTGGAGGGTCTCTGAACCTCCTGTCATCAACTCTTCCCTGAAATAAGATGTGGCAAGCACATTTGCAGATTTAGGGAGGCAGAGGTGGGAAGCGACTCCAATTTTATACTACTCACATCAGTCCTTACCTTAACCCATTTCCGGCTCTCATTTAGAAGTTCCTCTTGGCAATGAACTTGGCACCATCTTGAGAAGTTTATACTTGGAGTTTCAAGATCTTAATTTCTGTATTGGGTGCTGGTTGTGGTGATGGTAGTATACAAATTCAGTAATACATACTTTTCATATCACATTAGTGAATAATACGATGTTATTTTTACAAGCAATGGCATGAAGATAATGTGGAGATTTAGTAGGAACTAGCAAGAAATCAAAACCATAGAAATTAGTTTCCTCATCCATAAAATGAAGTGATTGGAGAAGGTGATCGCCAAGGTCTCTTCTTGCTTTATTAAGATGCTATGATTCTAAGATTCTATTCTGTATATAAACAAGATCATTAATTTCAACTCAGTACCTATTTTAAAACATGTATTTTAACACTGCCTATGTAAGATTTTTCAGGTTCCTGTAGTTTGTATTATGCTATTTCACTCAGTACAATTATTGTTATGGCTGAACACTGGAATAATTTTAGTTTACCAAAAGCTCTGGACTCTCTCATGATTAAATATAAACATAAGATGGATTATTATTACTTGTGATTGCTTTGAATGAATGAATAACTCAGCACACATATTCTTAATCAGAATATAGACTTCACTAAATGGTTTTGACATCTTACTTCACCCTAATGCTGTAGACATTCCAGATTAATAACTGCAATAAACATGGTCAACCTATTATATGGGTCAGTTACAAATGTAATGAATATATTGTAAAGCACATTTTAATGTTAAGACCTCAGTTCTCATCTGATTGGTGAGAACTATGTCCTGAAGTGAAGGAGATTTAAATCTACTACCTAATACATATAATCAGAAAATGTAGATATGAATTCAAATATGACGTCCAGCATTTAATTTTCTGTATCTCCACAGTAATTTCATTTCTTTCATTCCATTATTCCATAACAATAAATAAAACACATTCAGAAACCAATAAATATGATAAAATACCAATTTCAGTTACCTATATGGAAGAAAACTAAGAATTGTTGGCAAGACGATGTATGCCTTTCACAATCTACCTCTAAGCTATGCTTAAGCTTCATTTTATACCACCCCTCTGCATTTCTCACTATGTTTTAACCACAGTAGATGTGGCTAAAACATAGTACAATTTTAGAATTCCACGCCTACTTGATGTTCTGATTCTGCCTCTCTCAGTGAATTCTTTCTCTTTGATCCCGTTGTACTTATATTTCTATAATTGTACTTACTACTGTTGGACACATTAGAGTTAATTGTATAACTTATGTTTGATCCAGCCACGGAAATGGTCATCATCAGTATGTCTCACACTTCACCCTAGTTGACTAGTGTGGCACCTCCATCAACTCTCAAAACTTCCCACTATTTGGGAGAGTTCCTAAGAGATGCCATACATCTTATTATGAACACAGTCCCTTCAGGTCTTCTTATAACTGATGCCTTAACTTTTTGATTTTTTAAATTTGTTGTCTTAATGACAATCCTGCCGTGTGCTGCCAAAGTGATTCCATCTAGAATGAAAAAAATAAAAAAAGGATTTGATGACTTCCATGTTTAAAAATCAATTTTTAAAGCAACCACACTCTTTAGTATGGCATTCAAGGCCATACTCCACGACCTGATCTTTATCTAATTTTCTAGTTTTATCTCTGACCATTTGCTGCCTTGAAATTTATACTTTAGAAATACCTTCCTGTTTTATTTTATCTTACAGAGCATATGCTTCCATTCTTTGTGTTATGTATGTTGTTTCTCGGGGCCGGAAATGTCCTTCCTAACTTCAATTGATTCATCTCCTCCTCATTCTTTAAATTTAGCACACAGATAACCTCCTCCAGGAAGCCTTACCTGAAACCTTCATATGATCTCAAGGCCTCTCTTGTGAGCTAAAAATGTTAAATAATGATAAGTGCAGCTAACACGTATTGACTACTTAGTTCTAGGCGTTGTTCTAAATGCTATACTGAATTTTCATCTCATCCTATCAAAAGCCGTATCAGGTGGATACTACTGTTCTTCCCATTCTTCTCTGATGAGAAGAGAGAGCTCACATAATGTTTTCCAAGTCACATAGCTAATAAGTGGAATGACCCATAACTGTTTTCTTCCTGCGATGGACCTAATCGCATTTTGTGTTGTCCGTATCACATTCGTCTTCCTCAACTGGTTGGCACACTGGTGAGGAATATAATATAGGAATTCAGGAAAAGGCTCTAGGCAGGGAACATAAATTTAAGAATTGTGTATTGTAGTTGGTGATTGAAGCTAAGGATTTGTTGAGATCGCCTGAATAGAGCTTTTAGAGTGAAAGGTAAGAGAATTGAAGATGGCATCTGGGAAATTTAAGGGGTAGTCCAAGAGGCAGAAACCAGTCACAGGAAAGAAGAAGGATAGACACAAGAGTTAGAAGTGAAGAGGGACGACACAAGTTCCAGAGAGGACCATTAAAATCAAACAAGAACAATCAGCACAGTAAAAAGTTGCAGAAATGTCAGTAATAAGAGGACTAAAAGAAGAGACTGAATGGAAGGAAGAGACTGCCGTGAGTTGTGGATAAATGGAACCAAGAAGTTGAGGCAGCAGATGAGGCCTGCATTTTCATGAGTGAAATTCCAGAAGTGTTTAGGAGGAGGCAGTAGGGTGAAAGAAGGGATAGTTAGTTAAATATGTTTGTCAGTGGACAGGGAAGAGAAAGTGAAGAAGGAGAGATTGGATATGTAACAGAGGGAGGGGATACTGATGAATCAACGATATAAGAAGAGTACAGTTGAAGAACCATCCTTTCTGACATAAAGGATGGAGGAAGCTGTGAGTTCCTTCATCATTTTATTTAAAAAAGTTCCTACGTGCCTGGCATGTTTCTAGGCACTGGGGATACAGCAGTGATCACATGAAACAAAAAACCCTGTCTTCATAAATCCTACATTCTAGTCTAGATGAATTTTTGTTTTGTGATTTCATTTCACTTAATTTTAATCTTATAGTCAAATATTTTCATTGTCTACTTACTGAATATTATTTCAACAATTATATATACATAGAAATGCCTATTTTTATTATTTATTATTCTTGTTTTATGGATGAGATTTACTTCATCTCTCTGACTATATGAAACATATTTCTTTAAAGTTCCTTCTAAGTATTCTATTCACACCATGACATGCATGCTAGTTCTTTCATTTGTGTGGTTTTTATCAGTCTTACACAGTGTTGGCTCTCCTGAAAGGTTAGCTGTCTTCATTATACACACGCCTTCTGCAACGAATATTTCCTTTGAGCCTCGTAGACTTTGGCGTATATGTATATGGGGAAAGCTTTTGTCAGTGGTTGCAACCTTAGCGTACTGCTAGCTCTGCCTATCTGCTTCCTTCTTTTAGGGATATATTAATCTCTCAATTATTCAGCAAGAGTTCCCCTTGCTGTTTTCAGGTATAGTTGTATATTTATTGATTCTGTTTTAAATACATGTTTTAGACTGAATTTACTGTATATTCAACTTGCCATCTAAAACGAGAAATTTCAACAGGTGTTGAAGATTGCTAGACAATGACTTTTCATTAGGAATTGTTAGAATTTGGTTTTTAGGAGTCTCAGATCCTTGATTGTTCTTAAGGGGAATCCCATTTCCCTGGTCATATTTTCCATTAGAATGGATTTTCCTTAAACCTTCTTGGCCTCCCTTCACTTACTCTGCATTGGGGCAGACCTAGCAACTTATTGACTGGTAAATTTTGCATTTTCATTTCCCTTCTACTTGAGAGTTAGTCTACTCCCA